>NC_137074.1:8803319-10003319 GCF_951640355.1 Cnephaeus nilssonii
CAGCAGCAGTTCTGTACGGCACTGCTGGAGGCTTTAACAGTGTTGGGGTCTTTATTTAGCAGCCATTTCTTACCATCTCAAGTCCCACATATCACAGGGAGGCAAGGGGAGAGCAGGTGCAGGCCGTTTTACATAAGAATAGAGAATGGGGCTGTCTGTGGCCTTGTGGGCCTGCTAGTCTTTTATCCCAAATAAGACAGACTTATCCACTTAGTGGTGAACACAGCTGGGGACAAGTGCAGGGTGCCCTCAGCAGGACAAGGCCCTCTGCACAGAGACCTGAGTGCATGGACGCTGTGTGTGGATCGGACCAGACAAGGACCAGGAGAGCCGGAGGCTGGCTGGGCAGGTCCTGGTGTCCCTCCAGCAGTGGCCTGTGCTCCCTCTGCAGGGAAAAGGGACTGAGCTGGATTCTCCGTAGGGCACAGAGGAGCAAGACTTCAGGAGGTGAATGATGAGGGCAGGGGGAGGTTCAGGAGGTGAAGGCTGAGGGCAGGGGGATACTTAGGAGGTGAGACTGAGGGCAGGAGGAGACTCAGGAGCTGAAGACTGAGGGCAGGAGGAGACTCAGGAGGTGAAGGGTGAGGGCAGATGGAGACTCAAGAGGTGAAGGGTGAGGGCAGGTGGAGACTCAGGAGGTGAAGGGTGAGGGCAGGGGGAGGCTCAGGAGGTGAAGGGTGAGGGCAGGGGGAGGCTCAGGAGGTGAAGGGTGAGGGCAGATGGAGGCTCAGGAGGTGAAGGGCGAGGCAGATGGAGACTCAGGAGGTGAAGGGTGAGGGCCGGAAGAGGCTCAGGAGGTGAAGGGATAGGAAAGGGGGAGACTGGGGAGGTGAAGGGTGAGGGCAGGGGGAGACTGGGGAGGTGAAGGGATAGGGAAGGGGGAGATTGTGGAGGTGAAGGGTGAGGGCAGGGGGAGACTGGGGAGGTGAAGGGTGAGGGCAGGGGGAGACTGGGGAGGTGAAGGGATAGGGAAGGGGGAGATTGTGGAGGTGAAGGGTGAGGGCAGGGGAAGGCTTAGGAGGTGAAGGGTGAGGGCAGGTGGAGACTCAGGAGGTGAAGGGTGAGGGCAGGGGAAGGCTTAGGAGGTGAAGGGTGAGGGCAGGTGGAGACTCAGGAGGTGAAGGGTGAGGGCAGGAGGAGACTTAGGAGGTGAAGGGTACGGGCAGGGGGAGACTGGGGAGGTGAAGGGTGAGGGCAGGGGGAGACTGGGGAGGTGAAGGGTGAGGGCAGGGGAGACTTTGGATGCTGGGGCTGCGTAGTTGGCCTGGGCTGTGGCCTGAGCAGCGGGATGGAAGATGGTGCTGTGCGGGGAACCAGCTTGGCGGCAGGAGGGACAAGCTGCGTGTCTGATTTGGACGTGCAGACTGTGACAATGCAGGATGGGATCACTTGCTTACTTTTCCATCTCTAGGGTCCATGGCAGTCTGGGCCCAGGTCTACCAGGTAGCACGTTGCACCTCCCTCTCGGGCTGATGTTTCACGTGCACCCCAAACGGAATATCTGGAACCAACCACTTTATTTTACTAAATTTCATACCCTTTCTCCTGGTAGTACATGTCACCAACACCCCCCATTTGCTAGAAACCTGGCAGTCATCCTGGACTTGTTGCTGTCACGCCCAGTCCCCAGCACAGGTTGTGTCTGCATCCCACATTAACCCTCCACCTGGGGTGTCTGTTTCTCCACGTCTCCCCTGCTGCCCAGCGGCCCACAGCTCACACCATCTTTCTGTTGGCCTCCACAGAAGCCTCCCAGTGGGCCCTGAATATTCCCTCATGCTTTCAGCGCTCTCCATATAGCACCAGAGGTCATTATCTTATCCCTATGCTTGCTCACCTGTGTCTGCAATAAAACTGTTACTTACTCCTAAGCCACAAGCACTCTGCTTGATCTGGCTGTCACCTGTCTCCAAACTCCCTCTGACCACTCTCCCCTGTGTGCTCCGGGCCACAGCCTCCTCCCTCTGACTACTCTCCCCTGTGTGCTCCGGGCCACAGCCTCCTCCCTCTGACCCTCTCCCTCTGTGTACTTCAGGCCACAGGCTCCTCCCTCTGACCACTCTCCCTGTGTGCTCCGGGCCACAGCCTCCTCCCTCTGACCACTCTCCCTGTGTGCTCCAGGCCACAGCCTCCTCCCTCTGACCCTCTCCCTCTGTGTACTTCAGACCACAGCCTCCTCCTTCTGACCACTCTCCCCTGTGTGCTCCAGGCCACAGCCTCCTCCCTCTGACCCTCTCCCTCTGTGTGCTCGGGCCACAGCCTCCTCCCTCTGACCACTCTCCCCTGTGTGCTCCGGGCCACAACCTCCTCCCTCTGACCACTCTCCCTCTGTGTGCTCCAGACCACAGCCTCCTCCCTCTGACCCTCTCCCTCTGTGTGCTCCGGGCCACAGCCTCCTCACTCTGACCACTCTCCCTCTGTGTGTTCCAGACCACAGCCTCCTCCCTCTGACCCTCTCCCTCTGTGTGCTCCAGGCCACAGCCTCCTCCCTCTGACCACTCTCCCTCTGTGTACTTCAGACCACAGCCTCCTCCCTCTGACCACTCTCCCTCTGTGTGCTCCAGGCCACAGCCTCCTCCCTCTGACCACTCTCCTCTGTGTGCTCCAGGCCACAGCCTCCTCACTCTGACCCTCTCCCTCTGTGTACTTCAGGCCACAGCCTCCTCCCTCTGACCACTCTGTGTGCTCTAGGCCACAGCCTCCTCCCTCTGACCACTCTGTGTGCTCCAGGCCACAGCCTCCTCCCTCTGACCACTCTCCCTCTGTGTACTTCAGGCCACAGCCTCCTCCCTCTGACCACTCTGTGTGCTCCAGGCCACAGCCTCCTCCCTCTGACCACTCTGTGTGTTCCAGGCCACAGCCTCCTCCCTCTGACCACTCTCCCTCTGTGTACTTCAGGCCACAGCCTCCTCCCTCTGACCACTCTGTGTGCTCCAGGCCACAGCCTCCTCCCTCTGACCACTCTCCCTCTGTGTACTTCAGGCCACAGCCTCCTCCTTCTGACCACTCTGTGTGCTCCAGGCCACAGCCTCCTCCCTCTGACCACTCTGTGTGCTCCAGGCCACAGCCTCCTCCCTCTGACCCTCTCCCTCTGTGTACTTCAGGCCACAGCCTCCTCCCTCTGACCACTCTGTGTGCTCCAGGCCACAGCCTCCTCCCTCTGACCACTCTGTGTGCTCCAGGCCACAGCCTCCTCCCTCTGACCACTCTCCCTCTGTGTACTTCAGGCCACAGCCTCCTCCCTCTGACCACTCTGTGTGCTCCAGGCCACAGCCTCTTCCCTCTGACCACTCTCCCTCTGTGTACTTCAGGCCACAGCCTCCTCCCTCTGACCACTCTGTGTGCTCCAGGCCACAGCCTCCTCCCTCTGACCACTCTGTGTGCTCCAAGCCACAGCCTCCTCCCTCTGACCACTCTCCCTCTGTGTGCTCCGGGCCACAGCCTCCTCCCTCTGACTACTCTCCCTCTATGTGCTCCGGGCCACAGCCTCCTCCCTCTGACCACTCTGTGTGCTCCAGACCACAGCCTCCTCCCTCTGACCACTCTCCCCTGTGTGCTCCGGGCCACAGCCTCCTCCCTCTGACTACTCTCCCTCTATGTGTTTCGGGCCACAGCCTCCTCACTCTGACCACTCTGTGTGCTCCAGACCACAGCCTCCTCCCTCTGACTACTCTCCTCTTTGTGCTCCGGGCCACAGCCTCCTCCCTCTGACTACTCTCCCCTGTGTGCTCCGGGCCACAGCCTCCTCCCTCTGACCCTCTCCCTCTGTGTACTTCAGGCCACAGCCTCCTCCCTCTGACCACTCTCCCTGTGTGCTCCGGGCCACAGCCTCCTCCCTCTGACCACTCTCCCTGTGTGCTCCAGGCCACAGCCTCCTCCCTCTGACCCTCTCCCTCTGTGTACTTCAGACCACAGCCTCCTCCCTCTGACCACTCTCCCCTGTGTGCTCCAGGCCACAGCCTCCTCCCTCTGACCCTCTCCCTCTGTGTGCTCCGGGCCACAGCCTCCTCCCTCTGACCACTCTCCCCTGTGTGCTCCAGGCCACAGCCTCCTCCCTCTGACCCTCTCCCTCTGTGTGCTCCAGGCCACAGCCTCCTCCCTCTGACCACTCTCCCTCTGTGTGCTCCAGACCACAGCCTCCTCCCTCTGACCCTCTCCCTCTGTGTGCTCCGGGCCACAGCCTCCTCCCTCTGACCACTCTCCCTCTGTGTGCTCCAGACCACAGCCTCCTCCCTCTGACCCTCTCCTCTGTGTGCTCCAGGCCACAGCTTCCTCCCTCTGACCACTCTCCCTCTGTGTACTTCAGGCCACAGCCTCCTCCCTCTGACCACTCTCCCTCTGTGTGCTCCAGGCCACAGCCTCCTCCCTCTGACCACTCTCCTCTGTGTGCTCCAGGCCACAGCCTCCTCACTCTGACCCTCTCCCTCTGTGTACTTCAGGCCACAGCCTCCTCCCTCTGACCACTCTGTGTGCTCTAGGCCACAGCCTCCTCCCTCTGACCACTCTGTGTGCTCCAGGCCACAGCCTCCTCCCTCTGACCACTCTCCCTCTGTGTGCTCCGGGCCACAGCCTCCTCCCTCTGACCACTCTGTGTGCTCCAGGCCACAGCCTCCTCCCTCTGACCACTCTCCCTCTGTGTACTTCAGGCCACAGCCTCCTCCCTCTGACCACTCTGTGTGCTCCAGGCCACAGCCTCCTCCCTCTGACCACTCTGTGTGCTCCAGGCCACAGCCTCCTCCCTCTGACCCTCTCCCTCTGTGTACTTCAGGCCACAGCCTCCTCCCTCTGACCACTCTGTGTGCTCCAGGCCACAGCCTCCTCCCTCTGACCACTCTGTGTGCTCCAGGCCACAGCCTCCTCCCTCTGACCACTCTCCCTCTGTGTACTTCAGGCCACAGCCTCCTCCCTCTGACCCTCTCCCTCTGTGTGCTCCAGGCCACAGCCTCCTCCCTCTGACCACTCTCCCCTGTGTGCTCCGGGCCACAGCCTCCTCCCTCTGACCCTCTCCCTCTGTGTGCTCCGGGCCACAGCCTCCTCACTCTGACCACTCTGTGTGCTCCAGACCACAGCCTCCTCCCTCTGACCACTCTCCTCTGTGTGCTCCAGGCCACAGCCTCCTCCCTCTGACCCTCTCCCTCTGTGTGCTCCAGGCCACAGCCTCCTCCCTCTGACCACTCTGTGTGCTCCAGGCCACAGCCTCCTCCCTCTGACCCTCTCCCTCTGTGTGCTCCGGGCCACAGCCTCCTCCCTCTGACCACTCTCCCTCTGTGTGCTCCAGACCACAGCCTCCTCCCTCTGACCATCTCCCTCTGTGTGCTCCGGGCCACAGCCTCCTCCCTCTGACCACTCTCCCTCTGTGTGCTCCAGACCACAGCCTCCTCCCTCTGACCCTCTCCCTCTGTGTGCTCCAGGCCACAGCCTCCTCCCTCTGACCACTCTCCCTCTGTGTACTTCAGACCACAGCCTCCTCCCTCTGACCACTCTTCCTCTGTGTGCTCCAGGCCACAGCCTCCTCCCTCTGACCACTCTCCTCTGTGTGCTCCAGGCCACAGCCTCCTCACTCTGACCCTCTCCCTCTGTGTACTTCAGGCCACAGCCTCCTCCCTCTGACCACTCTGTGTGCTCTAGGCCACAGCCTCCTCCCTCTGACCACTCTGTGTGCTCCAGGCCACAGCCTCCTCCCTCTGACCACTCTCCCTCTGTGTACTTCAGGCCACAGCCTCCTCCCTCTGACCACTCTGTGTGCTCCAGGCCACAGCCTCCTCCCTCTGACCACTCTGTGTGTTCCAGGCCACAGCCTCCTCCCTCTGACCACTCTCCCTCTGTGTACTTCAGGCCACAGCCTCCTCCCTCTCACCACTCTGTGTGCTCCAGGCCACAGCCTCCTCCCTCTGACCACTCTGTGTGTTCCAGGCCACAGCCTCCTCCCTCTGACCACTCTCCCTCTGTGTACTTCAGGCCACAGCCTCCTCCCTCTGACCACTCTGTGTGCTCCAGGCCACAGCCTCCTCCCTCTGACCACTCTGTGTGCTCCAAGCCACAGCCTCCTCCCTCTGACCACTCTCCCTCTGTGTGCTCCGGGCCACAGCCTCCTCCCTCTGACTACTCTCCCTCTATGTGCTCCGGGCCACAGCCTCCTCCCTCTGACCACTCTGTGTGCTCCAGACCACAGCCTCCTCCCTCTGACCACTCTCCCCTGTGTGCTCCGGGCCACAGCCTCCTCCCTCTGACTACTCTCCCTCTATGTGTTTCGGGCCACAGCCTCCTCACTCTGACCACTCTGTGTGCTCCAGACCACAGCCTCCTCCCTCTGACTACTCTCCTCTTTGTGCTCCGGGCCACAGCCTCCTCCCTCTGACTACTCTCCCCTGTGTGCTCCGGGCCACAGCCTCCTCCCTCTGACCCTCTCCCTCTGTGTACTTCAGGCCACAGCCTCCTCCCTCTGACCACTCTCCCTGTGTGCTCCGGGCCACAGCCTCCTCCCTCTGACCACTCTCCCTGTGTGCTCCAGGCCACAGCCTCCTCCCTCTGACCCTCTCCCTCTGTGTACTTCAGACCACAGCCTCCTCCCTCTGACCACTCTCCCCTGTGTGCTCCAGGCCACAGCCTCCTCCCTCTGACCCTCTCCCTCTGTGTGCTCCGGGCCACAGCCTCCTCCCTCTGACCACTCTCCCCTGTGTGCTCCAGGCCACAGCCTCCTCCCTCTGACCCTCTCCCTCTGTGTGCTCCAGGCCACAGCCTCCTCCCTCTGACCACTCTCCCTCTGTGTGCTCCAGACCACAGCCTCCTCCCTCTGACCCTCTCCCTCTGTGTGCTCCGGGCCACAGCCTCCTCCCTCTGACCACTCTCCCTCTGTGTGCTCCAGACCACAGCCTCCTCCCTCTGACCCTCTCCTCTGTGTGCTCCAGGCCACAGCTTCCTCCCTCTGACCACTCTCCCTCTGTGTACTTCAGGCCACAGCCTCCTCCCTCTGACCACTCTCCCTCTGTGTGCTCCAGGCCACAGCCTCCTCCCTCTGACCACTCTCCTCTGTGTGCTCCAGGCCACAGCCTCCTCACTCTGACCCTCTCCCTCTGTGTACTTCAGGCCACAGCCTCCTCCCTCTGACCACTCTGTGTGCTCTAGGCCACAGCCTCCTCCCTCTGACCACTCTGTGTGCTCCAGGCCACAGCCTCCTCCCTCTGACCACTCTCCCTCTGTGTGCTCCGGGCCACAGCCTCCTCCCTCTGACCACTCTGTGTGCTCCAGGCCACAGCCTCCTCCCTCTGACCACTCTCCCTCTGTGTACTTCAGGCCACAGCCTCCTCCCTCTGACCACTCTGTGTGCTCCA
Organism: Cnephaeus nilssonii; assembly: GCF_951640355.1. Lineage (NCBI taxonomy): Eukaryota > Metazoa > Chordata > Mammalia > Chiroptera > Vespertilionidae > Cnephaeus > Cnephaeus nilssonii. The sequence continues at coordinate 8,810,651 of NC_137074.1, forward strand.
GGCCACAGCCTCCTCCCTCTGACCACTCTGTGTGCTCCAGGCCACAGCCTCCTCCCTCTGACCCTCTCCCTCTGTGTACTTCAGGCCACAGCCTCCTCCCTCTGACCACTCTGTGTGCTCCAGGCCACAGCCTCCTCCCTCTGACCACTCTGTGTGCTCCAGGCCACAGCCTCCTCCCTCTGACCACTCTCCCTCTGTGTACTTCAGGCCACAGCCTCCTCCCTCTGACCCTCTCCCTCTGTGTGCTCCAGGCCACAGCCTCCTCCCTCTGACCACTCTCCCCTGTGTGCTCCGGGCCACAGCCTCCTCCCTCTGACCCTCTCCCTCTGTGTGCTCCGGGCCACAGCCTCCTCACTCTGACCACTCTGTGTGCTCCAGACCACAGCCTCCTCCCTCTGACCACTCTCCTCTGTGTGCTCCAGGCCACAGCCTCCTCCCTCTGACCACTCTGTGTGCTCCAGGCCACAGCCTCCTCCCTCTGACCCTCTCCCTCTGTGTGCTCCGGGCCACAGCCTCCTCCCTCTGACCCTCTCCCTCTGTGTGCTCCGGGCCACAGCCTCCTCCCTCTGACCACTCTCCCTCTGTGTGCTCCAGACCACAGCCTCCTCCCTCTGACCATCTCCCTCTGTGTGCTCCGGGCCACAGCCTCCTCCCTCTGACCACTCTCCCTCTGTGTGCTCCAGACCACAGCCTCCTCCCTCTGACCCTCTCCCTCTGTGTGCTCCAGGCCACAGCCTCCTCCCTCTGACCACTCTCCCTCTGTGTACTTCAGACCACAGCCTCCTCCCTCTGACCACTCTTCCTCTGTGTGCTCCAGGCCACAGCCTCCTCCCTCTGACCACTCTCCTCTGTGTGCTCCAGGCCACAGCCTCCTCACTCTGACCCTCTCCCTCTGTGTACTTCAGGCCACAGCCTCCTCCCTCTGACCACTCTGTGTGCTCTAGGCCACAGCCTCCTCCCTCTGACCACTCTGTGTGCTCCAGGCCACAGCCTCCTCCCTCTGACCACTCTCCCTCTGTGTACTTCAGGCCACAGCCTCCTCCCTCTGACCACTCTGTGTGCTCCAGGCTACAGCCTCCTCCCTCTGACCACTCTGTGTGTTCCAGGCCACAGCCTCCTCCCTCTGACCACTCTCCCTCTGTGTACTTCAGGCCACAGCCTCCTCCCTCTCACCACTCTGTGTGCTCCAGGCCACAGCCTCCTCCCTCTGACCACTCTGTGTGTTCCAGGCCACAGCCTCCTCCCTCTGACCACTCTCCCTCTGTGTACTTCAGGCCACAGCCTCCTCCCTCTGACCACTCTGTGTGCTCCAGGCCACAGCCTCCTCCCTCTGACCACTCTCCCTCTGTGTACTTCAGGCCACAGCCTCCTCCCTCTGACCACTCTGTGTGCTCCAGGCCACAGCCTCCTCCCTCTGACCACTCTGTGTGTTCCAGGCCACAGCCTCCTCCCTCTCACCACTCTGTGTACTTCAGGCCACAGCCTCCTCCCTCTGACCACTCTGTGTGCTCCAGGCCACAGCCTCCTCCCTCTGACTACTCTCCTCTGTGTGCTCCAGGCCACAGCCTCCTCCCTCTGACCCTCTCCCTCTGTGTGCTCCAGGCCACAGCCTCCTCCCTCTGACCACTCTCCCCTGTGTGCTCCGGGCCACAGCCTCCTCCCTCTGACCCTCTCCCTCTGTGTGCTCCGGGCCACAGCCTCCTCACTCTGACCACTCTGTGTGCTCCAGACCACAGCCTCCTCCCTCTGACTACTCTCCTCTGTGTGCTCCAGGCCACAGCCTCCTCCCTCTGACCCTCTCCCTCTGTGTGCTCCAGGCCACAGCCTCCTCCCTCTGACCACTCTCCCCTGTGTGCTCCGGGCCACAGCCTCCTCCCTCTGACCCTCTCCCTCTGTGTGCTCCAGACCACAGCCTCCTCCCTCTGACTACTCTCCTCTGTGTGCTCCAGGCCACAGCCTCCTCCCTCTGACCCTCTCCCTCTGTGTGCTCCAGGCCACAGCCTCCTCCCTCTGACCCTCTCCCTCTGTGTGCTCCGGGCCACAGCCTCCTCCCTCTGACCCTCTCCCTGTGTGCTCCGGGCCACAGCCTCCTCCCTCTGACCACTCTCCCCTGTGTACTCCAGGCCACAGCCTCCTCCCTCTGACCACTCTCCCCTGTGTGCTCCAGGCCACAGCCTCCTCCCTCTGACCCTCTCCCTCTGTGTGCTCCGGGCCACAGCCTCCTCCCTCTGACCACTCTGTGTGCTCCAGGCCACAGCCTCCTCCCTCTGACCACTCTGTGTTCTTGGCTACAGCTCCTGGCCTCCTTGCACATGCCCCACTTGTTCCCACCTCGTGCTTTCCCTGTGCTGCTCCTCCGCCATCAGATGACGGCCACTGTCTGAGATGGTCCTGACCCACGTGCCTGTGGAGGTGTCCTCTAGTTTTCAGTGGAGAGGCAGCCGAGGGACATGGTTATTTGTCTGGTCTCTGGAACCAGATTGTTGGGTTTGAGTCCTCCTAGCCCTGCCTCTTACCAGATGTGTGATTTAACCTCAGTCTCCCCATTTGCAAACTGGGGATATAAAACCTACCTGATCACTACAGGGTCTGAGAGTGTGAAGTGTTGTAACAGTGAAGCCAGTGAAAGCTCCCCGTGGCCAGAGCTGGAGCAGTTTCAGCCACAGAATAGTCACGTTGGATTACAGCTGCTAGTCTAAAATAAATATCCGTGAGTCCATACTAACATGAATAAATGATTAAGTAAATGGGGAGAAGCATAGCTCTCCCATGCAGACAGTTCCAGATGGTTTCTGTGGCCCCTGCATCCCCAGGGAGGGGAGCTCACCACACTCCTTAGGGATGGGCTGTGCATGGTGACCTCCTTCCACAGAGGACAGTGTGGGGGCGAAGAGTAATGAAGGGAGAAGCCTGACAGACACACCTCCTCCAGGAGACCACAGACAATGCCAACGGTGACGGCTCATGTTGATAATATGTACTCTTGATATGTAATAAGAATGGCACTTTACATCTGTGGTCCCCCTCCCAACACCCATGTCCCCAATCTGTCATGAGAAATCATCGTGCTAATCCCAATTGAGGGGCATCCTACCAACCAGCCCTTCCAAAACTGTCAAGGTCATCAAGGTCATCAGGGAAAGTCTGAGAAACTATTACAGCCCATGTAAGGGATCATGACGACCACATGTCATGTGGTGTCTTGGATGGGTTCCTGGACAAAAACAGGACATTAAGTAACATCTGAGGAAATCTGATTACACTATGGCTCGTTAGCCATAGTGTAACAGTTAACAATAATGTGCTCATTAATTGTAACAAATGTGCCATGTCAACGTAAGATGTTAATAACTGGGCAAACCGAGTGTGGTTATCTCTATACTGTCATTCCAGTTGTTGTGTGTTTTTTTTTTAATCTAAAATTGTTCTCAACACTAAAGTCTGTTTTAAAAATAGTGCTTTTACCAAGGTAATAACTCCTTAGAAGTTCCTTTTGTGTCCACCTCCTCTGCCCTGAATACCATCCTGGCTTCCGTGTTAGCTGGTCCCGTGGTTTTCTTTGTGGATTCATCACCGTTTTTATTGCCCTAAAGAGAATGTATCCTCTGGTCTTACTCAGCAAGAAAGGGCCACATGGCTGGCAGGCCCTCCTGGGCGAGGCCAGGGTCTTAGTGACTCTGGATCTCCAGGGACCTCACTGGCAAGGGTCCCTCCTGGGCAGCGTCTTCACTACGTCACACATGTTTATACATTTTTCAAAGTGAGGCCTTTTAATTCTAGTCAGGACTTCCTTGTCGCCTTCCATGCCCCCACATCTCCCCCGTCTCCTGCATCGGAAGGCCTAGGACCCTCCTCCTTAGAAGATACCCTTGGGCACCTTAGCGATCCATCCAGCTGAGAGGAAGATGTGTTGGGGATGCATTTAGTTTGGGTTCAGTGGGATACAGTATGTGGATGTGGTCTCTTCTGTGAAGAGTCAGATGTCATCTGGGTGGTGTAAACTTGGACTCTGGAGTCATCCTGTGCAGCCTGGGGCACAGAGCAGCCGGGCCAGAGGAGAGGGGCTGTGGCCCACTGCCCCCATTTACCTTGGGACCCCTGGGTAGAGTCAGACTCCAGGAAGGGGAGGCAAGATGGGGCAGTGAAAGCACAGCCGGGGCAGGGCTGGGACTGGTCTGACTGCCACGTGGGGACACGAGGGAATGTGCAGAATGGGCCAGGAATGGGGAGTCTTCTCCAGGAGCTTTGAGACGAAACTCCTGCCACCCTTGCCTACAGTTAACGCTAACGAAATTGAGGTGGTCCGTTTGGGCCACGTCAGACAGACAGTGTTTCAGGGGATACTGCAAAGGGCTCAAAGCAGAGGAAGTGTCAGAAGTGGTACGTGGGTGTTTTGGGGAGCAGGGACTGCCTGCAGAGGAGGGGCAGGCTTACAGATGCCCCCTGCTGTCCTGGCGAGGGAGGCCTGGCTCAGAGTGTTGCTTCACACACACTCCTGTGCGTCTTTTGGGGGTGACTGCTGGCTACAAGGAGTCTCGGTTTTTGTGATATGAATATACAGTTGGCATTTTTCCCTCGGGGGAAATACTCCCAAATGAAGTGCACACATTCTAAGTATGGAGTCAGATAACAGGGTTGAACTGAAGAGACTTACCTAACAGGGTTAGTGTGAGGATGAGTGAGGTGGGTGAGGCTGGATTGACTTCCTCAGGGACTTTTCTGTTATCAGTGACCCTTTGCATTTCTAATATTTGACTGGGTCATCTGTGATTTCTTTAGAGGAGGGTTCGGTTTCATGTTGGCTTTTTAAGTATAGAAGATGGACGGCCTGCTTCCTCCATTATCATCACCTGCTCCTGATTGATGGCCCATCTGCTGTCTCCAGCCTTAGCGGTTCTCAGATCACAATCAATTGAAATATTTTAAATGAGACAGCCCATAGGAGTTAGCTCTAAGGAAATGCTGACTTTTTTTTTGGACATTGTGCAAATAAAAACATTGTGTTGTTTCTATGCTCTCTATCAAACTTCATTCATCCCAATATGCCTAAGGGGGTATGTTTTGAGAGCCAGCCTCCTTTATGAAAACACTAGCGTTCCCGTTGCAGGAAAAATCCTGCAATAGGGTTTCCTGCTGTACTCTACCCCACCCTGCCTGCTCTCCTCCCTTCTCCTCCGCCCCGCCTTCTCCGCCAGCCCGCCTGCTCTCCTTCCTTCTCCCCGGCCCCGCCTCCACTCCTCCCTTCTCCTTCCCCCGGCTTGCTTGCTTCTCTGCAGCTTTGCTCCCTTCTGCAGCTCTTGGCTTCTTTCTATGCTGTCTTGATATGCAAATTAGCCACCATCTTGGTTGGGGTAATTTGCATACTCGTCCTGATTGGTTGGTGGGCATGGCTTGGCTGGTGGGCGTGGCTTGGGCGTAGCGAAGGTGCGGTCAATTTGCATATTTGTCTATTATTAGGTAGGATGGGGGCCCAATGCATGAAATATGTGCAAGAATAGGCCTTCCTTCCCCCGGCTGCCGGTACCGGCTTCCCTCTGGCACCTGGGACCCGGGCTTCCCTCTCAGCTCCAGCTTCGTCCGGAAGGTCATCCAGTCTAATTAGCATATTGCACTTTTATTATTATAGAAGACTAGTAGCCCATTTGCAGGAAGAATCCTGCAAGCGGCCGCTGTGGTCGCGTGCGCTGCCGCTGCTGCCGCCTTTACAGCTGCCACGCCTGCACCCGTGCCCCGCTGCCGCCCGCCCCCCTCCGCCCTGCTCCGCCCCGCCCCGGCTTTCCCTCTGGCAGCCACATTGCTTTCCGCTTTTCCTCCCTCTTCCTTCTAAGTTGTCTTCATTCTTCACTCATCCCTCCCTCAGCGTATGCAAATTAACCGCCATCTTTGTTTGATAATTTGCATACTCGCCCTGATTGGCTGGTGGGTGGGGCTTTGGCTGGTGGGCGTGGCTTGTGTGTAGCGAAGGTGCGGTCAATTTGCATATTACTATTTTATTAGGTAGGATAGGAGCTTGTGGGAAGACACGGGACTGAAAATGGGATCACCTGTCCTCAGAGGTGCCAAGCAGCTCACACTGCCCAGGTCTTCTGAACCTGTTGGCTGAGCTCTCTTTTCATCATACGCCCCTGTCTAGGGATGGGGGCAAAAGTCACTCCTTTGCTTTCTTAGTCTGTTTTGCTAGTGATACTGTTGTCTTTGGTTTGTGAAACAACTGTGGAGGATATCAACAACCTGGTGTAGAAATTCCTTTGTGAGAAAGGACTGCCTCGATGTCATTTCACGTTTTAGGAGTCTTTGCTTCTCAACTTGTTGACAAAGTTGTTTGTAGAGTCTGAAGCATTATCAATAGGATTTCGAGCTTTCAAAGCTATTTGTGTGGGGTTTTTTTCCTTTTCCATGGCGGTATTAATTCCTTTCTTTGTGGAAAATGAATGGGGTGCACACCACACTGGGGATCAAACCTTCAACCCGACCAGTGTGGCTCAGTGGTTGAGCGTCAACCTATGAACCAGGAGGTCATGGTTCTATTCTCTTTCAGGACACACGCCTGGGTTGCAGGCTTGATCCCCAGTGTGGTGTGTGCAGGAGGCAGTGGATCAATGATTCTCTCCCATCATGAATGTTTCTATCTCTCTCTCCCTTCCTCTCTAAAACCAATAAAAAAATATTTTTTAAAAAAGAAAAGAAAATGTTTATGGCAGAATAAATTTCTGGGTGTTTTTTGTCCTCCTGCCCACCACCTGGACTCCCACAGCAGGAGCAGGTGCTGGACTTGTGGACCTCAAGGAAGGGCAGGGAACAGAAGTTGCACAAAACAGAGGTGTACAGTTGAATTAAAAATGATAAAGGGAATCCTAATGTTCTCACCAGCCAGGTTGGGGAAAAAACAAGTGAAAACGAAGGCATACAATTTTGACTAGAAGAGGTAGAATGATCTCTTGCTTGCAGTCCACCTGGAAACCTCAGAGCAGCAGTGCTGTCCGGAAGCCCTGTCTGCAGTGGGGGGCTGCCCGGGGAGGGGGCCACCCTGTAGGAGACCACAGCCCCAGAGAGTCAGTGGTAAAAACAACTCAGATCTTGGTAGGAACACAAAATTGATATTAAACATCATTCATAACTTTCATATACACAACAGATAATCAGAGATATTGTGGAGGAGACAGCTCCATTTGCAATAACATCAATGAAGATGAAGTACTTAGGGATAATTGTAATAAGAACTGTTCAAAACTCAAGCAAAGAAATTTTTTTAAAAATTCTCAAGAAAGACACCAGGGTAGCCTTGAGCAGAAGGAAGGGTGTGCTTATTCCTGGCTAGGATGTGGTAGCATCATTAAGATGTCAGTTCTAAGTTACTTACAAATACTAACAACAAGTCCAGCTGGTGTGGCTCAGTGGTTGAGTGTCAGCCTCTGAACCAGGAGGTCATGGCGATTCCCGGTCAGAGCACATGCCCAGGTTGCGGGCTTGATCCCCAGTGTGGCACGTGCAGGAGGCAGCTGATCAATGATTCTCTCTCATCATGTTTCTGTTTCTCTCTCCCTCTCCCTTCCCTCTGAAATCAATAAAAATATGAACACAAGAACCTTTTTTTTTTCTCTTGGGCTGGACATGTTGATTATAAAATTGATAGAGTGAGAACAAACATGGGTGAATCCCCAGAAAACTCCGAAGAGGAAGGGCTGAGAAGCGGAGACAGCCTGCAGACAGTGACACGTGTGGTAAATAAAGTCTCTACAGCTACATGGCACAGAGCCCCTGGAGTAAACAGGGAGTTCAGAATGGGCCCAAATCAGGTGGGATTCCAGTACGTGATTCAGGTGCCATCTCAAATTGCTGGGTTAAGGACAGCTTTTTAATCGGGATTTGGGACAACAGGACTATCCTGTAACAGACGTTAGATTTCTGCCTTCCACCACATACAATCGTGCTTCAGGGGGGTCAGAGAGCCAAGTGTAAAAGATGGAACTAGCCAAGTGTTAGAAATATTTTATGGGGGTCAGTGGTACCCCCCCCCCCAAGATCCTTTAGGAAAATAGGCAAAGGACATGAACAGACAGACACACGTGTGCACACATACCCACAGAGCCCTTCCCTGAGACACCATTTCTCACATCAGATTGGCAGAAACTCCAGAACTCTTTTGAGAGCTGTAACTGTTCCCCGTGCTGAGTTGGAAAGGATGAGTTAAATGCAGGTGGTGGGCCTTTCCAGCTCTCCAGAGCATGGAAGCTGATGCTTGCTCATTTCCGGGCTCACTCGCAATGCGCCTTGAAATAGGCTGCAGTGACACCTCTGCCCCCCGCCCCACCTCCTAGGTCCTGGGTGCTCACCCCGTGGAAACCTGTGTGCACAGAGCAGGTCCTCTGATTCCACGGCTCCAGGCGCTTCTGCTCCCTCCACACCCATGCCTCACCCACACCTGGGCTGTCAGATTGAGGGGTTTCTCCTCTACTGCCTGTTCTCTTCGGGTGGCTGGGTGGTGATTATGGATCTCACACTTGGTGTCTGAGAGAGGAGGAGGATCAGGGGAAGGCCAGTGCTCTGTTGGTGCTGGCCATGGAGTCACGGTCACCAGGCCATCCACGGGCTGGGTCAGCGGCCGGCCTGTCCTCAGCAGAAGTTGAGCCATGCACACAGCATGGAGAGCGTTGGCCTCCTCGCCTGAGTCTGTCTCTGGAATTTGAACCGAAGAAGTCAGACGGGGATGAGGAAACACGCAGACGAGGAGATGGAGACAGCAGAGCGGCCCGCAGGGCCAACTTCATGCTCAGGACTGTGCCAGAACCTTCCGTTCCTGAGCCACAGGCCTGGCCCCCAGCCGCCACCTCACAGCAGACACCCTCTGCTGACAGTACACTGTGTTCTCTGCTCCTGGGTTCTATTAAAGGCTGACTTGTTGATTTGATTTAAAAACGAATTTTATGGCTCTTAATGTGGACTTAAGAGCATGCGATCTTTCCTCTGTTTGGATGAACAGGATCTTTCCTTCTGCATAGAGATGACAATGGCACAGGGGACGATGAAACAGAGTAAGTGTTGGTGCTGCTGCCAGGTTTCCTGGGTCCGGGGCAGCACGGGGGCCAGGCCCAGGTCCCCTTCCTGGCTGGGAACTAACTGCTCACTTGCTGGATGATGGCTGGACAGGAGGCCCCGTGTCAGTCCTGCTGGTGCCAGTGGGCTCCCAAGGCCTCGGTTCTCACTTAGGCGGGGGAGGAGGGCAGCTTTGCCTCAGGTAGGTCACAGCAGTCCTGCCCGATGAGATGACACCAGGTGTGGTCAGTGCCCGGCCCCTGGCTGCAGTGCTTAAGGTTTGCTCACTTTGACTACCGGATCCCCTTCTCTCCATTGAGCTCCATGCACGCAGCCCCCTTTCCTGACTGCCCCCAGCCTCTCCTCTGCTGACCAGGCCCATCAGGAGTATTTCTGTGTAAGAGAAAGCCCATCATTGAGAAGTGTTAGGGGCCTGACTGGCAAGCACCCACCTTTCTCGTCCCTCCACTGTGGCTCTTACACCATTTAATAGTGGACAGGGCGTAGCATCTTGAGCCTTGAGCCCTGGTCACTGCATGGCCGACGTGGTGGCTGTGGGAGGGACAGCACAGAGCCACTAGCAGGTTGTTGGTGCACTGATGGAAGGCGGGAGCACAGGTCCTGGGCAGGGTGGTGCGCGGCTCCTTGGCTCCCCTCCTACCTTTCCTGCATGTGGCAGCGCTTCTCACACCTCTCTTCTGTTATGAGATTGTGTGTCAGTGTAGAAAATTCAGACCATAGACACAAGGAAAGGAAAACAGAAGTTGTCTCGGCAGTCAGATAACCTCTGTAGCCGTCTTGGGATGGTAACCTCACACATGCACACATGCAGCTGGGCACACAGGCTGGCATTTGAGGGTTCACGGTGCACTTTCTACCTGTGATCCCATTCACTCTTCAGCCACAGGGACTGGGCATTGCTGGTCTCCTGCGCTGGCTTATAGCTGAGTGAACTGCGGCAGGAAGACTGGGCAGCTGCCTGAGCTGGCACAGCTCTCGCTGGAACTGGCCAGTCACATGGGCTCTGGAGTTCACATGTGAGTCACGGTCTGCGCAGCTCCTACTGTGCACGTGTGCATGCATGCAGGTGTGGGCATGGGCATGTGTGCACACGTGTGAAGGCAGCACTCCTGCTCCCTACTGGACGGGGCTCCCTCCTGGCATGTACACACTGGTGAAGAGTCGGTGGGTGAACACGGTATTTTTAACCTGAAACAACCTTTTGGTTGTTTCCAGGTTTGCTGTGAAGACCAGTGTTTCGGGATAACTTTTAATATGTTTTTGGGATAAGTGACAGAAAAGCCAACTCAAACTAGCTTAAGCAAAAATAGTTTGTTTACTCCTGACGTTTTCTTTGGAATTCCACAGTAGGCCGTGCCATGTATGAAGTAGTCTGTCACTATGTAATTTCCAGATGTGCTGTGAGCAGTTTCTCTATTTTCCTGTCTTTATAGATATTTAGTGGAAAGCTGAGGGTAGCTGTGCACAGTTATAGCTAGTCTCTTGGAAGTCAAATATGAGCATATATTTCTACTCAGCACCCTTTTTCTGAAAAGTTCAGGCCGCTCTTATTTTTAACTTTCTGCTCTATTAGCTAGTGCAGGGAGAAGCTCAAATTAGTCAGTTTGCTTTGTATTTATTTTTACTTGACCTTTTCTCATCCAAATTTTGAGAAGAAAATGTGAGATTCTTTTCTCTGCATAATTTTCCTCCTTGACAAGAAGCCATTTCCAGTAACAGACTCTGGAAGAGGTGGGATTAACCTCAGGGTGCGTGGCTGGCATTTTCCATTCATGAAACAAACTTTAAAATGTCCATCTGTTTATTCTATGAAATAACTATTAATTCCTTTTTCAGCAGTTTTGGAAAACAGTACATATCTTCCCCAAGTAATGGTGTGTTTCCCAGACAGCTCGGCCGGTTTCCAAAACAGAGGGACGTGGGGCAGGGCGCGTGTGCGGAGCGTTTTGTTGGAGAGCCAGATGACGCAAGAGTGGGGAGGGATTGTTTACTATTTGTATGTTTTTTCTTCAGTAACTGGACTAAATACTTGTCACTGATAGGAATCTAATTTCATTTCTAGGAGATTAAACTGCTCACCCATGGCTGTGTGAGGAATAATTCGGGTATATGTGAGCCCCAATCATCCCTTTGGAGAGTCTAATAGTCCAGGGGGTGCTAGCATTTATTGCACCTGTAACGTTTCTAGTTGCAGTTGCTATCAGGATTCATTTACTCTGAATAGGTCATTCATTTTTGCCATTATGTTAAAAGGCAATAAATATGCACATTAAATCAAATCTCATGGGCGGTGGTATGACAGTAGATTCCTATCCTGCCTCATTCACAACAGCAAGCCAGGCACCCCCCAGGTTTTGTTCTTGTGGAAGCTCCTGTGCTGAGAACTCTGACCCCAATGAGCGTCTTGAGACATGGCGTCCCCTGGAGGTGACGATGCTCATGCCTCGTCAGGTCCCTCCTGCTCTTACTCGTTCCTCTTCCAGCTCAGCAGCAGTGACTTCTGAACACGAGTGTAGTAACCATTCTTGAGAAGCATCACTCACAAGGAAGCGTGCGGGCCATCACTGTGCAGCTCAGTGACTCAGCACAGGGCCAACTTCTGTGGGACCTCCACCCAGGCTGGAAATGGCTCCGCTGTCCGGAACCCCTCACAGGGGCAGGGGGGTGGAGCCCACACGTTTGCCATCCGAGTACCTGCCTGTGGTGCGGCTGGGGTGGGTCTGCCTGCCCACTCCATTGTTTCAACTGTATATATACACTGAGTGGCCAGATTATTATGATCTCTGAACGCATAATAATCTGGCCACTCTGTGTGAGTGTGTGTGTGTGTGTGTGTGTGTGTGTGTGTATGTATATATGTATATATATATATATACATATATATATATATGAGACCCAGTGCATGAATTCGTGTATGGGTGGGGTCTGGCCAGCCTGGCTAGAGGGAGGGGACATGGGATGTTGACCGGCCTGTCTGCTGGTCGAACTCTTGGTTGAGGGGACAATTTGCATATTCGCCTTTTATTATATAGGATATACACTGAGTGGCCAGATTATTATGCGTTCAGAGATCATGATAATCTGGCCACTCAGTGTATATATGCACTCTAAGAATGCGTTTTTGTATCTGTTTTCTTTTGTTCGACATTCTATCTGTGATGCTCCCTGTGGGGTTGGAGTTTATGTTACTGCTCTGTAATATTCCACTGTTTGACCACATCATGTATTTATTCAATCTACTGATAGATATTTAGGTATTTGGGGGTAATTGTGAGTAACTGCCATGACCATTCAGACACACATTTTTGTATAAAAAAGTGCAGGCCTTTGCAGGGCGGCCACAGGAGCGTGTATCTCCATGCCAGTGGGCAGTGCTAGACCACGGTGGGCAGGTGCTCCGGGCACCCTCAACACGGGCACCGGTTGTCTTCCTACCCCTTGCCATTCTGTGGGTGCTCACGGTGTTTCCCCGCAGTTCCAATTTTTATTTCCCCGACGGCTAGCGATCGAGCACTGCCTGTACGCTTACTGAGCACTTGGACTTCCTCTTTGGAAGCGCTTCCTAAAGTGCCCCGCTAAAACCTCGGTCACCAGGGAAGGAAATGGGTGGGGGGACAGTGCTCTCTGCCACAGCTTATGCCATGCCTACATCTTTTTGTTTTTTAAACCCTTTCCCCCCTTAGAAGTTAAAGAAATTGGCTCATCTCTGAATTCCACCTTGGGTGTCTTTTCTGGAGTTACCTGGTTTATTTCGTTTTTAAAAAGGCATAAAGACTTCATAGCCTTAGTTATGGCAAGTTCTCCACGTGTGGCAAGTTCCCTGGAGACACGCGGAGGCTTTTGGCAGCCTCTTCCTGCTCCGCCCCTGGGGACTCCCACAGGCTCCTCTCCTCCGGCTCCCGGCATCTGGGCGAGGGCCTGGGCCTTGTGCTGGGAATCCAGCTCTCCTCTCCCTGTTTGTCCCAGTGAAGAGCTGCTCATAACATGAGAGATTCTGTTCTAATGCAGCCAGGGGGAAACACGGAGGCGGGTCGTGGATGGCCCGTATTCTTCTGGCGGGTTTGGCTGCTGTGAGGTGGGAAAGATGAGCCGCAGCCCCTGCAGCCCCTCTCTCCCCTCCAGGTCAGGGACACAGGCTGTGTTAAAGTAGATGACATGCAATTTACTGCTTGAATGGGGACATTTTTTAGAGTGAAAGGGCCTGTGATTAGTAATAACTGCTGGACCACACGGTGAACTGGCTGTCCTGGCCAGACCGGGTCATGACCCCAGTGTTACGATCCCAGTCTGAGAGCGTCCCCGGGGAGTGAAGGATGAACTGTGAGTTGTAAGGGGCCAAGAGTGTCCCTTGAGCCACAATCCAGAGGGGCCTCCGGGGGCATGTGTGTGTCCCCTGCGGGCCGTGGGAAGATGAGTGGACTTGGAAGCAGAATGTCTAAGGATTTCACACCTCACCTTTTGAGGGTGTTTAGTTTATTCATCGGTGAAAAGGGGAACCTAGTGCTGGCCTTGCTTGAATGCCTTCCCTGGGGCTATTTGGGAGAGGAAAATGTGGTGATAAAACTTAAAAATATTTTGTAGAATGTTAATTATTCATCTTGCCCTCAGCTCTTCCCTTGTCTCCTCTTTTATTTTTTTATCCTCACCTGAGGATATGTTTATTGATTTGAGAAAGAGGAAGGGAGAGAGAGAGAGAGAGAGAAACATCAATGTGAGAGAAACATGGATTAGTTGCCTCCTGTATGGACCCTGACTGGGTTCCGAATCCTAGGTGTGTGCCCTGACAGGGAATCAAACCCGAAACCTTTTGGTGTACAGGACAGCATTCCAACCAGCTCAGCCCTGCCAGGCGCCTTGTCTCCCTTTAGTGGGTGTTGAGAGGGGCAAATGCTTGCAGAACTTGGTCTCTTAAGACTGTTCTCCTCGTTCTGTCAGGGAAGCGCCCAAGACAGATTTGTCTCAGACCGCGCTGACTCAGAGGGCTCTGCCTGCAGGAGCAGCGGAGTGCCTACAATTCTTTAATATCAGTCACTGTGTAATTGAACTCCTTGCCACTGACACAGTTACAGCCCAATTAGCCCATCCTTCACATGTGCAAAGAACAGCTTAGCCACTTCATACATTTTCCAAAGATTTCAAATTGCAAGTCACAATTGGCTTTTACTTTTGTAAGCAATCCACTGTTATGATTAGTCAGTCATATACACACATCACATTTAGGAAGATTGATAGTTAGTTAGTTGGTTAGTTAGTTAAAAGCACTTTAAACACCGGCTGAAGTACCAGAATTCTTTTATAAATCGAAGAGAACCATGATCGAGCACAGTGGTGACATACAGTGCTCTCTCAGTGACTATTGGGATCGGGAGACGGCCTCCAGGCAGCCAGAGGGTATGTGTTAGGCACGTTTTTATTAGACAGGGGCTCGGCCTGAGAGCACTTGGAGGTTTTCTTGGGTCCCACCCTCACCAGGATGACAGCCTGGAGATCAGACACACAGATAAAACAAGAACAATCATGGGAAGGAAACGTCATTTATCAGGTATTATCTGGGGACAAACAGTATTTTGAACTTAGTTCTATTCCTTCATCCCAAATATGCAAAAACACTTTTTTAAAAAAATGATCTAATCTGTTGGTGGTCAGGAGACAGAGTGAGTGATGGTCGTGGTGTCCCTTGTCACCTATTAAAGCTCTGTGGCCCTGGCTGGGTTGGCTTAGTGGATAGAGTGTTGGCCCACAGACTGAAGGGTCGCAGGTTCGATTCCGACCAAGGGCACGTACCTCAGTTGCAGGCTTGATCCTGGGCCCCACTCAGGGTGCATGCAGGAGGCAACCAATCGATGTGTCTCTCTCACATCGATGTTTCTCCCTCCCTGTCTCTCCTCCTCCATTCCCCTCTCTCTAAAAATCAACGTGAAAAAAAAAAAAATCCTCGGGTGAGGATTAACATAATAAAATTCTGATTTTATATGACTAATGTAATCCAATAACCACCTTACTAGTTATCATGAGTGCACCTTAGTGCACACCCTTCAGTTACTAAAAAGTCCCCACTGGATGAGGGCGCCCCTTAATTCCACTATTTAAAGTAGCTGCCGGAGGTAATATCAGACATGGTGTGCAGCATCCTCTGGCCCATCAGGGAGTGTGCGCTAAGGTAAAGACTCCCTCTCCCTTCTCCTCTCCCCAGGCAGACGGTTTCCAGTCCACCTCTTCTCCCCCCTTGGTCTTCATTCTTCTTGTCGTCGTCACCATCACTTCAAGTCACACTTCTGTTTGTTAGTTCGTGTGGGGACTTGAGAAATACTGCCTCTCCAGCTCTTGGTCTTTGTGAGTTATATTTTGAGATTTATATCGACAAGGTTGGAAACATTTGTAGTCTGTTTCCCATCTATCATTAGGCTTTCTGCGCTTTTTTTTTTATAGTTTAGTTTAAAAATGTTAACACATGGAACGTAATATTTATAGTGTCATGATAATATAAATATACTTCACTGCAGAACCAAGTATGTGACTGGAGAAGGCAGAACGTGTAATTCTGTATCACAGAACCCTTACCCAGGAAAAAAGGGTGACTGGAACCTCTCAGTTTCTGTTCAGGTTTCTCTGCAGCTTCCAGTTGCTCAGGCTCCCACCGCGCCTCCCGTCCCACCGCGCCTCCCGTCCCACCGTGTCTGTTTCATGGATTCTGTTTTTGTTTTGCTGGAGCACCTCCTTAACCACTTCTTCATGGAGTGTGTGGCTCATAGACTTCTTGGTCTCCTCACCAATGGTCAGGGATGCAGGCATTTTATCCCCATGCTTAATTGGTAATTTGGCTGGGTCTAGAGTTTTAGGACCCTATAATTTTCCCTGAGAACTCAGAAAGCATTCTCTATGATTTTCCGGAGTCTACGAGAAGTCAGCTGCCAGCTCGATCCTGTTCTTTTGCAGGTAAATCTCTCTGCGTTGTCCTCTCCCTCCTGTGGCTGATGGCTTCATTAGGAATGACCCTTTGCCTGATCTGCTTCTCGTCCAGGCCCCAGTGACCATGCTGAGATCCCCCCTGGAAAAACCTCCGACCGTCTCGGGGAGTTTGTTCTCAAGTTTCAGCCTAGAAGTCCTGTCATGGCCCCTGTTCTTGGGGAAACCCCTGCCCCCTATTCCCCCCATCCAGCACTGCCGTTTCCACTACTCTTCAGGTCACCCTGATGTCATCTGCTTTATGCCTCAGCCATGCAGGCCAGCGCCTTTGTCTGCTGCTCAGTCCCCTTTGTAATTTTGCAGCACTGTTATCATTCGTTCATGGCCCAAAATTACCTTTTCTGCCACTTTGATGGGTTCTTGGGAAGAAAAGAAAGAAGATATATACTTTATCACCATTTTCCATTAAAGCCTTTTTAGAGCGCTCTTAGCCACAGGATTCTGTACCTTGGACATCTCTAACCATGTGATTCTTTCTTTCCAGTGGAAAAACCGCTCAACATTATCAAACAATTGGGAAGACATTAAATGAGCCAGTTCCAGTAAATTTGTCAGCAGCATGTACAAAATTCTTTATGGGACTTCATTTTATATGATGTCAGAGCACTCCATACGCTTAAAAAGAGCTGGGTAATTTTGCTACACTTACCTTAATAGTGTGTTGCAAGTTAGTTAAATGACACATACTCTGAGTAGGATCTTTGCCAATAAATGGAATGGTCCTACCTCACAGAAATGGGGGAGGGGATCTGTGCATCTGTTTTGTAGTAAGGTTGAAGATAATTTATGATGCTGTTAAGTTTAGTTTTTTAAAAAATCATGGTTCAAATGAGGGTGAAATTTTCATCACTGTACACACAAACAATCCATATTAAACTAATGTGAAACGATGAAACAAAACTAACAGTATAATTGAACAAACAAGAACGGCTGTTGAAATGCATGATAAGCAAAAGCAGTCATTGATAAGGAACTGTCTTTGGGAAGCTGCGGGCATGTGGCCTCTCTGTGCAGGTGTGCTGTGGAGTGGCTCTGCGGCCGAGCATGGAAGCCACACTCCTTGGGATTGAATTAGACCTCTGTTAACCCTAGGAACACCCCAAGTGTAGGTGATGAATTCTGAACTTTAGGGCCCCTCAATAATTCACTTTATAGGTTTCCATTGACTAGCCAGGGTTGTATTGGAAAAAGAAAGGCTGTGCAATCTTATTGGTTAAGCACCAGAGAATGGACTGGGCTTGGGGTTAGTTCACAGCCTGGGGAGGGCTGGCTTTGGACTTCTCCGCTAAACCAGCGTGCTCTGAGCATCTGGTTAAAGCTACGGACCTTTCCCTAGGGAGATGCCCCTAGGCATATACACACCATGTTGTGTATAATTTTACTGTTTGCATGGACTGTGACCCCTCGGTGACTACCTGCTCTGGGTACAGCTGGGAAGCCGCTGTTTCTCTCCCTTGGCACTCACCCGGCGGTCTTCCCATCTGTGGGAAACAGGCTCAGAAAGCCTGCAGAGGCCAGGTGTCCCCTCTTCCCTTTCCTCTGGCTCTGCTCTTGGTGCCCTCCGGGTGGGCACACTAGATCTCCTGAGGACACCGCGTCCAGCTGTCCTGGCTCGGGTGCCCCTGCTAAGCTCAGTAGCATTTCCTCCCCGCAGAGGAAGGGAGGTGTAGCGACTTCCTGTGCTTGGTCTTTATTTTCATGGTTGGCAAACGCATTTCATTTGATCAGCTTCTTTACCCCCCCCCCGCCCACCCCCCCCCCCCCCCCGCTCTTTTTAGTTATTTCCTAAAGGCTGAATGTATTTTTTAAGAAGAGTGTCAGGTACATGGTACAAATGGAGATTTAGGAAATAAACAACTTGAAGTATTGAGGAGTCTAAGTTAAAGGACTCTTGAATGGAAACGCCACTGTTGATTGATTTCCAAATGTGCAGCCAACTGCGCATCCTCGGTGTATACACATTGAACTTGGTGGTGATGTCTCTGTTCCTAAGAGAAGTTGACCAGTGGTTCTTAATTCCTGTAGCGTCGGCCACAGGTTTACTCCAAAGGCGATCCTGGGCTCATAACAAGGGTCAGGAGGTGCTCCCTCTCTTTGCTCTCTGAGCAGTGGGAGGTCTCTGTTCCCACACGCCACTTGCTCTTCTCTTTATGCTTTTTGTTCCCATTCTCTCTCCAAGATAGCGCACTTCTTCTCCTGTGTCTTTTAGGATTTCTCCTAGTGAGGGTCACTGCTGGCAGTTTCTCGGCTGTGACTTGTTTGAAAACATCTTTACTTGCTGTCACTGTGAAGAGATTTTTGTTGGGTCTAGAACCTCGGCGGGGGGGGTGGGGGTGGGGGGGCACCATTGGGCTCTCACTGCCCCCTGCCGATTCTCCCAGCTGCTCCTTCAGTTTGCCAGGGAAGGTTTGTCATTGTCCAAGTTGAAGGAACGGTAGTCAGAGCAATTGAAAACTGCCCTCTTCTGCCATTTCTTCTCTCGATTTTATCATGTTGGTTGTCAAATTCTATCTGGCCCTTCACGGACCCTGGATCCTCAGAGTCGCCCAGGCTTGGTTCATTCCTCCACCTGGACTGTCAGTCACCGAGTCCCGCCCCCACACCTCCGAGATACCTGATTTTTCCAGTCTCTGCCCTCCCTCTGGCCCCAGAGGTCTTCGCAGCCTCTGATCTCAGCCCTCTGGCCATTGCCCACAGAGCCCTCCGAGCTGCCTTTCTGAACACAGACTGGGGTTTCTTTCTTACGTAACATTTGTCTTGTCCGTGGTGCCTTCTCCCAAGAGGCCTTCTGCCCTCCTCCTCACCAGGCATCTCAGCCCAAGGCCGTCTCTCTGCCTTCCTGTACCCCAGCCTCAGTGACTGGCCCATTCGCATCTGCTCGCTGGTGCCTGCTGGCTTCCCTCCTTTGGTGGTGGGTACCCGTCCTTAGGACTAATTAAGCACTTGGAAGCCACTATGAGAAGTTGGGGAGAAAGCTTCTTTGTCTAAGCATCCTTCAATCAATTGGTTATTTACTGTTGTTCACTTGTCTTGAGCATATCAAGCCTCTGTATCTTGGAGTAATTGGTGTCTCTAACCATCAGAATCTGCTCCGTTGAAATCTTTGTTTAACTCATGTAATCGATTTATGCAGCTACAAGGTAGAAAATGAGAGTACTTATTTTTTTGGCAGAGTGAAGCCTTAATTTCCAATCTAATTAAATTATAATGATAAATATCACTTTAGAAGGAAACACAATTGCTTCATTTAATCAGTGTGATTATTACCAGCACAGCCAATCCATCCAGCGCTGAGTGACACGTTTATTTTAGTACAGCTAGTTCTGTACTTGCTATTAGTGCGAGGCGTGCTACATCTTACACAGCCCCTATTTTACCAGCATGGCTGTGGCATTTGGATTTCCTTGTGTTAGGAGGTAGTCAGATGGGAACCTGTGTGGAAGCCCCTCGGCTTGGTAAGTGGGGGGGGGGGGTCACGCTATTTTCAAGGGGGATGTCTGGAGCTCGGGAGCACTCAGCAGGAGACTCCGGAAAGGCGTGGGGCTGGGTCACCCGCCCCAGCGTGTCAGGAGCTGGAGTCACAGAACTGCACAGTGGTGGGCTTTTCTGTTCGTCCCATCCGATACCTCTGGTTCCCCCTTTCAGTTTTTCACGTGGCTGCACTTCCTGCCCATTTCACCTGCGGATCAGGCATTGAGAAGGAGCAGGGTCTAGCTCTCAGCCTTGTTACTGACTTGCTTCCTGTCCCCAGACCACAGCTTCATGCTGCTTCCCTCCCACCTTCTCTCTCCTTCCCTTTTGCAAGGAAGACAAAGCCTTCCCTGTCCTGACTTTTCTCACACTCTTGCCACCCTCTGCACCTGCAGTGTTAGCTCTTGTCCACCACGGGTGGCTGGTGGCCCTTGTCGGTTTTCATGTGGTTAATTGCATAACAACTCCTTGGTCCCATCACTGTTGGGATGGTCCTAGGGGGGTCCTGGCCCACGGTGCAGGTGAGTCCAAGCAGTCACAGCCGGGAGGTGGGGAAGGTCTCGGGGAGCAGTCATTTCTCACCCACAAGGACCAGTAGTTGTGGCAGGAGCCCCGGTGGCCTGGGGGGACATCCTGGTGGCTGGACTTTCCGCACAGTAGGGGCTCCTGCCCACTCAGACCCACCTCATCTGCACTCCAGCCTCAGTCTCCAGGGCCCACCAAGGTACCCACTGGTTCCTGCCTTCCATGTTAGCGCACAGGTCTGCCCCAGGACTTCCCTTCATTTGGATGTCAGTTTGTTTTTAAAAAAGAAAATGTAATTTTACTTACATAGGTTTTGGAAGTGTATTAGCATGTGGAAACGTTCTCTTTCGTAACTTGCAGGTTGCGACCATTCTTACCCAGAGAGGGAATGACATGCAGACCTCCATTCACAGCCTTGTGGTGCCTGTGCGTGGAGGGCCTGTGGCTCCTCGGCCTGGGCAGCAGGGGGCGGGAGCCGCCTGGGCCTGCGCGGTTCTGTCTGCACTCACACACGCTCACCTTGCAGGAGGGAAGCTCACACAGGCAGTGCCCGTGGCCACATTCCTTGGCCTGTGGCTTGGTGCCCGTTGGCTCTAGTGTGTTGGGAGCAGAAATGGATTGTGTTTGTTCCCCTTGCGTCTGCCTGCCCTGGCAGGTGGGATGAAGGCATGATCGATAATTGTGTATCAGCTTTAAAAAACAATAAGAACACATTAAAAATAATTGAAACTTGTATTCAGGAAGAAGATTTTTAATTGAGTATTTATTATCAGAGCTCACATCTGAAAGGGTGAAGAAGTATCTAAGATTGAGTTACGTTCATGTAAACAATTGAACCTTTTTATTACACAGAGTGAAGTCTCTCCAGTTGGGCGTGGAGACCTTGACAAGCAGCTGAAGAATCCTGGCCAAGCGCATGTTCCGATGACCTCAGTCCGACACGCACTGACGGAGGCCCGGCCCCAGGATCAGAGCCGACACAGGAACTGAACTCACTCCAAGGTAGGTCAGAACCTGCAGACATTGCCAACATTCGCCTGTAAAAATGACTTCTGTTTGATGTAAAGCGATCACGCTTTCTTGAGTCACTCCCAGCAGAGGTGGTTGTTGCCGGGGATCCCTCTGCGATCCCCACTGGTCCCCGCGGCCCCTGCAGGCTGGAGCCCTGCTGCCCTCAGAGACTCTGGGGCCTGGAGCCGCCCCTGGCCTCAGGGCACCGTGTAAGGGTTGGTATTGCCTTCAGCCTTTTACCGTAAATCATTTCCTTTGAGGTGATCAGAATAAAATTTCCTTAGTTCTTATTTCTGGTGACTATTATGAGATTCACCATCTGCTTTTGAGAGAAGTCGACACACATATTTGGGGAGTGAAGATGCACCCGTGTCTGACCACTGGGTTGAGTTGGTGGCTGGAAAGGCCCCGCTGGTCATTTCTGAGTCGGGAAAGGTCAGGAATGTAGGGTAACTGGTTTCTAGGGAGACGTGTACCGGAGTTTCTGCTTGATCCTCAGCTGACGCTTTTCTTTGGCACCCAGGCAGTAAGAGCTGAGGGGCAGGGGGGAGGGCGGTGTCGGGATGACTTTGTCCTTGGCTTGTGCCCCTGAGTGGAGTTTATCTTCAGCCACAGATCTTCTTTTATTTGGTCGTGATACGAAATCAGCTTCTCTGTAGCTTGATTTACTGAAAGCTAGAATCCCTGGGCTGGCGGGGTGTGAAGGGGACCTGTGCCTAGCGCTGCAGAGTGAAGTGTAGTTGTGACCACCTACGTGTAACAGGCTGCAGGTGCGAACCACGGCGTGCGTGATGCTGCTTATGTGGAACAGCAAGTATTTTTATTTGGTGTAAACAGGCATTGGAGAAATGAAGTATTTATAATCTTTTGCACAAATAAATTGTCCTTAAAGCCATAGAAAAAAATAATCAGGCCAAAGGAGCTCTCCGAAGCACATGCTGAGAAAGCAAAGGAGAGGGCTGCAGCTAAGCCGTCACAGCGTTCTGAGTCAGGTCTCCTGCCTGTGCACTAACCCGTGACTGCACAATAGAAGGCTTGTATTTCTTCTTGTGTTCCACAAAATGAGCTAATTTTGGCAACAAATAGTCTGATATGTATGCTTTTCCTTTTTCAGGGTGGCTTAAAATAAACTAAATAAACATGAATTTTTTGGCTAAAAGCAATATTTGCTAGTTGAAGCCCTCATCACCATAGCCCCACGTGCCATCGATCTCTCCGGACCCTCTGGCATGTCTGGCAGGGGCGCTGTAGGCGTGCGGCCTCCTGTTCAGTGTCGGGCACAGATGCCGCTCTTGCCTTGCTTATTCCTTGAAAAGATTGAAGTTGTTTCTGTGTCTTCACACGTGAGAGTGTCTCCGAGGTTGGGGCACCTTGGGGTGGACTCGGGCATTCCTGTGGTGTTGACCCAACTGTGCACATTCGGAGAGGGGCCCAAGGGAGCCTGGACTCCTGTTTAACTTCGAAGCCCTCTCCGTGCGTCTCATTGCCACCACGGCATTCTTTTTCTAACAATTACTCAGTAGCTCCCCCTTTTATTCTGAAATTTGTAGAAGATACTGCTTTGTACACTTATAACCATAATTTTAAAAAGCGCTATACTACCCAAGTGGAAAAGGGAAATTAAGAATTCATACTAAAATAATGTTGGGGTCACTATGTAAAAGCTCAGGCACCACTGCCCTCAAAGGAGCCACTGTGACGGACACCTGTGAAGGCAGGTGGCGCCAGGTGCTGGGTGACGACCGGAGCCATGCGGCGGAGCTGGTGGTGGCTCGTGGATTAGCTCCGAAAGAAACAGGTGCAGCCCCCCTTCTTCTCACGGTGGTTACATTTCTGGAACGTGAGTGGGTGTGGAAAGTATCGTGTTGTATGTAAAAGTAGGGTCTGGGCGTGGGGATGGGGAACCCCTTTCACGTACACGTTGTCCTTCCGTGCGGGACAGTGTTTTGCTTCTGGACGTCCTGCTTGTCCCACGTAGTGCCCTCTGCCCACAAGGTGCCTGGAGACCCCACCCTATAATGTGCAGACCCTTCCACATGGCTACCATGAGCACCACTGCCGCCCACCACAGCCACCTGCTGGTGGCCATGGGCTGGGGGAGCTAGTCGACAAGGACCAACAGGGAGCATAGAAATCCCATCGCCTATCCAGTGTTGGGTGCATGTGCTGTTCTTAGGAGTCTATGGGTGATGTTCCTCCAGCTGTTTGGTGTCTGGTCGTCACTAAACATAAAATAATGGATGCCGATACCTTCAGACTGATGCGTAAAAAACGAAGAGGTTGGCTTGTAGATGCAGGAAAGTCTGGCATTCTCCCACCCTTGCTTTTTTTTTCAGTTTCTCTGCAGGCATCCGCCGCAGAAGGCGCTTGTGGAAGCACAGCAGCGCCCTCTTGTGGACCTTCCTGTGCTCCTGATGTGCGATAGTTCAGGCCACCCGTCAGCCCAGCCTAGCTGTGCCCAGCAGCCGTGTACCACCACTGGCCATGGGCGGGCTTGCCTGGTTTTACAGCCACGGGTGATGAGGAGAGATCCGTGGGCCCCATTCTAGAAGGAAAAGGCACCAAGTTGCTGGAGGGAGGTGGGGGGGCTCGGGGGGGGGGGGGTCCCTTGTTTCACTGGCACTTCCCAGGCAGGCACTGGGCAAGGGACGACATGGCCTGTGGCCTCAACATGAGCGTCTGGTGGGCTCAGGGTTGTGGTGTCTGCTGGTGCTGTGACAGCAGTGGGGAGACAGGTAGCCTGTTCTAGAGGCAGAGGCGGCGAGCTTCATGGGGTGAGCTGGAGCTGGGTCTTGAAAGAAGAGCCTGTTATCCGGGCAGTCACTTGGGGAGGTGGGCACACGACAGGAGGGGCTGTGGAGCAGGGGCGGGGCAGGAGCCCGCTGCAGTAGCCTGGTGAGCCTGTGGGAGGGGCATGGAGGGGAGGGGCCTTGGGTGGATGCATGTGGGGGTGGGGGAAAGACCAGACCTGTGTTTTGCTTCAGTTTTTATCAAAGTGATGCTGTCAAAGTGAGACAAATCACATAATTTGGAAGGGCCTTTGGTAAAAAGCACGGTCCAGAGAGCTCACCTCCCTTAGAGGCAGCACTGAGTTATTTTAAAGGGCTGTGGCACTCTGTGTTTCTGGATCGGTCAGTGTTAGGACCAGCTGCAGGAATCAGAGACCCAGCACAAGGGAGAGAAGAGGCTTCCCCCCACAGCAGTGTCTGCTTGGTGGGCAGGGCTGGAATGGTTCCAGCTGTCAGCGCCCCAGACGCTTTCTGTCCTGGTGTTCGACCTGCCCTGTGAACTCACGCACAGTTGGGCATGTGCTGGAGAAAGTATGACAGAGCCGCCTGCATGCTGTTCTTGAGAAGGTCCCAGGAGCTGTCACGTGACACTTCTGTTTTCATCCCAGTGGACTTACTTTTAGTCATGTGACCATGACTGGCTGTAAGGTGACTGGAAATGTGGGTGCTCTGCCTCGAGAAAGAAGGAAGGATGTTGGTTCACAGATGGCAGTCCCCGCCGTACGCCCCGTTTCTAAAATATATACCTGCTCTTTTTTTATTGATAAGTTTTAGACATCAGCTGATGACTTTTAGTTCAGATAGAGGAGGATTTAGCTCAATTACACTTCTCCTGCCTTCTCATCTCTTCCTGGGTCGGTTAGGAGTGCTTTTGGCTGAAAGTAACAGAAAACATGACCTACCATGGCTTAAACAGCAGGGGATTTATTTCTTCATTTGTTTCATTAAGAGTAACATAAAGGTAGGTTTTTACTAGTGTTGAATTAGAGCACAGCCATGTCAGGAATCTGGACCAGTGTCTCTGCAGTTCTCGTTACCATTCCCTCATGGTTGCAATGTCGTTGCCACAGCTCCAGTCCTCACATCCACATTCAAGGCAGGAACAACTGGGAAGGAACAGGCAGGACAGCCCATGTTTTTTCCTTTTTATTGGGGCATTCAAGAAGCCTCCAGTATATTTTTACTTGTATCTTGTTGGCTAGAACTGTGTTGGGCATCCAGCTATAGCCACAAAGGAGACGGAGAAAATGTGTATTTAACTCTCATAGCATCCCTGATGAAGGGGGCAGGGGCAACAGGCTTGGGGAGGATCCCTGGGTCAGCTAGCGGGGATAGGCAGCCTCGTTCCTCTTTGGTTAGCTCAGAACTGTGTGTGCTTACCCATCCTTTTCCCTGGACTTCAGACCCCTCCTGGCTCCCCACCGTGCTGGACATATGGAAGCACTTACCCTGCCATGCCCAGTCACCTCTTCTCACTCTTTCCACTGTTCAGCTGCGGTCAGGTTTGTTTTTCTGTTTCCTTTCTCAATAACGAAGTAGAAAACTTCGTTTTGTTCTGTACCCACAGTTCAATCAGTTTCAGATCCCAAAGTGGTATTTGTATTCTGTATTATCATGATCAGTAAATGCTGTTCGTCACAGAACCAAGCGAAATGCACGTGGTTGTATTTTCTTGTCCATGTCCCACACCAGGACTTTTTCTCAGGCAAAGGGAAGCATTAGCATGACTCCTCTTTTGCACCCTTTGACTGCCGAAAGTCGCCCGCTTTTGATTTCCTCTGTCGTTGGGCCGTGCCTTTTGGTTCAGTCTTATCGTTGCCTGCATTCCCACATTGCCTGGGTGGTAGAGCAGAGGGTGAGAATGGCTGTAGGCCTGGTCCTCCCCAGAAACACCGTGTCCTGGGCTAGTTGCCCAGTCTCCTCGTATGTGCAGCGGGGGTGACTGTGGTGACAGTGAGCCTTAATCAAGGTAACCTATGTCTGCAAATATTGGCCCTAAACCTGTTTTCTCATTGAGAGAGGAAGCACTTGCTTCATTTGCTTTCTCCCGGTCTCTCCCAGTGTTTTCATTCTGCTTTTTGGAGTAATATTCACTCATTTTTCTTGAAATCTCTGTGATGTCTATTTTATTTCAAGTAGAGGTTCTGACTTTTTATACAGTTTTTTCTGGGATTTTTGTTTTTTAA
Organism: Cnephaeus nilssonii; assembly: GCF_951640355.1. Lineage (NCBI taxonomy): Eukaryota > Metazoa > Chordata > Mammalia > Chiroptera > Vespertilionidae > Cnephaeus > Cnephaeus nilssonii. The sequence continues at coordinate 8,836,653 of NC_137074.1, forward strand.
GCTGGCTTCATTGAGGTGTAAAAACTCGCCCTTTTCAAGTGTACACTCGATATATTCTGACAGATGTGTGCAGTCAGCCATGCCTCCATCCCAGAGATGCCCTCTTGCCCACGTAGATGTCCTGATCCACGTGTAGAGTGGCCTGCCTGACGGTGATGTCCTGTGACATTGTGTGTGTGCAGGACAGAACACCACGACTGCGCGATGAGGGACAGGCCAGTGCCCACAGCAGCCAAGCTGGGAGCCAGGGCCTGTCTTTGGCTCACTTGAGTGACAACTTCAGACAGTAGATGGTGCTATAGGATCATGCTAAGACGATAAGGAGGCAGCTACTAAGGAAAAAACTCCATTTTCAGGCCATTAGTACCTTTTCTATGCCTTCCCTCTCTGAGGCCTGATGCCAGTTTCCTTCAGAAAACTTTTTGTTCACCAGATTTTAACCATTTTATTTACTTATTTAAATATATTTTTATTTCAGAGAGGAAGGGAGTAGGATAGAGAGATAGAAACATCAATGATGTGAGAGAATCATTGATCGGCTGCCTCCTACACACCCCACACTAGGGATCGAGCCCATACCCAGGGCATGTGCCCTGATCAGGAAGCAAACCCTGACCTCCTGGTTCATGGGTCGACGCTCAACCACTAAGCCACACTGGCAGAGCTCTGCTATTTCCTTAACCTATACACTTCTCATTTTTAAAAAAACCTGGAATTATTTACACTAGATTAACTCGGCCAGAAGTTTGTTGCTCTAGAATGAGCAAAACTGCTTTGTCATCTTTGAAGGACCATCTGGTTTTACTGTATATTTCAAAAGGTTTGTGTTCTACTTTGTTTTTAATAGTCAGTTATAGTAAGTATTGTTTTTAAAGGATGATTCAAAATTAATCCTTAAAAATACCCATTTAAACTGTGACCATCAATTTAACTTAGTTTCAAGTTTATGTTCAGATTTTCAGCAATTTCTTTCAAACTTTCCCTCGATCTATAAGTAGGAAGCAGAGCTCCCTCTGTGTAGCCCCAGGCCTTGCAGGTCTGCATTGTTCTCTGCTGCCAGCATTCATCTGCATGCCACCTGAGCCATCTGCGTGCCATCTGAGCTATCTGTGGGCCCCTGAGCCTTCCATGGGCCACATGGGCCATCAGTGGGCCACCATAGCTGTCCATCTGTGGGCCACCTGAGCCAGCCATGGGGCACCTTAGCCATCCGTGGGCCACCTGAGCCTTCTGTGGCCACCATAGCCATCCATCCGTGGGCCACCTGAGCCTTTTGTGGCCACCATAGCCATCCATCCGTGGGCCACCTGAGCCATTGGTGGCCACCATAATTATCTGTGGGCCACTTAAGCCATCCATGGGCCACCTGAGTCATCTGTGGCCAACATAGCTGTCTGTGGGCCACCTGAGCCTCCCGTGGGCCACCTTAGCCATCTGTGCGCCACAGTCTGTGACTGCTTCCTTCCTTTGGGTCGCTTTTGGCTATTGGAGCTAATTGTAGGGCCTCCAAATCAAGGGCCTCGCGACCCCCACCTTTTCCCCTAAACCTAACACCTGCTATACTTATTTGAGAAATGTAGATTTTGATTTAAATCCAAAACTTCTTGGTAAAGTCACCTTAAAAGAAAATGGAAGAAGCTTAATTGAATCCATGATCTTGAGTGGAGGAATGTTGCAAATAGACTGAAAACTAGATCTATTGAAACCATTTTAATATAGAAAACAGAAATGTGTTAAAGAAATGCATATGTGTTGACTTTAAAAATTGTGAGGAATCTTAACATATAGTAAACACAGTAAACTTGAGCAGTTGTGAATTTGCTTTAATTGGGCTGCTTGCAGGAGAAGGAAGAGTGTGGAATGTCTTGGATTCCCCACAGTGTTCTGCCACTTCCCCAGCGTCTAACCTTGGACAAGCCATCTAGCCTTTCCAGCTGCGGGGCTCACCTTCATAAAGTGGGGGTGCTGACAATACGACAGCTAAAGCCCAGGGGCCACTGTGCCCTCGCTGGATTCTCCCAGCAAGCCTAACGGGGGGAGGAAGATGGGGAGGAGGGAGGCGTGACTGTCACTGTGTTGTACAGATGAGTAATCCGAGGAGCCGTGAGGGTGAGAACTTCTCAAGGTCTCCTGGCCAGCAGGAGGCAGAGCAGATGTTCCACCAGGAGGACCTGCTCAGGGGTCCGTGCTGGTTACTCGGTGCTGTCCTCACGGCCACACTGTCCAGCCGTGCGGGTTGTACACTGCACACCTCCACTCACGAGGGCTTGCATGTTGTAAGACAGATGGTGGCCGTGTCCAGGCTGTCCATTGTCAGTCATCTCAGAGTCTCCTGTACTGAGACTTGGTGAAGTCTAAGTAAGCTAATACAGATGATGTGATTGGCAGGCCACTTAATAAACATACTACACACTGTGCCCCGTGGCGGCTCCCTCACAAGCTCCCTGCCCATCCTTCCCTCTCCTATCCTCCCAGCAGCGGGCACTGCCCAGGGTACTTACCAGCTCAGTCCTGGTCTCTCCCAGCTCTGTCTGTGCTCATGACTCAGGAATCTCACCCCTCTCATCTCTGTGTAGGTTGAGTCCCACACCTGACTCTCCAGCCTAGAGCTTCCTTGTGCTGTCCAGACACAGATCTGGGTCCACCCAGCATCTTTTCTTGGGAATCCACAGACATCTCCAACCTCAGACAGCAAACCCAACTCCTGACTGCCCAGCCCACTGGCAGTCTCTTTCTCAGCAGCTCCGTCCTTCCAGGCTCTCAGCCCCTAAGCAGGGCCATCCTTTCTCTCCTGCCCCACACCTAAGCCTTTGGGGAAGTCGTCAGAATCTATCCAGAGTCTGGTTATTTCTCACTTGTCCCCTGCCTTCCATGCTGAGCTACCTGCTCTGTCTGTACTGGACTCCTAACCAGTCTCCCTGGGTGAGCCCTGTCCCTACAGCTGCTCTTCCCCAGGGACCAGGGCCAGAAACAGCTTAAAACTCCTGGGCTGAGTGGCCACCACATCTTGGCCCAGGCCCAGGACACCCTACGAGCTGACCCTCCAGGACCTCCCAGCCTTTGCCATTCGGGCCTCCTGGCTCTTCCTGGGCTGCTGGGCGCTGCTCAAGGTCTTGCCCTTCTGTGTTCTAAGAACATTCTTCCCCAGTGTCTATCTGCCCTCACTGCCTTTGTCTCGGCTTCATGACGGCTTTCCTTAAAACTCAAAACCACCACTGACTCCTCCCCCCTCCCCCCCAATCTGCCTCCCCCCCCCCTCCCGTCTTCTTCGCTGGTGGCACCATCTCCTCCGACATATGTCCCAGGCCATTTCGTTGCTTAGACACACTGTTGATTGTCCTTCTCTCCTCGTTAGAACGGGAGCTCCTGAAAACAGATGTGACTGCCTTTTGCTCACCGCACTGGGATGAATGACTGTTGGCTATGTGTCTTATTAGCAGCTATTTCTGGAGTGCTTTAACATTCAATTAAGTAATGTTACAGATTCCTATGTGTCGATTATATATAAATAATTGATGAATAACTGACTCATTTAGAGAGTTTAGCATTCTAATGGAATACACTCATTTTTTTCCTCTTGTAGAGTAGAAAAATAGTTTTTAAGTTTCATTCTAAATTAATATTCTAGGAACATTACATTTTGGAGTCTTTACTCTGAGGACATAGATAAAAATAAAGTTAATTAGATACCAGGAATGTCAGATGCTAAATGGCGTGTGGCTATTTATGACATTCTCCTAGAATTCAGTAGTTATTAACTTGCAAAGACATGACAGCCGAAGTCTGAAATTGATGTGTTTTAAAGTGGGGGGAAAAAAAGAGCTTTAAAGCATTTTTTTTCAATTACAAACTGTCAGTTTACTGGTTACAGATACCATACCCGGTGCATTAAATCACTGTCGTTCGGCTGTAGTTTCTTGACTCTCGTGAAAGCAGGTGTCTGTTTATACGTTTCTCTGAAATAGTCCTGGAGGTAGAAGCAGGACTTGGAAAGGATGAGAAGAAGAAAATGATGGGCGCAGAGTTAGGGCATCACTTAACTCTGGTGACTTTCTGTGGAATGGCTGAGGTCAGCGCCTGCTGTCAGAGCGGATCTCCAGCGGCTGCTCCAGGCCACGCACAGGCCGCCACAGCCAGGGCGCCACGCGCCTCCTCCTGCTGCTGGATCCGAATCACTCTTATCTGTAGGAAAGCAAAAAGTATGGCATTTGTTATGTTTTGAAGATTTCCTGTGCATTGGGTTGTGTCATTTGATGAGGGGAAAAGGAAATGATCACTTAATGAGATGAAAGCAAAGTATATGTAACTGGCATTGTTAACGAACTCATTAGCTGAAGGTAGAGCAAATACCAAGTAGGATGGCACAGCGTGACAGTCAGGAACCTAGCTCGTCTCTGTGTGTCTGATTAATTACACGCCCTTTTAGGTAGCAGGAACCTAAGTAGGCTTGGTGTTGTCAGACCCAGCAAGTCTAGAAATGCTCTCCGGTCCCATTCGTACCCTGGGAACTGTAGCTCTTACGGGGGTGCTGAGTGACCCCAGGGAGAGGCAGTGCCACCGGAATAAGATTTACTCCTAGTTCCCTGGAGGCGGGGGTGTGCCACGCCACATGGGGAGCACCAGGTTGGTCAGGAGGCAGACAGCAGTGAGGGAGAGCCTGGGCCAGAGACTTCATTGGGGCTTCCACAGGGAAGACAGGACAGGGCTTAGGAGTGGCCAGTTTGAGACTCCTGGTGGCGGCGGGCGATGAAGGTGGTCTCTGGGTGCCTGGCCCTGGCCAGGTTGTTTCAGGGCAGGGAAGCCTTAGCTGAGTGAGTTGGAGAAGGAGAAGCACGCACTGCTGGCTGAGCCCTCTGCTGTCCCTCAGACTGGCTAGCCCTGGGAGGGCCATCTCTCCAGGGTCGGCAAGGCTCCCAAATGGCAGAGCATCAAGAAAAAGAAAATAGAGTTAATATAATCTGCCTGTGATGAGTGGATGTGAAGTAGACAGATGCAGACTCTAAGACACAGTTGGAACAGCTGCCCCGACTGACAACGTGGCGCATGCCACCCGAGACAGACCCCCAGATGGCAGGCTGACCCCGGCAGAGGGCCTCCTATCAGACTTGCCACTGTGTCTTTTACAACATTAGCTCTAACCCCCAAGTTACTTTTTAGTGACAGCATCTCTCCTGGATTGTGGGTTTAGGGCAGTGGTCAGCAAACTCATTAGTCAACAGAGCCAAATATCATCAGTACAACGATTGAAATTTCTTTTGAGAGCCAAATTTTTTAAACTTAAACTTATTCTAACGCCACTTCTTCAAAATAGACTCGCCCAGGCCGTGGTATTTTGTGGAAGAGCCATACTCAAGGGGCCAAAGAGCCGCATGTGGCTCGCGAGCCGCAGTTTGCCGACCACAGGTTTAGTGTGTTTCACTTCAAGCAGTGTCTTATTGGAGAAGCTCCGTGTCCATCACGTTTGGGTGGGCTCACTCCCCACAGCGCAGCCGAGAGCCTTTGAGTCGGTCCATCTTCACTGCTCCCCGACTTACCCGATTTGCGCATCCTTTGCACATTTTTCTTTTTATGAACATACTGGTTATAAATTGTGATATGTCTTGATGTTAAATGTTTTGTCCCTCAGAGGTCAGGGTTATGATGGAGATGGGGAAATTATAATCTCCTCTTTCAAGAAAGCGGGTAGGAAGGCTGTGAAGTCACCACAGCAACTTGGTGGTGGCCTCACCCAGATATGTGCCCCACAGAGAGCGTAGTAGCCCCTGGGGTGGCCCGGCCTCTTTGCCACCCCTTCCCATAAGGGGGTAAACTAGAGACTGAGGTCCACTTCCTGGAGAAACTAGACCCAAATGAAACCCTAACGCAGAGAGACCATGAGGTTTATTTTTTCTAAACCGTGTCTCCAGCAGCTGGGGAGATGGTCCTTATTTTCTCTGACTTCTCTAAGCATTATTTCCCCAGAATAATTCCATCGTAAAGAATCCGAGTCCAGGCAGCTTTTCACCATCTACTCTTTTATTAATTCTGTGTTTGTTTTGCTCTGGCCTCCCCAGGACTCTGGCAATATTAAGCTCTTTCTCCTGGATAAGGGAGCGCTAGAAGTTCTGGCTCCATTTCTCAAATTGTTTCTTCCGTGGTTCAGTCCCCGTTAGGAGACCCCTGGGGCCAGTCTCAGCGGCTGCGCGCTCCAGCCTGTGTCTCCTCAGAGGCGGGAGACCTGACTTCGCGGCTCTTCTCAGCAGGCCAGCTTACCGCTGCGGAATTTAGCTGCTGGCTCAGCCTCTGCCTCCAGCCTGGTTAGGCACAGTGCGTGGCCGCGTTCATGGTCAAGTGCACACTTGCTTTGATGCATGGCACGGGAATAAGTATAAAGAAACCCATGGGAATCCCTAAACACAGTTTTTAAAGGCAATAAGTGACTGTATTCTAAAATAGGTTTTCTTGTTTCTTACTTGAAATAATTGAAGAACGTTTATGTTTTCCTTTTTGAGTCTCCTTTTTGACCCTCCCTTCCTTCCTTCCTTCCTTCCTTCCTTCCTTCCTTCCTTCCTTCCTTCCTTCCTTCCTTCCTTCCTCACCCGAAGATATTTTTCCATTAATTTTTTTTTTAAAAGAGAGAGTGGAAGGGAGGGGGAGAGATAGAGAGAAAGAAACATCGGTGTGAGAGAGACACGTCGATTGGTTGCCTCCCACAAATGCCCCGACCGGGGCTGGGGATCATGCCTGCAACCAAGGTATGTGCACTTGACCGGAATCAAACCCAGGACCCTTCAGTTTGCAGCTGATGCTCTATTCGCTGAGCCAAACCGGCCAGGCCTCCTTTGTGGTTTTTTTATTCTAATTCCTGTGGTTGCCTTTGGGTTCCTCTGTTGGGGATGCACTGTGCATCCGAACTTGATCCGAGGGGCAGCAGCAGGACCGCCAGCCCAGGGATGCTGTAAGGATTGTGTCCAAGGTGACCTGAGCACCAAGGTGTAAAGGGTGCTATGTCAGACTGCAGAGAGAAGGGGTTACTTGAGGTTGTTCAAGTGCTGCCTCTACCAAAACGCATACCTCAGGCCACGCCTTTGGGGGCACAGTAAAAGCACAGCAGCAGTCGAAGTGGGGACTCCAGCCCACGGCCACAGAGCTGAGGGGGCTCTGCCCACCTGTGGCATTAGTCTCACAGTCGCCATGGGAACAGTCCAGGGTGTGGACAGGGATACACCTGCTCCCCTCGGCACTTCTTTAGGCCCCCGGTTCTTTGTCCTGCCCCTAGGTCCCTCTCGGAGAGTTAGGAGCCTGGTTCAGGGCTCTGCTCTGTCCCTCGCCTTCTTCCTCCTCCCTGAGCGTGGGCTGAGGGCTCTGTCCCACCAGGGCTGCCTGCCTGGGGGCTTCGTGAGGTGGTCTGGCTGCCTGGGGGCTTCGTGAGGTGGTCTGTCTGCCTGGGGGCTTCGTGAGGTGGTCTGTCTGCCTGGGGGCTTCGTGAGGTGGTCTGTCTGCCTGGGGGCTTCGTGAGGTGGTCTGTCTGCCTGGGGGCTTCGTGAGGTGGTCTGTCTGCCTGGGGGCTTCGTGAGGTGGTCTGTCTGCCTGGGGGCTTCGTGAGGTGGTCTGTCTGCCTGGGGGCTTCGTGAGGTGGTCTGGCTGCCTGGGGGCTTCATGAGGTGGTCTGTCTGCCTGGGGGCTTCGTGAGGTGGTCTGTCTGCCTGGGGGCTTCGTGAGGTGGTCTGTCTGCCTGGGGGCTTCGTGAGGTGGTCTGCAGGGCTCACAGCACAGGTCTGTGGAGTGTGACCAGGTCACAAGCTTAGATGCTATAAGAAAGAAGGTGGTTTTCGCTTCTTGGAGAAATCCATCCAGACAGAGGGAGGGGGGGCAGCCTTTGCCAGAAGCTTCTCTCCCCTCTGCACCCCAAGGCCATGCCAGCCTTGTTGAATTTGTAATCAATAGAGACATACGGCCACAAAGTCTAAAATACCTATTATCTGGCTCCTGATCCAAAGGATTAATGGTAAAATGTGTAAGTGAAATTTAAGTAAATTACAAAGTAAAACATTATACTAATTTTTCTACGTTTTTACAGGATACTTTTCAAAATTACAAATTAAGAGTAAGTTTTAAAATATAAATGATGGTTAGTATCAACTGTTGAAATCAAAATTATTTTAAGAGAGCTGAATTTTAATTTAACATTGAAAGTTTAGTTAAATAATATTAATAGTTTGATTTTAAAAAATCAAACATAGTAATTTTGGTGTCCGGCTCCCATCTGGTTGCCTGCACACACACATGCACACATTGGAGAGTAATAGGAATTGCTGAGAAATGGTGCCGTGTGCGGTGGAAAAGTTAGCTGCTATATGTGCCTTTGTGCAAGTAAGTTGGGGAGCAGATGCTGGGCGTTGCTGGGAGAAGAGCTTCGTTATGGAGGATGCACTTGCTGTGAGTTGAGACAAGTACCCCAGTGCTCCTTCCACTCTCATGCTACCCGCAATCCGGCTCCTCCCCAAAAACCCACAGTCTCTGCGTTTTGGGATGTCATTGCCTTTTCTCCAAGGACTCGAGCCTGGATGTGGGGGAGCCTGGAGCCTGGAGCAAGTCTGTCTGGACCCGAGGATATGAGGGCTGTGGGCTGTGCTGTGCCTAAGGCTGGAGCCCGCGTTACAGGACCATGTGCTGTGAGGTGTGTGCATGCCTGTATGCGTGCATGCGTGTGTGAGTGTGTGTGTATGTGCACATGTGTGTACATGGCGTGTGGGCCCTGCTGCCGGGCTGGCCTGACACTGTGCTGGTCCCACTGGCTGTGCTGTCGTCCCCCAGGCTCGGTAGCCCAAGCAAAGGGGTCAGAATCTGCTCCCCCCTGCTTGGCATACGGTGGGAGGCTGTGCCCTGTGCTATAGTGAAGGAGCCCACAGTGGACCAGCACCTGGGAATCAAGTGGGGAGAAGGCAATCCAGGGGCATGGTGGGCAGGTGAGCACGGGTCCGAGTGATTCCTCACGGCGCCCTCGCTCTCAGGGGCGCCTCTGGACACTGGCTGCCTCTGTGCTGGGGTGTGGCGGCCTGAAGGCGGCAGGTTGTTTTGTGAACTGTCCTCTCAGTGACACGTCTATGTCATTATTTGAGGCCCCCTGTCTCCTGTAAAGATGACAGGCTTTTTACTTAGACGGGACTTTGGAGAGTCCTATCCCCTGGAAAGCGTCCCTGGCACGTCTTTCCTCCCTGCCACGGTGCTGTGTCCATGATGGCCCTGAAGGGTTAACAGCCTCCTGCCACTCTGGGTGGTGCGCTGGAAGTCCCTGTGTTGTTGGCGCCACCGCCCTGATTCCTGGGTTGATGAATGAGCCTGGGCTGCAGGAGCGGCCCCACGTGCCGGCAGGGGGCTGGCGTTGTCGCAGCCGCGCTGCTGGAGCGATTCACAGAATGAGGCCGGGGCTGGCGGCTGGGTCCGCTCTGCCCGATGGCCTCGCTCGTCACTGGGACTTTGACCATGGGGACCTTCTTCAGCATCATGGGACGTCGGTACAAAAGGAGGCGCAGGAAACGCTCGGAGAGGAAAGGTGATGCGTTCACTTTCATTCTGAAATGTCAAGTGTTGGGCTTTAAATGCAATGTAGGAACGTGTTCTGGGTTGCAGCTTTGTGAGTCAATGTTGCTGCCGGTTACTTTATATTTTTCCTTTTCAAGTGCCTCCTGTTGGCATTTTGTAGGATTTTAGACAGGGGCTGGCTTAAAAAGGTAGATTTAAAAACATGTCTATACACTTGTTTAGAAATCATTAGCTATTTGTGAAACCATAGAAGTTTGTAGCTTTGCTTTATAATGCTTTACCCTTGGCTGCCACCTTTCTTAACGACTTTCCTAACATTTAAAGTACTTTTCCTGCTGAAGAAATAAGACCGTGGCAACCATTGTTAAAATATTTTCCTTTTAAAAACCTAGACAGCAAATTCCTTACATTCATCATTCCAGGTGCTTCCGGTCTTTAATTCAACTTGATGTTTTAAGACATAAAAATCTATATTTTTTTCTTAACACCAGACTCAAAAGTTGTCCATGACTATAAAAATTAGAAACTACTGGCTTTGAGGGCGTGGGTTGTTGCTTTAAAAGGTGTTGAGAGTTTGCCGTCTTCATCGAAACACATTGACGAATAGAGAATGTCTTAGGTGCAGAGATACTGGAGCGAGGGGAGCAGCGGTTGTGCAGCGAGTGAGCCTCTTTTCCTGAGCGTCACCCTGTTACCCACCAACCGATAGGACTAGACCGTCTTTTGCCACAGCAGCATTCTCGGGCCATTCTGTGGCAGGAGATAGTCCTCTCTCAGGAAATAAAATGAGCCACAATTTTTAGTGTGGCTTCCTAAGAAGTCAGTTTCAGAGTCAGCGACCTTGGGAAAATAGCATCTTGCTAAATATTACGAAGAGGACTGTGCCTGGTGGGACCTGTGTTTGGGGGTGATGGGAGCACCATGACCCATAGACCTTGATGGGCGCTGTGCCCACTGTGTGCCCAGGACAAAAGGCACTGTCCAGAGGGGGCCTGGTGTCTTCTGGGCGACTTTCACACATGTCTCTGTCTCAGGTTACAGCATTGATGTGTTTTGTTTCCTCAGTTAAGCATTAAAAAGCAAGATGTCATTAAGTCAAGCAACAGAAGAGTAAGACAAAGGCCAAAGCAAAACTTCAAGAAATTTTGGTCAAATGCCCTAAATTTAGAAGGGCCACCATTTTTTAAAAAAACATATTTTTCTTGTTTTTAGAGAGCAAGGGAGAGGGAAAGAAACATCAATGATGAGAGAGAATCATTGATCGATTGCCTCCTGCATGCCTCCTCCAGGGGATTTGAGCCCAAGCATGTGCCCTGACTAGGGATCAAACTGTGATCTCTTGGATCATAGGTTGATGCTCAACCACTGAGCAACACTGGCTGGGCTAGAATGGCCACCGTTTTTTTTACTTGACTTCTCATCACTGAACATTTATGTTGGAGAAAATATTGAGAAGTACAAGAAAAATTCTGTCATCATTCTTTGGAACTTACTGTAATTCACATGGTTTGTATCGGCCCCACTATGTACAGACACAAAATGTCTTCTTGCTCTGGCCGCTGGCTCAGTTGGTTGGAGCATTATCCCCTACACCAAAAGGTTGCACGTTTGATCCCTGGTCAGGGCACTCATAGGAGGCAGCTGATTGATGTTTCTCTCTCTCTCCCTCCCTCTCTTTCCTCCCTTCCCCCCCATTCCTTTCTCTCTAAAATCAGTTTGTTTTTTTTAAAAATGTCTTCATGAATCTAGAACAGCAGTTTCAACTGGTGTGCTGCAAGAATTTTTAAAACATGCAATTTAGTCAGGGGCACTGATCTCTTTTCCCTTAGATTGTCAAATTAAAATATGACAACAGCCAACACAATAACTGTCTGGTATGAGTGAATCAAAACTATACCTAATTTTTTTGTCACAGCAAAAATATATTTTTTTGGTGTGCCGTGGAATTTAGTGATAAATGTGTACTATAAGATGGAAAAGGTTGAAAATCACTGTTCTAGAATCTTACTCTTCACTAGGTAAACCTTTCTCAAATATAATGCATTTTTATTACAACATCTTGAGAAATCGATGGTGTTGTAATATGTAACAATTAAGCCCATGTATTAAATGTCGAGTTCACTGGACATTCTATGTAAGTTCAGTGTGACTCTCATTAAACAGTAAAATGTTATATGTTGGTACCTGTTCTTATCTATAATATGGACTTAATAAAAATGCCTTTGAAAATTATGAATTTTATTAAAACTGACTGTCCTATTTATACCAAATCTTGGGCAAAGGTTTACAGGATGTGAAACGTCTTCTTTTAATTGTATAATTTTAAGGTGCTCCAAATCATGTGTATGGAGCTTTTCTAAGGCTGGTATAATGTGAACCTTTTCAAATTTTATTGTTTGCTGAGGACAGCGTAGCAGCAGGTTGCTGTCTGCTTCGGCAGACGTATATTTTCAGTGATTTTCATCACCCCTGAGTTATCCATAAAGTCCTCCCTTCCACGGGCAGGCAGTTGGCTCCTGACTGAGCGTGAGACACAGATGGATTAGCTGAGTCATCAAAAATTACAGTCGAAAGAGAATAATGTGCAACTTGGCCAGGTCCTCCTTAGTGCTGCCTTGGCAGATCCTGCCAGCCGGGACCTGAGGCAGGCCTGGAGCCCAGGTCACTGCCGGGGACAGCTAGGCCCCACACACCCGCCTTCCCTGGTCTCAACCTGTCCAGGTGGTTGCTGCTCACCTTTCCACCCAGGTCGTGGTTGCGGAGTAAAGGCACGTTGGGAGGGGAGAGGGAGGTAAAACGTGAAGGCTCTTCCCCACCAGGTTTTATGAATGAGATCCTGTATTTTCACCTTCTCCCTGAGTACTTTGCACCAAGTGTGATAGCGCCCTATCTGTGCCCAGTCATTCTGCACCCCATGGGAAGCCCACCGCCGTGGGGGCAGCAACTCTGAGCTGTGCTGCAGTCTGAGGCTGGGATCCCCCAGTTTTTAGGATGGGGGCGTGAACGTGGTGGGGACCTTTTGTAGAAATGGAGACCAGGCCCATAGAGGAGCGCCACCTCTGAGCACTGCTAGGGGCCGGGCACTGAAGATCCGTGCTGTCTGTCTGCACAGAGCAGCGGGCTGTGGGTGACATACCTGAGGGAGCAGGCGCTGTCATGCCAGCCTTCTCACCTGGTTCCAGCCCGGGTTTCACCTTGCTGAGAGAACGCCTCTTTGTGAGGTTCAGAGCATGGTTACATGCTGGAGGTGTTGGACGGGATGTTATTCATGTCTCCACCCAGCCATCCACCCATCATCCATTCACCTATCTGCCCATCTGCCCACCTACCAATCCACTCATCACCCATCCCTCCATTCACCCATGTACCCAGCCATGGATCCATCCATCCATCCATCCATCCATCCATCCATCCATCCATCCACCTGCCCATCCATCCATCCATCCATTTATTCACCCACCCATCCAGCATCCGCCCATTCTTCCATCCAACAAGTACCCATTAGAGCTTTCTGGGCGCCGACCCCAGGGATTGGGGCATGCACAGGACAGGTGTGGGTGGAGGGGTGTGGCAAAGGGACCGCCCAGCTTCCAGACTTGAGGTTAGTGTGGAACGGGCCCCCTGAGGACCACTCAGTGATGAGCAGGTGGACCGTGTGATGTGTTGCTCCCATCCTGTGTGCATCAGGAGGAAGGGGTCTTCCCCAGTCTCTGGCGGGAGTGGAAGATGCATGTCTGTCAGGGGAGGGTACGAATCAGGAAAGTTGCCGAACCCCCTCTCCACCCCCTCAACAGAGTATGGATAGAAGGCCCTGGTTTGGGGTGCATTTTATTGCATTTGTGAGGTCCCTGCTCCCGGGAGGCGCGGGCAGGCAGAGCCCCTGCAGGTTGACAGTTGAAATTTTAACAAAGGTGTAGAAGTAAGTGTGTGGAATTATATTTGAAATACTATGAAATTGGATCAGATCTTAACAGTGCCTATTCTTAAAGTAACTATCAGTGTTTGTTTTGAAAATACAGTTCACATTTCTCCTTTGACTCCAGAAAATAAAGTATAATTTTAAAAGAGTGGGACTTTAATGAGGCCATGTTACATAGAGCAAGGTTGGATAGTGCATCAGATGCATTGTTACTGTGTGTTCATTTGGAAGGACAGAGTGTGGTTATAAAAATAATGTGAAGTTTTTTCTTCTGCGGTCAACTCTGAGCCGCTGACGTTACCTTGGTGTTCTGGTACCAGGCTCCAACAGTCTGTGTCCGGTTCTAAAGGCTGGATTGCCCAGGCCTGCTGTGCTGGGGCGGGAGATGCAACCAGAGGAGAGAGAGCATGTGCACATGTGTGGGTTTGTGTGCACACACACACATACACGGGAAGGAGGCAAGGGTCAGGACCAGAGGGGCAGTGACTGAATAAGAAGCAAGCCAGCCCGGTGCTCCGACACAGCAGGCTCTTGGGGTGACTCAGGGACCCAGGTCCTTGATTCTCTCTTGAGCGGAAGGTTCTGGAGTGACCTTGCAGTCGCCCCACCTCCATCCAGCTATGGGAAGGTGAGAGAATACCGAGAAGCTCGCAGGAGGCTGCATGGCCAGGCCTGGAGGCAGTGCCGGCACCAGACGAACACAGCCCTCCCAGGGAGACAAACCTCCCTTCATCGCCCCTAAAGTCCAGACCCGGGCCTGACTGTCTGGAGGTGGCAGTCATGGAACGGCAGCCTGCAGTGGGCATGGGCACAGAACAACCACATAAACTGCCCTCCAGCAGGGTGGGTGGAAGTGCCCTGCAGTCGGGCCCACAGTGACGATGGCCCACCAGGCTGGGCTGTGTCCTATTTCCACCCGAGTCTTCTCCTGGGGCCCTTGTCCCATCCTGCAGAGCCCTGCCCGAGGTGGGTGAGGCGCAGACCACAGCAGAGAATGGGACCATGTGAAAGTCAGTCGGCGGACCTTACCAATTACTCTAGCTTAGGCCAGACTCACTTCCGTGTATCTGGTAGTTGTAAAAGGTACGTGTTGAGAAGTGTGTGTAGTGGTGATAATCAAATGAAATAAATGCCTCGAGTCTGCAGGATTGTGTCAGAGAACTGCGAGTCCTTTGGTCCTTTGAACCAATGCCACTTCAGGCTCGTGGTGGGTTGAGGGGCCTGCACAAGGTTGCTGGGCTGCAGCTTCACGGGCAGGACTAGATCCAGGCCTCGCTCTTTCCTCACTGTGCCTCCAGGTGCCCCGAGCTGCCTCACCTTCCCCACGTCTCACGCCTGATGGTTTGTCCTTTACCCCGCAGGTATTAATTCTGCCTCTATTTTGGCAGTTGCGCTGCTGCTGTGAGGTCTGACACCCTGATCTCGTCTGCAGGGCGTCCACAGTTTGCTGTGATATCAAGGCCAACCGGCACCTCTTCCGCTCAGTGGTGAACACAGGCGGCAGAGACAGCCGCTGGGCAGGTGTCAGTCCAGACGCAGGTCCACACCTTCCCAGACCAAGTTCAGAGTTCTCTGCAGAGCACGCATCTTTGTGTACAGGAGGATGGCTGAGAACAGAAAGCCACGTTTCTCATTATTGTAAGAATTAGGAAATACAGATGCAAATAAACTGTATGAACAAGCAGAGGTGATGATCCTTGTAGCTAAACCTTTGAATATGAGCAAAGCCTTGGCAATTTTCTCCAGTCCTTAGAACTGGACTTAGAATTCAGTGACTGTTGAAGATTCTGTGTTTGACATTATGGCCAGGAACCCAGGGATGCCTGACTTCTGCCTGTGGGGTCCCTAAGGGAGAGAGGCCATAGGAGAAGTGCCTGAGACTCCCTGCCCCCCATCACTGGTGGCTGAGCCCTGGTGCCCGGCCACCTCTTGCAGCCCCGGCTCCCCAGCCCAGCCCCTCCTGACTCCTGGCATGGTTTTCTGTTCTGGGTGTAGCCGGGGGAAAGCCAGGAGGCCAAGGGCACGCCCTGTGAGAGTCAGGGCCTCAGCCCTCGGGGCCGCTGGATTTCGTTCACCATGAAGAGTGAACCCCTCCCTGTACTGAAATCACCTGTGACGTTGCTCTGTCAGTTTGACAACTGACACCTTTCTTTGCTTACTAGCGAGTGAGGTAAAGCTTTAAAGAGTAAGCTTATTAAAGTCCATTCCCATTTTTGTAAGGAATTTTGTTCATATTCGACTACAACTTATTTAAGCCGAGTCCTTGTCTTTCTATGACGGACTGTAGTAGGCTGTTGAAAGGTTGACTAAAGAAACATGACTCCTATTCAGACAGACTGGGCACACGGAGGTCACTGGGTGCCCTGGGTCAGGCTCATCTGGAAGGTGCTGCCTTCCGACACGGGGCATCCAGGGCCTGAGACGTGCAGGGGGACACATAGCCCTTTATCCAGTGGACTCGGGTCGGAGTTGCCCAGAAACATCATCCTCTGCAGGGAGGCTCTCTGCCACTCTGAGACCGTCCCCATTTCCACGGGCTCACAGGGGAGCAGAGCGAGGAGGCGGGGATAAAGGATGAGGCTCAGACCCAAAGCTCAGTTCTGTTTGGTTGTTTTAACCCAGAGAAGTTGCTTTTTGGTTTTTTACTCTCTCTGCTGCTGCATCAATCTATTCACTGTTTTATCCAAATCTGCACACTTATGGTTTATCCAGGCCCTGGCTCCATTGGCTTCATGCCGTGCCATGTCCTCATGTGTGTGTGTGCGCGTCTCTGTGTGTGTGTGTGTGTGTGTGTGTGTGTGTGTGTGTGTGTGTGTGATGTGCTGATCACGCTTTATGAACATTCCCAGTAGCTCAGTTCTGTTTAGTTATCTCAGTGCTAAATGTAGTTAATTAAATCTGTGCAGAAGATTCTAGATTTTATGTGTCTGGAACTCTCATTTACTGAACATCTTTCTGGATATGACTCTAACTCACAGTGTTATGGGTTTGATCATAAATAATAGGATTTTGTTCACCACCTAATCATTTGTTTCCATTGGACCTTCTGCCTGGAAAGAATGTGCTCAGTTTGGTCTTCCTTCCGAGTATTTATTTCCCAGACGGAACTCTGGTTTATCGTCCCGTCTCCTTTATGCTCATTGTGCTGTTACATACAGAATCCACCAGCCACATGCAACTGAAAGGTTAATGGCTGGAGAACAAGTTGAAACATGACTTTGAAAATGTATTTCTTGAAGAATTACTTTAATTTTCCTGAGATTATAAATACCAAGGTTTCTAATATCTGCTGTGGGACTTGTGCTGCAAACAGCTTGGCAGAATTAATTAGCCTGCATTTGTTTCCGGGGTCGCACCTAGCATTTCAAGCAGCATCAGTTTTTTGTCCTGTCAGCTGAGCCTGGAGCTTTGATTGATCAAGAACAGCCACATGTGACGGGAGCACTGCGAAGCGTGAGGCTCTGTCCGTGTTGGCCCTGCTCCGTGCTGTAGCCATGATGACAGCTGATGCTCAGAGTGCTTGCTGTGTGCAGGTGCTAATCCATCCCCACGGCCCCCCACTCCCCACAGCCCAGCAGACCCACTGACGTCTGACAAAAGCCCGGCTCAGAGCCCTTGAGAACCTTGCCCGAGGCCACATAGCTAGATATTGAAACAGGCTCACCCAGGACGGTTACCGAGGCCTCGGTCTGCCACCCTGACAACAGCCATCATGTGGACCACGGCCACAGGCAGAGTTCCAGCAAGGCGTTCCTAACCCGTGTGAAAGGGGACTGGTCATAGCTGCTGGGAGACAGTTCCTAATCATGCACTGTACTCAGCAGGTAACTTTTAACCAGTGTAAAGCTGCTTTATTTACAGATGTTTCTGATTTAAGGACTTGAGAGGTAGCTTTGTTCTTCTCCTTCAATATTGTGTTGGCTATTCTGGGTCTTTGTCTCTCCACATATACTTTAGTATCTCTTTGTTGATAGCCACAAAATAACTAGCAGGGATTTTGATTGAGATTGCTTTGAATCTATAGATCAAGTTGGAAGAACTGACATCTTGATAATATTGAGTCTTCCTATCCATTAACATGGACTATCTCTACATTTATTTAGTTCTTCTTTGATTTCTTTTATCGGTGTTTTATAGTTCTCCTCATATAGGTCTTGTTTATATTTTGTTTGATTTATATCTAAGTATTTAATTTTGGGGATGCTAATGTAAGCAGTATTGTACTTATCTTTCAAATTCCACTTGTTCATATATAGGAAAGCAATTAATTTTTTTGTATTAACCTTGTATTCTGTAATCTTGTGATAATTTCTTATTTTAATTATTCTATGTTGCATTTCACTAGAAGAAACATGTTTGCTAAAAGTAATGCATGAACCTTATTTGCTCTGCTATATTTGTTCCATGTTACAAAATCTCTAAGGGTAACCAAACTAAACATCCGTTACTTAAATGGTTACTTAGAAATGAAACTACTGTAAAATATAATAAATTGATAGCTTTGAACGCTTTATTGATATTATGTTTATATAATACTGAATTTGATTATCTTCAAATGTAAAAATTTTATACTTCAGTTACCTTTGTTAAATAATCACATTATCATTCAATTTTTTTTCTATAGCTACAGCTTTTAGTATGTTGCTTGATTTATGCTAAAGAATCAACAGGAATCATCACCATTTAACACTTCTCTTTTTTAAAATGTGCAGTGTTGGCTGTTAAAATAAAACCTTTAACAATCATAAAAATACGTAAAATGTTTCTCAAAACCATTTTTTTGAGACTAAAATGAAGTAAATCCAGTAATAATTAGTAGTAAGTTTAATCAAGGTAATTGTTTGTCTTAAACATTTTTGAATTTGTAAGTTTAAAAAAGGTATGTTTTTATTGATTTAAGAGAGGAAGGGAGAAGGAGAGAGAGATGGAAACATCAATGATGAGAGAGAATCATTGATCGGTTGCCTCCTGCATGCCCCCTACTGGGGATCGAGCCCACAACCCAGGCATGTGCCGTGACCGGGAATGGAATCATGACCTCCTGGTTCATAGGTCAATGCTCAATCACTGAGCACACTGGCCGGGCCCATGTGGGATTTTGATGGGCTTTTAATTCTTAGATGTTTATAGTTCAGGCCGTAAGAGGTGCTTTCAGAATGAAAGAAAAATGGTTATGTGAAATGCTCTAAAGTGCTTGCATTTGCTGTTTTGCTTTGTTTTATAACCTTTGATACAAAAGTTGGCATTTGTAGAATGTGAAAGTGTTGCTCCTGCTCAGCGAGAGCTTTCTGGCTCCCATTCTCCACACGCATGGCCCTCCCGCCGCTGCGCACAGCCTGATCATTTTCCACTGTGAGACATTTCCTTGTCCTTTTAAAGAACTTCAATATGTAAGAGCAGGGAAACAAGGCGCTCTACAAATCAGGTGAGCTCCATTAGGGCCAGGTCTCCCGTGGCTCAGACTCACTGTCAGTGTCCCTGGCAGTGTGCTCTCCCTCGCCCCCGGCCTCCAGGTAAGCCAGCCTGCTCTGCACACCCATCACTGGTGAATGGTATGATAATTGGGCCTTCTAATTAAACTTTTTATTTGGGGATAACGCAGATTCACATGCAGATTCACAGGGAGAACCATGTTTCCTTTACTCAGTGCATTGTCACAATCAGGATGCTTGTTGACTGGGATACAGTCAGCATCCAGAGCCTTCCATTGTCCCTGGGATTGCTTCCATGTGCTTTTGTAGCCAAACCCTCACCCTCCCAATGCCTGGCAGCCACTACTCTGCTCTCCATTTCTACAGTTATTTCATTTCAAGAATGGTATGTAAAGGGACCACACACTAAGTAACTTTGGGATTGGCGTTTTCCCCCTCCGCCTAATTCTCTGGAGATGCATCCAGGTCACTGCGTGTTATCAGTCCTTTCGTTGCTGCGTAGTATTTCTTGGCATGGGCACGCCCACAGTCTGTTTAACCATTTGCCTGTTGAGGGACATCTGGTTGTTTCCAGTTTGGGGAAGTTGCTGTAAACATTCGTCGGCATCTGGGGTTGCAACTGGTTTCATTTTGGCCACTCTACATGGATTCAAGTGGCATTTCCCTGATGGTTGATGATACCGAACTTTTTTTCCTGTTTATCTGAATATCCTCTTCATTGAAAGGTCTCTTCATGTCTTCTGCCCACTTTCTGATTGGATTGCTTGTTTTGAGAACTTCTTGTGTGCTCCATTCGTTCAATGTGTGGTCTTCGTAATATTTTCTCCCAGTTTGTTGCTTGTTTTTTCATCTTCTCTACAGGGTCTTTAGCAGAGAAAAAAAAAGTTTCATTTTGATTAGGTCCAAGTTGTCAAAAAATCAAATTTATCTTATAGATTGTGCGTTTGGTGTCTAGTCTGCCTAAGCATGCTCTGCCCAGCCCCAGGTCCCGGGAATTTTCTCCTATGATCTTCCTACAGGTTTATAGTTTTATGTTTCACACTGAGCCCCGGACCATCTCAAGTGCATTTTGTGCCGGTGTGAGACGTAGTGCCTGGTGGCTGCAGTGCTGTCTGCAGCCAGACCCC
Organism: Cnephaeus nilssonii; assembly: GCF_951640355.1. NCBI lineage: Eukaryota > Metazoa > Chordata > Mammalia > Chiroptera > Vespertilionidae > Cnephaeus > Cnephaeus nilssonii. The sequence continues at coordinate 8,856,656 of NC_137074.1, forward strand.
TCCTCACTGAACTGCTTTCCTGCCTCATGAGCCGTCAGCCGGGCACGTGGGGCCTACCCTGGTTCTGTCGGTTCCATGTGGTCCCTGGCAATGCCATGCGTGCTGCCTTGAGGACTAATGCTATCGAGTGCGTGTGGAGATCAGTTAGACTGCTTCCTCCCACTTCTTGATGCTGGCTGCTTTACAGCCTCAGACAGACGCCTCTGGGTTGGCGTCTATTGATTGCCTTTTTTGTCGTTTAGTTTAAGATCTTCCTGGCTGTTGGTATGATGGATGACTTTTTTTTTTCTAACTGAAACTTGGACACGACTCTAAATCTTACTTAAACCACTGCGTCAGCTGACATTCACTCATGCCGCTCTGTTAGGGACGGGGACGTCACCTCAGGCTCCCCACCAGGCCTCTGCTGGGGGGGAGGGTCTGGCTGGAGTGGGCAGTTCTGTCTGTCACTTTCAGTCCCTCAGGGAGGAACCGCTCCTGGTCCATTGTCAGAGAGAGCAGCATTTGTTGGGGCTTTGTGGTCTGTGCCCATTGGTGTTTCTGAGTTGCTGGCTTCTTCAGCTCCAAGTCTGGGATAATGACACAGAAAGACCAGGGACCCATGCCGTGTGGTCCCTCAGGTCCCAGCCGGTCTGCCCTCCTCCTTCCGCCTGTGTATATATATTGTCGGGGTTTTCCGTTGTACTGAGGGGAGGGGAGGGAAAAGGACGTCTCCATCCTCCCACTGCGCACGTCCCTGCTGCCTGTTTCAAAGCCAGGGATCAATGTGAGCTGATCCCAGAATGGATAGTTTGGGTTTCTTTGAAGTGCTTGTGATTGCCTTTCTCACACAACCTCCGTGCTCTACACACGCCACCTGTCTCCTGTCTTCGTGGTGTGCCTGACACCCTCCGCTCCCGGCTCAATTTCGCCTCCACGTGCTCACCTTCTGACCTGACCCCGCAGCCCAGAGCTCTCGGAGCACCCGCACCTTGCGGAGGGCGTGCGGTGGTCCTGCACCCCTGCTACATCTTACCTCCCATTCTAGACCTCGAGGAAAGGACTCCTGAGTAAAACTTCCCGTCATGGAAATTGTAAAACACATACAAATACAGAATTGCATAATGAATCCACCTCCCCAGCAGCCAGCCCCTGCCCCTCAGTTTCAACTATACACCATCTGCTTTTCCCCATCACGCTGGGTTCTTTTACAATAATAAATTCCAGATATTACCATTTCATCTCTAAATGCTTCAGTATCGCTAAAAATAAGTACTATTTCCACACCTAAAATGATTAATAAGAATTTCTAAATATAATTAGCTATCCAGATGGTATTTCTATTTTAATTTCTCCATTGCCGGATCTGTCTGATTCACTTCAGGTTCTCCTTGTGTCCCATTCTGTGCTTTGCACAGAAGAAGGATTCCAGAAAACAAATCTAGAAGTAATTAATCTGGAACACTCTCTTGAATAAAGATATAAATGTTTCTCATATGTCAAATACCTAAAATATATATAGTTTTTATGACAACCGCTTGTTAATAACATCTTATAAGCAATGAATTTGCCTTTTAGTGATTTATAATATCAGTTTTATTCGTATATAAAGCAACATATGCAAATCTTTTTCCTCAATTACAATTTGATGGGATTCTTTAGTACAGATGGTGTGTTAGTAAAATTTTGCTAAGTATAGCCAACCTATTTAGGAAGAGAGAAACTCTTAAGTTTGTTAATTATTAGATAACTAAAGGCCCAGTGCACGAATTCGTGCACAGATGGGGTCTGGCCAGCCTGGCCCCAATCGGCGCATTGGGGCCAGGCCTGTCAGGAGGAGGAGATGGCGGAAAGTTGGCCGGTGGGCCCGCCCTGATTAGGGCCTGATCATGGCCGTGTTGGCTGGGGGGAAGGGCCACGGGTGATTGGCTGGCGGGCCCCACCCCCAGTTGGTGTTTGTGGGGCCGATCGGGGGCAGGGCCAACTGGGGGGAAGAGCCGCAGGGGGGGTTGGCTGGCCGCCCCACCCTCGATCGGGATGGGAGAGGCCAATCAGGGGCGGGCTGATTGGGGGTGGGGCTGACCGGGAGGAGGGGCCGAGGGAGGTTGGCTGCTGGCCCCGGCCCCCGATCGGGGTGGCAGAGACTGATCAGGGACAGGGCTGGCTGGGGAGAGAGGCCGCAGGAGGTTGGCCAGCCGACCCCACCCCCCAATCGGGCTGGTTCACTGGCCGCAGTGGGCATCATAGTGACTGGTCGTTCTGGTTGTTACGGCGTTCCAGTCACTGGCTTTTTATATATATATAGAATAGAGGCCCGGTACACGAAATTCATACACAGGGGAGGGGTCCCCTCAGCCCAGTCTGCACCCTCTCCTATCCGGCCTGGTAGCCCCTCATGGTCCCCCCTGCCATCCTGGTCGCCCCATGCAGCCTGCTGGTCAGTTGTTTGGTCAGTCTGCTTGTTCAGTCATTTGGTTGTCCCTCACTAACCCCCCTGCTGGCCTGGTCACCCCACGCAGTCTGCTTGTTCAGTCATTTGGTCATCCCTCACTAACTCCCCCCCCCCTGCTGGCCTGGTCACCCCACGCAGCCTGCTTGTTCAGTCATTTGGTTGTCCCTCACTAACTCCCCCTGCCTGCCGGCCTGGTCGCCCCACGCAGCCTGCTTGTTCAGTTGTTTGGTTGTCCCTCACTAACCCCCCTGCCGGCCTGGTCATAGGCAGCCATCTTGTGAGGGTGTGATGGTTAATCTGCATATTACCTCTTTGTTATATAGGATTGGAGTAATTGTTCTTTAAGGATTTCCTGTGGTTTCTCCTACCAACAAAATAATGTTATACATGGCTAAGAAATTCAATCAGATTTAACAATTACATGCTTTTTAGATTCGTCCACGTGAGATGCGACTCAAGAAGAAAAGGAAGTGGTGAAGTGAAATGCTGTTAGGCGCTTCTTCCTTTGTAGCCTTACTTTATAACCTGAACCGGAAGTCCGCCAGAGCAGAGGTCAAATGGCAAACAGGTTGAGTCCTGTTTGGGTTTTGTGGTCATCTGTCTTCAGCCCTTCCTGCAGGAGTGATCTTCCTAAGACAGAAATGCCGTCACCTTTCTCCCTGGTTCAGAGCTTGCTGTGGCCTGGAATCAAGGCCAGTGCCTCAGAGGGGGATCCCTCCCCACCTGAGACCTCCCTCCCTGCAGCAGAGTCCTGAGGCCCTGCACTGACCGGGCTGAAGAGGCAGGAGCATCCGAATGTTCCGTCCTGACCGCAGATCGAGCTGTCCTTGTTTCACGAGCTTTCCCATTAGTTTGTAATCCTGTGGGCGTCGTTTCCGCAGAGGAGACTACCTCATGTGACTCACGTGATGGGCTCACTAAATGTGACTTTCTTGCTGTCTTGCAGACAGAAACAGCCTCCGCCAGTCAAGAACCCCTCCAAAGTATTTTGCCATGGATCTAGAAGATGAAGAGAACCTGAGTAAGACCTAGGCCTGCCACGTAGTCTGAAGTAGCTGGTTTTCCATTAGTCTTAGTGTTCCTGGAAGTTTTTTTCATGAGGCCGATTTGGGGGAAATGAACTTACGGGGCTACCAGCAGTGGCGTGTTTTTAATTTTTGCTCCATTCTCTGTTTACTGTGGGCCTCTCCCTCACAGCCGCAGGGCAGGTTGCCGCTGCCTGAAGGAGCGCACGCTCTGGTGCATGTCTCACGAAGCTGCACGCTTCCTGTTGGCACAGCCTGGTTACCATGACGATGGTCAGATTCCCGTCTGTGAACATCTAAGATAACCTCTGAGGTGGATTTAAATACCTGGCCATTTGAAATAGTACATGACCTTTTCTGTTCAAATACCCTGGATTCTCCTATATTTGGAGGGAAAGGGCTCACATGAATCTGCTGATCTTAAGTTTCTAGACTTTAATGAGCCCTAGGACTAGTGTGGCCTGAAACACTCCGGGCCCTTCTTCTTTCCACCCTGCCCTCTCCGGGACGGAGGGACGGAGAGGCTCAGAGCTATGCCAGCATCCCCTCTCAACATTGTTCTCTATGAAAAGTTCAGTGAACATTCTTCTCTTCTGTTTTATCTTTACTCCCAGAGAGCAATGCATTTAAATAAGGCTTAGATCTCCCTCCCCATGTGGGAGCTTTTAGTAGGGACACTGCAACAAAGACATCCCTTTTCTAACACGCGTAGACAGGAACATCCTTACTTGTCTGTGTTCACTTGCTCCCAAGAGAGAGCGTGCAGGTCTAAGTGATGGATGACATTTTACGAGGAGTGGTCATCAATGGCCAATGGCCAGGACACAGCTCAGTCCACCTCTCTGTGACGCCACCCAAACCGGCCAGCTGAGGCCTTGGAGTTGGCTCGTGTACGTAGATAACCCAGAGGTGCCCGCGGCAGACCACCCCGCCTCGCTCGCAGGCTGCTCCATGGGTTGGGTTGGGGATGATGCGGGTGGGCTGGGTCTTGGTAATATGGACCGCACAGTGGACACTCTCTGGCTGAAGTCAGCCCCTGTGGGGTGGACACAGCATGAGCAGCCGCCCAGTTGCTGTTGGAGAAGCTCGTGGCCTTGTGCCCTCCCTCCTGCTGGCCTGGGGTGGCCTTTGGCGGCCTGGCGGAGGCTCTCTTCAGGGTGACCTCCCCATCAGAGCCCACCCTGAGGTCCCTTTAGGACCAGCCATATGTTTTTACTGGTCAGTTCCACTCACCATCTCCAGTTTTGCCTGCGCACTGTTCCCTGTGAAGAGTGTGCATACGAGTGTCCCCCAGCCTCCGTGTTGTCGGGACTGCGGGCTGTCGTCACGGCAGTGGGCATCTGGTTTGGGTGGAAATGTCATGCAGTGTAGCGTGTATAACTAACTGATCCTCAGGTAACGTAAGGAATCCTTCTGAATAACTTCTGGAAAGATAAGCTGCTGGTTCAAGAGCTAAAACTTAGCAGTGCCAGTCCTGTATTTCCTATCCTTTCATAAGCAACGAAAAATATTATCATGATTAGTAGTCCCACTTATGAAACAAAGTAGCATGATATGTAAAGAGAGAGTTGTGACAGAGGAGGTGTCTTTCTCCAAATTTAATATTTTCTCTTTACATGGTAGCATTTTTAATAAGACAGAATGTGAGTAGCATTTTAGTGCTTCTGAAGCAAATAAGAACTTAGAATCTATGTGAACTGTGCTATAGAAAGTGTATTTTTCATGTGCTCTCGAGACGGTCAATCCAATACTGCTTGTCTTTATTCCTTGAGGAAAACACTTGGCGGTGGGAGGTTGTCCTGTTTGGTTCAATGCATGTCAGAATAACTGATGACGATCCGAGTGTCTCTGTTGCTAGTTCTTCGAGCAGGAGCACCAGCACGTCCGCGGTCCTCTGTGGCGCCCTTGCTGCCTGTTCATCTAACCTGTCTCGCTCTGCCCTTTCACCTTGTGTTCCCTCTGAGCACCGAAAGGAGTAACCTATCGAGCTTTTGCTGGAGGATGTTATAAATGAAAATTTAGTGTCTATTCCGTCAGCTTTGTCAACTGGGAGAAGTGGTGTGTGTGTCAGGGCCTGGGAGAAGCTGTCTGCAGAGGCAGGGCGCCTGGCTCTAACCTCCGCCAAAGGAGAGCCGGCTCCCCCCGGGGCTGTGTGCAAGCGCATCTCGGCTGATGCTGACGGCCTAGGAAAGGCGAGGCTTCGCTGCGGCCTGACAGCCAGGGGCCCAGGCCTCTGTCACGTGAGGCCCTCCCGGGGGTAGAGCTTAGCATGGTGAGAGCCTGCGTTTACCCTGTGCTGTCGAAACAGATCCAGGCCACCACACTGGGCACTGTAAATTGGTGTACGTTGTAAAAAATAGTTTGGTCGCTTAGAAGATTTATTGTGGGTTTCCGAAAGCTAGCGGCAGGTTTTACATACAGGCCATCAACGTCCCCATGCCCTGTGGTCACTGCTCCTGCGCTCCATGCGACAAGCGGCCCGTGGAAAAATGCCAGGAAAATGGAACTATTTCTCGTTCTCCTTTTTAAAACATTCAATAAACTTAAAGGGAAGACTAAATACTCTTTTATTCCCCTTCTTGAAATTAAAATCATACTTTTGCCATGAACCTTCAGAGGCCTAAAATGATCTTTATTAATTATAAACACCTTTAAAAGGTAGAATAACCAAGTTAGTCTGTAATTCCCAGCTTTAGTGAGGAGGTGGTAGCCTGCCTGATGCAGCTTCAATTTTATATCTTCTCATACATTTTTTTCTAATGTGGACTGTATTAAAAATTCAGAGGTAAATCAGTCCCCATTTGTAGTGAAAAAACTTTAAATGAATACTGGAAATGAAGTTGTATCCTTCAAAAATCATTTCTAAATGGGCAGAATGCTCTACGTGATTACATAAGCAGATTCCTAAGACTGACTCATGAACTAAATCAAATAGCCGCACAAATTGATGGAATATTTTGAACCTCAAGAGCGAAGCAGCCTGTAAATGCTGCTTTTAAATATGTCGCCTCCTCTGAGAAAGGCTGCAGTGCAAAGCCCAGTGAGAGTAAATGCCATCGGTAGGGGAAATGCCAAAATAAACGACACGTGTCAGTGCTGACTTCAGACTTATGAATGTAGGGTCTTCTGGAAAAATTTATCATCCCACACTCTGATACTTCAGAATATTCTCAGAAAAGTTAATTAAAAATTCACCTTTTAATGTAAAAGCAGTTGGGGATACTAAATAGAAATGGTAGGAGCCATTATTCAGCAAAATGTCAGGCCCTGAGTTGGTGGTAAATGTGCAGCCCTCCCGAGTGCAGCAGGGAGTAAAGTAGAACACACATCACTTACCCAGTTACAAAGAGAGATAAAGGAATCTATAAATTTTGCATTTACAAGATCCTGCAACGAAGGCGTTGTAAGTTGCTCTTTCTGGGCACCGCAGGTTCGAGCAGCACAGAGGCTAAGGACAGCTGCAGTGTGGACCCTGGGCCCCCGGGGGACAGCGCTCCGGGGCCGGCTGACAGCTACCTGCTCCCCAACGGGGGCGGGGGCAGCGTCGGCCGGAAGCGGCCCCTGGACGAGGGCAGCAATGGGCATGCCAAGTTCCGCCTGAAGAAGAGGAGGAGGGCGCCGGGGCCCGCCCTGCCCAAGAACGCGCTGATGCAGCTGAACGAGATCAAGCCCGGCCTGCAGTACACGCTGCTGTCCCAGACGGGGCCCGTGCACGCGCCGCTCTTCGTCATCTCCGTGGAGGTGAACGGGCAGGTGTTCGAGGGCTCTGGCCCCACGAAGAAGAAGGCCAAGCTGCAGGCGGCCGAGAAGGCCTTGCGGTCGTTCGTCCAGTTCCCCAACGCCTCCGAGGCCCACCTGGCCATGGGGAGGAGCCTGTCGGCCAACACGGACTTCACGTCTGACCAGGCGGACTTCCCCGACGCGCTCTTCAACGGCTTCGAGACCCCGGACAGGTCGGAAGTGCCCTTTTACGTGGGCTCCAACGGTGGCGACGACTCCTTCAGCTCCAGCGGGGACCTCAGCTTGTCAGCGTCCCCCGTGCCCGCCAGCCTCGTCCAGCCGCCCCTCCCGGTCCTGCCCCCGTTCCCCCCGCCCGCCGGGAAGAACCCCGTGATGATCCTGAATGAGCTGCGCCCGGGCCTGAAGTATGACTTCCTCTCGGAGAGCGGGGAGAGCCACGCCAAGAACTTTGTCATGTCCGTGGTTGTGGACGGCCAGTTCTTCGAAGGCTCGGGAAGGAACAAAAAGCTGGCCAAGGCCCGGGCTGCGCAGTCTGCCCTGGCCACCATTTTTAACTTGCACTTGGATCAAACGCCGTCTCGCCAGCCTATCCTCAGCGAGGGCCTCCAGTTACACCTACCCCAGGTGAGGAAAAGTCTGTCACGCTCAGTCATGCTTTACACAGCACTGGGTTTCATTGCCATGTTGACTTTCCATCTCATGCCACTCTGTCCTCACCACGAACAGCCGGCAGTAAGTGTGGCTGCCGGGCAGCCTTCCTAGATTGGGATGGCCAGGTGGCCCCTGGGGAGCTGTCCGAGGCCATCATGGCACAGGGTGGGAACACCGGAGCAGTGCCATCAGCCCTCTCCACGCTGAGCCTCACCCAGAAGGACAGTCCACAGTGCCCTCCCCGTTAGCTGCCCTGCGGGGTGAGGGGTCCCATAGCAGCCTCTGATGATGGAGTGAGGGGGTGCCAGACACCAGAGCCTGCCCAGCCCAGGGTGTTTCCTACGTCTCCCTAGGACTCTGGTCACAGAAGGAGTGAGTCTGGCCATTCAGCTACTGAAACCCAAGGGCTCCAGCGGGACTGGCTGGCAGTGCATTCCTGAGCCTACAGTGTAGGGACGTGTGTCAGAGGGATAGGGGCGTAGGGGGCCCTTAAGCAAATGCTCCAGGGCCCCCCGGCACCCAGGTCTCTCTGTACCTGGAATTCCCCATGTGGTATTTATGCAAGCTCCCTCCTGCCCGGCCCCCTTCCCCCCTAAAGTCAGAGTGAACAGAAGGAAATGCTCGGGACTCAGATCGGCGTCTGTGACGGAGGAAGACTGAAGGAGAAATGGCACTAGTGTCATCTCCAAACCCTGCCACTCTGAGTAGTTATTGCTCTTTTCTTAGAAATCCCAAGCTCTCTGGTCTACTGTAAAAATCGGTCTTTTAGGGAGAAAACCTGACCCTCTCTCTGTTTATTCCTTCTTGTCACAGTATTGTTCAGTTTGAAGATAAAATATGTAGTGGTTTGATCAGAAAAAGTGAAGGACTCAATATTGATAGATAGTTTGGCCTGGATTCTCTCAGCGGGATCCAAGAATGCTGGCTTCTCTTTTGCCTTTGAACCAGTTAGAGAGGCCTGTGTTCAGTCCTCTGAAATGACCACGGTCCTCAGTTTTAAAAGAGGGAAATTTATTTCATGTTGCCTAAAGAGGCCAGGTTTCTCAGTGCAGACGAGTAACTGAAGGGGAGGCAGAAGGAGGTCTGTGTGTATGCACACACATGTGTGTGCATGTGTGCATGCATGTGTGTGCATTTGCAACCCGAGCCAAAGGCCCGGCTCAGTAGAGCAGTGACCAGAGGCCCTGGCCTGGGAAGGTGGGGTCTATCAGCCTCTCTGGGGCGGGTGTCTGGGATCCTATGGGGGTGTGGGTGGGAGGGCCGTCCCAGCCCCACCCGCACCACCTGTGCAGGTTCTGCTGGTGCTGAGCAGCAGGTTTCCGGACTTCTGTGGTCTCCAGCCAGGGAGGCCTGGGGGCGTGCAGCTGTATCTGCTTCCCAGTCTCTGCTCACAGTAGCCCCATAGTGTCTCACAGAGGCCCCTGAGGCCCCGGTAGCCATGTTTTCCTGGAGGATCTGGGGTGGCTTCGCAATCAGCCCAGGCCTTGTTTCTGGGCTACGCTGTCTTTCCCCTGAAACTCTCCAATGTGCCTCTAGAGTGGGTGGAAAGCCTTATGTCTCCCAAGAGTAACCCATGCGGGACCTGGGTCAGCTGTCCCTGGTCTTAGGATTGTTTGCCTTCATGGTGTCCATAGTGGCACTAGAGTTTAAAAAGCAGGTGACATGAACCACGTGGTGAGTGTGAAACACCCTGTCAGCAGTGACTTACTAAAGCGGCCGGCCGAGCCTCCGGCCTCCACCCTGAGGGCCGTTCAGGAGGCAGTGCCGCGGGGCCTGCGGTGGTGTGGGTTTGCCGTTTAGGAGCATGTTAGTTTGTCGTTATATCCACCCCCTCGTTTAGAGGGAGAGGTGCTTCATCACCCCTAAAGAATGAGGCAGTGACCTCTTTAAGGGCGTGGAAGAACGGCCACGAGTGCAAATGCTGGCATCGCACAGGGAGTGTGCGCAGAAGTGCCCGGCCTCTGAAAACGTGCAGGTACGCCTCACCTTCTGTGAAACAGAACTCCTCTCTCCTCTGGCTCTCGTTAACCTCTCACTGTGTTTTCCTTCTATGGAAGTTGGAGCGTGTTGTCCTGTATCTGTGGTGCCCTCCCATTGTGTGGTTGCACATCTGTTTCTGTCTGTGCTCTGACTCCCTCCCCTGTGTTCACATCTGTAGCATCAATGCTTCTGCCGAGGTGCCAGGTAAGGCCCGAGGGCCCCGCCTGGACCTTCTGCCCACCCTCCACGTGGCTGGTCTTGAGCATATTCCTGGGGGCTCGCTGGAATTTGCTGAAGCAATGATGGGAGGAAAGCTTTCTGACAACTATGCTTTTTCCAAATAAGCCATCATTTAGGATGAGTGACTTTTCTATTCATTTTGGGAGTATTTTATTAAGGGGACATTAGATTTGGCTGTTTGATTGTCAACACCAGTGTGAGATTAGGGGGATATAGATCCAGTGTGGCTCTTCACACACACACACACACCAGTTAGCACCATTTCCCAGAACACTATGGGTTCGCTCTATCCACAATGACTCATGAGCCATAAAAATAAGACATGTCCCAAGTCTAACATGTTGGCTTCTAAGAAGCACTCCCTGGAGGACAGTGCTGTCGGGTCTGGTCACATGCAGTGAGGTGTTCCAGGCCTCGCTGAACACCTTCCCTGAGTCCATTCCGCTGTCATTTGAACTGAGTGACAGCTGCCCACAGGCTCTGCTCAGGGCTGGATTCGGAGGGAGTGACTGAGCCAGGGTGATGGGATAGGTGTTGGAATAACTGAGACATATCTGATGGGCGGGGCCTAAGAGAGGGTGGTGCTGTGCAGAGCTCACGCTTCTTTAATTTGATCACTTTTAACGGCCTCTTTCTCCTGAAAGAGCCTGGGCAGCAGAGCAGTGGAGGGGGAGGCAGAGCAGGGAGGCACTCTAGCCCCCTCCTCCTCGGTGTCCTCATCAGAGGGCGGGGCAGCAGGGTGTGCCCCACATGCACAAGCTCGAACTCCCACCAGCCGGGCTCAGGGCTGTCCCTGCCCTCTAGGCCCTGTCAAAAGATTCCAGCCATGGCCTCGCATGCTCCTCGAATGTGTGTTTTGGAGGAAACACGCACACACGTGTGCACACGCACACACTTGTTTGCCAGACTTACTGTGGGATTCTCCAGAAAAGAAGGCATCTGAGCCATCACCCTGGCTTTTGGGGGGCAGGTGCAGGTGCCTAACCCCCTGCTGTGGTCCCCAGGTGTTAGCCGACGCTGTGGCCCGCCTGGTTCTGGATAAGTTCGGTGATCTGACGGAGAACTTCACCTCCCCCCACGCACGCAGGAAGGTTCTTGCTGGAATTGTCATGACAACAGGTAAACATCTTGCTCTATAAAAATCTCTGACAGGAAAATCGTGCTTTCCTTCTTCTTCAGAAGGTCTGTATTCTGCAAATGTGGGAACTGTACTTACATATTTTCCCAAATGTTCATCTCTTCAACCTAATTGTTCTCATGTGGAGAAGCACCCTCTGTTAAGGTTGGATTCCCACGATCGTGTGAGAGTGGTCTGGTCTGCGCAGGAAACTGCAGGAGACATTAATTCCTGCTTCATGGGAAAGTAGGGCCTATCTGACTTACCCTTAGTGTTCGTGCTGCCAGGTAGGTTTCTGTGTGGCTCGTCGGGGAGAGAGGAAGCTCCAGCCAGAGTTGAAAATCTGGGGGAAAGCACAGTTTGGAAGGCAGGAGGAACCCTATTAAATTTGTCTAGAAGGAACCCTTCCCCAGGTCTTCTTCCCACACCCGGGAGTGGGACCTCGGGCTGCATCTCTGTGGTGACTTCTAGGAGCAGGAAGCCACACTGGCCAGTGCCCAGTCTGGTGTGGGGCTCTCTGCTGGCAGCATCCACGGCCTGTGCTGGAGGAACCCCCCGCCCCCCCCCCGCCCCCCTCCTGGAGGCCAGGGAGGAGGGCTGGGGATGGCGCATCTGTCTCCGCCAGCCAGGAGAACCCCAGCTCTCTGTGAGGCTGGCTGTGCTGGCCTCCTCTCCCGAGGCAGTTCTCTGTCCCACTGGGGAGAGGACCCGGTTCTGTAATCCTAGCCTTGATCCCTGCTCGCCCTGGAGAATGTGACGACTCGAATCACAAGCTCTTCCTGCCACGTGTGTGCTTGGGCACAGCTGAGCATGTGTCTGGGAGCGGATGAAGAACTCTGAACGTTAACGTGGGTTTCGGGTTTTCTCTGATGTTTGTAGTTTCCTCCTCTTCTCTCTGTGCTCGTACTATTTACGGAACTGAAAGGTGAGCATCTCAGCTGCTGATGCAGCAGCTCCCTGAGCAGGCTCTGTGGTGTGTGGCTGGTTGTCATCTCGCTCTTCTCACTGCCCGAGAGGCAGGTGCCCGCAGGGCAGCATTTGCACCTCCGCGTGAATTCTACTGCTCAAAGCCACAGTTTACACCTGCCGGCTGGACTGCCAGCACGGGCACCTGGCTCTGACCTCAGATGGCCCGCCTCTGGGTGGCACCATGTGCAGCTGGTGGTGGTGCAGTTTATCCCTGGTGGCGTCAGGCCTTGGCAGCACATCTGGGGCGCGTGGTCTGTGACAGACTTACCGCAGAGTGGCCGCTCCTCTGGAGGTGCCCGGTGCTGCGGGCTTCCGTCCAGCATGAGGGGGTGACAGGGACTCCTGACCAGCACACTGTGAACGACTTGTTTTCCTTCTTGTCCCTCCCTTGTCGCCTCTTTAGTGCTTTCATATTAATCTTAAGATGAATAACCAGACCACTTACCTGCCTTCACATAGTGCTTCCTCCCTGTATCCGTGGGACTGTTCAAGAAAGACCATTCCATTCCCGAGGAGTCACTTCCTCAGGCTCAGAACCTCCACACTGAAGACGAGGGCGGCTGGCTCCCAGCGGGGACACAGAGCTCGTCCTCTTGGAGGCTGCGGTTGGTGGGGGTAGGCGTGGGGAGTGAGTGTGCGCTGAGGTCTCTGCCAGGTTCCGTCACTGCGGACGCATGTCAGGCCCTGGGGCGCAGTGGGCACGTGACTGTGACTTAGAGGAACGGTCTCTCTTGTTTTCCAGGCACAGATGTTAAAGATGCCCAGGTGATATGTGTTTCCACGGGAACGAAGTGTATTAACGGCGAGTACATGAGTGACCGTGGCCTCGCTCTGAATGACTGCCACGCAGAGATCATATCTCGGCGGTCCTTGCTCAGGTTCCTTTACACACAGCTTGAGCTGTACCTAAAGTAAGTCTAGTAAGTAAGTAAGTAAAGGAAGCTGTTTTAAAAAGTATTGCCTTCTCCCCTCCCCCCATCAGAAAACACTGCAAAACTTTCACTCAAAAATTCTCAAAATAGTAACTGTCAGTAACAGTGAGGTTGGATCCCATCTTCCCATGATGCTCAAGCTACAAGTAGAGTTGGCTAAGTTATAGCACACATGCATATACAAACGTACATATGATCACACACGTGTGCACACATGCATAATAGTATCGCCGATTTCAGGGCTGTGCTCAGACCCTGGGCTTTTGTTTCCTGCGGGCTGATATCAGTAGACTCCACTGCCTGTAAACACGGTCGTTTTTATCCCAGTCACTGTGCCTCAAACCAGCCCATCATGTATCCAAACTGCTTCGCTCTGTAAAGCCATCTCTACACATAGTCGTTCTGTTTGGAATCAGAAATGAGAAGGAAAGGGGAAATGCTCGCATTTCGATGACCTGTCCATTGTTGAGTGACAGGAACTGTGTGAATGACCATAAACGTGGAAAAGGAAGGCTCCAATTCCAGCTTGTCTTTACCCTGTTGAAACCGCGGGCCTTTGAAAGTGTCTGGGAGCTGGGACAGACCGCATTGTGGCTGCACGAAGCTGGAGCACTTACTTACTTGGCACTTACTCTGCAACTTGCTTCCTTTCAGTAGCAAAGAGGATCAAAAGAAGTCCATCTTCCAGAAGTCCGAGCGGGGAGGCTTTCGGCTGAAGGACACCGTCCAGTTCCACCTGTACATCAGCACCTCGCCCTGCGGGGACGCCAGGATCTTCTCACCTCACGAACCAATCCTGGAAGGTACGGCCAGGCGTCTGAGCAGTCAGCAGTTTCTCAATGCGTGGCCATGTGGTAACAAAATAATAGACTTACGTTAATATCCTTCTTCTTTCCATGTCAGCCTTGAACGTGGACCTGAGGACTAAATAAAAGCAGGAGGTTTTACTTCTCCATGAATAATTAATTAGAATATTTTAATGAATGAAAATGTTGACTCTAATAAACTGTGGGATTGGAATAGAATGAGGATACCAGGTCAAAAATTAAATTTGGATAATATACAGGTTGTCACAATCTTTGGGACACCTTGTCTGTCTCTAAATCAGAGATGTACATCCTCTTCCATGTTTCTGATGAACTGTAACTTAGTAAATGTGTGATTATTTGGCTGAAACCCCACCAGCAGGTTAGACGAGTGAAAAAGGAGACCCTGTTTCTATCACATTGCCCCACCCTTCTCTGCACGTTTCCCACTGATTTCTGTTTTCCACGGATTTGTATCCACCTCTCTCCCCGCAAGCTTAAATATTATTTGTTCCAAATAGAACATTTGATTGCATTGTTTTTCTTGATTATAAAAGCAACAAAAATTGATTGTGGAAAATTACTAAGTATCCTACCTAATAATAGACAAATATGCAAATTGACCGTACCTTCGCCATGCCCACGATTGGCCAGGAGGCGCGGGGGGGCGGAACTCGGGGTGGTTGGGGTGGCCGATTGGGCTGGAATGCTGAGCTCGCATCGCCAGCGGCAGCGCGAGCTCAGCGTTTGCGCCATGGCTGTGCTGCGGCACAGAAGGGGCCTCTGGGGCAGCGAGCCCACATCCCGCCGCGGACCATCAAAAGCAGGGAGCTGGGTGTCCGCTCCAGCACCAGGCCAAAAGCCTCTGCCGGAGGCTTTTGGCCTGGTGCACCAGCGGACAGACACCCAGCTCCCCCGCAATCAAAAGCGGGGAGCTGTGTGTCCGCTCCGGCAACCAGCGGACCCCCTGCCATCAAAAGTGGGGAGCAGGCTGCTAGCAGTGTCCACGGAGCATGCTAGGCTTTGTGGGGCAGTGGATACGGCCTGGATGGCAGGTTAGGCCTAGGGGACCCTACACATGCATGATTTAATCATGCACTGGGCCTCTAGTTTTTTAAATAAGAAAGAAAATTCAAATCGCCTGTGTTCATATGACCCAGAGGTAGTCACTGTGTGTGCGTGCTTCCTGTGGGCTTATTTCAGCATCCCTATGGGTTTCCTTAGGAAATTTTTTAAATGGGGGTGGTGGGGGGGAATATAACAAACACCCAAATATCCAACACCTAGAATGAACAAATGTTAGCATTTTGTCCTATTGGCTTCAGTTCCTTTTTAACAATAGAAATCAATCACTTTGGTTAAAATGGAAGCCCTCATTTTTCCCAACCCCTGAGGAGGCCACTTCTGTGAATTTGGTTCATATTATATCCTTCCTGTCCAGTTTTATATACTTACACTGTACATATGTCCTATAGGTATAGAACAACCATAAGCAATACAGGCGGACTGTGTGGTAAACGTATGGGGTGTAGTTAGATGTGCTTCTCAGTGAGTGAAGCAGATGATTTCCTACCAGTGGCTTCCTTCTCCCCTTTCTCTCTTAGAACCAGCAGACAGACACCCGAATCGCAAAGCCAGGGGACAGCTGCGGACGAAAATAGAATCTGGTGAGGGGACGATCCCCGTGCGCTCAAATGCGAGCATCCAGACGTGGGACGGGGTGCTGCAGGGGGAGAGGCTGCTCACCATGTCCTGCAGCGACAAGATGGCACGGTAAGGCCATGGAGCACCCACTGCGCCAGACTCACTCCTGCTGGTTTCTGGGTACCCCCCACTGTGCCCCTACAGGCACCTGACCCTCCCCACTGCACCAGACTCACCCTGCTGGTTCCTGGGTACCCCCCACTGTGCCCCTGCAGGCACCTGACCCTCCCCACTGCGCCAGACTCACCCCTGCTGGTTCCTGGGTACCCCCCACTATGCCTCTGGGAACACCTGACTCTCCCCACTGCGCCAGACTCACCCCTGCTGGTTCCTGGGTACCCCCCCCCCCACTGTGCCCTTGTGGGCACCTGACCTTCCTCCTACACCAGTTACTCACTTTCAAAACGGTTTGGTTTTGGTCCCACTCCCCACTTCAATGTTCCCCACATTCTTTGAAGGATAAAGGCTCTAGGGGGGCGCTCCAGGACCCTTAGAGGGGGTGAAAGTGAGCCTTTACCCAGGAGGCTCCAGGCTGCCACTCATCAAAACAACCATCTCGCCCTTTATTATTATTGTTATACTAGAGGCCCAGTGCATGAAAATTTGTGCACTGGAAGAGGGGGTCCCTCAGCCCGGCCTGCCCCCTCTCACAGTCTGGGAGCCCTCAGGGGATGTCCTACTGACGGCTTAGGCCCGCTCCCCTCTGCAGGAGGCGACTGGGCAATCAGGGGAAGGTGCTGCCCCCATTACCCCACTGCCCTGCCTGCCCTCGGCCCTCACAGCCACCACGGCTTTATCCAGAAGGACTGCCCAGTTTAATTAGCATATTATGGTTTTATTATTATAGATGTGGGCTTCTGGGGTGAACTGATGTGTTTCACTGTGCTCTTTTAAAACGATTTGCTTCCAGAGAAAGCAAAGAGGTTCCTCATTCATCATAGATGCACTTTAATGGTCATATTTACTATTCAGTTAGTATTTGGGGTGATTGGTATTTACATTTTAAAAATAATGTGACACCCCTCACAGCATTGTGCTCTGAGCACCGAGAGCACCCCCTCATGGGGAGGTGAGGCTGGGTGCTGCAAACACCCTGAGTTTGCCTTCCCCTGAGAAGTGTTATTCTTTCAGGAGCCTGTATCCCAGGTGGATTTAAAAAACCCATTTCTTCAGATGCTGGTCTCAGTTCTCATAGTTCTGTATCTTTTAACAAATGTTTATTTGAAAAAAGTAACATGGGCAGATGGCACAAAGTTCAATGGTAGAAAAGCATGTAAAATAAAATCTCCTCCCCTCAGAGCATTCCACAGCCCATATACTTGGGTCCTGACTGCCCTCCTGACAGCTGTCAGAGCCGACGCATGTGCATGTACATCTTGTCTGTTGTTTGTAAGCTTGGTCTTGACTTTCTCTAATGGTCATGTCAGGGAACCTAGGGGACCCGGAGCTAAATTAATCGTACACCGTGGCCCATTCCCACCCAGCAAGGTGCCCACATGATGTGTTTATTAATTACATGCCCTTTGTATTCGCTGTCCATACCGTTTCTGTGTGTGAATGTGTGTCCATGTCCTTGAAAAGTAGGTGTATGTTGTTAGTTTACAGATTTGGCATTGTGCTTCAAATCCCATTCTGTACCCCGTATTTTCATTTACCCCGTGTCTGGGGGACTCTCCCTGATGCTGTCATGTCCAGCCCGTTGACTCCTGCATCATAGTCGTGGCCACGTTATGTCCTTCCCCTCGTGATGGACACATGGATTTCCTCGAGCTCCCCATGCAGCCTTGAGACCCCGTAAGCAGCTCGTTATAGGCCGTGGTATCCAGGCGTTCCTCACGCAGCACTATCAGGTGTACCTAACGGCCCTCCAGCTGCACACACACCAGCGGTGCCGAGGTTAGCTGCCCACACTCCTGATGCTGTCTCTGGGTTTCTGTTTGTTTCTCCTCTCACTGGGCGTGTTGAGCATCTCCTCAACCCCCCCATCTTGCTCCTGTGAATTCCCTGTGTGTATCCTGGCCATTGTCTCTTGGACCTCATGCCTTTTTCATCTTGATTCGCAAAAGTTCCTTTTGTAGTTTGTAATCCTTAACAGTGTGAGATGATTCAGTGCCTCCTCCAAGCCCAAGTCCCTCTTAACTTTGTGCCGTCCTTTTCGGAATAGAAACCCCTAATTTTGTTGTAATTTTATCCATTAATCTGTCACCCTGTGATTTTTACTTTTAGGATCTTATTTAAGAAATCCCTCCTCAAATTAAGGGCATAAAAATATTCTGCTGTCCTTCTTTCTAAGACCTTTATCATTTCACTTTCACATTTAGGCCATTAACACTTTTGTATTGTAATTTAGCTTTATTTTAATACAGGGGGTCAGTTTTCCCACTCCCTTCTATTGAATAACCTATATTTTCTCCCTGATTTGTGAAGGTACCTGTTATATACTGAGCTCCCTCACAGGATGGGTCTATTTCTAGACTCTAGATTCTTTATTAGTCTACCAGAGGCCTGGTGCATGAATTCGTGCATAAGTGGGGTTTCTTGGCCTGGCTGGCGATTGGGGCTGATTTGGGTCATCTTGCCCAGTCCCGATCGGGCCGATCAGGGCCAGCCAGGGTGGAAGGAACTGCAGGAGGTTGGCTGTGGGAGTGCACTGACCACCAGGGGCAGCTCCTGCATTGAGTGTCTGCCTCCTGGTGGTCAGTGCACATCAGAGTGACCAGTCTACCAGTCGTTTGGTCGACCAGTCCTAACGGTCACTTAGGCTTTTATATATATAGATTATTCTGACATTTTAATAGTTTAAAGATCTGGTGGGATAAAACTGCCATTCTTTACTCATTTTTTTTCCAAACTTTTGGTAGCCTTTTATGATCCTCTTTTCTTCTGTACATATTTTAGAGTCAGCTTGTCAAGTGTCTCCCAATGTCTTCCTGAGATTTCATATGGAACTGCATTGAACTTATGGACTGAGTTGGAAGGAATTGATATGAAGTTAAATCAGTCCACCCATGAATATTTTATATCTCTCTCCATATTTAAAATATTTCCTTTACAGCAGTTATAGTTTTTCACAAAAATGTCAGGCAGTTTTTAACAGATTAATTCCCAGAACTTTATACTTTCTGTATTAGTGGGATGATTATCTTGTTATCTGCTATATATTCTGTGTAATTATTGGTGGCATCTCTGACCTATTATAATTGTGGTAAAACACACAATGGAAAACTACCGTCCTACACATTTCTTTAGATTCATAACAAAATTAAGACAAAGGTACAGGGATTCACATATGCCCTCTACCCACCTCCGCCCTGCACCGCCTCCCCCAATTACCCATCCCCCACCAGAGGGCACATGGTTACAATGGATGAACCTACACTGACACATTACGTTAGGGTCACTCTTGGTGGTGCACATTCTGTGGATTTGGACAAATGTATAATGACACGTGTCCAACTTTCTTTGTAATGTCAAAAACTAGAAGCAATCCAAGTGGCAGCAGTAGTACAGGGGTGGCCAAATGATGCTTCTCCATGCAGTGGAGCACCACTCAGGCAAATAATAATAAACAATGAGGCACATGCAGCTTGGGAAAACCTCAATTATTCAGAGTAGAGAAAACCATATCCTAAAAAGTATGTAAATTTCTAGAACATGCAAACTGGTCTATCTACAGTGACAGAAGCCGATCAGTGGTTGCCCGGGGCGGGGAGTGGGGTGAGGGGACGGGGACCAGAGTAAGAGGGACAGTGAGGAAGGAATGGAACAAGGTGAACAAGGTATGAGCAAGGTGCGGGGGGTGATGGTCTCCTGGGTAGAAACACATGTCCAACTTACCGAATCGTATGCTTCCACATATACAATACCATATAGCGCATGCCAGTTATACCTTGGGGCTCACAGGAGGAATCGCAGGGGGAACTAGAAAATGACTGTAGGTAAATGACAAAAGCACCACAGTGGTCGGCTGGAAAGAGAACAACAGAAAAAACCCTGCAGAGGAGAAGGAAGAAACAAAGGTGCCCCGTGAGCAGTGGCCCCCTGGGGTTAGGTCTCTGAACAGGACATGAGATCGCAGAACTCGGGCAGCTTCGACCGAGAGCAACGATAGAAGGGCGGCCAGACTGTGTTAGGAATGGAAGAGGACAGCCAGGGACGCGGCGGAGCTGAAATACGCTGCGGGCAGTTACAGGGGAGGCGTGGGCATCTTCGTACCAGTGTTGCAACACGGAGATGAAATTTTAAATGTTCAGAAAAGTGTACACTTCTAAAGCTGACTCAAGTGTAGACAGAAGTTTGGAATAGAGTTTACAGCCATTAAAACATTTAGCCAGTCACCCTCCCCACTCACCTCCAGGAAAGAAAGAAATTGAAGAACATCAGAGAAAGGAGGCAGATGGAGGGAGAGGCAGCCGCTCACCCAGACGGGCCTGATGTGAGGTCCCCACATCCTTGGGGCCGTAACCCCTGCCTCCTATCATCTTCTCTCGAGATTAGAAGAGTAGGGAAAGGTGAACTCCCAGATCATATTGTGGGGTTACTGTCGCCTCTCTCTCCAGGCCAGAGAGTGACACTAAGGAAAACAAGATGACGAGCTGTCCTCAATTATAAAACACGCATATACACACAAGTGTAGCAAACCAAACCCAGTGATGTCTTTTTAATGTTTTTTTTTATTGATGTTAGAGATCCCCCGCAGTGGAAGGAGGAAAGACAGGTGGTTGGGAGGCAGCTGGGCAAGCCCCCAGCCCACTCACGGGGGGGCCGACTGGAATAGGCGGGTCGAAGGGAGGGTATGTGGGGTGGCAGCCAGTCTCTGCTATACTTGGGGCTCACGGAGGAGATGGACTGGTTAACAGATTGTCCTGGGACGATAGTCTGTCTGTAGGAACCAAGACAAGCAAGCCCTCCATACAGCACGCAAAGCACACCCCAGCCCTAAGGCCCTGGGGTGAAAAGGGGCACCTGGCAGTTTTTATGGCTTCCACTCAGCAGGATTCTTAAACGAGGCACAGAAAGCCCAAATCATAAAGCTAACATGAATACGTTTGACTGAATGGAAATTTTAGAACTTATTTACCAAAACCCCCAGTTGGGAGAAACGCCATGGGAGTAGTTTCTGGTTCACATAGTCAGCAAGTGAGAACCCAGCTTGTAAAGGCAACCCTACAGCTCGTCATCATACAGGGCGTGGCTGGGGGTCCTGGGAATGTTCTGTGTCTCGTTGAAACGGGGTCACACACAGGCACGTAAGAGTGAAAATTCACAGATGTGCGCCCCTGTGATCTGTGCCTTTCACTGTATACCGTGACACATCATCACAGGGAAAAGCAAAAACAGGACCGTGGTCATGCCCACTCCGCCCAGCCCCTCTGAAACCAGGCATACGGGTCCCACACCACACACTCCAGTCCTACAAGCCAAGCCCATTCAGATGTCACCTGGGGTCAGCACAGCCCCCAGAGGTGACTGGACAGTCTGATGAGACTGCCCAGGTACTCACCCTTCTGTCTGACTTGGCTGCAAGTTGGGGTTCCCTCACCCCCTCTTCAGGCTCAGTAACTTGCTAGAACAGCTCATAGAACTCAGGGACTACAGTTACTTAGTTTACCATCTTATTGTAAAGGATACAAGTCAGGAACAGCCTCATGAAAGAGATGCCTGGGGAGGATGGGGTGCAAGGATCTCCATGCTCTCTGTCCCCCCTTTCCCACCTGATGGGTTCACCAGCCTGTTGGGTTTTATACAGATCTATGTCACATAGCCATGATTGATTATATCATTGATTATTGGTGATCCGTTTGACCCCCAGTTCCTCTCCCCACACCCTCTAATTATGTAGTCAGTTCCCCTGGCAGCTGGCT
Source organism: Cnephaeus nilssonii (assembly GCF_951640355.1). Lineage (NCBI taxonomy): Eukaryota > Metazoa > Chordata > Mammalia > Chiroptera > Vespertilionidae > Cnephaeus > Cnephaeus nilssonii. The sequence continues at coordinate 8,878,116 of NC_137074.1, forward strand.
CCCATCCTCCTAGAGTCACCTCATTTTTGTAAACTCGGGTGTGGTTGAAAGGGGCTTAATAGTCAGTGTCACACCGACAGATGGCCATGCTTACAACCGGAACAGCCGTGGCCCAGAAACAGCGTGGCGGCCGGAACGCCGCCCGCTGGCTGCAGTCCTCCTGTCCTGTCCTGAGGGAATGAAATGCACAGCCGCCCGAGTGGCCGTCATGGATGGGAGGCAGTGGGCAGGTGCTGGCGAGGTGTCCTGTGTCCCTCACAGGGGACAGAGCGGTGTCCCGTAGGTCCCAGCCTGCGGGGCAGGACCTGGGCCAGGGGCAGAGGGCAGGCGTAGGAGTGAGGCCGCAGTGGGCTGGGGGTGGGGAGAGAGGTGCAGAGCTACCGCTGGGGTCACCAGGCGCTGTCTGGTGGGTCGGTGGGCAGTTTGGCTGAAGGCAGCCACGACCCCTCTCAAGGCTGAATGGGTCACAGTGACGAGAGTGGGGTTAACCATCTCATGGCGTCAGCTGGGCTGTGAGAAGGTGCCAGGGTCTCCAGTCTGATGACCTGGCCTCTGTGCTCTGGACTGCATGGAGCTGTGGGAGGAAGCAAAGACCACCCCCTGAGGGCAGACAGTTTGGTTATTCAGAGCTGCTGTGGCGGGGGTGGGGGGGCGCCCCCACTGTGTGGGCAGACCGGGCGGGACAGCTCCACGGGACCAAGGAGGCTCAGGTGTGTCCCATGGAGGTTGGGGCTCACTCGCCAGAAGTGGGGCTGCCTCTGGTGGGGGGAAGACTGGGCTTTCTCTGAGGACCCCAAGTTGGAAGCAGGGACAATAGTTAGGGCAGCTGACCAGGTCCTGACCGTCTGGGCCAGGCGCCGTGGAGGCTGCGGTTGGGTCAGAGCTCTCCTGTGACAACTGGTCTGGCCACTGGCCGCTTGCACACTCAGCCTCTCAGAACTGGGCCAGGCACTTCACGGATCCAGGGCCTCACGGGCATGGCAGCGCTCTGAACCCTGTCCTCTGAGAAATGACAGAAGGAAGGTGAGAGAGAAAGCGGCCTGGGCAGCGAGCACAGAGGCCGAGTGAGCACTCAGCACCTGGTGGTTCTTCCAGTGTCACTCAAGCAAGTGTCACCAGCAAACTGCTATGAACCCTGCACCCTCCCCGGGGTGGGGGCCACAGGGAGGGTTCTGACACTTGGCAACCACCTGCCGAGTTTCCTGTCTTCACCAGGTTCACTGGGGACGTTTGACAGCTTAGAGCCTGGCTGCAGTGACACATGTCCCTTGGCCATCACTGGGCGCCTCTCATCCACCACTGAAACCCCCTGGCCATCACTGGGCCCCTCGGCCATCACTGAGCTCCCCGGCCATCACTGAACCCTTCAGCCATCACTGAAACCCCCTGGCCATCACTGGGCCCCTTGGCCATCACTGGGCCCCTCGGCCATCACTAGGCCCCTTGGCCATCACTGGGCACCTCTCATCCATTACTGAACCCCTCGGCCATCACTGGGCCCCTTGGCCATCACTGAACCCCTCGGCCATCACTGAACCCCTCGGCCATCACTGGGCCCCTCGGCCATCACTGGGCCCCTCGGCCATCACTGAACCCTTCAGCCATCACTGAAACCCCCTGGCCATCACTGGGCCCTCGGCCATCACTGGGCCCTCGGCCATCACTGGGCCCTCGGCCATCACTGGGCCCCTCGGCCATCACTGGGCCCCTCGGCCATCACTGAACCCCCTGGCCATCACTGAACCCCTCGGCCATCACTGAGCCCCTCGGCCATCACTGAGCCCCTCGGCTATCACTGGGCCCCTCGGCCATCACTGAACCCCTCAGCCATCACTGAGCTCCTTGGCCATCACTGGGCCCCTCGGCCATCACTGAGCTCCTTGGCCATCACTGAGCTCCTCGGCCATCACTGAACCCCCTGGCCATCACTGAACCCCTCGGCCATCACTGGGCCCCTCGGCCATCACTGAGCCCCTCAGCTATCACTGGGCCCCTCGGCCATCACTGAACCCCTCAGCCATCACTGAGCTCCTTGGCCATCACTGGGCCCCTCGGCCATCACTGAGCTCCTTGGCCATCACTGAACCCCTCGGCCATCACTGGGCTCCTTGGCCATCACTGGGCCCCTCGGCCATCACTGGGCCCCCTGGCCATCACTGGGCCCCTTGGCCATCACTGGGCATTTTTGCTCCTGGTGAAGTTCGGTCCTGGCTGTCCTTTGTGAGGCTCGGGGGTGGAGCCTGTCAGCAGAGTGGGAGTGTGCACACCGCTTCCACCAGGGCCTCCACAGAGCAATCCGGAGCTCCTGGAACTCTTCTGAAGCATGTGTCCGAATTAACGACTCATAACAAACGGAGCTTTCTGCAGCATCAGTGTTTTAAAGTGGGCCCAGGAGGTGGAATTCTGCCTAAAGATGGCCTGAATTTGCACAGAAAGGGTGCCCTGTGGTTTTGGTAAGCAGCCAGTCATGCCCTGCTTTTCCTTGTAAGATAGGAAACCTGTGTTTTAATTGTGTTTTAGAAGGTGGGAGAGGTAGGAATTGGAGGGTTTGCCTGCTCAGCACCTGCTTATGGACCTTCATGTACCTGGTGCACAGTTTAAGCTGGAACAGATCAGGGAGTCAAACAGAGTCCTTCCCCAGGAGCTTACATACTGGTAGGGGAGGGGAGACAAAAAATAGACCCACAAGTAACACAGGAGGGGCTGGTACAGGGCACCAAGCGGGACTTCCCACAGAGACATCGATGGGGACCGTGGTCAGGGGGCTGTTCAAGCGCCCTGGGGCCATGTTCCGGGATGAAGGACCTGAGGGAAGGGCTCTGGAGGGAGCAGCAGGACCCTGGTGGCCCCAGCTGAGCGTGGGAGGCACCGAGGCTGGAGGGTCAGGGAGGAGGAGCTGGGTCGGACCGGCTGGCAGCTGTGGGAATGATGGCCTTTTCTCGGAGAAGATGAGAGCGTTGGCGGGTTTTGTGCACGCGAGTGACCTTGTCTGACCTGCATTTTCACAGGTCAGGCAGCTGCTGTTGGGGATGGGCGCTAGGGTGGGGGCCGTGGGGGACGCAGGAGAGGATGAAGCGGTGGAGGCGGGGCTGTGCCCCAGCAGAGGTGGCTTCTGGATCCATGAGAAAGGAGGTCTCTTGCAGTGACAGGGACAAGGAGCAAGTTTGGCCTGAGTGTGGGACATGGAGCTGGGTGGGCCAGGATTTAGGGCGAGGCTCATGCGGAGGCTGTTCCCAGCTCAGACCATGCGGCACCTCCCACCCTCCTGGAAGGCTGGAGATACCGCAGAGCCAGTGGCCAGTGGTGAGAGTGGACACAGGGAAAGGGGACAGGGGAGCACTCACGTTTCTAAATTTTGCTGCCCCCACTCATCTCTGACCTGCGCTGCAGAGGCGCTGTCCTACGGCCACCACCTGGCTGCCGTCCCACCAGACCTTCCCCACAGTGCTGGCAGCTCACCTCCAGAAAGGACCCTCTCGGAAAAGCACTTCCATTAAATCGGGTGGCCCCACCCCTCCCTGGAAGGCCTTCAGGAGCTCTCCACCCTGCGGACAGCCAGGGCCTGCGGAGGCTGCTCAGGCCTGTCCCTGCCCTGTCCCCGCCCTGGCCCGGGCCTGTCCCCCGCTGGGTCTGGGTGGTGGCTCGTTCCCTCTGCCTCACTCCCGCTCTGGGGCCGAGTTCACGGTCACCTCCTCTGAGCCTTCCCTGAAGCCAGCACCCCTCTCCTGCTCTGTCGTGGAACCCTGCTCTCCCTCAAATGCATTTCAGCTCAACTTTTAATTCTTGATTCATGGGTTTGCTTTTTTACTGCTTGTCCCTGACCAGATAGCCCCGGGCTCAGGACCGTGTGGGCTGTGTCGTGGGCCCCATGGACGAGGCCAGCACTGAGGGTGCGGACTCCCCGGGCTGTGGAGTGTTCCTCCTGTTGGGGCTCAGAGAGAGCGCAGCGGCATGTTTGAGGGATGGTGTCTGAGTTAGAGCTCAAACGAACCCCTGGATGTCAGCGATGTGAATGACTGGTTCAGTGAGGGTCCTGCAGTCAGTCCCAGTGCGGTTCCAGTGTCGCCGCTGCTGTGACTGGCAGGGCAGGCTCAGCGACCAGTGGGCAGCAGGGAGCGTACACCTCCTCCCGAGGCGTGTCTGGTTCTCGCCTCCGAGTGTGAAAAGGAACCTGAGTCAGAGGTGTCGCCAAGGACCAGGAAAATGACCGTTGGGTGGTTTTAAGGCCTCCAGAGAGATCATTTCTATTGGAAGTGATAACATATTCACTTTCCCTTTTGATTTTTCTCACAAGAAACATGTCTCTTGGATACCTTGCTAGAACTAACCTTCAGTAAGCGTGTCATCATGGCAAAAGGTCATTTTACAGCTAAAATTATTTTTAAGTAGCTTTTTCTCTTTAACACTCTAAACTGCTAAGTCGGTTATTTCTAGCTGCTCTCTTTTTAATTGGCCGACATCATGCAGAATTAACGACATCTGCACACCAGGCAGGTGGGCGTCAGGTCTGCGACAGACGCTGCGCCCGCTGAGGCCCGGTCCCTCTGCCTGCAGGTGGAACGTGGTGGGCATCCAGGGCTCCCTGCTCAGCATCTTCGTGGAGCCGATTTACTTCTCGAGCATCATCTTGGGCAGCCTGTACCATGGGGACCACCTCTCCAGAGCCATGTACCAGCGGATCTCGAACATCGAAGACCTGCCCCCTCTCTACACCCTCAACAAGCCTCTGCTCAGTGGCAAGTATCCCATCGTGACCTCACCTCTTCCACATAAACTCGTGTGCAGTGTCCACATTCATGTGGATAAAAGCACCACAGGGAAGCTGCTTGTGGAGTAGCTTTTCCTCGGGGGACAGTCTGGCCACTGAAGCGGGGAGGGGGCTGTTACGTGAGTCCTGGGGCCAGGTTATCTCTTACCGATGAAAACCTCACCAATTTGTAAAGGATCGACAGCCCAGATGTGGCACCTCTGCGTCTGTCTTTCAGACGTATGTATTTAGGCCCTGTCTCCACGGAGAGACTAAGAGATGCTGTGGGAATTGCACACATCGGCTGTCTGAGGTCCAGCTGTGCTGGGCACCAGCATGTGTGGTCACGCTGCCGAGCTGCCCCCGCAGAGCAAGCCCCCGTGCAGGTGGCAGCCTGACCTGGCTCCTCGCACCCAGCTTGCTCTTAGGAGGTTGGTCATGCCATTGAAATGTGCCCTTGACACATGGGTGTGTCAGGGATGTGATTGTGTGGACCAGTACAAGCCCACGTGTCAGTGATTCTGGCGCTTGTCCTGTACGCTCACTGTTACTGGTTTGTTGGTTTTCTCTTAGAGTTTCAGTGGCTATCAGCAAAGTGAACAAGAGCTTTTGAATTCAAGGGTCCAAACTTCTCAGTTCACCCCTATTTTAAAAGACACAGGTGTTTTTTATCCTGCTGAAAATATCGTTTTACTTACCTTTTAAGCTCAGAACTAAAACCATAGCCTGAACTCCCCGAGTTTCCTGGTGTGTGCGCTGGCTGCAGCGTGCGGTAACAGACTGAAGCCGTGTGGTACCAAAAGCACGGCTCGCAGACCACAGCGCTTACGCACGAGTGGGGCGCACAGGTTGTCTCAGATAAAATGTTACAGCTCCCTAACATTGGCCATTATTTTTTAAGGAAAAATAGAGTCATAAAACAGTTGTGGGGAAGTTGGAACTGTAGCATCCACATCCATGGAGTTGTGAAGTGTTGTTGTGTTGGCGTACGGCTGTCTCGTGCATCAGAGGATTAAGTTTTCCCTGTTTACTCTCTATTCTGCGTTTGAGTACTGGGCTTCATTTCGGCTCTCTCTCATCTCCTGGATTCACAGACACTGAAAACACTTTGTGGAGCACGTGGCACACAGACACTGCTCAGAGCAGCTGCTCATCAGTGTCTTGATGAGTCTAAGCTACATCAAGTCCATAGCAGAGTCTCAGAGGACACGATCATTTTCTAAAGGAATATTCTAAGATACTGAAATGAGAGCTCATTTATAAAAGTCAGGTTATTTTTATCAGATCAGATGTACATGAAGTGCATGAATGGCTATAAAAAGATATTGAAAAGTAGCCTTTGCAAGACAGAGGCCTTAAATCCATCAGTGCATTCTACATGTTTGAAAAAATATGAAATATATAGCAAAATAGAAGAACCGCTCTTCATTCTCCTGTCTCCAGTATCACCTCCAACCCCAAAGCCTGAGGCCCCCAGCCATGGGGTTAGGGCCATGCTAAGCCCACCCAGCCGGCAGCCAGAGCCTGAGGCAGAGCCGAGGCTGGCTGCTGTAGCTCCACCCTGTTGGCAGGTTTGTGCCTCAGTTTCTCCCTCTGCCTAGTGATGGGGACAGACCAGGGGCCTCCATGATCCTTCTGGACGAGTGTTAGAGTTCTGTGAAGAACAGAGACAACACTCAGGTTTCGGCAGCAGAATGTTTCTCGAATGCTGAGCCAGTGGCAGCAGCATTCTGGTGTCAGGCATTTTGATAAAGTGATAATGTTTAGATCTTCAAGGATAAAGAAGATCTGTCTCCATTGTATATTTTTGGAGTAAAAATGTAAGGATACTCTAGCAAAATGAAGCAGACATACCTCTAAGAAAGAAAATAGTGGGATTCAATTATCTTATAAATCAACAATATGATGACAGGATAACTCAGCAGCAAGCCTATTTCGAACAGAGAACCATGTCAGAACTCAAAAAAGGAGGTCTTTCAGAAGAAAGTGAATATATTTTCACAAATAAACTGAGAAGCTGAATGGCCTTTCAGAGATGAAGGGACATGCTTCTTTTATGAACAACAAAACACAAAGGCGATGGGAACTCCAGGAAACCCAAACAGCTGTTCAGGAAAGAAGCGGTTCTGTATAAACCACAGTAAACTGAGGTCTGTGATGGTCAGTTTCTGCATCATCCTGGCTGGCCACAGCTACCCAGAGTACTTGTTCTTTCTGGGGGTGTCAGGAGGGTGTTTGCAGGTGAGGTCAGCATTTGATAGGTGGATTCAGTAAAGCAGACTGCTTCCGCAGTGTGGGTCCACCCACATTGAATCCACTGAGGCCCGCATTCAAGTTCATCCCTTTTTCCTGCCTGGCTGATTGAGCTGGGACGACTCACCTCACCTTCTCCTGTTGGCTGGGACTCACACCGCCGGCCCCCTGGTTCTCTGCCTTTGGCCTCAGAGCTACACCACCAGCTGTCCTGGGTCTCCAGCTCACAGCCGGCAGGTCGTGGGACTTCTCTAATCCTAACCCTCCGCAACCTGGGGAGCCAAGCCCTCGTCATAACTCTCCACATACCCTGCGGTTCTGTCTCACTGGGGGCCCTGCCTGACACGGGTGTGATGTAGAGCAATCGCTGGAAGTGGAGACAGAGGCTCCATTTGAAGTTGGTCTCCTTTAAAGGTAGCAGACTTGATAACGAATTAACACTTTTCTCTCCAGTCCGTCATGCTGCTCAGCTCCGCAGTGCATCACATGGTCACTGCTCTGAGTAATGGAATCAAAACTACCTGTTCAGGTTACTTTGACTGCACTCCACTAAAACTACACATTGGCTCCAAAGGGAGAGTATGAAAGGCCAAGCGCCTGGCCATGAGGAAGTGGGATTCGTCAGTAACTCAGATCAGAGAGAAACCGGACCGAGCTAGTTTCTTAGAACACACGTCAGAAGTGACAAGTGGAGCCACAGGGACACTTTGCAGAATCGTGGCCTTGAGTGGATGAGTGGAAATAAATGAATGAAGCATTGGTCCTAGAAATGGTTGAAATGTGGTAAGAAGACATGTTAGGAAGTTGGTTCTTGCATGAGGTATAGGGCGTGTGAGGCGGGGTAGGTCCGGCTTCAGGGCCGGAGCTCCAGGGCCGGGTGTCATCCACTGAGGAGCACCCAGCACGACTTGGTGGGACCCTAAGCTACACGGCGGCTTGCCGTCTGTGTGCAGGCTGCCCGGCTGCCCGGCTGCCTGGCTGCCCGGCTCTGTTGCCCCGGGGAGTCAGAAGTGGTGTGAAGTTGAGGTTTTAGGCTCTGTGGACCTTCAGCCCGCCTCCCAGCGGACAGTGGATCCCTGGGCAGCGGGAGGTAACATTGGACTTGTGTGAGCCCACCTGGTCCCACTCACCTGTCATGTGGGGCTCCGTGCCACCTTGCCTGTCTCTCCCTCCCAGGCATCAGCAACGCAGAAGCAAGGCAGCCGGGGAAGGCACCCAACTTCAGCGTCAACTGGACGGTGGGCGACTCGGCCATCGAGGTCATCAACTCCACGACGGGCAAGGACGAGCTCGGCCGAGCGTCACGCCTGTGTAAGCACGCGTTGTACTGTCGCTGGATGCGTGTGCACGGCAAGGTACTGAGGCGCCCCCGCGGCGACGGCCGCCCCACTCCCCACCGCTTGTCCGTCCTGTCACAGCCCCGCCCCGTCCACACGACCCTCCCGAGCCTGTTCCTTCTGGTGGTATTCAGCCCGAGGTCTGGCCTTGGCTCTTCACACTAACGCAGCTCAGCTCAGAGGCAGCTTCCCTTCTCGCCCTCCTGCTGGGACCTGTCACCTCAGACGAAGAGCCGGGCGCCCGCAGGACGGGCATTGCTGGGCTCAGTCAAACCCGCCAGGAAGGATTTTAGACCTTTTTCCTGCACTAGCAGCAGCAGGACCCTTTCCCCCAAATAAGCCCCGATTTAGCAAATCTGTATACCAGCTAGTTTTCACTGACTTGTGAGTCAGGCCTCTAGTGTTGGTTTGTTATGAAGCTGGCTTAGGAGGAATGGACGAGTTGCAGGAACTCAGCTGTGCGGTGGCCAGTGTAGACTTCCAGCGACCAGCCCTGTGGTTTTAAATAGCCACCGTGTTGAAATGGACATTGGAATCCACTGTTTGTGGGTGGCAGAGCGCCGCCCGTTCGCAAGGCTGCTCCTTGGGGTGGGAGCACAACCCTCCGAGGACCCTGGCTCTGTCCCATGCGAGGACGGTCCCTCTGTGGGAGGCACCTTCGCCTGGTGGCCCTGCCCCCGGGAGCCAGCACAGCACCAAACACCACTGTTTGAACAGCTTCAGTTTCAGCTCCTGTTACTTTTTAAATGGTTGTACTTGTTTGCTTGTCTTCACACAGGTTCCCGCCAACCTACAGCGCTCCAAGATCGCCAGGCCCAACATGTACCACGAGTCCAAACTGGTGGCGAGGGAGTACCAGGCGGCCAAGGCCTGCATGTTCCGGGCGTTCATCAAGGCGGGGCTGGGTGCCTGGGTGGAGAAGCCCACCGAGCAGGACCAGTTCTCGCTCACGCCCTGACCAGCAGCGGGTGTGCAGTGCCCGGTGTCCAGCACTGTCCCCAACCTCCATCCGAACTGGGACGGGCACGCAGCGGGGGGCGGGGAAGGGGGGTCCGGTGCCGCCCTGGGCACCTCTGTGGCACCATCTCCCCATCCAGTGACCCAGTGACTGCTTTCAATCTCCGTTTACGATAGAAATTGAGTTCTACTGAGTAGGGCTTCCTTAAGCTTAGAAATAGCAATTACTTGGTGTGAAATTCTTGAATAAATAATTTATTCAGAGCTAGGAACATGATTTATAAAATAAGTACTTATGCCAGGTCATCTTATGCCACATTATTTTAATTGCAAAAAAAGCGTTCTCTATGGAAGAAGAGGAAGTAGAGGTAGGAAGTAGTAACCTAGGGAAGTCCGCGGCCCACGCCCCACGCCCCCGGCAGGGCCCAGCCGCTCCAGAAGCTTCTGTGCTCCTCGTAGGATCATATCACAGGAAACCTTCCTTGGTTTACTTCTAAATAGTCAGATGTAAATGGGGCCATTCATTTGGGTTTTGAAGCAGTATTTAACTTTTCGGGACCAGTGGGAGTGCATCCAGGCTACCGCACAATAACCAGCCTGACCCCACTCCTCCCTCTGAGTCCGACAGACATGAATGACCATCCAGAGGTCCTCATGGGACCGAAAGAGAGTTGAGTTCATAGATACTCATTTTGAAAAATACCACTTAAGGCATATTTTTAAGTTATTCCTTCCAGCTTTATCAAAGACACGTTTGAGAAGAAAGCATGCAGGCTGAAGGCGGCAGCACAGTGGGCGGGGGCGGAGTCACGGCAGGGAAGGTGCTGCTGGCATGTGGGGACCCAGGGGTTCTGCTCAACACCCTACAGCACACAGGACGGCCCAGGGCAGGCGAGCCAGGGGGTCAGGGCTGGTCGAGGCCGGGTGCCCCCCGACCTGTGCTCAGAGACCCATACCAGTGGCCTGTTGCTTCCACTCGGGGTCAGAGCTGAGTGGGTGGAGGAAGTGCTTCCAGTCCTTGGCTGACTCTTGGTTGTGGAGGGACCCATGGGTGCCGTGGGGAGAGATGGGGGACACCCCTCCCCACAGCGAAATCCAGGTGCCGACACCGGTGGCATCGGGCTGTGCATCCCGTGTCCCGTGTCCTCAGGCTCAGAAAGTGCAGAGCGTGGAGCTGATCACATCCTGCGGGGCGCGTCCCGGGGGGCGCACATGGCGGGACTTCCAGGTTCAGGCACCAGCATCCCCCCTCTGGAGGGTGTTGCTCGTCCCCAGCCCCCTGAGGGCGGGCTCAGGCCCCCGTTGCACGGGGTCTGGCCTGGTTCCCGTGCGCTGGCACTTCCACATCGCAGGGAGGGGCCCGCGTGGTGCCAGCCCTCCCAGCAGGCTTGCCCACACCCGGAAGACATCGGGGAGGCACTGTGTTTTTATTCTTCTCTCTATAAATGGTATGTTTTCTAATGGGGAATGGGAGATGGACTTAGTTTTTAAAAAAAAGATGTGGATTTTGACGACAAAGCCCAGTGGAAATACATTCCGTAGACGTGTCCTGTCCCATGTGTCCTACCGTCCCTCTGTCAGATGCTGAGAAGTCGGCTGAGTCCCTCTCGCCCAGGTGAGCAGATGCCTCACTGTGTGCCGTCCCCGTGGGACCCGAGCTGGGCACCATCCTGGGCCGGGTTGTGTGACCAGTAGGGCAGGCTCGATGCAGGGTTCGGCCTGAGGCACCCAGGCCTGGCCTGTGGCTGCCAGGGAGGAAGGCAGGAGGCCCACCCAGCCCCTGCTCCTGGGACAGGGAAACCCCTCGGACAGGCAGCCGGAACCTCTCCTCTGAGCAGGAAGGAGGGCAAGTCGGTTCACTCCTGCGGAGACAAAGCAGGAGTCGGAGCACTTTAAACTCCCCTCTGCGCTCACCGCGCTCTAGACACCCAGCTGGCTCCTCGGGGCGTTGATTGGCATCCAGTGTCCTCAGTCTGGACTTTAGAGACTTCACAGAAAACTTGACACAACCAGGGACTTGTTTTTTTTGTTTGTTTTTTGAGAAAAATGTTAAGTTTTGAGGACTTCTGACCAGTGGGGTGGGGAGGGTTTCTGCTCTGGTAGCTAAACCTGAGTCTGAGTTCCACAAGAACACCGGTCACCACCCAGCCCAGGCCCTGGCAGCCAGGCTGCTGGCGGGAAGGGAGCTGAAGGGACGTCTCGGGTGGCGGGATATTTGTGTCGTGAGCCAGGCTCTTCCAGGTTGGGCTGCAGCCGGGGGCCGGCATCCTGGCCACGTGGCCCAGCCCCAATCACCTGCTCAGGGTCAGCCTCACCTTCTCAGGCCAGGGCCACCAGCACCGCGATTCCGATCCCGGGTCTTCATTGAACCTTCGTTCCTATTTGGGAGATTTGTATTGTCATCAAAACAATGATTTTTAAATGTCCCTGCCAACATCTCAGAAGGGATTGGTTTCTCTGGAATTCATGTTTATTCAAATCACTTCATTGGTCTCCGTGCTGTAGGGTCACTTTGTAAAGAACACGACACAACACAGATGGGCCTTTTCATTTCTAAACTATTTACACCAAAATATAAGGTCTGCCCCAGCCACAGATTTGATCCAGAAAAAGAAATAAAATTAGCTGGCTTTTCCATCTCTACATCCTATGAAATCTCTCAAACGGTTTCCTTTTCCCACCCGGCCGTGTAAATGGGAAGGGCAGAGTACTCGTGATCATGTGTGTCCAGTTCTGTGTGTCCTTGTCCCCCGCGTGTCCTGTGACCACCTCCTGCCCGCAGCACACAGTATGTCCACACGATGGAAGGGGGTAGGGGACAGGGTCTGACCTGATCCTGGCTCAGCGGCTGCACTTCCCTGCGCGCTGTTTGAAGGGATGAGCCTCCAGCCCCCAAGATACCTGTTTGGGTGCCAGGCACACCTGTTCGGGCTCCGGTGTGGCTGATGGTGCGCGAGGCCTGAGGGCATCCTTTGGACGTGACCACGAAGGGCTGAAGGCATGGTCTCCGGGTGTTGATGGGGTGAGCCTGAAAGCCCTTGCCTTCTCAGACTGTGGGCTGTGTGCTTTTAACTTGACTTCTGAATTTGGACACTTTATCTGAATGTAATTCGGCCAAGAAACCACCGCTAAGATGCTCCTCAGTGTTCCCATATGTATATTGATGTATATACCACACGTTACACCCGCATGCGCTCCTCGCGCACCGAGACCCGTGGGACCGAGCATGAGACGCTGTCACGTAGACAAAGGATTTGCAACATCCTCAATAAAACAAAGCGTTTCACGACCACAGTGTGCTGAGTCTCTCTCCTGCCTGACCCTCTCTCCTTGGTCCGCTGCCAGGGCAGGGCTGGCTGGTCCTCTGAGCATCAGCTGGAAGGTGTGGGTAATTGGCCGGAGCTGGGGCTGCGGTCTGGTGGGGCCAGCTGTGCTGCTCCCAGCTCCCCCCATTAGGGGACAGGCTCGCTGGGTCCCTGCCCCCTCAATTCCTGGCTTTTTCACTATCTTCCTGAGCATGTCCGCAGCTCCCACATGTAAGGTGTGCAGAGGGCGGTTAGAGCTGCCCTGCCCAGCCCCTTCTGTAAGTGATGATGAGGTGAGCCCAGTCACTGCCAGGGCATGTGAGGGCGATGTGGGCGGGGAGGCGGGGCACAGGAGGAACTGGGACACCAACAATAGCCATGGACTACATCAAACATGTCAAACGCACAGGCTAACACGGGCCAGATAAACGAGGCATGTGGCCCACAGGCCGTGAGTTTGACACGCTTGGTCTACAAAGACCCGGCATTCAGGCCCAGTGAGGGGAGAGATGGGACATTCAGGCCCAGCGAGGGCCAGGCAGGTAGATGGGGTGTTCGGGCGAGTGGAACAACACAGCTACCAAGTGACAAGCCAGAACCATGTTATTTAGGACTAGTGTCCCAGAAAGACACGCATAGAAACCAAGGGGAAAACTGGCTGCTAGGCGGCCTTTAGGTTCTGTGGTCGTGGAGAAGTGCGATGCTTTAGGTGGGTGCACAGCAGCAGGAGAGCCTGGGAGGGGCCGCGTCCGGTCACGGTGCATGGATGATGGGATCCGGGGTGATTTTTATTTTATTTTTCTCATCTATTTGTCAATGTGTCTATAATTAAATGAAAAACAAGGAAATGTTTTTGAAAAATTAAAAACCACATGCAAATAAAAAGCCCTGATATAGACAAATAATTTGTTCTATTGCATTAATTTTGAATCTGTTCTTTTCACACGATAAAAACAACATTAAAGTGAAAACGTTGCATTAATAAAAGAGACAAATTAAGCTTCAGAGAAAAGACAGGGGGGTGGGTGTGACATCTTACAAGTTCAGTCCAGGTTCCTGGAGCGTCTCCTGTGGCATCACGTGGCATCAGACTCCATGCCTGGGGTGCAAGTGTCCGGTGCTAGACAAGGAACGCTGCCCCGGGAGCCATGTTCTCCTGGGGAAGGGCAGAAATAAACACCCAGACAGACCGATGTCCAGCAGACGCTCGGGGGAGAAGAAAGGCAGGGCAGGGTGGGAAGATTTGGAGGCTGAAAGATCAATTGTGTGATCAATAATTAAATTTTTTAGATTTAAAATGCAAAATGAAGCATTACATTTTGATTATTTAATAGTTATTATCAGTAAATTATTTAGTAAAGACAGAGGGAGCAGCCGAGAGAGCTGGCGGCTTGGGGCTCTGTCCAGTGTGGGCACGGAGGCTGAAGTTCCAGGAATTCGGGAGCAGTAGTTGGACACAGCCATTGTTTAAAATCCGTGATATAAACACAATTGTATGAACAACCCAGGCAGTGAGGGAACGCTCAGAACTCATCACTCCCACTCGCTCTGCTGCATTTTCCTGCCAGCTGCGCCCTCACTGTGCACGGCCACATGATGCTGGGCACCCCTCCCATCCATGTCTCACATCAGCATCTGGGAAACAGTCCTGCCCCCCCCCCCCCACACACACACACACACCCACTCAGGGCCTGATTGTGACTTAAGAAGGTGATGTAGAGAACAGATTACATTTAAAATGCCCTGGTGACATAGGGAATGAATGGCCCAAAAACTTGATGACTTTTTACAACTATCACATAAGCAAAGAGCCCTGGGCTTCCCCGGCACCTGACAGGTGAAACGTGTGCCAATGTGAGGGCCACACGGCCCCTCAGACTCCACTCTGTGCTGCTGTGGAGTCAGCGCCCAACAGACCGACAGCCTCTGGGAGATGCAGGGGCTCTGGGATTCACAACAGTGTGTGGTGTCTTTTATTATTTACTAGAGGCCTGGTGCACAAAATTCGTGCATAGTTAGGGTCCCTAGGCCTGACTGGCAATCAGGGCCCATCAGGGTCTGCCAGCTACCGGCTGGGGCCTTCCTTCGTTCCGTGCCGCCCCCTGGTGGTCAGTGCGCATCACAGCAAGCGATCGAACTCCCGGTCTCCCACTTGAACTCCGGAGGAAACAATTTGCATATTAGGCTTTTATATCCTATCTAATAAAAGAGTGATATGCAAATTGACCGTACCTCTGCTATACCCACAAGCCACACCCACCAGCCAATCAGGAGCGAGTATGCAAATTAACCTAACCAAGATGGCTGCGGCCACAGAGCGAGCAGGAGGCTTGGGTTTCCCCGGCGATGGAGGAAGCCAAACTTCCTGGCCAGCCCAGACCTCCACTCAAGGCTACAAAGTTTCAATTATAGAAGATAAATAAATCCCAGGTACCAGGGCCTCCGCTTGGGTCACGGGGGTATGTGGCCGGCCTGCAAACCACCACAGGCCCCTCACCCAGGCCACCCCATGCCCCAAGGGAACCCCCACCCTGATCCGGGACACCCTTCAGGGCAAACCAGCCGGCCCCCACCCATGCACCAGGCCTCTATCCTATCTAATAAAAGAGTAATATGCAGATTTACCATCACTCCAACACACAAGATGGCTGTACCCATGTGGTCAAAGATGGCTGCCCCCATGTGGACACAAGATGGCCACCACAAGATGGCCAGCAGGGGAGGGCAGTTGGGAGGGACCAGGCCTGCAGGGGAGGGCAGTTAGGGGCAATTAGGCTGGTAAGGGAGCAGTTAGGCATCAATCAGGCTGGCAGGGGAGTGGTTAGGGGGTGGTCAGGCTGGTAGAAAGAAGCAGTTAGGGGCAATCAGGAAGGCAGGTAGGCGAGCAGTTGGGAGCCAGCAGTCCTGGATTGTGAGAGGGATGTCCGATTGACCGTTTAGGCCCGATCCTACCAGGATTGGGTCTAAACGGGCAGTCGGACATCCCTCAAGGGGTCCCAGATTGGAGAGGGTGCAGGCTGGGCTGATGGACACCACCCCCCCTGCACGAATTTTGTGCACCGGGCCTCTAGTATATAGATAAAGTGTGTGCTGCATCTTCCTATCCCTAACATTGACAACCTCCTTATGCCCTCAGGTATATGCACAGGTGGGAGTTGGGGCTAAACAGGTGTCAGCACCCACTGGGTGCAATGTCCTCCAGAGCAAACATGGGGCGCAGCCCAGGTCCTGTGCAGGTGCAGGGCCACATCCACCTCTAGCTGTTGCTTCCCCTGCCTGATCCGGCCCCCGGGACAGGTGGATGGGTCTCCTCCTGCAACGGCAGAGGTGACGCTGGACATGGAGGACGAGGAGTGACTCAGCCATCCCTCCTCCCCCTCGGCTCCCTGGGCACTGAGGTCTCACCTTCCCCTATACACCACCTGAGCAAGGAGCCAAAACCCCAGGGTCATGACCTCAAAAGAAGAAACAAGACATTTGAATATAAAAATGATAATATGGGGCTGGCTGGTGTGACTCAGTGGTTGAGTGTTAACCTATGAACCAGGAGGTCACGGTTCGATTCCCAGTCAGGGCACATGCTTGGGTTGTGGGCTTGATCCCCAGTAGGGGGCATGCAGGAGGCACCAGGTCAATGATTGATAACTCTCCCTCTCTATTTCTCTCTGAAATCAATAAAAACATTTTTTAAAAAAATGAAAAAATGGTAATTTTGAATTAGAGGATGCATCAGAATATATTCTGATGTTTTAGAACAGCTAGCCTAAGAGTTTAAAATGAACCTCACATTCCAAGAATGAAACAAGAGAACCAAGCAGGCTTTGAAACAGCACAGTAAGTGAGCTGAGAGAATACATTGACAATCAGGAGGCCGGATGGAAAAGGGGGGAGAAAGATAAAGGAAATGAAAGCACAACCCAAATATTCCGATACGGCAGCAGACACGCTGCCATCTGGCTACGAGGGTGCCCAGTGACTGTGCCCACCCCCCAGCCCCCGGGCGCTGTTAGACTCACGCACCGGAGCCGTGCGGATGACGTGACGTCTCTGGGACTTCCCTAAGAGCAAAAAGCAAGACCCTGACAAACGGCGGAGAAAAGGTCCGGATGCAACGATCTTGGCCAACGGTAGAGAGTCGCTGGAGCAGGCACGTGGGGGTGCATGGCACTGCTCTCTCCACGTCCATGTGTTTAAAACTTCCCATAAGGAATTTTAAAAGTTTGAGCATAGGCCTTTAAAACACCATTTTTATGGTACGCTAAGTGCTCATGGGATTTTTTTTTTAACACAAAAGCAGGGATATGCACACAGGAAAAAATTGTAACACTGTAAAGTGTAAACTTTCCAATTAAAAACAAATAAAGAAAAATCAAGCAGGTCTTTCCATTGCCACTCACTTCCTGGGAGGGTCTTTCATGGACGTGAGCCCTTTATGTGCCGGCTGAGTCTGCCACTCAGGTGCCAGGTGACCTGACACGACAGAGTCTGAGGAGGAGGCTCAGGAGGCTCTGGGTTTGCTGTGCTTTGGGGAGGCGGGGGCAGAGAAAGGGTTTGGAAGACTCAAAGGGCATGTGGGGTGCAAGGGCACTGGGCTTGGGGTGGGGGAGAAGGGGGATTGTGGGGTTCATGGTGGCGAAGGGGGACATGGGGCCCGGGTGCATGGGAACGCTGGAGCCAAGGTCCACAGAGTCACAAGTGCGTACATGCAAAGAAGGAATGAGAGGTTTATTTTAAATCTTTAATATTCAGAATAGGCCAGCAATCACTGTAAAAACCTATAATCAAAAGACTGCATCATAAGCTATAAAAGTGTATGAGTCAATAGAGGTTCAGAAATCTTTCAGAGATCAATAGCAAAGCCAAAACAGCCCTGTGAGCCCCTCCCCAGCGCAGCGCTGAGCCTCCCCCGGTGCCCCAGGGCCTTGGCTCACCCCAACTCGAGAGTCCCGTGTGGCCTTTCCACCAAGCCCATGGCCCCGGACCCCGTCCCAGCCCCCTGCAGGCCCGTGGGGCACCAACAGGCCACCGGATGTTGCCGGCCCTGGACCCTCCCTGGCCTGCCCCAGTCGGGGTCGGTGGGGCGTCCTGCTGTGAGTCCCGAGTCCACTCCCCATGGCCTCATTTTGGGGAGAACAAACCTGTTTCTTCTCAGCAAATGATCTGAGCGGCTGAGCAGAACAGGCTGTAAGCAAACTCAGATAAGGGCGACCTTCAAACCCGTGATTTGATTCTGCTTTTGCCTGGAACTAATCGGCTTACGGTGGACACGCGGTGACCAGGGACGGGGGGGGGGGGGGTGTCACTCAGTTTACTTTTCATAAAAGCCCGTTCTCGCCGTGCTTCGTTGATGCTCGAGCTTCCCTCACAGACGGCGCACTCCGGTCACTACAGGGGAGGGCGGAGATGCGCCTTGCTGGAGCAGTAGTTGCTTTATCCTGGACCATTCTCGTCAGGGAGGCCGGCTGTGGATTGAAGATTGGCACTGCCAAGCAGGCTGCCAGCCCGCCACTCCCGTTCCCTCTGTGCTCGGCTGCCGGTGGGGGCGCGCTGGCCTATCGGCTCCCGTCACCTGTGCCGGGTGCAGCGAGGGGAGGTAAGCTCTTCGGGATTACCTGCCGTGTGCAAACTGGGACAAAGCCGATTCCTGGCGACAAAGCGGGTGCCCTGGCCCGTGACCATGAAAGGGACGAGGCTGCATTTCAAAATGCATTACCGTCCCCCAGGTTGCTGCGCTTACCTCAGCCATCCCCCTCTCCCCACAGCGAAACTGAGGGGAAACGTGGTGGCGGCTGGGTCTCTGCTGCAGGCACGGCTGAGCGACGAGACCTGCCTGTGTTGGAAGAACAGCAGAATTGCTTTGTGCCCCAAAGGTCAAAATACTGCGGGCAATTTGCTCTTAAATCAGTCACGTGTCTGGAGCAGCCTGTGGGTGCGACTGCAGCCAGCAGGGGCCCCGTTTCCCTGCCCCATCGCTGTCTCTCCTCCCCCACCCCTCGCTGGGCCAGGAGGCCTCCGCATCCTGCAAGCAGGGATGGCTGTCCTGAGGACACGACGCCATTTCCGCCATTTCCGAGGCTCCTGTTCCCAGACCCACCTGCCGCAGGCCGCTGGGAAGGTCCAGGCCACGCTGTGGCACCTTCCGGGGAAGAGGGAAGAGGTGGAGGGGTGGGGGGGGGGGGGTACAGGAGGCTTCACTGCATGGGAGCTGCGTTCACACGCTCTGTTTTCTACCTCAGTTTCTTTAAAGGACATAACAGTCTAAAGTAAAATTATAACCATGTCCCATCGGTTTGTAACCTATCTGTACGTCTATGCTTTATAACAGCACAAAAGGGGGAGACGTATCTGTACGTCTATGCTTTATAACAGCACAAAAGGGGGAGAAGGGCTGGCACTGCGCAGGAGCTTTGGGGACGTGAACTGAGAAAATGCGTTGCAGCGCTCAGGGGCCCTCGAGGTGGATTCGTGGCGGCGGGCGGGGGGAGGGGGACCTGTTATTTAAGGGACTTTGGAGGTGCAGTGAGTCCTGATGGTGGGGTAACGGGGCGGGCGGACCGGATGGCAGCAGCCCAGTCATTTCTCTCTGGGGCCCCAGTTCATTGTGGGACGCTGCAGGGGGCAGCGTTTCTCCTTCCTCCTATTTGCTTCCTCCCGTCCTCCTCTGCGGGAGGGGGTCCTGGGGGCTGCCGGGCGGGGAGGGGCGCCTGTGCCCCACAGATCTCTACGGAGGAACCCGAGGGGTGGCGGGGGTCAGGGTCAGGGTCCTGGGGAGTCCTCGTGCCTCTGACTGCCTGAGGCTTTCAGTTCTGTGGGAGGTCCAGCCGCTCTGTGCTGGGGATTCTCTGCCGGACGCATCGCCATAAATGACAATGGAACCATGGGAAAAGCGTTCTTTATGTTTCTTGAAACCAAAAATATTGAAGACAAGCTAAAAACAGCTCATTTCCACAATCTCCCGCGCGCGCGCGCGCGCGCGCGCGCACGCACACACACACACACACACACACACACACACACGGACGCATGTTGTACAGACGGTTCATACTATCCTGACATGTTCCCTTTTCACTTTACTTCAAATCAAACGCTTGTCTCGATCCTCATCATTTAATTGCATTTTCCACGTTGCCCGCTTGCCTATGTGAGAGAAGGACGGCAAGTTCCCATAACTCACCACATGCCTCTCCCTTCTCACACAGGCAGCCAGACCTCCCTGTCAGGTAATCTCGCTGCCACGGGCATGCTTAAGCTTTGTTTCCAGCAAGATGCTTTCCTGAGTAAGTCCCTGCCAGCGGCGCTGCTGGGTCCACACACCCACGTCTTCAAGATGTTTGCTGCCTATTAGCAAAACTGACAATAATAATCCAAGTACTATTTGCCAAGGGGTTGTGTTCAAGTTGGTCCAAAAAGAATTCAGGACAGCCCAGCCGGCATGGCTCAGGGATTGAGCGTCGACCTATGAACCAGGAGGTCACAGTTCGATTCCCGGTCAGGGCACATGCTCGGGTTGCGGGCTCGATCCCCAGTGTGGGGAGTGCAGGAGGCAGCCGATCAGTGATTCTCACTCATCATTGATGTTTCTATCTCTCTCTCCCTCTCCCTTCCTCTCTGAAATCAATAAAAAAATATATATATATTTTAAAAGAATCATGACTCTTAGGCCATCCAGACGTTTGTAGAGTAAATGCTCGCCGCCCCCGCCCCCGCCCCTGCCCCTGCAGATGAACTGCAGATCTTATCCAAGACAGAAGCCGATCCGTGTGCCGTTGAGCGGAACAAACATCACCTATTGTGACCTGCTCACTAGTTACCGTGACTTTCCTTTTTACCAGCGCTGACTTGTTAAAAGCGCGATTTCAGACGATTTGTTATTTGTGGTAATAACACCCGAGTGCTAGCACTAACTGAGCTCTTTTGTAAGCTCCTGGCATCCCGGGCAGCGCTTTACATGCGTTCTCATCGCCATGACAACCCGGAGGTTTGGAATCCAGGCTTAGAGACTCCCGCAGCCCCCGTGTCCCAGGAGCGGGGGTCCCGTCGGGGCGAGGATGGGGTTCCCGAGCCCAGTCCAGTGCGTCCAGCGCCAGTCTCTTCCTCGGGGCGCTGGGAGGGACACCAGAAAACCAGCTACGGTCACGGCAGGCAGGTGTCGGAGCCACTTCCTATGTTCCTACGCGGCGCGGGCTCTGGAGCAGAGACGGAGACAGGGGGCAGGAGGGCGGCGCTCACCGCAGTGCCCGGCCCCTGGGGCGCCGAGAGAGAGCAGGTGCCTCTGAGGAGAGTGACGTTTGATGACAGAAGGAGGGACCTGTGCTTGGAAATGCTTTCCTAGGTATTTAGGCCCAAACCCCACCTGGTGTCACTGCCCCTGTAGGCGAAGGCCCATGACCTCCCTTCTGGGTGAGAACCTGACGCTGGGCAATGGGCCAGCTCTGTCCCTCTGGGGACCGACAGGGACCCCGTCAACTCAGTTCCCAGGTGTGGCCAGCCGCATCCAGGCCGAGATCGGTGGCCCAGGGGGAGGTGCCTGTGAATGTGTTACCTACACAGCAAAAGGGACAGAGCAGGGGTCATTAGGTCACTAAGCACCTGACCTCAAATAGGAGGCTGTCCTGACCTGGGGTCTGGGGGTGGGCCCCGTGGAATCACGCGGGTCCCTGAACCCAGAGGCAGGAGGGGAAGTGAAGAGGCGACATATGGGGGTCCGTGAGTCCTCGTTGGCCTGGAAGATGGGAGAGCCACAGGGACATCGTGACAAGGACTTTTGCTGTTTCTTTTTTCTTTTTGTTTTTCTGGTTGGGTGTTTTTTGCTTCCTCATACTTCAAATCTTTGGTTTGATTCTTGGGGTCCTTTGGTCTACTGTTGAATTTCTGTATATCATTTTTTATTTCAGACAGTGTATGCTTAATTTCTGACTGGTCCTTTTCCATTTTTTTTTTTTTGCATTCTCATTAATTTCCTCGGAGGTTTCTAGAAGATTCTTGAGTAACCTTATAACTGTGGTTTTGAACTCTATATCCAGTAGTTTGCTTTCCTCCATTTTTTTCATTCGTGACATGTTTCTTTGTCTCCACATTTTGGCTGCTTCCCTGTGTTGATGGAGTGGCTTTGTGTGGTAGGTGACCTATAGGGCCCAGTGGTTCAGCCTCCCCAATCACCTGAGGTGGACACTCTTGGTGCACCCCTTTGTGGGATGTGTGCACAGTCTTGTTGTAGTTAAGCCTTGATTGCTGTTGGTATTACAGGGAGGAATTGACCTCCAGGCCAATTGTTTGTGAGGATCAGCTGTGTCTATAATGGAAGAACTGCTGTGCTGGAGACACCCTTATGGGGCAGAACTTGCTTCAGTGGGGCTTTGGTGCTCACTGAGTCTGCCTTTTGAGTGTGTCACTTATGGATGTGAAGAGTTTAAACCTGGTGTCATCTCACACTGACCACTAGGTACACTGGCTCCTGGATCTCCAAGGAGGTACAGGTCAGCTACTGTCTGAGGCCACCCAGCAGGAGCTACAGCAAGATCTGCAGATTTCTCCTCTTTGCTTGGGGTTTGGAAGTTTTGGAGCTGACCCAGCCGCAGTTTGTTAGGTTAAGCTGCTATAGGGCAGGCCATTCATATGCAAAAGCCACTGCGCACAGTTTGGGTGGGTTTGTAAATTGGGCGGGGCAGGGTCTCAGGGAATCACTAGGTCGAGGCAAACAGCATTGGCTGCCAGTCAGCCCTCTCTGCGTCTCCGCGTTTCCGCATCCCCACGTCACGCACCCCAGTGCAGTAAACAATCATTCCTGCACGCACCTCTGCAAGAAAGCCACCCTCACTTTCCGACCCGATGGCAGACAGTCCCACTTCTCCCTGTAGGAATCTGGGTCCCCAGAGTCTCGCCGGAAACTGGAGTTCAGAGCAGTTGGGAGCTGTGTCTCCCTTCGGATTGAAAAAAACAGCGCACCCAGTAGCCAGCCTCCGTACCTCTGCTTTTCCACGCCTGTGCATGTCCTACCTGGTCTCAATGCTCTTGTCTCTTTCCTTCTAGTTGTAGAACTTCTACTCAGCCAGCTTTCCTGTGGTTCTGGGTGATAGACATTTTGTCTTTTAGTTGTAGTTTTGGTGTGGTTGTGAGAGGCAGCACGTACAGGTGTATACCTTATACCACCATCTTGGTTTTTCAAGAGTTAGATTCTATTGGTATCATTTGGGGGAATCTAAATCTTTCATCTATTTCCCTTAAAGGGTCTGAAGTCATTCAGTCTCTTGATTCTTCTCTAATGTTCTGTGGTCCTTAAGACCCTTATCTCTGCTTGCACCCACCCTGGCCTCCGGGACCACTGCCTACAGCTGATCACAACTGGTTATTTCCACCCACAAAGTCGACGTTATTGTTATTTTCACTCATGTTTATGGTTTCCTCACCTCTGTTTTTCTTTTTACATCTTTGAGATTATTTCCTATCTTTAGTAAGGTCCGATTATGGTTTTCCTTTGCCTGGAAAAATCTGTGCTCTGCTCTGATTCTTAAGAGAGAGTTTTGCTGGTAACAGAAGTCTCCAGGCAGCATTGTCTCCAGGTTTGACAGATGGCTCCCGTGTCCCCGCCCCTGCTGCTGTGGGACTCCAGCTGTGGGCCTGTGGCTGCACTTCAGTGGAACATCGGGAAATGGCTGGCTCTCGAGTCCCGGGGGCTCGAAGGCCTCCTCTGTCTTTATGTCCCTGCAGTTTCCAGTCACTCTCTGGATCTCTAGTTGTTGGAGCTGCGGGACTTCCTTGGGCCTCTGAACACCAGGATCGATGTCTGGAAAATCCTCCCAGCTCACACCTCCTTCCCCAGGTCCTGCCCTGCACCCCTGGTCCCTCCTAGAACATCCGAGCGACGGAAGTGAGATCTGTGCATCCTCTCGTCTCCATCCCTTCGTGTTGCCGTCGGTTTCTCTCCAGTGCCTGGGCTCCTTGCTGGGTCACCTCCTCTCGGTTATCATTCCACTCACAGTGGGTTTTTAGTGTGGAATCAGCTATTTAACTCCTGCATTTCTAATGTCAATCATTTTTTTTTATTATTTCTGGAAGTTATATTTTATTTTTGATGGTTTCTTGGTCCTTTGTCATATTTCAATACCCTCCTTCATTTCTGTAAACATGTCAATCAGGTTACTTTCTATTCTGATCGAATTATTCCAGTTATCTGCAGAGTGTGGTTCTGCCCGAGATGTTTTGGCCGTGCGCACGGCCTCCTGGCGTGGCTGCTGACCCTGTGGTGTGGATTCGGGCTCCCTGGGCAGGGATTCTTGGAGCATGGACAGTGCGTTCCTCCAGAGGGTCTGTGTGTGCATCTGCCAGAGCCCAAGGCACTGGGAATACAGTGTGTGTGTGTGTGTGTGTGTGTGTGTGTGTGTGTGTGTGTGTATGTGGTGTGTGTGTGTGACTGCACGCGCGCGAGGGCTTTAAACCCTTGTTCCCAGGGGGCAGGAGGATGGCTCATGGTCAGAAACTCTGGGAAGGGGGCTTTTTCTTCCCTTTGCCCTTCCACTCAGAGCAAGGCCCCCAGAACTCATGTCCCTTTCCCTTCTGGGGACCTGGCTCACACGAGGATGCCTTGACTCGGGGCTTCGGTTCTGACCCCTGCCTGCCCTGGCCCTGGCTGGCTCCTGCTCCTGCCCCAGGAAAGCCAGGGCTTGGCCTGCGGGGATCGGAGGTGCCAGGCTCCTGCGGCCTCCGTGACCCACACTTCTCTGCGATGGCTAGTCTCTGGGGTGCCCCTTAACCCTCTGGGCTCAGCCTGTGTCCTAGGGTCCCCAGGACTGCTCAGTGGGCACCTCAGGTGTGGGCAGCTGGCTTGGACGGCTCCCCCCACGCCTGGCCTTTCCAGCCCAGCCCCATGCTCACAGCTGGCCACCAATGACCTGGCCGTCCTTTCCAGGGCCACCCTCCTCTCCGGGCACGGCCCGACCCCCACAGACGGCCACCTCCTCACTGGGATGTCCTTCCACTTCCCTCTCGTCCTGGCAGCGAAACGTCACTCGTTCTACAAACCACTGTCTCCGGAGGCTTCCTGGTCCTTCTCTGACTTCACGTCACGTCGCTGACGCGGCCTCACTCCTGTGCTTGTTGGTCCCTGAAGCTGAGAGCCAGGAGGGCAGTCAGGGGGGTGGGGGGATACTCAATCCCGGACCCTGGTCCAGCCTGTGCCGGCCACCAGTGGGCTCAGCGAGGTGACGTGGTGGCTGCTCTACTGGCTGCCGGACGTGTGCGGACTCATCGCCTCCTCCCAGCGAAGGGCCGAGGCTGTCAGGGGCGTTCGTGCCCGCTCAGGGCCCAGCCGTGAGGGACTCAAAGCGGCCCTGGTTTGTCCTAAAAAGGCCTCTTAATCGAAATGAGGGATTTAATGTGCCACGGGCCATTTCTTGCAGCATCAGCCTTCATTAGTCAGCTAATGTGGCCGCGAGGAGCGATGAGGCGGCCGCGGGAACAGATGGCCCGGGAGCCAGCAGCGCGCTGTGGCTGCAGGCCGCGCACCCCCGGGACGAGGAAACCGGGTTACTGAGTCCGCAGGCCGGATGCCAACTGCCGGGCGCTGCACCGCCCTCTCCGGGGACCCTTTGTCCCTCCTTTTGGGTGGGGGGCCCTCCTCTGCCCCATCTGTGGTTTCTCCCACGCGCCTCCACGTGTGTCCCATACTCTGCTCGAGAGGGGCCGTGGTCACCCTCAGGCTGCAGAGCCAGGGTTCGGGTCTGGCTGTGGTTCCCACCTCCCCGCCCAGGATAGAGGACAGGCGCAGTATGAGCACGGGAGACAGCGTCGCTGGACAGGCCCAAGGCCGTCTGTCTGCATGGCAGTGAGGGGCTCCTGGGGGCTCCCTCGTTTGGAGGAAGAGAAAGGGGCTGACACTGACAGAGGGCAACCCACCGGGAGGGGCTGTACAGCCCTAACCAGCCCTCCCTCTGGGCGAGGCTCCCATCTGAAACGACTCTCTACTCAGGGCTGAAGCCCCAGCGAGCCCAGAGGGCACTGTGGTCACAGCAGGAGTCCCACCCACCTCATGGCGAATCCACTGGGTGACAGCAAGGCCCAGGCCAGAGAGTGGGGGGCTGGCCCGTGTCGCCCAAGAGAGAGAGTGGGGTGGGCCCGTGTCCCAGGTGAGAGAGAGCGGGGTGGGCCCGTGTCCCAGGCAAGAGAGAGCGGGACAAGGCCCGTGTCCCAGGCGAGAGAGTGGGGCCGGCCCATGTCCCAGGCCAGGGAGAGCGGGGAGGGCACGTGTCCCAGGCCAGGGAGAGCGGGGAGGGCACGTGTCCCAGGCGAGAGAGAGCGGGGCGGGCCCGTGTTCCCAGGCCTGTCCATCAGAAGCTTCACGCAGCGTGGCAGATGCCCAGGGCCCAGCGGCCTCCACCTGGGAGAGCTCACCATGACCCCGTGGATCCCAGTATGGGACTCCTTGGAGGTCCCTCTGGCTCAAGGTCAAGACGGTAAGGTTTGTCCCCCGACAGCCCATCGTCTGGCTGTCCTGCATGGAGGAGCCCCGCCCCACTCCAAACACTTCCCAACAGCAGGGCCTCGCAGCCAGACCGCCTGGCAGAGGCTGCAGCCACAGGAAGCAAACACTGTCGCTATTAATAAAGGGCAGCTTCCTTCCTTCCGCCCCTCCAGGGAAGATCGCCTGCTGGGACGGGCCCTGGAGGCTGGCTGGGCTTTCAGAGCTGGGCAGGCCGATGCCATCAGGTGCCACGTCATAGGTCAAGTCACCCACAGCAGTCCTACCCCAGGGGAGCCGTGCCTGCGCACCCTGATGGCCCCGTCCCGCGGCACCGGCTGCTCCTCCTGGGCCTTGGCCAGGGCCATGACGTGCCACCTCACACCAGCGAAGCTGCCTGCTGGTCCCCAGGAATTGAGGCCATGTGCCAGGTCCTTGGGGGACTCAGCCCTGCGCCCTGAACTCCTCTCCCGCCATTTTCCCAAGTGTCTCCCACCCTCTAACGTGGGATTTCTCACTGCTCTTTCCACCGGGATGCAGACCCAGGACAATGCTGCTGCCTCTGCAGGCTTGAGGCTGACGTTCTCAGTCGCTCCAACAGTGGAGTTTTCTCTCACGAGCTGGGCAGCAGGTGGCACCATGGACAGGAGGCAGGCGCCCTCCGCACACGGCTCACCCAGTCCCACCCAGTCCCGCTGGCGCATCCCCTGCCGCAGCACCGCACGGTGACTGCACACCCACGACAACAAAGCACTACTTTCCCTTAAAAAGGGGTGACCACGGCCCACACTGCTTCGTACAGCTCTCAGCCTAAAGGATACTCCAGCGTGGAAAAGGCACCATTTCTAGGATTCCACTTTCTAGAACATTTATTTTATTAACATGTGAGTGTACAAATGGAATAGAATAAATATATCATCACTTCAGCCTGCACAGCTGACACCGTGGGCCCTGCGTGTTCACAGATTTCCGAAGCCTGGGAAGGAGACGGAGAACGGAGGCCGTGGGCCTCGACCCCATGTCCTGGCTGCCGGCTCAGCAGAAGGGCCATGTGCCCACGCTCGTGCCCATGGCCGTTCACCCAGGTGTCCCTGAAGTCAGGGTTCCGTTAGAGAGGGGACAGGGCGGGCCCCCTGGCAGTGCTCCACAGCCGACCCACATGCCCAGGGGCATCCCCCCAGCCCCACCTCCCTGGGTAGCAGTTCAGAGGCCTCAGAAAGGGCCCCTGGAAGAGGAGAGCCGAGGACAGCTGGCCTGCTAGGCCCCGCCCGCCACACAGGTCGGGGTGCTGAGTGACAATCACAGATGCAGAGACAGCAGCTGGGGGTGGGGTGAGGACGTTCGTGCACAGGCCAAGTCGCTGAAGACCTGCGTGCAACTTCCCCGCACTGACTGGGAGGAGCGACCAGTCACAGGCCTCTCCCACCCGCTCTGCAGGCAGCCAATCACCTCCCTCCAACTCACAGGTTTCCCTCAGGGCAAAGGGCAGAACTAAGACTGTGCTTTGGGGCAACAGTGAGTTACAAGGACTGACCCACAGACTCAAATCACACCGAGCCCCAGGGCCCGGCCAGCTCTACGGCCCCCAAGATGGGAGCTGCTCGCACGCGTGCCTGCCGACTCCCACAGGCGGCTGAGGAAAGCACGCCGCGGGCCCTGTTGTGGCTGACGCGTGGCTTCAGATCCTGAAGAAAAGTCCACCAGAGCCCCCAGTGGCAGTGCCTTTGCATGGGCAGCAAATGTTAGAAGAGACACAGGAACGGGGACAGCTCAGGCGTGGTACAGCTTCCGCTGTACTCACGTGGCCATGGCTGTGCATGCGTGTGTGGCCTCCTCTGTGCCTGAGACCCCGAGACATGACGTTTGTCTGTCTAGCCACCAGCCAAGGGCAGGAGCAACACCACAGCAACATGTGACATCAGGGGAAGCCCCGAGTCCACCGCGGGTACAATGGGTGCAGGGCACGGGCCTCCGAGTGCCAGCTCAGTACACGACCTTCCAGTGCGTGGGCTGCTCGCACGATCTCTCCCAGTCCCCACAGAATCGGTTGTATGTAGTCTTGGGGTCCAACCCCAGGATCTCTCTCTCCTCATGAATCCGAAAAGAGAACGTGGAGACAGAGGTGCCGATGAAGAACCTGCAAAGCAACAGCAGGGGTCACCAGAGTCGTGCACGGAACTCACCAGTCGCAAGCTCAACCCCCCAGACACCTGCCCAGGCTGAGGCCCCAGGCCCCTGAGGCCATCACCACGGCCAGGGCGGTGGGAAGCAACCGCCTGCAGCCACCAGGCCCCGGGATGACAGTCTGGGCACAATCGCACCGGAGGTCTGCCCTGCAAACACTCGCCAGGTTTGGGTCTATAGGAGGCCGGCCTCGTAGCACTAACCTACCATCTCCACAGAACTCTGGGGGCCGAGGGGACTGAGCTGTCAGGCTCTCACTCAGAACCCGGGGTGGCGGCTGGGCAGCAGGCTGTCTCTCAGCCCCAGCCCACCTCCATCCCCGCCACTGGGGCTGAGCCTGCTCAGCGGAGGAAAAGGGCCCTCACCCGGAGGAGTGCCCGGCACACACAAGGGCAGATGCACATGCTGACCCATCAAAACCAAACACGTGCCTCCACCCAGGAGTGTGAGAATCCTGGCACAGAAGGAACATAAGCTCCTCCACTGTTATTTCCATTTTACTCCAAATGTTCTTTCTGGCCTCCCCCAGTGCCAGCAGGCACGGAGTGCTTCGAGGAATCCACAGGGAGCCCAGGACCCACCTGTGCGGGCTGCCTCCCACAGGACAGTCCCAGGCGGGGGCTGTTCCTGGCAGGCAGGCAGGCAGGCAGGCAGGTCTGGGCTGAAGCTGGGCCCTCGCTGCCCACACTCACCCTCCTGCAGCTAGAGGGGAGGGTGGGAAGCCATCACCACAGCACAGCACGGCCCCGGGAAGGAGACGAATGCCTGCAGCAGCCTAGGGGTGCTCGGTAACAGACTCTCGGCGGGGCAGGGGGCGGGGCAGGGGGCTGGGCAGTGGCCCACGGCACGCAGAACTCTGTCTCTTTTGGCTGCGGACCTGGTGACCCACGCACCTGGCATGTGCGCAGACCCACTGGTCGATGATGGCCACACCTCCGTCTTTGAAGAGCTCCAGCTCCTCCCACGTGGGCTCAAACCTCACCATCTCAGGTAACAGCTTCTTCAGCTCCTCATATTCTGCAAATTGAAAGGAGCCGCCGTTGAGTGGGGATCTGAGCTGCCATTGGGGTCTGCCCACCAGGATCACACGCACTCTGTGACACGTTCATGCTCCAGCAGCTCGCAGGGGGCGAAGAGGACAAAACCACAAAATGCAGGTCGCCCTCCCAGCAGCACAGCCCAGGGTCAGTCTGCATGCGGGCGGGTCTGCCCAGACACAACGGGGGCGAGAGGACGACAGAGCCAGGGCTGCCTACCCTTCCTCACGGCGTCTGTGGCCACAAACACTCTGCCCAGCCCGTGGGTCTTCATGAGGCTGCGGATCTTCTTCACGGCTCCTTCCAGGCTGGGCACGTCCTCCCGGTGGCCCCAGATGAAATCCTTCCTCCTCAGGTGCACGGCGAGGTAGGGGCCCCCCAGTGAGGAGCCCAGCTCCACCTGCAGAGGCGGCACATGCTGGGGCGGCCTGGGAGCTGGTCAGCATCCAGGCGCTGCCATTCAGGAGAGGCGGAGGGGGCAGCGGTCCACCCTCCGTGTCCTGCGCCGTGTGCCTGTCTGAGGGACTCTCAGGCGGACAGGATGTTTCCTAAGGCCGTGGAGTGACTGACTACCGTACCCTCTGATCTCAGTGCAAAAAAAAGGTAAATGAATCATACAAATTAATTGAAAATAAAAACCTTGTGCCCAGGTGGTGTGGCTCAGCGGTTGAGTGTTGACCCGTGAACCAAGAGGTCACCGATTGATTCCCAGTCAGGGCACATGCCCTGGTTGCGGGCTTGATCCCCAGTAGGGGGTGTGCAGGAGGCAGCCGGAAGCCGGCAGTCGGCAGCAGATGGATGTTTCTATTTCTCTATCCTTCTCCCTTCCTCTCTCTCTAAGATCAATAAAAACATTTTTAAAAATTAAAAAAATAAAAACCTTCCACTTAACATTGTATTTTTCCAGTAAAGACTACCCACATACCTAGGCCATTTCACTCTAAGATAGCCACATGTCCCGTCAGAGAATAAGCAGGTGAGCCGAAGCCGGTTTGGCTCAGTGGATAGAGCGTCGGCCTGCGGACTCAAGGGTCCCAGGTTCGATTCCGGTCAAGGGCATGTACCTTGGTTGCTGGCACATCCCCAGTAGGGGGTGTGCAAGAGGCAGCTGATCGATGTTTCTCTCTCATCGATGTTTCTAACTCTCTATCCCTCTCTCTTCCTCTCTGTAAAAAATAAATAAAATATATTAAAAAAAAAAAAAAAGAGAATAAGCAGGTGAAATGGTACTTTGCTCTTAAAAACCATGGGGGGGAAAAAAAAAACCATGGGGAAAGGTCAATCAACTACATTATACTGGAAATGCTTAAAAACTATGTCAATGTGAAAACGCAACATAACATTTCTTAAAATTAAGTTACAGGAAAACCCAACCTCCCAGAAAAGAAATGTGTAAAGGGATGATGCTGGACCAGAAGCGTCAGTGGTGCTTGTGTGGGTGGACGGACTGCGCTATTTTTCCTTGACGGCTCTCGTGTTATAAAGAAGAAACCACTGAACGTAACTGGTCATGGTTTCCTGTCTGCTCGCATATCTGTGACCTGATTTCACTCTAACAGCGACCGTCTGAGCTGCCGGAACCTGCAGTAATTTCCCGTCCATTTCACCAAAGAGAAACTGTCCCAGCGATTTCCCTAGGTTTTCACCAGGACCAAGTGCAAGTGTGTGTGTGTGTGTGTGTGTGTGTGTGTGTGGAGGGGGGGAGGCGGGGATGCGCGCAGGGGCGTCCTGATGACCAGCACCCACAGTCATTACAGTAATGAGCAAAGATTGCACTAAGGGGGTGACACTGAAGGTGACAATCATGTCACCCCCTGCTGGAAATTAAGGGGTTTGTCATCATGCATCTCAAGAGATGATTTACATTTCCTCTAATTAGAGAGAGAGAGAGAAACTACCTTCATCTTGGTCCAGTCCTCCTCGTCGGGGATCCTGTCGGCCTTGTTGGTGGAATTGAGATATTTACTTCTGAAATCATCGCCCACAGCACGCAGGTGCTTGGCAAACACCATGCTCCGCCGCGTCTGGGGGTGCAGACAGGACAGCTGAGTGCTCCGCCCATCGGCCCCCCAGGCGGGTGCCCAGCTCAGCCCCCACCACGACCCACCCTCACAGTCTCAGATGTTCAAAAACTACACGAATTAAAACGCCGGAGAACATGCAGCAAGGCCGCAGGCAGCACTCACGTCCCAGTATTCCTTCCCCCCGTAGTGATCGTGAAGGAGGTTCTCCGCTCTGTCCAACATCACGGACCTGTTTTCAAACAACAGGAAAGAAAGCTTAACTTTAAAAACGTTTGCCGACACGCGCTCCACAGGGCAGCCTCCGAGGGGGCCCAGGGCCAGGAGGCTCAGGGACGAGTTCCGAGAGGCACTAGGGTGCACGTGGGCCCGCACTGCTGCTCCTCTAACACCATGGTCCTCAGAGGGTTCATTTCCAGGCGGTTCTAGGCGTCCACGGAGTCTCGCCCGTCCTAGCTAATGCCCCGGGTTACCAAGCCCACTGTGACTGACAATGCAAGAATGGTGTGACCGGCAGTGGGAACCCCGCCATGCCGTTCAAAAGAGCGGTGGCTCCAAGGAGCGCCCCGTGGGGACCAGACTGCACCACAGCAGAGCCTAGGGTGTGGGTGCCGCTGAGCCAGCTCGGGGGCCCTTCCCTGGCCTTTCCCAGGGGACACAAAGCCTCCTCCTGGATCCCATGGCCTTGCTGCGGAGTGAGTGTGGGGGCGGGGCAAGATCTAACTTTCCAGCAACCCCACACAGGCCACAGCCAGAAGGCATTCCGATGCCACCAGGACAGTGCACATACACATTCACACATGCACATGCATCCATTCATGTGTGCTCGTTCACATGCGCATATTTACATTCACATGTGCTCTCACATGCGCACCATCACGCACATGCACACATTCACACGTGAACATGCACACACACACCCTCAATCACTGACCCATGCTGAGTGGACGGTGCGGGCACCTACCGTGCTGTCGTGTTTTCCAAAAGCACAGGTGCAATGATAGAAGCCGATCCTTGAACAGACAGACAGGAAACGTTTAACCCCCTTGTTTCTTCATAACCCCAAAACCATCCCCTGGAAAAGAAGAGCCACAGGACCCCTCAGTTCAGTCTGTTCCCCACAGGCCGTCAGTACATGTGGGTGCACACGCACTCCTGGACCTCAATAAACCCGGGAACTCGCAGTGAGAGCTCATTGGTCAGGTCAGAGGTAGCGACGTAGTGAGAATTCTGGAGAAACCGTAAGTTTCTCTGACTTGGTGAGAACTGGAGCTCTTTCCAGGAATCGGGGCGCACAGGCCGGGAGAGCAGGGCCCGCGGGACGGAACCTGATGGAACTGAGGCATTTACTTCTGAACTCATAACGACGCTGCCTGGGCCGGTGCCAGCGCTGACGGTCCGTCCCTACAACACTCCTCTAGAGCTTCCGTGTCCCTCAGGCTGTCACTCAGGAAGGTGACGGCCCTCCACAGGGAGGGCTTCCGATGGCCCCTTAGGATTGGGGTGACAGACCCTTCCCAGGACCTGGTTCAAACGCCATCAACAACATGGGGAAAGGTCAACACCCGGTACCCAGGTGACCTGAGGTGCCTGTTGTCGGGGACTGGGAGGCTGGCTGCACGCGGGGAGTGTGGCCACGGGGTCCACGTGCCTCCGAAGCTGGGGTGACCTCAGCCGCCACAGGCAGCGAGGCTCGCCCTCCGTACCTGTAGTACTCGTGCTTGTCCTGCGAGTACAGCGGCGGATCGAGGCAGGGCCGCTCGTCCACCTTCTCCTCCCAGGGGCCCTCTTTCCACCCTTCCGCGTAACTCTGCAGCACATAGATCTGGTCAATGAAGGGCCCACCGTTCTCTGGAAGAGACAAGAACTGACAGTGAATCGCCGCCGAAACACGCCGTGTGGCCCGGAGCGGGCTGCCACCGACTAGAGAGGATTACCACTTCAGGACCCCTTCTTTCCAAGGACGAAGGCAGCTTCAGAAGTGGGGCTTTGGTAGAACAAGTGACATCAGGGCACAGGGTCCGTGGAGGGGTGCGTGGGTTGGCTTGGGGGTGGTTGAGCTGTTCAGGCCTCATCACCCTGGCCTCTTACAGCACCTGGGCTTGCCTCCACCCTCTTCTCTTTATCTCTGTACCCCCATCTCCCTGAGGTAGGGCTGGCCTCATGCCGGCCACAGGCCCCACTCACTCCTTCACCCTCCTCTCCGGGGCTCCCCCCGGGACTGGCCTCCCCACTGTGCCTCCAGTCATCAGCATCTCCCTCCCGGGGGCCTCTGAATAGCCATCCCTGTCTGGACCATCGCCCGGGGCTTGCTCATGACCCGTGAGGCCATTCAAACTACATCCCTTGGATGCCTCTCAGGGCCTTGGCCACCGGCCCTCCAACACTGTGGATCCTGCCAGCTTTCCTTTTCTCCAGGCACGCTCCACCATCTCAAACACTGCAGGTTTCAATGGCTTATTTATATTCTTTCTTAAAGATCCTCACCTGAGAATATGTTTTTATTCATTTTAGAAAGAGGGAGAGAGAGTGGGGGAGGGGGGAGGGAGGGAATCAATGTGAGAAACATCGATCAGTTGCCACCCGTACACGCCCCACCCCACCCCAAATGCGGACAACCTAGGTATGTGCCCTGACCAGGAATTGAACCCACAACCTTTTGGTGCACAGGATAATGCTCCAACCACCAAGCCACCCGGCCCAGGCAGCTTCATTATATTCTTTATTTTCTGCTCCCCATTCCCCACAGGAGCTCCAGAAGAGCAGGGGCCTGTGTCCCCACCCACTGCTCCCACCTACACCTAGGAAGTGTCTGCCACATCTGTGGTGGTCAAAGATTTGTTCGAAGATGGAATGAATGAGCCAGTGACAAGAGGGCTACAGCAAGTGACATCCTGGTGTCTTGTCCACGTTGTCTCACTGGGGCACTGACATCTGCATGGCGGGGCACAATGAGGGACTGTGATGCGATACCGAGAGGCTGGTATGTGGCCAGGTGCTCTGCTGCACCCCCCCCAGAACTCCATCCTAGGATGGCCCCCGTGTCTGCCCCTTTTGTAGGGGAGGAAACAGCTGAGCAGAGTCAGCTTGTCGGATAGGGTGGAGGCAAAGCCGTTCTGCCTGCCTCCAAGCGCCTCAGCCAGGGCACTCCATCTTCCCTCCCCCTGGTGGCTCCAGGTCCAGGGACGGGGCCTGGACAGCAGCAGGAAGGACTCCTGTCTCCTGTCCCCACACACCTGCAGATTCCAGTCACTAAACACAATGCAAATGGCTAAGGCCCAGACCCGTCCCTCGGCCCGTCTGTCAGGAAACCCAGGAAGGTGAAGGGCAGGTTCTCTGGGAAGCTCCGTAACCCGGGTTCGGAACCAGGCTAGGTCAAGTCGGACTAAGCACCCTGCTCCATCTCCCATCCTGGGCTGGGGGAGAGAGAGCTCCAAGAATGCTTTGTACAGTCTCAGAGTTTGCCTCTTCTGAGAAGACACTATGTCATTCCAGGCCTGCAGCGCTCATAGAACTGGAAAAATGAAGATGTGCAAGCCATCATCCTCAGTGTGAGCCCCGATTCTAAGCTGTCCAGATCCCCGCAGAGTAGGAAATCAAGCAACGTCACAGAGTATCGCCCACCAATAACTGTTAAAGCATCAGCAGCTTCCAGACCGTGACTCATCATTAACGCTACAGTGTGTCAGTGGCTTAAAGAGTGTGACTGGCTCTCCCAGGCCTCTCTAGGGAAGCAGAAAAGACAGATCACTGATTTGTTAGGTTTATGTCTTCTAAACAAAGCAACAGTAAGCGCTAAATACCTTTCCTCTAAGAAAGTCTTCAAGCAGGACTAAATAAAGGACGCCTCGTCACCAGTTTCACCAGCACTGCGGTGGACATCGCAAGGTCAGCGCCACACACACGTGGTGTTTTGGTAAAGTGGCCTCTTCTGCACGGAGCTGAGAGGAGCTAGGACAGCCCGGCTCCGTGGCAGCGGCTTCCTAACTGCACTTCCCTGACTCCCAGGCTGCAGAGGCGAGGAGGACAGAGCTCATAACACTTCAGATCTACTTCCCTAGAAAAATTAAGGCAAAACCAAGGTCACTGGTAGTGTGGGAAATGGAAGGACACAGGGCCCCTCCACGGAGCAAAGGCTACTACGTACAACAACAGGCCCAAGGAGACAGCCCGCGGGCCTGGCCTGCCGTCCACACCAGAACCACCGCCTCACCTGCAATGAAGTCCTCGTATTCCATGACGGGGATGTTTTTATTGAGACTTTCAAGATCAAAAAAGTCGGACCAGGGAATCCGGACCTGGTGAATGTCGGGGCTCTGCCAGTGGTAGAGGCGGCCCCAAGGGGGCAGCACCAACACCCACTCCTCAGACTTCATCAGGATCTTCAGGAGGGAGGCCATGCGAATGTAGACATCCCTGCGGAGGTTGAAACCCTCCGGGGGGTTGACATCATACAGAAGATACCTGGCAGGGGGGAGCAGGATGGCGGTACTTCAGGGCGGAGGTCTCTGGACAGAAAACCCCGAGGCACCAGAGGCCCACAGGTGATCATCCACCCCGGGGCTTTCAATCACTTCCAGTCTGTGAGGTGGAGGCAGCTGCCCGCCCACTTCCATCTGACCGGAGATGTACAGAGCCCACAAGTAGGAGCACCCCTTGTTTAACAACGGGCAATAACTGACAACTAAGCCCGGCAGCCTCGGTGACCAGAACCCGAGAATCAGTCCTCCCGTGGTTTTCAAACTTTTTAGCCTACAGCCTATTTTACACTCTTAATTACCGAGGACCCCAAAAGGCTGTTGTTTATGTGGGTTGGATCCATAAATAACTCCTGCGTTAAAAGTTAATGTATGTAAGAACGTTAAAAAGTATGTATTAATTCACTTCAAAGGAATAAATCCATTACATTTTATTAACCTTTTTCAATCAAAAGTATATATTTTTCAAAACAAAAATAATTGGTGAGAAGAGTGGCAATGTTTGTGAATTTTTCCATCTGGTGATAGCTGGATTCTCCTATCTGCTGCTGCATTCAATGTGTTGTGATATCACAGGTGGTCTCCGGGAAAAAACAGAGGTAAACCAGGAAAGGAGGGACAAACACCTGCAGAGCTGGGGTGTGTGTGTGTGTGTGTGTGTGTTGGGGGTGGGGGGTCCTCTTCAGAGAGGGGAGTGGACCTTGTTCCCAGGGGAGCCCATTGCTCCTGCTGCTCAGCTGTCCCTAGGTTGCAGCCACATTCACATTGACATGGGTAAACTCGGTGGGAGAAAGAGAGTGGAAAAGGCAAATACCACCACTCTGGTATTACTGCAGAAATGGTATGTCCAGGGGTCCCTGGACACACGGTGAGAACCGCTGCCCTATCCAAAGCAACCGTCCATATGTAATTGATTTATTACAAAGACCCAGGCCCGGGTCCTGGGCATCTCCGGCAACAGTTACCCATCCTCATCCTCCCTTTTCCCCACATGTCGCGTTACTACAGATGGACTGTGTGTAATCCAGGCCTTGGCCCATCTGCCATCTCTGCACCTCTCACCCAGCACAGGCCTATTTTGTACGAAGATGACCTGCGCTGACCCTTATTTTTCAGGCCTGAGACGTACGGAGACTGAAAGACCCCGCGCACATACACAAAGCTGCGCTTTCTCAAGAACCGTCCCATTCGAACCTCCGATTCTGGGGCTCCAGGAAACTCGGGCAGGAGCCCGCAGCATCTCACAGGGTCCCGTGCCTGCCCTCCATGCTGACCCACAGGCAGCCCTCCACGCTCCGCCTCCCCGGCCCGGGCCCGCCAGCCCATCAACCCCCCACCAGGGGGCCACGCCGACAGCCCGGCCACGCGTTTACCGTCTGAAGCTCGCCCGGTCCGACAGGAGGCTGGACGGCGACTGGCTGACCCAAAACTCCTCGCCCAAGGCCCAGGCGAACGGGCAGGTCGCTGCCCCGAGCAGCGTGTAGACGATGCCAAGCGCCGCCATGGCCTCGGACGGCCACGCACTTCCGGCGGCCAAGTCCCGCCCAGGAAGCGCCCGCCCGCTAGTCCCCGCGGGGCGTCTCATCTGTAACCACGGCAACGCCGCGCGCCCCGCCCCGCACGTGCGTGGTGCGTCCTCCGGAGTCCGGACGTCTCCAGGGTCCTGCGCGCGGGGCAGCCGGGCCCCCCGGCGGAGTTCCGGGCCTTGGGCCGGGGGACAGCGGGGGTCAGCGCGGGAAATCGGGGGCAGCGCGGGACGGGGCGGAGCCGCGCTTCAGGAGCGCGAACGTGGTCTCTGCGGGCTGCGGGGATCTCGGCCTCAGCTCTGCGCCCTCGCTGGCCGGGGAGGCGGAGCGTGGGCAGCCCTCGGGCCTTGCACGCAGGTGCCCGGCCTTGCTCCACACCCCGGGCCCCGCATGGTGACTGCCCCTGGAGGCGAGGAGCCTTCTGCGGCCCTTCCACCAGTTTCTTCCGGGAACACCTCCCGGAGAAAGGCTCAGGGCTCTCCACGCCGGGTACCCCCACCTCCAGTTGGTCACGCCAGGGAGGGGTGCCTTCCCCTTCTCCCCTCCTCTCCCGCCTCTGCTAATAGACCCCGGGAGTGTGATCCTTACCAGAGGAGAGGTCTCACGCGTCTTTCATTAAGAGAAAAAAGAGAGAGAGAAAAGAAATCTTGCTACAAATAACTGGAAATAGCTTCCTCCTCTGCACCAGTCTGACGGTTAACGTTTACCGGTATTAACTGGGTGTGCAGAAACGCTTGCTCTCAAGCGACTCGAGCTGCAGCCACTTGGCCACGAGAGGGCAGAAGAGCCCTTCCCAAGGCCCTGGGCTGGGGAAGAAGGAGGAACCTCCAGACTAGCCGAGGGAGCTGGGGGTCTCAGACCTGGGCCTGTGTCTTTCCTGCCCTGGGAACTCCGTCTGCTTCTCCCCAATCTGGCCCAGTTCACCCAAAAGAGGAGCAGCAGGACCCTCACCCATTTGGCCTGGGGTCCAGGCAGGTGTGGTCTGTGAGTTGTGGGGCCACACCTGTGAAAGCCGTGCTGGGCTCTGGGGTCTCAGAAGTTCCCATGCTGGGCACCGGGACCCCAACCTTGGGGTGGGAGAGACATGGGAAAAACTGAGCCCAGGAGTCTGAAGAGAGAGAGAGAGATTCTTCTGGAAGCTGGGATTCCACAGTAGGGACAGCTGTGTCT
Organism: Cnephaeus nilssonii; assembly: GCF_951640355.1. Classification (NCBI taxonomy): domain Eukaryota; kingdom Metazoa; phylum Chordata; class Mammalia; order Chiroptera; family Vespertilionidae; genus Cnephaeus; species Cnephaeus nilssonii. The sequence goes on from NC_137074.1 coordinate 8,916,584, forward strand.
GAAGCAGAGTACAGGAAAGGAGGGTAGGACAAACACCTGCAGAGCTGGTGTGTGTGTGTGTGTGTGTGTGTGTGTGTGCGGGTCCTCTTCAGAGAGGGGAGCCAGACCTTGTTCCCAGGGGAGCCCATTGCTCCGGCTGCTCAGCTGTCCCTAGGTTGCAGCCACATTCACAAACACCTTCCAGTCGACCTGGAGGTGGCCCTAGGGGTGGGGCAGAGGAGGAGCAGAAAGGGCATCCCTAGGGAGACCTGATCAGCAGTCACAAAGCTGGAGGTGGGGATGGGGGTTGGGTTGGGGCAGAGCGGAGGATGGGCTGAGAATCTGAGATCAACGGGAAAATGTCAAAGAGTGCGTACTTTGTTTCATTAAACGGGCTGTTTGTTTATGTTTGGAGAGCTGGTTTCAAGGACTCAGCTCAGCCCTCTCAGATGATAGCATCAACAGAACCACAAACAGATGGAGGGGGGGTGATATCCCTCCTTGGAATGAAATGCAGGGACCTCTGCTGATTCAAAAGGAGACCTCAAGCCGGTAACAACTCCACATGACCCTTGCCCTCTTTGCTCTAGGGCTCTGTATCTGGCCAGGAATGCAAATTCGTACAGAGGAGTCACCAAAACTGCAGAGGATGGGCCTCCAGTGGGAGGAGGGGGCGGGCAGGGGGGTACGTTTAGATCCAGCCCATGAGAACCCAGAAAGGGGTGGAGGGTCCTTTATCCAGATTCTCCACAGCCAAATACATTGTAGCTCAGTTGCAACTCCCCCAGCAGGCGTGGCTGGGGACTCTGTCCTGGTCTGTGAGTGGGGAGCAGCCTGCCTGACTCCGGGGCTGGGAGAGAAGCTGCCGCTGCGTGGAAGGGCGAGTGTGAGCACCGGCACTGTGTGTTGATGGGTGGAATGTGTACTTTTTCAAATGCACAGCCAGCTGTCACATCATTTATTGAAAAGGGTATCCTTTTTTCACAGACAGGAATTGCTACTTTCATCATAAATTGAATTCCCTCAAATACACGGTGCGTCTCTGCTGTTCCAGTCCTGACCCACGCACCCGTCTGTCAATTTCTGCACAACAGCAGTGCATTGGTTATGATGGCTTTACAGCAAATCCCTTAAAGGCATTTCTCAGCTAAGCTTGCACACTTTCTCCTTCATATGCAATTTAGAATCCACGGTTTGTAGCCAGTCCTGTTGGGAGTTTTATCAGGACTGCACCGAGTATGTGGGCACACTTGGGAAGCTAACGTCGATGTGATCTGGATGGAGTCTGGCTCCCGGGTGGGTCTGTATCTGGACTTATTTAAACTTGAGAAAAATTTTCTAGTTTTGTTTTATGTCACAGTCATTTATTTCTGGGTTTTACTGCTGTCATGAATGGGACACTTTTGCTTATGAAACATTATACTAGAGGCCCAGTGCATGAGTTCGTGCACCAGTGGGGTCCCTCAGCCTGGCCCACGGGATTGGGTTGAAACTGGCTCTCCAACATCCCCCGAGGGGTTCTGGATTGTGAGAGGGTGCAGGCCAGACAAAGGGACCCCACCGGTGCACAATCGGGGCCGGGGAGGGATGCCGGAGGTTGGCCAGCCGGAAAGAGACCGCGGGAGGGCTCCAGGGCATGTCTGGCCCATCTCACTCAGTCCTGATCCGCCAGACCCCAGCAGCAAGCTAACCTACTGGTCAACTGTCTGCTTCCTGGTGGTCAGTGCACAGCATAGCAAGTGGTTGAGCGGCCTTACCATATAATTAGCATATTACACTTTGATTGATTGAACAGCTGACCAGTCAACCAGACACTTAGCATATTAGGCTTTTAGTATATACTAGAGGCCTGGTGCATGAAATTCGTGCATGGGTGGGGGGGGTCCCTTCAGCTCAGCCTGCACCCTTTCTAATCCGGGACCCCTCGGGGGATGTCCGACTGCTGCTTTAGGCCCAATCCCCGGGATCGGGCCTAAACTAGCAGTCAGACATCCCTCTCACAATCCTGGACCGCTGGCTCCTAACTGCTCACCTGCCTGTCGACCTGATCACCCCTCACTGCCCCCGCTCCTGCTGGTCTGGTTGCCCCTAACTGCCTCTGCCTGCCAGCCTGATCGTCCCCAACTGTCCCCTCCCCCCAGCCTGGTTGCCCCCAACTGCCCCCCTGCCGGTCTGGTCGCCCCACACAGCCTGCTGCTCAGTCGTTTGGTCGTCCCTCACTAATCACCCTGCCAGCCTGGTCGCCCTATGCAGCCTGTTTGGTCATCCGTTCGGTTGCAATGGTCACTTAGGCTTTTATAGAAGATATTGCTGCTTTAATAAATGCTATTATATTTGTGTGTTGACCCTAGAATTGGCCGCCTTTAATTTGAATGGTTTGCCAGTTGACTGTTTTAGATTTCCTAGACAAATAGTCATGTAATTATGCAAATAATTGTATTTTTACCTCTGCCTTTATAGTATTTGTACTTCACATATATTTTCTTGTATTATTACATGCACTAGGATTCAAATATAAAATCAGGCACCTTTCTCTTGTTTCTGACTATAATGTGAATGGCTCTAATGCAGTGGTCAGCAAACCATGGCTGGGAGCCAAACCCTGCCCACAGGGGTCTCTCTTTGTAAATAAAGTTTTATTGGCAGGCAGCCAGGCCTGTTCATTTACATGTTTTCTAATCGGCTGCTTTCATACTGTGGCATCAGTGTTAAGTAGTTGGGACAGAGACCATATGGCCGGAAAAACTTAAAATATTTGCAGTCTGACCCTTTGCAGAAGTTTGCTGACCCCTGTTCTAATGTATTAAGTGCAATGCTCGTTGGAGGTTGAGGAATTTTCCTACCATTCTGAGCTTCCTGAAGGTCTGGTTGGGTGTGCTTCAAACTCAGTAGTAAGTATTATATGTTACCAGGTGCTTTTGGGGGGACTGACTATTTTTTGAGATGATCAGGGGTTTTCTTCTCTTTAATCTCTTAATGTAGCGAACTGTACCCACAGATTTTATAATGTTGATTCATCCTTGCATTCCTGAGATGAGCTTTGCTTGCCCCTGATGCACTGGGTTCTGTTTGTCAGTGCATTTATTTGGGGTAATTATGTCCCTGCTATAAATCACATGTCCCCATCAGTGTGTGTGTGTGTTATCTCACCGCTGGGATATGTGCTGAGAAAGGTGCATATCATAAGAGACGAATGACTGTGTGGCACCTGCCAATCCCAGTTCGGAATCTGGGAGACACCGAGCTCAGTGGCGACATTAACGTGCTGTGAGACCTGCTGCAACAACGTCTCGGAGGATTGTGAGCGCGGGGCCAGCTGCGGTCAGCGTGCAGGGCTGACGCGGGTTTGCGGACTGTGCGTGTTGGCCCCTTTTCTGTGGGAGAGAGAACACTCTTCTGGCAAAGCCGTCGGAGCAGCGTCGGAGCTGGAGAAGGCGGGCCGGGCTCTGCATGCGAACCTTCGGACCAGGTAGTCACATCTGGGCCAGGATCTCCAAAGGGGCTTAGAACCAGAGCCCAGAGCAACGCCGAGGACGTGGGATGGTGGGTGATTTCACAGTCAAAGGGAATCGGTGTCCAACATCAAATATTGGACAGTGATGAAAGCCAACATGTGCAGAAGGCTTGCCCAGGGACCAAGGGGCTGCTGCCCACGTGCAGTGGCTCTTCAGAGCCTCCTTGGCCCCTTGCAGGTGGGCACCCCCATATGTTGGTGGGGACCCTTGGGCCACAAGGACAGAACTGAATTCCCAGGAGCTCGAGCTAAGAGCAGAATGCGCTGGAGTTCAGAGGGAGAGACAAGTGAACCAGGGCCCCTCTGATGCTGCCTGGCCCTCAGTGTCTCTATTGTTATGTCATATTCTCCTCACCCTCCCTACTTTCCCCTCGCCCATCTCTCTCTCTCTCTCTCTCTCTCTCTCTCTCTCTCTCTCTCTCTCTTTCTGCTCTCTACATGTGGGCAGTCACTGCTCATGGGGGCAGCCACGTAAGTTAGCAGAACACACTTCTAGAAAGATGGGTTGGCACAGAGCAGGAGGCACCAGGGAAGCCGCGGAGTCATACGTATGGTGCTGCCATTGACGACGGGTGGCGGAGATGCTAGAATTAGGTGGGCATCAGAAATCACCTGGTTTTACAGATACAAAAAATGTGTGAAATAATCAGGCACATCTAGCCCTGACTCCAGCCCAGTGTCCGCTGAGCAAGCGGCATGTTTTTGGATGCAAGAAGTTTCCGGAGGCAGTGGGCTGGGCCCCTCAGAAGTGTGGGCCCAGCGTTTATGCCTGCAGCATCCCCACCCATCCCCCTTGGGTCCCGGAGTGACAGTAAGGTCTGGGAGAGATTTCCCAGAGCAGCGGTTCATCCGAGCCCCTGGAGGCATGTGAGAATTGCCCGTCAAAATGCAGGATGGAATGTCCGTCTTGTAACTGGACAGCTTACTGCAAACCGCAGCTTTCTATCTTAATCTCGTGGAACTGGGAAAGCCCAGGTCATGAGAACATCAGAAACATTCCTTTGAAAGCCAGCAGGCGCTGGGCTGGTGGCTGAGGGATGGTCAGGGTCCTGGGAACCTCCTCTGGCCCTGAATTCAACGCCCCCGCCCCCAGGCGTCTAACCGGCCCCTGTCCCAGGATGGGGTCCCTTGAGGCCCCCTCCATCTGTTCCTCATGCAGGCAACCCCCTGTCCTCGGCCCAAATTCATCCTCATCCTCATCGCCTTGCTTCCTTCTCAGGGAGCCCCGGGCTCTGGGGAATCTCAGAACAGCTGTCAAGGACACTGAGCCCTGTCCCAGGCCTCACCTACACCCATACCTGTCCCAGGTCCCATCCCCTCCACCAGTCCCTCAACAACCGACCCTCCCTACTGGTTCATCCACCAGCACAAGTGCACCTGACGTACTTTGCATCCTAAACCAAAGTAATCCACACGAGGTGCCGCCTGGGTGGGGGTAGAGCCCTGTGCCGCCCTCTCTGTGCTGTCCCTCCTGTCCTACCCGCCACCCCTGCTGCCCTGGCCCAGGTCAGTGGCCACCTCCACATTCCAAATCTGGGAAATCCTGTGACTTCACCCACCCACACCCCAGAGTTCCTTTGGCCTCTGCACTGGGTTTGCTTTCAGGGTGGGGATGTCTTCGTCCCTCATATTGGTCTCTTTCCTGTGCCTCTCTCTCGTGTCACATGCTAAGTCCTCCGTAGATTTTGTTGAAAATGGGGGAAGGAATAGCCCGGCCTGAGGGTCCACCCAGCAGGACCTGTGGGACCTGCCTCCCAGGGACCCTCTCGCTCTGCCCTGCAGGAGGGGCCGGGCAGGGATCACACTTGGGCCGCTTCCCCCAGGCCGGGTGCTGCCCAGAGCGTGTCTTCTTCCCTCCGCACGGCAACCTGGGAGGGGCATCTCTCCCCGGGTCACGGCACCCAGAGGAGGCTGGGAGATGCTGCCTCAGCCCCGGCCCCTCACCCACTGTGCCTGCCTCCCTGCCAGCACCTGCCTGCTCTTCCTGGCGTCTCTACACCCACTCCAGACCTCAGTGCCCTCCTGGCAGACACTGCACCCAAGTCTGGCTGGCCCATTGGAATGTCTTCCTCTGGGTCCTGCCAGGAGCCGGCCTGGAAGTCAGGGCCCCCGGTCAGGCCTGGCCTGGTTTCCTGAGGATGCCCGAAGGCAGCTGACAGCGGAGGCCGGACAGTGCTGACCTTCAGGAGCATGTGGCCTGGCCCAGGCGGTCACCACCCCAGCAGTGACCATGAACACGGGTACAGGGCCTGTGGCAGCGGGAGCCGAGCCTGTGGTTGGTGGGAGGGCAGCCTGACCCCCTCCCTGACCCCCGTTTGCCTGTGGTCCTCCTGGGACAAAGCTGCCGAGGCCAGGACAGCCTCCAGCGCAGCCTTCTTGGGACCCAGCCTAGCGCAGCCCGGACCAGATCTCCGCGGGTGCTGCCCCGTGCTGCCTGACGTTCTGGGTCACGGTGTCAGCCAAGTGCCCCGGGGCCGTGACCCTGGCTCTCCCCAGAGGAGCCAGGCTTCTCTGACCAGCTCAGGTCTGTGACCCCCAAGTGGCCAGGCAGCTCGGACCCACGCTACGGACAGCAAAGCAGGGCTGGCACCGTCAACCCAGCGTGTGCCCGGCACTTCGAGTCCTGCCTCAGGGATGTCACCGGGCTGTCGGGGGCCTCCTCTGGCTGCTGGCGTTTCCCGTGGAGAAGGGTCGGATGTGCTCAGATGGAGAAGGGGCTGGGGGTGATGCCAGTAAGACTGATGGGCCGGGACGGGTGGGAGTGTGGGTGTCGACGTGAAGTCAAATGAATGATTTTGTCATGAGTCCCAGCAGCGCTGCTGCACTTAGCAGTTAAATATTTCGTTGGAGATGCTGGAGTTTTGAAGCTCAGCCTCCCAACAGCCAGAAGAGGGGGGTTGTAGGTGGTTTTATCCCAAAACTAATCTTTGAAGCCGCCACCCTCCCACGCAGAGGAAGTGGCCCAGCCCTCGGCAGGCTGTCAGGGGAGCTGTCCCCCAGCCTCGCCCGGGTGCCATAATGTGGCCCCAGGGACTGTCCCCAAACATTGGCCTCACACCCTGGAGCCGGGACAGGCCCCTCCAGCATCTGAAGGGAGACAGTGATCATCGTTATCATCGCTCTGACAGGGCCTGTGACAGAGCCAGCTGCAGCCTCCAGGGCCCCGCGCGTGTGGGGAACCCGTTAGCGTCTGTGTGGAGTCCAGAGGCTGAATGGCTTTTCCTTCTGTCCCTGGTCTTGGCCAGCAGCGGGGGAGGCTGGGCTGTCTGTGAGGGCCGGGTACCCCGCCCCAGGCTGGCTCTCGGCTCAGGAGCAGGCCCCCCGGGAGGGTCGGGCCAGCCTGCTGTGCTGGGACGGGCCCCACTGACTGTCCTTTCCCAAAAGGAGCTCGGCCACTATTTGTTGAAATCAGGACAGAATACAATGGGCAGAAGCATCGCCTGGATTATAGAAACCAGAAGGGCCCGTGATACCGGTCACAGGCACCCTGTGAACTGTCCCTTGGGGCCTTTCCTGGCACAGACCCACAGCGTGGGCCGAGGACGGAGGGGACTCAGAGGGCAGCGCCTCTTGTGGGCAGGGTGGCCGAAGCGCCACGCACAGAGGGGGCCAGGACAGGAGAAGTGCCACCCCCAGGAGGCAGAAGGTGAGCAGAGCTCAGGCCACGGTCAGGCTCTGCTGGGGGGATGGGAGGCTGAGGTTCAGGGAGTGAGCGAGTGGGCTTGGGCCCTGTCACAGCGGACGTGACAGACAAGTATGCCCAGAACTTCCCAACAGAGGAGGAGGCGCTAACCACTCAGGTCCCACCTCCCCAGGTGGGGTCCACCTAGCCTCCTGCCCACCCCTCAGGGATTCTGGGTCAGGGCTCTGGGAGGGGCCTGGGAATGTGGATTTTTAAGAAGTGCCTTGCCTAGCCACGTGGCTCAATGGTTGAGGGTCGACCAATCAAACCGAGATCATGGTTCGATTCCCGGTCAGTGCACATGCCTGGGTTTTGGGCTTGATCCCCAGTAGAGGGCATACAGGAGGCAGCTGATCAAGATTCTCATCATTGATGTTCCTATCTCTTTCTCCCTCTCCCTTCCTCTCTCTGAAATCAATATATATATATATATATATATATATATATATATATATATACACACACACACACACACACACACACACACACACTAATAAAAGAGAAACATGCAAATTGACCATACCGCTGCTACACCCACCAGCCAATCATGAGCGAGTATGCATATTAACCCAACAAATATGGCAGCGGCCACGGAGCTGGAGCAAGCAGGAGGCTTAGGTTGCCCCCGGCGATGGAGGAAGCCAAGCTTCCCACCAGCCCTGGCCAGCACTGGCCTCCGATCAAGGCTACAAAGAGGTGCTGGAAAAAAAAAAAAGAAAAAAAGGAGGGGCTGGGAGCTTGGGTTTCGGTGGGGCGTGGCCAGCCTGAAAAGGGCCCTCAGCTCCTCACCCAGGCTGGCCACACTCCCATGGGGTGAGGGTCCACACTGGGGGGTGTGGCCAGTCTGCAAACAGCCATCAGCCCCTCACCCAGGCTGGCCAGGCACCCCAGCGGGGACTCCCACCCTGAAGGGGGTGTGGCCAGCTTGAAAACAGCCCTCAGCCCCTCACCCAGGCTGGCCACACTCCCATTGGGTGAGGGTCCCTGCTGGGGGCTTGGCCAGACTGCAAACAGCCATCAGCCCCTCACCCAGCCTGGCCACGCCCCCTCAGCAGGGACCCTCACACCCTGGGGCCGTGGCCAGCCTGCAAACTACAACAGGTCCCTCACTCAGGCCGCCCCATGCCCCAAGGGAACCCCCACCCTGATCCGGGATACCCTTCAGGGCAAACCAGCCGGCCCCCACCTGTGCACCAGGCCTCTATCTATACTAATAAAAGGGTAATATGCTAATTAGACTGGGAGACCTTCCGGATGTTCTTCTGGACAAAGCCATGGTGGCAGGGCTGAGGTAGAGGCAGTTAGAGGCCAAGAGGGGAGGGCAGTTGTGGGTGATCAGGCCAGGATGGGACAGCAGTTGTGAGTGATCAGGCTGGTGTGGGGGGAGGGGCCGTTGGGGGTAAGCAGACCAGCAGGGGGGCCAGTTGGGGGCGAGCAGGATGTCAGTGGGGGTCAGTTGGTGGTGATCAGGACAACAGGTGGGGGGCAGTTTGGAGTGAGCAGGCCAGCAGGGGGGCAGTTGGGGGCAAGCAGGCCAGCAGGGGGGGGCAGTTGGGGGTGAGTAGGCCAGGATGGGATATATATATATATTTTTTTTTTAAGAAGAGCCTTGGAAGAATCCGACCACCAGGGAAACAGGAACCTAGTGAGAGTGGGTTAGGGGCCCCCCTGGAGCTCTGAGGCCACCCCACGTCCAGCCCATGAGCCCCTGGGTCCAGGGGGTTGGGGTACCAGCGACCCTGGGCCCTACTCCATCATCTGGCTCAGCTCAGCTGTGCGACAAGGCCAGGGGCAGGTGGCCTGTGGACTGTGGCCCATGCATCCACCTGGCTTTAGGGTGTGGACCTGGGAGCCAGAACCCAGCCCTGGTGGGCAGGGCGGCCTCCAGTGCAGGGCACAATATCAGGGCTAAAACCCAGCAGCACCCAGAGCCTGGGGGGGGGCGGGGAGCAGGGCCCCAGGTGGATGCTCACATGGGCTTTCATGAGTGGGAGGAAGGGCGCAGAAGAGGCTCATGGTGGGGCCGACTCAGTTTCCCGTGCTCTGCCCACCCCTCAGATGGGGCATGGGTGAGAGCAGCGGGTGCTGGCCTCCCACCAGCCACCTGTAGGTCTAGGCTCCCAAGCTGTGGGTCTGTGCCAGGTTGGCAGAGGCCTGGGGTGGGGTCCCAGCCCCACCTCCCTGGGGGTCCTGAAGACAGGCAGGTGCCAGCCAGCACCTCCAGATGACAGCAGCTGCAAGGCGAGAGCGGAAACCAGCCACATGAGGAATTGTTGTGTTGTTTTTTTTTTTAATTTACTTTTTATTTCAAACCATTTTCAAACATTGAAAAGTTGCAAGAGTAAAGAGTACAGAGAATACCCGTATATGCATCAGCCAGGGGCCTATTCGAGTTTTGCCAGTTGTCCGAATCATGTCCTTGACAGCAAAATATGCAATTAGAATCACATGTCACCCGTTGCCATGTCTCCATATCCCCCGCAATCTGGAACATTCCTCAATCTTTGCTGACTGTCGTGACTGTGACATCGAAGAGCGAAAGGTCCCCAGTTTGGGTTTGTCTGATTGGTCCCAGATGCCCCTGACCGGGAATGGCCACTCATCGGACAGGCCCTGTCCCCGAGTCCACCCCTGGAGGAGCTAACTGTGGCCGTCGGATGAAGGAGGGTCTGCAGGGGTCTCCACTGGAGCGTTAGCTCCGCAGTGTGCACACATTTTATGGGGTTTCATTCCACTTTCACTAGCTAGCATTTCCTGGGGTCTCACTGCCTGAGTAATGGTTCCTGTGATGGCTGACAAGTACATCATGGCTTCTATTTCCATGATTTATCGGTTGGAATTCTATGGTAAGGAAGAGCCCTCTCTTTTCCCCGTTTATTACTTAAATTTCTCTGTGTCAGTAGACCTCACACAGTCCCAGTTTATGCAGTGGGTTCCCATCTGTTACTGCCCTGCGTTAGTTTATTCTGATGCTCGAATTGGTGCAGCGGGAGCCCTTCTGGCTGGTTTTGTGTCTCTTCAATATGCACCAATGTTTTCAGGCACTTCATGACCTTGCTCCTCCCCCCTTCTCCTCCCCACCTCCCACGCCTGCCATACTCCACACCCAACCCTCAGTACATTCAGGCCCCTCTTTGATGCACGGACTTCCCACCTCTGCCAGGGAGACCGCCAGACACTGGGCTGCCTGTCGTCCCCAAACATTTGCCAGTTACTCAGCAACACCCCCTTCTCCCATCTGCTTGTGTGGGAAGGAGGGCGGGTGTCTTCCAACTAGGCACCCTCACGTGGGAGATGGGGGCCTCACTCTACACCATCCCTGGGTTCAAGGGGGCAAGTTCTGCGGGTCCTGGGGCAGCCCCTGGTCAGGCTCAGCAACAGAGGAGGGGGAGGCTGGGGGCTCCCTCTTCCTCCTGCTCTCTCACCCCCGACCCCCAGGCCAGCCCTGCCCGTTCTGATGTGGATGGAAGGCCGACCCACAACCTGCTCGGCTAGCAGGGGCGTCAGGGCCGCCTGCTCCTGACCCCGCTGCAGTGAGCCAGTTGGGGGAGGTTGGGGAGGCCACTTCAGTCCAGATGCCTCCTCTGAGATGAATGGCAAAGGTCAAAGGCAGCCCCAGGGGAAATAGTTCCCACACCTAATCATGTCCAGGGAGAGGTCGGGAGTGAGGCTGGGAGCACATGGTGGGTGCGAACAAGGCCCCTTTGTGCGCTGGGGCAGCTGCAGCCAGGCAGCGAGCTAAATGGACAGGCGTCTGGCCGCCTGGCCTGCCCCGGGGATGAGAGTTCTCCCCCCTTGTCACATCAGTGTCTGAGGCCTCGGTCAGGCCGAGTCCTGTCCCTGGACCTGCAGGGGAGCCCAGGACACTGGCGGCAGTCAAGGGCCACTTTCTTCCCAGCAGAAAATTCCCAGGCCAAGAGAGTCATACATATATGGTAATTCTGATGGTTGGTCAGAGCCGCTAGGACAATTGGAAGTGGATAATTTAAACTAGCTGTGGCTGGGGCCGAGTCCCAGGCTCTGAGTTGGAAATGAAATGTGAGGAACTGCAGACCAGCGGGGATCTGTGTGGGGCCCCCTAATGGCCTCATGGAGGGCAGGGCAGCGAGGACATGGCTCTGTGCCCCTCCTGCTATAAGTGGAGCCTGCCATTGCCACCGCCCCCCGTGCTCCAGAGGGGGTGAGTCCCAAAGCGGGGGGCCCAAGTTCACACATGCTTGCATGCACAAACACAGCAGAACACATGCACCCACACAGCAGGAACACACACAGCAAGAATACATGATGCACGTACACAGCAGCACAGCAGCACACACATGCCTGCATGCACACACAGCAGAAACACATTCTATACAGCGTGGTGAGGGGTGCACCATCTATTCCCTAAGGACATGGGCACACACACATCTGCACACACACAAGCACACATTGGACCCAACCAGCCCCAGCTGAGCTGCACGCTCAGTGGAATCAGGGGCTTGATGTCCCCGTCCCTCCCTGCTGCTGGCTGCCCAGGGCCAGGAAGGACCGTCCCACAGCCACCGGGAGGAGGCTGAGAGGCGGAGCTCGGTGGAGGGCTGGGCTCCCCCTCCGTGCTGGCGCCCTAGAAGATAACCCACGGGCCTGGAGCGCATTGTTGGAACTGTCCACCCAAACCGCAATTATGCGGCCTGGGGCTGGCCTGCGTGTTTACAGGGCCGGGGGTAACGGAAAGAGGCTCTTGTAAACACTGCAGAATTGCAACATGTCCTTTGAGTCCAAAATGTGGAGTGGGTGTCACATGGCGTGCAAGGGCCCTGGGGACCTGAGCCTTCTGGGGCAGCCTCTCTGCAGGCAGGCTGGTGGGTGGCCCTCAGGACGCTGACCGGGCTTGCTGTCATCTGCAGATACTGCGACCCCTGCTCTGCGGCCAGGTGGGCAAAAGAGAGAAGCCTGGTGGGCAGAGAGGCTGAGAGTCTAGCTTCCAGCGGAGACCCCTCCCTCAGGTGGCCTTGGCCAGGCCTCTCCTTCCCCTCTGCATGAGGGGCTTGTGACCTACCGGGATCAAGGCCACATGGATACAGGCGCGCGCGCGCGCGCGCGCGCACACACACACACACACACACACACCATATCCATGTTCAGTCCATGGAACCCGTGAATGTGCCTAATAAGGAAAGGACATCTGCGGATCTGGTTAAGGCTCTGGGATGAGGAGATCATCCCGGATTAGCTGGGTGGGCCCTTAATATGTAAAGAGAGAAGAGAGGACAGACACACAGGGCGGGGGCCGTGTGAGCACAAACACAGAGAATGAGCGATGTGGCCACACGCCCGGGAATGCAGCTCCCCCTCGGCCAGCAGCACCCAGGGAGTCCTGTGCCTTCTCTCTCAGCCTGGAATGCCCCCTTCCTTTTAGGGGAATGTGAACAAGGGCCCCTGAGGTTCTGAGGGGTCCACCAATGTCCCAACGTGGCCGCGACGAAGGACCACAGCCTGGGGGCTTGACCAACAGAAACGTATTCCCCAGAGTTCAGGGGCTGAAAGCCCTAAATCAGGGTGTCTCAGGGCCGTGCTCCCCTGAGGATCCAGGGGAGGCGCCTCCCTGACAATCAGTTCCTGGAGTGCATATGCACATGTGCACACATACAACACACATGCTCACACACAGCCACACCTGCTGGCACTCACACATACCTCCACACGCCTGCAGGTGCACGCAGTCAGTATGCCCACAGATGGAAGGGAGTGGCGAGGGCATTACAGGCTGAGAAGGGCACAGGACTCCCTGGGTGCTGCCTGCCGGCCGAGGGGGAGCTGGCTAAGAGACTGGAGGGGAAAGACCAGCCCTGAGTCCACATGGCGATCCCCACACGCCGGGAGCGCCCTTCCCGGCAGCCCACTGACTCCCGATTCGTGGCCGGGCACCCCGGCCTTCCCCAGAGCCAGCAGAGAGACGGAAGACTAAACAACATCATCTACTTCTCATTTCCCGAAAACCCCTTTCGGCCAAAATAAATAGATGTCGATCAGCTGCTCTGTCGCCCATAGAAACACTGGTCGGCTCAGAGACAGAGGCAGAACAGCCAGAGGGAGGGAGAATGTGGAATGGCCCTGTGAGCTCAGAACATGAGCCCCACGTCCTCCCCCAAAGACGGCTCTGCATGACCCCCTCCGTGTGCTGTTTCCATCAATGAGGGGGAGGCCAGGACAGCAGGGGTCTCAGACACGCATCCCATCACACGAATGTGAAGATGTCTGTTCCCCCACATGGACGCACAAGTCAGAAGCAACCTTAGCCAAATCCCCAAAGATTTCTGATGGAACCTGGCACTAGGGACAGTCAGTGTAGATGAAGAGCCAGGACAGCTCTGGACAATAACCGAGGGGCCGACCCGGTGCTGAGGGAGGGAGAACAACGCTGGAGGCTGGCACTGCCTGAGGCGGACTTACCCTAAAGCCACAGCGATCCAGGCCACGTGCTGGGCGCAGAACAGACAAGGAGATCAACGGAACAGAACAGAGAGCCTAGGAATAGGCCCAGACACTGCAGTGACTGACCTCGGACAAAGGAGCAAAGGCTATTCAATGGAGCAAATGGCCTCTTCCACAAACGGTGGAACAAAAAAGTTTAGACACAGACCTCACACCCGTCACAGAAATGAACTCGAAATGGATCACAGGCCTAAGCATAAAAGGCAGAACGATGAAACTTGAGGAAGATAACATGGGAGGAACCTACACGATCTTGGATATGGTGATGCTCCCCGAAGGGACTGATAAACTGGGCTTCGTTTCATTTCATCGACATTTAAAACTTCTTCTCTGCAAAAGGTGCTGTCAAGAGAATGAGAAGACAAGCCACCAACCGGGAGAGAATATTGGCAAGACATGCGTCTGATAAAGGACTGTTGTCCGAAATATATGAGAACCCTTAAAACTCAGCAATGAGCCCCAGCTGGTTTGGCTCAATGGATAGAGCATTGGCCTGTGGACTGAAGGGTCCCAGGTTCGATTCCAGCCAAGGGCATGTGCCTGGGTTTCGGGCTCGATCCCCAGTAGGGGGCATGCAGGAGGCAGCCAATCAATGGTTCTCTCTCATCATTGATGTTTCTATCTCTCCCTTCCTCTCCCTTCCTCTCTGAAATCAATAAAAAATATATTTAAAAAAATAAAAAAAACTCAACAATAAGAAAATGGACAGTTTAAAACATAGACCGAAGACCTTAACAGACACCTCACTAAAGAAGACATCTGATGACAAATAAGCACATTAAAAAATGCTCCAGAGAAATGCAAATAAAAACAACAATGAGATGCCACTGCACACCTATCAGAATGGCCACAATCCAGAACACTGACACCACCACGTGCTGGTGAGGACAGGAGCAACAGGAACTCGTGCTGCTGGTGGCGTGCACACGGTGCAGCCCCCGGGGGACACAATTTCTTACAAAATGAAAATACTCTTACCATACAGGGTGCGGCAAAAGTAGGCTCACAGTGGTGAGGACGCAAAACATGGAGTTTATTCTTATATTATTGGGTATTAATTATTTTCCATACGAACAACTGTAAACCCACATTTGCCCCATCTGTCTTATCCAACAATCACACTCCTTGGTATTTACCCAAAATGCATGTCCACTCAAGCGCCTGCACATGGATGGATCCAGCAGCTTTATTCACAATTGCCCAACTTGGAAGCAACCAAGATGTCCTTCAGTAGGTGAATGAGTAAATAAACTGAGGACTGTCCAGACAAAATTATTAATTGATAATAAAAGCCTAATATGCTAAGTGTACGGTCAGCTGTTCAACCAATCAAAGCATAATATGCTAATGATATGCTAAGGCCGCTCAACCACTCGCTATGATGTGCACTGCCCACCAGGGGATAGGTAGGTTAGCTTGCTGCTGGGGTCCAGCCAATTGGGACTGAGTGAGACAGGCCGGACACGCCCTGGAGCCCACCCACAGTCCATCCTCAGCTGGCCAACCTCCTGCGTCCCTCGCCGGCCCCAATCGTGCACCGGTGGGGTCCCTCGGCCTGGCCTGAGCCCTTTCGCAATCTGGGACCCCTTGGGGGATGTCAGAGAGCCGGTTTGGGCCCGATCCCGCAGGCCAGGCTGAGGGACCCCACTGGTGCACGAATTTGTGCACTGGGCCTCTAGTTTACTGATAAAAAGAAATGAGCTCTGCCTGGCCGCCATGACTCAGTGGTTGAGCGTTGACCTAAGAAGCAGGAGGTCATGACTCGATTCCCAGACCAGGTGCATGCTCAGGTTGCCGGCCCGATCCCCAGGAGGGGGTGTGCAGGAGGCAGCTGATCAATGACTCTCATCACTGATGTTTCTAGCTCTCTCTTCCTCTCCCTTCCTCTCTGAAATCAATAAAAATATATTTAAAAAACAAACAAAGAAATGAGCTATCAAGCCATGAAAAGACAATAGCCTCGGGCTGCACCTGCCAGTGGCCAATGCCTCCTCTTCTCCCACTTTCCTGAAGGCGCCGGGAGGAAGGAAGCCGGTCCCAGTGGGCCTGGCCAGCCTCTGGCCTGGCTGCCCTGGCTGCCCTGGCTGCCCTGGCTGCCCTGCTCAGGACCCATCCTAAGGCCAAGCGGGGAGGCTATTCTGGGAGCTGGTGCGTAGGAGCAGGGAGCGCCTTATAAGGCTCTGTCCAGCAGCACGGTGGTGCCACGGAACCCCAGGTCTGCCCCGCCACCGGCCTGCAACGGGCCCGAGGCTGCAGAGGCCCCGGCCTCAGCCCGCCGCACCCCGGGGTCCAAACTCTCTCCTGCCTCCCATGATGTTCTCCTGAGACTTACACGACTTAACCGACCTCTTGGCCTTGGGGGGTCTTGGGACAGACGTGGGGAGCAGAGCTGCGGGCTGGCCTTCCACATCCTTATATGACAAAGCGCCTGGTCCTGGCTGAGTCATGGCATTGAGAGGCGGGGCCGTGGGAGCCAGTGATTTGGCTTATTTTTAGAGGCTTTTACCGGAACACCTGGGTTGGGCCCAAATAATACAAGCATTTTAGCGGTTCAAAAAATAAAATAAAATAACGCGGTTCCAAGTCATCCAAAGGGGAGACAATGGGTGAGCTCAACGAGGCGTTTCCTGAGACTAACGGGCTAGGCTTCCTCCTCACCCAGCGGTCCAGGCGCCGTGGTAGACCGGCTCCATCCAGCTGTGTCCCCAGGAGGACACGCACCTGTACCCAGCCACCCCATCATTTCTGTTCTTTTCACAAGGAATCAGCAGAATGAGCCGTGAAACCAGGAGCAGATTTTAATCGTCTTCCCCGAGGGGGTTTAGAGTTAAACCCCTGGCCCCCGGCATTGGACCTGGAACCTGAGGGCACCCTGATGGCACCGGGTGTGGAGCGAGTAAATGAATGACCGAGCGGGCTACGTTCAAACCCTTACGGTGTGTAAGCAGCTCCACACACCAGCCGTCCCATGTCACCCAGCAGGGTCCTTCGGTGGCCGAGGGGCAGCAGGCTGTGCTCGCTGCCCAGGTGTATGGCTTGACCAGACCAGACCAGACCTTACCCTCCTCGAAGGGAGAGTCATACCACCTCCCTAGGTGCCTCCTAAGCGTTTTCACAAGGACTGACTGCAGCAGGAATTGCTATCAAGTCCCCAGGACACAGTCGGTGGCAAGGGAGAGTTGGTCCCCCGCTTTGTCACTATGAAAAGCACCCGCCCCCAATTTTAGGCTGAGCCCTGTGGTGCCTGGCTGATCACAGTGCATCCCAGGAACCATCAGAACGTGGCCTCTGAACCACGCAGCACTTGCTCCGCTTTCTGGCAAGGCTCTGCCCACAAGACTCAGCTGGGCACCTGCCTGCCCAGCCCCCGTGTACAGGCCCGTCCTCACTCACCTTCTGCTAAAGTCCCCTCTCAGTCAGCACCAGTGCCGGGTCCCCAGTGAATGGTGACCCCTGGGAACATCTGAAACTCTCCAGCACACCTGGAGTTTCCCCCCAGCTCCCTGGGGTCCTGCTCTCTCTGTCCTCATTTATGTCCCACCTGCATAGCTGATCCACCTCCCCCGCCCCCTCCCTCTCTGCTCACCCAGCCTGCCTCCCTCGATGCTCCTTCAGTGGCCAGCCATCCTCCCGTCTTCGCCCAGTGGTACCTCTGCTGGGATGCTCTCCCTCTAGGTGCCTCCTTGGCTCCCTTCGGCTCAGCTATTACCCTCTGGACGAGGCCCATCCTGACCTGATGGGTCCCTGCACACTCTGATCCCCTATCTGCGATTCTCTTTTCTACAGCACCTGTCACCTTGAACACACGACAGGCGTCACCCGCTTACGATGTGCCACTCATTGTTCGCTCCCTGCGGGACGAGTGCTGGTGCGGTGGGGACCGTGTCTGCCTCGCTCCAGCCCTCCCCAGGGCCAGGTCAGAGGCCGGCAGTAGAGGGCTCTGCAAACCCTCACAAGTGAGTGAACGCCACGGTGCCGTCTTTGATGTGACTGCGAACACTGACTTCCCTCACCTGCTGGCCTGACTGGCCCACAGGGTCTGGGGATTCTGGCGGCCCCTCCTCCTGCGTGACTCACCCTGGGCCTTCCGTGTCAAACCCCTCAGCTCAATAAATAATGTTCCAAAGGTCTTGGCCTTTGAGATGCCCTTGCAGCTACTGCACATTCTTGCGTGCTGTGTCTGTAATGGAGCGGACAGGCCACAGCCTGCATCTCAGGAAACCCGCGGCTGCGGCTCCAGGTGGCAGCGTCCGGTCTGCAGTCCTGCAGGTGGCAGTGCTCAGCCCAGATACCAGCAGCAGCCGGGGCAGCGTGGGGAGAGGCGAGAGGCTGGCCTGGCACATGTCCACCTCTTTCTGGATGACCAGAGGGAAGACACAGGATGGGCAGTCCCCCAGCATCTGCCAGACCAGTCCCCACGTCAGGGAGGTCACCTGCAAGCCGAGGTCCTGAGTGACTGCCCTGGAGGACCCCCAAGCCAGCTGAGGGGGTTCTGGCAGGGCCCCGGGTGGCCTGGCCAGGCAGCAGGGCCGGGGACCCTCAGGAGTATTCAGTCACCTCTGTTTCCGCATCTCCGCTGCCCTCGCTTCATTCCCCGGAGGCCGCGTTGGCTGGGCCCCTGGGCTGCGGAGCCTTCTCACCTGCTCTTTGTAGGAATATCCACTCATTCTTTCCCTGACCCCGCGCTGGGCCCTGGTGCTGGGCCCGCATGTCTCCCACCCCATCCGGCCAGTCGCCGGGGCATTGAGGCTCCCAGGTCTGCTTCCTCCCTTGCCCCCCTGCCCTCCACTCATCCGAAACAGGCCCCCCAGCCCTTTACTCACCTTCTGCTAAAGTCCCCCTTCAGTCAGCACCTTTGACACGTCCAGTGCCGGCTCCCCAGTAAATGGTGACTCTTGGGTCTGGCTGGCGCGGCTCAGTGGTTGAGCGTCGACCTAGGAACCTGGAGGTCACAGTTCGATTCCCGGTCAGGGCACATGCCCGGGCTGCGGGCTCCCTCCAGACCTGCTCTTACTGCCCTTGGCTCATTGCTTCACCACCACCATTGAGCTCTGACCTCCTACAGGCCGACCTCCTGCAGGCGGGCGGAGAGACAGGGAGCAGGGAGCCGCATGCAGGGTCAGACCGTCCCAGGCGACAGGGAGTAACTGACGGGGGAGAGCGTGGAGTCGGGCACCTTCCTACACAGGGACTCCCAGATAAGGTGACATGGGAGGGGGCGGGGGGGGGACACTGGATGGATGAGTGGGGAGCAGCCTCACTTTGGTCACAGCTCACACTGGACAGTAAAGGCACCGATCCTGGCGGTTCCCGCTGAGGGGAGGGGACCATGGGGGGC
The DNA here is from genome assembly GCF_951640355.1 of Cnephaeus nilssonii. Classification (NCBI taxonomy): domain Eukaryota; kingdom Metazoa; phylum Chordata; class Mammalia; order Chiroptera; family Vespertilionidae; genus Cnephaeus; species Cnephaeus nilssonii. The sequence goes on from NC_137074.1 coordinate 8,935,571, forward strand.
TTTGAGCAGAGCCGAGATGTCCCTGCCTTAACCGGTTCTCTGCCTTAATGGCCCTAAATGAAGGCTCACGGGCTGCCGGTGGGGAAACAAGAGAGCAGGGGAGGGGTGAGCATGAAGCCGGTGGGGGGGACTGGCTCAGGGGAGAGGTCCTGGGGGCCTGGACCTGGGAAGTGGGGGTGGGGGTGGGGGTGGGGCAGTCAGACTCTGGAAAGATTTGGGAGACTTTCACCCCAGGGACTGCTGATAGACGGACTGGTGTAGGGAGAGGGAGGAGGAAGGTGAGAGCGAGTAGCGGGGGAGAGGATGGAGCCTGGGTAGCTGGAGGCAGAGCGGAGATTAGATAAAGCGGAGACCATCCCCTGAGATGGCCACTGGTCATGGCTGTCCTTCTGGGCTATTTTTGAGTGACTGTGTTGTGGCCACCACGTCAGCTGCCCCCAGGAGCCAGGAGGCCACGTTGGCCTTGAACTTGGAAGGGCTGGGCTGGCGTTGAAAGGGGCTCTGTCCTCCACGGGGCCTCGGCCCCCGAAGGGCACACAAGGGACTTTGTTCTCCAGCCGGGACCCAGGAAGAGCCCCCCTTCAGCCAGGCCCACGGGGTCTGGAAGGACAGGGCGCGTCTCTCAGGACCGAGTGCAGGCCAGTGGGCCTCCCAGAGTCACCACCGGAGGTCGGCCTGCCCGCCCCCTTCCCCAGAGCCCAGCGTGGAGGCCGAGCCTGCCTGACTCTTCACAGACTCACAGCCCGTCCGTGGGCGAGGGACCCGGACCAGACATGGCACAGAACACGTGCATGGATGGCTCAGAGAACCCGTGGGAAGAGGTCAGAGGCGCCCCACACCCCCTGCCACCCTCCCCCATCCCTGCACCCCCCAAGCAGGGGGTGGAGGGGGATGGTCAGGGCTTCGATTTCTTTCTCCTACACCTCTTTTACTTCCCAGTTATATTTCTAATTTTTCTTCAAGGAACATGCTCACTTTGCAATAAATGCAGGGCTAAAAATCAGCAGGCGGGCCCACTCATCACGCCTGAACCCCAGGTCACCAGCACCTGCTGCACCGGCCACACCTGGTTCCATCAGTTCTTCTCAGAAATGTCACAGCTGCCATTTTCAGGGCCCTGGGACCCCAGAACCCTGGCCCACAGCCCACACTGGCCCAAATGCAGGTCACGTCCTCTCTTAGTCATCTCTGATGACTCCCACTGCTACGGGTCAGTCCCACACTCCGTCTGGGCACCGAGGTCCCAGCTGGGCCTGCTTGCCCGCCTCTCTTCTTTTCTCCCCTTTCCTCTTCACCCCTCCTTCCCTTCCCTCTGCCCCCCCGGCAATAGTTGGCTGAAGAATGTGTGGATGCTGTTCAAGAGGGCTTCCTTACACTTTGCGGCTTGGCAAAATAAGTTTGTCTGCCCTAGCTGGTTTGACTCAGTGGATAGAGCATTGGCCTGCAGACTGAAGGGTCCCGGGTGTGATGCTGATCAAGGGTTGCAGGCTCCATCACCAGTAGGGGGCGTGCAGGAGGCAGCCAATCAATGATTCTCTCTCATCATTGGTGTTTCTATCTCTCCCTCTCCCTTCCTCTCTGAAATCAATAAAAATATATAAAAAAATAAAATAAGTTCAACCTTCAAAGCCCGATTCGCATGTCACTTCTTCCAGGAAGCCTCCCCTGACTTCCTGGAGGAAAATGAATCCTCCCCATTGAGGTGCAATGGAAGATGGAAGATGTAGGAGTCCAACAGCCATGTTTGGGCCCTGCCCCACCATTTTCACCTGGCATTCCGTGAGTGAGGATGGGTAGGGGTGGGGAGCACACGGAGCTGTCCTCTCCAACACGCCACATAGATGGGGCGGACACTACCCGATTGCGAGGCCCAGGGAGTTACTCAATGAGACCATGAAGGATGCTCCCTGGGGCACTGTGGGAGACGGAGGTGTGTGTGTGGGGGGGCTAGGTGAGGGGTCAGCGTGAGAATGTTCAGGTGAGACCTTGGGGCAGGGGCCGGGGTAAAGCAAGAGGAAGTGGGGACAGAAGTGGGTCCTTAGGGAGAAACACAGGAAGGGCCCGGAGGCCCAAGGTGTGTCCTCAGAAGGGTGTCTGCCATGCCTGGGCTCCAGGTCTGGGCTGTGGAAGTTCAGGACCCTCCCTGGAGAGGATCTGGGGAAAGATGGGGGGTTTGTTCTATGCACATCCAGGGGGGTGTCTGGGCCTGTGAGCAGTTCAAGGGGGCTGAGAAGAACAGGCTGATTAATCAGAAAAGTCAGAGCAATAAATTTAAAGGCTTTTGTATTTTAACAAAAGGGAGAAGGAATAGACACAGCTCCGTGGGCCCTGCTTGCCGCCCGCCACGGGTAACCCCCAGCGTCGTCACATCTGCCCAGCCCACCATTGGTAACCCCAGCGTGGTCACATCTGCCCTGCCCACCACTGGTCACCCCAGCGTGGTCACATCTGCCCCGCCCACCATTGGTAACCCCAGAGTGGTTACCAATGTGCCCAAGAGGTTCACATTCACAGGGTCACGGGGGCTGGGGCTTCGGCACATCTGTTTGGGCAGACACAACGCAACCTACCACTAAACGTCCCTGCGAGGGCTGAGCCCGGGTGTGGGGAGACCTCACCCACCAGCGGTCCGCTGGTTGTCTCCGGCTGCGGACAAGTTGCCCCTTACAACACCTGTCGTCACCTTCCCCGTCCTCAGCCACTGGGCGGGGTGCTCCTGGCTCCGAGGTGGCAGGAGGCTGTCCCTGGGCATGTCACGCAGGGTTACCGGGTGCAGGATGCCAGGGGACTCACGCCTGGGGCTGGCAGGTTGGGGCTGGTGGTTGGTGGGAGGCCTCCTCGCCTCCCTGCGACGCGGGCTGGCCCAGGTCTGCCTTCTGGCTGGGTTTCCGCCCACGAGGGTGGTGAGCTCAGCTCTCAGGCTCCTGCAGCCTCTGGGGAGAGGAGCAGGCCCGCCTCCCGTCCCCGGGGAGCATTCCTGGCGGATTCCACTGCGGCCTGTGCAGGCTCGGGTTTCCAGACATACCTGTGGCCGGGGCGCGCGCCTCTTTCGGAACAGTGAGAACACCTGGGAGACCTTTCTGTTTTCCTCCCAGGTGTGAAAGCCACGAAACCGCCCAGCAGGTGTGGCTCGTGATGGAGCGTGAACCAGGTGGTCACAGTTTGATTCCCGGTCAGGGCGCATGCCCGGGTTGCGGGCTCAGTCCCCCATGGGGGACATGCAGGAGGCAGCCGGTCAATGCTTCTCTCTCATCATTGATATTCTATCTTCCTCTCCCTTTCTCTCTGAAATCAATCAAGATATCTTTAGAAAGCAAACAAACCATGAAACCTTCTAAACTTGGTGACTCAAAGGGAGGCAAGCTGATTCCTTGTACTTGGGCAATTTGTCAGGAAACCATGACAAGTCACAGATTTGAGGCTGCCAGAGGACACTTTATGCCCCCCTCAAGGCAGCGGGGAGGGTGTCTTTGTTAAAGTTCCAGGTTTTTGACCTGAAGGTCTGAGGCAGGGCCTGACCTCAGCCCTGGGGGTGGGCCTGCCTCCTGGATGCCCAGCGAGGTGCCCCAGAGATCCACCAAGACCCACCCCCTCAGGGCCGAGGGGCGGGGCGTGGGGTCCTCCCTGGGCTCCCTGGGGGGCCACCCATCACGGTGCTGCAGTCCCGTACATGCCCCTACGCGGGAGTGGTGGGGTGGACGGGAACTCGGCTGCCCTGGAAGCTCTTCTGTGAGGCTAAAACTGTTCCAAAGTAAAAAGATTTTAAAAATCTTTCTCCCTGGCCGGGTAGCTCAGTTGTTTGGAGCATCGCGTCCCATACACCAAAAGATTTCAGGTTCCATTCCTGGTCAGGGCACATACCAAGGTTTAGGGTTCGACCCCAGGTTGAGGGCACATACTGGAGGCAACCAATCAATGTTTCTCTCTCTCCCCTCACCCCCTCCTTTCTCTCTCTCTCTCTAAAATTAATAAAAAAAACAAGCATATCCTTGGGCGAGGATTTAAAAACTCAAACAGCACATGTTTTGGGAAACATCTCTTCCAAGTTGACTTGTTCCCGCTCAGTGGGGACGGTGACGCTGAAGTGAACCCCTGGCTCCTCCGTGGACTGAGGCCGTTTCACACAGACCCAGGGGACCCCACATTTCAAAGGGCTGTGAGCCATAACTTGGCCAATTGGACCTGAGAACATCTCCTACTCCCTGGTGTTTCCTAACAATTAGGTGGTTATTCTTCAGCACTGAAGTCCCTGCAACCTGGAGTAACTGTTTTCTCTCACATCAGGAATGTCCTTCAAGGAGCAAAATGCCTCAGTGGGTCCCACACGTCACCGTAGATGCTTTAAATCAACCGGGGTCTTTGTATTTTGGCAAGACATGCTTTCTTGATTCCCTGTTTCTCAAAGATGCACCATCTCTCCAAATTCAACTCTCCTGGACCTGGCCACACCCAGGCGGTCTGCGCTGCTCGCTGGGCCTGAGGGGTAACTGGCCATCTGATGGTGTCAGTGCCCACAGCGCAGGGATCCTCGCTGGGCCGGCGTCTCAGGGACACAGGGTCCGGCTGCAGCCTTGAGGGCTCTCGGGCTCAGTGCAAGACGTGGACGCGACGTGCGGTGGCCTGTGGATGGGGTCAGGGAAGGCGCTAACAAGGAGCAATCTGCTGTGAGCCCACAGGCTCTCGGAAACAGTTATTCACGTCATGTTTAACCACATCATCCTTAGAGGAAGCTAGCGAGCCCGGCGTTATTACCTGCATTTCATAGATGAAGACACTGAGGCCTGATGCCTTCTCCCTGGCCTGGAACCCCTCAGAGGGGTTATACACGTACTAGAGGCCCAGTGCACAAAATTCGTGCACGGGGGAGGGGGGGTCCCCTCAGCCCGGCCTGCACCCTCTCCAATCAGGGACCCCTCAGAGGATGTCCGACTGCCGGTCGGGCCTAAACCGGCAGTCAGACATCCCTCTCACAATTTGGGACTGCTGGCTCCTAACCGCTCACATGCCTGCCTGCCTGATCGCCCCTAACCACTCTGCCTGCTTGCCTGATCGCCCCTAACTGCTCCCCTGCCCGCCTGATTGCCCCTAACCACCTCTGCCTCAGCCCCCGCCCCCACCACCATGGCTTTGTCTGGAAGGACAACCGGAAGATGTCTGGTTGACCTGATCTAATTAGCATATTACCCTTTTATTAGTATAGATGGCCACATAATATGTTTAAATGAGACCAAAACGTGATCAATATGCCTCAGTTTATTGCCCATTTAAGCACATTTATGGACGACGCCTTAGACATTGATCCTGTGGCCACTTTGTTCTGAATTTAGGAAAAGGCCCCGGGGCTGATGTGCGGACAGAAGAATGAGGTGTGGTCCCCCTGGACCCTGTGGTGGCGCCCAGCCCTTTCCCTGCATTTTGCCCAAATACCTTGGGATCAGAGCCCAAGTAGATAGCGGGAGAGGGTTATCCCTGCAAGTGGGATTTAGAACCACACGGCCCTCTGAAGAGAAGAGTCTTTATCTTCAGAACGGCCAGAGCAGGTCCTGTGTCCGATAGAATGTAAAAGATCAACACAGAGGGCCCGACCAGCGGCCCAGGATGTGTCTGGAATTTGTCTTTGATTTTTTAAAAATAACCCACAATTTGGTGTTAACTTCTAATTTTTTAAAGAAACTCCGGTATTTATTTCTTAATGTTGTATTTGTACAAAAGCCACCCGAGAATGTCAAGGACCATAAGGAAATCAGATTAAAAAAAAATGCAATTCTCATGAATATCATTAGAGAATTTACCTTTAAACTTTGCCTGAACATTCATGTCATGGACTGAAAGTCTGTGTCCCTCCCCCACAAATTCCTATGTGGAATCCTCACCCCCAAGGCGATGGCGTTGTGGGGCGTGGATGCTTTGAGAGGTGACTCCAGAATGAGATTAGTGCCCGAAGCAGAGACCAGTGAGCTCCCTGCCCCTTCCCCACAAGCAGACTCATTGAGAGTTTCCTCACTGACAGGGCCAACACCCTGATCTTGGACTTCCAGTCTCCTGAGTTATAAGCAATACATTTCTGTTCTTTATAAACCACCCGTGTGTGGTATTTTGTTTTAACATCCCAAACAGAGTGAGATAATTCAAGTGAAGCCACGCTATAGGTCTTTACTAGTATGCCATTATAATATCATCTGTACTCCTATAAATGTGTATTAATAAACTAAATAAAAGAGAACAGTTGTGTGTGTTGCAAGTCATTTAAAAATGTTTAATAGGTAGCATTAGCTAATGAAACAACCAAGCTGAAAATTACTAAAATGCCAGTCTTTTTATATCACACACACTTCAAAAGTTGATAAGAAAGCCTCCAAATTTGACATCTAAATTGATAATATTATTATTAGAAGAAACACATAGAGCTTAGCAAAAAAGGGGGCTGTGGTTCGGCTCCCTTTAACATATTTTTAAATGAGTAGACTTTGGTTTTCGGAGCACTTTTAGGTTTACGAAAAGCTGAGTGGAAAGTGCAATGTTCCCGGTGCCCCTGTCCCACGCATTCCCTTCCACTCACCATCATCGGTGCATTTGTGTGCTACATTGTTCCAATTGAAAGCCATATTGACACTTTGCTTTTTAATTATTTTTATTCATTTTTAGAGAGAGAGGTAGGGAGAGGGAGAGAGAGAGAAACATCTATCAGCTGCCTCCAGCACGCCCCCTACTGGGGATCAAGCCCCAAACCCCGCAATGCGCCCTGGCCAGGAATCAAACCAGCAACCTCTCTCTTAGTGCATGGGACGACGCTCAACCAACTGAGCCACATTGGCCAGGGCTCAATACATTATTATAAACTAAAACCCGGGGTTTACAATAGGGTTCACTCCGTGTCAGACATTCTGTGGGTTTTGACAAATGTGCAATGACACGTGTCCAGCAATTCGGCTCCTTCTTATTAGGTTAAAAATAAATGGGGCCTCCCCGAGCTTAGCGTGTGGTGGTCATCACTTTTCTCATATTGTTCCTTCTGGGAAGATTGGCCTTGGAAGGAAACGTTGTAATCACTAGCCACTGTTCTGCGTTTCGGCAAGGACCCGCCAGCCTGTTATCTTATCTATTTCGCGGCGTGCTGCCAACTTCCAGCCGCGCAGCTCAGAAGCTGGGTTTTTTCGTCTGAGTGTAAGCTTATCCTCAACACAGAATCTTTGATTCAAAACACAGCTCAGTTTCATGGGGATATTTTAGTTTTACTTGTGGGGATTCGTATGGAAGCTGGTGAAACGTATAATCTCTTCCTTTATAAATATCAGCCACTCACTTACCCATTTGTTCACTCATTTATTCATGTTTCTGTCAGGAGTCCATCAGTCTCTCAAACGGAGGTTTCAAGGTCATCTCTTCCTCCTAGAAATCACCCGCTTTGTTGACACAAACCAAAGTCGAGATGAGCTCATTGCACGTCTCAGACCCCAGTCACTCCCTGGCCTCCCCCCGCCCCTGCCCCACCACCCCTGGTTTCAGAGGCCCCACGACAAAGGAGGGAGAGGAGGAGGGAAAGAAAGGGAGAGACCCACAAGCGGAGTTGCCTTCATTGCAGGGACTGTGTGCTCAGTTGTCCCTGGAAATTTAATTCTAGCTCTTCAAAGTTGACATTGTATACGGTTGTGAATACCAAAATTATAAAATGTGCAAACTCATGTACGTGCAAATGCCCACATTGTAATTGGCAATGTTTCCCCTGACAATCACAAGCTCTGTGACACGCTGTGCACCTTACTCATACAGAAATTCTCTCAGCCTTTCGCTCCCAGTGTACCTGAGGCTGACACAGAAAACATGGCTTGTCACAGGAAGGAGTCTTTTCCCTTAACCTGGAGCAGCCCTGTGCTGGAGGGCACATGCTTCTGCTGTCCGAGTTCTCCTGCAAATGACACCTGGCCGCCCCTCACTCGGTGGCATTGCCCCAGAGCACAGCCACTAGCTGCTAAGGTTTGCCCGGGAACCCTGAACCTACCAGCAGCACAGGTGAGGGGATAGGTTTGGTCACATTCACCCACCTCTTTTTCTTCCTTCCTTCCTTTCTTCCTTCCTTCCTTCCTTCCTTCCTTCCTTCCTTCCTTCCTTCCTTCCTTCCTTTCTTTCTTTCTTTCTTTCTTTCTTTCTCTTTCTTCTTTTTTTTAAAATCCTCACTCCAGGACATTTTTTTCATTGATTTTTAGAGACAGTGGAAGGGAGAGGGAGAGACAGAGAGAAACACCGATGTGAGAGAGACCCATCGATTGGTTGCCTCCCGCCTGCCCCGGACCAGGGTGCGGAGCCTGCAACCAAGGTGCGTGCCCTTGACCAGAATCCAACCTGGGACCCTTCAGTCTGCAGGCCGATGCTCTATCCACTGAGCCAAACCCGCGAGGGCCACCCCACCTCTTGATCTGCCCTAGGGACTTGGCACACTTAATATTTGGGGAGGGAAGGAGATGCATTTGAAGATGCTGGTGCAGGTGGGGTGCTTGGGAGCTTATACTGGGATCACCCAAACCTCCCAGTGTTTGACATCTGACTGGTTCTCAGCTCACACCTAAGATCAGAGTGCACACCTCAGCGAGCCGCCTGGAGCCCACGCACACGTGTGCACACACAGCGGCGCCCGCTTCGATCTGGCTGTACCACACTCACACGGCGCATCGGCAAACTCAGCCTCTCCCTCTTCCAGCCTTTAAGCACAGTTTGTTTTTTACCACCAGCAGATGTGTGTTTTATTCAACTTTCTCTTTTATGCCTTCTTGGAGGTTTCTTAACAGCAAGCACAGCAGGAATGTAGTTGTGTACATAGAAAATCCAAAAGAATCTGCAGATAAACAAACTTTACACTTTAAATAGGTGAACTGTGTGGCTCATAAATTATATCCCAATAAAGCTATTACTTTTAAAAAGTGAACTTAGCAGGGACCCTGGAGACACAATAATATACAAAAGTCAATTGTATTTACCTAGACCTGCAACAAATAATTAGACCAGAAGAATTTTAAAATGGCAGCATCTGCAGTAGCCTCAAAAGTCTCAGCTGCCCAGTAAGTAATAAATGCAACAGAGGATTCTGACCACTACACAGTGTTTATTAAGGTGGATTAAGGAAGACCCAATTAAATGTAGGGAGATGACATATTGTGGATTAAAAGACAAACATTATAAAGACATAAAAACGTACCGGTAGATTTAAGGCAATCCCAGCAGGTGTGTGTGTGTGTGTGTGTGTGTGTGTGTGTGTGTGTGTGTATGTGTACACGTGTACCCACGTGCACGTGTGTGTGTGTGTGTGTGTGTGTGCGCGTGTGTGCGCGCGCGCGTGTGTGTGCTGTGGGGAAATTGCCCAGCGGATTGTACAGTTTATGTAGGATGCATAAAGGGACAGGAATAGCTGAGACAATCTTCCCCTGTGGGACCAGGGCAGGCGACCCAGGTGGAGCCAAGGGCCTGGGACAAAACTGGCAGGAGCATGCATCTCAGGGCAACACTGCACCCAGGCCTTTCAAACTTCGAGAAAAGCCCAGCGTGGCTGGCTCAGTGGTTGAGCATCGACCTATGAACCAGGAGGTCACGGTTCAATTCCTGGTCCGGGCACATGCCCAGGTTGTGGGCTCGAGCCCCAGTGTGGGGCGTGCAGGAGACAGCCAATCAATGATGCTCTCTCATCGTTGATGTTTCTATTTCTCCCTCTCCCTTCCTCTCTGAAATCAATCAAAATATATTTTTTAAAAAACATAAAACTTCGAGGAAAGCTTTGCTGCTAAAAAATAAAAAATAAAAAAACTTGGCAAACTTCTCTGAGTGAAGGTTAAAGACCTCCAGCCTGAGGTTGGTGTGCATTCAGCTGGGCTCAGGGCCAGCTCCCCGCCTCCCGCCGCCCTGCCTCCCGGCCCACAGCACGGCTGGAGGGACAGGGCTGGAGACACAAAGGGGATCCCTATTCTCTTCCCTGGACCAGGGGCCTAAGTGGGAAGCCCCTGCTTCTGAGGTGCATTTGGTCTGTGTGTGGCCTTGACAGGCCAGTTACCCTCCCCACCCCGCCCCACAGGTGTCTGGGGTCAACCTGGGCCCGAGGTTTCCGGGGAAAGAAGGGTTCAGATGAGTGGGTGTGGCCCACCCTTCCTGTGGGGGCAGGAGGGCTCATCGACCCCTCCCAGGAGAACTTCCTTCCTCCCACACAGGTGACCTGGGGGCAAAGCCTGGAAAGTCTGACCGGCTCCCATGGCCGTCCTCTTTCCATCCGTTGGGAGGCCCAGGCCTGGTCCCGCTCACCAGCATCTGGGACCTATTTCCTGCTGGTCCCAGACTGCACACCCTGGGCCGGGGCCAGCTGGCTGGTCTGGAAGCCCCTCGCCATCAGCCCACACAGAAAGCCCCCAAGGCCAGGTACTGCTTTCTCCCCAAAGTGGCCACCATCATGCTGGGGCCCACAAACACTGGGGAGCCAGAGTAGAAGGGGCTGTTGTAGGGGAGCTGCCAGAAATGAACACACCAGAACCTCGTGCTCACGTGGGGCCTCGTGGGAGAAGAGGCCGGCCCCTGAGACCGGACAGCCGTCCAGACCCTGCACGATGGTCCCGCCGTCCTGCTCTCTGTCCCCTCGGGGCTCCTCCTGCCATCGGCCCCTCTCCCCAGCCTCTGGCTCTCAGCTCCTCAGCTCCGTCCTAATGGTCCTAATGCCGGGTGGACCTCCACCTCACCACACACAGTATCGCAGCATCGCTACAGCCTCTGCGTCCCCATCAGGCTCCTGCCATGGGGCCTCCCGTGGAGCTGCAGGGGGGTGACTCACAGCCAGGGTGCCCCAAGGGAAAGTCGCCCCCAGGAGGGGTGAGTGAGGGCAACACTGCGGGGGGGGGGGGGAAGCCACTTCCTGTCCCCCTGAGTTCTCCCGGCTGGTGCTGTTTCTTCACCTTGTAACCTTCATACGTAGAGTTGGGCAGTTTACACACACAAGCACAGGCACATGCTCATGACTTTTTTGAAAAACACAAGTTACCAAGATTAACAAAAGTTAATATAAAATCTGAATAGCTCTATGTCTAGTCTGAAAAATTGAATTCACCATCAAAACTCTTTCTACAAATAAAATGCCTGGATGGTTTTACTACTGAGTTGTATCAAAGACGTAGGAAAGAGATATAACCAATCTTACACAAACTCATTCAGAAGACAAAGAGGTAACAATCCCCAACTCATTGTGAGGCTGGCGTAACCCTGATACAACAACTGACCAAGGACACTGTAACAAAAGGAATTTAGACAGTAGTACTGCATGAGCATGGGCACAAGACACCTAAAAAGTACTAGCCAATCAAATTCAACAACATATAAAAAGGGTAAGTTATATGGCGTGACCAAGCACTGCTTAGCCCCAGAATGAAAGATTTAACATTTGATCAATCGGTATAATTCACCATATTAGCAGAATAAAGGAATAAAACATGCAATCACTTCAATAAATGCAGAAAAGTCATTCAACAAAAATTCAACACCCTATTCATCTCTGACATGGGCCATCCACGAACCATCTATAGCCAAAATCACATTTCATGATGAAATAAGGTGCATTTACCCCTATGTTTGGGAACCAGGTAGGCCATCTGCTCGGACCACATCTGTTCAACACAGTACTAGGGACTGTGGTCAATGCAATAAGGCAAGACTAGGACACCAGAGGCATACAAGGCACAGTGTGCCTGGTACTAAGAGGCACCTTTCACCCAGACCTTCCCTCTGTTCTCAGCTCTGGATTGGGGATGCTGAGATTGCAAATATTTCTACTTTGCCTCCCGGCTCCCTCTCACACTCTGCACATTTACGCTCTCTAGTGGGTGCTACAGAGAGACTGTGTCAGTGCAAAGGGACAGAAAGACCAGGTGATTAAGGGGGATGTGGTGATTACATTTATTTAGTGTGTATTACTGGACAGCATCCTCGACAGGAGGGAACATTAGCTATTTCTGTGACTTACACCTTGGCCTTCAATTTTGTCAAAGATTGAATGTGAACTGTCGATTAGATGATTGCATTATATCATTTGACAATTGTACGAGGATTTGTAGGAGAATGTCTGTGCCCCCAGGAGATGCACCCTGAAGTATTTAGGGGTAAAGAGACAGGATGTCTCCCTCTACTTTCCATTGCTTCTAAAAACACCTCAGAGAGAGGGAGAGGAAGAGAGATGAAGGAAATGGCCCAAAATGTAGAAAATCAGTAAGTCAGAGTAAAAGTTCCCTCTCTACTCCTGTAACTTTTCATTCATTTACTTTGTTTGAAATTATGGCAAAATAAAACAGTAAACAAATATAAGAACAGTTAAGTCAGGAATAAAACAGCTGTTTGTTTCAAAGGGAAGCGGCCATATGTTCGTAACCACAACAAGGAGGCTCTGACTCCAAGTTCATGAAGCTTTCTGCCGTCAAACATGCCGATGCTGCACATTTCAAAGCCGACCTTCGCCCCCCGCAGTTGCATTTTTTCCAGTCAGATGTTCTCACGGGACAAGAATGTTTAGTTTTCACTTTGCTCCCACTGTTAGTGATGCTTCCCTGGCGAGCATGCGTGCACACCCACCACCCGTGCCTGCACACGGAGTTAAGGTCACTCACTGGCTGCAGGCACAGGCTGGGCATGGCACCGGGCACGGGCTTATCATGGGGTGATGGATGAGCTCTGGAGCCTCTTGGCACCTCTGGGCTGCTGGGCGGAGAGGCCTGGTTTATCTCCTCTCAGAAGGAGTGGTCCAGGTCACCTGGTCCTGTGGTTCTCAAGCTTTGCCATCCGTTATGTACACGGCAACACTGGTGTAAATGATGGTCAAGGTGTGAGCCACAGAAATAGCCAGTTCCAGCTGAATGGGGAGCTGGGCTGAGCTCCTCATGGCTCCGTGACCCCGCGTCTGAGCCTGGCTCCTCGGGGCAGCTGGGGATCAGTCCGGGCTCCAGGAGGGTTTAGCATCGCAGAGTGATGTCGCCTTTGCACAGGGCGACTGATCAATGCAGCCCAGCGGGCGGGACGTGAAGAGTGAGGAGACAGCCTGCCTCAGCAGTCAGCACCCTGATGGGAGGACTGCTTCTCGAGGGCCCCTCGTCACCCGTCTGTGTATTGTGGGGGTCGGCGAGTCCCTGCTTCCTGGAGATTGGACCAGAGGTGACAGGAACTGACTAGGCCCTCCGTGACCAGGGTCACTTCCCCGTTACCCTGAGCAAGGCCAGGACCTGGATCCACAGCCGGTTCCAGGACTGAGGCAGGTGCTCAGACCAGAGCCAGAATCCGCAAGTGGCCGTTCCTCGTGTCCCTTACTACTCAGGACACCGCTGGCCACTGGGGACAGGACTGGACACCTGCTTCACTGGTCGGGGGAGTGCGGGGGGTGCTGGGTCATTATTTAATTCCGGTAGGGATGTGTCAGGGACTCCTAGCTAACCAGCATGGTCTGGGTGCCACTCCTAAGTGCTAACTCATCCTCACAGAAGCTAATTGACAGAGCGGGAAACTGAGGCACAGGGAGGCCACACAGCTGGGCAGCATGGAGCCTGGATTGAAGGCCTAATCTACCAGGCATCCAGCTGCCCACAAGGGCCACAGAGAAGGACCGTCTAGTAGAGCCTGCCTGAGGGTCTGGGCTGTTAGGGCAGCCAGGAATGAGGAGCTAATGGGTGGAGGTCCGGGGGGCCATGCTCACACAGCCTGGTGAGCAGGACCAAACCCTCAGGCACCTTCTGAGAGTCCAGGCCCCAGGGGGGTCCCTTCCTTAGCTCTGCAGTTATAAAGCCTGGTCTTGTCCCCTCCCCACTTCCCTCACCCAGCCAGAAAATGTAGCGAAACAAACAGACCCTACCCACAATGCAATCATCATCGTAACATTCGGAGCAGGCAATTCGCAATGTGTGTGGCCCAATAAAAGGAGACTTTCTAATTGCATTACTAGCTTTACAGGAAGATTTCAGCCAGCGGAGCCTTTGTCCACTTTGGGGTGGGCGGGATGGAATGCTCATAAATTCTCACTGCTCTGTGCATCTATTTATGGGGCACCTACTGGGTGAGGCCCAAGGAGGTCCTGGGAGACAGGTCAGACCTTGCCCGGCACCCTGGGCTTCCCACCGTTACGTCTTCGTAAGTGACAAAGATGTAAGAATACAGTGACAGCTTGGTTTAGGGTAGGAAGGAGGTCAACAGAGGCCCCGCCAGGTTGGGGATAGAGGCCCTATGGAGGAGGTGACATTCTCAAGAGTCCGAGAAGGTTTGAAGATTGGCACTGGCTTTCCTGGCTGAGGGCCCAGCAGGGGCAAAAGGCTTCCTTTATCATGATAACAACCCCAAAGGGACTCCTTGATGAGCTTAAAGTGATTGTAAAATTTATTTTATACCTTATAACTAAAGGATATAAAATATTGTAATAAAAAGAACGAGGAGAGATGGAAGACCACCCTCAAAGTCAGTGAGGAGGGAGTGGCAGCTTGTGGAATAATTACGAGGTTCACTCCCCCATCATTCGTAGCCTAGGGCACGTGGCACTGGACCAAGCATCCACCATCCACTTATTCATCATAGGAGGGGCTGCCAGCGATGGGACCATGAAGGAGACGTCACGGGCCCAGGGGTCAGTTATGGTGTTAACTCATCGTGAGCACCACCCGCTTGGAGCATGCTCACACCGAGAGCCCGGGGCAGCAAGGCATTGCCCCAGCCCCAGGGAAGGGTGAGCCCCTCCAACCTGGGGAGCTCAGGGCTGCGAGGACCAGAAAGAGGCCATGCGAGGACCAGGCAGAGGCCACTCGGAGTAGCAGACACCTGGAGAGACAAAGTCAATCCCTCCAAAACTTCTACTCCATGCACTGGGGTTTTCTTAGAACATGCTGGTCCCCTAACGATCGCCCACCCTCATCCCTGGAACTGTGAACGTGTGACCTCACCTGGCGGAGGAACTCTGCAGATGCGATTCAGGTTAGGGGCCCTGGGCCAGAGAGGTCATCCTGCACCATCCCCGATACTCACAAGGGTCCTCATTGGAGGGGGTGGAGGGCCAAGGAGGAGCGGCGATGGGACAGCAGCCTCCAAAAGCCAGAGGAGGTGAAAGAAGGGGCTCTCCTGGCGCCTCCAGAGGAGCTGCCCACGACACCCTCCTTCCACCCCGAAATGCTGATTTGGGACTTGTCTCCAGAACTGTCAGATAATAACTGTGTTGTTTTAAGCCACTACATGTGTGGTCATTTGCCATGGCAGCCACGGGAAATGAATACATTGAAAGCAAACCACCTGGGGGGATTGAAAATAAATTACAAAAAGGATAATGTCAGGAGCAAAGGTTTTAATTGAATGAACATGTGTAGGTAGGAATGCACATGTGTAGGGAGGAATGGACATGTGTAGGGAGGAATGGACATGTATAGGGAGGAATGCACATGTGTAAATAGGAATGAGGAATGAACATGTGTAGGTAGAAATGAACATAGTATAGGTAGGAATAAACATGGCATAGGGAGGAATAGACATGTGTAGGGAGGAATGAACATGTGTAGGGAGGAATGCACATGTGTAGGGAAGAATGCACATCTGTAAGTAGGCAGATAAAACTCACCATCTGGAGAACACAGTAATGGTGGGTCCATGAGCCACAGGATACCTCTGACCTTTACCTCCAAGCAGGGCTCAGGCCAGTGCAGGGATTTCTCAGCAGGTGCAAGGATCGGGTTCCTAGTGAGCCCAGGGGTGAGGGGCCTGGGTACTAAAGCCTCTGGTTGAGAGTGAGGCCACTGCCAAGACGGGCCTCACTCTCCACTCAGGGCCAGGAGCCCTCAGCTGGTAGGAGGTCAGAGTTCTGTGCTGCAAAGGTCAGGTGCCCACTGAGGAGCAAAGGTGGCTCTCAGGGACCCGTGGTGGGCGCCAGGGTCCAGCTGCTCTGGGCTGGACGATGGGGTAACTGTCCCCAGATGCTGAATTGGCCAGGAAAGTGGAGTGGAACTGTGACCTGGTCCTATGCTCCCAGCAGGCTTCCTGTCTGACACCAACAGGCCCCACCTGTCAGGCTTGAGGAGACACGAGGCGGCCAATCGCACTGCCCAGTGGTGGTGCAGCCCGACCAGGTGTGAGGGTGGTGAGGGAGAAGGTGGCAGGGCTGGGCCACAGGCGCTGCTTGGAGGGTCATGTGACTCCCCAATGTGGGCCCCAGGAATCCTCCTGCATTGCAGGGGTGGCTCCAGATCCTGGGCTGGGCTCTCTGAGCTTACAGTGGGGGAGGGCCAGGCTTTGGGGACCGAGGGGACAGAGGAGGGACTCGCAGGGGACTCCTCCGTGTGAGGACAAGGAGGGACTCCACGGTGACTGCGCTCTGGGACTAGAGGTCGTTGGGAGCAGCCCAGCTGGTCTGTCCCGCTGCTGGGAGCCAGAGGCCATAGCCTGCAGGGTGGCCGGCGTAGTGATTGCTCAGTGGGAGAGACTGCTGAGCGAGGGCAGTTGCGCAGTGCTGCTCATCAGCGTTTCTTTAAACGTATTTTTCCTTAAACTTCCTGATCTGGTTTTGGATTAAAGAGGATCAGAACATGCCAGCCCCAAACATGTCACTTTGGCAGGAGGGTTATTTTGAGCTGAAGGCAATTAAGCACACACATCCGCACCCCCCTCCCCCGCCCCCGCCTAAGAGCAGGGCCCACGGCTCCCGTGGTAAAGACAGTCCCCACCTGTGCAGGTGTCCCCAGGAGACAGCATACGGAGCATTAATAGGCAGCTCCTATTGACCATACATTTCCTAGGCACCTTCCCTCGCATTACCCGCCCCAACCCAACCCCGCTCCCTATTCCAGTCTCTTCTCCACGAGTCTCACCCTTTGTTAAAATGGTGTGTGACCCCTTCCGGGGTGGAACCACCTCTTTGGAATTCTCGCTTCCTTCCTGTGAGGCCCCCACGTGCATATGCAATAAACCTTTTCTCCTGTTAATCTGGCTTTAATTCAGTTTAATTCACAGGCTCCAGTCACTGCCTGCAAGAGGGCAGGTGACGGATTTCCCTCCCAACAGGATGCCCCCTCCTGGCCCTCTTTCAGCTCCTGGGTGCCCACATGGAGTTCAGGTAACTTTACACTCCAAGAAACCTCACAAATGTTTTCTTTTCTTAAAAAAAAAAAATAATCAGTGTAGTGGCCCCCCAGGCTGGGCAGGCAGGGTGTCCTGCCAATCAATGTGGCAATAAGGAGGGCCGAGGAGGGCCGCTGGCCCCAGGGTTGTCTGCAAGGTTGTCCTGACTCACAGAACCAAAGCACATGATGCCTTGTGCCTGGAAGTTCAGTTTGGACCTTTTTACAGGGCAAGAGTCAACCAAGCTGGGAGTGCGGCGTGTGAATGGGGCCTTTCCCCACGGACCCTTGTCCACAGCCCCCTCCCGCAGGGGTCACTCTGGCTGGGTCCCCATCCTGTGGTTCGATGACAGCTCTCCACACCCAGGGCTGCGATTTGGGGAAACGGAGTTCGTGGCATGTCGTTAACATTGGTCTGTTCCAAGCAGCCTCATTAGTCTTATTTCCTTGCCAGAGAGCATCGGCTGGGAAAGCAGTTGGACAGCGGCCACAGAGGAGTCCTATATCAACCTTCTCACAAAGGGGGGGGGGGGGGGGGGGTAGGGCACGTGACTCTGTCCTCTCGTGGCTGGGGTTCCCACAGCAGCCAGCTGTGCCCATCTCCCTGCTGGCTCAGCCCCTTTCCTCTGCTCATCCTTCAAATTTTCCCCACCAGTTCCCACCTCCCACCTTCCGCCTGGCCAGGGCCCAACTGAGAGCCGCCAGTGGGGAGCTCTAGGAAAGTACAAATTTCCTCCCTGCAGAAAATAAGAGAAGAACCTCCCACCTCCTTCTTCGTGCGCAAATCTTCTTAATGGCTCCGTGAGCCCCTGGCCGGTCTCAGACTCAGGAATGCTTCCTCAGGGCGGGGAGCCAGCTCTTTGAACTGTAATCGCCCAGGAAGAGGGACCTCCTGGTTTCCTGGGAGGGGTGGCCCTGACGTGTCACCTGACTCCAAACTGCAAAACCCATTTAAAAGTCAGGATTCCTCTGTCTCTCCAGCTGCTGCAGCCACTTGCCTGTGATGAGCACCCCATGCTGATTTAATGCTTATTCAGTACTAGAATTGTGTTCTTTCTCTTCTATGTGTGTATACACACACACACACACACACACACACACACATACGAGGCCCAATGCACGAAGATTTGTGCAAGAATGGGCCTTCCTTCCCCTGGCTGCCAGCACCACTTTTGCTCCGACCGGAGCAGCCTTTTTGCCCCAGCCCAGAGCCACCTTGCTGCCTTCCCACACTGCCCAGAGGCCTGGAGTGGCTGGGGCGATGCAGAACACCTGCGTCCCACCCCGCCCCCTGCAGCTTGGCACCTGTGTATGCAAATTAACCTGGATCTTTGTTAGGTTAATTTGCATACTCACTTCCGATTGGCTGATGGGCGTCGCGAAGGTATGGTCAATTAGCATGTTACTCTTTTATTAGTGTAGATATATGTTTTTATTGACTTCAGAGAGGAAGGGAGAGAGAGAGAGAGATAGAAACATCAGTGATGAGAGAGAATCATTGATCGGCTGCCTCCTGCATGCCCTCTACTGGGGATCAAGCCCACAACCCAGACATGTGCCCTGACCAGGAATCAAATCATGACCTCCTGGTTCACAGGTCGACACTCAATCACTGAGCCACGCCAGCCAGGCTCTCTTCTACCTTTATGGAGAGGTTTTCTGGGTTGAAAAGAGGTTTGCTTTTAATTCTATTTCCCCAGGACAGCCCTGGTGGGAGATGGCAGTGGAAGGAGAAAGGGATCAAGGAGTCCGCCTGCATGGTTCAGGTCACTTCTCATAGCCTGGCCCCGAATGCTTCTGCTGTTGCTGACCCTGGCTACTGCAACAGTCCTTGCAAATGGCCCTTTGTCAAACTCTCCTCCCCTCCTGGCATGTCTCCCCCAGCCAGCCCTTCCCCCCAGCGGGCTGCCTTTTCAGAGCTGGCCCTTGCGTGGGCTGCGTTTGGTCCTGGTAGTCAGGAACATCCCAGCAGATGGAAGTCCACACACAGCGTCCCGAGGTCCGAGGCTGAACCTGGTCCACCTCTGCCTGCTTGGCTCACGCGCTGTGCCCAGGTGGCAGGCCATGGCACCCCAGGGTTTCCGTCACTAAGGGCATGGACTTTCTTTTTTTAAGGGCGTGGACTTTTGCTTCTCTGTCCAAGTGCTCTTTCCACACGCCGTGGGTCAGCAGTGTAGACTAGCTGTCCCCACGGTGGGTGGACAGTCAGGACACTCTGGTCACCTGCGGGAGCTCCACGTGAAGCCGGCCAGATGCCTCTCAGCACCATCAACTCAACTCCTCCACACAGCCTGGCCCTCGCCCTCCTCAGGGGCCCTGTCGGGAATGCTTGCCCCTCACTTCCTCATCTCTCTAGTTACCAAGGGACTAAAGGGAGAAAAGATGGAGAGGGGCGTCTTCAATGGCGGGAGGAGCAGATGGTGGGTGTAACCAGCCTCATCCATGCACACACATGCATGCACACGCTTATGCATGCACATGCTCATGCATGTGGTCCGGAGTGAGTGGCTGAGGCAGAATGTTCACCAGGCCAGGTGTCTTGGCCACTGGCCCAGAAGTCCGGATGGAGCTGGCCATGGGGGGAAGGCACCAGGCCCCGACCTTGGGCCGGACGTGTAGTGAGAATAGAACGGAGATGTCTCAGGTGGGCCTGGGAATCCCACAGAACTGGGATGTGGGCAGAGAGCCAGACTGGTTCTCTGTGTCCAAGGCCAGGATGATGCAGCCATCTGGGCAACGCCCCCACCCAGTACAGAAGGGCCTGAGCTCCGCCCTCCCCTGCCCAGCTGGCCCAATTGCTGCTCCCATTCCCAGGCCCCCTGACGCCACTGCTGAAGTGGCTCTGAGCCTGGCGGGCTGCCGAGGGCACTGACCTTCCTTCCTGACCTCCAGCCCGCTCTCCAGCGCCTTCCGCTCTCCCCACCCCATGAGGACCCTAGATGGCTGGTACCCCTGAGGACCTGGGGTGGGGTAGAGAGTCAGACTTTGACTCCTCCCTTCCGTCTGGTGAGCTTTCTCTGAACGTGCTGCTAACACGTCTGAGATCCCGGCTGACACTTAATCTACCCTGGGCCTGAGGGAGGAGGCGCCTTCATTGGGAGGAAGGAGGCTGTGCAGCGGGCCGGCCCCTCCTGCTCTCCCATCTCCCCGGAGCCCCTGAAGGTCCGGACCGGGCTCTCCTTCCCTGGGAATGGGAGGCCTGGACGCATCTCATTGATTGTTAGTGAAAATGCTGACAGGGTGATTTTATCTGCCCATCTCCCCGGGAGGTGCCAGTATCACGGGCTCCTCGTGTAATGGGGGAAACGCTAGAATCAGGCTGTTCAGACTCTGGCCGGCCTCCACCTCACTGTTCACGCTCCAGCTCCCACTTCCTCTGGTCCTAAATGAGCAGAAGTTGTTGAAGGCTGTTTACCCCATCAGAGCTCCAAGGGCCCGTGTGACTCACAGTCTGGCTGCTTGCTTCTGGATGCATTTACCAAACATCCACTGTTTTAGACCCAGAGGCCAAGAAATTTCCATCTGCTCAGGACATACAATCAAGAAACATCCAAACCCAGAGGAACCAATGAGTCAGCAGAATCCCCGACGCACTCACCAGCTCTGAGAAACGGGCCCCACTTTCCTGTTTTAATTCACTTGGGGAGTCCTCGCCAGGCGGCTGCTCTGTGCCAGGCACCGTGGGGACCGGCTCCTGCTGTCTCCGCACCCAGGAGCTCAAGTCCATCGAGGGAACAGGCCAGGCAGTCATCACATAAGTGGAGCTGTGCTCAGGGCCTGGCAGGACCGGGGAGGCAGCGAGGTGCCCATGTAGCATTTCAGGGGCCCTCCCGCCCAGATTCCCATTGCACCCCCACCACCTCACAGGGCCCTCCTTACGCCAGCTCTTCCCAGCCATCTGTGCGTCTGTCCGTGAGGTGTGCCTCTCTGCTGTGTGCAGCGAGACTTGGTTTCATGGCTGCACGGCGTCAAAATGCCAAAACCATCCCACCCTCGCTGGTGCCGACGCGGGGCACCAGAACATGCAGCTATGGATAAGCCCGTGCGTGCCTGCGGGTGGGCGTGAGCGGGCACTTCTGTAGGGCACATACAGGAGTGGAGGTGCTAGATCAGAGACTGTGAAAAGGTGAAGCTTCAGTCAATAGTGACCGGCGGTTTTCCAGAGCGGCTGTAACAGCCTGCCCGCCCACCAGCTTCCCCGGTCCTTGCCCACAGCTGGAACGGTCAGTCTTCAGTTTAGCCACTGTGATGGACGGGATCTCATCGCCCCGATGAGTAAGGATTGGAGCTACATTCCATGTATTCACCGGGCGTCCTCCCCGGGGAGGTCGCGAGCTGTGGTTTGCCACTCTGTTGACTAATGAGTTTGCTGACCACTGACCTAGACTCTCGATTCCAATAATTACAGGCTGTTGTTGTTCCTTGTGATTAAGCCCCTATCCCAGTGGTCGGCAAACTCATTAGGCAACAGAACGGCAAACCGGTGGCTCGCGAGCCACCGGTTTGCCGACCACTGCTCTAGACAAAGCCCTTATGAATTCTACAACGTGATGTGCACGTGGCACCTTCTCTCTTGCTGACTGACACTCTTGCTCTGAAGCTCAGGCTTCCCACAGTCTTTAGGACACACACTTCCTCTGGTCGTTTAGGTTACAGCTGTATCTTCCCTTATGTCATATTTTAAGTCTTCGTGGTTTTGCCTTTCACCTTGAGAACAGCAATCCCTCTGCATTGGTGTCTTAGGGCAGCGGTCGCCAACCTGTCGGACCTCACGGACCACCAGTGGTCCACGGACTACCGGTTGGCGACCGCTGCTCCAAAGGTTTCCTTAAACCAGCTGTCGCCAACCTTTCAGACCTCACGGACCATGTGAGGCGAAGCTGAGATTGTTTTTCTTCCTGGAGAGATATCTCTACATTTTTTTTCTCATTACAGTTCACATGCAATGTTATGTTAATTTCAGGTGTACAACATAGTGATTAGACATGTATATGCCTTACAAAGTGATCACCCCAATAAGTCTCGTGTCCATCTGGCACCATACACAGTCATCACAATATCATTGACTACATGCCTTAGGCTGTACTTCCCATCCCTGTGACTATTTTGTAACTACAAATTTGTACTTTTTAACCCCTTCACCTTCTTCACCCAGTGCCCCAACTCTCCTCCCCTCTGGCAACTATCAGATGTTTGGTTTAGCCCAGCCAGCGTGGCTCAGTGGTTAAGTGTCAACCCATGAACCAGGAGGTCACAGTTCGATTCCCAGTCAGGGAACGTGCCTGGGTTTCTGGATCAATCTCCAGTAGGGGGTCTGCAGGAGGCAGCTGATCGATGATTCTCTATATCTCTGTTTCTATATCTCTTTCCCTCGCCCTTCCTCTATGAAATCAATAAAAACGTATATTTTTTTAAAAAATTGTTTTAGCCCTGGCTGGTGTTGCTAAGTGGTTAGAACGTTGATCTGTACATTGAAGGGTCACAGATTCAACTCCCAGTCAAGGGCATGTATCTGGGTTGTAGGTTCTACTCCCAGCCCCAGTCAGGGTGCATGCAGGAAGCAACCCATCAATGTGTTTCTCTCACATCAATGTTTCTCTCTCTCTTTCCTCCCCCTCCTCCCTCCCTCCCACTCTCCTTAAAAATCAATGGGAAAAATATTTTTTAAATGTTTCGTTTCTTCATTTATTTATTTTTTTAAGATTCCACATATAAGTGAAATTATATGGCATTTATATTTCTCTGTCTCAGCATAACACCCTCTAGGTCCATCCACATTCTCACAAATGGCAAGATATTATTCTTTTTATGGCTGAGTAATATTCCACTATATATACCGTATTTTTCTGTGTATAAGATGCTATTTTTTTTCTAAAATCGTTAGACTGAAAATCCAAGGGGCGTCTTATACACAGAAGTCAGCCGAGGAGGAGGCCATGTGGGTGCGTAGCTGCCCACACCTTGTCAAACAGGCTTCCTCCAATCACGAGCCTTATTGTTACTGACCTCAGCTGATGCTGTAATTGGAGGCGGAAGTGGAGAGTGGCAGATGCAACAGGGACCTGAGCATTCTGAGCCCATAAAGATGTCAATAAATAAATAAATAAATAAAAAGATAAATACTGGTAAGCGATTGTCTTACTCTGCAAAATTCAAACTGAATGTAATCAGCTATGCAAAAGAGCATGGGAATAGAGCTGCAGAGAGACAATGTGGACCTCCTCCCACTGAGTGCAAGATCAGACAGTGGAGAAAACAGGAAGAACAACTCCTTAAGATGCCAAAAAAAAAAAAAAAGAAGAAAGCCTGAAGAGGAAAACCAGCAAAATGTTTAAAATACTGATTTCTTAATTTTGGGTTGGAAAAGTGTGTGTGGGGGGGGGTGTCTTATACATGGAAAAATACGGTATGAACCACATCTTCGTTATCCATTCTCCCGCATAGAAATCCAATCAACTCACCCCCTTTGATGAGAAGACCTCCCTCCCCTACTGCA
The DNA here is from genome assembly GCF_951640355.1 of Cnephaeus nilssonii. Classification (NCBI taxonomy): domain Eukaryota; kingdom Metazoa; phylum Chordata; class Mammalia; order Chiroptera; family Vespertilionidae; genus Cnephaeus; species Cnephaeus nilssonii. The sequence continues at coordinate 8,959,151 of NC_137074.1, forward strand.
CTGAGGTCACTCACGCTCCGTCCTCGCTGCTCGTGTAGCTGCACCAGCTTCCTTTCAACTAGGGTTTAAATGGCATATTTTTGCTTCTCTTACTTTCCTTTCTGTGTTTTTTTAAAGAAGTTTTTCCTACAAGCTGAATATTATTAGATTTGTTTTATGTTTAATCCAGTCTGACAGTGTTTGAAAGGGTTTAGTTCATTATCCATCAATATAATTTCCAATACATTTGGGGATACAACCCTCATCTTACAATTCATGTCCTCATGCCAGGGTGGGGAACCTTTTTTCTGCCAAGGGCCATTTGGGTTATTTATGACATATTTGCAGACCATACAAAATTAGCAACTTAAAAATGCTGCTGCTATGAAAACAAGCTCTTAGATTTATTGAATTTCGAGTCCCACCTGCAGTTGCCTCGGCAGGGCCAGACCAATGATATAGCCTGAGGGCCAGACGTTCCCCACCTCTGCTCTATGCCCACCTATTCTCTGTTCCTTCTTCTCTCCTCAATTCTCTTTTTAATTTTATCAACTATCTTTATTTTTTTTTTAATCCTCACCCGAGGATATTTTTCGATTGATTTTTTAGGAAGAGAGAGGAGAACACAGAGAGAAACATCGATGTGAGTGAAACACATCGAATGGTTGCCTCCTGCATGAGCCCTGACCAGGGTCCAGGCCAGGGAGGAGCCTACATCCGAGGTACGTGCCCTTGACCGGAATCGAAACCGGGACCCTTTGGTCTGCAGGCCGACGCTCTATCCACTGAGCCAAATCCATGAGGGCTCAACTATCTTTTTAATTATTCCATATTCTCCCTCTATTAGCTTGCTTGTTATACATTTTTATTGTTCAACTAGGGGTTACTTTAGAAATTACAATATTCATCTTTGAATTCTGAGTCTAATAAAATGTATACTTTTATCTCTTCTTGGAAAATGCCAAGGCCTTTGAACCCTTGAATTCCTTTTATTCCCTGTGGTAGATAAAATGGACACCCTCCCCCCCCCCCCCCCCCCCCGCCAAGATGTCCATGTACTAATCGCCAGGACCAGTGATGCATATGTGATGTCACACAGAAGAGAGCGTTTACGGCTGTAATTAGGTTACAGACCATAGAATACAAAGATTATCCTGGTCTATTCTGTGGCCCAGTCTAACTACAGGAGCCCTTGGGGGCGGGAGACTTTCTCTGGCTTCAGTCAGAAATATTTGGAGCAGCAGCAGAACTCGACGTGTGCTGCCGGGTTGGAAGGAAAGTGACAGTGACAAGGAATGTGGCAGCCTCGAGAGCAGAAGCCCAGCCGAGAGCCAAAAAGGAAGGGGACATCAGCTCTGCAAGGTGGAGGACCAGAATTCTTCCAAGAACCGGAGCGAGCCTCTGCTATGGATTCTGCCCTGCAGACAGAGCCACCTGCTGATGCCTGGACTGGCTGTGTGAGACCCCGAGCAGAGACCCTAATCCAGGCATCCAAACCTCAGGCCTATAGAGTGGTGAGACTAAAAATTCATGTTGTCTTTGCCCTACATTTGTGATAATCTCTTACGTTGCAGTGGAAAACGAATACCGTCCCCTCCTGCCTTGTCTGTGGCCGTGACGTTCAGTTCCACACATATGGAACCCCAGCAGACCTCCTTACTCAGTGTCCTCAGTGCTAGGGACGTCACTTTCAGCCCACTTGGGGCTGCCCTCGGCCCTCCTCCACTGTGTGTCATCTGTAGAGATGACTGTCCTCTTTCATCAGAACAACACCCTTTGGAACTTCCCTCTAGTGCTGGCTTGTTGGAGACAAATTCTCTCTGTTTTTGTTTGTCTGAAAATGTCTTTATTTTGCTTTCATCTTTGAAGATATTTTTGCTGGGTATAAAATTCTTAGTTATTGACCAACAACATAAATAATGATATTATTGACTTATAGTCCTAAGAATAAAATAAATATCCATGAGTCCATATTGATTTAAATAGTGATTGAATTACATGCACAAGAAGGGGGAACTATTCCTTACAGTAAAGTCCAATTAGTAAACATAGAAGGAATAAGGTAAACAGAAAAATCATTATTATGGCACTATAGTAATGATTGCTGTAGCCAAGATCCATTGATAAATGCTAAAATTGCAGGGGGAGGGAGGAGTTTAAAGGATAAAGGATATTTGCAGAGCTCAAAATATGAAGTGTTGTGGTGGTTCCAGCATGAGCCCACAGGTTTGTTTGTCCTGCCCTCTCCAGGAGGGGGTGCTCTCTTGTCCTCTCCTCCAGTGTGACCTGGACGCAGTGACTCCCTTCCACTCAACGGAGCATCAAAGGGGAAATCTGTAACTTTGTGTTGGAGGAGCCTGCAGCCTCTACCTTACCTGAGTGAGCAAGGATAACATAATCAGTAATAGGCACCTTGCTATCCTGTCCCCTGGTGTGATGTATTGGGAAGGACACTTCCCTCTGTGGTGATCTTTCCAAAAACCCCAAACCCCACTGTAATCATGAAAAATCATCGCACAAACACCCGTCAAGGGCCATTCTATGAAATACCTAGTTAGTACGTTTCAAGAATGTCAAGGTCATGAAAGACAAGGACAAGCTGAGAGACTGTGCAGATTGGAGGAGACTAAGCTGGCCATGAGTCCACAGCCTACAGTGTCCTTGCCCTGAAGGTCAGGGTCAGCAGGTCTGAGAAGAGACAAGGCTCCTCTCAACCCCCTTCAGTTCATTGTCGCCCACCTGGCCTGGACCCCACCCTGAAGGCTGGGTTTGCTGTGGGTCCTTCCCCATGAGAGTCTCTTCTAATGGGTGAGGAACTCAGGGAGGGGCCTAGAGGGCTGTGTGGTGAGTGGCTTGCAGCCCTCAGGAGCTGAGACCAGAGAAGCTGTGGAATCCAGGAGGTCGGGCCATGGCTAGAGTTCCAGAGCCTGGGGCCCAGCTCCTTGGTGCATCAAGTAGAATCAACCTTAAGTGGGATGGGGGGTGGGTGTGTGTGTCCTGGGCAGTTTTGGGAGAATCGGAGGAATCCAGGATGATGGCACTGCCTCAGGCAGGTCACCCCAGTCCCCCGCCTGGGTTGGGGCCCAGAGAACACACATGGGCCCACCATGAGGGGCCCAACCCTGCCCAGAGCAGAAGGACACGCTGGTGGTAGGCATGGTCCAGAGGGACCAGCACAGCCCTCCTAGGAGCTCTGCCCAAGGGGAATGGAAACAGTGACCCAGACACAACGTGCCCACCCTCTGGTGGGTGCCACCCCCTAGTGGGTGCCACCCCTTCCTGCCCACACGTCAGCTGGCTCACACTCGGCTCCTTCCAGCCTCCGGGCACACCCCCAGGGATGACGCCTGAGACAGTGATAAGAGCAGAAGCCCCTGAGGTTCCTGGAGACTCCATCTGGCCAGGGAGGCCTCGGGCACCCAGGTGCTGGCACCCAGAGCCGGACACAGGGATTTTTACTGCTGTGTTTCTTGCAAGGAGGAGCGAGTGGGCTGTGCGGATGCTGCCCTGCCTCGGGGGCATCGGCGTGCGTGTGAGCTGCCCGTGCTCCAGCTGCATTTGCTGTGGTCACGGCCATGTGTCCTTTGTCTGTGGTTGTTGGCCCGGGACTGTCGGAACGGTTTCTGTTTCCCATCCCCTATTATATTATCTTGGCACCGAGGGAAGGAGCCACCTCCTGGAATTGTTTGCTGCGTTTATTGTTGTAGAACCCTGAACACGTGGGAGTGATTACGAGTCTGGGGGCTGTGTCATTTTTTCCCCGCCACAAACCTGTTTCCACCCCGGCCTCACGTTCTCATGACGGCAGAGAACAAGAGCTGGGGAAGTTGGCGGATACAGGGCGAGGGTGTGTGTGAGTGTGATGTGTGTGTGTGTGTGTGTGTGTGAGATGTGCATGAGTACGTGTTAGTGAAGATGTGATGTGTGTGATGTGTATGAGTGTGTGTGAGTATGAATGTGAGTGTGTGATGTGTATGGGTGTGTGTGAGTGTGAATGTGAGTGTGTGATGTGCATGAGTGTGTGTTAGTGAGGATGTGATGTGTGTGTACATGTAGGTGTGTGAGTGTGTGTGAGTGTGTGTTAGTGTGAGGGTGTGATGTGTTTATGAATGAGTGTGAGTGAGTGAGTGAGTGTGCATGAGTATGTGCATGTGTGTGAGTTAGTGTGAGGGTCTGATGTGTGTGTGACTGTGAGTGTGTGAGTGTGAGTGAGTGTGTATGAGTGTATGTGCATGTGTGTGAGTTAGTATGAGGGTCTGATGTATGTGTGACTGAGTGTGAGAGTATGATCAGACCAGAAGTCGATTCTTCCTGGACACCCTCCTTCACTGTTGTTCAGCAGCCTCTCCTGTGATGGTGACCCAGAGAGAGGAGGGACACTAGCTGAAGCATGACGGGGGGACCGTGTTCAGGCGCAGGCCCCATGGCTCTGTGACTTCCTAAGAGGCTTCCAGAGGGGGGCTGTGGAGTGTTGGTGGCTGCCACTCGCCCTCAGTGGAAGTGACTGGTCACCTGGGGGATGGGGTCCAAAGGGCGGACCTCCTGCTCTGATGGGGGCTCTCAGAAGGGCCGCCCAGCCCCAGGAGCCCCAGGGCTCAGAGGATAACAAACCCGTCTTGCACTTTTTAAGACACAGATGTGACATCAGCACGGGCAGGTGCGGGGCCTCCCTTGGAGCGCAGGGGTCCCAGCCCCTCAGTTTGGGTGGGAAACACCAGGCCAAGGGCCTCTGCACAGGGACCCCCACCCCCGCCCCAGGCCAGAGAGAAGCTCACACTCCGAAGTGAGGAAACTCGCCCCGTCCTGAAAGGCCTGAGAGTCCTGGTGTGTGACCTCTCTGGAAAATCCCCTCCCGAGGCCCTCTGCTGTGTGTGAGGGGGTGGGGGACCACCTCTCCCTCCATTCGTCACCGCCCTTGGGTTTATTATTGTAGCCTTTCTCTGACATTTGTTGGGGCAGATATTTATTTGCTAAAGGAAACCAAACATTAAAACATTTGCTTTGTTACAAGTAAAAGCCACATTCCAGGAAGCAGACAAGGGTTTTAAAAACCCGCAGAGACTTTAAAAGCCAGCCCCCGTGAGCACAGCCTCCGGCCTCCGCACAGACAGAGCTCCAGGAGCCCCAGGGTCTCCATTCCTCCATCACAGACCGGAAAGGAAAGGAAGCGGCACCAACCAAAAACACACTCATCAGCCCGAAGCTGGACTCTTCCTGAAAATACAAGTTCACACTCCCTGGGCCCACGGGGTGGGGTGGGGGTGGGGTTCCCGTCCAGAGTCGCTGCTGTTGTACCCCAGTTCACAGGGACCGTGGGCGAAGCCTGCCTGTCCCCTTCACGCTCCCTCTTTGCATGACAACCGGGCTGTGGTCTGAGTCCAGCAGAGCCTCCAAGCCCAGGGGAGCCTGACCCACTGACTCCTCCCAGGGCCTCCCAGGCGCTCCCAGGGCCTCCCAGGGCCTCCCAGGGGCTTGGTCTGCCTGAGTCCACCCACCCCGCCCTCCGGGGTGCCAGGAGTAGAGCCCCTGCCGCTCAGGTTAACGGGAGACCCACATGCGCTCACTGTGAAAACCTCCCCACCAGTTGTGAAATTTGGGTTCCGGGGGACGGGGAAAATACCTGATTCCCGTGGACTCAGGTCAGTAACAGAGTTTGTTCTGCATCTCTGCAGCTTGATGGCCTCATTTGCACCCCCAGCCCTCCCCCGCCCATCCAGGACACCCCTTGGGCTGCAGCTTCGGCCCAGCCTCTGCACCCCTTCTCTGACTTTGTCCATCTAACTCTCAGACCACAGACTCAGGCGGAACCCTCGCCTGGGCCCTAAGCCGGCACCTGGCATCTGACTCCCAGGTGTGGACACCACCCTCCCCTCCTGCCTGGCCAGGAAGGTGAGAAAACTGAGCAGGGAGGCCCCGTAGCCGGGCCAGCGTGGAGCCAGGGTCTCAGCCAGGCGAGCTTGCCCAGAGCCCCTCCAACAGCCTCCACCCGATGTCCACCACAGGGGGTGTTCTTCCTGTGGCACCCACTTGTTTTCCATTCTGTCTGCCTCAGTTTCTCCTTTTGGCCAGTTAACTCCAGTGCCACGGTGCCTGTCCTGGCATAGAAAGGTCACTGTGCCCCATAGACTCCAGACCCCATGCCAGCTTCCACCTCTTCCTATGTCAGTCATCTTTCTACCATCCATCTCTCTACCATCCACCCACCCCCAGCCCCCCTCACGCATGCACACACACACACACACGCACACACGCACGCACACACGATCGCTTTCCCTCTCTCTACCGTTGCTCTGCTGTGACACAAGAAGCAAGCGGCTCTCCCTGCCTTTTTCTCCTAAACACACAGACGCCTGCAATATAACCCTGAGGAATATGTTGGACAGGAACAAGGAACACAAGTGATCGTGGACGAGACATGCCAATTTCTCCTGTGACTCAGGGACACGTCCCCACTGCTTCCCTCCTCTCTCCACCTCCTCCTCCATCAGACATGCCCAGCCATCCCCGTCCCTCCTTTGCACCCACCTCTGCCACCTGCTCCCCGGGTCCCCCGAGCACTCCTGGGAGGCCTATGTGTGGAGGCTTCACAGGGTGGGGGCGGGGGGGAGACGGAGGGCATGGAACAGGCCAGTGTGGGACAAAACGCCAGGAACCAAGACCACGTGGTGCCTGGCGGCCCCCGGCCAGTCAGCTCACCCCTTCCCTGTCGGGACATGTGGCCCATGTGACTTGGTCCAAATCTGAAGCTTCCCCAGGATCTCGGAATGTGTCCCTCATGGCCTCAGATAGGGCAGGAGACCCGATGGGCACCGTCACTCACATCTGGTAGACGCGGCCGGCGCTTCTGCACGTTGTTATCACATTGGGGCCCACACAGGGAAGGTCCCTGGCCTCGCTCCTCAGCCTGCTGCCTCGTCACCAACGCGGGACACGGGCATCCCATGGCCAGTAGATGCCTGGGCAGCTGCAGCCAAGGAGCGAACTGAGAAATAAAGACGCAGGCGTGTGCAGGGTGGCTTCCCGCCCAGTAAGCTGCACACCCGCAGTGACAGGGACCCGAGTTCTTGACGGAGACACACAGCCACAGTCTACGTCCTGGGAACTCTGTGTGGCTAAGAATAATGTTTTACAGAGATGTTCTTGATTTTCAGAGAAGGGGCAAAGAGCAGGAAGAAGTCTTCGTGCCACCGGGAGACACGTGAGCCTGGGAGGCATCCAAGGTCTCAAAGCCAGGGCTTCTCAGCCACTCGCTACTTCCCACAGAGCCGCGTTTCCTGCGGGGCCAGGCTGGCCGCCCTCCCCGGGCCTCGAGGAAGGAGCGTGAGTCACCAGCGGTCAGAGCCAGGCTGCCCTGGACCTCGAGGTTCCTGAAAGCAGGCGCGGGCCGTGGAGAAGGAGGCAGATCTGAACTGGCCTCTGCCCTCCGGGGTGGGGGACAGGGACTGGCCAGCCCTGCAGGGAGCACCCTGGGAGTCCAGTTTAGGGGTAAAGAGCCTGGATAGGAAGGAAGTGCCCTGCAAAGACGCCATAGACCCTGCAGGCCCGTGAACGAACCTCGTCTGGAAGAGGGGCCTTTGCCGATGGGAGTAAGCTAACGGTCTGGAGACGGGAGACTTCCCTGGACCTTCCCGGGGCCCCAATGCCGCGATGCGTCCTTATAAAGGGAGGCCTGACAGACAGAGAGGTTGTGCCAAGGAGGCAGAGATGTGAAGACGCTGCCCTTGAAGACTGGACGGCATGGCCTCAGCCAAGGGCCCCCAGAAGCTGCCAGCAGCTGGGAGAGGCAGGAGGAGCCCCCTTCCCTAGGGCCTCGGGGGGAGCTCTGCCCACACCTAGAGTTCGGGTTCCGGCCTTCAGAACTGTGACACCATATACGTTTCTGCTGCTTCGAGTCACCCGGTTTGTAATGATTTGTCCAGCCACCCCAGGGCACTCACACAGCAGAGAGGAGAGGCGTGAGAGGAAGGTCTTGGCAGAGCCGGTGGGTGTGGAGTGGGTGCTGTTCGTGGAAGGGGCCCCCGGAAAAAGGAGGGGCTGCCAGCTTGTGTGACTGTGACAGGACTTGCTCACCAAGGGGCTTCTCACCCCCACGCCCCATGAGCGGAGAGCCTGCTTAAGGAGCAGTCAGGCAACCATTGTGTTGACCTGTCCCCGTCACAACCCTCCCCCTTGAGGGACCCATCAGTGACTACAAGCCTCACACACTCCCACCTGCTGCACGAGGACTGGCTCGATCTACACTTCGTAGAAAGCGAGGTGCAGAGCTGTGGAGGCTCTGTCACCCCAACAGACGTTGCCCCCCTCCCCCTCTAGCCCACATTCCCCAGGCCCTTGTGGCCAAAATGCTGGGCTAACCACTGGTCACTCGGGGAAGTGGACACAGGACAGTGCCTTCGATGGCACAGAGGCTGGGCGCCCAGCTCCCGTGGAATCCTGAGGGATCCAGAAGCCCTTACCTCAGTGGGCAGGGAGCCCCGAAGCAGGGACTGTTAGTTGAGGGTGACAATAGTTCCACTGAAGCTCGGGAGGGTCCTGCCCCTCCTCCGCACTGTGCCCACAGCGGGTGTGGGAGGCTCAGTCTCAGGTGAGATGCCCTTACCTGGCCCTGTGTCACCTTCGGACACATGCTCTGGTCCGGGGTCCTCTGTCCAGGCTGCACGGTCGCATCACCAGGAGCGTGTCCAGCACACTGACACCTGTCGCCTCCCACACGACCTGCCCCGGCCCTGGCTCCTACGGGCGGGGCCCAGCACTGGGGTCGGGGGGAGGGGTTAGTTCCCAGGTGACTTCCCACTGGGCCTCCAGGCTGAGCACCCGACCAGGCTGGCCCTCGGCTTCCGTAGACGGCAGTCCGGCGAGGACCCCGGTGCGGCAGGAGCACAAGGGCTCGGGAACACAGCCCGAAGTGCCACTGCCTGGAAGGTGCCCTCTCTCCAGTCGCGAAGACGGCTAAACCTTCTCAGAGTTCACCCGAGGGTCAGGGAGGGGCAGTCTGCACCCAGCACAGGAGAGACGTTCCAAAAATCAAAGCACCATTTTCATGCCTAAAAGGCATATTTTTTAGATGAACTGAAACAAGAAAACCATTCAGGGGTCCGAAATCTCTGTCACTGAAATCAGGGGCTCCGATTTCTCCAGCCCAGTTGAAAGCAATGCTAATAGAAATGGTGCTCGGCCTGTGTGGCTCAGTGGTTAAGCATTGACCTATGAACCAGGAGGTCACAGTTCGATTCCTGGTCAGGGCACATGCCTGGGTTGCCAGCTTGATCCCCAGTGGGGGGGCGTGCAGGAGGCAACCGATTGATGTATTTATCTCTCTCCCTCTCCCTTCCTCTCTGAAATCAATAAAAATAATTTTTTTAAAAAAAGGAAAGAAACATGGTTAGTGGTGTAATAACTAGAAAGCCTGGAAATGCTGAGTGATGGAGAAAGTGTGCTCCGGGGCCCGACCTCACTTTTTGGGGTGGTTGGCCTGGGGGTGCAGGTAGCCTTAGGTAAACACAGAGGCAGGTGTGCGCACACCTGGGGAGGTGTTCAGGGAGGTGAGTGCTGTGTGTTTTGTTTACCTGCCGGCAGCTTTTGGCTGAATGAGTTCTCTGGTTGCATTTTCATAACAAAATGTGCGTTCTCAGTAAAGACAAAAGGAAACATATACTCTGCGACATAGATGCCTCCAAGAAGGAGAAGAAAGTGCCCTCGTTTTCCGGGGCTGCCTTCAGCTGGGCCGGAGGAGCCCTGTGCTGGGGTCAGATCGGCAGACACGCTTTCCATCAACCAGCCGTCAGCATTTCCAATGCCCGCAGGAAATGCTGGCCCCGTATTCATTTCTTCCTCACCAAGGCCTTCATCAGAACCCCCCACCAAGTCACTGGCCCTGCCCTCTCCCTCCAGAGTCAAGGATGTGCCACAAAAGTCAGCAGCGGAGCTTGGTGGTCAGGAGAACAGACTGGCCTGGGCTCTGCCCCTTTTGGGTTTGTGGTGACTGTGCCCAGCTCCTGGGGGAGGACCTCAGTTCCCGGGTGCAGCCTGGGTTGGCTATCATAGACCATTTCCAGGGTCACCAGTCCCAAGGGGTTGTGACCACCTCTGAGGCCACTCATCTACACTAATAAAAGAGAAATATGTAAATTGACCATACCTCTGAGACACTCACCAGCCAATCAGGAAGGAATATGTAAATTAGCAGGACAAAGACGGTGGCAGCCCCGCCCCCCAGCCGCTCCAGGTGTGGAGTGGTCGGGCAGAGCAAAGTGAAGACTCAGGCCGGAGCGAAGGCCTGGGTCCCAGGTGCCAGAGGAAAACTGGTGCCGGCAGCCAGGGGAAGGAAGGTCTATTGCACGAATCTTCGTGCAATGGGCCTCTAGTTGCTTTATAAAGATAGATGGAGCTAGAACCAGGGAAGGAGATGGGGTGGAAATGAAGTCAGAGATGAGATGGGGAAAGTGATGAGATAAGATGAGATGAGATGAGATGAGATGAGATGAGATGAGATGAAGATGAAAAGAAAGGAGATGGCCCAGCCGGTGTGGCTCAATGGTTGAGTGTCAACCCAGGAACCAAGAGGTCACCAGTTTGATTCCCAGTCAGGGCACATGTCTGGATTGTGGGCTCGATCCCCAGTAGGGGGAGTGCAGGAGGCACTCCATCAATGATGTTCCTCTCTCATCAATGTTTCTATCTCTCTATCACTCTCCCTTCCTCTCTTCCTAAAAATCAATAATAAAAACGTATTTTTAACAAAATGAGATGAAGATGGAGATGGAATGAGATGGAGATGAGAAGAGATGAGATGGAGATAAGATGGAGGTGAAGGTAGAGATGGAGGTAGAGGTAGAGGTAGGGATGGGTATAGGAGTCGAGATGGAGACGGAGATAGAAATAAGAAGAAGGACTGGGATAGGGTAGAGACAGGCAGAGTCAACCAGCTGGACAGCCCTGGCCCGGCAGACTCTGGGGTCCCAGTGGGGAAGGCTCGGAGGAGGGGGAGGTGCTATCCTGCCTCTGTCCTGCCCAAGGCAGGGCCCTCCCTGTGGGTGAGGTTTGCTGTCAGGCAGGTGCCCTGGCTGGGAGCCCAGCTAGATTGGGAGGAGCAGGCCATGCGCCCCTGTCATCCAGCAGCTGCTTTAAGGCCCAGTGGGGGTGCAGAGCCACTCAGGCCATGCTCTTGAGGACCCCCAGCAGAGGTGCCACACCCTTCTCCAGGCACGTCTCTGCACCACGACGCCTCGCTGGGGAGTGGTGCCACCGAGCACAGAGGCTGGTGGGGAAGGAGCCGACGCAGCGGACAGAAGCGTCTCTGCATGGACCATGCTTTCCCCATCAATGGGAAGGGACAATTTTGTTTTCTGAAAAAAGGAAACAAACGTTGAGGGACTATTTCCAACACAGAGGCCAGTTCCCCCAGGTTTCATTGATTCATGCATTGAAATCCCTGTGGACCCTGCGGCAGACCCTGAGGTGGGAGGAGCCTGAGACTCCGGGCACAGGAGCCGGTTTAAAGGGCACAGAAGTGTTCTCCAAGGAGCCATTCGTTCTACGGAAGCCAGATTCCAAGGGCGGCCCCGCTCTGGGCTCCCACCCTCCTGGGGACCCTGAGCTATGTGAGGAATCTGTCCGGTGCAGCCCCCACATGCACCAGTGTGGCCCTGCCTGGGAACCGCACCGCGGGGTCAGGCACATCCCATTCAGAGGAATTCCCCGGCCAGCAGGTCAGGGCTTCCAGGCGGGCGGGGCGGGCCGGGCCACCACCTGAGCTGGCCCTCGCCTGCCGGCTCACGGCTTCGGGCTGTGTCAGGTCTGTGGGTGCTGGGGCGGGGGGCGGGGGGACACACTCTGGGCTTCCTTCACAGGCGCTTTCACAGGAAGAACGTCAAGGTTCCGATCTTGTTTCCACTGTGGCATCTCCACTGATTGCTCTGCAGGTGAAGGATGTGCTGAGGTGGGAAAGGCAGGAACCACACCTGAGTACCAACTTAGCCCAGGCGGAAAGCTAGGCCTCGGTCATCGCGCTCCACCCCACAGAGGGCCCATCTGCTTTCTATCTCTCCCATCTGACTTGGCACTAAAATAGACCAGAGAGTCACTGTGACCTTGCAAAAGTCCCCACTATTTTTACATTCGCTGTCCCAAGGGACAGCAGCCATGAATCATCCATGACAAATCTTTCCTTTATGTCTTTTTTATGTTTATTTTTTTAAAATCCTCACCCAAAAATATTTTTTTCCTTGATTTTTAGAGAGAGTGAATTGGCGGGGGGGGGGGGGGTGTTGGTGGAGGTAGAGAGAGAGAGAGAGAGAAACATGAATGTGAGAGAGACACATCGATTGTTGCCAGCTGGGGCCAGGGATGGAACCTGCAACCCAGATATGTGCCCTTGGCTGGGGGGCCAGGAATCGAACCTGCGACCCTTCAGTGGGCAGGCAGACACTCTAATCACTGAACCACACCAACCAGGGCTTTTATGTCCCTTTTGAGCCCACCATCCCAGGGTAACACAGCCTCACAGGGAGGCTCCATTGGGCTTGAACTCAGTGCCACAAAGTAGGTTGCAAACTGGGGAGAACTTGCTTCATAATTGGCATGAAAAGGCCCTAGCCATTTTGGATAGAGCATCAACCAGGGGACGGAAGGATCCCGGGTTCGATTCCCATCAAGGGCACATGCCCCGATTACGGGCTTGATCCCCAGTAGGGGGCGTGCAGGAGGCAGCCGATCAATGACTCTCTCTCATCATTGATGTTTCTATCTCTCTCTCCTTCTCCTTTCCTCTCTGAAAATCAATAAAAATGTATTTAAAAATAATAATAATTGGCATGAAAAAATTCTGTCCTGGAAAAGACACTGGCAAGGGCTGTAGCCCAGCTGCCTCCCTGCCTGACCCATGCAGGCCGGGGCGGGGCGGGGGGGGGGGGAGGGGAGGGCGGGCTGTGCCAGGACCCCCACGGGGCTCCCTGCACAGGAGACTAGAGCAGCAGCATCCAGCCTCTGACGCCCAGTGCTGGGGCCCAGCCTCCCACCCCGGGTTCTCAGGCAGCATGCATTCGGGAGAAACTTGATGCCTTCCCATAACGTTGTTTCTGTATTCCTCCTCATCTAAGATCTCTTCAAGGAAAAGCCACTCAGACCTCATTATTCACAAGTGCCACATGTGCAAACTCACCTACTCGCTGAAGTTGATGTGTAACCACAAAATCAATACCGCGGTGCTTCCGTGGTCATGCTGGGCCCGTGCAGCGCCGTGAACGGCCTGCGTGGCTGGCGCGCGCTCCCGGCTGCGGTTGCACAGGCGACACCCTGCCCTCTTGCTCCAGCTCTCAGGCTGTGAATGTCTCCTTTCATGGTCTGCTCACTGCCACGGCTTCATTCTTTTAAACGGCCCCAGGCCAGCGCTGCAGTGCCAGGGGGCAGAGATGTGCCTCCCAGAGGAGATACAGTTGGACGGGCTTCCTCTGGACCCCAGTGACGCCCCGTCACCACCAGTTCAGTGATCGTGAGTCACTGTGTATTAATGATCAGTGCGCACTCATTAAGGTGTCTTTCAGCAGAAATGCACGCTAAGCAGGTTATCTACTGGTGGGTGATGTGACCAGGGGCTCTCCCTGTATTTCCCCAGGAATGACGGCTCAGCGTTCGCCAGTTCGGCGTTTGAGACGACTTTATAGGCTGTGACTCCCATAGGTCACGGAATTGGCTGTGCTGAGAATGTGTGACCCTCACAGATTTCAGTCTCCATCAGATCCCACTCTTCCTTGTTCCCGTTCACTTTCAGGGCTTGGTATCCTGAGGCAGGAGGCCTGGCTGGTCTGCCCTCTCCGGGCTGCGGGCCCTGGCCCTCCGCAGGGAGGGCCCATGACTGGGCGGATGGAGACGGGGACTTTCAGTGCAAGGGGGGCTGCTGTGTGCTGTTGGCCCCAAGAAAGAGTTTACTCGTCCAATACGACCCTTGGGAATCCGGGGTGTTTTCTGAAAACCTATGAGACCCGTAACCCCCCTGAGGATGGTGACGGGGGCTGCTGTGGGCAGTGCCAGAGGCTGGCAACCACGTCTGTCTGCCCACGTCTGCCCTTTCCATGTGGGTGTGACTCTGTCCCTGGTCTCCGGGGGGACCGTGTGCTGCCTCCCAGCCTTCCACTCATGGGCCTGCCCGCCAGCCTGGGCCTTCTGAGCACACCCCTCCTCCCAGAAGGGCTCAGCTGGCCCCAGGCAGCGCTGCCCTTAAAAGGAGCTTTTCTGTGGCCCTATCTGAGGAATCCCAAGCCAGCTTGGAGGCAGGAGTCCAGGCCTTAGGCACTTCCGTCCTGTCCCCAAAGGTCACGGCTCTCCAGCTCTGAGGAATTCTGGATGTCTCCCAGGGCGACCGGCTGAGACAGGCAGAATTGTTCCAGCACATCAGTCTGCCCTGCAAACCCCGCCTCGCAGGCCCAGAGAGCAGGGTGGGCACTGGAGCTGGGAGCCACTCGCTCAGGAAGCATGGAAGGCATGAGGACGTTCCTGCCCGGCCTTTCCTTTACTATTATTATTATTATTGTTGTTGTTGTTATTATTTCCTCCTTTCCTTTAGGCCACAGTGCACAGGGCTGGGCTCCTTGTGTCCTTAATCCGAGACACTCCCTCCCCACTGGTCCACGGCCGCTGCTGGGTTCGTGGGTTACTTTGTTACCTTAAGCCACGGAACAAGCGTCCACCTGAGGCAACAGCAGGGACCTTGCAGGGCCTCCCTCAACCCCCAGGTCCCCTCCATCGCCCGGGCCCACAGGAAGAGCATCGTGTGCCACAGGCCCCACGCCTTGCCTTCCTTCTTTTTGGTTGGATTGCATCTTGTTGTTGTTGTTGTTGTTGTTTAAGTAATTTCTCTCCCTGACTGGATCCCGATTTGCAAGGTTTTGGGTTCAGTCTCCAGTCAGATACATACAAGAAGCAACCAATGGCCCAGGCTGGTGTGGCTCAATGGATAGAGCATCAGCCTGTGGACTGAAAGGTCCCAGGTTCAATTCCAGTCAAGGGCATGTACCTTTGTTGCGGGCACATCCCCAGTAGTGGGTGTGCAGGAGGCAGCTGATCTGTGTTTCTCTCTCATCGATGTTTCTAACTCTCTTTCCCTCTCCCTTCCTCTCCATAAAAAATCAATAAAATATATTTTTTTAAAAAAAAAAAAAGAAGAAGAAGAAGAAGCAACCAATGGCTCTAGCTGGTGTGGCTCAGTTGGTTGAGTGCCGTCCCCTGCACTGAGAGGTCGCCCGTTCGATTCCTTGCCAAGGCATACGCCTGGGTTGCAGGCTCAATCTCCGGGGGGTGGGGGGGGTGGGGGCCATGCAGGAGGCATCTGATCCATGATTCTTTCTCTTCCTCTGTCTCTAAAGTCAATAAAAAACAATTTTAAAAAAAGAATCAACCAATAGATGCATAGATGGATGGTACAATAAATCAATGTGTGTGTTTTTTCTCTTTCACTCTCCTTCCCTTCCTCTCTCTCTCTAAAAATCAATAAGACATTTTTTAAAAAGTGATTTCCTGTTTCAGTTGCTTCTAACCATATAGAAAGGGTACCACACCGTGTGACACCTCTGAGCTTCCCCGCTCGCCGTGTGAGCAGCTGCGATGCACCCATGTGGCCGGTGCCTCTGTGCTCACTCGTTCTGGTGGCTGTTCCACGTGTGGACACCTCCAGGCTTCTCACCCGGGTGCCCTCGGGCTTCGCTGCTGCGAACACACTTTCACACGCCTGCTACTCCTAGGAGTGCACGTGTGGGGCCATGGGCTCAGACACAGGGGACAGTGTGGGAATATTTCCCAGAGCGGCTGCACTAAAGCAACCTCCTTCGCCCCCAGCAGCGATGAGACACCAGGGATGCTTATTCTCTCTAACTCTTGGTGTGATCCATTTTCACGTTTTCTCCAAACAAATGGGTGCCACACGGCGACTGATGTACTGCTGAGCCACTCGGGATCCCTGCTCTGGGTTCTGTGCGTATTTCCCTCTTCCTTGTCGGGTGGCTGTGACCTCACTGTCGATCCATTGACGTCCTCTCTGCACCCACACCACCACCTCCTTGTGGCATGTGCACTGTAAACATCTTCTCCCCGTTACAACTTGTTTTTTAAACGTTCTTTGGGGTTTCCTCTCACTAACGACGTTCTTCAGTGTAACAGCCAAGCGTGCTGAGCTTCACTCCCCAGGTGCACATGGGACAGCCAGTCCCTCTCCAGCCCTTATCTCCTCCTGCACCCGCTCCGTGCCAGAGGCCTGAGAGTGGCCTGCACCCTGACCCCTGCCCTTCGGCCTCTGGTGGGTTCAGCTTCAGGGAGGCAGCAAGAGCAGAGACTGGGAGCAGAACAAGGTCAGGGACAGGCTCCCCAGGTCCCCCGCTGGGTCACCAAGAGTCAGCAAGTCCCTCCACCAAAGGCCACAGCTCCTGAAGGGCCACTCCCCAGAGCTCCCTGATATGACCTGCTCATGTCTTGTTTGCTACTAGTGCACAGAAACCCAGGTGGCTTTTGTATATTAATCTTATATCTAGTCACTTCACTGAACACTCCCATTACCTGTTGCAATATGTTTGTGGACTCTAGGGTTTTAATGTAAACAATCACAGCAACTGAAAATAACAGCTTCGGTTGCTCCTTTTCCATCCTTGATGGTGTCACACCACCACGCGCTAGAGTCACAGGTGGCGGGTTTCAGGTTCATACAAGAGGGGCCTTTCTGGCAGTGAGAGCAGCACAGAGCAGGAAGGCCCGCCGCCTCCGTGGTGCTCTTCATGCAGGGAGCACCAGTGATGCTGAGGCCCCGCATTTCTGAGGAAGTGGGAAGAAGGCTGGCGCACAAGGTGAGGCAGGTCGAGATGACGCCGAAGGGCCTTCCAGCTCCCATAGCTTGAGGTACCAATTTACATCCTCCCCTAGGGGCCTGGTGGCAATGGGTCTCAAAGTCCAAACTCCATGCCCTGGCCGGTTTAGCTCAGGGGATAGAGCAGTGGCCTGCGGACTAAAGGGTCCCTGGTTTGATTCCGGTCAAGGGCACATGCCTGGGTTTTGGGCTCCATTCCCAGGAGGAGGTGTGCAGGAGGCAGCCAATCAATGACTATCTCTCATCATTGATGTTTCTATCTCTCTCACTCTCCCTTTCTCTCTGAAATCAATAAAAAATATATTAAAAAATAAAGTCCAAACTCCAGAAACCAGAAGTGTGGGGGCAGTCTGGCTTCAGCGTTCCCAAAGAGCAGGGTGTGGCGGAGGCTCTCAGGTGCCTCCCTGCAGCTGAGCACAGTGGCCTGGCAGGAGGCACACTCCCCAGGGCTGGTGGCATTCCCCCCCACTCCTGTCTTGTACCCTCAGCGTGGATGCCGGGCACTCAGAGTGTCCCACACCTCCCTGCCCTGCCCTTGGCCAGGTCCCCAGACTGACCCACCATCAGAACCACATGGGATCCCTAACTGGGCCTCGTCTCTGCAGACTCTGACCCCACAGGGTCTTGGATAGAGCCCTGGAACCTTGTTCCTAAAAGCAGCACTCACAGGTGATTCTGACCATCAAGGGCAGGCCCCTGCTGGGATCATCCCATAGGATCACCCGTGGGACCACCCATGGGGTCATCCTTGGGGTCAACCGTGGGACCACTCGTGGGACCACCTGTGGTGGGCCCTAGGTGAACCTCTGGCTCATAGACGGCTCTAATGAGAATTCACTACACTGGGCTGATGGTGGAAGTGTGGCCCCACCTGCCTGTGAGGAGGTTTCTGGAGCGCTGGGAGAGTGCTGGCTCCAGAGGGGTGGAGGGTGGGGAAGGGATTCAGTCCCCACGTGGCTCAGCTGACTCACTCCCCTGCCCTCCTCTCCAATGCTGCTTGCAGGACCCCAAGACTGGGGCTGGGGTCTCCATATCTGTGGGCTTAAGAAAACCTCCCTCGGGTTAAGTGCTGACATAATACAAATTCCTGGAGCTGGGGGTTCATTTTCCATTGTTTTACTCCTGACCATGGTGGTGTCAATATCCTGAGAATCAATACTGTACCTGTTAATGGCTTAAATGCCAGATATAATTCTTTAAAATGTATCTCCACTCCTTGTGAGAAGAGAGCAGAGGGAAAGGGAGGGGAGGGGAGGGGAGGGAAGGGAAGCGGCACAGAGAGGAGTTGAGGGGGAAGCGGAGGGAGGAGGCAGGGAGGCCGGCCTGTATCAGCCGTAGTGAGTGCTGTTCTTTGCCCTCCTCTGGTTTTCTGTGCCTGCACTTTCCTTAGAGTCAGCCATACCATGTGCTCACTTTCGTGCCTTTTTATTTAATGCAGAAGACATGCTCCATGCATCCTTACAGACTTCACCGTCATGTTCACCACTGCATAATATTCCATTGGTTGATATACCCCAACTTACCCAAATGAGTTTCAATAGCTGATCATTTAAAGTTCTTGTTTTATAAGTGTAAATAGTATCACCAGCACGAGGGGTGGCGCCCAAATACTGGAACAGCCAGGACGTTGGACGTGGAGCTCAGACCTCCCAAACCGAATCAGCTGGGCCATGGGGACAGGCAGTGGGGGCGGGGGGGAGGGGGCAGGTAGGTGCAGGCGCCACCGGAGCTGGCTCCCAGTCCCCGTATTTCTATAGCTCAAAGCCTGCGCCTTAGGGCTGGCTGGCTTCCCAGGCTGGTTCCCTCTTCCTTTTGCCATAAATAAAATTAAGACAAGCTAAAGGCGTCTCTAAGGGATCTTTGCACCGACTTGTTTGCGGCTGGAAGAGCCTCAGGGTAGACGGGGAGAGTCCATGCAAGCTAGGAACTCTTCTAGAACCTCCGTCATTGCGCAGACAGAGCCCCAGCGGGTCCCAAGAGCAAGGTTGACTGGAAGGAAGTGCCAAGCCCAGGCGTCCTGCCGGCCATCAGTCTCCCCTCTGCCGCCAGGCCCGGTGCCTCCTTTCCTTTTCCTTCACAGACAGAAACCCCTGGAGAGAAGTTGAGGCGAGAGAAAGAAGGCAGACAGAAAACAGGAAAGGGGGAAGCAGATGGGAAAGCCTGTCTGAGCTCAGAGGAAAGGGGGACAATGGAGGGGGGTAGGGGAAGGGAAGAGGTGGGGGTAGTGGGCAAGGGCATCTGGGCTGGCCCTCCTGGGCTCAGTCCTCACCAGCCCCTCCCCACTCCTGGATTTCACAGCCCCTGGTGATTCTCTGTGGCCCCTGCCAGCACTCCCAGATCTCCCATGATTCACTGCTCCGAATGGCACAGGAGGGGAACCTGGTCTGCATGGCCCCTCTTCAACTAAAAACTTTCCTGGAGAGTTCACACTTGTCATAAGCATCTAGTCATCCTTGTAATTCTGATCTTACTGTTGTTATTTACTTTTCTTATGGTAAGAGACACCGTACATTTGTGGAATTTAAAGACTAAGAACAGCTGTAACCAGTTTGGCTCAATGGATAGAGCATTGGCCTGTGGACTGAAAGGTCCCAGGTTCGATTCCGGTCAAGGGCATGTACCTTGGTTGCGGGCACATCCCCAGAAGGGGGTGTGCAGGAGGCAGCTGATCGATGTTTCTCTCTCATCAATGTTCCTAACTCTCTATCCTTCTCTGTAAAAAATCAATAAAATATATATTTTAAAAAAGAATAAGAACAGAAAAATAATCCCCAAGCACACCTCTGTCTCTTCAGTTTGCGCCAGAAGCCAACTTTGAGACAAAGGTTCCTGCGCATGGAGGTGATCCCTGGAGACACAGGTGGTGGTAGGGAAGGGAGATGGAAGAGAATCAGCCACCAAAGGGCACGTGATCAAACCAACTGCCACCTGGGCCCTGCAGACATCTGGTAGACCATGTGGCTCATTTAGCCCATCTGGTAGGAGAAGGAGTGGACCCTCTGGCTGGCTGTGTGCTTCTCGGAAACCCTCAGGCCAGGGCACGTGCTGGTGATGCACTCATCTAGGGTGTGCCCTGGACTGGTAGGGCCCTGAGGTGTGGCTTGCACCGCTCACTTGACTTGACTAGAACATCCTGGTCCTCAGGAACCCCTTCCCAAGACTTTTCATTACAGTGTTTCTCCAGGAGCATGGGCACTTCTAACCATTCAGTTTTGGTTTTTGAGATTCCTAAAGAATCATGCTGTAGGTCTTCTTCTACGGTGTGGTACCTCTTACAATAAGGAAAGAAATATAAGGAATGGGCCTTATATTTCTGAGGCCCATTCATGTTGGTGCACGTTCCTCGTATCACTGAAGCTGTGAAATGTCAGGAAGACCATCCACATCAAGTGGTTCAACCGAGGGAGTTTAATGTGGGGAGCTGGACACAAAGGCATGGGCGGGTTGAAGTATGAAGTGGGCGTAATGAGGAAGCCCGAGATTAGCAACAACAGGACCACTACTGTCCTGAGCTGGAGGGAGCAAGGGAGGGGGTGGTGTTACCAGAGCCAGGAGCCAGGCCACCTGCTTGGAACCAAGTCAGCCCACTGGGTGGGTGTTGGTACCAAGGAAGGGAGGCGACACTGACTGACATGCCCCTGCAGCAAGACACAGAGAAAAACACCCTGGCTTCTCCCTTCCACCTTTCAGTCTCTTGCCAGCCCCTCCCATTGGCTGAAACTTAATGACAGCTAGTTGACAAGGGAGCATGGGAAATGGTTTTTGGATACAGAGCAGAGTGCAGCGAGGGAAGGGTGGGAAATGGATCTAGCACAAGCAGGAACGTGTCTGTAGCGTATGTTCGTGTCTGTATACTATTCTATGCCTGAAGGACACTGGATTGGTTCCAGCTTTTTTCTCCTATAAGCCCCTTTGTGCATGCCACCTGGCACATATGTGTGCAAGCATTTCTCTAAGACAGTGTTTTCCAAACTTTCTGACCACCATAATTTCATGGTGATGCAGTGTACACACACAACTGAAACCAATGGTTATGGAGCAATGCTTGCCCTTGTGTGCAGTGCTAGCTGACATTTTCTGT
The DNA here is from genome assembly GCF_951640355.1 of Cnephaeus nilssonii. NCBI lineage: Eukaryota > Metazoa > Chordata > Mammalia > Chiroptera > Vespertilionidae > Cnephaeus > Cnephaeus nilssonii. Next base: position 8,980,057 of record NC_137074.1, read on the forward strand.
TCTATTTTTATTATTGTTGCTATTGTTTTTACTCTTATCACATCATCACCATCACCATCATCATCACCACCATCATCATCATCACCCATCATCACCATCACCATCACCATCATCACCATCACCATCATCACCATTACCATCACCATCATCATCACCACTATCATCATCACCACCAGCATCATCACCACCAGCAGCATCACCACCAGCATCATCATCACCATCATCATCATCATCATCATCATCATCATCATCATCATCATCGCTTGTGTCCTGCTAAGTTGATTTCATCACTCACTAATGGTCTGCAGTTTGAAAAGCACTGCTTTGAGTACATAAATAAGAATGGCATTGTCACATCATTGGGTAGCATAGCTTTAATTTCACTAGGAAATATCAAGTAGTTTTCCAAGGCAGTGCTACTCCATGTACCTACCCATCAGCAATGCAGACATGTTTCAGTTGCTCCCCATCCTCACTGACGGGGGTGCGTACACAGGGGAAGCTCCTTGTGGGTTCTGATTTGCATTGTTTCCTCTAGAAGGATAGCATCTCAGTATGTGGCCTTATTTGGAAATAGGGTCACTGCAGACATAAGTTATGATGACGTTAGATGGAGTAGGGCGGCCCTTCAATCCAATATGACTGGTGTTCTCATAAGAGAGGGGAGAAGAGCACAGCTGGTGTGGCTCAGCAGTTGAATGTTGACCCATGAACCAAGAGGTTCCCGGTTTGATTCCCAGTAAGGCACATGCCCAAGTTGTGGGCTCAATTCCCAGTAGGGGCCATGCAGGAGGCAGCTGATAGATGTCACTCTCTCATCGATGTTTCTATCTCTCTATCCCTTTCTAAAATCAATAAAAACATATTTAAATAAATAAGTAAGTAAATGTATGTTCTTAGGGGGAAAAGTGGGGGAGGTGGGGAGACACAGATGGAGACAGAGATTGATTTAATGCCTGGACAAGCCAGTGAACACCAGGGATTGCCACAGCCACCAGCAGCTGGGAGAGGCCTGGAGTGGATTCCCCTCACAGCCTCAGAAGGAACCAGCCCTGCCCACACCTTCATCTTGTACGTCCAGCCTCCAGACTGGGGGACAATAGATTGCTGTTGTTTAAGCCACAGGACACTCACACCTGGGATGGCTGTCTCTCACCTGAGCTGATTTGTCTTCATTACCATGTGGGGTCGAGCCTGAGACAGACCTGGACCTTCTGTGGTTACGTGTTCCAGAGACAGCAGTAGGCATGTGTCTACCTTTGTAAGAAACTGTAAAGTGTTTTTCAAAGTGGTTGTTGCACTTTATATTGCATAATTAGTGGTGAGAGTTCTGGTTCCTCCATTCCCTCGCTAGCACTTGGTATAGCTGGTCTTTCAATTTTGGCCGTTCTCATAGGTGTGTGCGGCATCTCACTGGGGTCTTAGCTGTGTCTCCCTAAGGACTAGTGATGTGGAGCATCTTCTCAGGCTCACACAGCACAGTCACCAACTCTGCGTTGGCACGTGCCACCACTCGCCCCCTGGTGTCATTGGTCTTCTCCAGAGCCCTGGCACGAAGAAACTCAGGTACAAGCCCTAGCTGGTTTGGCTCAGTGGATAGCGTGTCAGCCTGCGGACTGAAGGGTCCCAGGTTCGATTCCCGTCAAGGACACATGCCCAGGTTGCGGGCTCAATCCCCGGTAGGGGGCGTGCAGGAGGCAGCCAATCAATGATTCTCTCTCATCATTGATGTTTCTTTCTCTCTCTCCCTTTCCCTTCCTCTCTGAAATCAATAACTATATATATAAAAGAAACTCAGGCACAGAGAGGTTAAGAAACTCTCCCAAGCCACAGACCTACTAAGTGCTAGAGCCAGCAGGCCTCTGAGACAAAAGCAGAGCTGGTGAGCATCAGGCCACCTGTGTCATCTGGGGTGCGTTTGTGGCCTCAACAGTAACCTCACAAGGACCTACAAGGTTTTCCCAGGAGCTGCTGCCCATCCACCCTCGATGGACAGACGTGCCCACATCAGCTATGACGTCTGAGCTGTCCCTGAGGGGCCAGTGCCCCTGCGTCCGGACAGAGCTCTCTGCAACAGAGGGGGAGCCGAGGTGGGGAAGGATGGGGCTCAGCTGCCCTGCACATCCTGCTGCTCACATTCACATCAGGGCTTTGCTCAGTTCTGCCAACAGGGAAGAGGAGCTGTGCTCGTTTTTGGTTAAATTCTTGAGGAGAGAAGCCCACGTGGTCCAGTGCACGTGGTGTTCAGACGCAAGAGCAAGTTGGACGAACGTGGGCCCCTCTTCTTGCTCATGTTGACTCCTTTCCTGCACAGACTCCTTGGTTATCATTTGTTGCACAAAGTCATCAGCCAGAGGGCCAGGCCCTCAGTCCGGGGTGAGTCAGCGCCCATTTCTCATGAACGCAGGCGGTGTCTTCCTCCCCACGCACGGTGCCTCTGAGCCCAGACGGTGATCTAGCACGCATGGGTGTGGATGCCTCTGAACCAGCATGCTGCCAAGCAGAGGAGGCTCCTGGGAGAGGATGAAATGAGAGTCAAGCTGTGAACCGTTTGTCTGCACCATCTAAGAAGAAAGGATCGTGGTGATGCCCACCTTTGCAATGAAACCCAGCAAGAGGCCCTGCTTCCGAAACTCTCCAGGAGCCTCTGAACATTGGCACGTTGCAACACATTCACTGACACATTCACAAACACACCAGCAAAGCAGATTATAAACACACTGCATTCAACACACACCCAACACTAAGCAGGTTGTCACTCAGACATAAGGCAACTGGCATACGTTGTCAAACGTGAAAGAACTTTGAGAAAAAAAAACAAACCAACAACAACCCATCCATGAGGTTTTCTAGAACCTACGACTCAGGAATAAAATCCAGGCAACAAAAAGGTGCCTGAAGAAGCTGTAGAGAGAAGACAAGAATGACCTCCCAGCCAGAAGGCCGCCGAGAAAGGCCAGCACACGTGGGTGCAGGGGACAGAGAAGTCCATGCTCTAGTCAGGATGGGACTAGGGTGTTATGAGGCAGACAGAGGGGGCTCCTGGGATGAGGCCTGAGGAGCCAGCATGGTAACCTCATGAAGAGAGACAGATGCACATCCTGGCTCAGGGAACAGCCTGAGCAAAGTCTCAGAAGGAGGCAGCATGGCCAGAATGAGGGGTGGGAAGCAGGTGGGAGATGGATGGAAAGAGGTTCAAAATGAAACTGAAGAGAGATCAGGACCAGCAGCCATGGTCTGCAGCCCACGACACCAAGCTGTAAAAGTGACAGCCACCATCAGCCACTCAGCATCACTGAAGTCATCTTTCACTCCCTCGGGGGAGGACAGATTGGATCAGGGGAGAGAGCATGGAGTGGCCTTGTGAGTTCCCTAGTTTAGACTAGAGTGGTAATGGTGGATATGAAGCTATGGAGACAAAATCAAGAGAGCTGGGAGGGATGCAGTGGAGAGAGGAATGTGGCACAGACTCCATATCCTCTCTGAAACTTGCTATTGTCTATTTAGCCAATTCTGGTGGGTGAGTAAAAGATTAATGTAACCCTTTATCATCTCCATGGATGGGTTTGATATTGTTTTGTTTTTTAACTTTCTAACCACCAGAGGCTTGCCCTGATGACAGTGACTGGTGCCCCACCTTGGTCTGGCACCCTCGCTCACCTGCTCTACCATCCCACCGTGGCCGACGCCCACCATATTACGCAAGCGCCCCTGGTGGTAAGTGCTCATCATAGCAACTGGTTATTCGGTTGTTTGTTCCACCATTTGGTTTATTTGCATATTAGGGTTTTATATATATAGATTATAATTTGTTTTTGAATGGTAAGCCAACCTTGCATTCCTAGAATAAATCCTACACATTTGTGATGTACTATCCTTTTTATATGTAATTGGATTTAATCTATAATAATAAAAGCATAATATGCTAATTAGACCAGACATCCTTCCGGACAACCTTCATGATGAAGCCAGGGCTGTGAGGGAAGCCCGGGTCCCGGGTGCCGGCTGGCGGCCAGAGGGAAGCCTGGATCCCAGGTGCCAGAGGGAAGCCAGTGCCAGCAGCCAGGGGAAGGAAGGCCTACTCTTGCACAAATTTCATGCATCGGGTCTCTAGTTTTTTGTTAATAATTTTGTTAAGGATTTTTGCACATACTAGTATATTCATGGAAAATATTGATTTACAGTTTTCTTGTAGTGTCTTTGTTGGATACCAGGGTAATACAGGCCTCATGAAGTGAATGGGGGAAGTGTTCCCTCTTCTATTTTCTGAAAGAGCCTATATGGATTTCCAATTATTTCTTCAATAAACATTTTATAGTATTCAGTATAAAGCTATTTGCTGGGGTTTTCTTTGTAAGATTTTTAGTTATGTCTCAATTTCTTTAACAGATATAAAGCTATTTGTATTTTTTAAACTTTCCTTTTATATCAGTATGGATAATCTGTCTGTCAAGGAATTTGTGTATTTCATCTAAGCTATAGAATAAATTAGCATAAGATAGAATTGTTTATAGTATTCCTGTATTAGCTTTTAAAAACCTGTAGGGTCTGTAGTGATGTCTGCTCTTCCATTCTTGATATTGGTAATTTATGCCCAAACTCTTTCTTTCTTGATTAGTCCAGCTCAAGTTTCTAAAAAAACAAAGGAAACAAAAACGGCTTTAGATTTCAATAATTTTCTCTATTGTTTGGTTTCTATCTCATTGGTTTCTGTTCTGATTTGTATTATTTCCTTCTTCTACTTTCTTTGTGTTTAATCAGCTCTTATTTTCCAGTTTTGTAAGATGGAAGCTGAGGTCACTTTGTGATCTCCTTTTATAATTTAAGTATTCAGTGCTATGAATTTCCCACTAAGCACTATTTTAGCTTCTTCCCCCAAATTTTATGTTGTATTTTCATTTTCAATTAATTAAAAAAATACATTTTTTTTTATTTCTCTGAGAGTCTGTTCTGACTTATGGCTTATTTAGAAATGTTTAAAATTTCCAAATAGTTTGGGACTTCAAAGATATCTAAATTTTTTAAAATATATTTTTTATTGATTTCAGAGAGGAAGGAAGAGGGAGAGAGATAGAAACATCAATGATGCGTTTGATCGGCTGCCTCCTGCACACCCCCCACTGGGGACCGAGCCCACAACCCAGTCATCTGTCCTTGACCGGAATTGAACCCGCGACCCCTCAGTCCACAGGTCAACCCTCCATCCACCGAGCCAAGTTGGCTAGGGCAAAGATATCTAATTTTTAATTCTTGTTCTGTTATGTTCTAGAAGCATACTTTGTATGATTTTTAGTCTTTTAAATTGGTTAAGGTGTATTTTATGGCCTAGAATATGGTCTATCTTAGTGAATGTCAATGTGCACTTGAGAAGAATATGTTCTTCTCAAGAAGTATCCTTGGGTGGAGTATCCTATAAATATCAATGAGATCTAGGTAATTGATAGCATTGTTCAAGTCTTCTATACCCTTATTGATTTTTCTATCTACTTGTTCTAGCAATTGCTGAGTGTTGACATCTTCAATTATAAATTTGGATCTGTTTATTTCTCCTTCAGTCCAATCAGTTTTTGCTTTATATGTTTTGGGGAACTGACTCCTTCATCAGGAGTTATTTTGATACCAGGAAGATTTCATAAAAAGGAATATCATTTTTATGAAATATTCCTTTTTATGAAATCTGTCTGGTATCAAGATAACTATTCTGGTTTTCTTTTGACTAGTGATTGAATGGCATATCTTTTTTTAATCCTTAAAATCTATATATGTCTTTATATTTAACATGAATTTCTTGTAGACATAATTTAGTTGTTTTTTTTTATCCAATCTGACCATCTCTACCTTTTAACTGGTGTATTTAGACCATTCACACTTAATATGATTATTGATAATATTGGATTAAAATTATAATTTTGCTAGATCGTTTTTTATTTGATTAATCTGTTTCTTGTTTTTCTTTTACTCTTTTCTGCTTTCTCTTAACTGAGCAATTTTTATATTACTGTTGTATGTCATCTTGACTTATTACTTATACCTCTTTAAAAAAATTTTTAGTGGTTGCCTTAGGGTTTAAAATATAAATCTTAATCAGAATTTACATTTAGATAGTATCAGACCACTTCACATGTAGTGTAAGAACCTTACAATGATATAATTCCAATCTCCCATCCTTCCTGTTAGCATACATTTTATTTTTACGTGTGCTCTCAACCCACTACAATGCTACTATTTTTCCTTTAGAAAAAAAGCTATCATATATAGCAATTAAAAATAAGGGGAAAAGAATTTTATGTTATCTTCATTTCTTCCATTTCTAAGATTCTTCATTTCTTTGTGAAGATCCAGTTGGCAGCCTCGGTTCATTTTCTTTCTGATTGCTGGAAGTCATTTATCACTCCTTGGGGAGTAGGTATGCCAGCAATATATTCCCATAGTTCTTGTTTCTCCGAGATAGTATTTTTTTTTAATCCTTAATTTTAAAAGACATGTTCACTGATATAGAATTCTGAATCGACACTTTTTCTTTCTTTCACAGCTATAGACACCCCTTCGCTGTCATCCAGCACGCATGGCTTCTGAAGGACATTCTGCTCTGATTCTTCCCTTCGCTTCTCTGCAGGGAATGTATCTGTGTTTGTACGCTGCTTGCCTTAGAGATTTAGAGATTATCCCCTCTCTCTTCCCCCCTTCAGTTTAAATGTGTTATACAGATGGGCTTTGTGTTTGGTTTTGTTTGCTTGTTTGTTTTACCTTGTCAATGTAAGAAACATTCAACTCTGTAGAGAATGTTTTATGAGTGTATTTGAGCCAAACTGATAACAATTGCCAGGAAGCCAAATCTCAATGGATTGAGAAGGCTCCAGAGAATGGCAGTTTTGCACCTTGTTTTATATTTCAGAACAAAGGGGTTAGGAGATATTGGTGGGGTCCTGAGCTGCAAAACCACCACCCCCGCTACACACACACACACACACACACACACACACACACACACACACACACACACGGAGCTTCTCTCGGCCTAGCCACCTATGTGGTTAGCAGCTCAGGAGCCCTACTTAAATCTGGCTCCTCCCTGCCCTTTTGCCCTAGTACCAAGCGGCTCCTGAGATGCAGATGGATGTCTGGTACCTGGCCATTTGCATCCAGACCAAACCTTGTAGCCTGTTTGCTTCTCGGTCTATGGTGTGGACCTGGCCTAGGCAGTGCCTAGAGCTTGTCCTAACTCAGTCTCTGCTGCAATGTAAGGAGGTTACCTGAAATTCATTGGTGATAAATTAGGGAGGCAGAAGAAAGCAAAGAGGGGTAGGGGTGGGGGTATGTCTGGGATTGGATAAAAGTAAAAGGAATAGACACTTCCTTTACATAGGTGGGTAAAGGATTTTAACAGTTAACAATTAACTTGATCATAACAATGAGGGGATTTGTGGTTTCCGCTCTGGTGGGTGGTTGTCCTTTGAGGGGTGGGGTGGGGAAGGAAATTATGTTGATATTCCAAAGGTATGTTATCAATTTTGTTATCGTAGATTCGGGGGATAAAAAGACTGCAGGCTCAGTTAAGGCAAAGATTGACCTTTGTTAGAGAAAAACACAGGCCTAGGACAGGACTACGCGCCATGAACGGTTTTTTAGTTAGAAAGTTTTCATTTCAGAACATCCTATGTGGTTAGGTCTTTGAATTTGCCGCCACGCAGGCCTCCCCTCAGCTTGTCAGGTTTGTTATGTGGCCCCTTTTTTGTCCACAACCTTTTGGAGCCGTTCATCTTGCTGTGTGTTCTCTGTGCTTCTTTGATCCATAGTTTGGTGTCTGTCATTAATCTGGAGAATTTTCAGCCTTTTGTCAAATATATCCTCTGCCCCCCACCCTCTCCTTTTCCTTCTGTGATTCCAGGGATATGTGCCTTAGGCTGTGAGATACGGACCCCCGGCTCTCTCTCGGATGCACACCTCTGTTTTATTTCCATCCTCTTTTCTCTTTCTGTTTCCATTTGGATAGTTTCTGTAGCACTGCTTTCAGATTCGCTGAGTCTTTCCTTGGCTAACGTGAGTTTGCTCATGAGCCTGTCCAAACCATTCTCTATCCCCTTTCCTGGGCTGTTCACCTTTAGCATTCCCATTTCGTACGCTCTCACAGTTTCCATCTCTTTTTTAAGGCAGTCCATTACTCTAAGCAAAATAAAAAGCGAAAGCAACCCAAGTCTTGCCCTAGTCAGTGTGGTTCAGTGGTTAGAGCATGCTCTCCCACCCCCACCCCCACCTCCCGACCAAAGGGTTGCGGGTTTGATCCCTGGTCAAGGGCACGTACCTGGGTTGCAGATTGATCCCGGGCCCTGGTTGGGACATGTGTGGGAGGCAACCAATCGATGTATCTCACATCTATGTTTCTCTCTCTCCCTCTCCCTCCCACTCTCTAAAAATCAATGGGAAAAAATATCCTTGGGTGAGGATTAACCAAAAAAATAAAAAGAAAAGAAAACAAGCCAAGTCTCATTACGGTGCGATCACTAGGCATGCTATTTCCATGGCATGGAATATATGTGCAGTCATTTGGGTAAATGTATATGGAGAGACATGGAAAGAGCAACAACAGGTATTGTGTTAATAAAGCAAGTTTTGCCCTAGCCAGTCTGGCTCAGTGGATAGAGGGGCAGCCTGTGGACTGAAGGGTCCCGGGGTTCGATTCTGGTCAAGGGCACATACCTCCTTGGTTGCAGGCTTGATCCCCAGCTCTGGTCAGGCCTTGTGTGGGAGGCAACTAATAGACGTGTCTCTCTCACATGGATGTTTCTCTCTCTCTCTCTCTCTGTCTCTTCCCCTCCCTTCCACTCTTTCTAAAAATCAATGGAAAAATATCCTCGTGTGAAGATTAACAACAAAAAGCAAGTTTTGAGGGGATATCTGTAATACTTTCAACAATAAATTTAAAAAAAAAGAGCAAGTTTTAGAACCATGAGCATGATCTCATGTGTCAATGTAAGAAGCATTCAACCCTGTGAAGAATTTTTGTGAGTTTATTGGAGCCAAACCGTCGACAATCGTTGGGAAGCCAGATTTTGCTCTGGAGAATGGCAGTTGGTGATAAATTAGGGAAGTGGGAGAAAGCAAAGTGGGGGAACCTCTGAGACCGGATGAAAAGTAAAATGACAGACACTTACACCTTTTACACAGATGGGGACAGGTAGCGAACAGTCAACAATTAACAGGATAAAACAATGAGAGGATTGATGGTCTCCGCCCTGCTGCACAGGTTGTGCCCTGTGGGGTCTGGAAAAGGGGGAGTTACCCTGACCTTTTAAAGGAACGTTATCGCAGATGCAAATGCCAATAGACAGGCTCAGTTAAGGTAAAGATGGACCTTTGTCAGGGCAGATACCGGCCTAGGACATGACTACCCACCCTCAACTGCTTTTAGTTAAAAGAGTTTTAATTTCAGACCCTCCTTTGTGGTTGTTCTGAGGTCTCTGAATCCGCAAGGCTGCCATGCGGGCCTTCCCTGAGCCAGTCTGGTTTAGCACGTGACCCCTTTTCGTCCACACATGTATGCTTTTAAAATTTTTACAAAACAACTTTCTACATTTCTGGAGTAACAAATACCTATAAAATGCATTTTATGAAAACCAGCGGAAGGATAACAACGGGGACTATGCTTGGCAGGAGACTGAGATGCGGAGGCAGGCCACGTGGGAATTGAGCTTTATTACTAACATTTGGACTTTTTACACCGAGTTGTAATCATGTCAGTTGCATATGTTTAAATGGCTCAGGCTTTGACTGGGGGTGAGGAAGAGTGGGGGAGGAGTGCACAAACTGCTGGAATATAAGGTGCCAGGCAAAGGGGGCTGGCGGTTGTTACCTACAAATCTTCTGCCCTGAAGGGCTCATGCTGGGGAAGGGGCACTTTGATATACAGCCTGGCTCAGCTGTAGTATGCTTATCTCCCTCCCTTTCTCCCTCCATTCCTTCCTTCCTTCCTTCCTTCCTTCCTTCCTTCCTTCCTTCCTTCCTTCCTTCCTTCCTCCCTCCCTCCCTCCCTCCCTCCCTCCCTCCCTCCCTCCCTTCCTCCCTTCCTTTTGTTCACTGGTGAACAAAGCAAAGAAGCGGTGTGGAGGGGCCTGTGTAGAGGGAAGTGGGAAGCCCATGAGCAAATAAATGAGCAAATGAACAAATAAGGGAACAAGAATATTAAACAGCGGCAAGTGCTCTGCAGCAAAGTAAACTAGCTGGGTGGTAGCAAGTGCCGGGCTCCTGGTGAGACTGGGCCGTCCGAGCAAGCTCTGAGGACCACGGCGCTGCAGACAGTGAGGGTGGGGGAACCGAGACCCAAGCCCACAACCCTCGTTGAGTGGGGTCGGAACTGATAGGGTTGGAAATGTTTTAACGCTGATCTCGAGTGTGAGCAGAGCCAGGCTGTGCGTGTGAGAGTGTGGGTGTTGGGGGTGCACACAGATGGGTGAGCAGGAGTGGAGGGAGGCCCACTGATGCACTCACCCGCGGGAGGCTGTGACGTGGCCCCGATCGGGAAGGAAAGGGACCCGGCGGTGCTGTTTGTGGAAAGCTGCCAGGCAGGCAGGAGGCAGTCACCTGGACTTCCTGCTCCGGCCCACGTACCACACACAAAGCCCGGTGTTTCCGTGGGTATTGATGCCGCTCGGAGTGGTCTCTGTGGGGATGAGGCCTTCCTGAGAAATGGGGTGGCCCAGGGCATTGGATGCTGCCTGGAGAATTCAGGGACCCCCTTCCTTCCTCCCCTCTGCCACCGGTTGACTCACTGTGAGCTCAGGCATTTCCCTGCAGCAGTGACATGAGGAAATGGCTCTGACATTAGCACAAATGTTTGCTACGAACCTTTGAAAATGTGGGAAATGATGGAGAACAGACCAGAGCTCACCGGTAATTCCAGCACTCAGAGCAAACCACCTCTCCAGCCGGGCTCCGCCTTCCTCACAGCCATATCTCATCCCGACCACCCCCTCGCGTGCGTGCTGTTGGGCAAAGCCTTTCCACGCAAACATTTCTTATTTAGATTTATCCGTGGGGATGTAATATTCCATTTTGTGGACATCTCATCATCCACTTGCTGTTTCCGAGTCCTGCTGGGATAAGAGCATCGGTTCCCTTGGCTGCCCTGCCCGGTGCCCATGCCTCGGCTGCTCAGAGGCTGACATCCAGCTGAGCCACCAGCCAACGGCAAGGCTGGGCAGGAGGGGTCGAGAGCCATGGACTCGTGCGGTCTTTCCCTCGGGATGTGTTTAGTGAGCATCTACCAGAGGCAGGCATCACCCCAGGGGCTGCAGGTGCAAACACAGAAAAGGTACAACACACCTGGGGTGGTGCTTGAGCACTTGGGAGGGAACCAGTGGTGCAGGCAGCAGGCAGGAAGACCAGACGTACAAACTGTCATTCCTATTGTGGTAAATGCGGTGGGAAGAATAAACCAAGGCCCTGGAATCAATGATGGGAGTGTGGGAGCTGTGTGTGTGTGTGTGTGTGTGTGTGTGTGAGTGGGTGGGTTGGGAGGGGCGGTGGTCGACAGAGTCCAGCAGAGGCCAGAGTGTAGGGCCATGGACGGGACTCCGTCTCTTCATCCATGTGGCCAGGACATGACGGGACCCCGTTGCACAGATTGGGGTGGACCATGTGACCAGGGCCTGAGGACTGAAGTGTGTGGCCTGGTGTGGAACCAGATACACTTTTGGATACACTGTGCTCCTCACAGCCAGCTCCATCCACCATCATGTCTTCCTCTCCTGGTGAGAAGTTACTCTTGTAGCACATGGCGAGCTCCCTGGTGCTACAGGGAGAAGGGACAATCTGGGCAGGTCGCACGTCCTGCCCTTTCCATGCCCCACGTCCTGCCCTTCCCAGCTGGCCCTGAGACACCTTCCTGCCTGTCCCACCTCTCTCCCTTCACAAACGCACAGCCCCCACCCCAGGACCCACTGCCCATGGAGCAGGACGGGAGGGAATCCACTGTAGTTTGGGAAAACCCTGCCAATTGAAAACAAAAGCAATTTAAAAACAAGCCCAGCATCGGGTGTGAGTGGACCGGGAGCCTCCGTTTCCAGCCACGGGGGCACCGTCAGCCAAGGCTTTGGGCAGCGCAAGTTGGTCACTGCTGGGCCACTGTCTGTTTCACAGGCCACGCTGGGGACAAGCCCCGCACTCTGTCATTTCTCCTGGGTGAGGGCATGTGAGACACGTAGCGTCAGAGGAAACAGGAACTCAACACAAGGAACAGGCAAGAAACATGGCTGGAGCCGGAGTTCTGGCCCTTCTACCCCAGGACACCCCCCAACTCGCTGGGGCCTTTGCCCCGGACCCTCCCACCCTTGGCATCTCCACCTGCCTCCTCAGCCCAGTGGAGGAGCCCCCTGCTGCCCAGACTTGCTGTGGTCCCTTGGCACTGGGACTTCTGAGCCCTTGGGATGAGTTGACAGTGTCCACCCCGCCCAAGGCAAAGGGGGGGCGGTCTCTGTGGACGAGGGTGGGAGAACACACAGCAGTGTCAGCTGAGGGAGATGTGGGTCTTCTTGTTCTACGTGCACATATCCATTTTCTACAGTAGAAATCATCTGTCCCTGTGGACCATGGGGGGTGGGGAGGAAGCAGCTGTCCTCTCCCATCCCAGGTTCTTCAGGCCCCTCTAATAATTAAATCAACATGAGACAGGTTAACGAGAGAAAACAACCAAGTTTCATGCATATATCTGTGCATACGGGGACCCCACATACAGGAGAGGTTCAAGGGCAGACCGGGGAAATGAGGGGCATATGACATTCTGAGCTAAGGCACCTGGGGCTTCAGAGGGGAGGGTCATTGCAGGATGATAAGAAGATCAGATATCCATTCCTTCCTTTAGATAGGATAGGCCCTCCCCTATAGATAGGCCCCAAAAGTTATTTCTGGTGATAACTCTTCTTATGGGCAAGGTCCCTAATTTAAATTCTTCTAGATAGCTGGGGGTGGTGGGGGTGCAGAAGTTTCTCTAGAGCCCAAAGGGTCTGGGTTGCCTTTCACTCATAATAATCCGCATACCACCCAGGCACTTCTTGGGGGGGACTTGTCCTGAACCCCTACAGTAAATAAAGGGAAAGATAGAATTCTCATAAGAACGAGATGTGACAACGCACCCTCTCCCTCCTCCACCGTGGCCTCCTCCTGCCACTCCTGGGGCTGCTTTGTGGGTGCGGACCTCTCATCTCTTTTGTGAAGCACCAGCCGAGGAGACTCTGGCGCTCACTATGGCGGACAAAAAGCCCAAGGAAGGAGTCAGGACTGAGAACAACGATCATATTAATTTGGAGGTGGCGGGGCAGGGTGGTTCTGTGGTGCAGTTTAAGATTCAGAGGCAGCCTGGCCGGCGTGGCTCAGTGGTTGAGCGTCGACCTATGATTCTGGTCAGGGTACATGCTGGGTTGTGGGCTCGATCCCCAGTAGGGGGCATGCAGGAGGCAGCTGAACAATGATTCTCTCTCATCATTGATGTTTCTATCTCTCTCCCTCTCTGAAGTCAATGCAAATCAATAAAAACATATTTTAAAAAATTAAGAGGCATACTTCCTAGCAAACTAATGAAAGCCTATTGTGAACGACAGGGTTTGTCAACGAGGCAGATCAGATTCCGACTTGACGGGCAGCCAATCAATGAAACACTGCACAGTTGGACATGGAGGGTGAAGGTACAAGTGACGTGTTCCAGCAGCAGGCAGGAGGGGTCAGCTAACAAGGGAACCTGCTACCTGACCCCAGAACTCGGTTCCTACAGACCAAGAAGACATTCTCAGTGAGAACACCGCAATTTGGTTTCAACGCATCTGATGGCTACAGTATAGCTTTCTCTATTCTTTTGTTTTCCCCTTCCCATTCCTTTATTGGACATGAAGTAACTGATATACGTGCACAAAGCATTTGCCTTCTTTAACACTAAATGGCCCATGGTATGTTCTGATCGACATCGAACGGAGATGGGTGGGGGAAATACTGGTTCTGTGGAAACCCCTTCTTTCTCCATGCGTGGAAGCTCATTCATTCAGCTCTCATCTTTATATTCCAGTGCGTTGTTTTGCTCTCACTGTTTAACACAAGAAGAACAACATAAAAATCCTTGCACACCTTGTTTGGAGAATTTTAATGTTTTTCATTTATCATGGTAAAACCAAGAACAATTTTATAACTTTTTGTACGTAGCTGTTACATGTAGGGCAATCTGTCTTGAAGAAGAGATAAATTACTCTAAAAAGAAATGAATCCTAGAGAGTTTTCCCTTCAAGTCAAGCGTCTTGTTTAAATAAACGTCTTCATGAGTGTTTCATAGTAAAAAGCCTTGTTTTAGTACTTTTGTCGTTGATAGCACTTTTCATTACACGAGGGTCTTTGAAGCTAGCCCTCCCTGCAAAGCCCCTAAAGGTGGGCTCACCCTGCCCTGGGGCCTCCAACCCAGAGACTGGAGAGGTGGTGATTAAGGGGGCGAACAGGAGAGAGGTGATGACTCCGGGTCGAGGGGGGGAGGAGGACAGGAGGGACACTAGGGAGGTACAAATCCCAGGCCCCATGTGCACTGCCCTCCCCCTCCCAGCCGCTCCCTCCCAGAGCTGCAGATCAGCCAGTCACGCCTGCAGAGGCAAGTCCTCTGACTGCAGGGTTAAGAATGGGTGGGGTTGGGTGGCAGCAGGATGGGCCTGAGGGCAGGAGAGATGGAAGAGACCAAAGAGCTCCCGCCCTTCAGATTTCTCCCCCGGAGCAGGGCTCAGGCCACGGACAGATGGACTGATGGTCAGGCAGATGGACAGGAACCACTCTAAGGAGTGCCGTTAGGATCGAAGACATGCCAACCACACGCATGAACACACCCCATACACGTGCATGTTACAGAAACGCACCAAACATAGGCACAAACAAGCACCCACAGATTCACCCACCCCATCAGAAACAGACACCCCACACAAACAGGGGCCCCCACCCTACCCCTCCATCCATACAAAAAACAAAAGTTTTGCAAAAGAGTGTGCTAATCCTCGGCTCTATGCAATTCTCTTCATTTTTTAAAAAAAGGGGGTGACCTCTAAGTTAATTTCTCTGCCCACCCTGTACCCTTGTCATGCAACCTAGAGAAAGACTCCAGGTTCCAGGACAATGGTGGAGGTATGGGGCAGGTGGGCGGGCAGGGCCTTGGGCCCAAAGCAGGGCCTGGGTGGTGGTGGGGGGACGATGGGCTGCAGGGAAGCCAGGCAGGCCTCTCTGTGGCAGTGTGGAGAGCAGGGGCAGGAGGAGGTGCCGAGGGCAGCTGTCAGGTTGGTGGGCCCAGGGAGGTGGTGGTGGAGGGCCACGTGGGGAAGGCTGCCTCCCGAGGGCATATGGCTGGGGCCTTGCCAGGGACAAGGTCTCTAGGCTGGTTGAGAAATGAAGTCTGGGATTGTCCAGCAGGATGTGCTGGGGGTGGGGGCGCAACAGAGGTGTAGAGAGCCTTAGTGGGGTGGGGGAGGCAGGTATCCAGCTGCAGATGCTGGGGGGGGGGGGGGTCCAGGCAGGAGATGACCGGGCCAGGAAGGGAAGTGGGGGCGGAGCAGGGCGTTTAGGAGTGATCCAGTGGGTTTCACAGAAAGTTAGAAGCCAAGGGTGATGGCGCTGGGGCCTCTGTTTCCTGCAAGGCGTGGGACGAGGTCCAGGACAATGCGAGGTAGTGTAGGAGGTCCGGTATGAGGGGCTCTCTGTGGAGAGGCCTGCTGGGTGGGTGTGAGGACAGGATCCCACGCACAGCTGCCCGGAGGACGGAGCTGAGGCCGGGTCAGGAGCACCAGCCCAGGCAATGGAAACCAAGTGGACATCACTGCGGGTGGGAGGCTGGGAAGGCTCTGCTGAGGGGCAGCTGGACCATCGGGAGGGAGAGGGGCCCAGGCCCTGGGAGCAGGGGCGCACGGGTGGAGTGGGCTGGCCTTCTCAGCGACCCTCCCGGAGTCCTTCCCTCTTTGTAAAGTGGGGCGGGACCCAGCGGGACCCGCGGCCGGCGCGGTGGGGACGGCCACCTGAAGCCTCGTGGGGCACAGGGTCATCGTGGGCGGCTGCAGCAGGCGGCGGGGGGCGCAGCGCGGGGGGCGCTACCGTTCTGGGCCTGGGCCTGCCCAGGCGGCGAGGCTGGAGCCATTACCTCGCGGCTAATGCGCTCAGGGGCTGGGCAGGGGCCCAGCTTCTTCCCCCTCCACCCCTTGTCCCCCAGCGATAAACGCCTTTGTTCCAATCGCCCGTCTTCCCGCTGCCCCGCCGGATCCGGGGCCTGAGGAAGACTCCTCTGGGGGCCGCGAAAGACACCTTCCCGAGTAAAACCCGGGCCGGTGGCGTCGGTCCAGACCTCGCCCCGGGCTGGGAGCCCGGATCCCACGTGCGCCCCGCGCTGGGGCAGGACTGGCTCTCTCCGGGGCGGGGGCGCGGGTGGACCGCGCTCGCTGGGGCAGGGACGTGGGGAGAAAGCACCCCACGCTACTGCGCGGGGTGCTAGGACCCGAGGGAGCGGCCGGTCACCTCTCCGAGCCAGGGGTTTGGCCGACCGTCCCCCAGCCCCAGCTCAACCCAGCCCACCTCCTGGTTCAGCCCCAAGTCCGGGCCCTGCTTCCCGGCCTCCCCGCCCCGCCCCCTGCCCGTCCCCGCCTCGCGCCCCGCCCCGCCCCGCCCCGCCCCCTGCCCGTCCCGGTGGCGGCCGGAGCGTGAGGGCCGAGCGGGCGCACCGCCGCGGAGGGTGCGAGATCCGCTGAGCAGACCGGCCGGCCCGCAGAGCATGGCGCCGAGGTGCGGGCCGCGGGGCCGCGAGGCGGGCGGGGGCCGCGGGGTCGCACGGGCGGGCGGGGGACGCGTGCGGAGAACTAACCTGTGGCATGTCGCCCGCAGGTGGCCCGGTCTGGGGCCGCTACGGCGATGCCTCTTGGACGTGCTCCCACTTCTGGCCCTGCTGCTCCGGGGGCGCGCGGCCGCGGCGGAGCCAGGTAAGAGCTGCGGGGACTCCAGGCCGCCCGCACCCCAGCGCCGTGTGCGGGTCTGCGGCGGTGCCGGCCCCCTCACCTCCAGCCCATCTCGGGTTTGGTCCCGGGAGGCGGCCCCGGCTCTGCCCACGCGCACTGGTGGCTCGCGGGCGGCAGGCGGAGGAACGGGGTGGGGCCGCGGCTCCGAGTTCCGAGTGTCCCGCGCGGGCCATTCATTCTTCGGCTTCAGGGGTTCGCGCTGCCCCCGCCCCCGCAGGATCCAGGGAGCGGACTGGGGTGGTGCGGGCCCTCCGCGCCGTGAGTCCTTCGGCGCCAAACTTCGTGACCAAACTTGGGCCACTCCGCAGGGAAGTTGGTGCCCTCGGCGGTCCGTCCTGCCGGCCGAGGGCCACCGAGGGGCCGGGGCTGTGGCCGCGGGGACCGTTGTTCCACTCGCGGTGGCTCTGGAGGCGCCCGCGCATCCACCGCCCGGGGGCCTGTGTCGCCGTCCCTGGCTTCGTCCCCTTCCAGCTCCCGAGCGGCCTCCGTGGGTTGCGCCTCTGGGCTCCGGGGGTGACCGCGCCCCGGGGCTGGCAGGTCTCCGGGGAAGACAGTGCGGTTTGGAGTGAAACCACTTCGTTTCCAACCTGTTGAGGCAAAAGCTGCTCGGGTTCCCCAGGGCCAGCCTTTGTGCGTCGCAGGGGCCGCCCGGCTTCGGTCCCGCGGTGGCTGCGGTGTCGGGTTGCGCGCGGCCCCCTTTGATGCTGCAGAGCCTTCGGAGAACAATGCGCACAAGCCCGTTGTTGGGCTGCGCTCGCCGCTTTTCCCGCGTGCGCCGCGCACTGTGCCGAGGGCGCCGCTCCAGGCGCGCTGCCGCTCCCGCTGCCACCAGTTTCTGGGACCCGGTTCCCGACCACGCGGCTGCCAGACCCTCTTCCTGACACGCCCAACAGTGGCCCGGGAGAGGCGGTGTTGCGGGAGTGGAGGGATGCCAGACCCCAGGGGAGCCCCCGCCCCAGGGACCCCTGTGTTGCCACTGGTAGACTAGGATGTTGTGCGGAGACGTTCGTCAGCCCCCTCCTCCTGGCTCCATTGAAAACTGGAGACTGTAACTGGTCACCGCCGAAGCAACACACCTGCTTGACAGTGCTTTTGAGGGAGGAGGCACCTGACTGGAGGGAAGTCATTCTGGGGAGAGAAAAATAATATAATTTGTTAAATTGTTTCCAACCGGTTTAGGTTAACTAGCAGGGCAGACCTTTTTAAATAGTATTTTGTAAACATCTTCCAAAGGCACCTGCTCGTGGGTAGCCGATAATTTATTTACTCCAGGAGGGAATTGGGGGACGTTTGACCTTTCATGATTGAGTTCCTACTGACCCTCAGGGCCACTTGGGGGTGGTGGTGATAGTCATGGCTTCAGGGGCCTTCCCGTCAGCTTACCAAGGACCCAGACTCCTGCTGCTGGAGCAGGAATTTGTAAGCCTAAACCCTCATTTATAAGCAGGTAACAGGGAGAAAAGTAAAGACGCTGGAGGTTGGAAAATGGTGTGTGTTTGACCTCCTGTCCCACCACCAGGGCTGCAGTGGGGTTTATTGCAGAAGGGAGGAAGGAAGGCTAATGGGATGCGGCTTTCTGAACCTGGAGGTTAAAGCAGGAAGCAGGCTCGGCAGGGGGCTGTGGGCTGCCCATCCCCCACCCACCCTCCCCTGCCCCCACCCACCCCTCCTGGCAGGGAGGACACAGGTTCCATACCCAGCTGGGACTGAGTCCCCTGGAATTGGGATGATAATTGCCTCCCGCAGGTGTTACCAAAGAAGAACTAACCTGTGTGAAATCCTGACGTGGCAGGGGCTCAATTTGTTCTAGAAACCCTTAAAAATCATTCTAGGCCCAGTGTTCAGACTTGCACTTTTTTTTTTTCTGACCAAAAATGATGCACTTTTCCATGTCTCTGTCTTGCATTTGACAAAAAAAAAAAAAAAGTCTTGCTGTTTTGTGCAAGGATTGGTTCCGTGATTCTGATGCTCTGGAGGGGCATTTTGTGCATTTCCCCCACGAGGAAGCCTGGCAGAAGCAGGGGCTGAGCAGTGCTGATGACTCTGGAGGTGCAGTGTTGCACGCTCCCCCCCTCTCCCACCCCCACCGCTTTGCAGGTGGAAGTGTGTGGACTCACTGGTACTAAAATGGCCTTGGCCCCTGGGAGGTGTTTGTGAGTCAGAGTCAAGCCTGGGTGAGGCAGAGGACAGTGTCCAGCCTGGTCTCTCCCACATGTGACCTCAGCATCAGGCTCTGCCAGCTCCCCCACCCCCCATTACTTGGGGGAGCTGCTGGATTGGGCTTGTAAGACACAGCCAAGATCCGATGGCCCCGTGTTGGTGGCATCTGTCATCGTGCCCCGAGGCTGATGGGAAAGAGGTTTAGTCCCAGGCTGGCGTGTTTCTAGGTAAAGCTGTCACCAGAGCTCACCCGCTGGGGAGTCTTCAGGGTTCAGGTGTGGGACCTCTAAGATAGTTTTGAATTTCAGCAAAACTTGTTTTTCAAGGTACTCCTGTTTTCCTTTAAAAGAAGGAGAGGCAGGAAAGTCCTGAGCAAGGAAACCTAGAAGGAGCAAAACCGACTCCATCTAGAAACTGACTCCAAACAGAGTGCACGTGGGACTCTGGGAGAGCCCTGCCCCACCTGCCTTCGCGTCACCTTAAAAAATACACATGTGCACACACACAAATGTGCATGCACATAGGTGCACACGTGTACATACAAGTGCACACACACACACCCAAATGTACATGCACACATGTATGCACACACCTGCACACACATATACTTGATTTCTCTCCACCAAAGTGTCGGGTTCTCTCTTCATCCAGACTGTTGAAAGGCGTGGTTCTCTGGGCCCCTGGGAGAGCGGGAGGGGCCCTGTGTGGGGTGTCAGTCCCGCTCTGGTGTGGGCAGTTGGCACTGCCTCAGAGCAGCTCCAGGCTGCAGCCCACGTGCATCACAGGGAGAGGAGTCCCTCGATGCCCACGACTCAGCTGTCCGTCCAGAGTTGGGTGGCCCAGCTGCTTCTCAGGAGGGTGCTGCCCACCCAGCGCCAAAGGGCGCTCTGTCAGGCTCTCCGTGCTGCTGAGGTCAGGGCACACTGGGCCCCTATAAGCCTTGGCACTGGGGCGTGTGTCAGAGACCCTGGTCCACCCTGATACTGTTTCCACGAGGCAGTGAAGGAAATAGGGCAAAGCCCAGTCTTCTGATTCAGGGTGGCAGCGAGCCGCCTCATCCCGCATGGCATCAGGGCTAATAGGAAGGACCAGTCAGCTGAGAGGTAGCATCCAGGATGGGAGCTCATCAGGGGTCCGATGAGAGTGTGGCTGGAGCAAGCTGGCTTCTTTGCAGCCCTGATCGATGAGCAGCCCCCAGGCCAGGTCTGCCTCAGTGACCCCTCCCGCAAGGCCCACCTTGCAGATATGACCCTCTCCTCTCTGAGGAGGCTCTGGGTTAGCTGCTAGCTGTGGGAACCAGATGCTGCCCAGACGACAGCCCCTCCCACTAGAACACAGCTGGCTAAGCAGCAGCTGTTCCGTGCTTCAGGCACCAGCCTGGTTGAAAGTGGGCATCACAGGACCTGACACGTAAAACTCCTTGAAATTTGATGCAGTTTGTGGGGAGGGGGATACAATATTGAAAAAACTACAAGACATGTTTGGCGTGCTCATAACATTATTAATTTTGACACATTTGACAACAGTGGCCCAGAAAGACAATGAGAACAGATGGGAGAGGTACCCATGCTCTCGCCGCAGAAGCTGCCTGGCCAGGTCACGTGGTTCTCTGGACCCTAGGCCTGCCGTAGCTGATGGTTTAGGTCTGGGACCAGCCCTCTGCTAGATACCACAGGGCCCCGGCCCCTTGCTGCCCCCCTTCAGTTCAGGAAGGAGCCAGCATTTCAGCGCAGGTCTGGATCCCCCTGGGGCAACCTGTGCCTGACCCTGCTCCAAGGCTATCCGGGGCTACTCTCCCCACCCCCCACCCGCCCCCGTGAGCAGCAGGTGGTCACTTGGTAAAGCCACCCAGTGTGTATAATACATGTGCATTATGTTTTATACCACACAGTGTGTCTCCATACACCACGTGGTGTGTCTCAAAGCGCCGGGAAGCCCTCCGTGGGCAGGGTGCCTTTCTGTGCTCCCCAGCACTGCCCAGTGCTGGCAAGGGTGGGAGAGGGATGGAGGGATGCTGGCTGGCCGAGGGCATACCTAATACTTTACATTGGCGGTCTGGGCCGCTGCAGAACGGCTGTCAGAAGGAGCTTTTGATCACGGATGCGCTGAGTCAGATTCAATTTGGAGGCTGCAGGGCAGAGTGTCTGCTCCACCCGCTGCGCCTGCAGGAGCGTGTCCTGCCTGCCGGCTCCTCCGGCACAGGCAGGCCCGAGCATGGCCTTTCTGGCTGGCCTCGGTGAGAGCCCAGGAAGGAGGGCCTGTGTGCAGGCCCGCTCATCCTTCTGGAATTCCACGCTGGCCGCCGGGGTCACTCCTGGGTTGAGCTGTGATGAGGATGGGCAGGGCGGGGGCCCCCAGTGCTGGGCTGGAGTGACTGGTGGGGCTCTGGCCACTCCTGGTGTTTGGAAGACCAGGAGGCTTTGTGGTGGGCATGAGCCAGTGTGAGGTCCAGTTGGCCCAGACCCTGGCTGTGGGTCAGGGTGGACCTTTCTAGGGTGTTTCTTGGGAAGGGACGTCAGACCAGAGCCAAAGGCTGGGGACCGGGCTGGGAAGGTAGTGGCTGGGCCTGTGTGACGAACACGCTCAGCGATGGGTCGGAGTGGCAGGGCCTGGGTCTGAGCTGCAGACACCCTGTGCTGTCGATGGGTTGACTGACTGCTTTGGGTAGAGCCTGGGCTGAAAGTCGGCGATTCATTTAAATTTTTACTCTTTCAGTGTTTCCTTTCTTTGGGTCTGAAGTTCTCACTTTTACACTTTGCACTGTTCCTTTGAGTAGGCTCAGAACCCTTTGAGACCGTGCCAGGCATGGGCAGCGGAGTCTCCTGCCTGCAGAGGACCTGCTGGCATGGCCGTTCGCTATGACTGTGAGAGGCGCCCCTCTGCTTTGGAGTGCCTGGAGCTGGTGTGAGAGCAGTGCTGGGAGGGCGCATCTCAGTGTCCGTTAACCGCATTGCGCTGCCCGCCATCCAAAGTGAGCGCCCTCGCCGGTTTGGCTGAGTGGCTAGAGCGTCGACCTGTGGACTCAAGGGTCCCGGGTTCGATTCTGGTCAAGGGTTGCGGGCTCGATCCCCAGTAGGGGACGTGCAGGAGGCAGCCGATCAGTGATTTTCTCTCATCATTGATGTTTCTCTCTCTCCTTCTCCCTCCCTCTCCCTTCCTTTCTGAAATCAATAAAAATATATTTTTTAAAAAAGAAGTGTGTTCCTGGGAGCACGCAGCTGGAGAAGTGCAGCTGGTTCAGCTGCTCGGTGGCTGGAGGCTGGATGGCCTCTGCCAGGCCCCGAATCCACACGCCTCTCGGCCCCAGGGCGAAGGGAGAGCTTTCTCCACGCGAACATTTAGACACCAGGGGACTGCATGTTGGGAGGAATCAGGTGGTACACGTGGATGCTGCTGCTTTGACCCTGTGAGCGCAAGAGTGGCCCTGCCCTGTGCTGTGTGTGTGTGTGTGGGGGGGGGGGGCGTGGGTATGAGAAGATAGGATGTGACACCCCAGGACCCTCGACAGGCCGGCCAGCCAGCAGAGACCCAGCCCCCCAGGGGGCCTGGTGCAGGGTGGGCTTGGGAGAGGAGGGAGACCATCTGAGACTCTCTTCTCTGAGGTCCCTTTGCCTCTTGACCCCATGGAGGCAATGCCTGTGACCTCTTCCAAGCTGGGGCTGAAGTGGGCCGGTGTCGGGCCAGCATTGCTGGAAGGCCTTACCGTCGGCTCCTGGCTGGTCCAGGGCTGGGACATGAGGGTGAGGCCTGGCTGGTTTCCCTGCTGGGTCCCATAGGGTGAGTCCCGTCGTGTAACCGCTTTGTCTCTCTGGCCATTGACCTGTTGCCTGTGTGCATGATGGTGCAAGGTGCCCTGCCCGCCCCAAAGAACAGGAGGGAGACCACCGAGTTCCCCCCGTGGGGGTCCTGCGATGAGCCAAGGATGAGGAAGGCGGTGCAGATCGATTCCTGCCGGGCGGGCAAAGTGCGTCCATGGTGGGGTCTGGGTTTCCCTGAGTGCTTTGAGTCCTCACGCTCCTAACCTCGGGAGCCCCCGCAGCCAGCGTTGGGGCTGAGTGTGGGGGGCTGTGGATGGGGACTTCAGGGAACACCCCTCCAGCTGGGCTTGTTAATTTACACTTGGCTCTCCCTGATCTGGGCACTACCACTTGGAACATCTTGCTGATTTGACAGGTGGAAAACACTTTTTAAAGTGTTTTATTTTGTGTTTTCGCTCATTAGTGAGGGTGATGTTCTAATGTGTTCACTGGTCATTGAGGTTCTCCCTGGCCCTCACGTCCACTCTGGGTCTTTCCTCGAGGATTTCCGTCTGCTCGTGGTATCATCTCTGCAGTGGCAGGTTTTCCATATTTTTCGAGTTTGTGAGCAGCCTTCCACAGGGGATGTGGTACTTCCTAAAGCATTAGAGTTGTTTTGTTTTGTTTTTTTTCTCTTTAACCTTTATGGCCTGTCTCTCTAGAGGGGACACACAGGTGATGAGCATGGCTCAGGGACCACGGCTGGGTTTGTTGTATTGCAGGGATGATGAGGGGTAGTGAGGATTCCGTGAGCGAAGGTGTGCAAGGCTGGTGAGCAGTGCATGTCGGGGGGGGGGGGCACACACTACATGTCAGCTGTGATCTTTTTTCTTTTTAAATGTGTTTTTATTGATTTTAAAGAGAGAGGAAGGGAGAGGGAGAGATAGAAACATCGATGAGGGCGGAACATCAGTTGGCTGCCTCCTGCACACCCCCGACTGGGGATTGAGCCCGAAACCCTGTCTCTGCTCTGTGAATGGGGAGGATGGTGGTTCCTCCCAGGCTTAACCGTAGGGACCCCACACTGCCTGTTGGCTTCCTGGGATGTGGCTTTCTGGGGTGCATTCTGACCACCCCTCACTGGGCTCTGAGGACACACGATGGGGAAGGCTCTCACCCAGCCATCAGGGCAGGGCCCGTGTGCGCTGTGAGCTGGAAATGGGTTCACGTGACCGGCACGTGGCTGTGGGCTGTGCCCGCTGCGACCGTCATACATGGGACGGAGCCCACTAGCTCCCGTCACCGAGTCCTCCAGGTGTCCTGGGCCGCGCAGCCGCATGGCCACGCCCACCCCACACACTGCCGGGATCCGGGGAGCACACACCTGCCTCTGCTTGTTGGGTCTGGTTACTGGGCTGCTGTGCTTTTAAACATAAAATCTCCCGTTGAGATTCCACGAGGCTGTCGGGAGACACCTGAGAAGTCGGGCCTCTTGTCCTCCCTGATTGGGTGGGGAGCCGTCCGGCAAACAGGCTTGTCCGTGGCCTGCGGTTTGTAAATCTGGACGGAGCCTGATGTGCCGCCGTCAGGGACAGCTCAGAGGACAGCCTTCAGCTTCCTTCCTGTCACCTGTCCCATCGACTTCCAACCAGAAAGAAGGAAAGGTGACATTAATCCCTACCTGCGGGGCCCTCTTCACCTATCCCTGGGTGTCCAAACGGCTGCCTCTCCTCCACGGCCCCCAGGCTCCATCCCCAGGGGCCCCGGCTCAGACACCTTTCTCCCCTCACGTGCATTCTCAGGGTTTTAAAATGGCAGGTTTGTCCTGGCTGGGTGCTGCTCAGTGGTTAGAGCACCGGATTGTGCACTGAAGGGTTGAGGGTTTGATTCCTGGTCAAGGGTTTCGGGTGTGCAGGGCACGAGGGGATGGGTGCTGTGAGCCCTCGGCCATCGGAGGCTGCGATGGCCTCTGTTGTCTGGATGGTGAGTGGGAACGGGGTGCCAGGCTGGCTGACTTAGGAAAATGGCCGAGCTGGCCGCATGCAGGAGGCTGTGCTCCCGAGGCTTTTTAAGTTACATCTGTCCTTTGCCTCCATAGAGTGGACATTTTTAACCTGTTTTTGGTGCGGGGACCTTTTCTGAGCTCATGCCTTTAGCAGAAGCAGAGGACATCCTGGCGAGGGGGCAGGAGCTCAGCTTGGTCCTGTGGGCAAGGAGGGCAGCGCAGTGCAGGGGCTGCGTGCGTGTGTGTGTGTGTGTGTGTGTGTGTGTGTGTGTGTGGAGGGGGGAGGTTGGGAACTGGCAGCTGCCCAGGGGCTTTCTGGGTACAGGTAGCTCTTATTCCTACCCCCCCACTTCCTGGGCCCGTCTTGGGTCAGCAGCACCAGGGCTGGCCCAGCAGGACAGGCCAGAGGACTGGGGCGGGGCCATGGGGAACCCGGGGGTCCTTTGCGAAATAGGCCTTCTGGGCCTGAGGGGCCTCGGGGAGGGCAGGTGTGAAGCTCCGCCTCAGAGTCTTGGGGTGGGGGGGGGCAGGGCGGCATTTCTCTGCTTAGAAGCAGAAATCCAGGGCTGCAGGACAGGCCTGGTGATTCTGGGCCACGCGACCCCCTCCTGCATCCCCCTCCTTCGTAGTCTGGTCACCCTGGCTGCCCAATGGCCCAGCCAGCAGGTTTAAGTACCAATGACTTGGGCTGTTAAATCTCACTGGTGAGCAGAGGAGTTGGACGGCAGTGCTGTAGCCCACCCCGCCCTCCAAGGACAGCCACACCCTGTGCCACTGGCACCATCGTCACCAGAACTTGAAGCCGTGCAGAACTTTAACCAGAGAGAAGGTGGCTCTGGGTGGAGGACACCTCAAAACGCCATCACCGTCCTGGGCCCGTAGCACGGTGGAGGTCAGGGCGGCTGGTCCCCAGGACAGGTGGGACCCCTCAGAGCCTTCGCTGAGCCCCGTGCTGAGGGAAGGGATCTGGTCCACCAGGTTCTGTTGTGCAGTTCTCATGATTTTTAATTTTATTTGTGAAATTATGCACGTCAAGCAGGAAAGCACATCGTGTCTGAAACAGCACAGGACGCACGGCCCCTCTGCCTCCCCGGAGGTCACCCTCCACACCCAGCTCACAGCTCCAGACTTCAGATACTCCGCCGGGGGGCTGGGCTCACGGGGCTCTGAGAAGCTGTTTAGATGCTTTTATGGGTGGAAAGAAAAATGAGAGATCAGCTTCCGGAGAAAAAATGAAATTGGACACAAATAGCACAGCCCTGGGCTAGGCCACAGGTGGGGACAGGTTCTCTGTGTTTAGGCACCCACAGACCCCGGGCCTACTGGAGTCCCACACTGGCCCCTGGGCAGGAGGTGATGGAGGGAGCCACTGGGGCACACGGAGCCCCTGGCACCCCAGCCTGCAGGGAGCATGGGCAGCACAGAGTTAATGGGCGCCTCCCCGCGGGCGTGAGGGGCACTGGGAAGCCAGGATCTGGGAGTTCTTTCATCGCCAATTGCCAATTGAAGACGGGTCGTCCCCTGGGATGAAAGCCCCTTTGTGCCCAGCCTGGGCGCAGCTTGAAGTCCTGGGCCGGCTCTCACGCACCCCCAGAGCAGGTAGTGGATGGCCCTCGCGCTGCAGGAATGTCCCCAGGAGGCACCGCAAACAACCTCCTCCTTTATTCGTGCTATCAGCTCACGATGCCTGACGATTTGGGTCCCAATTATATCTAGAGAAGGAGGGGAAAGGTCGTGCTGTCTAGACACTAATCCAGCGCGATTCCGTTTCTTCCTGGGCCTGTCTCCTGGCAACAGGATTATGGCAGGCGGGGGGCTGGCATTCCCCAGGCCCTGTGAGAGTGGGGGCCCCACTCCTCCTGCTCTCCGGAACCTTCTGGGGCCAGCAGTGGGGTGTGGGCAGGGAAGGCTGCATGGAGAAGGCCTTTGCTGCTCTTAGGCTGGTCACCAAGGGACCCTGGGCTGGGCTGGGGTCAGGGAGGCCTTGCAGTGAGGGGAGCCCCGGTGGGGTTTGCTGGAAGCTGTGTGTGCTGAGTGTCCTGCTCCCCAGCCCAGTTCCATCAGCCCTGCCACATGTGCCTGCCTTCTGCCGGGAAGGGCACTTGGCTAGTGCCCCGTCTGAGCTCCTTACCCTTGTGCCTCTCCCGCCCCCCCCCTCCCCCCCCGTCCAAGTTGGAAGACGCCAGCCCTTGCAGCTCCAGACGGGCTCCCACAGGGTCCCCAGTGGCATCTACACTGGTTCCTACTGTGTTAGGTTAGTTGCTGCCTGGGGTACCCTGCTTAGCACCTTCTGGGCTTCTGCTGGGCAGACGGTGTCCTGGAAGCATTTGCAGCTTTTGCCAAAAATTTAATCCTGTGCAGAGAGCGCTTACAGTTCCCTGCAAAGGGACCTGGGAGGCAGAGCTGCCCTCCAGCCGGGAGGAGCAGTAGGGGGTGATGGTCACAGGGGTTGTAGCAATTGGAGGGCGGGGGGAGGGTCCAGTGAGTGGAAGCTGGGAGTCAATTAGTAACAGGGCTCCCCATTTCTCTCTAGCCTGGCAGACAGCTCCAGGTGGCCTGCAGGGCCTTCTCTGTCAAGGCTGTTTTAGGGAGGCATCAGTCAGGGCCCCTTATACTCCCTTGTGTCCTGGCTCTGTCACGTGCCCCCATGCAGCCCTGGGGGAGGCCTGAGGTTGGGGGTGCAGAATGTGGCTGAGCACATGGCCCCCCTCCCTCCTGAAAGCAAGGGGGTGGTGCCCCTCCCCCCTGTGGGGTTTGGGCTACCGCTCTGCCTGCCTGCCAGACAGACCCCTCTGCCTTAGGGATGGAATCATTGGTAGTTAGCAAACAAGAAGGTGGGTTCTTCTCTCCTTGCCTGTCCTGCTCTTCATCGGATGGGGAAACGTCTGCCTCTCACAGGCCCTTCTCTGCCTCCCGCCTGCGTGAGACGTAAGGGCCAGCAGGTACACGAACTTAGGTCATTTCAAGGTCGGCCATGCACCCGTGGTGCCTTCCTGATAGGGAGACCCTCACTCCTGCGAGCTCCCAGGAATTGGGGACGATGGGGGAGCTGGGGGGTCCTTTTAGATCTTGACACCAAGGCCAGGGACCAGCTTTAGGGGAGACAAAGTATACCACATGAGTGTTTTCCACAGGGTCCTCCTGGGGATGGCTGAGCCTTTGGGGTCTCCAAGCACTCGCACCGACTACATGTGCAGGAGCCCCTGGCCCTCAACTTGGGGCCACTGCTCCCTTTATTCCCACAGTTTGGTGGTGGTCCCCCCACCCCCATCCCAGTATGCTCACACACACTCACAGACACAGCCATGCTCACACATGCTGACATACACATGCCCTCACACACAGACACACACTTAACATAAGCCAACCTTGAGGCTTAACTGGAGTGGAACCTGCACCCCAGGAATTGGCTCAGAGGCCACACTGCGCATCCCCTCTATCCCCCTGCACGCTCCCCTCCCTCCTGAACTCAGCTTCCTCCCATGCTCTTCAGCTCCCCCAAAACCCCCTCATCCCAGACGACACCCCCCACCCCTGCTCTTGACCTCACTGTCCTTGGAGGTGCTGTTGCTGCTGGGAGCCCAGGCAGGGATTTCTTCGCTGGTCACTGGTCCCACCTAGATGGAAGAGACTACAGACCACCCCCCAACCCCTCCCCAAACTCCCTTTCCGCCTCTCTGCCGCCTGGGAAAGACACTGTGGGTGGTGGTCCAAGGGGCACTGGGGGACCTATCCCTAGGGGACCCCCTACCGTTTGAAACTCTGATTTGAAATTGCACTGGCTTCACGAACCATTACGCTGCCTGGCAAACCCCTCCACCTGGACCTGGCACCTGCACCCTCTGCTCCAGGTGCTGACCTTTGCCCTGCCTGCCTGGTGCCCTGGGCATCAGTGCCCTGGCTGAGTCCTCCCAACAGGACGGGGCCACCTTCCCAGGCAGGGCCTGCAGCCTCCTGGTACCTGGTGTGCCAGGCACACAGCAGGGGCTCAATAAATGCTTCCCAACGGATGGATGGAGGGACTTTTGAATGAGGGTTTTATGAAAAGCTCACGAATTAGGACAGAGGTGTCCTTGGTTCCTTGCTCTAAGTGCGTGTCTGAGGGGCGCAGGCCACGGCGTCAGTGGCAGGTAGGCGGGATGCAGAGGCATTCCCGCACCTCCAGGTCACGAGGGTCTCCCGGGTGGTTCTGAAAGTGGTTGCTATGGAGCTGCAGGAATACAAAGGGGATGTGGGAAGCCGGGCAGAGAGACCTTCACCATTTGGCCTGGCCCCTCTCGACAGCTGCCGGTGGATGCTAGTCACCAGCTGGCCGTGATGGTCATGAAGCTGGAGGCCAGGTGGGGGCAGGAAGGGCTGACACACGTCTCAGGGCGCCGTGAATGCTCACGGGCCAAGCGAGAGCCAGCGTTGTCCTTCCTGGGAGGCGGCTGTCCTGTGGGGAGTCCTCCGCCCTGGGGGCAGTCCTACAAGGCCCAAGAGGCTGTAGGTGTCCTTGCTTGTGACCGGCTGTCATCGCGGCCTTCCTGTCTCTGTAGGAGCTCGGGTTGGGAAGCCCCGTCACTAAGCTCGGGATTGAGAGTGATGTCACCCAGGTCCTGGAAACTTGACGAGTCATGCCTCCTCGTGTGTGTGTGTGTGTGTGTGTGTGTGTGTGTGCCTTAGAGTTTGTCACCTCCCCTTTTCCTCCCAGAATGTGGTCAGGTGACTTGGAGAGAGAAAGATGTGGGAGCTGCCGCCCGCTGGGAGTTTCCCAGGTGGGTACAGGACCACAGGCGGTCAAGTCCAAGTGCACAGACCGGCCTGGGTGACTAGGGTGCGTGTGCTCACCTGACTCCATTCAGGACAGTGGGCCAGCCTCATCCTCTGAGATCTTGTCTCCGCAGGGTCAGCCCAGGGCAGCACTTTCTCCCTGTTCCTGCTGCGGGGCCCGGGCCGTGAGTCACCAGGTTGATGCTGAGGTAGTTCGCTTAGACTTGAACAAACATTTAAGTGGCCAGATCTCTCTCTCTCTCTCTCACACACACACACACACACACACACACACACACACACCAGTTTTTTGGAAGAATGACTTCGTTTTCACCCCAATGATTGTCATGTCCTCCTGCAGTGTTAGGGGGTCCCAGGGCGGCTGGGGCCGTGGGAAGACCCCAGGCCTCAGGAGTTGCTGAGACTCACTCGGGGTCCCGGTGGTGGAAGGCGCTTCCAGTGACAGGGCCTCCCTCCGCTCACTGGCAGCCCCAAGCGGCATCCCATCCCCTCCTCCCACCCGCAGGCGCTGGCCGGGGATGCTGCTTAGTGAGGGTGTGGGTCGGACGCCGCCTCCTCCTGGGCAGGCCCCCTCCTGCCCCTGGCCCATCAGCCTGACCTCACTGCCTGCGTGTCAGGGCACCGCCGTCCTCCCCGGTGGGAGGCTCTGGGCGGCCGCCAGAGCTGCGGGCCTCTGCGCCGAGGTTGGGCTCCGTTATTGACGTGTGGACGAAATTGGCTCTGGTCCGCTGGACCCGTGGTTTGGGGTCTCCGCTCCTCTGCTGGGCAGTGGGGTCCCACGGGACCTGAGTAGCCAGCGCTGTTAGCTGCCCCGAGTCCTACCGGCTCCGGGTTCTGATTCCTGCGCTCAGTAGACGGTTGGCTCTGACTTCTTGGCAGTCAGCTCGGGGAGCGCGGGGCCTGCTGCTGCTGCTTCGGGGCTGACGGAGCAAGGTGAGGCCTCGGGATCGGGCTCAGGAATTTGGACTGGCACCTGAGCCATGAGCTCAGGTCTGACTAACCGCTCTGACTAAGGAGGAGCCGAGCAGCTGTGACTCACAGCCCTGGGGCTCCAGTGGCTCCAGCTCCTCCACAGCGAAGGCTGCTTCCCAGCTGCTTCCTGGCAGCTTCTCCGAGTCCTGCAGGGTGGCTGTGCTCGTGTCCCCTCCCCTGTGCAGCCCTCCTGCTGCCCTTCCTGTCCCTCTGTGAGCACCCCTTGCCGTGCTGCATGGGATCAGGGCCCAGGTGCCCTCGGGGCGTGAGCAGTGAGTGGGTGAGCGAGGCTGTTCACCTCCGATGTGCTGCATGGGGGGCCACCACCCTCAGCCCACTGGGTGCAGGTGGTGACTGGTTGGGTGTGACCAGGGCTGGGGACTGGAGGTCCGGAGACTCCGGGATATGAGGGGGCCGTTTTCATGTGCATACGGTGCTCCCTCTCCTTGGGTGGGGAACAATCGGATTCCTTTTCATTGGAGTGAAGTTCACACAGCAAAACATTCACTTCAAGATAGTGAACCATTCAGTGGCCTTTAGGACATTCACAAGGTTATCCACCCATCCCTATCTCTAGTTGCAGAACTGTCTCAGCTCCGAAACACTGCCTGTTATCAGTCAGCCCCTCCCTCCCCTCCCCCAGCGCCTGGCAGCCACTGATTTGCCCACATGGGATCCTACCCTGTGTGTCCTTCCGGGTCTGGCTTCTGTCACTGAGCATCATGTGTCCATCCATACTACAGCCTGTCAGTGCTTCACTCTTTTTCCTGGCTGCATAATACTCCACTGTAAATTCTTTAACTTTTGCCCTAGCTGGTGTGGCTCCGTGGATAGAGCGTAGGCCTTCGGGTTGAAGGGGCCTGGGTTTGATTCCGGTCAAGGGCACGTACCTCGGTTGCAGGCTTCTCCTCAGCCCAGGCCCTGGTCAGGGCGCGTGTAGAAGGGAACCAATTGATGTATTTCTCTGTCTTTCCCTCTCTCTCCCACTCTCTCTAAAAATCAATGGAAAAATATCCTCGAGAGAGGATTAAAAAATAATAATAAAATAAAATCTTTAACTTTTAAAATAACTTTTTAAAAATATGTTTTTTCAATTGATTTTTTGGAGACAGGAAGGGAGAGAGATAGAAACATCAATGAGAGAGAAACATCCTGCATGCCCCCCCGCAGGGCACGCTGGCAGCCTGGGCGTGTGCCCTGACCGGGAATTGAACCTCTTGGTCCTGGGTTGATGCTCAAAATGCTGAGCTGCACCGGCCGGGCTAAAACAATTTTTATGTAAAGGGAACTGGGGCTGTGGCTGTGGCTGTGGACTGGGGCTGTGGCTTTTGAGCAGGTGACCCAGGCAGGACCCCGGGCAGGCGGAGGGGAAGCAGGCGCTCCCTGGGCTGCGGGCCATTCTGCGGGTTACTCAGTGGCTGCCTAATTGGGGTTCTGAGCAGACACAGTCCTGCTGGGCCCGTTTGCCCGTCTCTGCTGCTGCTTCGGCATCCTTTGTGAGTTGGTCACGGCTGCCATGTGACCCTCAGCTGCGGGTCCCCCGCGGTCCGCTCCTGGCTGCCTTGCTCCTCCTCCTACGCCGATGCGGGGGCGGGGGGGGGCAGAATGTGTGTCCAAGGCGTGGGGGTTGGGCCCTGGGGGTCTTGGTGGTGTCCCTGCTTGTGCTGCAACTCTGTGGTGGGTCCCTTTGCCCCCCGGCAGGGCAGGCTGCTTGAAAGGATTAACATGGCAGGAAGGGGGGCCTCCCGACACCCCGAGGCCCTCAGCCACCTGCCTGGTTGCCGGGGAGGGGGTTCCAGGTGGGGCGCCTCCGCCTCTCCCCAGAGGAGGGGCTGGGCCCACCCAGGGCAGGCGCAGGGTCACTCTTGGTGACCCTGGGTCCAGTTACAAAGGCGGGCAGAGAACGTGGGTGGCTGCCTAAGCCGATGGAAACCCAAGAATGTGGAGAGGGCTGGCCCTGGGCTCAGGTCTCGTGGTCCTCGGGTGATTGCTTTCATTTTTAGGCAGAGACCCCCCCCCCGGGGGGGCCTTCTGTGGCCGGGCAGATTTCGGGCAGAAGCCCCCGGCCCCCGCCTTTCATCAGCAGGCCCTTAGCAGGGACGGGCCAGCCCAGGAAGCGGGGGTCGCGAGGCCCCACCAGGACGGTCACGCCACGGTCACCTCGCACACATGGCAGGTCTGCGGGTGGCGCAGGCCCGAGGCAGGGGACCAGGGGGAACCGACAGGAACGTGGGGGGAATGGGCACGCCCGCAGTCTGCTGTCCAGCGGCGCCTGGTCATTTGTCTTGCAGGTGATTTATTTGCAGGGCTGGGGGCTGACATCCCCGGAGGTCACATTCCAATCATAACAGCTTATCTGGGCTGTCAGGCTGGCCCGGAAGGGGGTCTGAGACAGAACAGAGCTCTGCTGGTCTCTCCCCGCTCCATTCCCTCTGTGGGGGTCTAAGGGCAGCAGGGAGGTGTTTACAGAGACCTCCCTTAAGCACCTACTGTGTGCAGGGACAGTGCTGGGCCCTGGGTCCCCCCACCTCCCATTGCTCACAGCAGGGGAGGGAGGGTTAGGTGGGCAGGACCCACCCCACACACAGCCATAGGGTGCAGGGTGGCAACCCTGATGGCATGGGGGCGGGGGACTCATTCCAGTGGAGGCTCTCGATGCCCCAGAAGAGGGTGACATTCTCAGGGCCCCAGTCGTTGTGCTGGGTACCTGTCCAGATCCCATAGAATCCTCCCCGAGGCCCCAGGAGGACTCCCCGCTGCTCTCTGTGGCTTTCCATATTGGTACTTGAGACAGTTTCAGACACAGACGCAATTTCCGACACGGACCCAGGACTAGTGCAGGCGCAGTGAGGGCTGGGCCGGCTGGGGCAGACGTGGGCCGTGAAGGAAGGGGAGGTGTGAGGCCATCCTGAGCCATGCCCGGCTGGCTCTGTGTCCATGGCGGGCGGGAGGCGTGCACAGATAGCCTCGGGGACCCAGCCTTCATGTCTTCTGCTGACTTGGTCCAATCGAGTTGGGGTCAGGTGTGAATCGGTCAAAGACTTCCCTGTGCCGAGGGCCGCAACCTCGAGCTGGGAGGGCATCTGGGGGCGTCTGGGAACCTCAGGTTGGGTCCCTGGGGAGGAGCACCCCAAAGGCCTCTTCTGAGATTGGCGGAGGGTCAGCCCACAGGATGGGCTGACACAGGACCTGTGACTGGGACCTGCTCCAGGTGCCTGCTGGGAAGGGGCAGCCCAGGCCCCTCCGGCCGGAGCCCCCTCCCTGCTTCACTGGTCAGAAGGACCCCATCGTCCGCCCTCCAGAGCACCCTCGTTGTCCCCTTTCCCTGTGACGACCGAGAACGCTCCCAGTGGGCTCCAGAGGAAAACGGCGATCGCACAGATGTTAATCCTCTCTGAGACGGCATGATCCTTTAGCCAAAGAAAATAATGACACCGGTTTCACTTTGAAAGGGGTCACGGACTCTCTTTAATGTTTAATTTCTTTTGACCTATAAGTATCGTAGGAGAATGAGGAGAAAGAAGCCGTCGTTTGTACAGATGTCGGGAGGAAGTTTGGATGATGGGATGGGACATTTCGTCCAATCTTAAAAGTAAAGAAAAAAGTCTTTATAGGTACAACCTTAAAACCTTGCAAATCCTAGGTCCTTGCTACCGGCCGCATGTGTGGCTGGGACCATCCTGGTCCCGTTTGGGGGATGAAGGTGCTGAGCTGGGCTGGGCGATGCCCTGGGAGGGACTGGGGGCTGAGAAGGTCTGTGAACTGCGCAGGCGGGTCCCCAGCAGACCCTTCACCGAACCCGGCTGGCCTTCGTCCGGCTTGACCTTACCAAAGTGCCACCTGCAAGAACAGGCTGGGGACCCGGGGGGAGCCACAGCAAGATGCATTCCTGAGTCCCGGCTCCCCGTGCCCCTCAACGTCTGCTTCCTTTAGGCCTCTGGCCAGCTGTGCCCTTCCAGGGGGTCCTGTGTCTTCTCTGCACCTCGGTTTTCCTCTCTTGCAAATGGGCTCACGGAGCTCGGCTGCAGGAGGCACCGTGAGGATGTCGGAAAGGTGCTGAGAAACATGAGGCTGGGGACAGGCGCCAGGCGATGTTGGCCAGCCTCTCCGGGACCCCCAGGCCCACGAGCCAGCTCTCTGGAAACCTGGAGGGAATGGCTTTATGGGGCAGGTGGGGGGGACAGTGGTGCTTTTGCAGGAGGGCTGGGGGGTGCAGCGGCATCTCGGCTCTTTGACACCAGCCCAGGAGCAGGGCATCAGGGTGACTCCTGCGGGGACAGCTGTGAGGGCCCGGAAGCCTCTGCTCTCCACTCGGAAGCCTGGCCGTGTGGATGGACGGGGCCCCGTTGAGAGTTTGGTCCTTCTGTTCAGCCCGCCCTGCAGACAGGGGACTGGCTGGTGACCCCGCAGTTCCGGACTCTGTGGCATCTGTACTCAGGGCGGTTCCAACTACATTTATCATCAACGTGGAGAAGAAACCCAGAGCGAGGGAGAGACTGGATTTGCAGCTCGGGCCTTCTGCCAGCAACCTCCTTGTTCCCACGTGACTGTTAGCCGGGTGGTTTTGGGTGAGTGTGAGGGCGCAGGCTGGCGGCTGTGGGGGAGAGAGGTGGGGCGCCGCCTCATCCTGGCCAGGGTCCTGGCGGGGGTGAGCTTGCACACCAGAGCCCACGGAGAGGGGCTGAGGCCCCGAGGAGGTTCCTCGAGGTGAAGGGGTCAGGTCTGGCCTGGGCTGGGGTCATTTGGGGCCCTTGTAGACAGTGACATCTCCAAGAAAGAACAGGGGATCCATCTAAAATCTTGCCTTGCCCAGCCGGGGTGTCTCAGTGGTTGAGCATCAACCTGTGAACCAGGAACTCATGGTTTGACGGTTCGATTCCTGGTCAGGGCATGGGCCTGCGTTGCAGGCTCAATCCCCAGTGTGATCACTGCAGCTGATCAGTGATTCTCTCTTGCCATTGATGTTTCTATCTCTCTGTCTCCCTTCTTCTCTGAAATTAATACAAATTACTTTTTTTTTTAAATCCTGCCTTCGGGGTCCTCTCACTCCCTCTCTCTTCAGTGAATTGCCCCCCTGGGTGGCACGGATTTTAACAGTCAGTTCTGTCGTCCCTGAGGGGGACCTCGTTTAGAAGTGACCCCGGCCCCCTGCGAGACGGGGAGCGTGCACACCGCGCCTCCCTCCTCCTCTGGGACGTGGCTGGGAAGTCGCCGCCTCCGTCGGGACCCGGTCCAGCCATGTTGAGGGGAAACGGCCCCGTGAGCTGGGTGGGCATGAAGAGGGGCTGTGCCTGGGGCCCCGTAAAACCAGCCTGACTGCAGATGAACCAATGCTCGTTCCTGTGACTTCCTGCGGGCCACAGCTCTTGTGATTTAAAAGCTTACTGGGATACCCATTTCCAGCTTGTATCTGGAACAAGATGGGTTCTGAATTAGGTGAAAGGTTGACTGTTGGGCGCTGGCTGGGCTGAGGCCGAGGACGGAGCTGCCCAGGCTGCAGACAGGAAGGGGCCGTGAGGACCCGTGGACTGTCCCCCGAGTGTCCAGCCCCCGTGGCTCCTGTCAGCGCGTCTCACTGTCCCCTCTGAGGTTTGTGCTGGCTCATGTGCCCGAGTTCTGGAGGTGGGTGTGTCACCCACTCGCACACTCACTCCCTTTCACACTCATACATAACCCACGCACACTCGGTCTCACACCAGCAGGTGTAACACACTCCCATCCCCAGGTGGGCTCCCCGAGCTGTCGCTGGCTGGTGAGTAGGGGTGGGCACACCTTTCCCTGCCTGCTCCTTCCCCAGCTCTCTTGCCAACCTCTCCTTCCTCCCTGCCAGCCTCGCCAGGCAGCCCCCTGCCTGGTCCAGGGCTGGGGCCCGTCTGTGGGGCTGGTGGGGCTGGGTTTGCGGGGCAGCTTTTCCCCAGGGAAAGGCGGGGCCCTCAGGGTTCGAGCCTGCCCGAGGCCCTGTTTGCGCTGGGCCCTCCGATGGCCGCTCGATGACTGGCCACGCAGGACAGCGGGCGCCTGGCCGAAACGTCCTTCTCGTGGAAAGCAGCCTCCTTGTTCGCTGGCATGCACAGGGCTGTCCGCACCGCCGGAAGCACATGCTGAGACGCCCGCCGTGACGGGAGTAACGGTGAATTCCAGCCGCTGACCAGTGCTCAGAGCGGTTGGGGCCGGTGTGCACACAGCAGTGGCCCCGTCTGTGCTGAGGTGGGCACAGAGTGGCAGTACCTGTGTAGCGGTGTTTATAACCATTCGGCATCGCCGTGACATTTTTATCGCGTTTTACAAAACTGCCACCACGGGTTGGGGGGGCGGTGGCTGGTCCTTGCCCGCAGTTTGAGAGGCAACAGCCTGAAGGTCCGGATGTTCAAAGGAAATGGGACACGTTAGGCTGCTGTTTAGGAATTACCCAGTGGCTTTGAGGGGACAGGTCAGGACCCCCAGCGCATGGTGAGGGACCGAGGGATTGAAAATGGACGTGAGGTGGAAAAACGAGGGCAGACGAGAAGGAAGCGTGTGCTCTGAAAACAGGGCACCTTGACAGAGCTGCCAGAGGAGCCCCTGGAGTATTGGGGCGACGCTGGAGAAGGGGGCCCTTGAATGAGGAGCCGCAGCTGCCGGCAGTCAGAGGGGAAGGTCCGCTGAGAAAAGGCAGGAGAGCAGGGTGGACGCGTGTCCCGGGGCCGCTGTAACAAATGACCACAAAGTCAGGGACTTAGAGCAGCACAGATTCGTCCGTACGAGTGGAGGTCGGTCAGAGACTGGAGGGAGCCTTGGGCTGAAATGGGTGTCAGCAGGGCTGGGTCCCCTGGCGGCTCCGGGAAGAGTGTTTCCTGGCCTGTCCCTGCTTCTGGAGGCGCCCCTGTCTTTGGCTCGTGGCCCCTCCTCCATCCTCACAGGCAGCAGTGACCAGTTCAGCCTCAGTTCTGGTTCTTCTTCCCCCCTATTCCTCTTGTGAGTATAGTGGGCCCATCCGGATAACCCAGAACAATCTATTTAAGGTCAGCTGGTTAGCAGCAGCCTTCATCCACCTGCACCCTTCACCCCCCTTTGCCAGGAAACATACCCACTCACAGCCCCAGGGAGTAGGACGTGGAGGAGGGTGCAGGGGAACATTGTTCTGACATCTGGCCCCGAAGATTCATGTCCCTTCCACATGCAACACATCCATCCCATGCCAGTATCCACACAGAGGAAATGAAAACCCCCAAACAGCACTTCCTCCCACCCGCGGGCAGTGCGGAGGGAGGGCTGCTTTGGTGCACTGGGACCCATGCTGAGGCGTCCTTGTGGGAGGGGACTCGGCCCGCTCTGTTCCTTACATCCTGGGATTTCATCCCCTTGACCTGGTGACCCCATTTGGGGAATCTGTGCTCCAGGAATAAAGCACCCACCTGTCTGGACATCCGCTCAGCATCACTTAGAGTGACCCAGGCAGACAAAGCCCAGGGAGGAAATGCACCTGCTCTGCCAGGACCACTGGCACAGGGGCAGGGCTGGGTCCTGCTTACCCCCCGTGGCGCAGCCCTCCCTGGCCTGGGGAGTCCTGAGTGACAGAGGCTCAGAGTATGCAGAGGTTACTGGGCCGGGGGAGTTATTCACCTTACTTACTAGGTCTTTATGTACTACGACATGTACATTGATTTAATTTTTAAAAAATCTAAGTGAAGAACAAATGTGAACTTTGGGTTCATTCCTTCTACCAGAGCACGGAGCCTCGGTTAGAAACCCCGGGTGTGTGGCTCCCCCTGGTGGTCATTTGCCAACATGACAGCCTGTCGCATCCGGAGGGACCCAGGGCGACTTCCACCCACGGTGTAGATAGGTAGCATCAGCATTTGCAAACCTGGTCACACTCAGCATAGTCTCCTCCAGTGACTGGCACTTCGGGCATGTTGGGACGCGTGAAGCGGATGTGGTTTGGGATTTGAAGGGACAGCACTGAGCCTGGCGTCGGAAGGACCCTCCCTGCATGAACACCCCAGACGCTGGGTACGGGCCTGGGAAGTGAATCACGGCCTCCAGTCGTGTGTTCAGCCAGAAGTGAAACCTGGACTAAAGTGGGTCTAAGTGACTTCCTGTGGGAGCAAACTGAGAAGCCCCGGGCCAGCTGGTCGCTCGCTTCCCTGTTCCTTCCGCCCCTCCCACGTTGCCATGGACAGGGGGCCTGGGTGGTGCTGGTGGGCGGCCGTTAGGTTTTCTCAGCGTCTGGGAGGCGGAGGAGAAGCAGAGCTCGAACCATGGCTGTCTGTTCCATGACTGCTCTGGCACCAGCTTACCGTCCTGACCGCATTCCCTGGGCTCTGGGAGGAGTTGATTGTGCCCTTCCGTGGGGTCGGGGAGGTTATGGAAGGATCTGGGCCTCTGAGGTGCCCTGACTTTTTGGCTCATAAGTGGGGTCCGTGCTGGGGCGGTGACTCCAAAGGTCGGATCAGGGCTGACCTCCTGGGCGTCTATCCCAGGTCCCCGGAAGCAGCCTGGGTCTGCCTAATTTATTGCACACTCACCTGCCCTAAGGAATTACCCAGGAGCTTTTCAAAATGCTAAGGCCCCCACGCACCCCTGGTGTGGGCATGCCCAGCACAAAGGGACCCCGGCCAGGCCCAGGCTGAGCGCCTTCTAAGCCCCCAGGTTACTGGAAGGTGGGAGCAGGGCTGGAGCCGGGCGAGCCACAGCTTCTTCTGAATTAACGTGTGTGGGTCAAAGGAGGGCACATGCATTTGGATGCGCTGTGGCTGTTCTGGCTGCAGCGGGCGGCGGCCTTGTGTCCCCAGGATGGACCTTGGCACCTCCTGCCATCCCCCTGCGGGCCCCGCCCTGGGGGTTACACCGGCCGTCCTCGAGGGAGCCCACCTCCCTGCGCTGCTCTTGGCAGAATCTGCCCAGACCCCCAGGACTCTCACCCCATCTTTGTCAGAATCGAGCTTTGTCATTGTCTGAGTGTGGGGGACCATCAGATGCCCACCCCCCGTGTCTCTTAGGCACATTTTCCTCCTTATCACCCCCCTGGTTTATTCCATGGAACAAATACAGTTTGATTTTTCTCGGGTTGGGGGTGATACCAGCAGAAGATGGTGTGCCCCCTCCCCATTCCCACAGGTCCTGGCAGAGCTGCCCGGTGTGGTGAGTGGATTTGGCCAAGGGCCCCTCCCCTCCCCCATCACAGACAGTGTGTGAGACACACGAGTCCTTTCTCTGGAGAGGGCTGGTCTTCCCTTAGGGAGAGACCCACGTCTCCTGCAGTTTGCTCCATGCTTTTAAGGGAACGGGGCAATTTCTCCCAGAAATAGTTTCCCAGCATCGGGCACGTGAGGGGAGACAGGTGCGAAGCTGAGCTCCGTGCTGGGACCCAGGCCACATGCCTCGAGCCCAGCTCAGCTTAGAGAGAAGCCTGCTGGCGATGAAGAGCGAGGTCAGAATGAGGAGACCTGCTGTCACGTGTTATTAAAATGCCAGCTGCAGACAGGAGTCCTTCCTGTGAGCTGTGTGGGATTCTGCTGGTTCCTCTGGCCCCCAATGTAACACACACCAGCTTTTCTGAGCACAGACCGCAAATAGAGAGAAAGGGGCTAAGAGCAACGAAAGGCGTGAGCTGCACAGTGAGGGCAGGCGAGGAGGAGAGGCGTGAGGTGAGGGCCCAGCAGCCCCTCAGCGGGAGCCAGGGCGGGGCCGCCTGGAGACAGTTGTGGGCGTGGAGGGAAGGAATGGGCATGTGGGCATTTTGATGCTTTAAAACAAAAACACTGCACCCGGGTGTCTGCATGTTCCCACACCCTCCTGGGCGAGCCACCCCCCTCTGCTTCCCTGCTCCTCTCCGTAAAATCTAAACCGAACCCGGAGAGGCCGCTGTGAGGGCCCAGGTGTTCTTCATTTGTTCCTCTCTCGTATCTGCCCACTTCCTTGCCGGGAAGTTTTCACAGGGGAGAGAAAACGGAACTCATCACAGCCTTGTCTGCGACCGTCGAGGCCCTGGAGCCCCAGGGGGTCGGGGCACACGCTTCCCTCCGCTTCCTGAGCCCAGAGCAGGGCCGGAGCAGGGGACTGAGGCCAGAGAAAGGTGAAGGGCCCGTTGCCCTGACCCCATTGCACGGACCATGTATACGAGGTCACCTTCTTCTGAGGCGGGTCAGCAGCGATGGGAGGCCACTGTGACACTGGGACTCCGTCCAGGGGCCTGGGTGGCCTCTAAGGGGCGGCTGTGACCAGACCGATTCCGATTGTCCCGCCCCACGTGGCACAGGTGGCTGTTCCACCGGTCCTCCTCCGGAGGGCCTCTCTCCGCTCCATGCTGCCTCACCTCGTGCAGACGCTCATGTCCCCAGCAGGCCCGGGGCCGGAGGAGGGCTCTTCCCACTGCAGACGAGGACCCAGCACTGCCGGGGCTCGGGGCTCGGGGCTCGGGGCTCGGGGTCCGCACCCCGCCTGTTCAGGAAAGCCCTGATTCGGGGTAGGCTCTGCTGCTCTCTCCTCCGCCCTCCAACTCAGCCCCTGACCTGCTCCCCCCTGTCCTCAGCACCCCTTACGTTCCCCGGCTGCGTCACAATGATCACACCTGGGGGCCTAAAACCAGGAATTGATTGTCGTTCTGGAGGCCAGACGTCTAAGGTCCAGGTGTCACAGGCCAGGCTCCCTCCAGGGTCTCCGGGGAGGGTCCTTCCTGCCTCTTCCAGCCTCCCTGGCTCCAGGCACCCCGGGCTTTTGGCCTCGTCAGTCCAGGCTTTGCCTCTGTCACATGTGACTTCTCCTTTGCGAGTCTTTCCCTTTCTGTCTCTTATAAGGACACTTGCCATGGGATTCAGGGCCACACGGGATGATCTCATCTCCGGATCCTTAACTGGTTGCACCTGCAAAGACCCTTTATCCCGCTAAGGCCATGTTCGCAGGTGCCATGGGTTTCGGCAAATCGTTTTAGGGCCAACATTCAGCCTGCTGCTTTCTGAGCCCCCCCCCACCCCCTCCCCCAGG
Source organism: Cnephaeus nilssonii (assembly GCF_951640355.1). Classification (NCBI taxonomy): domain Eukaryota; kingdom Metazoa; phylum Chordata; class Mammalia; order Chiroptera; family Vespertilionidae; genus Cnephaeus; species Cnephaeus nilssonii. The sequence goes on from NC_137074.1 coordinate 9,021,675, forward strand.
CCCCGGTGGCATGACATGGACGTGCATGTGCGGATCCTTGGGGGTGCTGGCACATGGGAGGTGCCTGACCCGTGACCCCAACCAGACTGGAGCACAGTTATCCCAGGTGGGGGGCTGAGCAGGTCAGCTGCCCCCTCCCCCCTCCCCGTGGGAACCTGGCGCGTGAGCTGGCCCTCTAGCCTCCAGTGAAATCCAGTTAATGAGCAACCTGCCAGACTCCTAAAGCCTAACTGAACCGTCCACTTGTTAATGTCTTGGCCGGTCCCCGTCTCTGCCGCTTGTTGCCCCGTCGCCCCCGCCCTCAGAAGCCCAGCTCAGCAGTGCAGCTGAGTTTGGGTGGTGGTGGTGTCCCTGTGTGGGTGCTGGGACCCCCCCTGGCCAAGGCCTGCCATCCTCCCCACATGCTCTCGTGAGTTCTAGAAGGTCACGGGGGCAAGGCTGCGCCCGTATTTGGAGGTCGTGGGGATGAGTCCACATTCAGAGCTCACTTGTCCTCTGGAGGATGCTCAGTGGTGCCCGGTGTCCGGGAGGCTCTGGTGCAAACACTGGCTAAATATTAACCTCCCGGGTCAAGAACCTTTATTTGAAAGAAACGCCGTCGCCTGTGTGCCCGTTGTGTGGCCTTGTTCTCGGGCAGGACACCTGGACTCTGCACCTGGTACAGAACCTGCTAAGCAGGTCTCATGGGGACACTGGGGTGACACTGGTCCTAGAAAGGGGCCGTCTCTTCTGCCGGCCCACAGAGCTCTCTGTCCACGTCCCGCTGGCCACGCAGGTGGCTGGCCCTTCCGAGGGAAAGGCCATGTCACCACACGGGAATGTGGTGTCCCTTGGTGGGGAACCGGCCTCCTGGGGGGATGGGAGGACACATTGCTGCTACTGCCCATCGTCTTCCGAGAGGCTCAGGCCCCGGTCCCACATCCTGTCTGGGGCTGTCATCCCATGTGTCCTCTGCTCTCGCCCCCCTGCTTTATCTCCTTCATCCCACTTTGTGGAGGCTCTTCCTGCATTGTGGCTGATGCAGTTCAGTGCCCAGAGTAGGGCTGCTGGGCACACAGTAGGAGCTCAATACATATTTGTTGAGCGAAGGCAGGAAAGAAAGTATGTTCGTGAAAGGCAAAAAATTAACGCACAGGGACAGGGTTTAGCGTGGGGTCTGAGCCAGGGACCCCTCGCTGCCCCATTCCTGCTGCAGGGCCAGCCACCTCCTGCCCGGAACGCCCGTCTTCCTGACTGACGATGGCAGGTGTGAGGTTCGCGTCCTCCGGGCGGCTGAGGAGTGGGGTTCCCACCACGTGCCTTGTACACAGGAAGCGCCCAGTAATGTCGGCCTCGCGTGCACAGCAGGGATCGCAGCAGCTCTGGGGTACAGACTGTGAGCCGGGAGGAGGCCAGTGATGAGCCTGACAAACTCTGTTAGCAGCAAAGGTGACCAGGGTGCAAATCCCTATTGTTTTTAAAAAAAAAACGCTAAGAAAACGAATAAAGGTGAACAGGAATTTTAAAAGGAAAGAAATGCTCGCATCAAGTGTATTTTTAAAACATCAGTCATGCTAACAATCAAATAAATGAAAACGAAGCAGCATTTAGGATTGTGTAGTTTGAAATCTGACACGGTCCCCCTTGAGATACAATCCACATGCCATGCAGTTCACTAACTCACGGTCTGTGGTTGAGTGGTTTTGTGTTTTCAAAGATACATGCAGCCACCATCACAGACCATTTTGGAACGTCTTCGTCACTTCAGAAAGAAAGCTTTTAGTTGTCACCCCAGCGGGGAGCAGCCACTCACCTCCTTTCCGCGGCTTTCTCTAGTCTACGCATTTCATGTAAATGGAACCGTACGGTATGTGGCCTTCGGTGTCTGGCTTCTTACACTGAGCATAGCATCTTCAGAGTTCATCCATGTTGTCGTGTGTCCGTGTGTCACTCCTTTTCATGGTTGAATAATTCTCCATGGCATGGGTGGGCCACATTCTATCCATTCAGCATTTGGTGGGCACTTGCATTGTTTCCACCTTCTGGCTAATGTGAATAATGCTGCCATGAACCTTTGTGCATAATTTGTGTGGGTGTGGGTGGGCATGTTTTCATTTCTCTTAGGTATACACTGAGTGGCCAGATTATTATGATCTCTGAAGGCATAATAATCTGGCCACTCAGTGTATATCCTATATAATAAAAGGTTAATATGCAGATTGTTCCCTCGACCAGGAGTTCGACCAGCAGGCAGGCCGGCCAACCGCCCATGTCCCCTCCCCCTGGCCAGGTTGGCCGGACCCCACCCATGCCAGTGTTTTCACCATCAGTGGTTGATGGCCTAGAGTATATATATATATATGCATATACATACACACACACACACACACACACACACACGCTAATAAAAGAGTAACATGCAAATTAACCCAACAAAGATGGCGGGTAAATTTGCATACGCAGGCACCGCACTAGCCACTCCAGGCCTCGGGCAGCGTGGGAAGGGAGAAAGGCAGCTCCGGCCAGAGCAAAGGCAGGGCCGGTAGCCAGGGGAAGAAAAGCCCATTCTTGCACGAATTGTTGTGCATCAGGCCTCTAAAATAAAGGTGAACAGGAATTTTAAAAGGAAAGAAATGCTCGCATCAAGTGTATTTTTAAAACATCAATCATGCTAACAATCAAATAAATGCAAACGAAGCAGCATTTAGGATTGTGTAGTTTGAAATCTGACACGGTCCCCCTTGAGATACAATCCACATGCCATGCAGTTCACTAACTCACACACACACACACACACACACACACACACTCTCACACTGAGTGGCCAGATTATTATGCGTTCAGAGATCATAATAATCTAGCCACTAAGTGTATATACCTAGGTGGAATTTCTGAGACATAGGATAATTCTATGTTTAACAGTTTGAGGAATGGCCAGACTATTAAGTGGCCGCCTGTTTTACATTCTCACCAGCAGGGTGTGAGGGTTCTGACTTCTCCACATCCTCCCCAACACTGGTTATTATCTGGCTTTTTGATTCTAGCCCATACGAGTGGATGTGAGATGTGTCTCATTGTGGTTTTCATTTGCATTTCCTTAGTGACTAGTGATGTTGAGCATCTTTTCATGGGCTTGTTGGCCATGGGTATGTCTTCCTTGGAGAAATGTCTATTCAGATTCTTTGCCTGCTTTTTAATTACATTGTTTTTCTTTTTATTGTTCAGTTGTTGTTCTTTGTATGTTATAGGTTAAAGCCCTTTATGAGGTATATGATTTGCAAAAATAGTCTCCCGACTGTGGGTTGTCTTTTCACTTTGTTGATGTTGTCCTTTGAAGCACAAAACTTAAATTTTGGATGAAGTCCAACTTATCTATTTTTCTCTTTTGTTGCTTAGGCATTTGCTGTCAAATGTAACAACCCTTTGCCAAATCCAATGTCATGAAGATTTATTCCTATATTTTCTTCTAAGGGTTTTATAGTTTTAGCTCTTACATTTAGGTCCTGATCCATTTTAATTTAACTTTTGTGTGTGGTGTGAGATAAGAGTGTTAACTTCATTATTTTGCCTGTGGCAATCTTATTGTCCCAGCACCCATGTTGAAATACTATTCTTTCTCCACTAAATGATTTTGGCACTCTTGTCAAAAACTGGTTGACCATAGAGGTATGAGTTTATTTCAGAACTCTCAACTCTCTTCCACTGATCTGTGTGTCTATCCTTGTGCCAGTACCACACTGTCGTGGCTACTTAGATTGGGAAATGTGAGTCCTTCAGCTTTGTTCTAACCCCAAAAAGTGTTCCAACCTAGTACTATGAGCAATTGTATGTCAACAAAGTAGATAACTGCGTAGGAATTGGCAAATTCCTACAAATATATAAACTACTGCCCGACTGGTGTGGCTCAGTGGTTGATGTCAACCTATGAACCAGGAGGTCGTGGTTGGATTCCTGGTCAGGGCACATGCCCGGGTTGCAGGCTTGGTCCCCAGTAGAGGGCATGTAGGAGGCAGCCAATCCATGATTCTCTTTCATCATTGATGTTTCTAGCTCTTTCTCCCTCTCCCTTCCTCTCTAAAATCAACAAAAATGTATTTTTTAAAAAGAAAAAGAAAAAAAAAACGATATAAGCTACTGAAACTCTCTAAGAAATAGGTAATTTGAATAGATCTTAAGTGAAGAAATTTACTTAATAATCCAAAAACTACGTGAAGAAAAGCTCAGCTTCACGGACGAATTCTACCAAACATTTAAAGAAGGATTAAAACCAGTTCTTAGCAAACTTTCAAGAAAATAAAAGAGGGCAATACACTTCCCAACTCTTTTATGAGGCTAGTATTGTAATTTGGATACAAAAACCAGACAAAGACATCACACACTAAAAGAAAAACTACAGACCAGTATCTCTTGTGAATGTGGACACAAAAGCCCTTAAATACTAGCAAACAAGTCCAGCAACATAGAGCAGTTATACTTATGAGCAAGTGGGCTTTATCCCAGGAATGCAAGGCTGGTTAACATCCAAAAATTGATGTAACACATCCTATCAGTAGAATAAAAAATAAAAACCACATGATCCTCTTAGGCACAGAAAAGGCAACTGACGAAAGTCAACACCCTTTCATGATTAAAAACCCCCCAGCAAAACAGGAACAGAAGGGAACTTTCTCAACCTGCAGAAAGCTCACACTAACATCGGGCTTCCTGGTGAAAGACTGGTGCTTCCCCCCAAATCGGGCAACCAGACGAGGATGTCCACTCCCACCATCTGTTAATTAGCATTGTGCTCTGTTCACAGATGACATGAACATACACATTAGAGGCCCAGTGCACGAAATTAGTGCACTGGTAGGGTCCCTAGCCAGCCCTGCCCCGTGGTTGAACTCCTGGACGACCTCCTGGTTGAGGGGACAATTTGCATACTGTGCTCTTATTATATAGGATATATACTGTGTGTGTGTATATATATCCCTAAGGCAGTGGTCGGCAAACTCATTAGTCAACAGAGCCAAATATCAACAGCACAACGATTGAAATTTCTTTTGAGAGTCAAATTTTTTAAACTTAAACTACTTCTAATGCCATTTCTTCAAAATAGACTCACCCAGGCCATGGTATTTTGTGGAAGAGCCACACTCAAGGGGCCAAAGAGCTGCATGTGGCTCGCGAGCCGCAATTTGCCGACCACGGCCCTAAGGAATCCACTAAAAAACTTTAAAACTAGTTCATAAATTCAGTATAGTTGTAGGATTGGAGGTTAAGGAAGGGATGGCTGTCCCCTTACCCCTCGGTGCTGGAGGGGAGCAATCCTGAGTACTGATCCTGGGGTTGAGTGAGGGTGGGTGCCCTTGTGCTCTGGACACAGGATGAGATAGGCACGTGGAAGACCCGGTCAGCACACCGGCCAGAGGGAGCCGAGAGGCTTGGCGGCACTCGGAAGGCTGTGGATTTGGGATCATTCAGAGTGCGAGCCATGCGGACGGAGGTGTGTGCTCGCCTTCCATGTGCAGTGCTCATGCCCCTCCCCAGGGCACATGCTCTGCCGCTGTGAAGGGCCAGGATGACCAAGCCCGGCTTGGCAGCACTTCCCAAGTTGGACCTGGAGCCTCCCAGGCATCCGGGAATCCCAAGAAAGCTCCCTGCATGGGAGTGAGTGGAAATGTGCAGGAGCAGACAACACACGTGTATGTGCACACACAAACACATCTCACATGTGCACACACGTGCATGCACACAAACATAGTGACAAACATACGTAGACACAAATGCACATGCAGACATGTCCACAGAGACACAAACACATCCACACATAGACGCGTGCACGTGGAGAGTCCTGGGGGTGGATTAATGTGTGGAGGGGTCGATGGACTGGGGCCATGAGCTGTGTGTCGTGGACAGAGGAGAAGAGGGCGTTTCAGGCAGGACAGGAGAGGAAGGGAAGGCAGAGAAAGGTGCTTTGCTGGGAGTCAGCGGCCCCCACTAGACACAGCTAGTGTTTGATTGGTTTGCCCCAAGGATGTCCTGAGAACCCCGTAAAGGCGGCAGCCACCTGTGACTCAGTGCCGTTCACCTGTCTGCACTCGGGCCCAGGACTCCTCTCGCTGTTTGGTGACGTCCCAGGGCCTGCAGGCCGATGCCGCGTTCCTCCAGCCGCATGTGACTGTCACCAGGCGCTCTGCAGGCATGTGATGCTCGGCAAGGGCTCGGGGCCGGCGCAGGCCCCGCGGTGGGCAGGGAGGGCGAGGTCTGGGAGGTTAGGACGGAGGGGTGCCCTCCTGCGTCGCAGGGTTGGCTCAGCCTGGTGGGGCCGCTGCTGCCCTCCTGTAGAGCCTGCCCCTCACCCGGGCAGCAGCTGCCATCGCTCTGCAGCCACGGCTCCTTGGTTCCTCGCTCCTGGCTCTGCCTGGAAAAAGTGAGTTGAGCAAGTGGCCCAGGGAGTAATGAGTGCCCAGGACATTGGACTGACAAGGGGGCAGCCCCCCATCAGGGCGTCGGGCTCTGCCACACATGAGCCCAGAGTTCCCTCTCCCATCCGGGCAGGAGAAGGAGGACGGCCTTTGGAATTTCTGTCCTGAGATTTTCCAGGAACACTTTAGGCATAAAATCACGTTAGTGGCAGTGGCTTTTCAAGACTCTTGTCTGAGCATTTCTAAGACTTCTGAGCGTAGAGGGGATCGTGTTGGTAACAGGGCCTCCCTGAGACACTGATGTTTGCATATGGATCCCCCACCTTTCGAGAGGGGGCTCGGTGCTCAGCTGTCCTAAAGCGTGCTGATGTGCTGATTCCTTCAGCTGTTCCCAGCTGGGGACCTAGGGGGTCGGGGGGCGGGGCTGTTGACTTCAGGGCTGTTTGAACAGAGCTGCTCTCGCTGCTGAACGCAGCCCAGGGAAGGTGGGCTGAAACCCCCAGCACAACCTGGAGAAGACGGGGTGACGAGGGCATTCAGGCAAAGGGATGGACAGCTGGTGTGCAGAGCACACGCGGGATCTAGAGTAGAGTGGTAGCTAAAGCAGTGTTGAGTGGATGTGCGTGTGGTTATGTGAGCAGGTGAATGTGGGTGTGCAGTCCCATTCTGGCTCTCCTCTTTTGGGCTCTGTAATCTAGAGCCAGTCCTCAGGTCTCTGTGCCTCGGTTTCTTTATTCGTAGGCTGGCTGATGGGCACAGGCTCGCAGAATGAAGGCGGGCACTGGACACCTTGCCTGGTCAGCTGGGCATCTCGGTGCTACCAGCAGCCCTGTTGGGAGGTGCCAGATGGGATAGAGCTCGGAGCGGTTTCTGTCCAGCCAGGGGTCCTTGTGTGGATGGGTACATCCCCCACCTGCACTCCTCCGGCTGCTGCCCACGGCTGGGACCCCCACTCTGGCGGGCAGCACAGAGGGTGGGTGCTGGGCAGTGGGGTCTGCCTGGCTGTAAAGGGAGGGTGGCGGCCATAATCAAAGCAGACACCAGCACTCGTGGTAAATCCAAGCAGCCCCAAAGCCGGCACGGGCAGAGCTTACGGCCACACGGCAGCATCCTTTTCGTGTCCTGGACGAAGGAAGTGTTAGCTGAGGCTGTTCCAGGGAAGGAGCGGGGGCACATGGGAATGTCCAGCTGCGGGCTGCCTGGTTCATGCCCTCTGGAGCAGTGGCAGTGCCCAGATCCCGTCCTTTCCTGAGACACAGCTCGGAAGAGGTGCCCGGTGAAGACAGGGCTGAGAGGAGGCAGGGTGGGGCCCTGTGCAGGGCTGGCACCCAGGCTGTGGGCAGGGGTGACCTGGCAGTTCCTGCTGTCCACACAGAGACTGAGATCTGGGGGATGGTGGTGGCAGGGGAGGACGACTGTCCCTGTGGAACCTGCTGGCAGCGGCAGTCTCAGTATGTCCCATAACCCTCCTTTCCCTCCGTGTCATACCCCTGCTGCGTGTCCTGTTCCTTCCAAGTAGTTCTCAGGGTTTAACCAGAAACCCCCGCAGGGACTGACAAGTATGATGAACGTGGCACGAGCAGGGTCAGCCCCGAGAGAGCCTTTCCGATCAGTGAGAAAGGGGTTAGGTCCGTGGTCGGCAAACTGAGGCTCGCGAGCCACATGCGGCTCTTTGGCCCCTTGAGTGTGGCTCTTCCACAAAATACCACGGCCTGGGCGAGTCTATTTTGAAGAAGTGGCGTTAGAAGAAGTTTAAGTTTAAAAAGTTTGGCTCTCAAAAGAAATTTCAATCGTTGTACTGTTGATATTTGGCTCTGTTGACTAATGAATTTGCCGACCACTGGGTTAGGTGTTACAGAAGGCCACCAGTCACCAGTGTTTGAGCCCAGATTGAGGCTCTGGTGAGATGGGGTGAGGACAGACCAGCGTCTGCAAGAGGGGACGGAATGGGGGCGGGGGGCGGGGAGCAGGCTGAGGAGCTGCACCTCCTAGCAGGTGGAAGCCCAGGTCCCTCCCGGCTCCTCCTTGGATGTTGAATTTCTCAGAAGCAACAGTTGCAACTGAGGAGCTGGACTTGCACCGGGGTTCAGTTTTCACGCAGGGCGTGCAGTCCCATGCTGCGCAGGCGGGGACCCCACTTGTTGTTCAGTTGCGGCGGCTCTGCGCACAGGGCTGGGGGCTGCCCCCTGGTGTCCCATGGCCCCAGCCCTGTCCCGAGCAGCCACCCCGAGGGGGCTGTGCCAGGCACCGTCTCTTGGAGCTGGGCTCTGTGTAGGGTGCTCAGGCTATTGGGCCAGCGAGAGGTTCCTTCCAGAAGCTGCCCTGGGGGTCGGGGTGCTGGCCTGGAGACCCGCTTTTCACACACAGCAGCACAGGGATCGGCGGTAGTCCGGCGAGGAGCAGCGAGGCCCGCAGCTCACAGCTCAGCGAGTTAGGAATTCCAGTGAACGTGCTTGAATGTCCCCTGGGCCTCTCGGGGTCTGTGGCTGTTTTAAGGAGGTGTGAGACCCTCTCAGTGTCGCTGTGATATAGAAGTTTCTGTCTTTTTTCTTCCATGAGAGGGAAAAGAAAGAGCCGCCGGGAACATGAATGGGGTTGCTGGCCGTGGGCGGGGAGGGTGGGCCGGGCGGAGCTGGCTGGCCCCACCTCCCCAGGGCAGAGGCCTGCCCGCCCTCCTCCGTGGTGCACACAGCCCGATGGCTCCCAACCCCAGCAGCCGCCTGGGCCTGCCCCTGCTGCTGCTGCTGCTGCTGCTCACCTGCTGCCTCGCCGCCAGCCCGGTGGAGCTGCTGGAATGGCTGTGGTCCACTAACACGGATCAGCCCATCGCCTCCCCCGTCTCCGCGGCCCCAGGCAGCCCACCTGTGCAGCCCACAGAGGATACCACCACCCAGGTAGCCCCTCAGGATGGCCCCACCGAGCGGGGGACGGCGCCCGCCAGCCCCGAGCTGCCCCTGGAGAGTCTGGAGGCCGGCCAGGGCGAGGCCTCCACTGCCCGTCCTCCCTCCCTGGCAAGCCCGGACACGAAGGGGGAGAATATTACTGGCGTCGGAGCCATGATCCTGAACGTGGCTATGGGTATCCGGAGCTTCATCCAGCTGTGGGGTAATATCACCTCCGCCGAGAACGCCACTGGAATGGAGATGCCAACACTTGCGACCCCGACAGGCCCCCTCACCTTCCCAGGGCCCTCCAGTGCCCCCCAGGAGAATGGGACCACTCCCTGGCTGACCAGTGGGGCCCTGAGCTCTCCGGACACGAAGAAGACTGAGGCTGGCAGCCTGCCAGTGCCCACCCAGCCACTGCCCTCCCCGGACAGGCCCCGGGCACTGCTCAGGGAGCCCTCGGTGCCACGGAAGTCCCCAGGTAGAGCTGTCTCCTCCATGCGGGGCGGGGCCCCTCCCTGGGGAAGCCAGCAGTCCCCAGCTTGGCCCCCGGATCTGGATGGCAACGGACTCTTGCCCGGCATCCTCGAGCGCACGCCGCTTCTGCTTCCCCTGGTGATGGGCTCCCTGGGCGCGCACGCTGCCCCCTCGGCTGCCGCCTCTGACCCCCCCGCCAATCTGTCTCAGATCTCACTCGCAGCTTCAACTGGGGACCGTGGTGCTTGGGTTCCTCACGGGGCTAATTCTGTGGGGCCTGGTCTTGCTGATAACGTTGCACTGCTCAGGGCCCCCCGGCTGAGCCCCACGGTGCAGCCTGTCCGCCACGTCGCCGGCCGCTGCCTGCCCCTGCCGCCCTCCCTGCCTGTCTGCAGCAGCCTGGGCATCGGGCGCTCCTGGCTGCCCAACCATCTCCACCACTCGAGTGGAGAGGAGGTCCTGGCGGCTGCCCGGGCCTGGGGCGGCCTCCTCCGGACGCACTGCCACCGCTTCCTCGCCTGGTTCTTCTGCCTGCTGCTGGCCCCACCCTGCGGCGCTGGCCCCTCGCCCTCCCCGCCACCCTGCCGCCAGTTCTGCGAGGCCCTGGAGGACGCGTGCTGGAGCCACTTGGACGGGGGCAGGCTGCCAGTCGCCTGCGCCTCGCTCCCGGCCTGGGAGGACGGGCACTGTGTGTTCATTGGGCCGGCTGCAGGTAATGCCTGGCCCCGCCCGCCCCACCCTTTCCATTTTGCTCTTTCATGGCAGCCTGGCCAGGGCTGGTGTGAACCTGGCATAGGCCCCTTTGCCCCCGGTGCTGGCCTTGGTGGGCCCTCGGGAGGCAGGAGTGCCACACCTCCTTGGCTGGGGGGAGGCTGGGGTCTGGAGAGAACGGCACGCGACCCTAGGTTCTGTGTGCGAGACGGCAGTGCGTGGGGAGCAGCCCCTGCCCAAGCATTTTCACTCAGGGGTGCTCCGAGGCACCCCGTCACGGAAGGGAGGCTGAGGGCGCGGGCATGATGTGCCGAGGGAGCCGGCATTCCCACCTGCTTCTGGCTGCTGCTCCAGTCTGATTGGGGGGAGGGGGCTGGGGGTGGGTGTCACAGGGGGGAAGCATGCCAGCAGGCGGTGAGTCTGATGCTCAGGTGGGGCCCGGTCCCCGCGCTTAGAGGCCCCATCCGTGTCGGGCTCTGCGTGTCCCCTCCCCTTCCTCTCTGTGGGGAGCAGCCTTGCCCACTCATCCGTCCCTGCAGGCACTGGGCTTTGGCGCTGGGCAATGGGGGTGGGGTGGCTGCACTGGATCTCAAGGGGGTGTCCCCATACTGGGCCCCTGAGGGTTGTGTGGGTGACTCCTTGGCCCCCTGTGCCAGGCCTAGGGCGAAGTGAAGGGGGTTGCTAGCACCCAGGCCCAGCCAGGGCAGGAGCAAGTGCCAATGATGGGTGGTGCCCAACCCCACGGAAGGGGCACACCAGAGGCTGGGTGGGGGGGAGGATGGCTGCTGCGGACAGCGACGGGGCTGGGGCCTGCTGCCAGCAGGAGTGGCCGGAGTGTGTCCGGCAGAGGAACAGCCCATCAGGGCCTGCGCTGGGAGGCCCTGTACGTGTAGGGTTGGGGGCCACAGTGAGCGGCACGTTCCCGCGCCCCATACACATGCGGTGCCTGGAACACCCAAATATTGGGCTGGCCGGGGCCTTCTCCTCACCTTGTCCCCTCCGAGAGTGTGTGGCAGGGGCCGCCCCCCAGGGAGTGGCTTGCCCGGGGCCCCTGGTTCCATGTAGAGGAGCCTGGCCACTCCCCACTCCACCTCCTTCGCCGCCACATGGCTGGGGCAGGGCCTGAATACACCAGACCTGCTGGGCCTCGGACAAGGCCCCGGTCTCCTGTGGGTGAGGGTGTGGGTCGGGGGGCGGGGACTCTCTCTGACCGCAGCTGGCCTGGTCAGCCGCGTGGCCTAAAGAGGACTCCTCACTGGACATCTGCACCATTGGCAGGATCCCCGCGTGGGAGGGAGGCCGTGTTCCCTGCAGGGTCCTGGGGGAATCTGCCGTCAGCGCTCACTGCTTGCTCCCGCCCCCTCGGGCTGGTGGTGGGTTTCAGCTCATCTCACCAGGGACCTTCCTGGTGTGGCCTGGCTGGGGAGGGTCCCCCGGGTGTTTCCCCCCTCCTCTGGCATTTTAGTGAGGGGGCAGGCGGAGGAGGAGGAAGGCCAGGTGGGGAGCGGAGGGACCAGGAAGGCCCCAGCCCCTCTCCTGTATTGGTGAATGTCCCCCTCCCTGCCCCGTGACGGGTTAGGGGGGCTGATGAGTGGGGGTGCTGGGATGCAACAACCATCATTGGCTTCGTGAGGTCCTTGGGCTGTGTGTGTGTGTGTGTGTGTGTGTGTGTGTGTGTGTGTGTGTGAGGCGGGGAGGGGGGGGCTCTCTGTGGGAGAGGGGGAGACCTGAGCCCGGGTGCTGCTTCCTTCCCCGGACCTGTCCAGCACTGCCCATCGGGTCTCAGCTGCCCCACCACCTTTCCCATCCTTCCTCCTGAGGGTGCCCTGCAGGGTGGCTGCAGGCCCTGGCAGAGTTGGCCCCCACGCCCCTCCTGCTGGGCCAGTGGGGTGTGGATGGGTCACCTGGTCCCAGCACACCAGCCTGAGGCCACAGCTCTGTCCAGCCTCCGGAAGGGCCTCCCCTGTACCTGCTCCTCTCTGCCCCCCTAAGGAGAAGGGGGTGGGGAGGAGCTGGGGCAGTCCAGCCAGTGGCTGGGCGCGGGGAGGTGGTCAGGAGGGAGAAGGCCACCTTGGGAGCCCTGTGCTGGAGCTGCCGGTCGGTCAGCTCGCTGTTGAGCACTCGGTTCAGGGTCTTGCCATCTGTGAACGTGTCCCTCAGGCCACAGAGAAAAGTGGGTGAGGCCCCACCCTGGGGAGGGCAGGCGCAGGTCCCAGGTCCTCACTGTCCACACTGGGAGGGCCAGTAGGGGATTGCCCCTTAGCAAGGAGGGAGCTCAGGTCAGAGGGCAGGGTTGGGGCAAGAGGGACAGGTGTCTAGAGGCAGCCCCTCCTGGAAAGGGAGGTTCTGCAGAGCTGCATTGTGGGGGACTGCCTTCCTCCCCGGCCCTCACCCCCGCGACCACTCTCCCCACATCGTGCCCTCGCTGCTTCTCTCCTGTGTCAGGTTTTCATCCCACAACTAGCTGTGGACACACTGTCATCAGGATCCAAGCTACTCGAGAGAGGGCTGGACACAGCCCAAGCCCCTCACGGCCAGGATGGGGCGTCCTCCGTCCCCTCAGTGTATTGGTATCGATGTGTGTGCAGGCGTGTCCTGAGGCTGCTGTGACAAATGACCACACACTTAGTGGCTTACAACCACGCAGTTGTGTTACCTTAACTCCTGGGGTCGGACGTCAGAGGTCCTCCCCCTGGGCTCGAATGAAGGTGTCCGGGCCGGTTCCTCCTCGGGCTGCAGGGAGATTCTGTTCCCACCCTTGCCCTCATTTGTGGCCAGTGGCCCGTGGCCCCTTGTCCCTTTTCAAAGCCAGCAAGGTCAGCCAGGCCCATCTCAGGCTGCCATCTCTGGGTCTTCTTCCCTCATCACAACTTTCTCTGCCCCAGTGGGAGAGGTTCTCCCTTTTAAGGGTGCATGTGGTTAGATTTGGACAAACTCCCCATCTTAAGGGCCATCACCGTCATCACGTTTGCATAGTCGTGTTGGCCACATGGAATAATAGTCACAGGTTCCAGATGAGGATGTCTTTGGGGCCCTCATCTAGATCATCAGAAATCGTTCATGGAGGCCTTTGTGGGGGGCGTTGATGTGAAGTCAGATTTGGACATTAGAATCATGTCACGTGTCCGTGGTGTCCCCACCCAGTGACATGGGTGCCTCCAGTTGCCCTTCATAGTCTTTCAGTCAAGTGTTGAGCAGTAGATGTCCCTGAGGGGTTTGTTCTGTGATATTGAGATGAGGTTCTTCACCCGCCCCAGACGCTTGCCTGTGGAATTGCTGCTGCAGGTAATGAAGTGGCAGGTGTGGCCTGCTCTTCACTCGGCGGTTCGGGGAGTCTCTCCGCGTGTGCTCCATTCTAATGGGAGAGTGGGGCAGGCAGCTGCCTTTGGGTCGGCATCCTGAGAGAGAACTTCCCACCCCCCTCACCGTGTGCCGTGTGTATTGGGGGGTCGGGTGCATGTGGGTGGTGCCAGGCCCATTACATGTCAGAGCACTGAAAGTATCACCCCCTTGTCCCACTTAATGGCTTCAACTTGACTTCTGTTTTATCTGATAGTCGTGTTGCAATGTTTGCTTACTTTCTGCTGTCATTTGCCTGTTCTGTTTTTTTGAAAAAATACTTTTTTTTTAAAGAGCAGTTTCAGGTTCATAGCAAAATTGAGGGGAAGGTACAGAGGTTTCCCATATGCCCCCATTCCCCCTCCCCTCCCCAACACACTCAGCCTCCTCCATTTTATGTTGTATGTTCCAAGGATTGGGGCAAAAGTGTAATGGCATGTGTTCATCATCATCCCCACCCTAAACAAATCCCCTCTTCTCCGCCTGTTCATCCGACCCTCACCCAGTCCCTGGCAACCACTGAACGTTTTACTGTCTCCACAGTTTTGCCTTTTCTAGCATGTCATAGAGTTGGAATAATATATGATGTAGCTTTTTTAAAGACTGGCTTTTTTCACTGAGTATGCATTAACGTTTCCTCCATGTCGTTTTATGGCTTTATAGCTCATTTCTCTTTATCCTATATAATAAAGAGCTAATATGCTAATTAGACCGAACAGCAGAATGACCATCCAGACGACCTTCCGGATGACCTTCAGGACAAAGCCGGGGCTGCGCGGGCCGAACCCCTTGCACGAATTTCGTGCATCGGGCCTCTAGTCACTGAATAATATTCCATTGTTTAAATGTTCCACAGTTTATTTACTCATTCACCTGCTGAAAGACATCTTGGTTGCTTCCAAGTTTGGGCAATCCTATATAATAAAAAGCTAATATGCAAATCGACCGAATGGCGGAATGACCGGTTGCTATGATGCGCACTGACCACTGATGCTCAACACAGGAGCTGCCCCCTGGTGGTCAGTGTGCTCCCACAGGGGGAGCACGCTCAGCCAGAAGCTGGGCTCATGGCTGGCGAGTGCAGCGGGGGTGGTGGGAGCCTCTCCAGCCTCCACAGCAGCGCTGTCGTCAGTTGGACATCCCCCGAGGGCTCCTGGACTGTGAGAGGGCGCAGGCTGGGCTGAAGGATGCCCCACCAAGTGCACGAATTTTGTGTACCGGGCCTCTAGTTAGGAATAAAGCTTCTGTACACATCTGTGTGCAGGTTTTTGTGTGGAAATAAGTTTTCAAGTCCTTTGGGTAAATACCAAGGAGTGTGATTGCTAGATTGTAGGGTAAGAGTGTGTTTAGTTTTGTAATAAACCACCCAGCTGTCTCCCACAGTGGTTGCACCGGGTTGTATTCCCACCAGCAGTGACTGAGTTCCAGTTGCTCCACACCCTGGCCAGCACTTGGCTGTCAAGTGTTCCTGATTGTAGCCCTTCTAATAGGTGTGAAGTCGTGTCTTATGCCTGTTTTAATTTGCATTGCCCTGGTGAGTGTGATGTGGAGCATCTTTTCATATGTTTATTTGCCATATTTACCTCTTCTTTGGTGTTAGAAATAAGGCGAGCCATCCAAGTCACTGGTCCTGGTAGAACACAAAACATACTCGGGAGCCAGGCAGCAAGGCAAACATCTTTACTTCTACGCAGCAGGGTGTGCACACATGGTCTGGAAGTGTGTGCACACTGAGCAGGCGATGTGCTCGGGTTTATAATCCCTGATGCACGTGACCTGTCCTTTGCTCTTGATTGGAGCTCAGGTGCACAGTCTTTCCCGATTGGCTAATTCAAAGGGAGGGGTTGGCCTTTGCTGTTTCAAGATGGCGGCCCTCAGGGGAGCTGCAAGCCATGTGGTCAACATGGCGTCTTCCAAGTCACGCAGTCCAGCGGCTGTCTAAACTGTTCCTTGACAGAAAAGATGATTTGTTGATTCTCACATTGGTGAGGTGCCTGTTAAGATCTTTGGCCCACTTTTCAATCGGATTGTTTGTTTTATTGTTGAGTTTTGAGTGTTCTTGTATATTTTAGATATATCTCCTTTTATCAGATACATGTTTTGAAAATATTCCCTCCAGTCTGTGGTGTGTCTTCTTATTGTTTTAATGTGCCTTTTGCATAACGGAAGTTTCTAATCTTAAAGAAATTAAATGAAGCTTAGCTTATCAATGATATTTTTTCATGAATTGTGCCTTTGGTGTTATATCTAAAAGGTCATTGCCATATCCAAGGTCATCAAGAGTTTTCCCTGTTATCTTCTAGCAGTTTTATGGTTTTGCACATTCCTTTTTAGGTCTGTGATCTACGGTGAGTTAATTTCTGTAAAAGGTATGAGGTCTGTGTCTAGATTTAATTTTTTGTACATTGGTGTTCAGCAGTTCCAGCACCATTTGTTGGAAACATCATCTTTACTCCATTCTATTGCCTTTACTCCTTTGTCAAAGATCAGTTGACTATATTTATGTGGCTCTATTCCTGAGTTCTCTATTCTGTTCCATGAATCACTTTGTTGTTTCAAGAATACCATACTGTCTTGATCACTGTAGGTTTAGAAAACTTTGTTTTTCTCCTTCAGAATTGCATTGGCTATTCTGGGTCTTTGTCTCTCCATATATACTTTAGAATCTGTCGATATTCACACAATAACTATCTGGGATTTTGATTGAGATTTCTTTGAATCTATAGATTGTTGGGAAGAACTGACATCTTGACAATATTGAGTCTTTTTATGGAATATATCTACATTTCTTTAGCTCTATGATTCCTTTCTTCAGAGTTTTATAGTTTTCCTCATATAGATCTTGTATATATTTTGTTTGATTTATATCTAAGTATTTAATTTTGGTATTCTGTAAATAGTATTCTGTTTTTAATTTCAAATTCCACTTGTTCATTGCCTGGTATGTAGAAAACAGTTGAATTTTGTATATTAATCTTGTATCCCACATCCTTGCTATGATCATTTATTAGCTCCAGGAGGTGTGTGTGTGTGTGTGTGTGTGTGTGTGTGTGTGGCGGCGGGGGGGGGGGGTTTGTTTGTTAATTCTTTTGAGTATTCTACATAGATGATTATATCATCTGCAAACAGACAGTATTATTTCTTTCTTCCCAATTTGTGTACTTTATTTCCAATTCTTGTCTTATTTCATTAGCTAGGACTAACAGTATGATGTTGAAAAGAAGTAGAGAGGGGACTTTCCTGCCTTGTACCTGATTCTGGTGGGAGAGGTTCAAGTTTCTCGCCATTAAGTATGATGTTGGCTGTAGGTTTTTTTTGTAAATATTCTTTATCAGGTGGAGGAAATTCTGCTGTACTCTTAGTTCACTGACAGTTTTTATCATGAATGGGTATTGGGTTTTGTCAAGTGCTTTTTCTACAATTTTGACGGGATATTGTGATTTTTCTTCATTAGCCTTGATGTGATAGAGTACGTTAATTCATTAAAAAACAGCCTTGCATGCCTGGGATAAGTCCACTTGGTCGTGGTTGGCCTGCTTGCTGAAAGGAAAACGTGTCCTCAACAAGGCTAGTCCCCCGATTCCTTGATCTGAGGGGAGTGTGGGCCACGGGATGGGCCCCAGCTTGTCAAAGGTGTCACCCACTGCGTTCTGGGACACGGCATTCTGGGAAGGCATTCCTCTGAGCTCTCAGAGAGCGGCATGGCTCGCTTTTTAGAGAGATGCTGATTTCCCACCCAAGACAGCAGGGCCATTGCCGTGGGCCTTGACCCCAGCGCAGCAGCTGCCAAAGCTCTGCGGGGAGGTGGCCGCATCCTCCACTCACGCTCTCGGTGCCTGGAACTGGCGAGCTGGTCAGTGAGCTCAGGGCCTTGGCGTTCGGAGGCTTCCTTCCAACGGGCACCTGAGGTGTCACGGAGAGGAAGTGGGAGCACTTGGAGAAGGAGCTGCTCATCCATCCCTGGGCTCCCTAGGCTGCCCGGGTACCATGCTGCTGTCCTCCAGCCCAGGAGTCGACAGCTGCTGCATCTTGCGTTCTTTTATTATTTTTTAAATCCTCACCCAAGGATATTTTTCCCATTGTTTTTTTTGTTGTTGTTGTTGTGTGTTTTTTTTTAGAGAGAGAGATTGGGAAGGAGGGAGAGGGGAGCAGAGGGGGGGAAGAGAGAGAGAGAGAAACATCAATGTGAGAGAGGCACGTTGATTGGTTGCCTCCCGCATGCTCCCCGACGCGGGTGGGAGGGGTGGGGGAGGGGGGGGGGGGACAGAGAGTGAACTCGCAACCAAGGTATGTGCCCTTGACCGGGAATTGAATCCATGACCCTTCAGTCCGCAGACCGATGCTCTAACCACAGAACAAACCGGCCAGGGCTGCATCTTGACTTCTTAATTAATTTGGAAAATTTTCTAGCCCCGAACGAGGAAGGGTGGTGGTGGAGCATACCCGTGTTTAACTTTGGGGACAGCTGAGTCAGGACACCATGGCTTCTGGCACCCAAACTGGTGACAGTCCTGTTCCCAATCTTAAACATCCCCCTGAGTGGACACTCAGGCCCCAGGTCCTTCTGATACAAGGCACTGTCATAGCAACCGCCATCCTGGTGGACAGCAGTCTGTCTTTGAGCAGCAAGTGACCACTCACCTCCACAGGCAGGGTCTTCCTCTGAGGCCCCTGTTCTCAGGAGGGGCCCTTCGCCCTCAGCAGAGGCCAGGCCACTGTTCCACCGAGGCTGCCGTCCGCTGCTCCTGGCAGTCCCCCACTTCCCGTCTGCATGAGGGTCTTACCCTCAGGGAGGGTGAGATCAGTGGGAGCCCTGGATGGCTGGCAGTGCTGCCACATGGCGGGCCAGCAGGGCCACTCAGAGCCACACCGCTGACCCTGGGGAACCAACCCTGGCAAGTACCCACAGTGCATGTCCCCCTGCGGTAGCCCTTTCTCCTGTTTTTATTTATTTTTTCCTCAGGGACTCTTATAAGACAACTTGTCTTAGGAAATTGGGGTCAGCATTTCTTCCCTCTGCTTGCCCCAGAAGACCCCAGGTCAGCCTGGCCCTGCTGGTGGGCCAGACCCAGGTGCCCATCACACACAAGCAGTCACATAGATGCACGTACTAGACGTATGTGCGTGTGCGCACGCGCACACACATATACACACACACACTTGCACTTTCCAAGGGTCAGGGCTCTTAGCCAACTTTGGCCACAGAGTCAGGCTCCGCCGGGCAAAGTGGATATGCAGGAAGTCATGCATGCACCGGTCTCTCCTTGAGCTGGTGCCTGCCCTCTCCTGTGTCCGGCAGTGACCACACTCACTGCGTGGGGACGTATCTAAGCCCTCTGCCCTAACGCTCAGCACTCCTGGCCCCTAGGGCAGGGGAGCCTGAGACTAGTGGCCCCCACATGCTCCGTATTGCATGCGAGGGCTTGGGCAGGTCCAGGCACACGGTCAGGTCAGGCCCTGCTCCGGCCCAGGGTCAGCATCATGGACAGCAGGGCCTCTGGTTCCTCCTGCTGGACAAGAAATGAGGGGAGAGAACCCAGCACCCTGGCTGTGTCCCCGCTTGGGCTCCTGCCACTGAGGGGCCTCCAAATGCTGGGATGTCAGTCAGAACTCGTGCTCTGTGACACTGATGGCCCAGGAGGAGGACACACGAGCGGCTCTGACTGTTGGCTCCTGAGGGGCGTGAATGGAAGGGATGCATGAGCCTCCGGGTGTTTAGAAGGCAGGTGGGCATCTGCCTTCTAGCTTGAGTCGCACTAGTTTGAGCATCTGTGGGTTGAGAAAGCAGACCTCCTGCCGGTGGATCCCCCTCACGAGGCTGCTCTCCAGGTCACCCCAGTGTGGACACACCAGGAGGGGAGGAGAGCCCCGACACTTGGAACCTTAAGCTGGAACCCCCGCCTCCTGGAAACACTGCGTGGCACCCTTGGTCCGAGCTGACTTGGTTCCCAGAAGCCCATGCAATAGCCTCAGCCGAGCTGTCACATCTCCTAAGCCCCAGCCAACCTGGGGGGCTGGGTGTGAGTTGCTGTATTGAGTGTCAGCACAGACGTGGAAACCACAGGACCGAACCAGCTAAGCCAAGTCCTCCAGGAGGCACAGCCCCTCTCGTTTTCTGCTGTCCTAGGAGTGTGCTTCCGGGCTGGTTCTGATGAGGCTAAAGCTGCAGGGGACAGCCCGGAGCACAGCCTTCTTTTCCTTGTTTGTGAGGGAGTGAGGGATGCTGTTGCCCGTGCCCTGCACTGTTCCTGTGGGTCCCAGCGTGGGGTCCGAGCGTGGGGATGATGAGTGATGGGGGCGAGGCATGTTCTAAGCATGGGATGAGGACGGGGTGTGGGGCAAGGTTGCAGGTGGGCTCAGAACCCCCAACCCCTTCACAGTAGGCTCCTTGCCCCTCCTCTTGCCACGCTGGTTTGGGATGGTCCCTGCTGCGTCCTGCTCCCCACCCCACCCCACTGCCCCCGGGCCTGTAAGCTTGTTGAGAGGATGGTTTATAGGTTTATGGCCACCATGTTCTGGCCCAGCGTGTGTCTGAATAAGGTGGGGTATCCATCCACCTCCCCGGCCAGCAGAGCCCAGAGGAGCAGAGCAGGTGCCAGGTGCATGACTCGGTTTCCCCTTTGTGCTCTGCACGCAGCCTCACAAGGTGTCTTTTTCCTCTTCACAGAGAGAGTGGTCACAGAGGTGGGGCTCCTCCAGCTGCTCGGGGATCCCCCGCCCCAGCAGGTCACCCGGATTGATGACCCCGACGTGGGACCAGCCTACGTCTTCGGTCCAGACGCCAACAGCGGCCAGGTGGCCCGGTACCACTTCCCCAGCCCGTTCTTCCGTGACTTCTCGCTGTTCTTCCACGTGCAGCCGGCCACCGAGGCCCCGGGGGTGCTGTTCGCCATCACGGATGCAGCCCAGGCAGTGGTCTCCGTGGGCGTGAAGCTGTCGGGCGTGAGTGACGGCCAACAGCACATCCAGCTCCTGTACACCGAGCCGGGCGCGGCCCGGACACGCACAGCTGCCAGCTTTGCCCTGCCCGCCTTCACCGGCCAGTGGACGCGCTTTGCCCTCAGTGTGGACGGTGACTCCGTGACGCTCTTTGTGGACTGCGAGAAGATCCAGGGGGTGTCCTTGGCACGGTCCCCACGCGGCCTGGAGCTGGAGCCCGGCTCCGGCTTCTTCGTGGCTCAGGCCGGAGAAGCGGACCCCGACAAGTTCCAGGTAACTGTGGCTGCTGCTTGAGGACTGGACCAGTCCTGGGGGAGTGGCCATCGGTCCCTACCTGGCTTCAGGCCCCAGGGTTTGCCTGGCCCCAACGTGCTTATTCCCTGATTCCCTGGTGCTCTGGCCCCTTGGGGTCTCTCTGAGGCCCCCTTGGGACCATCTTTCTAACTGCCACCATCTACACGAGACAAGCGAAAGACCCCGGGATCCCTAATTAAGAATTTTAAGATGGCAGCAGCAGAGGGTAGAAGCAGGCATGGGCCCTTCTGGGGATAAGCTGTACCCCATGCACACTGCACACCCGCTGGGCCGGGCCGGGGCTTCATGCCCAGTGCCAGCATCAATTGTGCTGTTGTTATTTTACCAAACTGCTCAGCGGCCCACTCAGAGCGCCGTGGGCAGGACTTCCCCAGCAGTGCTGTCTCCACTGTGTCCCCAGGAGGTCCCCACTCCCTGGGCCGGACCCCGGCCTTCATCTGGGGGGCGGCCAACACCAGAACTTGGGTGGGTTCTTTGTCCCAAGCCCTTGGCCCCTATACTTGGAACCTTTAGCTGGAACCCGGCGTGGGCACCCTTGGTTCGAGCTGACTCAATTCTAACATTACAGCCGGTCTGCAGCTGGCACGCCCCGCACAGGGGTCCCTGTGTGTGCTGACGGGGGACGGCTCCAGGGGACAGAAAGTTAATTATTACCCAGACAAGAGCTGCTTGATGAAAGTTGTTCTAAGTCCTGGCGATTCGGGTTCTGAAAGCTGGCCTTTCACCCTTGGCAGAAACTTTCACCCGTGGGGTCTGGGGGCCAGCAGGACTTTGGTACCAAACTGGGCCGCTTTGTGTTTTCATTTTGATCCTCAAACATGATTAACTGGAAGGCGTCACAGAGGGACGTCTCATCCCGGGAGGGGCTGTGTTCGCTGGCTGTTTGTTGTGTGACCTCCCGGGCATTTCTAGACGGAAAAGTATGCCATTGTTCCATATGTCTTTGCCGGTCTAACTGAAAACTGACCGTGTGCTGCCGGAGATGGGGGCTGCCTAGGGCTCGGGGTGCTCAGGGAGGGGCTTCCCCCCAGGCCTGGCCAGGGCCACACGTCCGTCATTTGTGCAAAAACATGGCTGCCAGTTGGATGCGAAAGCAAGCTGCACCTGCGGGTTTTAATGGGCGTTTCTTGTTGTGAGTGAAGACAGTCTTTGATTCTTTTCACGCGTCTATTGGCTATTTGTATTTCTTCCTTTGTGACTGGCCTGTTCATGTTCTTTGCATTTCTGTTTTGATGGGTTCACGCCATTTCCTATTGGTTTTTACAAACTCTTTACATATGAAAGAAACCTGTCCTTTGTTTTGTGTGCTGCAAATATTATTTCCCAGTTTGTCATTTGCCTTTTTAAAGTATATATATATAGTATTGATTTCAGAGAGGAAGGGAGTGGCAGAGAGAGTTAGAAACATCAATGATGGGAGAGAATCATTGATCGACTGCCTCCTGCACACCCCCTACTGAGGATCGAACCCACAACCTGGGCATGTGCCCTTGACGGGAATCGAACCTGGGACCCTTCAGTCCGCAGGCCAACGCTCTATCCACTGAGCCAAGCCAGCTTGGGCTGTCATTTGCCTTTTTATCTTGCATTTTTTAACCATTTGTATGCCATAATAAGCATCTATAGATGCAAGTAGTGGACCTTTTTAATTAAATTCAAAATATCATGGCAGTGAACTGGTTAAAGACCATTGGGATATTTAAAGTGTTTGTGTGGTTTAATCTGGCCCAGGGAAGACTCCTATGACTTTGCATCCTGGCCAGGTCTTTGAGGTTAGACAGACAGAAGTGGGGAGTTTAAGGCTGCTGTTTGGCTCTGGTTGTGGCCCTGCCTCCTGTCCGCTGTGCCACGTTCAGTCCAGGCGAGGCCTGACTCCTATGTCTGCGCAGACGCGAAGTTCCAGGCGTGTTCTGTGTGGGTTTCTGGTCAGATTCCAGCTCGGTGAGAGGAGCAGCCCGCTGTCTGACGAGATTGATGAGTACAAGGTGTTTCAGACGTTCGCCTTGAGATTCTTAGGAAAGAATCACTCACGTCGAGTGATTTATATGATTCGGCAGAAACGAAAGCTCAGGGGCGTCCTCCCGACGGGTCCCCGTGGCTCCTTACAGAACCTTTATTCTTTTCTCCTGACAGAAAATTCTGGAACCTCCTTGGTCTTTTCAGGTCTATTCTTCTTGTCAGATTTGGTTATAAATTTCCCTTGGACGCGGTTTGTTCCACGCAATCATTACGGTGTTTTGCTTGTTAACATGCTACGTGCGACTCTTGTTCAGTGTCAATGTACCTGTCCATTTTTTACCGGTTCAGATGCTCTGCTCACATTTTCTTCGCGGCCTTGCTCTTTGGGGAAAGTGTCCCCATTTGCTCATTCCCTGTTTGCTTCTTGGTGATGCCACCTTCCTCTTAGTCGGGGGTTTCCTTTATGGTTCTGTCTCGGCCTCAGTGTCTGTTGTCAGACGAACTGCCCTCGAATCCCTTGGACCCTTGTCCGCAGCCTCCAGGCGGGCGGGGCGGGCCTGACCTGTTCCTGGCACATCCCGCGGTCACTCCGTGAGGTATTCAGTGAGAAGTGCGGACATTGTCACCGTTGCTCACCTGCAGCTTTGTTGGCTGTATTACATACACCAGCGCTTGGCCCACGGAAGCCAAGAGCTTGCCCACCGGCCACCTGGGCTTGGGCCACCGGGGCAGGCTGGACACCGAGGATGGCGCGGAGCAACAGGGAGGGTGTGAGCATCTCCAACCCCCACAGACCTCCCCCTACCATGGCCACACTCCTGACCAAGGGGGTGCTGGGGCCCCCCAGGTCATGCTGACCAAACGCTTGGAACCCTGTCACTCATGGGAAGTGGCGTACATGGATATAACGCAGACACAGTGCCACAGCCACCATGCGATGTCCTGACTCCGTGGAATGGAGGGCAGAAAAGGTGTTTGTAATGGAGGAACAAGTCCCTGTGTGACCCCACCGGGAGGAACCTCGAGGCAGCCAGATGCTGATGTAGATAGGGAGTCTGGCAGGATCTTAGTGAGATGGTCTGAAGTACAAGGAAAAGGGGTGGTGAGGGTGTGGCCTGGTCACAGCTGTGGCTGGGGTGGGTGACAAGGGACCAGGCCAGCAGAGGAGGGAGGGCTGGGAGATGGGGGTGAGGCAGGCCTGGGAGTTCTGCGTCATCGCTCTCCCCCCTCCATCCAGGCTTATCTGGTCCCACTGCCTGGCAGTATATGCCCTACAGGCAGGGGCAGAAGGGGTGGGTCAGAAGCCATCCCCAGAGGATACTCGGGGTCCCAGGGAGGCAGCCCCAACACCAGCAACCTCAGTGACATGCTCTCACAGTGTAGGGTTTTGATCGTCACACGCATCTTTAAGACATGTAGCCCGTGGGGTAGCAGTGGCAGGACATAGCTTAAATCATCTTTATTAACGACATCTCTGGATTTCCTAACGTGGTTCTAAGTCTGTTCAATATTTGCAGTGGCTCTTGTGACTTTTGCACCAGTGATGTCTTCCCCAACTAACTCGGTCCTTGGGAAGTTGCCAGCCCCAGCCGCGGCTGGGACCTGAGCTTTTCTGCCCTCGTCATTCAGGCCTTCGTGGGCCTGGTCTCTCAGAGGCTCCGAGCCTCGCAGGCAGGGTCAGTGAATGGGGGACATATAGCACCCTGACCCCCTACCTGCCAGAAGCACCCCTGCCCAACCCTCACACACAAAGCGCCACCAAGGGGCATTCCAGAATTTTAACATCTGGCCCCTCTTGCCGTCTCTTTAAGTTCTCAATCTGGGTGACTGTCACCTGGGGTTCTCCCTACCCCTCCCTCAGCAGGGCTTGTGGGCCAACAGTTTGCATCTCAAATGTGATGCTGCTGCTGACCCCAGAGGCTGACCCCGCAATTTTAAGTCCAGACTGGCCTACACTTCCTTTGGGTGATGGTACCCTTAGAGCCTGGGTGGTGGTGGACACTTGGGTGTGTGCCTTCCCTACACCCGTGCCCACATGCGTGCACATATCCACATAACACACATGCATGTATGTGTACACACACACACACACACACACACACAGATACACTGTCCCACAAGCCTCATCGTCAGCAGTGGAGGTGGGTGGGGGAACATGGAGTCAAGCAGAACTGGCCTCCAGAGAGGCTAACCGGCCTGGGGAGGGAGTCCAGGGGTACTTCCTGGAGGAGGCAGCCTGAGTGGAGCCAAGAAAGATGAGTGGAGCTCCAGGTGAGGGCTCAGCTGGGTGTTTGGTGGTTTGTGGTCACATGTCCCTTGTTGGTACAGAATCGGAAGGTCATAAGCTCAAGGGTCAGCTGATAAAGGGAGTCCGAAGGGCATTTGGAGGAATAAACAGAATGACCTAGGCTGGAGTCTGCACTGGCCCTCGGACAGGGCCAGCCTGCCACCCGTGTTCATACAGCCTGTAAGCTAGCCGGCCTCCCATGCTTAAATGGCTAGGAAAAAAAGAATATTTGTGACACGTGAAAGTCTTATGATGTAAAACGTTTGGTGTCCCAAAAGTTTGGTTGGACAGCCATGCCCCATCTTTTACATACTGTCCTGGTCGATTTCCTGGTACAACACAGTCCTTGTGACAAAGGCCTGGACATACTGACCAACTGGCCCTTTCCAGAGAATGTCCGCTGACCTCTGACCTAGGCCTTCTATTGAAGGGTGGTTAAAATGTGCTTCTTAGAACTGAACAGCTGCCTTCTGTTTGCTCCGTGCCCGCCATGTGGCCGGTGCGCTGATAAGCCTCTGGGCCGTTTCCCAGGACAGGGACCCGGGAACAGGATGACACGTGGAAAGGAAGGAACATGCTTCTTTATGGTCTCTGTTTAGGAAAAATTGCACTGAAGTGAATCCCAGTGGGTCAAGATGTTAAGTAGAAAACTGCCCTGACCAGTTTGGCTCAGTGGATAGAGCATCGGCCTGTGGACTCAGGGGTCCCAGGTTCGATTCCGGTCAAGGGCATGTACCTTGGTTGCGGGCACATCCCCAGTGGGGGGTGTGCAGAAGGCAGCTGATCGATGTTTCTCTCTCATCGATGTTTCTAACTCTCCCTTCTTCTCTGTAAAAAGTCAATAAAAAAATATATATATATTTTAAAAGATGTTAAGTAGAAAACAGAAAATGCTAGAGAAAGCTCTGAGAACACTCCAGATTTCCAGGTAGGGGAACCTTTTAGGAGGTGGCATCGAAGACGGAACTCGCAGTGCACAGCAGAGCCTGCTTGTGCCGTGTCCCGGGACATCATATGTCACAGGCACAGGATCCTCCTGGGTGTGTAGGCGCCCCGTTGGCTCTGGAGGCCACTGGGCCCCAGCTTCACCTACTTGGCTCCGAGAAGTCCGCTGAGATCCAGACACTGCACTTGGTGCCTCCCCTGCTCCTCTACCCTTTGGAGACCAGAGAAGGCCCCAGTGCAGCCAGGGTTGGGTCCTCGTCATCTGTGCTGTCCCCAACTGGCTGCTTCCAGCCTCATGCTCAGGGCCTCCTACTGAGTAGGTGCCCCATGTCCTCTCCACAGGGTAGACCCTCTGTACTCCTAGTTCAGGACATTGCCCCACCTGTGTCTGCTGCCCTCCCGGCCTTCCCCCACCCAGTGCCACCTGCCTCATATCCCTCAGGGGCACCACTTTCAGGGACACACCTCATCTTTTTCTTACCTGGGCATGATTGCCTCTGAGATCCACACTAAGCCTTAAGATGGCAGGGCCCTGTTCACCGCCGTGTCCTGGTGCTCTGGTGCCCGGTGCAGGGCTGAGAGCATGTGAGGGAGCCTGTGTGGGGAGGGATGGAGAGGGTGAGTGAGTGAGTAAATGAATGAGTGAGTGAACAGGTGAAACTGAGTGGCCCATGTGCACAGAGAACCAAGAGCTTGCTCCCGTCGCTGTGGGCTGTTTTGTCCTCCGCTTCTCACTTGTTTTAAAAGGTGACGTTGCAAAGAGATTAAAGACCTGGATTCCGACCAGTTAATCCAACTCTGTGTCCTGCTGCGCCTGAGGTTTTCCCAGGAGCAGCACTGGCCTGACCCAGAGCAGGGCCCCTCTCACGCTGGTTTATGTCACCTGAAGTTCTGACCTCATGCTGCCAGGCTCCGTGAGTCAGAGTCTCTCTGTGCCCCTGCCGCCTGCCTCGGGACCACCCGTGACCCCTCTCTCCCTCTGCGTAGGGGATGATCGCGGAGCTGAGGGTGCGCAGTGACCCCCAGGTGAGCCCCATGCACTGCCTGGAGGACGATGACGACGATGATGATGACGGGGTGAGTCTCCCTCCTCCACCCCCACCCTCACTCTGTGGGAGGAGAGCCCCAGCCAGCAGGGGCCAACCTTCACCCCAGGAACCCCAAAGTGATGGGACTAGAAAGGTCTCTCTGAAAGATGCCATCTCAGGTACCAGGAACCTGGTACATTTTCAGTTGCCCTATAGCCTCGCCTTCCCTGGAACTCTCCACTCAAAACACACGTGGAACGCACAGTGAATGCTGGCCGGACACTGGCCCCAGGACAGCCAGGGGGTGATAGTTGATAGTCAGCACCGCAAACGTGTGTCAGGGGTGTGAGTGTGCGTGCACACAATCAGGTGGGACCCAAGGAGGCACACCCCCCTGTTCTTGGGTGTGGACAGATAGGAAGAAAGCCGTGTCCTGGGGGAGGCTCCAGGCCACAAACCTGCCTCTGTAGACACAGCTGTGAACAGAGTGAGGTCGTCTGGTCCTGGCCCCTCAGCTGCCTTCTGTTCTGTTCCATGTCCACCGTGTGGCCTGTGCGCTGATAAGCCTCTGGGCCGTTTCCCAGGACAGTGACCCGGGTACAGGATGACATGTGGGAAGAAAGGAACATGCTTCTTTATGGTTCTCTGTGTGTCTGGCCTGGAGCCTAATTGATTTCCAATGGGTCGTTCTAATGGGTCTGACCGGGCATGCCTCACCAATGACCGGCTGACACCTTGGAGGGCCAGCACCCTCCTGGTGACCACAAAGCCCCCCCCTCCTGCCACCCACCCCCCCCCCCCCGCCTCCCCGTCTCCGCTCTCCCTCCCGCCCGGGCCTGGAATGGGTCTGAGATAGGCGGGACCTGCCTGGTTTGCTCTAGTCGCCAGCTTCTTCCTTTTCTGTAAACCCGCAGGCGTCAGGGGACTTCGGAAGTGGGCTGGCGGAGAACCCGGAGCTTCTCAACAAGGAAGAGGTGAGTGCCAGCAGGGTCTCCGCCCAGGGCCCCATCCCAGCCTGGGCCATGTTCCCTCTGTGTTTTTTTTAATATATTTTTATTGACTTTAGAGAGGAAGAGAGAGATAGAAACATCAATGATGAGAGGAAATAATTGATTGGCTGCCTCCTGCACATTGGACCTTGCCCGCAACCCAGGCATGTGCCCTTGACTGGAATCAAACCTGGGACCCCCCAGTCCACAGGCCAACGCTCTATCCACTGAACCAGACCGGCTAGGGAGCCATGCTCCCTCTCATTAGAAAATCCGTTTTTCTAATTCTACATGCTCCTTGAGTCCCTCAGGTGACCTTGACTTCCTGATTGTGCCTTTCCATTGGCTGGTAGGGCCCCAAGGGACTAGAGAGTAAATCAGAGAAGGGGAAAGCCATGCAGGGCAGCACGAGGCCAGCTCAGTGAGTTTCCCAGCTCCCGCTGCCTGATACCACACGCCGGAGGGAGTGTGTCTCAGGGACGTGAAAGGGGCTGGGCCCCTCCGCTCCCATCATCTGTCTCACGCTGTCTGCTCCAGGGCTCGGGCATCCAGGGCATAACAGGAGGCGTGCTGAGCTGCCCTGGGATGGACGGTCAGCACCCTCCCCCAGGTGGGGCTCAGGACCCTTGGCCTTGCCAGGGTGGAGGTGGGGCAGGTGGCTCGCCCACCTGCATGGTTGGCTCCTGGACATGGGTCAGTGGGTGGTGGCCCAAAATAGCCCCCCAAGAGCCAGGCTGCCTGTGTGTCCCTCTGCCACTAAGCCTCACGGACACGGCTGGATTGGAGATCGCGCGCTTTTGCCCGCCAGGCTCCTATCTCTACCCGGGTGCCTGGGCCACACACCAGCCACTGGGGATGCAGTGACCCCACAAAGCCATGGTGTGTGAGCTGTGCTGGGACCACAGCGTGAAATGCCACAGCTTGGTGGCCTCTCTTAACACATTGCGGACCAGTAGTTTTATCGCTAGCTTTACCCAGTGGCCAGATAAGTTTCTATGGAATGAGTACAAAAAACGTTTTACATAAATGTTAAAGGCACGCTTTAAGATTAAATACCTGTTGCATTTTGAAGTTATTTATTACCTTAAAAGCTAATAGCTTTTTAATGATACTTTGTAAAACACCGCGTAATTTGAAGCGAGAATTCGCGTGATCCATCCGCTTAATAGCCTGGAGCAGCGGTCGCCAACCTTTCAGACCTCATGGACCACCAGTGATCCGCAAACCACCGGTTGGTGACCGCTGCTCCAAAGGTTTCCTTAAACCAGCAGTCGCCAACCTTTTGGACCTCACAGACCTATTGGCAACCGCTGGCCTGGAGGGTCAAAGACCAAAAATGGGGTCCCTATTTAGACAGGTTGACCCTGAGCCCACAGCCTGTCCCTGGCTATGCCCACTAGCAGGCCACTGATGAGCGAGGTTGTGGACCATCCGAGGGACTGGGCAGAAGCCTCTCTGGGGTGGGCGGGCCTGGTCCAGGTGGCGGTCCCAGCCACAGGGAAGGCCTGGTGTCCCGGCTTTGGCTGCTGCTTGCCTGCCTGACGGGGTGGGGGTTGGGGGGAGCACTCAGACAAGACTCCCAGGGTGACCATCACCCACACACAGGGTTCCCAGAGAGTTCATGCCAAATGGGGGTGGCCGGCTACAGGAAGTGTCTTGCCTGCGTATTTGAACATCCACTTGCACCCACGTTCTCGACTCCATGGTGCCTCTGGGAACAGGGAAGACCGGTTTTCAGAGCAGAGTGGCCCTATGCCCTCCGGGCGGGGTGGGTGGCAGTCACCCAGCCATGGAGTGCCAGGTGGGGCCCTCGCCAAGGACACGCCACAGCCACACCAGCGTGTGCAGTGAACTACCGGATCCCCCCCCAAGGGCATCGGTGACAGTGCTGACCACGGCCCTTCTCCGTGGGGCCCACGGGAAGGTGTGGGCCCTGGAGTGTCCCCGAGTTGCCGCCCTGAGCCCTGAGCCCGGGGAGTGGGTGCTGGTCCCTCCCTCGCATGGGGAAGTCGGTGGGCCTGGGGAGTTCAGCCACTTCCTGGGCTCTCCGGGTGGGGCTACCTGGCAAGGGGACCCCACCCCACAGGCTATTTAGAAGCAAATAGCTCTGGAGGGCCCTGAACCTCCTGCCTGAGACGAAGTCCTGATGGCTTCTTGTCTTTCTGAGAGTCTAGAAAGTTGTTATTTTATAAACCGCATACTAGTAAACCTAAACCTGACATTTGCCAGCACACACATTCACAGGACGTCCAAGTTTGCTGACTAACGGAGCCGTCTTCCCCCTCTCACCTTGCCAGGGAGCACCCCTAAAACCCAGTCCCCCCGAGGCTCCCCCGGTCACTTCTCCTCCCTTGGCTGGAGGCAGCCACTCAGAAGATTCCAGAACAGAAGAAATCGAGGAACAAACCACTGTGTCTATATTGGGAGGTAAAGCTCTTGTGGGTGTGTGTGCGTGTTAGTGCTGTGCGTGTTAGTGCTGTGCATGTTCGTGGTGTGTGTGTTCGTGGTATATGTGCGTGTTAGTGCTATGTGCACGTGTGTGTGGTGGGTGATGGTCTCCTGTCCATCGCAGACGTAGCCCCCAGACTGGGGAGTGGTCAGCACCTGCCCTGCCCCCTCACCTTGGCACATGCGGGGCCACCTGTGGGAATAAGCTGCCCCAGGAGAAATCGGGCAGAGCGGCTGCTGGGACACGTCCTTCTCTTTCCCAGGGATTGTTTCTTGTGTCTTATTTCTGGGGTATTTGTGGCACTGTCTGGAGTGTGCTACCAGAGTGCCATGCCACTGCTCAGCCTGGGGGCCAGGGGGTTGCTAGGGGACATGAGAGTAGGTTGTGAGGGCAGAGATTTCTCTGCCCAGAGCCTCTGTGAGATGGGTCCACCCTGGGATCAGCACGGGGGCGGGGGGGGGGGGGCCGGGGACGTCCCCTGGCGGCCTGGGAGGTGCGCTGGCCGAGGGAGTACACAAGCACAGGCCTGTGGAGCAGGGGCAGAGTGCCCGGAATGCATGGGAAACGGAGCGTGTCATGGTTCATTGCTGCGTCACAACCAACTGCCACAGATCCAGCCGCGCCATGTCCGCCTCAGGGCTCTGCAGGTAGGAGTCCTGCTCGGAGCTGGGGCTGAAAGCGGTGGGCAGGGCTGCTTCCCTGCAGGAGGCCCGGGGAGGCCGGCTCGCTGCGGTGGCAGGATGGAGAGTCAGGTGCTTCACTCTGTCAGCCGGGGACCGTTCTCGGGTTCCAGAGGTCGCCCACATTCCTCAGCTCCTCCTCGGGGCCCCGTCTGCCTCACCTCTCCTGCCTTCCTCTCCTGTTGTGGGACATTGGGTAATGATCGGGTCATACCCCAAATTTCCAGAATAACCTCCCTGCGTTTAAGTCCGCTAATCAGTCACCTGCCAATCACCTCTCACAGCGGTGCCTGGATGCGTGTCCGGCTGAATAACCAGGGAATGGGAATCTCAAGGGGACTCTGTCCAGTTCTGTCTGCACATTTATGTCGAGGTTTTAGAAAAGCATATAGACCTTTTTCACTTAGAACAAAAGCACTGATTGCTTTTTAAGTTAATAAAATGATACATGGTCAGTGCAGCCAAATTAGAAACGGAAAAGAACGGATGAGTGGGAACCGTCCGCAGTCCCCCAGGATCTTCCCTCAGAGGCTGAGGATGTGGTGCGTGTGGCGTCTGTCGGGGACGTGCTTCCCCAGGCGCAGGCAGGATGGGCAAGGTGGGCGGAGCGCCTGGCCCCTCAGGAGTTCTGAGTGAGGGGCGCACGCCCACCTGGGCCACGGGGCAGCCCAGCCCCCGCCTCACTGTCCGGTGTGTCCGGGGGCCGTCTGGGCATAAAGTGTGGATCTCAGTTCTTTTATTTTCTTGCTTACACAGGTTCAGTTTTTCTAGCTCCATTTATCAAAACGCGTGTCCTTCCTCCCCGCAAGCTGCCTTGGGGCCTTTGCCGAGTGCCAGCTGCCGTCTGTCTGTGTGGGCCTGTGTCTCTGGACTCCCCTGTGTCCGTGGGTCTGTCTGTCCTGACAGTGGGACACACTGCCAGTGTGTATGCGGCCTTGTGCGGAGGCCCGAGATCAGGTCCTTATTGTTTATTGTTTCCCCGATCTGCCCGTTCTTGACACAACCGCTTTGCTGTTCTCTGTCCTGTGCCTTTTCTTATGATTTCAGAATCAGTTTGTCAGTGTGTGTTTTTAAGAACAGACTGCTGGGGATTGGGTTGGAATGCCGTTGAACCCACAAATCGGTATTGGGGGAGGGGCCGGGACAGCTCAAGAATACCGAGTCTAAAGAAAGAAGAAAGAACACGGAGTCTCCTGACCCAGAAACACAGTCCCCCTCCCTGTACGGAGGTCTTCCTTTCCTCTTCTCTTAGTGATGGTTTTTCCATTTTAAATGTTCGCGTAGGCAGGGCTTTTAAATTTGCCTTAAATCACACTAGTTCTTAGAATGCATCCTGGGAGGTTTCCACCCCACACCATCGGGGAAGGGGCTGGGCAGCCCTCCTGGCTGACGTGTGACTCAGTGGGTCCCACGGGTGGGGCGTCAGGGCTGCTTGGGCGGCATCCACCTGGGCCAGGAGGCAGGGCTCTGAGCAGAGCAGGGGGTGGGGGTGGTGGGAGATGCCCACACATGGGTGCAGCTTCGGTTTCTGCTGGGAACAGGACAGGAGCCCCCCAGAGCTCTGCACACGGGTGATGCTGTGCAGCCATGGCAGTGAGAGCTCCCTCGGGAGCCGTCGGGTCCACAGTGGGATGAAGGGCCTCAAATCCACCCGGTCCCCCAGCTCTGCTGCTAGGCTGTCCCTGGGCCGATCAAACCCCAGGAGGGTCGGATGCGCCTCTGAACTTCCCTCAGAAGACGGGGCCTCTGCAGGTCACCAAGTGCCCGGGACATTTCAGCCCAGCACGAGCCCTGTGTTTGCTAATTGACTCTGTGATGCTGGAATGATTGGGTGAAAGGTTTTGGGGAACAGTCTCAAAATTCACCCACAAATTACGTGTCAAGCACAGAGGGTAAGGAGCCCACCCTGCAGCTAGTGAGGAAATTGACAAATGGGAGAAGCAAAGAGCAGGGGTGATGGGGAACGGACACACACACACACACACACACACACACACACACACGCACGGCGTTGGCCTGGGGCGCTCCTCTCTGCGGGGCGGTCGGTGCGTGCACAGCTCTGGGACGTGCGCAGCTCAGGCAGGGCTGATTGCGCCAGAGTTGGCCTCTGGGCAGGATCCTTGGAGGGGCCTGGTTTCCCCACTGTCACCACTTCCCAAGAAGAAGTCACACAGGACACCACTGGGCAGTGGGAATCCTGAATCCGGCTGCCTTAGGTCACTGTATGTGACAGTGCTGTTTCCCCAATGAGACCATCAGGTTGTTCGAGAACGTACTCGTTCTTGGGAGATGTGGCATTCAGGGGGAAGGGTCATGATTATGCAGGGGATTCTCTAGGGGCTTGGCGAGAGAAGTACAGTGTGTGTGTGTGTGTGTGTGTGTGTGTGTGTGTGTGTGTGTAATAGCGAGTGTGAGAGAAGTAGAGTGTGTGTGTGTGTGTGTGTGTGTGTGTGTGTGTGTGTAACAGTGAGTATGAGAGAAGTGGAGTGTGTATGAGTAACAGTAGTGTGAGAGAGAAGTAAAGTGTGTGTGTATAACCATGAGTGTGTAACAGTGAGTGAGAGAGAAGTGGTGTGTGTGTGTGTGAGTGTGAGAGAGAGAAGTGGAGTGTGCGTGTGAGTGTGAAGAGTGAGTGTAAGAGAGAGAGAACTGGAGTGTGTGCTTAGGGGTGACGGGCGGCCCTGGAGGGGAGCGTGAGCTGAGGGCAGAGGCTGGGCCACATTCAGGGCCTGACCTCTGTCCCCCACCCCCAGCTCAGACCCTTCCTGGCTCAAGTACAGTCATCACCTGGGACAGAAGCGATGTCCTGGAAGAGGTGAGGCCCAGAACCATGGGGGCCCCAGAGTAGTCGGTCCCTCTGGTCCCCTCACTGGTGACCCGGCCGAATTCTGAGCCCATACCCTTCCTCTGTGTCCCTACGCCTGGCACCAGGTGGGCACGGCTGGGAGGCTCTGGCCAGAGCACGAGGAGCATGTGGGCAGGGATAGGGGACAACTGGGCAGGCCCCTGTCAGTGTCACCAACCCGAACCCTGTGCATGTCCATGCTTGTTCGTGTCCCCTGTGTGTGTCCACCCTGAGTCTCTGTGTGGCACTGACCCAGCCCAGGACACAGGAGTGTGGTGGGGTGGGCAGGTAAGCGTGTGTGTGGCCCCCCAACCTTGCCCTCTCCTCCTTCTCCCAGGGTCTCGCAGGCTCAGTGGTGCAGAGCCCCCATGCACGGGCTGTCCCTGGGCCGCAGGGGCCCCCTGGACCCGCGGGGCCACCAGGGAAGGATGGCGCCCCTGGAAGGGACGGTGAGCCAGTGAGTACACATTTCTCCTTGGTCCCGCTGGGGTGGGGGCTCAGGCAGGAAGGGGAGAGGGTGCGGCTGATCGGGCAGACCAGTGGACCCTGGAGACCCCAGGATGGTAGGCACTGTGTGGGCTGCTCCCCTCCCTGTGGGAGAGCGGGAGGGTGTCCGGGAGGCTGCGGGCAGAGCCAGCTGAGGCCAGCCCACCGCGGACGAAGGTGGTCAGACGCTGGGTGGGAGGTGCTTCACTCCCACACAGACCGCTCTGCCATGGGAGTCAGGTCTGTGGAGGTGTGCAGCCCAGGTCCGATTCCACGCCAGGTGGGGTGGGGCCAGAGCCCGCGAGTCCATCACTAACCGCTTCTCTCGCCTGTTCCAGGGCGACCCTGGGGAGGACGGAAGACCCGTAAGTGTGCTTTTCTCTCTGAGCCGCCTATTACCTGTGACATTCGTGTCAGACCCTCAGCACTTTTTATCCTGAGACGCTCCTCAGGCTCAACACGGTGAAGAGATTTCAAAATGAAGCCATTTAGAAAATGCAACTTAACTTTGTTAAGAAAATACAAGTTAAAAAAACACACACAAGTATACCTCTTGGTAGAAAAGTATAAAGTTACTAGAGGCTCGATGCACAAAATTTGTGCAAGGGGTTCGGCCCTCGCAGCCCTAGCGTCGTCTGGAAGGTCATCCGGAGGGATGTCTGGTCTAATTAGCATATTATGCTTTTGTTAGTATAGATGCCCTGGCTGGTATGACTCAGTAGATAGAGTATCAGCCTCCAGACTGAAGGGTCCGGGTTTTGATTCTGGTCAAGGGCACATACCTCAGTTGGCAGGCTCGATCCCTGGCCCTGGTTGGGGCATGTGCAGGAGGCAACCAATCAATGTGTCTCTTTCACATTAATGTTTCTCTCTGTCTCTCCCCCTCCCTTCCACTCTCTCTAAAAATCAATGGGGAGATAGCCTCTGGTGAGGATTAAAAAATAATA
The DNA here is from genome assembly GCF_951640355.1 of Cnephaeus nilssonii. Classification (NCBI taxonomy): domain Eukaryota; kingdom Metazoa; phylum Chordata; class Mammalia; order Chiroptera; family Vespertilionidae; genus Cnephaeus; species Cnephaeus nilssonii. Next base: position 9,057,342 of record NC_137074.1, read on the forward strand.
ATAAAGTTATGTGTATATATTGAGATGTTTAGGCTAATTACCAGGGGTAAAAAAGGGCGGGGGGAAAGGTATAGCTTCCAAATCCTTAGAGGGAAAAAGTGCATAACAGAGAAACGAAAGGCTGCCCGCGGTCAGAGGCAGCACACACACGGAGCAGAAGACGGTTATTTGCAGGTGTTAGTTACAGATACGTTAGTTGCCGTCTCAATCCATGTAGTTTTTATCTTAAAATTCTTCGTTTGGATTTTAAAAAAACAACAAATATTCGTCCCAAAAAAACACAATAAAATGACACAAGAGAGTCATCACCAATAAAGATTTGGGAAGCAACAGACGGGCAAAGGGCAGCAGGCAGAAGGGAGTGGTGCATGACCAACCCGGACAGGAACGGTTGTGCGCGCATGGCACGAACCCGCACAAGGGGCAGAGCGCCCACGCTCCAGTGGATGACCAGCATGCTGCAGGCAGCTCTGCAGGTTCTTCCAGGTGCTGTCTGTAAGGCGGGGTCACGGGCAGAGCCTCAGGAACCCCCAGGGTCAGAAGTGCCCACCTGCGGTCCCAGCTCAGGCTCAGCTCTGCTCCTCCTTGCTGCTCGGTGCTCGGTGCTGTGAGCGGGAGCAGACATCCAGGGCTCACAGCCACAAAGCTGCACGCCTGTGGCTCAGACGTGATGGGACAGAGAGGCCTTCTCCCTGCCTAAGCTGCCTGCCTGTGTCTTCCAGGGTGACGTAGGCCCGCAGGGCTTCCCGGGAACCCCAGGAGACGTGGGCCCCAAGGGTGAGAAGGTGAGTCCAACCTGGCTGGGGCTGTGGGTGGACCCCTGATCCATAGCAGGGCTGTGCTCCCAGGTGTGACCGGGCATCTTCTGTTCCCAGGGGGATCCTGGGGTGGGGCCAAGAGGACCCCCAGGACCCCAAGGACCTCCGGGGCCACCAGGACCCTCCTTCCGACACGACAAGCTGGTGAGTCCTGCACGGGCCTCTTCCACCACGGGGTCCACCCGCTGTCCCAGAGGAGGGACCCTCTCATCCCCTACTTGGCCTCAGATCTGGAGCCAGCCTTCCTGGGGGTGTCTGGGCCCAGGGCAGTCAGGTGTCCGGGCCTATGGTGCCCAGGGAGTCGGGCAGGGGCCCTCCCGGTGGTTCTGGGCCTCAGAAGGGCCTCCTTCAAGCTTCTTTCACTCAGTGGAGAGGGCAGGGTATTCACTCTCTCTCTGCTTCCCGTCTTTCCCTGGTGGTGAGATGGGAAGTGCTAGGGGACAGCATAGTGCAGGGGTGGGTGGGCCTCCCCAGATTGCAGGCAGGGCTGGGCCGGGGGGACAGGTCAGGGCTCCGGGTGACGGGCGTCTGTTGTTTCCCTCAGACCTTCATCGACATGGAGGGGTCCGGGTTCAGCGGTGACCTGGAGAGCCTTCGGGTGAGTGTCCCTCGGCCTGGGTGTCTCCGTGCACAAGTGGCCGGGGGCGGGGGGGGGGGGCGGGGAGAAGGGATGGGAGATCGGGGAGAAGGGCGATGTGGCGGGGAGGGGTGCTGTCCTTTGGCAGATGCTGTGTGCATGACTTCTATTTTTCTGTGTCCAGGGCCCAAGAGGTTTCCCTGGCCCCCCTGGGCCCCCAGGCGTCCCAGGCCTTCCCGGAGAGCCAGGCCGATTCGGGGTGAACAGCTCCGTCATCCCAGGACCCGCAGGCCTTCCTGGTGTGCCTGGGCGGGATGGACACCCTGGGATCCCCGGCCCCCCAGTAAGACCTGCCTCCCCTCAGCTGCCCTTGTCCCCATCAGGGTCGGCTGGGAATGTGGGGGAACACTAATATGAGGGCCTCTTCCTGTCTGAGCAGGAGCTTCCCTCACCGCCTCTACTCCTCCGTCCTCACCACTGAGTCCTCAAGGAGGGAGGTATCCCCACTCTCGGTGGGGAGGAACCTGATGGTTCTGGGCCCTGACCCGCCGGGTGACCGCATGCAATGCCAGTCACCTCTCTGTCCCTCAGTGGGCAGCCGACTTCACAGAAGTTGTTTCAGGGGTGATTCTCATGGGATCAGGTTGGGCCCCACTGCCCGAGGACCGGGGGCTGTGAGGGGCCCATGTTTGGCCAACTCACCATTCACAGGGGTCTCGGAGCCCGGCTACTCCCCTGCTCCTGGCACTGGGAACAAATACAGTGTCCTGGTGATGCCCACAGATGCCACTATTGCAATCAGGTCTCAGAAACCAGGTGTGCGGAGCCTGGTTTCCACTGGATAACGTGCTCTGGATGCGTAATTCACCAGGTGTGGAGTCATCCTATTGACAGCTCGCCCTCCCACTTCAGTGAGAGTCCGCCCCAACATCGTGGGTGAGGCAGCCCCCTCACCAGGGGTCCAGAGGCTCCTCAATTTGACCAGCAATTCAAAAAAAAAGGAAAGAAATTTAAAATCTGAGTGGAGCAGCATGAGCTTCCTGACCTGTGTTACTGTGGGGTTACTGTGAGCCACGGGGTTTGGGTGTGTCCTGGATCCTCAGGAAATCTGTGGACACCCAGATCATCTGCTAACCCACCTCTTTCCAGCCCCACACTCTGCTTTCTCTCCTTTAGGGACCTCCGGGAGCCCCAGGAAAAGACGGGCGCCCAGGAGAGGCCGGCCAGAAAGGCAGCCTCGTAAGTCACTTGTCCAGGTGTCCGGGGTGGGTGTGTCCTGCAGCCATAGTGTGGCCAGAGGGTGACCAAACCCGGGGTGTGGGGTTTGGCCCTGGTGACTTCATGAGGAGAAATGCCATAAGGTGGCAACACCCAAGGTTGTGGGTGGCTTTACTCCAACAGGCAGCCTCCATCACCAGTCATCACAGTGCAACAGCGGGGGCCCAGCTCCCCGAGTTTGCTCAGAGCCGCGGCTAGCTGGGGCTTGTGTGAACATTCAGGGCCTCGTTACTACTTTCTCTGACAATTGGACTAATTTTTTTAAAGAATATTAACACTTCCTTTGATTTGGACATTTTATTTCAAGTTTCAATTGCGGTTGCATCGGTAATGGAGAAATTTTCAAGGCTGCACAAACCTCTAATTGGGGTTGTGGTTTCCTTCTGGTTTTCTGCGAATGAATGCGGGGCTGGGTGGAGTGCCAACCCGCAGCCATTTGAAGACACTTCCATGTGGCACCTTCTGTGAGCACATGGCTTCTTTGGGCTCAGCCGAGGGGGTGAATGTTAAGAGAACCCCTCTGCTCAGAGCTCCTCGCTTTGGCCACCTGAGCTAGAAGGCCTCTCCTGGGCATTCGCTACTTGGCACACAGTTGTGGGACGGGCTCTCAGCAGTGGTTCAGTACTGGCCCCCACGGCCGAGCCTCCCCTGGGGCCTGTGTCCCCACCTGAAACAGGCAATGGTGGGAACAGCCAGAGAGGTACACCCGGGCCAAGAGGGGCACTTGGAGTCTTAGATGCACGTCTTGTGGGAGCAGCAGCTAGGCATCCCAGCTCCCAGGTCCAGAAGAGAGGAAAATCACCAGTGAGTAAGTCCACAGAAATGGGAAAATAGTGGCCTTGTGGGCCGGGATAAACGAATGAAACCCTGCGTGCTTTTCTCTTTTTGGCTGCTCACTGGTCTGTTTGTAATAGTAATTATTTTTCCTGCAGGGCAAAGTGGGCACCCCAGGACCTAAGGTAAGATAGACTTCCAGATCGGGATTGGCCGCTGGGTGGAAGTAGCCCCCGCCCCCCACGAGGGCACAGGAGTGGGCAGGCAGGCTCAGGAGCCAGGGAGCTGTCCTTGGTGCTGATCATGGGCTCTGTCCATCCTGCTGTGGTCAGGACTGTCTGGGCCAGAGAAAGGTGCCCTCCTGCCAGTAGGCAGGGCGTGCTGCCAGCATAGGGCAGTGGTCACACTTGTGCCCTTGTGTACCAGTGGGCTTGGAGTGTCCTTCACAGCCGGTCCCAAATCTGGACATCTCCATTTACTAGTACAGGTGAGGAAACTGAGCTCAGGGGTCAGGTGGCCACAAGGGGGCAGCACTGTGTCCAGCTTTGGACTGGCACAAGGGCCTCCCTGTCTTGGGTCCCAGTGTCCTTCTCTCTTGCACTGGGCTCCTGCCTGACCCTTGGGATCCTCAAGCTCTGAGCAGTAGGTCTGTGTCTGAGACTGGAACCCCACATTGTACCTGCGTCCTGGCTCTTGCTCCTCCCTTAGGCTGTGCCTCATGTCCCGTCCCACCCACCCCCACACCAACCTCTGCAGTGGTAATGGGGTACCAGGCCTTCCAGACTCACTCCAAGCCCCCCTGCCTCCTCCCTGGGCTCCTTCCAGCAGCACCCTTCCCCCTCACCTGCCACAGCACCCCCTGGCTCTCCATCCCCACCAGCCCCAGCTGTGCAGCATGCTCTGTGCACGGTGCACCCCAAACCATGAGCATCGAGTGTCTCACTCCCCTGGAATGAACATCTCAGTTATTTCATTTTTAAGTGGATGGAATCCTCTCATAAATTCAGAAGAGAGATGCAGTAGGGTTTGCTTGCTTCATGGAACATTCTCTATCTCTATGGCCTTGCAGATTTGTAAAAAGCTTTGTAAGAAACATAGGCTTGTTGGGGACACAGTGACTGCCTCAGGGTTCAGCTGACACCCACCCTGATGGCCCAGAGTGATGACATTCTCTCCCCACCTGTGCAGGGAAGCAAGGGAGACCCCGGTCCCATGGGTGCTCCTGGAGAGAACGGCTTGGCAGGAGCCCCCGGACCAGCAGGACCAGCAGGACCACCAGGACCTCCAGGGCCCCCCGGGCCTCCAGGACCAGGACTTCCCCCAGGGTTTGTGAGTACCAGCTGCTCCTGGCCCCCGAAAGCCTCGGTCTGTGCCCCACGGCTCCCTCCCATCATCCCACACTGACCGCCCGTAGTAGAGTCTCCACGTATGAGCTGTGAGCGGTTGGGCAGGCTCAGCAGAATGGGCTGGTTGGCAGTGAGTGTGGGTGTGTCTCCTGAGTCCCATCACTGCCTGGACAGTGCCTCATGGTGGAGCCATGGCCGCTGAGAAGGAACAGGCTCAAATGGTCTCTGCTCGGGGACCATGTCCCACGAGTGATGCTGAAGGGCTGCTGCAGGGAGACAAAAGCAGAAACTGAGCGCCATCACACAGCCAGGTCCCTGGCACACGCGCGGAACAAGAATGAATGACCTAAACTTACGAGGCTCTGTGAACGGGCCCCCATCCAGCAGGTCCCTGCCCCAGCCAGACCCTTCTTATTCGAGGATGAGGAAGGCTGCTGCCAGGCGACCAGGCCCTTGGTGTCCGCCCCACTCAGCCATGGCCGGATCTCTGCCTTGAGCCAGTGGCCGGCCTCAGAGAGAGTCTCTTTCTTTAAGAAGACACACAGACTCGAGTCACTATGTTTTCCAGGATGACATGGAAGGCTCCGGGGGACCCTTCTGGTTGACATCCCGAGGCGCTGATGGGCTGCAGGTACTGCCTGTGAACAGGCTTGGTCAGCTCTGGGGTGCAGGGGCACCTGGGGGAGGGGCATCCCTGGGACAGGCCTGAGTGGGGACCAAGAGCAGCACTGCAGAGCCAGTGAGACGAGCTGAGTCTGGGGTACCGTCCACCCTGGAGGCTCTCCCACGTGGGAACATGCCCTGGTGGTCGAGATGAATGAGTGCGGGGTGGAATGAGCCCTGAAAGATGCTCCTTCCTGCGAAATCTCAGTCACTGAGTTCTCCTGCTTAGCGCCCCGGCCGTCTCAGCTAGAGGGAGCGGCCGGACAGACACCACGTCCATAGTCAGCTGGGACAGCTGTCCCATCGGCTCAGCGCCTCGCCGTCTGTGTATTAGAACATCTCAGTCCTTGTCAGTAGCAATTCGCTGCCCTGGCTCAGGTGAGGTGTGAGCCAGGAGGTGAGAATCGTTGCTGTGACACAGAGGTGGGGAGGATCCCGTGGGCAGGGGCAGCGAGGTCTGGGGGCACAGGTCCCCTCTTTCAGGCTTCCAGGCCCAAGCATGCAGCTCCAAGGCCCTTTGACCTTTAGAGGGGTCTGTGGGACTGTTTCAGGCCTCAGAGGTGAGGTGATGGAGACCCTCAGTGGTCACAGCGCTTATTTTTAAGTTCATGCCCTTATTCTTAGTTAAATAAAATGCAAATTTACTTGTGTTGGGGTGGTCTGAGCTAATGTTCCTGGGGGGCTGGCACGGGTCCTGGCACACCCACTGCAACTAGTTGGTGTCATGGCTGCGGGGCCCTAGATGGTGTCAAGGACAAACCACCCTCTTGGTGGGATTTTAAGGGTGGGGTGCTGGCTCCTCTTGACAAACTTGATTTTTTTTTTTTTCTGTTTTGTTGGGAGCGGGTAGTTCTGGGAAGGGCTTGTTTCCTTGTGGGAGGGAGAAACTCCCAGGAGAGCCAGGCTCTGAGGGCCTCTTCCCTCTCTGCCCCCACAGGGAGCGCCCGGCAAGCCTGGAGCCAAGGTAAGCACGAGATTAGTGAGCGATGCTCCCGCCGCACTCCGCCCAGCCAGGAGTTAGTTACCACTTCTCACCTCGGGTCATCATGGGAAATGTGGAGACAATGGTCACTCACTCCAACCCAGAGCCTGCGTGTTGGGGTGTGGTGGGGGTTTGGTCCATCTTTCTAAAGCCGCGTGACCTGAGATCCCTGGCCTCACACATCGGAAGTATGTGCTGACTTGGGGAGAAAAGGGGCTTCGGGGGGAACCCCTACAGCCTCCAGGGCAGCAGATGGTGCCCCGGAGACCCTGGGGGCTTCTCTTGGGCCTTCCCCCACCTCGTCTTCCCTCCTCCTGCTTTCTCTCTGCTCTCCAGCCTATCCCTGAAGGACACCTGCCCCTCTGAGGCGGTTGCCCCCCCCCTCCCCGCCATGAGTGATGAGGGCTAGAGGGGCCCCAGGAGGGGTTGCCCCTTGGGCTGCTCTGTGCTCCTGCTCACTCCCCGAAGGCCTCTAAGGTGTGGGGGGCCCACTGTGGGATCAGCCCCTGCTATTCCACCTCTTTCTTCCAGAATGTTTTGCTTTGATTTGCAAAACTTTGGGACATTTCAAAAGTTGAGTTTTTAGAAGTACATACCTATTAGATTAAGTTGTAAAAAATGAAGCCATCTCATAGAACAACATCATGGCCTGGCCTCCAGGACAGCCCCAGGCGTGTGCCTTTAGCATGTGGCCAACCCTCAGCCGTGCCGGCCGCAAAGTCCCTGCACACGGTGCTCAGTGTCCCCTGGACACTCAGCTCTGAGCTGGGGGAGGGGAGCAGTGTGAGAAGCTACCTGAATAACTAACCCTTTCTTACCTTTCTCCGGGGGCGGGTGGATGTCGCCACGGGGTTGGGCCCACCCAACACTACCCTCACAGAACCTCTTCATCCAATTTAGGGGGATCCTGGAATAGCTGGCCCACCAGGGTCCAAGGTAAGAACCTTCCCTCGGGTCCTGGAAATTGGCGATCTCTATTAGCCCTGGTCTGGGGGCAGGAAGGGGTCCTTGGCCTGCGCCCATTGGCTCCTTTGGCCTCATCGGCCCAGTCCCCTCGCAGCCTCAGTGAAAGGCTCCTCCCCTCCAGGCCCGGCCCAGCATCATATCATTCTCCCACTCCCCCCCTGGTTCATCCCGTGCCGTCTCGACCCTGACTTCAGTCCTCAGAATTTAAGTCCCAAGGGCACTTACCTCCACTTCACCCCCTCTCCCCTAGACTTGCCTGTTGCTTACTGGCTCTGCCGCAGAAATCATGGGAACCACACGTGTCCTCTGACCCTCCTCCAACCCCTGGCCCCCAGCCCCCTCCTGCCCTCCTGACCCCTAAGTGTTTCCAGGAGACTGCGCCCCAGCCTGTCACCTCCCCCACACCGGCTCACTGGGCCGTGTCTGACGCATGGTCTGCTCCTCGTGTCCTTTCAGGGAGAAGTCGGTGCAGACGGACCCCCTGGGTTTCCTGGCCTTCCCGGCAAAGAGGGCGTAGCTGGAGCCCAGGTAGGTGACCACCCAGGGCTGCCAGGGGGGTGATACCCTGAAAGTGAGAGCTGGCACTCCGGTGTGTCTCTCAGGCGGTCCCCCAACTTAGTTCTCTGCGTGCCAAGGGGCCTGGAGACTCCACTCTCTGGGATGAGTTGGGAGTCCAGGCTGCCTGAGGGAGTTTCCTGTGGTTGCCTGGCTCATCTACCACCCTGCTCCCTCCCCCAACCCCGGCCAGTTGGTCAGTGAAAGAACTCTCCATACCTCATTCAAAGCGGGTCCCAGACATCCGGGGTGTCCTGGGGTGGGGGAGGGTGGCTCGGGGTCTGTTTATAATGAAACATTTTCTTCCTGTCTCTGCAGGGACCAAAAGGAGAAAAAGGAACTCAGGGAGAGAAAGTGAGTGGTGGGGGGGAGGGGGGCTTGGGTGCACAGGTGGGGTGGTGGGTGCATGCATGTGGGAGGCTGCCCTCTGCCCCACCTGTTCTTAGAGACTTGGGGTGAAGACCCACAAATCTGAGGGCTCTCCTCACACCCTGTCAGCTCTGGGGTCCCAGCCAGAGCCCCTGAAACACAATTCTACCCCTACAAGCGACCCAAGCACTGGACACAGGCTTCTTCTTCCAGGGTGACCCAGGGAAGGATGGAGTGGGCCTGCCAGGGCCCCCCGGGCCCCCTGGACTCCCGGGGCCCGTCGTCTACGTGTCGGAGGAGCAGGACGTAAGGACACTGCATGGGTGGGCACATGCTCTGCCTGGACCCCCCCAGTACAGGGTTGACCCCCAACTGCCAGGGCCACGCTCTGATTCCAATGTAGGAGGATGTTGGTCAGAGCCAGCAGCCCTCCCCCCATAGGATGACCCCCAAGGACATCGGGGTTTCCAGTCTTGGTTCTGCGGGGTTTCTCGTTGTCGAATCCAGGCCTTCCAGCATCCCCCTCTGAGTTGCACCCCCTCCGGAGGCTGAGTTGCCCCCTCCGGCCCCCATCGCACAGCTGGGGAGGCGGGGGCACTGGTCCCAGAGGACTGGACGGTTCTCCAGACCAGGAGGCGGCTCCCAGAAGTGGCTTCACTTCTCCTCTGAGGGACCTAGAGGCACAAGCCAGGATGGCTGAAAGCAAAACTTTGTCCCATGTTTGACTTCTAGAGTTGTCCTGTTTGTCTTGTGACAGTGATGAGAGCGGGATTGTAATTGTAAACGTGGTTTTCTTTTCATGGTTTTGTGTTTCTGCCGCCTCGGTGACAGAGAGCAGTGTCCGTGACCCATGGAGTCAAGGTACGTGCCGCCCTGCCTGGAACGCGGTCTGGCTGCACCGCGCCGGTCGGCATCCCCCGTGACACTGTTGCTTTATCCCACAGGGCCAGCCGGGGTACGCAGGCCTCCCCGTAAGTAGCCTCAGCCCCACCCCCGCCCTGGCAGGGAGCAGGGTTTCCATGTTGTGAGGAACCCCAATGCAGGCTGGGCGCCCGCTAGGCTGAGGAACCTTCTGACCCCTTAGCAGGAGCCCCGGGGTCTAGCATGGGGTCTCGGGCCTGTAACTGATCAGGACCACGAGGCAGGTGCCTCCCGCGCAGCCATGCTGAGAGAGAGCGTGAGTGGCTGTCACGGGGACTGTTCGCTCCAGCCGCCTTTCATTCCCGCCTGTCTCCCTGCAGGGACCAGCTGGGCCGAAGGGAGACATGGGCTTCAGAGGCCAGCAGGGCCCCCCGGGACCCAAGGTGAGGAGTTGGATGTCATCTGCTCAGGGATGGCCCGCTCTGTGAACCCTGAGGGGCAGTCCTGGTCCCCCCAGGTGATCACTGTCCGGGAAGGCGGGGGACCTGGGCGCTTGCATGGCCTACCTGAAGTCTGGGACAGATTCTGACCTGGGTTCTCCTCTTCGTCACTTCAGTGTGACCCGTGGGGGACCCACCAAGACTCCCAACCACAGAGCCCAGAGGGCAGGCCTGCTTACATGCACCCGTTGTGGGTGTTTGTGTGGACCCCAGAGTTGGGGCTCTGCTGCGGTGGTTGGAGGGCCCTCTCCCTGGAGCTGACCTCCCTGACTGGGCTGCTCGGGTTCTAGGGTGAGAAGGGTGAGCCCGGCATGGTCTTCAGTCCCGACGGCAGAGTGCTGCCCCCTGCCCAGAAAGGAGCCAAGGTGAGCCACCGGGCCTTGCTTTTCTCTCCTGTACCAGCTGGGGAGCGGGATTTCCAGGGCCAGGGAGCCAGCATGGCGGGGGAGAGCGGGGGAGAGGGAGGGGTGGCTTCCTGAGAGGGGCCAACTCCTGTCCATGCATGGGTTCTGGAACCTTCCACAGCCTGGGCCCCCTTGCCCTTCCCTGTCTGTTCCTCTTTCACAACCACATTGGGAGGGTTCTGCAGCTCAGATGCACTGTGGCCCAGCTGGCCCTGGTCACACCCTGCCTCCGTTGGCTGAGCCAGCCCTGCATGGGGGCCTGGAGGCACTCCCAGCCATGGCTCTAGGCTCACGCCCTGGCCTGGCCTCACCTGCAGGGGATGGAGCCCGCAGCTTTGCCCAGTGGGAGCTGCCCATCCTGCTGTGTCTGCTGCCCCTCGGCCTCGGGACTGCTGCTGGGGTCCTGGCCCTCCTTCCTCAGGAGGGAGCAGGGCCTGGTGGGGTCAGGCGTGGGCTCCTTGAGGGGCCCGTGCCCTGCGTCCCCTGGCCCCAGCAGATGACTCTCCAGACAGGCCCTTGGGTGGGTCCTGGGAGTAACTGGACCCCGATCGGGTGGCTGTAGGTGCAGGCCTGCAGGGGCCTGGAAGCCCTCAGAATTGTTGGGGATGTCCGCAGGACCTTGGGTCCCATGCCCAGAGAATACTCTGCCAGCCCCACCTGCCATTGTACCTGAGGTTAGGACCAGGGTGACTCTAACCAGGATACTGCAGGGTCGCCTCCCAAGCTGCAGGCCTCTCAGGGTGCGCCCCATTCTTCCCCCTGGGACAGGACACCATCCAGCACCTTCTCTCTGCTGTTGTTTCCTTCCCTCCTCGGTGATCAGTGCTTCAGTGCTGCCCAGAGGGCATCCGGAAGGGCACAGGGACTCCACGGGGCTGCCTGGAGGGCATCCAGAAGGGCACAGGGACCTCGCGGGGTTGTCTGGGGGGAATGACCGGTGCGGTCACCTAACAGTGCTTCTGGTTTCTGTTCAGGGGGAGCCCGGCTTCCGAGGACCTCCGGTGAGTAGGCCCTACTTCCCCGACATGCACATGCGTGTGCTGTGCTCTGAAAAGCACCTGTCCCCGCCTGTCTACTGAAAAGCATGAGTGACCAGAGCTTATATCCCAGCTTCACGTTCAAAGCGCAGGCCAGGTGTTGGTGGGAGACCACAGCGGGGTCTACCTCTGCTCACCTGACACGTGGCTCCTCCTCTCTGCAGGGTCCGTATGGACGGCCTGGGCACAAAGGAGAGATTGGCTTTCCTGGGCGACCGGTAAGGATCGAGGGTCTTGATGGGTAGGGGGGGGGGGGGGGGAACAGGTAGAGTGTGGCCCAGGCCCCGGGGCGCAGTGGGCTCTGAGGGGAGTGGATTGCCATCCTTCCCACTGCCTTCCACCTAAGGTGGCCCTGCCCGAACATGGCTCTCTTTGGGACACGGGTGAGGAGGCCCTGCTCATGGACAGCTCAGACCCAGGAGGGGCTGACACCCCCAGGAGTCGGGGGTGGGGACAGGAGCGTCTGGGCCCAGCCCCCTGGGGCCTGAGGGCTGGGGTGGTGTGAGGCTGGAGGTGGGCTGGGTCTGTCCTGGTGGGGCCTGAGATGGTAGCTGAGGCTGAAGTCTTGGCCAGCACCCAGCAGTTCCCTACACTCTCCCCAGGGTCGTCCTGGGATGAATGGATTCAAAGGAGAGAAAGGGGAGCCAGGAGACACCAGCATCGGGTTTGGTGCACAGGTGAGTGTCCTGCACGGGCAGACAGGCACGCCTGGGGCCCCCAGCACCCAGAATGGCCTGGGGGAGCAGCCTCGGGTCCCAGGCTCATCTTCAGGAGGCTGCTTCTGAGGGGCCCTGTGGTGCGACCACGCTGTGCTCTCACTCACATGCGCATATGTGCACGCATGCACGTACACACACAGCTCTAGCACACCGGGCACAGACACCCTTTCTTAGAAGGGCATCCAGGTTAGCGTGGGTTCTGAGCTCCAGGGTTGTCTTCACTCAACACCACGTTATTACTAGCAGTAACTCTGCCATCGTTTGAGCCAAGGGTTTTATTTTAGCAAGGTTGGCAGGGTAGGGCATGTAGCCATTTCGTCCTGAGAGTTGGGCTTTACTTCTGACACACCAGGCACCCAGTGCCCCTCCTGCCACACTCGTGCATTCTCCCTGGGAAGCCCAGCCCCACCCCAAATCTCAGCCTGGGGCCCCTCCCGCCCCTCCCTGGTCCCTGTCCTGAGCTCCCACAGCTCAGCCGGGCGGGACGGTGGTCCTGAGCCCGTGCTCCAGGCAGTTGCTCTTCCAGTTTTTTATTTGTTGCTGGTTCTTCCTGGGAGCTTTCTTCCCTCTTGTTGGTGAAGACTGGGCCGTTGTGAAAAATTAAGACTAGAAGTCAACACTTTTCAGGGTTCTGACGCAGTGATGGAACAATAGGTCACATTTGTGAATAAGGAAGAGAGGCTCTTGAATTCTGTTTACGCTGTTGAGTTTTATTTTATTTTTTATATATACATTTTTTATTATTGATTTCAGAGAGAGGAAGGGAGAGGGAGAGAGATAGAAACATCAATGATGAGAAAGAATCATTGATTGGCTGCCTCCTGCACATCCTGCACGGGGGATCGAGCCCGCCACCTGGACATGTGTCCTGACCTGGAATCGAACCATGACCTGGTTCATAGGTCGATGTTCAACCACTGAGCCACGCTGGCCAGGCAGCTGTTGAGTTTTAAAGGCGGCTATGAAACGGCTGTGCATGTGCCCCTGGTCAGGGGCGTCCCACATCTGGTTCTTCTCTGTCTCTCCCTCCTCGGCCACACTTGGACAGTGGCTAAGGGAGGACCACTGTGACTTTCAGAAACGCTGCTGCCCACATCTGCCGCCCCGGCCAGTGTCTGCCCTGGCTGTGGATGTGACTGACCCAAGCTTTCTGTCCCTCACAGGGCCCACCTGGCCTCCCCGGGCCTCCAGGGCCTCCCGGGCCGCCAGGCCTTCCCGGCACCCCTGTCTATGACAGCAACGTAAGTCGCCTGGCACCTCTCACTCACCCCTCCCCAGTCCTTAGACAGAGTCCTCGGTTGCTGCCACCTTCCTACCACCAACCCCCATGGACCCCAGGAGATGGGGTCCTTCTGGGAGGGAGCCCTGTGGTGGGCACCAGGCTGCCTGCCTTGGGGCCACAGTCAATTAGAAGATAAGCCCCCAGGAAAGTACAGGCCGGGGGGGGGGGGCGGTGCGGGGGGCAGGGAGAGCTCTCTCTTCCCAAGACCCATTGTCCCTGGGAAGGTGGACATGACATTTCACGAGGCTCAGAGACGTGAAGTACACTCATGAGGGGCTCCTCCTGTCATAACCAGGTCTCCTGATTCCAAACCCCGTGTCCTCTCCTCCCCCTCCCTGCTCCCCAGTCTCGGGGTGGGGATGGAGGGTGCCTCTGTGCCCTCGAAGAGGGTGCTGGGGCTTCTGGACTCAGAGACCCCTGGGTGGGTGGTGACCTCAGTTCCCAGTGTCCCCCTCAACAGCTACCTTTGGCCTACTCTTTGCAGGCATTTGTGGAGTCTGGCCCCGCGGGACCTCCCGGTTTGCCAGGTGAGGGCTCCTGGCGGCCCTGGAAGAGCTGGGGGTGGGCGGCCCTTTACTGGGGTGCTGGATGTGCCAGGATTTGGTACCCCCTGCTCACCTGGCTCTGAGGCCACATGAATTCCCTGGGGACCTAACCTTGGGTGGGACTGGACTCAGTGACCACCCACTTGCTGCCCACAATGTAGATTGGGCTCCAGAGGGCATGTTCCTCTCACACATTTAATAATGGGCACTGGGGTCTCCGTCCCTCCAGGACACCAGGGGCCTTCTGGACCAAAGGGGGACAAAGGAGAAGTGGGCCCGCCCGGACCACCAGGTGAGAGTGCTGGGCGGCCCTGGGCTGAGGGGCTGCTCTTGGGGCGGCTTGTCCTGCCCTCCGGGAGGAAGGAAGCCCCTTCTGGGCTTGGGGGGCCCTCACAGGACCTGTAGGGCACGGGCTGGGCTTAAGGACACCTGGTTGGCCCCATCGCCACCACAGGGCCCAGGGCGGCAAAGACAGTGGCGGGCAGCACGTCCTACCACCCACCTGCTGAGAAGCAGGGCTGGACCCAGGGTGTGTCTCCCGGAGACGACCTAGCCCTCCCATGGGGATGCTGAGGGGCCTTGTGGGGAGGAGGAGAGAGGTGCAGCATCGTGCTGGGAAAGGGGCTACCCTGCAGCTGGCGGAGCGTCCATGGGAACTGACACCCACCACCCTCAGTGGGGTTGTGCGGCTCTGGAGTCGGGGTCCAGGTGGGATGTCTGTGATCCTTGCTGCGGGCGCAGGGCCTGGCCAGGGGAGAGGCAGGGAGGGAATACATGGTGTACATTTTTGGAAAGGAAGAAATACACCTGCCATTTTCAAAGACAACACGTTTTTGATCAACAACCCAAAAGGAATCGCAGATAAACTGTTAGAATTAATAAGGAAGTTAATCAAGGTCACGAGGGCAATTTACAAAATCCATGACCAGTCATAAACAAAATGGAAATTTTAAAAAGTTACCATTTAGAAAGATAATCAGATTGGTCATTGTCAGAGGTTGGGGGGTTGGGGGAGGGAGAATTGGACGAAGAGGGTCAAAGGGTACAAACTTTCTAAACTTTTTCCTTTTTGTACCCATATGAGATGATGGATGTTAATAAACTTACTGATCACTTCACAGTATATGTAAGTCTAGTCATCCTGCTGTATGCCTTACACTCCAACAGTGCTGTGTGTCAGTTACAGCAATAAAACTGAAAGGGATAAAAAGGCACCATTAATAAACACATACCCCCCCCCAAAAAAAAAAACAAAAAAAAAAAAACTGGCAATAGGTTGTAAGAAAATAGGCAAAGAATCTCTACAGAAATACAAAACTTTTATAGAAAGAGATGAAAGAAGATGCAGATGGGTGCGTGTGTCTGGGCGGGGTTGCGGGGGGGGGGGGGCGTGTATAAATGAAAGAGGCTGTACAGTGTCTCATTGAGGCCCCATTCGAAACCTCCTGTAGGGCAGTTCCCGTTCGACTTCCTGCAGCTAGAAGCTGAACTGAAGGTGGGTGACCCCTCATCCCTGCGCTGAGCCCTCCCCCATCCACTGGCCCACCCAGCACTCCCCTCTGCCCACCCCGCATGGGGCACTGGCCATCCCTGGCTTGGTTTGGTGGGGACTCTCTGGGGTGCAACGAAAGGCCTGCCAGGCCTGGGCTCCAGACGCTCCCAGCTGCCTCACCCTGCCCCCTCCAGGCTGGGAGGGTCAACACCACCCCTCCCCACACCAGCAACGAGAGCTGGCCTGCCTGAAACAAGCATTTCCATCCACAGGGGGAGAAGGGTGACCGAGGGGACACCGGGCAGAAAGGAGAAAGGGGTGAGCCCGGGGGTGGCGGATTCTTCGGCTCTGGTATGCCTGGACCCCCCGGCCCGCCAGGCTACCCCGGCATTCCGGTAAGTCTGGGCCTCAGGCCACCGTGTAGGTGCCTGCACACAGACCCAGGCCTGTGCGTGTTCCCAGAGGCCCCTGGGGCCAGGAGCCGAGCACAGGGCCAGTCTGGCCATGAACACCCGATGAGGCCCACAGGCTGCGCCCTACAAACAGCCCCAAACACCTCCACCCTGGTTCTGCCCTATGGGGGGCATGTGGCAGGCCCAGTGGGTGCACAGTCAGTGGCCCTCACCAGGGTGGGCACACTGACTGGGAGTGTCTCCAGCAGGGACGTGGGGGACAGGGTGGAGCCCCCACCCAGCTCTCCTGCCTGATCTTCTGCAGGCGCTGTTCCTCCTAATCGGGACCACACCAAGTCCCCTCAGGGAGACCCTTTGCCCTGAAAGATATCAGGGAACAGTGGCCCAGCTTCTTCCTGGGGGTGGGAGGGAGATTAGGGGCCCTTGGGGGCCACACCTGTGTTCAGGGACTGCTCTGGTGCACCAGCTGGGGTCAAACGCCAGCAACAGGGACGCAGGGTAGGGGTGGGGTGTCCTCCCAGGCCTTGGGGCACGGGCAGGGAGGTGCCACGGCAGAGGTTCTTGGCGATGCCTCCCGGCCCCTCAGACTCCAGTGCCCTTGGCCTAGGGCCCTGGCTGACATCAGCACATGTCTTGTCCGTCCTAGGGTCCTAAAGGAGAGAGCATCAGGGGCCAGCCTGGCCCCCCTGGACCTCAGGGACCCCCTGGCATTGGCTATGAAGGGCGCCAGGGGCCTCCGGGACCGCCTGGCCCCCCAGGACCCCCAGGGCCGCCTTCCTTTCCTGGCCCCTACAGGCAGAGTAAGTTGGGTGGGGAGTGGTCTGGGCTCCAGCCTCGTACCGCTGGGGCTGGCGTGTTCCCACTCTGGCTTCTCTCTTGTAGCTATCAGCGTTCCTGGCCCTCCAGGCCCCCCTGGGCCCCCAGGCCCCCCTGGAACCCTGGGCACCTCCTCAGGGGTAAGCATTCCCCTGTCCCCACCTCTCACTGCCTGGTTGCCTGCCCAACCACCCTTCCCTTTGGAAGCCTGTGGATGGGGCTGCTTGATGAGTCCTCGGTAGACCCCACAGGGACCCTGCTTTGCTCTGGAACAGACACAGAACCCTGAAATATGGTTTCTGAAGCGGAAGTGGGTGCCTGGGAACCATGACTGAGATGGGCAGGGGGAAGGGGACAGCCATGGCGGAGGTCCTGGTGGGCAGGACCATGCGCAGAGGCCTAGGGACTCATGGACTCGTGGGTACCCGAGAGACCATGAGGAGTGCCCTCTCCCCCTTCCCGAGGGCAGCCTCACCCACCCCGCCTTCATGGGGAGTCCCTGGGGCCAGCCTGACAAGAAGGTGCCCAGTTAAGTCTTAAGGACTGTCCTCTGTCCGGGGTGTCCATGTCCTCACCCCATCACTTGGAAATGTCCATATGCGGTCCCCTGAACACCACACCTTTCGGGATCATCTGCCGTCCCTGTCCCCACACCCCCACCCCCCACACTCCCCCGGTGAGCCCAAGTGCCGCCTCTGAGCGCAGTGGGGCCCCATTGGGCCGGGCCTCCAGCAGGTGAGGATCTGGCCCACGTACCAGACCATGCTGGACAAGGTGCCCGAGGTGCCCGAGGGCTGGCTCATCTTCGTGGCTGACAGGGAGGAGCTGTACGTCCGCGTCCGAAATGGGTTCCGGAAGGTCCTGGTGAGTTCTCTGGGTGGCCTTTTCCTGCACCTCCTGTCCTCACTCGTGAGGGTTGGACATGGGAGAAGGAGGGGAGCGCTGCATGGAGGAGGAAGGCCCCAGGCCTATGGGCAGGGGCACAGGGATCCAGGCCACTGCCCGCACCCACAGCAAGCCCCCTCCGCCACGGTCAGGACCATCCTGTTAGGGCGACACCCCGCAGGGACAAGTGACAGCCCGCGCTCCTCAGGCTACTTTTTTTTTAATGAGTAGAATTTCTTGAGGAGTTCTAGGCTTACAGAGAATTAGCCCTCACCCTTTTGAAAATGTGTGGTGTGCCAGGCACCGGGCAGGCCCCGGATGCAGCCGTGCTGGCTTCCATGGGGAGGGAGGCCCGGGCTGGGCACGTGGATTCGGGAGGGTTGCCCACTGTGGGTGCTGGTGAATCGGGTCATTGAAGTAACCCCCGTGTTTTCTTCCAGCTGGAGGCCCGGACGCCACTCCCGCGTGGGACGGTAAGGAGCCCTGTTCTTTCCCAGCTGTCAGTTTTGGGGTGCAAGCCTTTGAGCCTGGTGGATGGCCAGGGCGTGTGGGGCATGCAGTGGTGGCTGCACACTGCCTCACATTTCTGGAACAACACTTACTAGTAGTGCTTTAGCATCCTGGGGCCTCCCCTGCTGGGGAGATGGTGCCCATCATCTTCCCCAGGCTCCTGGGGCCAGAACCCACTGCTCCTTTGAGGCTTTGCTGTCCTCCATCCAGAGAGTAAGGCACACACACAGACCCTTCTAGGGTGGATGGAGGGTGGACGGCGGGGGAACAGGGGAGACGGAGATAGGGGATGAATGGGCTGAAGTGAGTACTTGAGTTTACGTCTCACAGCTGTAGGCTCCTTTGAAAAAGCATGACTTCTCATATGGCCCAGCCCAATGAATGAATGGGAGTCCATTCTCTCATTCATTCATTCAGCACATAGTCCTGGGTCCCTCCCATACGCTGGGCACTGTTCTAGGCATGAGGTACAGCTGGGCAGGAAAGGGGCAAAGCCACTGCCCCCTGCAGCTACATTACATGGGGGAGACGGGCAGTAAAGAGAACAGGTTTGTCAATATTTGAAGCATGATATGAAGTATATTTATACAAATACAAATCTTTTATGTAAATACTAGTGTATGTTAATTATATGAACTATAAATATAAACTATCTACGGGTACTAAGTACCTAGTAATAGGCATATAGGTAACAGTAATACATTATAGGGTGTGTCCTAAGGCTTTTGGCGCTGTGGGAATAAATAATTGGGAAGTGGGTGGGGGCGCAGGAGTTGGGATTTGAAGGTCACCTTGTCTCTGCGGTGGGGATGGAGCAAAGGCTTGAGGAACTGAGAGCAGGGGCCCGCCATGTCATAACCGGGCATCTGAGCTACAGCGAGGAGGCGGCCTTGAGGTGAGGGGACGTTTTCGCCTGAGGCCCCCCAGGCCACAGCAAGGAGGTGGCTGGGGTGTGCAGGAGCCAGGGGTGTGTGAGCAGAGGACATCCACTTGATTTAGGCATGAACAGGATGGCCGGGCTCCCCCACCAAGAGCACAAGCTGGGGTGAAGAGGAACAGGGGTGCTCCGGGACGGGTAGGAGGAACCTAGGCCCAGGCAGGAGAGCGGAGCCTGAGGGGCACCAGGGGGCCTCCTTGTGGCGCTGAGAGGTGTCGGAGCCCCCGTCCCACCTACTCTCCACCCCTCGATCTGCAGGACAACGAAGTGGCCGCCTTGCAGCCCCCCCTGGTGCAGCTGCACGAGGGAAACCCGCACCCCCGGTGGGAACTGCCCCCCTCCACCGCACGACCCTGGCGGGCAGATGACATCCTGGTCAGGCCCCCACGCCTGCTGGACCCCCAGCCCTACCCTGGAGTGCCGCATCACGGCTCCTATGTGCACTCCCGGCCAGCCCACCCCACTGGCGCTCCCGCCCACACCCACCAGGACTTCCAACCGGTGGTGAGTGACCCCGGGGGCACGTGCTCACCAGCCCCTGAGCTCCCAGGGAGGGTTCTCGGGGCCTGGGAGTGCCCTCTGGCACCTGCCTCTGAGGCCAGTCTCTGCTTAGGTCCCTGGGGATGGGGCCCCGCAGAGCCTTTTTCACAGAGGTGGCTGGCGAGGCCCGAGGACAGGGACTTGCTCAGGAGGTAGATGGAGGAGGTGGCCGCTTCAAGCTGACCACCGCCCACTCCCAGGCTGGGCGTTGCTTTCTGGGCCCCCACACCTCTGCTGCCCTGGGCTGAAGGGCCCCAGGCTGGTTCTCCAGGGCCCCAGTGGGTGCACTCAGCTCTCCCAAGCCCTGTCTGTGCTGAGACTCAACCCTACTGTCTATGCAGGGCCGGGGCGGAGGGAGGGCCGGCGGGGAGGGGGCGCCCAGAACTGTACCTGATGTCACCGGCGGCTGACTGCAGCTGACGGCCACTCACTCTCCTGCAGCTGCACCTGGTCGCACTCAACGGGCCACAGCCAGGCGGCCTGCGTGGCATCCGTGGCGCCGACCTCCAGTGCTTTCAGCAGGCGCGCGCGGCGGGGCTGGCGGGCACCTTCCGTGCCTTCCTGTCGTCGCGCCTACAGGACCTCTACAGCATTGTGCGTCGCGCCGACCGCGCCACCGTGCCCATCGTCAACCTCAGGGTGGGTGCACTGCCCTGTGTGTGGGGCTCCCAGAGCTGGGATGAGGGACCTGGGAGTCGGGGAGGGGGGGTGGCCCACTGGGCTGGCCACACCCCTGAGAACCCAGCAAGGCCCCTGCACCACAGTGCCCTTCACGTGGCTTTATTTCATGGCTCTTCGCCACCACTGTGTGCTTGCCGGATGCTCCTGATGTTTCAGGACCACAGGTGGTGGACTCGTCCCAGACCTGGGTCCAGGCTGGGGGAGGTGCCTGGTCTGCTAAGGCGCCCAGCCAATGGTCCTCTGTCGGGGGGTGACCAGAGATGGGTAAACAGCCCCACTTCCCTCCGCAGGACGAGGAGCTGTTTCCCAACTGGGAGGCCTTGTTCTCGGGCTCCCAGGGCCAGCTGAAGCCAGGGGCCCGCATCTTCTCCTTTGACGGCAGAGACGTGCTGCAGCACCCCGCCTGGTAAGTGCCCCCCACGTGAGTGCAGTAGCTGGGGCGGGGGGGGGGAGGGCCTCTGGATCTTACTGGCCCTAGTGCAGGCCCCTGACGCTGCACCTCCCTGTCTCGCCTGACCCTCTACCTAATACATGCTCACTGTTTAAAACTCACAAGATCCAGAAGAGCATTAATGATACAAAGCATTCTTTGTGTGTTGTACGAACACTCACCAGCCTGCTCCCTGAGCAGGGCCCGCCCCCCCACTGCTGTCCGGGAGCCTGGCCAATGGTGGGTGCCCCAGGGGACTGCCAGGATCACCCAGCTCTCACTGTCTGTCACGCAGACATCACAGGGAGTGATTGCTCCTATAAATTCCCCCAAATGGCATTTCCTATTGGAGGATGTGTGTACTTCAAACACTGGTGGAAGCTGTCAGGTTGCCCTCACACCCCTCGTCCCTCTGCCGGCCTGGTGTGAGGGTGCCTGTTCCCCCAGTGCATGCTCTTCCAAGGTGGCTCATGTGTCAGACAAGTAGGTGTCCCGCCCTCACGGAGAAGCACCCAGCCCCAAGGGACCAGTCATCAGGGTCACAGAGGCTGCTCCCCGTACTGTGCCCCCCAAAGCAGTGGCAGCACGGGGCGCACCCGTGCCCGGTGGCTAGGGATGGCCCGAGTCCCTGCTACCACCTCCACATCCAGCTGCAGCCTCTGCCCTTTTCTGCCTGAGGGTGGCCTCTGTCCCAGGAGGACAGGGCCCCGGGGAGACTGACAGCCTGTGTCCTGCAGGCCACAGAAGAGTGTGTGGCACGGCTCAGACCCCAGCGGGCGCCGGCTGACCGAGAGCTACTGTGAGACGTGGCGGACTGAGGCCGCATCAGCCACGGGCCAGGCCTCCTCATTGCTGACAGGCAGGCTGTTGGAACAGAAAGCCGTGAGCTGCCACAACGCCTTCATCGTCCTCTGCATTGAGAACAGCTTCATGACCTCCTCCAAGTAGGGCTTCTGCCAGCTCACGTGGTGTATGGACCGACGGCCAGAGAGGAGGCCAAGCGGCAGGGCGAGCGGAGAGGACCCAGTGCCGGGCAGGGAGCGGCAGCCAGCACTCCAGACAGGGGACCTGGCTGGGACACATTCCTGTGTGGTTCACATTTCATGTAATCCTCCAGAAATAAAAGAAAGCCAAAGAGTGTATTTTTTAAAAAGTTTAAAACAGAAAGCTTGGTGCCAACTCTTTCTCCTGCCCTGCCCACTTCCAAGCCCCAGCTGGCCTCTCCTGGTCATACAGGGCGCTGTCCTCAGATTAGACACCAGGGGGCGCACCCAGCCCTGTTTTCTCTCTCTCTCCTCTCTCTCTCTCTCTCTCTCTCTCTCTCTCTCTCTCTCTCTCTCTCTCTCTCCCCGCCCCCCCCCCTCTCAAGAATTTTTGTGAGATTATTTGCACTTGTCTACAATTGCCAGGAAGCAGAATGGCAACGTATTGAGATAATGCTCCGCCCTGGCTCTGTTCTCTTGTGACCTCTAGTACTCACTCCCCTGGGCAGTATGTGCACCCCAGTCCCCCAGAGGGTGAGGGGGCAGGGGGAAGAGATTAACCAAAGATCTTCTATGCATACTAGAGGCCCGGTGCACGGATTCGTGCACCAATGGGGTCCTTCGGCCTGGCCTGCGGGGACTGGGCCAAAACCACAGTCCGACATCCCCCGAGGGACCCCACTGTACAAATCCATGCACTGGGCCTCTAGTGTGTGTGTGTGTGTATGCTTTAATTGATTTCAGAGTGGAAGGGAGATGGAGACAGAGATAGAAACATCAATGATGACAATCATTGATTAGCTGCCTCCTGCAGACCCCACACTGGGCATCAAACTTGCAACCTGAACATGTACCCTGACCAGGAATCAAAACGTGACCTCCCCATTCATAGGTCGATGCTCAATAGCTGAGCCACACTGGCCGGGCCCAGTCCCCATTTTCTAGGCTCAGAGTTCCCAACACCCATGCAGGCCAAGCTCTACTTGGGAGCATCTGCTAGGACTCCTCAAGTCCCTGGCCAGACTGCCTCCTGCTGAGCCCTGGATGGAGGCCGCGTGGAGGGGCTGCAGCAGGGGCAGGACAGGACTGGACCATGTCCACAAACTAGCTCCATGCTCATGAGTGAATGAGGCCATTTGTTTTGCCTTGTTCACCACCATCCACAACAGTGCATCTCAAAACCCACATCATTGTCCTTGTTGGAGAACTTCGGGAGACATTTTGAGGTGCATGTGTATCTCTGGGAGAGCTGGTAGGTGTCCCCATTGGTGGCCATGCTGGGAGGGATGGCAGGCCAGAGCCCAACCCCTGGAGGTCTGCTGTCCATGCGCTGCAGCCATAAACCAGAGGAGCTAGTCCTGGAGCTATTTTGGTTCCAAATAAAAACATCTATGTACATGGACGCTGGTTTGCAGGTGGCCTGCACTGTCCTGAGACCAGTTCTCTGGAGCCTAAGTCCCCACACACCCAAGTGGGTGGGCCCTGAGGGAGCCCAGGTGTGCAATGTGCAGATACACACGGCTGTGCATGGGTATGCATGGACATCCCCAGGTGTACACAGTTGTACCAGGTGTATGTGGATGACCTTTCTCCTCTCAGGTCTCCCTGGGGCAGGCTTCCCAGGCCCATGCAGGTGGCCTGCCCTGGGCTCACACCCAGCACCACCATGCTCTCCCCACAGGTGCTGCAGCCGGCCAGGCTCTGGGAGGTGGCTGACCCCGAGGGGCTGTGCACACTACACAGAGAAGGCCTCACTGTGCCCTGGAAACAGATGCCACCCCTGCCCTCATGGCCAAGGTGCTTAGGAGCAGAGAAAGGCGGTTCTGGGAGCCTGAAGGTGGTTCCGGGTTTGAGCAGCACAGTGCAAATGGGTCTCAGAGGGAGCAGTTGAGCCAGCTGCTGCTGGTGTTCTTGCTGGGGGGCGGGGAGGGGGGGGTATCCCAGTGCAAAGGCACAGAGCCCTGATTGTGGGGTCAGTGACCAGAGGAGATCCCCCCAACCCCCCAACCAATCCATGAAGTCTTGCTCGATCTCTAAGCACAATTGGGAAATGGTGCTGGGCCCTGGGCTCAGTGCTGCCTTCCCAGCAGGGTCAGAGGGCCAGCAGTGGCCTGTGTGGACACCCCGGGGACCAATCCATCAGTCTGACCCACACCATTGGCCATGACTTGGGCCAACCCTGTGCACTCTCCATGACTCCCATGGTGCCCCAAGATGCCCCATTCAGCCAGCTCCCGCAGCCCTTCCTAGGCCAGGAGTGTTCCTGACCCTCCTTGCCAAGCTGGCTCCAAGCTGCGGCCTTTCCACCGGACCCCACCTGTTGGGCTGCTGCTCAGCTGCCCCACTTGGCATGAGGACAGAGGGTCATGGGAGGAGCAACATCAAGGACATGGTGGGCCCAGGTTGGGTCCCTTTCTGTGCCTGGGACAGGGGCTGGTCCCCTTTCTTGGCCTCCCAATAGACCCCAGCACACACCCCCACACACACACACACCACCAGTTTGGAATCAGGAGCCCCTCACAGGTCATGTGGTTTATTTAATGTTTCAGGTCTTACATTTTCACATGACTGGTTCCTAGAGCCCCAGGTGGCATGTCCTCTGGGCTGGTGTGTGGGCAGCCCAGGTGGCCTCCATCACCAGCGAGGCGGACCAGGGTTAACCCACATCAGGAAGTGGAAGGACAACAGGGCCCAGGGCCCAGGAGCCAGCTCCGAAAGACCTCAGCACCCCCGCTTCATCCAGCGGGGAAACACCTGCCTGCCCCAGGACCAGCTTCTCCCACAGAAACAGAGGCCCAATAAAGGTTCTCATTCACGACAGTTAAAAAAAAGAAAAAAGGAACACAGCAGTGTTTAAAACGTGAGCACCTGGGCAACTAGAAATGTCAGTTTAGCCATGAGCCCAGGGAACCCAGGCCCCCACCGCCACCCTACAGGGCCCACGACACCCTGCAGGGGCTGGTGTCACTTGGGCTAGCACAGGGGGCCCTCTCCCCAGACCCCAGGGACCAATGGGATCTGCCTCCCAAGGGGAGTGAAGGCGGGGAGGCCTGGTGGGCATGTGGAACCCCACCACTGGACATGTGTAGGCAGGGGACACAACCCAACCCACAATGCCCGGCAGCTGCCACAGTGTCCCCAGCAGGCTACAGAGCGTAGTCTGGATGTGAGGCCTGAGAGGCGCAGGGCTTGAGGACACCGCAGGGCAAGCTAAGACACCCCTGGCCGAGGTAGGTGGCCCTCGAGGTGTGTGTCATAGGGGCCCCATTGTTCAGTGGTACCATAATGTGAACAGTGGAATTCAAACAATGCCAAACACCCAGCTTCCTGATTCTGAGGACCAGCACCCTGTCAGAGATGGACGTTCTGAGATGTCAGGGCCCAGGCTCACAGGCACCGGCACCCTGCCAGGGATGGACGTTCTGAGATGTCAGGGCCCAGGCTCACAGGGACCGGTACCCTGTCAGGGATGTACCGTTCTGAGATGTCAGGACCCAGGCTCACAGGGACCGGCACCCCGTCAGGGATGGACGTTCTGAGATGTCAGGAACCAGGCTCACAGGGACCGGCACCCTGCCAGGGATGGATGTTCTGAGATGTCAGGGCCCAGGCTCACAGGCACCGGCACCCTGCCAGGGATGGACGTTCTGAGATGTCAGGGCCCAGGCTCACAGGGACCGGTACCCTGTCAGGGATGTACCGTTCTGAGATGTCAGGACCCAGGCTCACAGGGACCGGCACCCCGTCAGGGATGGACGTTCTGAGATGTCAGGACCCAGGCTCACAGGGACCGGCACCCTGCCAGGGATGGACATTCTGAGATGTCAGGGCCCAGGCTCACAGGGACCGGCACCCTGCCAGGGATGGACATTCTGAGATGTCAGGGCCCAGGCTCACAGGCACCGGCACCCCGTCAGGGATGGACGTTCTGAGATGTCAGGGCCCAGGCTCACAGGGACCGGTACCCTGTCAGGGATGTACCGTTCTGAGATGTCAGGACCCAGGCTCACAGGGACCGGCACCCCGTCAGGGATGGATGTTCTGAGATGTCAGGGCCCAGGCTCACAGGGACCGGTACCCTGTCAGGGATGTACCGTTCTGAGATGTCAGGACCCAGGCTCACAGGGACCGGCACCCCGTCAGGGATCGACGTTCTGAGATGTCAGGAACCAGGCTCACAGGCACCGGCACCCTGCCAGGGATGGACGTTCTGAGATGTCAGGGCCCAGGCTCACAGGGACCGGCACCCTGCCAGGGATGGACATTCTGAGATGTCAGGGCCCAGGCTCACAGGCACCGGCACCCTGTCAGGGATGGACGTTCTGAGATGTCAGGGCCCAGGCTCACAGGCATCGGCACCCTGTCAGAGATGGACGTTCTGAGATGTCAGGACCCAGGCTCAGTGAGGATGTTGGAGGATGCAGAGCAGATTGCCTCTGGTGTCAGAATTTGGCCACTCACAGATAGAGCAGGTCAGGCCTTGGCTTCGCACTGGTCCCTCAGGACTGGTGCTGCGGCCCATGCACTGTCCTCCGGGGCCAGGGTTGTGGCTTCGGGCTGCAGGTTGCTGAGGGCCCCATCCTGCGGGCTCAGTACCTGAGTAGCTTTCTCCTCCGAGGGGCTCCTTAGCTCCTGGCCCAGGGGCAGGGGCTGGTGGTGGCTCCCCAGGAAGTGCCTCAGGGTCCCCAGCACAGCTCCCAAGAAGTAGGCAACAGACAGCACCACAAAGTACCCAAAGTAGACGAGGAACTGGAACAGAGAAAGGTGCAAGTGGGGGTGGGGAATAGGGGCAGCCTGGGAGATGAGGGGGCTTTGGAAAGGGAAGGGGAGGCAGACGAGTGGGTGGGGGACAGGGGAGGGACTGTCGGGAGGCAGCCCACATGGATGTGTATCCTCCCTCTCTTTCCCTCCTGCTCAGAGGCCACGGGAACACTGCAAGAGTGGGGTGGGCACTAGGGGTCAGAGGCCAGCCCAGGAGCAGGTCACACATTGCACACGCTCCACGCTCCTGCCGCCACACGGCACAGCCCTGGGGGAGCTCCCACCACTTTCTCTCAGAACCCCGGCACTTTTGCTGTCTCTGTGTGGCCTCTGTGATCTACCCCCAGTGCTTTGCTCATTTTGCGTGACCACACGTGTGCACTTCGCACCATGGGCAGAGTTCCCACACTGCCGAGGGCTCGCAGACATCCGTGCGTGCGGTGGAGCCGGTCAAGGATGGGCAGCCCCACGCACTGAGCCAGTGGCCGCCCTGGTGACAGGCAAAACGGACCAGTAGTGACACAAAGAGATGCACACCCCGCCCACAAAAATGTCCCTCCCGATTCTCATGAGCACCCGGGGGACTGGAGGTCCGGATGGTCTCGAGGCGACTGTGGGCCAGACCGGGCTCAAGTCCCTCCCTGAGGCCCTAGCGACACAGGCACCCTCAGCCCTCTAGGAACCCTGCTCATTTAGAAAGAGCCGG
Source organism: Cnephaeus nilssonii (assembly GCF_951640355.1). Taxonomy (NCBI): domain Eukaryota; kingdom Metazoa; phylum Chordata; class Mammalia; order Chiroptera; family Vespertilionidae; genus Cnephaeus; species Cnephaeus nilssonii. The sequence continues at coordinate 9,084,172 of NC_137074.1, forward strand.
AAGGGAACCGTGGAGGACTTTGCTCCAGGAAGATGGAGTCACGTGGTTCCCGTATTCTTCCCCAGTATGACTGAAGCCCTGGAAGCCACACACAGCAACAACAGAAAGTGACTGGAGGTGGGGTGGGGGGGGGGGGGGGGGGGGGGGGTGGCGAGCCCAGCTGGGACCCCAGAGCCCGAGGCACAGCATGGTGACATGTGATGAGTCTCAGGCTTTATTTCCTTTTTGCTGCAGGTATTTTGAAACGAAAGATGCCAGCAACCCAGAAATGGCAACATGTGTGGAGAAAAAGCCCCAACAAAGCTGCTCTCTCTACCAGAGGACCAGGAGGGGGACACCCAGCAGGACAGGAGGTGACAGATGGAACAGCCCTGCTCCAGCTAGAACCACCCTCATCACCCAGGCTGTAAGGAGGCCCCTGCCCCATGGGGGAGTGTTGCTCAAGGCCCCGTGGGGAGCTCACAGGGAATGTCTGGACTTTCACTCTCACCCACCGCTGGTGCCGACACCCAACTCCACCCCGGCGGACTCAGGACTTTCATCCCCTGCTCCCACCCATCCCCAGTGGCAAGGACACCCCACCCCACAGTCAACCTCTGAAAGCGAAAGACAAAGAAAAGAATCTTGAATGCAGCCACTTAAAAAAATGACACCTTAGGGGCAGAACAATTAGAATGGCAGAATTTTTCATCATCAACTACAAAGGCCACAAGGAAGTGGCACAGTTTTCACCTGTTGGAAAAACCCTGTCACCCCAGAAGCCTTCAGGAGTAAAAGTAACGGCTAAAGGAGGTTCTCTGGGCCAGAAGGGGGTGATCGAGACAGAACTTGCCACAACAGGAAGGAAAAGGAAGGCAGTGGGCAAAACCGCGGGTACAGATGTGGTGCGCGGTTGGGAAAGTGAAAGGAGTCGGTGGTGTGGACATGGAAGAGCAGCCTGAGGGACCCGATGGGAGGGAAGCTTCTGTTTCTTGACCCTAACAAATCAATAATCTGGTAGTGATGTTGCACCAGAGACCTCAACCCGCCCATCCCTGGGCACAGGGCTCATGCCCTCCAGACAGCCCCGCGCACCACTCACTCCTGGCACACCTCCGCCCTTCCCGTGAGGAGCCCCTCAGCCATCCTGGGGGATGCCCAGGGCCAGGAAGACCTCCAGAAATGACCTGCATCCAGACTCAACTAAGAGGCCTCATGTTCCAAGTGGAGTTACAGCTCCACCCTGGGCCCCAGGAGGCAGCAGGACAGGCTGGCACAGCGGATGCCAGATCATGGCTCCCTGGCGCCAGTCCTCTGATCCTTCCCTCCTTGCCTGGGGCCTCTCACTTCATACTCCTGCTCTGACTCAGTAAGTCTAGTGTACCCAGCCGGAGACACCCGGCCCGCCCTGTGCATGCCCCCTGACCTCAGTAGATCTGTGGTCTGGGGCCCATGGAGGGGACAATGCTGCTGGTTGGGTAAAACACCAAGAGACCCTGGCCCAGACACCTCCGCTCCCCCCACCCTCCCCCACTCTTACCCCCCCCCCCCCCCCCCCCCCCGTTACCGAGTCCTCGCTCCCTGAGGAAGCGAACCCAACGCAGGGGCTGACCTGGTAATGGACCTGGAGGCCCAGGCCACGCTTGTCAGAAACAATGAGGGTGATGATGGTCTTGAGAACAGTGGCGAGGAACGTGTTGATTCCGAAGACCAGGGCACAGAGCTCCTTAGAGAGAGAGGACGCGATCTGAAAACTTAAAGGGAAAGCAGGCCAAGATCAGCCTCCGCTGGGAGGGACAAGAAGTGCCCACAAGTACAAAGGTGACGTCTAGGCTGCCACTGGCTGCCAGAAACAGCTATGTGGTCTGATGACTGGCCATGCCTGCTAAGGCCACTGGAGACCAGCAAGCCCAGCCCAGCACCCCGGCCACCCACTGCATCCTCCCTCAATGACTCATAAAGTGAGTGCAAAATGGTGCCAAATGCAAACTCGGGAAGACATTTAACAAGTCTCCTAGTAACCCTGGCACGGAGTAACTCATTCACTGCAGCATTCTCAGAAAATCATCCTCAGGAGAACGGACAGAGCATCATGAGGAAAGTTCTAGAATTAAAGTCCTTAATGATAGTAGAGTCTTTAATGATTTTAAAGTCATTAAGTGATTCAATAAGTTAGAGAAAGAACAGTTAAACAAATAAGGAGAGAAGAAGGAATTAATATTCTCAGAGCTCCCAATCCTCTGCAAAGAAATTAACATTTGAACGTACTTCCAATTAAAATTCCCAAAGTGCCTTTAAAAATAATGACTAAACAAGAAATAGTCTAAAGTTCTCACCCAGCCAGCATGGCTCAGTGGTTGAGTGTCCAGCTATAACCAGGAGGTCATGATTCGATTCCAGTCAAGGGCACATACCTGGGTTGTGGGCTTAATTGCTAGTGGGGGGGTTGCAGGAGGCAGCTGATCAATGATTCTCTATCATCACTGATGTTTCTATCTCTCTCCCCCTTTCCCTTCCTCTCTAAAGTCAATTTTAAAAAAAAAGAAATATTCTAGCCCTAACCGGTTTGGCTCAGTGGATAGAGCGTCGGCCTGCGGACTGAAAGGTCCCAGATTCGATTCCAGTCAAGGGCATGTACCTTGGTTGCGGGCACATCCCCAGTAGGAGGTGTGCAGGAGGCAGCTGATCGATGTTTCTCTCTCATCGATGTTTCTAACTCTCTATCCCTCTCCCTCTCTGTAAAAAACCAATAAAATATATTTTTAAAAATTATTTCTTAAAAAACAAAACAAAGAAATATTCTAAAGTTCTGAAGAATAAACAAATAAAAATACCCAACAAGCCTTTAAAGAGAATGACCGAGGCCAAGAGCTGTACTGAGGTCCGAGGAGCAAGAAATATATGAAATGCCAGAATGAGCAATCACATGACAAAGACTTCACACAAACTGAGAAAAGGCCATGTCAATCAAAGGTCTGAGAGGACAGATTAATTCCTAGGACGCCGGAGCTGGGTTAGGTCCCACCAGCACAGCAAATGCCACGCCACCCACAAGCCACACCCTCTGCACGAGTGTTTCACATGGCACACCTACTCTGTAAGTAGGATGAAAGGCAAAGCATAACATACCTACCACATATGGTAGATGTAAGTGTGCTACAGATAAAGAGGGAAAACAAGAAATCCCAGCAGAAAGAGAGCCCACAGGTGTGAAGTGTCCACTAACACCAGGGAGGAGCCAGCCCTGCTGCACGAAGAAAAGGCAAGCTGCCCTCAGGTCACAGGGTAGCCCGCTTGCCCGCAGGCATCTGCCGTATCTACCAACACCCCCTCTCTACCAAAGCACGTGCCCTTTGACCTGGCCAGTTCCTTTCTAGGAACATCTGAGACCATCATCAGAATTTGGAAAGGAAAATGCAGGTTGAGAGGAGAGTGATCTCAGTGTTGCCTGTCATAGCAAAATACTGAAGGCGTCATCCCCGTCAGTTGGGGATTAGCTATGTGGCATGTCACTGGTCACCAAGAGGACCAATTACACCTGCATTTTGGCCAGCTAAATGGAAAGGTGTCTTCTGCCAGGAGTGTGGTCAGGGTGTCTGGCAACTTGGCCCTCAGGAGGACAGGAAGGACACTAGGTTTGACCCAGGCTCTGAGCCCAGGGCAGGTGCAGGCCGAAAGTGGGCAGGGCAGTGTGTGCCGGGCGCTTCTGTGAGATGGCACAGGGGAGTCAGGCCACCACTCCATGGAGGTGGGAACTGCAGTGGGTCAGGAGACAGAGGGTACTGTCCGAGCTGAAGACGAGGTGGGGAAAGTAGAAGGAGGTGTGAGTAGAAGGAGGATAGAAGGTGCCCCACTTTGGGGGTTGCAGGGGGACCATGGTGACAGACACACCCACCAGGTGCTGGAGGCACAGGGAGGCAGGCTTCTGTGTACCTATGTGGTGTGAGCACGTGTAGTGTGTGCCTGTGTGGTGTGAGCACGTGTGGTGTAAGCATGTGTGGTATGAGCACATGTGGTGTGAGCACATGTGTGCCTGTATGGTGTGAGCATGTGTAGTGTGGGTATGTGTGGAATTAGCACGTGTAGTGTGAGCATGTGTGGTGTGAGCATGTGTGGTGTGTGCCTTTGTGGTGTTAGCACATATGGTGTGAGCACTATGGTGTGAATAAGTGGCTTTGTGAAAGGTCAGTTCAAAGGAACACAGAGGGTCATAGGAGCAAGCAGAACATGAGCAGGGGAAGGTTCTGGAAGTACAGGGGAGCTGGTGGGCAGGTGTCAGGATGTCCCTGGGCAGATGCAGGAGGGTCCCCAGGGTTGTGAGGAACATGAGGGCATCAAGAGAGTCCTGGACAGAAGGTAAGCTGGGATACCGGGTCACTCCTTGGCCAGGAGCTGCTGCTCCCCACAGTGGGAACAGAGAGGGTGAGGAAGGCCATGGGGCTACCCAAGATGGGACCGCAGCAGCTCCTGGGGCCCGGGAAACGAGGCGGGAGGCTGGGAGGAGAAACTTCACGAGGACCAGTCCCTGTGGACACCAAGTGGCCTTGGCGGGAGGAGCAGAGAACATGCCGCATGGGAGGGCTCCTTGCTAAGTCTCAGGGCCATGGCAGGCAGCTGGGATGTGCGTGCTATGGACAAGGGGACATTGCGCCCCTGGCTAAAGGTGTCCAGGGTTCACCGCTCCTCCCACCACCAAATTTGCTTTACGCTGCTCAGCCTCTCGTTCACCCCACACAGCCCAACTCACATGGCGATGGGCACCAGGAACTGGTAGAAGCCACGGAAGAGCACGAAGGCCACGTAGCACAGCCAGATGCTGCTCGTGCTGTACATGAGGAAGATCAGCCCTGCCTGCACCGCTGTCACGCCTCCGATGATCAGTTTCGCCCACAGAGCCCACTGGATCTTCACAAAGCCCGCGGCAAAGGAGGTGATGGCGCCTGGGGAGACAGGACGGTCACTGTCTGCCATCCTCCTAGGGCGGGCAGGGCGGGCGGAGCTGGCTGGGGCGTACCGAGCAGAGTGGAGGCGGCATCCACACCACCGTTGTAGACCTTGGTGGTGTCTTTGGTGGGGTCGACCACATTCCACAGGATGTGCACATAGAAGACGATTAGGTAGTAGCCGGCGGAGTTAAAGACCCACCAGAGGCACCAGAGGCGCAGCTGTGGCAGCCGCAGGCTAGCTCTTAACTCACGGAGCATGCGCACGAGGACCCAGTCCCTCCAGCCCGCCAGCAGAGTCCCGCGGAGCTTCCTGCCCGTGGGCTGGCCAGGGCCAGGGTGCATCTTGTCCAGCTCCGAGGGCGAGGCCTCGCCATGGGCAGGCTCACTGCGGTTGAAAAAGAGGCTGCGCTTGGGGCGCTTCAGGAACATGGCGAGGATCAGGCTGAAGGTGAGGAAGGCCAGCGAGATGTAGTTGAGCGTGGTGAAGGAGACCTTGCCCACGGTGACGAGCAGCTGGCCCAGCACAGAGCTGGTGAAGACACCCAGGAGCACTGCGGACCTCGAGTAGCCGGCCATGCGCTGATACTGGGCGGGGCGCACGAGCGAGAAGATGTAGGAGGAGTAGGCTATGCGGGCAGCCATGGTGAGGCTGTAGAAGAACTCCATGAACTGCATGTGCAGCACGGAGTGGCCAAACAGCAGCAGCAGCCACACAGAGATATAGCTCAGGCCCTGCAGGAGCAGCACGGGCTTATAGCGCAGGTAGTCCGTCAGCAGAAAGGTGGGCACCAGCACTGCCAGGTAGGAGTAGGACAGCACCGGCGTGATCTCATTGGTGACCTGTGGGACAGCAGGCTCGTGACCCCATGCAGCTCATTACCGTAGCCACCAATGCCCTTTGGTAGCCCCCTCACCAGAACCACACCATGAGCGTGACTGTCTGCTAAGACCAGCACAGGTAGCCCTCAGCCCCAAGAGGCCAGCAGGCTCCAAGGCCTCATTTGACAGAGGGAAACCAAGGGCCAGAGTAGAGCCCCGTCAGCACGCGGGGCCCACTGCGAGGCTGGTTGGACCCTCTCGCTCCAGCTGGTTTACTCACAGCCCTGGCATGGGAACAGCCAGGAAACACGCCAAGGCAGAAATCGAGGAAACACACGTCTAGTAGCTATCAGATGGGCAGAAGGTCAACAGGGGCAAGAGGGAAACTGGAGGCTGTGGCCTCGGGCAGAGGGAGCAGGTGTCGGTGTCCAGGATACGGCAGCATCGTCCCTCGGGGTGACCCATTGACAGCAGACACACCGGGTTGAATCCCCTAGGGTGCGCCCTTTGTAAGACAGTCTCTGACCCACATGGGTAACTCTCCCCAGCCAGGCCCGGCAGGCAGGCTCATGCGCACTTCCCAGACACAAGCCTGTCGTCTCTCTGATGACACCCAAGCTTGGGGGAATGGCTTCATTTCTGGAACCTACTATATAATCAGTTAATGTGCAACCAGAGAGGGCAGGTGAATGGGACTTGTAAAATTTTTTGCTATAGAGATTTTTCCTGTTATCTTACTAGAGCTTTGTATACACGATGATTCCTGTGATCACAGCAGACGATGGCCCCTCTTTAAGATCTGATCAGTGTTCTAAGGAAGGAGAGAGCCCTCAGGTGCCCAGTGAGTGAGGAACGTGAGGGATGATTACTCAGAGGAGTCCCGGAGGGCCTGGGGGGCACAGGAGACAGCCCCATAGGCCCCAGCCCCCTACCCAGCCTCACCTGGGAAGTGACCAGCTCCAGCAGTCAGCACTGGCCATGGGATCAGACACAGTGACAGATTCTGAGTTCGTGTGGGTCAGTACGCGGCCATTTCCTTATCTCCAAGATGGCTACTTGGAGGGGACAGGCCTCATTCGCACAGACACTGCATTGGACTTAAACAATCTGAGGGTATGCAAGGGGTAGGGGCCCCGCTCCATGCCAGGGAAAGGCAGGGGCTTCCCGAAGAAATCAAAGGCACAGTGGGACCCAGGGAGATCCAGCTATGGTGACAGGGGGTGGGGAGGCTGGTGGCCACATGGGAAGGGCAGAGGAGGCTGGGGGAATGGAGGTGAACAGCCCAGAACCAGTTCTGATCAGGACCAGCTCTGACCAGGACCAGCTCTGGGGCAGTGCCGGGGTCCTCAGGTGGAAAGCAGGGTGGTGACCAGAGCTTGGATGGGCACCCTGACTGTGCGCCTCATCAACCAACAGCCTATGAGTTTCTTGGTTTTATTTTATGGAAAAGGAAATAGCAAAAGCTGGAGAAGGAAAGCACTAGGGCTAGAGCCTGTCCTGCCTCCTCCTCCTCCCACCACCACTCACCTCTGGGATAAGCTTACTTAGTCAGCTATCAACAAGGTCCTTTGTCCTCCTTGCGAGTGAAGGAAATTCCTTCAATAATCTCCTTAGGCAAATAGCTGCCGAGTCTCTGCTGGAAGCAGATGCCAGGCAGGTGGGCTCACTCTCCCCACCTGGCACTCCTCCCTCAGAGACCCGTGGCAGCCTCGGACCCCCTCTGCGGTCACTGTCAGTCTTTAACTGGCCTGGTTAATAAGTGAGAGTCAGGCCCCTCAGTGCCCCCTAAGGGACTGGGAACAGGACCCAGGACACCACATGGCTGCCTAACCTCAACAGCCCCTGCTGCTTCCCCATCCAGGGGGCACCCCTGCCCACTATCCCCACGTCCACATGCCTGCTCCTTCGTGAAGTTCTTAGGGCCCAAGAGGTAGGGGGTGACGAAGCTCTCGCCGGGCCGCATCTGGGCCATGAAGCCGTAGAAGCAGAGGTAGAATACCAGGCACCGCCAGGACTGAAGCTCGCGGCCTGGCCCAGGCTCCGGCTGGGGTTCCAGGGACACTGGCTTCTCCACCCTCTGGCTGGAGGATGCCATGCTGCCCAGGTTCCACACGGTCTTAGAGGGACTGAAGGTGATGCTGCCCCTGGAAGGAAGAGCAGAGAGAGTCAGGGCAACTCAGCAGCCCACAGACACCTCCCCTCCTCCCCAGAACTTGGCTGAAGGGCCATCTTCCCTCTCTCACTCAGTCAGGATCCCACATTCATACAGAGTTGGGGAGAGGGGCCCACAGGCCCCAGTCCCATGCTCTCAACCTGGATGGGGCTCTCAACAATCCAGATGCCACATCCACCCAGACCAGGGAGGATGTGGCATCTATCACCACCTCCAGGGAGTCTCCAGAGCTTCCTGGGTCCCATGTGGTGTGAGAATAAACAAGTCATCTTTTCTGTCAAAGAACAGTTTAGACAGCCGCCATTTCGGACCATGTGACTTGGCAGCCGCCATGTTGGCCGCATGGCTTGCAGATCCCTTGGGGGCTGCCATCTTGAAACAGCAAAGGCCAACCCCTCCCTTTGAATTAGCCAATCACGAAAGACTGTGCGCCTGAGCTTCAATCAAAAACAAAGGACAGGTCACGTGCGTAAGGAATTATAAATCGGAACAGACTGCCTGCTTGGTGTGCACGCGCTTCCAGACCATGCGTGTGCACCCTTCTATGTAGAAGTAAATATGTTTGCCTTGCTGCCTGGCTCCCGAGTGTTTTGTATTTTACCAGAACCCCTGACTTGGGGGGCTTGCCTTATTTCTAACAGAGGTAACCACCAGCCTTGTGGAGACATCTGAGGGCACACATCCCTCCCCAGGAGGGGTGTGTCTGGGACATCCTGTTCTCACTGTCCTACTGGCCTCTGGGGGACTCCATGCACAAGACTGGGCAGAAGGGGTTTGGAGGTAGAGCCCAGAGCAGGTGGGGAGGCCAAGGGAGAAGCAGGAGCGAGCGAGAAGTGTACCAGGGGAAGGGAAGGGGCCACAGGGGACAGACGGAGCTCCAGACCACCATGAGCTGAGGGAGGGTGGCCTGGCCCAGGGGTGCTTTGGGTGGTGCCTCCACTTGGTGCAAGGGTGATGGAACTGTTCTTATGCCCACGACTCGCCCTTTATAGCACAGATGGGCAGATGATCATGTCTAGTTATCCGAATACAAAGTTATCTGCTGTGGGTGTTTTTTTTTATGACTCCTTTGCTATATGTTATATGCTATTCATTTTCTGTAGAGAGCGCCTGGGAAGGCACATGGGCATTTCTTTAAATTGTCAGCTGAACCCAAGGCGACAGGCAAAGCCATGCCCTTGGAACATGCTTTGCCAGCCCAGGTGTCGGGTAGTGGGTTTTGATATGTAAATCCAGTCAAGCACCAGGAATGCTCGGGCCTATTCAAGAATGCAAATAATCTCCTTTGTCTTGACTTTTGGTGAAACTTCGCTGCATGGGCTCTGGATCACTGTCTCTCCATCAGAAGAGGGCAGGGGTCCACCTGGTCCCAGCTTTTTCCTTCTATCTCTGTGTCTTCTTTATTTCTTTTATTTCTCAATCCCCAGCCGCCTCTACTCAGGAATTGGACCTGCTCTCTAGCAGCGCTGGACGCGGAAAAGAGAGAAATATTACAGTGTTCCACTAAGGCACTGATACAAACTTCGCTTTTCAGTGAGAGTCAAAAAGGGAGCTGCCATGAAAACTGCCCATGCCAAGCAGACACGGTAAGAATGAGGAAGGGCCCACCAGTTCCATGGCTCAGGAGGGGAGGGGACACCCTGGGTGCAGGGGCGTGGGGGTGGGGGGGGGTAGGGAGGCTGAGAGATGTTGGGACAGCTCTGTGCCCCCTTACTGCACAACCTGTTCTGGGAGGGTGACTGCAGAAGCTCTGCATTTGGGGAGAAATCTCCTCCAATCCCCAAGCAGTAGACGCAAAAAGTTCCCAAGATATAGGACCCGGTGCTCGGGAAAAGCCACCAGATTCTGGGCACTTATGCCCTGTGTGCTTGGCCAGCATGCTGCTCAGAGACCATCCAAGCAGGAATTGTTCCTACATTCCTCCCTGGATGAGGCCCAGGAAAACCAGGTGACAGCAGAGACCCCCCAGGGGCCACCGAGGGCAGAGAGAGACCGCTCACCAGATCTCTGATTACTCTGCGCAGGACGAGAGCCTCAGCAAAGGGAACGGTGGTCCGATGAGTGAGAGTCCTTTGCCTTCTAAACCCCAGTGCTTATTTCTGTAACTCAGGGAAAATGAGGTGGCGGGAGGGCAGTGAAACCCCTCAAGCTGGGCCTGGTGGGTGTATGGGGCCAAAAGGAAGGGCAGGGCATGGGCAAGGGGCAGCTTCCGGAATTGCAGAGAATTTCGAAGGGAGGGGGCGGTGGGGGCAACAGTGGCCTGGGTGTTACAGGACCCTGGGATAGCGCCCCCCCCCCCCGCCCCATTTCAAGGGTCCAAATGAAACAATCAGCCAGGCAGGGGATTGTTCCCCTCCCCCAGCACCCAGGAAAGAGCACACAGGCCATAGAGGCCCGGGCTGCTTTCCCAATGCCCCTGGAGCTTGCACAAACAGCTGGGCCCCTTCAACAGAGAGGGCAACCCCAGGCCACAGGGGTTTCACTGCCCTCCCTCCACCTCATTTCCCTCGAGTTACAGAAATAAGCACTGGGGTTTAGAAGGCAAAGGACTCTCACTCATCGGACCACCGTTCCCTTTGCTGAGCGGTGTACCACAGGCAGAGTAGCCCACCTCCGGGTACGCATACCACCAGGGACCCCATTCCAGCTCCAGGACACTCCTCAGTTCACTTTCCCACCCTTAGTGCACTGCTCCCTGGACACCAGAGCAACCATACACTCACCCACCTGAGCAGCAGGCATGGGGGCAAACAGCCAAGAATTTAAGCCCAGGGTCCCCCAGGAGCCCTGTACTTGGCCCTCCTGTCATCTCCAGAAGCGATGGGAACTTCCCTTACCTGGTGTCCCCAAATCCTGGGGCAATGGCACAGGTCTCAGATACCAGTACCAACCACACTTGGTTTCATTTCAACAGCTTCCGGAACCCCCAGGCAGTGCTTCTTAAACTACAGGAAGTGCTTGTCAGAAATGAGCTCTGAACCCCGATCCACGTGGCCACCTGAAGGTCTGGGCTGGCCAGGACTGTGCACCTTAACATGCCTCACAGGCATGCCCGTGGGTGACCAAGTGAGCAAGCCCAAGAGACACTGCTTCAGACCTCCTGGCTGGGGTGGACAAGAACAACCCCTGGACAGCCAGTATCCAGGCTTCAGGGTAAACACCTGGTCCTCCAGGGTCACAACACAGGTGAACCAGCCCCAAGGAGCCACCCCAGGTGATGGCCAGGAAGCCCTCAATACGGGTGGACCTCACAGAGAGAGGGCAAGAGGGACGGGGTTCACAAGGGCACTCGTGGTAGCAACCTTACTACCTCCTCAGAGTCCTACAAACTCTGCCCTTTCCCTCCCAGCCCACCCCACCCTCAGGGCTGACCCATCAAGCACCTGACCTCACAGGCAGCCCTCCAGTTCCACCTCTGCAGTCTGGGACACTGCCCAGTGCAGGGCTCAACCTGCTGGGTCACATAATTACCACAAGCCCCCACCTTCCTGCTGAGTTACATAACAGGAGCCGGCACAGCAGGCCAGGCAAGAACAACTAAAGGTACACCCTGGGGACTCCCTGGGGCAGTTAGTGATTACATGTCTTTGAACTAAAGGATGGCCCTGGGACTGAGGTTTATATCCCCTAGGGAATGTGCCTCTCTCCTATGCATTCCCCACACTGTTGTACACACTCTTGCAAAGTCTTGTGGAAAAAGTGAAGACTGGATGGCCGGATAAACTGCAAAGTGAGCTTGGGCAGAAAAGGGTCATGCTGAGGAGCTTGGCCTCATCCCAGGAGTGGTGGCCAAAAATCCAGGGTCTTATTTGAAGTCCATTTTTAACTATGGAAAAAATGTGGAGCACCACAGAGCCAAAACATGCTAACAGAGCAGATTTCCAGTCCAGGACACAGTGGGCGGCTTAGCCGTTACTCGGCGTCTCCAAGAGGAAAGGCCACCTGTGTGGGGACTGATGTTCAAAGGAAAGAGCAAGCCCCGCTGATGTGGCTCAGCAGTTGAGCGTCAACCTATGAACCAAGAGGTCATGGTTTGATTCCCGGTCAGGGCACATGCCCAGGCTGCAGGCTTAATCCCCAGTGGGAGGCGAGCAGGATCAATGATTCTCTCTCATCATTGATGTTTCTCTCTCTCTCCATCTCTGAAATCAATAAACATTTTTTTTTTAAAGAAAAGAGCAGACTCAGAAGGCAGGCCCGAAGTCACCAAGGCTGGGCCCTGCTGTCCAGAGTGGAGCTCACCTGCCTTAAGTCTTATTCTGTCAGTTTACTCAGCTCACGTGAGTGTAATCACCAACACTAGCAGGGAGTCAGCGTCCCTGGATAAAACTCAAAGTCCTCGGCCTGAAAAGCCCAGACTGCTCTACTCCACACAGGCCCGGCCCAGCCTTGGGCTCCAGGAAGATGAGGGGAAGGGACACAGCACAGAAATGGGCACAGAAGGCAAGTGAGGTGCCCACGCTCGGGGCCAGTGAGCAGCAAGCCAGGCCTGGACCCCACGTGTCCTGACCCCACCCCAGCCCCTTGCAACTTGAGGCCTCTTCAGGGGCAGCCAGAGGATCATGGGGCGGCCTCCCCAAGGACCTGTACGTCTGACCTCAGAACACTTTCAGTTCCCCTTTGGACTCTTTCTGCACCTGCCCTGGGGGAGTGTGGAGCACCAGTGGCTCCCCCTGGCTTTGTCCTCCCAGCACCTAGGAAAGTTGGAGACCCAAAAGCAAAACAAAAGCAAACACCACCTCTCTCATTTTGTGTTTTAAACCAGCTACTACTCGCTGGCCAGTATGGCTCAGTTGTTTGGAGCGTCAACCCCTGCAACGGAAGGTCACAGGTTTGATGCCAAGTCGGGGCATGTACCAGAGGCAACCAATCAATGTCTCAATCTCTCCTCCCCCCTCCCTCCCTCTCTAAAAAATCAATAAAAAATTTAAAAAAAGTAAACCAGCTACTACTCTCCCAGGTTACCCAGGGAGGTTTCTTACGTTTTAAAAACACCTACTGGTAAAAAAAAAGAAACAAAATCTTTGCAGCCTCCCAGGTTATATGACAGAGGTTCTGTGTCCCAAGGAGTAAAATTAAACCCACTGTCACCCAACTCACAAGTTTAAAACACCCTGGAGGTGTTGATCACCTTTGCCCAGCACAGATAACTAATATTTGGGGTTATTAAATCCGCCAAGGCACCCTCTGAAAGAGAGCAATTTAGCAGTGCCAAGCCACGAGGACAAATGGCGGAGGGATGCAGTCCAACAGAGGCAGCTGGGTGACACACCATCTGGGAACGCTGGGGCCTGGGTACAGGGCTCCCAGACCTACAGAGGGAGGCAATTCTGCTGGGCCAGAGGTTCCTGGTTCTGCAGATTCAGTCTGGGCTTCCGGGGGCCCTCCATCTCCTTTAGGGGCAAGGGGCACCTGGTCACCTCTGGGCAGAGTGCTCCAACCTCAGCTATATGAACTTTATTCCGCCTGCACTTTGGGCAGCGTGGAAAATAGCTCCGTCTAGATGCATTCTGGGTTTCTGAGCTGGCTCAGATTCTAGCCTGTACCCTGAGTGGGGCTCACCTGCCTTAAGTCTTATTCAACTTGGGCACCCTACTATATGACCACACAGTGTGTACCTGGGCCACTCTGCTGGATTCTCCAGGGGAAGTAAACAGGACCCTTGGGAATAGTCTCTAGTTCAAGGGTTGGAAGGGCTCACTCAGGAAAGGGCTGCAGGCACGGTTGTGTAGGTTCTGGGACAAGCTCCAGCGCGCGCCCAGAGGGCTCCACAGCCACAACGCGGTGACAAGGTGCCAGAGCGCGCGCCATGTCCCCGTGATTCTCTGCTAGTGCCAGGGAGGCACCCTGAGTCCGCGGGGCCAGGGGAAGATCGGGGCAGCGCTCACAGCATCAACAAGCTGGACCCAGGGGGAGCTGATCCGAGGTAAGCCTGCCGCATCGCAGAGCGTGCGCGCCGGGACCACGGAACAGAAGTGCCGCGGTGGCAGCAGGCGGGGGATGGGCTAACACGTGGACAGGGGCAGAGGTGCGTGCTGCGCGTGGAGCCCAGTCACAGCTGGAGGGAACGGGCCTGTATCACTGTGCGCCTAGCTTCCTGCACGCAGGTCCCGGCCTGCGCCCCCTGCATTCACCTCTGAGATGCTGGATCCCCCCTCCCGCCGCATTTACTTCAAGACCCCCCGCAGGCACCCGCAGCCCGGGCGCTTCACCAGGATCCCCTTGTCCCGGCCTGCATTCACCCCTGAGAACCAGAGCCTGTGCTACCTGCTTTTACCCTGCGCCCCGGGCCCGCGCATCCCTCTGCATTCATTCCTAAGACTCACAATTCGCGCCCCCTGCATGCCCCTTGGGACCGGGAACCCGCGCCCCCGGCCAGTCTCCGGCCCGCGTTCCTACATCCCCGGCCCTGCAGGTGGATTACCTGAGAGGTGGGCAGTAGCGCCGGGGAACCAGCTCCCATTCATGTACTAGCTGCGCTCGACGAAAAGCGACCAAAATTCCCCGCGGCCGCGGGCGCTGCCGGGAGAAGCTGGCCACGCCCCCTGGGCCCCGGGGAGGGTGCCCTTTTGCGCGCTCCTGGAGGTGAGTCCAGGCCACACACGCGTGCGGTTCGGTCTCGGGTCTTGGTTCCCACGCTGCCCGCCCCCGTCACCTCCCCAGTTCGCGCATTTCCCTGGTGGAGCAGGTCTGGGCGCCGAATGTGGAGCACCCGCCCACCCCTGTGCGTCCTTCGGACCCCGGCTGCAGCCCCCTCCCCGCTGGTCTACTCCTCCCTGAGTCCCCTCCCGGAGTCTGCTGGGTCACCCCCACCACTCCCCCCACCCCGGCTGCAGCCCCCGCTGGACAGCCCCTGCCACAGCCCCCTTCAGAGTTCCTACAGGAACACCCCCACCTCGCCCACACCCCCTCTGGCCGCAGCCCTTGCTGGACCATCCCTCCCGGAGTCCCCTCCCGAGTCCCCTCGCGCCTACCCACACAGCGCCTGGGTCACAAGCGGAAGACGCCCGGTCCTGTAGCTGTCTCCTACCCACCTGGAGGGAGGCCCTCCCAACCCCCACCCCAGCTGTGACCGCCCCTTGGATGAGTGCCGGCCGCGTGACCCCTGCCGTCTGCCTGCCCCGCCTGCCATCCTAAGCAAGTTCGTGTCCTCTTTTTTCTTTTAGACTCATTTTAAAACGTTCCATTCCTGGCTAACCCCCAAACTCAAGCCAGAGACACTGGTCATTGTGCCAGGCAGGGCAGGACTGTTGGGGTTTGACGAGTTCTCCCTCCCCCTACACAGCCAGCGGCAGCCTGTGCGGGTCACAAGCACAGCCTGACCCACATTCGGTCTGGTGGCTGCCTCAGGACTTCAGCCAGGCACAGACACCTGCTCTTGGGGTCACAAACAGCAAGCCCCCCCACCCAGCTCAACTGGTGCTTCCCAGAATTCCCTCACTGCCCCGTCAGGACTGAGCATGAACCAGTCAACCTCTGTGCAGAGCAGCAGGAACCGGAGGGACTGGAGGGGAAGCGGAGAGCGTGTGGTGCTCAAATGTGACCAGGGTTATCCACACCCCTCCCCACCTCTCAGCAAGGAAAGTTAATTGGGGAGAGCAGCGTTTCAGGTCCCAGGCTGAACCACTGGGCAGGTAGCTGGTGGCTGTGGGAAGCATGCAGGGAGGAGGACAGCGGGAGAAGGGAGGGGCCCGCTGGCGCCAGCTAATCTAGAGAGGCCCTGAAGGCCAGAACTCCATTGCAATGCGCAGCACTCAGGAGGAGGTCGTTTTAGTCTGGCCAATGTGCACAGGACCCAGACCTCATATCTGGAGGAACAAAGACAGATGGGGGGAGGGGTGCGTCTTTGCACCCCTCGCAGGTGGCTGCCCTCTTGAATTCCCCCAGAAGTGAATAGCAGGTCCCATGTGAGGACACCCACAGTCTCTGTGCCTGTGCTTCTCTCTACTCCCCACAGCCAGCTCACCCCTCTGGACTGGGCCTGCCCATGGTGCAGTGAGGCCCATAACACATGAGGAGCACTGGGGCCTGGGTTGTCATCTGTCCAGAGACTAGTGTGTGCTCAGCAGACCCACCAGGGCTGTGTGAGGACTACTGGGCCTCCTAGTGTGTGGGTGCCTGTCCAAGCCCCCACTCTCCCATCCCTCCCTGCCCCTCCCCCCCCAGGAACCCAGCCATGGATCCTTGCATGAGTGGCCACCTGCTGCTCCAGCCTTGGACTGTCTCGAGGCCTTCAAAGGGCTTCTAAGTGGGGCCTGGAGTGGCTCTTTGAAGGTAAGGAGACCTGAAGAGAGAGCACATCCCCCGGCTGGAGCACTCCCCTCATGTTCCCCTCAATCTGTGCTGGCTCCTCCACACAGGTCTCCACAGGTGCATGGGAGCCCAACCCCTGCAACGGAAGGTCACAGGTTTGATGCCAAGTCGGGGCATGTACCAGAGGCAACCAATCAATGTTGGGACAAAGCAGAGGGCCTCTGTCTTTTCCTCTCCATGCTTGTGTACAGGTGCCACCTGAGGGATCTGGCCCATGGGCTTGGGGACCAACCGGGGGGTAGGCCAGACCGGCAGTGCAGCCCCTAGGGGAGCACAGGCATGCACAGATACCCAGCGAGTAGTCTTTCCATGACCTCCTGCCCCCGCAATGAGGACCTGAGGACCCATGGCTTCCTCCCTCCCGTCCCTCCCCTGGTGGTTTCTAACTGGCATGTGTGGAGTCAGATAAAATTCTGGTTGGACCACGCCTTTCTCCAATCCCCCAGCTGACAGAAGCTGCCATGCCAGGCAGGGCTTCTAGAAGTTTCCTGGCCATACAAGGCCCAGGGTTCCTACGGGAGCTGTATGCCTGGAGGGCTGAAGGTGGAGAGGCCTTGATCACCACTGCTCCCAGAAGAGCCAGCCAGGGCTACAGGGCGTGGCGAGGCCTGGGTGACAGCGCCTCCGGGGCGTTGTAACCTGGAGGCAGCTCTCCAAGGGAAGAGTGGGTGGCCCTGCAGTCTGGAGCAGCCACAGGAGCCAGGGTGTTGGCTTCAGGAGGCTCCGGGGGTGCTGCTGATAGTGTAATCGCTAAATCTAGAGATGTGCAGAAACGGATGTTTAGAAGTGAGCCTCGCTTTGGGGAATGGAACCTGTGTTTTAGTCACTGTAGCTTTAAGTGTTTCTTTATGCTTAATAATGTATTCCTCAGACATGTGAGGGTGGGGGGTAGCTGCTGCAAGAGTCATGGAGGGAGCAAGACCTGGTCCCTGGGTGGACCATGGTATGGAGGGATGGCCCAGCAGTACTGACCCCCAGCGTCCCCACCCATGGGCTCCAGTCACACCTGCTCACAGGGTGCTCAGGGTCTGTGTGCAGGCCCACGGAGACCCTGTCCCCTCTCGAAGGAGCTGAGAGAGGCTCTGCTGTTGTACTGTGTGCAGCAGCACTCGGCCCAACCCTGGTCCACTCAGCCCTGCTTCCCCCTACCCTGAAGAGGTGCCCCCAACTCACCACCTCCTGGCACTCCTTCCAGAGTATCCCCCGTGCCCCCAATACTCATTCTTTCCTGGACACCCTTCCTGGAATAGGTATTGCGAGGGGCCAACCCTCCAGTCTGGGCTTCTCATTCTAAAGGTGACCAAGGAGGACCAGAGAGGAGTGGGACCCCCTGCAGCGCAGAGCCCACCTGGACAGGCCAACCCCCGGGCTACCCACTGCTCTGTGGGTGGGGAAGGATGCTTTCTCCTGACAGCTACTGAGTTTGGACTGTCTATGAAAGGCATTGTAGAGACAACAGCTGGCTGTGATGTGGGGAAGGAGTCGAGATCAACCAGTCAATAAAAGTTTTGAGAATTCAAACAATTGTATATAAACCCCAGGGTCATCAAGGCTTCTCCTGCCAAAGCCACAGGTGCCCAGCACAACCTGCCTCATGGAGTGACCTGAGCAGGTGCTGGCTGGAACCAAGGTCAGGAGCTCAGAGTGGGCTGCTTTTGTGCAGAAAAGCAAAACCAGTGAGGGACATACCAGCAACAACATGACAAGGAAGTGTGCGGGTGAAGGTCTGAAAAGCACAGCTCAGGAATGTGCACAACCTGTGTTCATACCACAGAAAGCAGAGTGAAATGGGTAAGGGGATGCACCTTACGTGGGTGAAACATATGTATGCCTGAGGATGTGAGAATTAAGTCTGTGGAATGCGAGGAGAGCACGGCCACAGGGGACCTGGACTCTGGGCAAATGCCATAGATTGCATAGAAAATGCAAAATGAGGGTGGAAAAGACAAATCCTACTGTTGGTGATTTGATTTGAATTTTCATATAAAATGCACTGTGCACAGAGTACACATTTTTTCCAAAATCCCATGAAAAAGTTTAAAGGATCCCAGGCAAAGCTCAAAACAACTTCAAAAAATGAAAAATAGCTTAGGCCACATTCTCTGAACTTAACTCTATATAAAACAAAATGTTAATGAAACAAAAATATGTAGTACAGCCTAACTAGTTGAAAATGTTGAATTATTCTTCCAAATGTCAGTTGAGAATACTGTATCCCAATTATCATTTGCCCACTGTAAGGTTGGGGAAATTTTCTCCTGTGTTTTCATCCATAACAGCTCCTAGCCAATGGACTCTTCTGCAATGGTGGGAATGCTCCATACCTGTGCTGTTCAACCTGGTGGCCTCTAGAGGCATGTGAGCACGAGAAATGTGGCTAGAAATTGAATTTTTAGCCCTAGCCAGTTTGGCTCAGTGGATAGAGCGTCAGCTTGCGGACTAAAGGGTCCCAGGTTCGATTCTGGCCAAGGGCACATGCCTGGGTTGCGGGCTCGATCCCCAGTAGGGGGTGTGCAGGAGGGAGCCGATCAATGATTCTCTCTCATCATTGATGTTTCTATCTCTCTCTCCTTCTCCCTTCCTCTCTGATATCAATAAAGAAATATATTTTAAAAAATAAATTATTTTTTAACTTAATTCAAATGTAAATACCATGTGTGGCGAATGGCTACCGCAATGGGCAACACAGGTCTAGACATTTTATAGATTTTGTTTTTAAACTGAGGTCCATCACCCATTTCAAACAGTGTTTGTGAGTGACCTGTGCATTCCCAGTTGTTCCTGCACTATCTGATCTAAAGATTGCCCCACCCAGCTGAATCACGTCCACACCTCTGTTGAAATCTGTTGTCCATGTACATGGGAGTCTACGCCTAGACTCTATCCTTTCCCTTTGATTGTCTGTGTATGAGCCCTCCCACTCTGCTCCTTTCTCAAAATTGTTTTGACTATTGAATGACCCTTACATTTCCATATACATTTTGAACCAGCTTCTCAATTTCTACAAAATAAAAAGTCTATTGAGATTTTGATTGGATTGCACTGAATCTATAGGTCAATTTGGGGAGAATTTTCACCCTAATAATGAGCCTATCAACCAGGAGCATGACATATCTCCCTATTTCTTTAGCTCCTCTTCAATTTCTCTCAGCAATGTTTTATGGTTTTCAGTGTAAAAACATCCACATCTTTCATTACATGAATTCTTAGATATTTTATGCTTTTTTAAAGTATATTTTTATTGATTTCAGAGAAGAAGGGAGAGGGAGAGAGAGATAGAAACATCAATCATGAGAATCTTTGATGGGGCTGCCTCCTGATTGCCCCCTACTGGGGATCAAGCCCCAACCTGGACATGTGTCCTTGACCAGAATTGAACTGAGGACCCTTCAGTCCGCAGGCCGTTGCTCTATCCACTGAGCCAAACCAGCTAGGGCAATATTTTATGCTTTTAATGTTACTGTAAATGGTATTTTAAATTTTTTGTTTACCAATTATTTGTTGCTAGTTTATATAAAAACACAGTTGATTTTTGTATATGAACTTTGTACCCTATAAACTTGCTAAGTTTACTTACTAATTCAGCTATTTTTTGATAGATTTTTTAGTATTTCCTGCACTAACAATTATGGCATCCTTTTCAATTGTTATACTTTCTATTTCTTTTTCTTGCCTTATCACATTGGATCTCACAGAGCCAACATCCTTGCTGTATTCCCAGCCTAAGAGGCAAAGCATCTATAGTCTTTTGCCACTAAGAATAACATTACGTGTACGTTTTTAAAAATAGCTTGTTTGCTACCAGCATCCACTGCCAATGGTTTGGGGACTGGATGAAAACCCCCTCCTGCTCCCAGAGGCTTCATGGAGTCAGAATGTCACTGCACGGGGGAGCCAAGGCCAGGAAGCCAATGCTTCTGCAGGGTGGGAGGATTCTCATTTCTCTGTTCTGGAAATGAAAGCCAGGCAGGTCAGGCTTCGGAAATGGCCCAACTCAAACTCCATCTTGCAGAAGTCCTTTTGCCACTGGTTATTTGAATGTCTTTTAAACACTTTCCTAATGTTATTTGCTATCATCATCATCATCATCATCATCATTATTTTAAACAACTTCACTGATTCCCAAGAGGTTTAAATGATCTTTTTCTCTCATTAGATGGGCTATTCAACCATCAATTTGTAACAGTGGACTGTTAGGATGTTTGGGGGGAGGAGTCCGTGTAAATGGCCTGGAGTCCATCTTAAATGTTAATTATTAACTATCCTATACCCACCAATCTCAGACATTTATCCGCTTTGCTTTCTTCCGCCTCTCTAATCCATCACCAATTTCACATAATCCTCCTTACGCCTTCTCCTTTGAGTCTGATGTATAAAGTAAGTGGTAAAGCCGAAACCGGTTTGGCTCAGTGGATAGAGCGTCGGTCTGCGGACTGAAGGGTCCCAGGTTCGATTCCGGTCAAGGGCATATACATTGGTTGCGGGCACATCCCCGGTGGGGGGTGTGCAGGAGGCAGCTGGTCGATGTTTCTCTCTCATCGATGTTTCTAGCTCTCTATCCCTCTCCCTTCCTCTCTGTAAAAAATCAATAAAATATATTTTAAAAAAATAAATAAAAAATAAATAAAATAAGTGGTAAAACTGCCATTTGGGGGAGCATTTTTCTCAACCTACTGAGATTTTTGCTTCCCGGTAATTGTCATCAGCTCGGCTCAAATAAACTCATAACTCGTACAGGTTTGGGCGTTTCTTACCTGAACACCTTTGAAATGAGCTGTGATCTTTGTGCACCTAAGATAACACACGTTTGGAATGTCAGAGTAATCATCTTTTCCAGACCCTTCAGGGTACAACTGCCACCAGAGCAGGAAGTCACAGAACGTCCCATTGTTACCTGGTTCCCAATTACCACCTCTCTGTGCTGTAAATGTTAGTTACTCATTATCCTGCACCCACCAACGTAAAAGAAGCACGTGTCTCTTCATTTTACTTTTTATCCCATCCCAGGGACTTCCCTGCTTTGCTTTCTCCTGCATCCCTAATCTACCACCAATACATTTTACGTAAGCCTCCTTAAATTTCACGTTTCCTCCTTTGATTCTAATGTATAAAATAAGCTGCAAAAGCCCAGCCAGTGTGGCTCAGTGGTTGAGCATCGAGCTATAAACCAGGAGGTCAGGGTTTGACTCCCAGTCAGGGCACATGCCCGGGTTTCAGGCTCAATCCCCAGGATGGGGCATGTAGGAGGCAGCTGATCGATGGTTCCCTCTCATTATTGATGTTTCTCTCTCTCTCTCTCTCTCTCTCTCTCTCTCTCTCTCTTTCTCCCTTCCTCTCTGAAATCAATAAAAATATTTTAAAAATAAAATAAGCTGTAAAACTGCCATTCCCTGGAGCATTTTCTTAGTCCATTGAGATTTTCCTTCCCAGCAATGGTCTCAGATAAACTCTTTAAAAAATTGATTGATTGATTGATTGATTGATTTGAGAGAGAAAGAAACATCAATTTGTTGTTCCACTTATTTATGCATTCATTGGTTGATGCTTCTATGTGTCCTAACTGGAGACTGAACCTACAACCTTGGCATATTGGGGATGACACTGTAACCAACTGAGCTATCCAGCCAGGGCTCAACTAAACTCTTAAAAGATTTTTTCTTAGGTTGGACATTCTTCCCTCAACAATCCACATAACCTTCTCCTTCCTCCAGTCCAGACCTTTGAGACTCACTGCTGCCCACCACCTATCAGAACATGTCAGATGAGCTGGGGGGGGGTTGGGGAGTGGATCAGGGCCATCGCACTGACCAAGCACAGGGCAGCTCTCTCTGTTATTTTCAAAGCATCCAGACCCTCAGGGGAAAGAGAGGGCTATTTTGGGGTGTGAGACCCAGACATCACTTCTGCAGAGCTGGGGGAGTGGGGTGACAGGGTAGGAAGAGAGGCACTTCTCCATGCTGAGTGGGCAAACAAGCATGAACCTCATTATCTGCCTGTGTTAAAAATTAAGTTAAAGACTTTACCACTGGGGCCGAGAACACCCCATAAAGTTGAACAGAGGCACCTACCATTGGGACAGTAGCACGGTGCTGGTTAAAAGGAAACGTTGGTGACCAACCACCACTCAGGTGTAGCTCAGGTGGGCCCACGGCTACTCGGGTGGTGGTGCCCAACACAGGGAAATGCCAGAGACTGTGGAAGAGTCCAGGACACATATGCAGGATCTGCTGTGCCCGTGTCTGGAAGAGGCAGGAACATCGAGTGTGTAATATTACACAGTGTGACTGCAGGACACCCTTCCATGATGTCTTTTCAGTGTGTACGTGCATGTGCTGAGGGGGACCAGAGTTTGCCACCCCCCACACATACCTTTTGGGATATTGATTATTTTAAGCTGCTTATTTTTAAGAAACAAAAGACTCGGGAAGAAACTCTGACCTTCTCCCTAACTGTCTAAAGAGATTTAGGTAGAAGGCCTGCCCCAGGATGGGGAGCTACCATCACAGATGAACTAGTGCGACAGGGAGGAACCTAGTTTGATCAGAGCCCCCTCTGTGTTCCACGGTCAAAAGTGGCCCAGCAACCATTTACCTACCAAACATCGGCGTTTCCGTCTGCCTGAGAACTGCCTCCCCTACCTCCAGGTGACACAAAAGCCTCAACTGCCCTGAGGTCCCACATTCTTTGGGACACCCCCCCCCCCATGTATATACACAATGTGTGGGGCCCGGCTACAGTGTTTTGGACAGGTTCAAGCCAGTATGGACTGATGAGAGGGCACAGTCATCTCATTGCCACGTGCAAGTCCCAGCTTGGAGGGCAGAGCCCTCCTGGCACAATTATAGCCAACAGCTGTAGTTGTAAGCTTGAACCTACGGTCTAAACAGGTGGCCCCACATGCCTAAGTGATATAGGCTGCAAGTAAACAAAGCTTGATCAGGTGCATGTAATTGAGTAGGATCGAAACTCACAAGAATGTTGTAAACATCTTGACCACGCCCTTACTTTGCCTCGTGACATCTGGCTATAAAATAAAGACATGGCTTGTAACCTGTGGCACTCTCAGGAAGTAGAGTCCTACTGAGACCCAGCTTTCATTCTCTTGTCTGTCTTTTCTAAGCCTTTCAGCTGCCCCCACTCAGGTTCACCTTTGGCCGTGCTGGCATGGCACAACAATGAATTTGGGCACTTTTCTTCTGTTAATCTGCATAATGTTAATGTGATTATTAATCCAGCAGGAAGAACTTAGAAGAGGAGAAAGCAACTTTTCCACCCCAAGGTGCACATGTGTGTGTGTGTGTGTGTGTGTGTGTGTGTGTATGTGTGTGTGTAAAATAATGAGAATTTGAGAACTCACGGTCTAGCCCGAAGACTCATAGGGCAGCACTCCTCACTCCCTTCCTCCCTCCCTCCCTCCTTCCCTTTCTCCCTGTCTCCCTTCTCCCAGGTGCTGACTCTGGTTCTCCCTGGTTGGTCTACATGTCACCTGTTGGCCCCTACCAGCCCCCTGACAGCCCCACAAGGGCAGGGACTATCCCCCACCAGGCCCTGGGACCCAGAAGAGGGACACATGCAGAATGTGTGAGCAGGTGCTGGCCCCGAGGATAAGCCCTGAGGTGGAGTGCTGTATAGAGCAAGAGGAGGGCAGACTTTTGGGACCCCTTTGACAATCCTATATGGAGTCACTCTTGGCCATGACAATTATGTCAAGTGTTATGTCAAGACTGAGGTAATGGGGTGTAATGGGAGAGCCCCAACCACAAGTCTGGACACTTGGGTAAGTACTCCATCAGGACTGATATGCATGGGACTCCACCCCTTGTGGGCATTAAGAACTCAGAGCTCCGACCACCCAATGCTCGAGCTTGGCTGTGCCATGGGTCTCGTTTGGAGCTCTGCCCGACTTGCACTCCACGGACGCGTGCCGCCACTGCAGCTGCCTGGCTTGAGACCCACCTCTCTGCTTTCGGATGTCGCCAGGGACTAGGACTTCGTGTTGGATGCTACCTCTGCTCCCTTCTATCACATACACTTTCCCTGTGTAACCTGCGTGTGACTCTATTGGCTTATTGGAGAGGTCGCCCCTAGTAAACCTGGCATTGTGGAAAGACAGGAACGTGTGTGAGTGACTCTTCGGGAACACTCCCTTGCTCAGGACAAGTGCATCTGGTTCCTGTGCTATTTGCGAATGGGGTCTGCTAGTCCGTTCAATAACAAGAGGAACCAGAATGAACCCATGTTGGCAAGAGCCTCAGGTTGAGGGTGGTGAACAGCCACCACTTGGGGGCAGTGTGACTCTGCCATTGGTCCTGGGGACCACTGGGAACCAGGCTGGTCACAGCTGCCCAGGAAGCGCAGCTGGGGAGGACAGGCCACCCACTTGGAATTTGGCCCAAGACCAAAATGTGCGGAAACCTGGCCCCAGGGTGCAGGACCTCCTTAGGGTCCTGGTGGAGGGACAATCAAATCACCATCATTCTCAGGACAGAAGCATGTGCCTTGCCCAGAGCAGGGGGCATGAAGGCAGAACCTGTCTGAGCCAGAGCTGTGGGCACTATTCCTCGGGCCACCCAGATGAGCCCTGCATGTCCCCCCTCCCCCGCTGTGTCCGCAACCAGGCCTGTCCCCATGGCAGGCAGGTTCAGAGACCTGCCAGGCAGGGTGCACGTCACCACGCACCTGCATTTCAGAGTGGGATGCACTCAACGGCAGGGAATGTGGCACAAAGTGACCTACAGGGATTCCCCCGGGAACCAAGGGGCCCAGCAAGCTGTGTAGGTTCGCGTGTAGGAGACAGAGTCGACAGCGTCCACACTGTCACGCTGAGCTGCACCGGAACCCGGGGCTGCTGTGGAGGTCTCCGTGGGTGAGCCTCGCAGGTCCAGGTAAATGAGGGCGGGTCACAGACCTTCAGGCTGGAGCCTAGGGGTAGTGGTCACTGGCCAGACTCTGTCAGCAGAGGGGTCCGTGGGTGATAACATTGCTCAGTGGTGGAGATGATGTGCCTGGCAACTGTGTCTAAAAATATGTCTGCAAGGAGATACCAGACAGTATCTTTCAGTAGTGGAAGCAAGTTTTGCAGGAGGACATGGGATTGGAAGAATCCCACATGGCCTTCACCTGCCCTCCCTGCACCTCACCTGCCATCATCTACCCATATCTGTTCTGACCTGCTCTCACCTGTCCTCACCGTCTCATCTGCTCTCGCTCACCCTCAACTGCCCGTATTGGTGAGAGCTTGGCCTTTATCTGTCCTCACTGCCCTCTGGCTCTGGAACGCTCGATGCCCAGGCCCCTGGGGCCCTCAGAGCTGACAGCAGCCAGGCCAGGCAGTTGTGGCCCTGAGGGTGGCCACCTCCTGAGGCTGTGGGTTCCACCTCCTCTTTTTTTAAAATATATTTTTTATTGATTTCTGAGAGGAAGGGAGAGGGAGATAGGTATGGAAACACCAATGATGAGAGAATCATTGATCGGCTGCCACACTGGGAATTAAGCCTGCCACCCACCAGGTGGCCTGACTGGGAATCAAATTGTGACCTCCTGGTTCATAGGTCAACACTCAATCCCTGAGCCACACCAGCTGGGCTCCACTTCTTCTTTATGATGAGTCTATGTGGTAACTGCGTCCCCTAAACTGGCAGGGCCAGGTCCAGGGAGGGGGAACAGGGCAGGGAGGAGGAGAAAGCCAGGCAGAGGCAGTGTCCAGCTCCTCATGACCCCAAGGGGAGCATCTCACAGCTTGTCTAGACTCAGGCAGTGCTGCCCCTGAGTTGGGTTTTTGTTTGTTTGTTTGTTTGTTTTTCGGGGAGGGGGTATTAGGTGAGAGGCAGAGTGAATTGGTGAACTATTGCTGCTCTGTGTGAGCAGGAGCCTGTGCCCAAGGGCATCCGGGTCATAGATCAGAGCCTCAAACCTCTAAGAAGCTGGGATGGGGTCACAGAGAGGGGATCTGGGCAGCCACCAAAGTGTGCCTTCAGGCCACATCCATGCTCCCCTGAAGAGAGGGAGAATTCGCTAGTTGTCCCCAGAGGAGGTGCCTTCTGCACACGAATTGTCACTTGTCCGGCATCCATCACAACCCTCTGTCTGTGGCAGTGACTCAGCCCAGATGAAACTGTTGGGCCCCACCCAAAACTGTGAGGTCTCCAACTGCAGGGGTGACAGGGACCGGAGGCTGGATAGAGCCGGGACCAGGGCTGCCCCACCTGCAGTTCCGCTGGATGACCCTGCCTGCTGGCTCCGCTGACCCCACCTCCCCCACTGGGATGCGGCTTGTGTTGGTGCTGCTCATTTCTCAAGGGAAGCCTGAAATCTGACACTTTTATTTGAAAGCCCTGATTTTTAACTAATTAAAAATATTTTAATTAGTTAAAACTAATTAAAATTGACTAAATTTGTACTAATTAAAACTAATTGAATTCTTTTCAAAATATCATGCTGACTAAACCACCCAACACCACATGAGCTGGCAAGCCATGGGCAGGCAGGTGGGTATCTGTGTGGGGGACCCAAGGGCCTGAGCCAGGACCGGCCTGAGCGCCCAGGACAGTGAGATAGAAAAGCAAGGACTCAGTGCAGCTGTTACTGATGCCTCTCGGCCACACCAACATATTTAAATGGACACCACCAGTCATGCTGGGACAGAAGCAGGTCACTTTGGAGTTGCTGGAGATGGCGTGGGAACCATGGGGAGACCTGCAGATGGGTGGTCCCTGCACCAGGCCACCTGCGCACACCGTTGTCTCTTCGCTGGGACAGTTGTCCTCCTAGGCCAGGCCCTCCACAAAGGCCTCAATACCAAGTGACCTCCCTCAGCCCAGCCATGTCTACTGCTGCTGCCCAGGGCCCACTGCCCACCTGGTGCCCCTCTGTGCACCTCGGGCTGACTGCGGGATGGAGCTGTGAGAGTGCCTTTTCCCTCCAGTGACTAAATCTTGACTCACCTGGCGCAGGTAGGGACAAGCTGGCATGGGGTGAACCACCAGACACAGCATGGTACTGTCCTCCCTGGGAGGAGTCAGGGTCCTTGTGACAGTCATCCTCACCTGCCTCTGCCCCCTTCCTTCCTGGGGGAACTTCATGATTCTCGGGGTGACAGGAGGGAAGAGCGCATCACAGCTCAGGACAGGAGCTCAGTTAACAACACAGACCCTCTCAGCACCAACAGAGACTGCCCCCTCGAGAAAAACAGTGTGTGTGGTGACGTCACCCACTCAGCCTGACCCCCTGAGTCCCAGGCAGGAGAATTAGGGTGAAGTCTCCTGTGTCTAATGAAGAGGAGGCTGGTCACTATTTCCATGAGGCTACCTAATTAAGGACAGTTTAAGGGTCATGTTTTCAAAAGGAGGCTGCTAAGTGGCTTAATTTTTTACTTATGTATTTATTTGTACTATTTTCCTACTATAAGCTTTATTCTTTTCTTTTCTTTTTGTATTTCACTAGAGTCCCAGTGCACAAAATTCGTGCACGAGTAGGGTCCCTAGAGGCTGCCAGCTGCCAGTCGAGGCCTCCCTTCCTTGGCTGCCTGCCAGGGTCTTCCTTTGTTCCATGCCACCCCCTGGTGGTCAGCTCACATCATAGCAAGTGATCAAACTCCCGGTCTCCCAAACTCACTTTGCATATTAGGCTGTTATATATAGGTGCTTTCACTTTACCCCTCACAATTTTTAAAAAATTTATTCTCATCCCCATCCTCTCCCCTTTGACAATCATCAACTTGTTCTCTGTATCTGGGGGTTTGTTTCTGTTTTGTATTGTTTATTCTTTTGTTTTGTGTTTTTAGATTTCACATATGAGATCATACAGCATTTGTTTTTCTCTGTCTGACTTATTTCCCTTAGCATAATACCCTCTAGGTCCATCCATGTTGTTGGCAAATGGTAAGATTTCACTCTTTTTTGTGGCTGTGTAACATTCCATTGTACAGAGCCAGACAAAAGTAGATTTACAGTTGTTTGTATGGAAAACAATACAATAATTTAAAAATAATATGAGAATAAACTGCATTTTGCATACTCATAATATAAACCTACTTTTCCCCCAACTGTGTATATGTATGGAATCTTCTTTATCCAATGGTCTATCGATGAACACTTGGTTGCTTCCATATCTTGGCTATTGTAAATAATGCTGCAATGAACATAGGGGTGCACATAGCTTTTCAAATGAGTGTTTTTGTTTTCTTCGGGTACAAACCCAGAAATGGAATTGCTGGATCATATGGTAGGTCTATTTTTAATCTTTCAAAGAACCTCCATTCTGCTTTCCATAGTGGCTGCACCAATTTACATTCTCACCAATGGCGCACACAAGTTCCCTTTTCTCTACACCCTGGCCAGCACTTGTTATCTCTTGTCTTTTTTTATAACAGCCATTCTAACCGGTGTGAGGTGATAGTGTGTTTTGGCTCAATATATATATTTAAAAAATAATTTTATTGATTTTTTTTTAAGAGCGAGAAAGTGAGAGGGAGAGAAACATGGATGCGAGTGAAGCATCAGTCAGTTGCCTCCTGCATGCCCCCCACTGGGGATGGAGCCTGGAACCTGGGCATGTGCTCTGACAGGAAATCTAATGGCAACCTTGGCTTGATATTTTAAACAGCTGCCACATCCTTGCTCCCAGCCTTGTCTTAGCGGTTAATTCCACTGTCATCATGGTGGTTTCCAAATCCACCCCTTCTGAGGGCTGTGACATGGGCCACCCAGACCCACCAAGATTATGGGATGGGTGCTGGAACTCTGGAGCCTGAGGACAGGCTGTGGCCATCCATGAAGCTGGCCTGCTGGGGTTCCTGGGGACCCTAAATGTGGCCCAGGACAGAGAGGAGCAGCATATAGCACCATCTGCCAGCGCCAACAACTCAGACGCCCAACAGAGGACAGTGTGGGAGGGAAGAGTAATGTGGAGTGGAGAAGCCTGACAGACACAACTCCACCAGAGGACCATGGTCAACACCACGGGGGACAGGTCATGTTGACAGCAGGCACCTAGAAAGGATGTGATGAGCAGGGCGCTGCACCTCTGTGGTCTCCCTCCCAATGCTCCGTATCCCCAGTCCAGTCATGAGAAAATCACCATGCTAATCTTGATTGAGGGGCATCCTACAAAGGGCCTGATCAGCCCTCCTCAAAACTGTCAAGGTCATCAAGGAAATTCTGAGAAACTGTCACAGGCCATCTAATGGGACAAGACGACCAAACATCATGTGGTGTCCTGGATGGGATCCTGGACAGAAAAAGGACATTATCTAAAAATGAATAATGTCTGAGTAACACATGGACTTTAGTTAGTACTGACTAACTCTATTGAGTTAGTTTTGATTCATTAACTGTAACAAGTGTACCACGCTAATGGAAGATGTTTATATGGGGAAACTGGGAGTGTGCCGCATGGAAAACCTTTGGATTATCTTCACAATTTATCTATATAAGACTGTAATAAAAATAAGCTTTATTTTTTTAAAAAGGAAAAACTATATTAAGGGGGGGGGATAAACAGCAAAGATTTTACCCATGGCAAATAAGCACATGAAAAGATGTCAATATTCATTATGAACATGCAAACTAACACCCCAATGAGATGGCATTTACAGGCCCACCAGATGGCTAAAATGGACAAGAGTAACGTTTGAGGTGTTGGCAAGGAGGTGGAGCGACTGGCACTGCCATCCCCCATGATGGGGAGATAACGGACAGGACTGCTTTGGGAAACAAGCGAACATTGTCTTACACAGTTAAAGACACACCTTCCGTGTGGCCCAGCCATACCACTCCTGGCATTTACCCAAGAGAAAGCGTACATCCAGAGCAGCTTGATCTGTACTTGCCTGAAATCAGCACAACCAGTGTCCATCACTAGGGGACTGTGGATGTTGCATCCACACTGGGGAGACTGTGCAGCAGGGGAAGGAAGGAACCGCTGACCACACAGCATCACGGGGACGTTGGAGTGGTCACGCCAAGTCATGTATGACACCTAGCTAACAGGTGAGCAAACTGATGACTCCATTTGTATGACATCCTGGGAGATGCAGATCAGTCAGTGGTGGTGGGAGCAGGTCGGCAGTGGCCTGGGGATGGGCAGTGGCAATAGGGAAGGAAGGAACTTGGGTGAGTACGTTCTTGATTGTGATTTTAGTGATTGCTTCACAAGTGCGTGAAATCAACTGTTCACTTTAACTTGTGCAGTTTATCTGTGTTCCCAATAAACCTGCAGGGGAAAACTCATAGCAATCCAAGAAATTGGAATCGTGGGTTTGGGTAAAATCTGAATTGTCCCCCTAGCTGGTTTGGCTTAGTGGCTAGAGCATCGGCCTGGGAACTGAAGGGTCCCAGGTTGGATTCCAGTCAAGGGCACACGCCTGTGTTGTGGGCTCGACTCCCAGTAGGGGGCGTGCAAGAGCCAGCTGTTCAATGATTCTCATCATTAATGTTTCTAGTCTCTTTCTCCCCTGTTCCTTCCTCTCTGAAATCAATAAAAAAATAATATTTTTAAAAAATCTGAATTGTCGGTGTTAGAGGCAAGAGGACAGCATGGGGAGCCGGAGACCAGTGCTGCCTCTTGCATTTACCTCCAAGTGTGTGAACGTTCTGTCTGGATTTTAAAATGATAACTATACTTTGAAAATGCCCAAACCCACAGCACAAATAATTTAAATTGGCAGGCACCAACAGAAGCTGTGCCGTTAAGTTTCATGCAATCTCATTGCGCAGCATGCAGCTTGGATAGAGGAAGTCATAACTTTTAAGACAAACACACATCTTCTGAATTCTCTTTGAACACGTCTCATGTTTAAAAAAGAAGCCGCGTAAGAGCTACCGTTTCCGTAGCCGCTGCTCCTTGGCAGGAAGGTCCCAGCCGTCCCGATGGGGGGTGACCAGCTTTAGTCCCCAGCACTCAGATGGAAATTTCCAGAGACGTTTTTCCTTCGTCATGTCTTTAATTTGTCAAATGGGCCTCTGCTGCTCCGGTTGCCAGGTCCGCCCAGCTGCCAAGGCTAGAACTGGCGCGCATCCCCAGGAGGCGTTTGGATTTCAGTGTGAGACCAGGCCCTGTGCTCCAGCCGCCACTTCTGCCCAGAAACCAAGACCAGAGGCCTCCCAGGATGACCCGATGGGCTCCCAGGCCGGCCACTCTCCAGCCCAAAGGAGCAGGCGGCCTCCCAGACGCGGGTGGGCTCTGAACGCACACGCTTCCTCCCGCACCTGAAGTGGAGAAGGGTGGGTGTGCGGGTGCCCCTTACCTCTGGAAACGCCTGTGCTCCAGGCTGTGCAGACGAATTCGTTTGTGGTGAGGTGGGCTCCGTTTGTGCTGCCCGACCTTGAGAGGTGATGGATTCTCTTTGGGCCCTGCCTTCTCCTCCCTGCAGGTCAGGGCTCCCTCTGGTGGAACCTTGGAGGACTCTGCGGGCTCAGATTGAGGATTTCATGAAGTTGAAAAGGGAAGGACCCCAATTTTCTGTAATATACAAGGCTGGACACTCCCTAGCCATGCAGTTTTGCTTGGGTGGGGGTGGGGGGCGGGGAGGGGAGAACAAGGAAGTCTTTCCTGGAGAGCGTGGGGCTGTGTCAGAGGTCAGAGGTTAGCTACGGTGGGGGGTGGGGGGAGGGGCATGCCCCATAGAGAGCACCAGGGCTGCCTCAGCAGCGGTGGGGAATTTAAGTTGGACTTTGGGGTAAGGGACATATTTTGAGGACAACTCCTGGTCCTGGGAAGGACAGAGCTGAAAGTAAAGAGCAGGAGGAGGCCAGGCCCCCACCAGGCCTGGTGGCCCCACTGGCTGGACTCCTGCCATCTTATCTGAGGAGGGGGCTGCCTTGTGTGGAACCTGGGTTTGCCAGACCAGCCACCTTCCCCCATCATTTAGTAACTACCCTAATTTTGTTGGGCATCCACCCCACCCCAAGCAGCCCACATTGGGGATGCTCACCCTTCCCCCAGCAAGGGATGTGGTCTGGTCAGGTGACTCACATTGCTCTCTAGGGTAGCACTCTCACATTCTCTCTCTCTCTCTCTCTCTCTCTCTCTCTCTCTCTCTCTCTCTCTCTCATTGTGAGTATTGGAACTAGCAGCTACTTTGACATCATGAGGGAAGTTACCCTGAGGATCAGACGGATGGGTAGTGGACTGCATAAAAGCTACTTGTAGAGACATGCTGGAAACCTGATCACATCGTGCCTGAAGCCCGCTTTATCTGAGATTTTACCCAGTTTGACTTGACTGTTCTGTTTCTTGGAACTTAGAGGGTTCATCTAGCACGAGCACAGGGAAGCACACTTTCTATAACCAGAGGGTACGTTGACCTCTCACGCCACTGAAGTTGATTCTGTGTTGGTTCATTCACACTAAGAATAACTATAATACTGGGGCTGGCCCCGCGGTGGGGAGCATCGAGTGTGACAGGTCTTCACGGCAGTAGCTCCCTTCCCAACAACATTATGAGGTTGGGAATGTCATCACCTCCATCTGCAGAGGAGACAAGCCTGAAGATGCTGGGCCACCTGCAGGGGTCCCCAGGCAGGAGGAGAGGGCTGGGTACCACTGAGCCTCCGCAGGTGCACAGAGCTGCCCGCTGGGCTGGCCTTCCCTCGTTGGCCTGCCCTTTGGTATCCAGCTCTGGGTTTTCTCTCGTCATCGAATACACACAGGAGCTTTCAGAACACCTGTAACCTAACCTGGTTCCCTACGCTCATCTGGGTTTCTTTGCTTTGACGCTTTAAACCAACTCAGGATCATTCCACCGGCGTAGACGGATCTTTTTTCAGTCCAGGGGAAGTATTCCCAGGTATGTCTTTGATTCTGTTTTTCTTCCTTTAAAATTATTTTTGTTAGCATCAATCAGACTGTCAAATTATAGCAGGAAGGTTAGGGAGAGGTGGGGGAGATAAGAGATCAACCGAAGGACTTGTATGCATGCATATAAGCATAACCAATGGACGCAAAACACTGGGGGGTGAGGACATGTATGGGAGTGGGGTGGGAGGGGGGCAATGGTAAGATATGTACACATATAATACCTTAATTAAAAAAATAAAATAAAATTGTTTTTGTTTATCCTTCAAAAATATCTACAGTCCTTGCTTGAGTGGAATGTGTCTCCTCACCCACCACCTCCCTTCTCCTTAGAATGCAGGCCATCCGTCACCCCGCTTGACCTGATTCCCACAGTATCTGGTTCGACTCCTAGCCCGTGCTTTCGCATTTTAATTTCTCTGGACCTCCCACCTGCACCCACTCCCTCTGTCATCTCTGTCTCTTCCTTTCTCCTGACTTTCTGCCAGGGTTTCTTTCAGGCCGAGCTTCCTCCTTCTTTGCTGGGACCATTCATTCTCACACAGCCAACCTCTACTGGGCCATCTCTGCCTGCGGGCTGGTGAAGCCTCCGGGTGGCCGCGCACGGGTTTCTTTCCTACCTCTTGTGTTTTCCCTGCTTGCTTGTCCCCCACAGGCACCAACCAGCAGCTGCCACAGGCTGAGGGGAGAGTGTCCTGCCGTGTGTCCTTCCGGGACAATGAGATAAAGGAGGTGCGATGGGCATTCTAGGCCACCTGCCTCTGAGGAGGGGAGCCGGACTGGAGATGGAGTTAATGACTGATCAAGCTTTCATGAGGAAGCCTCCATAAAATCCCAATAGCAGCGGGCTCGGGGAGCTCCCAGATCCACATGGGGAGGGTGACACACCCCAACTCCAAGGGGACAAAGGCTCCTGTGCTCAGGGACCTCCCACTGTGCATCTCTTTATCCGGCTGTTCACCTGTGTCCTTTACTATATCCTTTAATATACTGGTAAATACAGGTATTTCCCTGAGCTCCGAGCCGCTCTGGCCAATTCATCAAACCTGAGGAGTGGTCGGGGGACCTCTGACCTATAGCTGGTTGATCAGAAGCACAGGTGACAGCCTGGGCCTTCGACTGGCATCTGAAGTGATGGGGGGGGGGGGCAGTCCTGTGGGACGGAGCCCTGAACCTGTGGGATCTGAAGCTAACTCCAGGTAGATGGTGTCAGAACTGAATTGAATTGTGGGACATCCAGCTGGAGTTGGAGAATTGCTTGGTGGGGAAAACCCCCGACATTTGGTGACCAGCGGTGTCAAGAAGGAGATGTTCTGTGTAAGAGTAAAGGAGACCCAGGAGTGTTTTTCCAGCTCACCTGGGCCTCACCGAGGATGGGAGATGGGAGGTGAGGTCCCGCCTCTGCAGACCCGGCCCAGCTGGACCAGCTTCAGTGCAATAACACATCACTGCGCTCTGTGGGACGTCAGTGCCTCTGGTGAGTCAGCACCCACATATGCCTGGAACTTGCACGAGCCCTCCTTCTTCCAGTAAAGAGGACCTGCGAGAGTCAGCATCGCTGATGATGTTTGTGGAGCGGGGCCAGACTCCAAATGTCAGACCTGCGTGCCCCCACTTCCTCAGCCGGGCTTGCTGCTTTGTTTTAATAAAGCTCTGACGTCCCCCAGCCGTCTCCACTGCACCCATTTCTCCTTAAATGTAGACACACACTCTCAGGTCTGCTGGCTTCACATCTCTGCCAGGAACAGAGACCTGGAACAGGCCCTGTTCTCGCCGGCAGGCAGCCTCCATGGGCTGGCAAAGCACCGGTCCGTGGAGGCCTGGGCCAGAGGCTCACACCCTCCCAGCAAGACCACGGTGCCCACCCTCCTTCTGGCCCAGCGGTTGTAAATCTCCTCGGAGGGTCAGCCTTAGTGCAGGCACCCCCTGTCCATTAGCTGGCTCCCCAGCACCCCCTGCCACCCCTGAAGGTTGGGGGAGCCCCGGCATCCTGCCTGCTGGCTCTGCTCCAAAGCCCCCTGGCTCTGAACCCTGCCAGCTGCGCCCACCTCCCGAGGGGACCAGGGAGTAATTTGCACCTTTTTGCAGGCAAGAAGGGGCAGCTGTGGCCTCTTCTCACAAGGGATTTCTCCGAATCAGGAAGCTTCCTGAACTCCGTTCAACAGGAATTGGGGAAACTCAATTTGACACAGGGCTTTCGGCTCCTGCCAAGTGCCAGGGACCAGGGAGTTAAGGGGGAGGGTCTGGTAGGTAGATGCTCTGGAAACCAGGGGGGACCATGCTGCCTCTGCCGCTGCCGGAAAGCTGAGAGGTACGAAGCAGGTGTGGGCCCCCCGAGCTCTGAGGGCTGAGTGAGGGGCTCCTCCCTTCTATAAAAAATAGTAAAAATTATGTTATAACTGTGCTTCTAGGAAAACCACTGTTATCAATATTACACGTGAAACATGTTCTTTGAGCTGGAAGTTGTTTTTCTTATGATTTTAAAAGTGGTTACAACATTGGTGTGGGCCCCTGCAGCCAAGCAGGAGGCTGGGGGAGGAGGAGCTCGTGAACACGCAGGCTGAGCAGAGGGTGGGCGGGCCTGTCAGTGGCCATGGGGAGGGGCTGGTGAGCCCAATGGGTGGGAGTGGGCACGTGTGTGGAACGGGGCCTTCCCACCACACCTTTGGACACCTGGAACCAGGGCGAAGTCCCACCCCCAGTTCCTTAGGTTGCAGCCCTGATCCTCAGCATCTCAGAACGCGGCAGCATTTGGAGGTAGGCCTTTAAAGACGTGATTAAGTTAAATGAGGTCACTAGGATGGGCCCTCATCCAGCAGGACTATCGTTCTTATGAGATCAGGACGGACACTCAGAGGAACCACCATGTGAGGACACAGGGAGAAACCAGCCCTGTGTCACCTTGATCTTGGACATCCTGCCCCCCTCCCCCCACCCCCCACCCCCCCGACCGTGAGACTATGAATGTCTGTGGCTTAAGCCATCCCATCTGAGGTGCTTTGTTATGCCCACCCACGCTGACCAAGACAGGGGCTTCTTCTCAGAGAGGCTGGGGTTCTCTCTGTGGGGACCCCCAGGCATGGCCAGCTCATGCCCCACCAGCCTTTCCCTCCTTGAAGCTGCTGCTTTGCTCCCTTATGAATTCAGCGTCCAGCTGCTTTATCAATGTCTGTAATGAGAAAGCTTGCACAAGATTCATTTCCTGATGGAAGGTGTGAAGGACAAGGGTGTGGGGTCCATGAGGGGGAGGGGTGCTGTCTGCCAGGCTCTGGAGGCCCAAGTGGAGTGATGGGGGTGATGCCACATGGCTCCGAACCTCACCAGCTTGGCAGCATCTGCGTTGGTGCACATCTGCATTGTCTTGGCGTCTAGGGTTTGTCATTTGCCCCCGGGGTGGCCCTGCACCTACTTCTATAACAAGTCTGTAGTTTGATGGAACCTTCCCCCTCGCACTGGCTTTAATTACTGGCTAGATGTTTACTCACCACCCTCTGCATCTCCATGCCTCCCACGCAGCCTTGAGAGCTGAGCCCAAATGTCACGACTTTAGGGCGTCTCTTCCAAAGTCCCATTCTAATCAGGTCCCTTCCCTCCATCACATGTTACCATTGTTCTCTAATTCCTACTTCAGATATTGTTATCTCCACCCTACACTCAGCTCTTGGAGAGAAGGTTTGTAGTGGGGAGGAGAGGGGAAGAAGGAGAGGGAGGGGGCGGGGAAGGTATGTAACAAACAGACCCCCAAATCACAATGGCTCCAGCACAGCAGTGTTCTCTGGGGTTGCTGTTGTCCCCGCTGAAGAACGTCCAGCCCTCGGTCATATGAGGCCTGCCGAGGCATGAGGGGGGAGTTAATGAAATGTTTGGCCAATAGAGCAGGCTAATTTTTAAGTTGATAATTTTGTATGGCCTGAGAATGATGTTATAAATATCCAAAAGGCAGAGAAAAGGTTTCCCACCCTTGCTGGAGAGGATGGGGGCCCTCCAACCGGTGCCCCCACCTCGCTGTACCAGCTGGAGGAGGGGAGAGTGAGCCTGGGGGTAGTGGCTGCTACCTATGGCCTGGGCCAGAGGCACGTGGCTGTCCTGCCTCCTCCACTAGGGAGGATCCAGGCCACACAAGGGCAGCTGTGGGTGACGCAGCCCTGGGTAATGGTCATCCCCCCTACCCCCCCGCCTGGCTATAGGAGCTCCTGCAGACACTGCAGGGGCATAGCAGTGACATGGAAAGGACACATGCTGCCTCAGTGGTGCTCACGTCTTGGTGGGGAGACAAACGCAGACGAACATGCAGTGGGTCTCTTGGGGTGACAGGTCGTGGGACAGGCTCAGGCAGGAGACAAGGTTTGAGCAAGGTCCCCAGGTGGGAAGTGTCATCAGTATCTGTTGGGGACATGTCCATGCTCCACCTCATTAAATGCAGACCCCGAGTCTGAGCCCAGGAGTTATATTTTTTTTCTGGTGACTGCGGAGTGGTGTGGCCCTGGAGAGGGAGCTGTGACCCTCCGAGAAGGCATCCAGACAGCGTGGGTCTCTGTCACCTTGCAGCCAGCACAGCTCTGTTTGACTCATGGAGAGAGAGAGCAGTAGTGACGTGGGCCAGCTCCATTTTACGACAGTGGATCTAAGAATATCTTCATCAGAACCTGCGCCCCTGAGCTGGGAAAGATAAGGGACAGGCTGTGAGGATGCTCGGGGACAAAGAGGCTTTTAGAAGGAAGTGCAGAGCATGCACACGAGCTTCTCCCCTACACGGTTTGTTGTGTTTGGGCACACGTTTCAATTTTCATAATAAATGGATTGATATCTAAATACTGTGCTGCTCTCCGTGGAAAATAGACTGAGAGAGATTAATTCTGTCACCAATCTGATTTGACACAGCAACTGGGAAACCAACTGGATACCTTTTGCAAACAGTTAATGAATCAGATTTTTTAGACTGATTTTTTCCCTTTTCTTCTTTTTAAACTGGTATAAAACTAGTATGTTGGTATGATATAATTGAATGACAATGGAGGGAATAAAATTAGAGATACAAGCTCCTGTGTCTGGCCCCCACAAACTCCAGTTCTGTTCCCCACTGTTGTAACCACGTGGGGTCTTTTAGAAGCTGTAGATGCACAGGTGTGGGTGTGTAAATTTGCACACATACACATTTCCATCAGTGAGATCACAACTTGTGATACTGCTCTGAATCTTGACATAGTGGATAATAATATATTGAAGAGATCTTTCCAGATCAGTATAACTAGACCCAACGTGTTCTTTTATAGTCTTCTAATTTGGGGGTATCGTTGTCGAGAAAGATACATAAGCTTCCATTGTGACTGGGGACTTGTGATTCCATTAGTGTTTACACACACCCCACACTTGTGAACACATGTCCCACAGACACACTTCCCACCTGCACATCTCCCCAGACACTTACACACACTCTGACCCCTCGGCACACATCATCCAAGGACTCTTGGTTCTCCCCTTCCAACACAGGGGCTCCCAGTTGGTGGCAGTGGGATTCTGCTGGCCTTGCAGGGAGGCCACTGGGCAATCAAGGCCCCTTGTCGTCCAGACCCCTGACTGCTGCTGGGGTTCCGCTTTTTGGGAGTTTTCATCTGCAGTCCCAGGTCCAGGTTCCTTTTAGGAGCTCCTCTGCCTTTCCCTGGGAGATCTTGAGCCAGGAGCCTGGACACTCATGGGCCACTGTACCCCACCAATCCTGTCCCTGGGCTCCAGACCTCTGTTTATCCAGGGGTTGTGCCTGAAACAATGCATTTGTGTAAACAAACATCCTCTTGTCCCCCTGTGTGGTCGATGCAGGCAGTGATTCATTCCTGGAACACAGCTTCTTCATGTGCCTGCATAGGTCAGCACTCAGACCCAGACTCCAGGGGACTCCCTGCAGCTCTCTCTCTCTCACTTTCCTCTCCCCTTTCTCTCCTTCTATAGCTCCCTCTTCTCTGGTACTCAGCCCTGCAAATTCTAGTTTCCTTGGCCTCTCCAAACTCCTAACTCTGCCTCCAATTCAGCAAGACAGTAAGCTGGGGGGACTTAAAGGCTCGCCATATTGTTTCCTATCTCCCAGAATCACTATCCAATTCTGCCTGTTGTCCGATGTCTATAAAAAATCTTTCATATGTTGTCCAGCTTTCTAGTTATTTAATATGGGAGAGTAAATCTGGGCCCAGTTATTCCATCATGATTAGTTTTTGTTTAACTGCAAATGTTTTTGTTTTACCCTCATTCTAGAGAGATAATTTCCTGAGATGAACAATTCTTGGTTGAAAGGTATTTTCTCCCTGGCTTTTGAAAATATTGCTGTCTTAAGGTTTCCACTGTTGTTGAGATCTCAGTTTAATTGCTATTTAATTGAGTTACTGTCTTTTCTCTAGATGCTTTCATAATCCCTTTGTCTTTGAAATTTTCCAGTCTCAACATGATATATCTAGATGTGGCTTTCTTCATGTTACATTGCTTAGTTCATTAAACCATTAGAATCTGATAAAGGTGTCTTTTCCATTCACTATCTCTTCATTATTACCTTAGCCCTATTTTACCTGCTTCCTTCTGGAGCCCTGATTAGGCCACGTGGGGCCTTTTTACTGCATGTACAGTGCTAACCACTAAAAAGAGCTTATTTCCCATCCTTTGTTTCTCTGTGCTGCATTCTGGGTGACTTCTTCAACATATCCTCCAATTCACTATCTCTATATATAAAAGCCTAAGAGACCGTTTGACCATTTGACTGGTAACTATGATGTTCACTGACCACCAGGGGGCAGATGCTCAACACACAGGCATGGAGACATGGAACAGACTGATGACTCTCAGAGGGAAGTGGGGAGTACAGGAAGAGATTAACCAAAGATTTTATATGCATACTAGAGGCCTGGTGCATGGATTCGTGTACTGGTGGGGTCCCTTGGCCTGGCCTGCAGGGATCAGGGGATCGGGTCAAATCCATGCCAATTTGGGCTTCCAACATCTCCCAAGGTTTCCCAGATTGTGATAGGGTGCAAGTCAGGCCGAGGGACCCCACTGGTGCATGAATCCATACACACACACACACACACACACACACACACACACACACACACACACTAGAGGCCTGTTGCACGATATTCATGCAAGAATAGGCCTTCCTTCCCCTGGCTTCACTCCCAGCCTCCCGGGAACCAGCAAGTCCTAGCTTCTGTCTGGAGCACCGCTCCTGTAGCTCCCTCCACTGCCCCCCTTCCCCTCATAGCAGGCGTCATGCCGCTCCGTGCCTGCATATGCAAATTAACCTCCATCTTTGTTGGGTTAATTTGCATACTCACTCTGATTGGCTGTGGGCGTAGCAGAGTGATGGTTAATTTGCATGTTTCTCTTTTATTAGGTAAGATATATATATTTGTGTGTGTATATGTATATGTATATACATGCATTTGTTGCTTAATCTATTTGCTGAGTTTGCAATTCTAGTTATCCTTTATTATTTCTATGATAATCTCTTGCCCATAAATTTTCAATACCTTCTTTGATTTCTTTAAGCATATCCATCAAGTTCCCATGTTGAACCACATTTTTGTCTTGGGTTTCTTGGTTCACCATGATGTGATGTGACAGCTGGCCCTTCACTTGTGTGAGTCAGGCTTCGTGCTGAGACTTCTCGGAGCAGGTCTCTTTTTTTCTTTTTCTTTTTTCTTTTCCAGCTCCCCCCAGATCTTTCTGAGGGTCAGGGTTTCCCTTTGAGTGTGTGGTTCACTGGGAGTTTGGGAGACCCAGTGCTATGCAGGGGTCTCTGTCCTGGACTCTTCTCTTTGCTGAGCTCTAGGCTTTCCCATCCCCACTATGGACTTTCGCCATCATGGCTCCAGGTCACAAGAGCTCAAACCCAGCGAACTCTCTAGTTGCTTCTGGATTCCCACTGTTTCCCTTATTCATGGCCAGCTCAGCCATGCTTTAAAAATGTGAAGTACAGCTCTAGCTGGCTTGGCTCAGTGGGTAGAGCATCGGCACATGGACTGAAGGGATCTGGGTTTGATTCCGGTCAGGGGCACATACTGGCCCTGGTCAGGGCAAGTGCGGGAGGCGAGCAATCCATGTGTCTCTCTCACATAGATGTTTCTCTCTCTCCCTCTCCCGTCCTCTCTCTCTAAAAATCAATGGAAAAATATCCTCGGGTGAGGATTAAAAAAAGTGAAGTACGTTTGTCACGATGTTTAGTGTTCTGAACAGGAAAGGGGGTGTTCAGTGGAACAGCAGAGACTTGTTTTCCTGGAAAATGCCCTTGTTCCTTCCCCACTTTCCTCCAGCAGAGACAGAGAGAGAGAAGGGCATTTACTGCCCTGGAGAACCCGCTGCTGGGGGTCTTAGTGGACTTTACACAGGCACCCTTTCACATGTGAAGCTCGTGAGGCTAGCTGGACAGCCATGGTCACCCATCTAGGTGCAGGGCTGAGCCAGGCCTTCCACAGGTCATGCATTCGCTGTCCTGCTCCAGGGCACAAGGAGGTAGGGGGTGGGGCAGGGAAGCAGAAAACCCTGCTGCACCTGCTGTGGGCCTCAGGGCTCCGTCTGCTTTGGTGCAGAACTGGCAAGTCTGGCAGCACTGCCGGCACCTCCCAAGCA
The DNA here is from genome assembly GCF_951640355.1 of Cnephaeus nilssonii. Taxonomy (NCBI): domain Eukaryota; kingdom Metazoa; phylum Chordata; class Mammalia; order Chiroptera; family Vespertilionidae; genus Cnephaeus; species Cnephaeus nilssonii. The sequence goes on from NC_137074.1 coordinate 9,125,806, forward strand.
GCAGTAACCAAGGCCTCCCTGGGAGGATGGGGCTGTGTCGAGCCCTGGGCTGGGTGGACACCTGCTCTGTCCTCGTCGGTCCTCCCTGACCTCTGGAGGCTGCAGCCCCTTCCGAGATATCACATTCTGGGATTTGGGGACAAATCCCACTCTCCTGCTGTCCCCACCTGCCCTTTCAGTAAGGCCAGCAGGGATTTCTGCAGAGACGAAGTGTTATCTCTCTCCTTCTTTCCGCCTGTCGCCCTCCTGGCTGCAAATGTATCCTGACTCATCTGCGAGGCCTCATCAAATATTCATCCCCCAGCTCAGCCGGATGGCCGGATGGGGCCGCAGGAGGGTCCCTGTCTTGTCAGACTATAAAGGCGACCCTAGGACAGTGCCTCAGTTAGGGGGCCAAAGGCAGCCCCCCCTCTCCCCCGCCTGAGGAAGCCTCTGGTAGAAAAGGATCCATGATGGCAACTGAGTGCTGGGGGAGGCTGGCTCCAGCCCTGGGGGATAAGGCCCAGTCCATAGCCAGAGGTCTGCTGTCCCCTCACCCCTGGGCTACCTGCTGGGATAGGAATAGCTGCCCCCTCTGGCCTGGGTTCTACCTCGGCAGCCCTTCCTCTTACCGCAGCAAACAGCTGGGGTCTTCACCAAGGGTTCTGTGGGGAGGCCCAGGGGAGGTCACGGCTGGCACGGGGCCATGCCGCTGATGCCATCCTCCCCCTCTGCTGCCCTGGCTGCTGACCCCATCCTCGGAGGGCTCCACCCCTCCACTCCCCGGCTGGGAGCAGAAAGGAGCCTGACCACAGCTGCCACAGCACTGGGACCACGCCAATCACAGATGCTACCAAAAGGGTGAGTGCACCTTCTCTGGTCCCTGGTCCCACCTGGCAGGCTGAGGACAAGTGTGCGGGGGGGGGGGGGGGGGGGGCGGGGGAGGGGGGAGCAGGGGTGAAGAAATGCTCCCTGTGCTATAGCTGGGTTAGGGTCAGGGTCAAGGGTAGGGCAGGCTCAAGGGGATCTCCAGCAGGTGGGTTTCATCCAGTCCTTCACCACAACCTGCTGGAGCACCTGCTATGTGCCAGGCGAGGGTCTCCATGTGCTGGGGAAACAGTAAAGGAGTGGTCAAGACCATGGCCCAGGGAGCTGTGTACTCAGAGAAGGTGGCCACCAGTGAGAGTGGTCCATGGGCTGGCCAGGGGCTCTGTGGGTCTGGGCAGCAGAATGGGGTGGGGGTGGGGTCTGGGAAAGGTCTCGCTGACATAGAGCAAGTGGGAATGGGTTTTCTGTATGGCCAGCCACAGCCCAGGCACATCGGAGTCAGTGTGACGGCAGTGGAGGCCCACGCCTGTGACCACAGGGAGGACGTGGGCTCTGACGCTGAGAGAAATGTGAAAAGGGCGAGAGCCTTGAACAGAGGGAGTCTATTCTGACTTCAGTTTTCACAAGCATCTTTCTGATAACGGTTCAGGGCAGACAGTAGGGTGGATGTTGGGGGCTGGGGAATTAGGACAACCATTTAGGAGGCTCTCGGAATAATCTGGAAACCCTGATGGGGCTTGGACCAGGGGCTGAAGGTAAAGAGCGTGGAAGGATAGAGCGTGGAAAAGCTGGAAGAGGGAGGCAAAGGGCATTTTGATAGTTTAGATTCTGGTGTGAGAGCAACAGTGTGGCCCTAGCTGGTTTGGCTCAGTGGATAGAGTGTCGGCCTGTAGACTGAAGGGTCCCACATTCAATTCTGGTCAAGGGCACATGCCTGGGTTGCGGGTTCGATCCCCAGTAGTGGGTGTGCAGGAGGCAGCCAATCAATGATTCTCTCTCATCATTGATGTTTCCATCTCTCTCTCCTTCTTTTTCCTTCCTCTCTGAAATGAAACAGAAAAGATAAAAAGAACAAACAAAAAAAGAAACAGTGTGTGGGTGATGGACTTGCACTGATCACATGGGCAAGGCCTTTGGGCACGTTGAATGGGAGTGTCTATTGGCCTCCACTCCGGGCATCTAATGTGCTGCTCGAGCTGAAGAGAGGCTGAAGTGGGAGCTCCATGTGGTGGCCCCACTGATCCCACAGTGACAGGAGCTAAGAAGCCAATGAGCCCCAAGGAGCCATGAAGGAGGAGAGGGGAGAGGAGGGGAGAGCAAGGAAGGGAAAGGGCTCTGAAGCCAGGCTCTTGAGTGGCCCACTGTGCAGGAACGGGGAGAAATGTCGTGTCCTGAGCACCCAGGATGAAAATGGGCCCAGGAGAGAGGCAGGGTCAGCTGCTCAAATAGGAGGAGGACCAAGAATCGCTACATTTACACAAATAATCATTTAGACAAAGCCGCCTCCTCTCTTCCTTCCTGGCGTCTTGCTGCCTGGTTCTCATCTTGGTGATCTCACAGTGAGCCAGGGAATCTCTTGAGCTTGCCCCACCCTTGACCCTGACCCCACCCCAGCTGTAGGGCAGAGGCAGTTCTTCACCCCACACGGGCCTGTCCCAGCCTGCCAGGTGGGCCCAGGCACCAGAGGAGGTGCTCTCACCCTTTTGGTAGACCACTGTAGGCCCGTTCCCGTTCCTTCCAGTCAGGTATGTGGTCAGGAGGCGTTGGCCTTGGACAGTGAGGCAGGAGTCCATGTCATCGTTCTGAGTCAGCTCCCGCCAGGTGGCTGTGTTCTTCCTGTACACCTTAGGGCCCTCCAACCTGCATGGGGATGTCTGCATGGGGACCCCGCAGGTATGCCCTTGCACCTTGCCACTCTCAGTAAACATACACACACACACACACACACACACACACACACACATGCACACGATTGCTCACACAGACACACACAGGATGGGTACTGTAGTGCTTGAAGTAGAAGAAAAGGAAACGGTGTACCTTTCCATCTGTTTAAACCTACCTGGTGTGTTCGTGGCCGTCCATAAATAAAGCTGAGATGAGGCCACATGTGGGGAAGGTACTTTGTCACATATGGAATACGTTCAATAGCAAAAGAAGATCATCAGCCCATTTTACTTTGTGAACAAGGTGCAAAAATCTAAAATGAAAAAGGAGCCACAGGTATTTGAGAACAATTTAAAAACGAACCCCCTGAGGGCTGGGCAGCCCCAGGAGTGCGGACGCCTGAGCCCAGGACTGCAGTCGGCTGTCCTCAGCACCATCTGGCTGCTTTCACGCCTGTGGTGGTTGCTGTTTATAAGCCCACGAGGTGACTGTTCTATTTGTGCCCTCACCATCCATGCCCGGGTTTTGCCTGCGTGATCTATCCGTTACCGAGGGATGCTTTATGTCCTGTATGACTGCGGGTCTGTTTCTGCCTTTGCCTCTGCAAGGTCGCTTGCTAGATTTGGGGACTGTTCAGAGGGAGTCCGGCCTAGAGCCATCTTCCCTGGGGTGGGCCATCTTGCTATGAAGAAACCCCTCCCTCCCCCAGAGCCCTCACCTTTAGCATCCTTCACACAGGCATGGCAATGTGTTAGCACAGTTATGCCAGTGCTCTTTGGGGTCTCAGTAGTTACCCTCGGCTTATGTGTCCCTTTGACTGTTAAAGTCCAGTATAAATTACTCCTGTCACCTCCTAGCAGACCACATGAGGACTCAGAACTCCTTAATTCCATTTCCAACCCACTCTCTGCATTATTGTCCTTAAATACTTTAAGTGTACTTACATTTTAACCCTGGAGTCATTATTACTATTATTATTATTAAAATACAATAATACTTGCCTCTATTACCCTTCCTCCCATTCTTCATCCCTTTCTTGATCCCTAGCTTCCTCTGTCTGGGTCATTTTCTTCCACCTGGAGTGCTCCCTTTCATCTGTGTGTATGTGTGTGTGTGTGTGTGCACGTGTGTGTGCCTGCATGTATATGTATGTGGACATGTACTAGTACATGTAATCTGATGTGTCTTCCTGATGGCTCTGTACTTTCTGCTCTGGTCTCTCCGGCTGAACCAGTGGAGCAGAGCCAGGGTGTCCACTCAGCTCCCAGGGATCCGACTCTGAGACTTCGGAGCAGAAGTAGACAGTGCAGGGTGGGCATTGAGGCCCCAAGTCCAACTGTCCCGCGCTCCAGGCGCAGGGAGCAGGCCTGCAGCTCTCCTCTTTAGCCTTTAGCCACAGATGCCCACCAAGCCCACAGGGACCAGAGGCGCCGGCAGATACTCTTGGAGCTAGATGTGCAGCACTGAGGCCAGTGCACCCCTATTTGGGAAGACCTCCTACTTTGGGCAGGTCTCTGCTGCAGACCTGGGGAGACAAGCACATCCTGCTCACCCAGGGCATTGTAGGCGCCCAGAGTAGAGGGGCCCGAAACCGGCGCTCCCGGGGTTCCCTCAGATGGCGCACCCCTTGGGTCCTCCTCCCATACTGAGCAAGTGTTCACTTAATCTTGCTTTTCAGGCTACACCTTAAAAACACAAAAGCCTGACAACCCACTTCCTCTTGACGGGACTGATCACCCTGATTTGAGTGGAAGCCACCACATCCTGCTCTGAAAGAAGGTCCAGGCGCTGACAAGGACACGCTGTGCACTTCCTCTGAGGCCTCTGGGGGAGGGGAGCCCATGAAAGATGTAAAACATAGTGAATAAAACATCATGGTGCAGACGCGGGCTGAGCCGGGAGGAACCTTCGCTTCCTCAAAGCCTGTGGGGACCCAGCAAATCTGTAGGAAGAAGCACCTGCTAACATGTTTCATTTCCTGGCAATGAGGGTCTGGCAATGAGGGTCTCAGATGTGGTTTTGGTGGCTGCAGTCTCATCTCTACATCTGGAGGAGATGTCTATATGGGGGACACTGTCACCTGGCCTGTGCTGTACCCCACTTAAGTCCCCAAGGTCCTCACCCAAGTGCCCCACACCGCCACCTGCTGTTAGCATCTGTGAAATGCATGCAGATCCCATGACCCACCTGACTCCCCACCTTCCCCTGGGGCTGGCTCCCAGAGCTGTGTCCATCCCCAGGCCAAGCAAAGAGGCTGGAAAACCCTCCAGCTCCACCCCAGCTGACACTGCCTTCTGCCCCGTTGGCCCACCCACAGAACAAACACCTGCCCATAAGCCATGCCCATCTCACCCCCAGGCTGCCCAAGGGAGAGGATTTGATCCTCTGCTGACATGGGCACCTTTTCTCACTCAGGAGCTCCGGCTTCCTGCCCTCCATCTCTCCCTCCCTGTGACCAAGCCCTGCAGTGCAGTTTTGTCTGGATGTCAAATTGCATTTAAGGACACAAAACATCATAAAACACATTTCAGAAAAATTAGAAGTTTAAATTCTATTTAAACTAAATGCTTGAATTAAATGGTCAATTAAAACATTGTGAAAGTTTTGGCACGTAGAGCGAGCTTCAGTTCCTGGATGGTGTACTTCTGTGCACAATGCCTTGCACAGAGGTGGCCAGATCCTGCGTCCCGACTCGCTGAGCGTGGTCCCAGCTGTGAGGTCTCAGGCAGGTCACATCCTCCTCAACATCTGGTGATCTCCCGTCTCCTAATGGGACCTGACCCTAGGCTGGGCTCCCAGGGGTCCCTACATGTTTGTATCAGGCTTGTGTTTTTGAGCAAATGTCCCAGCAGACATGTGGTTTATGAAGGGGGGTAGGGGCCTGGTGGAGAAGGACCATTGGGTGGGCTGGAGCTGGACCCGTCTTCCCCAAAGGCCTGGCAAGGGCTCCTGAGTGGGACTGTTAGGAGTGCCCAGGAGTCCAGAGCCCCCACCTCAGCAACCCCTTTTCTCTATCACATCCTGTGTGGGTCCCCTTCACTGTCCTTGTCACCATCTGCAGATTTCTGATCTCCTTCCAGGGTGGTTGGGGAAAGGGCTATATCCCAATCCCAATGTATACCCAGCATCTAGAACATGCTGGAACATGCCAGAACACACTGGAACATACTGGAACACAGAATGAGTGTCCTGCTCGGGTTTCTGCTGACTCAAGGAGGTAAGAACCTGCACTAAGGAGGCTGAAACAAGGCAGTTGGCCACCACTGACTGAACTTAGAATGGAGAGGGGCTGGCCCTGCTGGTGGAGATGGAAAGGCCACTTCTAGGGGCTCCCAGGGAGAATCATAGAGTCTGCTCGGGGCAGCCTGTGCTCACTCTGCACTTTCATGTGTGAGCGGTGAGGGGGCCTTGCTGAGAGCCAGTCCCTGTGGCCCCTGCCTGGTTTGTACCACCTTCTCCTCACCCACCAGCCATGCCACCAGCCTGGCTGACCCCCCTGGCTCCTCGGGATGGCTAATAGTGCCTTGCTTAACTCGCTATCACGTAACCTGGGATGCCATCTGCTCCACGGTGACCTTGTGGCCAAGACTGGATGTAGAGGAAAGAAAACTGAGGCCCAGAGAGAGCAAATGCCTGAGTCACACAGCCAGCGGTGACCCCTGGGGCTACGCAGGGCTTTCTCACCCCTGGTGACTGTGAACCCTGTTTTGGGAGAGGACACAGGGAGATTCTGAGGCCTGGCCTTTCCCACTTGTCTGTGTTTGACTTGACAGTATGACCTGACCCAGCGATCCTGTCGCACACCTACCAGGAATGATGCAGTCACACTTGGAGGGCGAGGGCTGTCCTGGTGTGGGCTACCAACCAGCCTTGCTTTGGGCGCCTTTCATGACTTCCCTCCTCACATAAGCAGGTCACTCGGAGGGGTACGATTTTCCACCACTCACCACTCGGGAAATAAATATCTTTGCTTTGTAAAACCACTCTCTGAGCAAAGTATGTGCCGGGCAGCTTAAAGAGAAGAAATAAGCTTAATCCAAATACTTTCATTTCAAGTGACAAGCAGCGGGAAGTACAATGTGCTTCGTTTCCAGGACGGAAGGTTTTTAATCCGAAGTCCACCCCATGCCAAGATAAAAAAAAATATAAAAAACCCAGGAAAGGATGAGGCACTTCATCCTTGTCAGATTTTCCCCCTTAAAAATTTCAATGCCAAGTTTTGTCCCAAGTGTCATCTGTTATCCTGAGTAGCACAGTCTGGCAGGACAGCCAGAGCTGCGGGGTGGGAGGGGGTGGAGGTTGGGGGGGGGGGTGGTTTCTGCAGAGACAACTTGTTTAAGGGGCTTTCAGGACTGCTCCTGGGGGAGGCTCCCTCCTCCTGGAAGGATGTCACAGGAGGAACGTGAGCTGCTGTATCCCTGAGCCGTTAATCCTGGTGTTTTGAGGACATGTCCTAACTTTGGACGGATGAACATTTTCCCTTAACAGAGCTTTAAAGAAGCAGGCACCGTCGGTGGCATGCCGCCTGTATTGCGGTTTCCTCTGTAAAATGCAGTATGAGCCTCCCTCCTGGTGGCCATGCCCTCCGCAGGTGGACGAGGAAATGAGAGAGGCGGTCAGGCAGGTGGGGGCAGGGCTAGGGGGACAGAGCAGCATCCTCTCCTGAGACAGAGGTCACCCACGTCACAGACTTGACCGTGTGATTTCCCTCCGTACCCATCATGAGTGGGCACCTGCATTACCCACTGTGGGTCCCGGCCTCCCCTTCGTGTGTGGCTCTAGGATGCATTTGCTGAGTCAGTGCGAATTAGCACCGTTCTAGGTTGCCGCCCCTCCTAGAGGCACTCCTGAGGGCTGGGGACGGAGGTCATGGTCTGTGGCTGCAGGAGCTGTGGTTTGAAGTCCTGGCTCCATATTTCTGAGTGATGAGACTCTGCAAGCCACTTGGTCCAGTTATCTGGTACTGGCACCAATAGCCCCAACATTCAGTGGCTTAATAAGAGGAATCATTTTTTTTTTTTTTTCCCGTTTGGTCCTGGGCTTTCTCTTGCACTAGGACGGTGGCTGGGGACTACCAAAGGCTCCTTCACCACTGTGCCTGGCACACAGGCTGGGAGGACTCACCTGCAGGTGATTGGCCCAAGAGAGACAGAGCTGGATTGTCCTGCAGCGTCACATGCACCATGGTCTGAATTGAGTCCACTCTAGTTCGAGTCCACTCTACAGGTTCTCTTCACAGCGAATAGCCAGTTCTGGAAGAACACATGGGCAGGAAATATTGTGGGCACTGGGAGTCTAGGATCTGCCACATTCCTTAACAGCTGCTCACTCCCCCTCCAAAATGCTGGTTTGTAGGTCAGACACCATCCAATATTGGCAAATACTACAGTTTGAGCTCATCAGAACAGCAGCCTTTATGTAGCAATTACCGTGTGCCGGGTGCTAATGACTTATGTCTATTAGCTCAGCCCCCACCAGGCTCCAGGAGGGGCCGTCACTCTGGCTGCCTTGCAGGCAGGGATCCATTCCTAGGCTCATGTGAGAATCAGCACACATTGTCTGTGTAAAATTCTTGTCCAGTTGCACTTTGTTCTCTGCTGTTCCCAATTTCCCCTTGACGTTTTGTGTATTTTTTTAATTCCTTAAACTTTTTAAAAAATTCTTTAATTTGATGAGTGGTCTTAAACTTTTTTGGTCACTCCCTCATCAGTGAAAAGCATCTGAGCAAATTCCACCAAATATATGTAATCTATTGAAATGTGGGCATGATAACTGTCCTAGAATATTAAATGTGCTACAAAATACACATGAAAATGAGAACGGATGAGATAAAATGAAATAAGCAATATTTCAGAATGTTCATTTATCATTAAAAACATTTTGCACTCAATTTAACATTATTACTAATTTAAAATGAATAATTACAATACTATTTAGGGAGGCTGGTATGAGTGAATGTGCTTCCTTCCTCCCAACACCTGGTTTGGCCCACAAGGAAACGGCCATTTCCAGGGTCTAAGATGGGCTTGTTTCAATATGTGGCTGTCAGAGATCAAAAGAACCTCCGAATCAGATGTCCATTCAAATAAGAAGTGCGTTGCCAGCTGCACTTCCCAAATCATAATATTGTTTGTTTCAGTTCATTCATCAATTATGCAAAAGCTTTTGGTGAAATTCAGCTGGTACATGTTCATCTCCCCTGAAACTCACCATCACTGTTCTTGAAAACTCACTGGGAAGAGTTGCATTTGTGTAATTTTTAACCAATAGGTTAAAAACTCACTGAAACTTTTTATTTGGAAGACCTATTTTTTTTTTAACAGATTAGAGGAAATATGAGAATTGGTATAGACGGCACATATAACAGCTTTTGGCCAAAAGTCACATAAAATTAAAAGCAGTTCAAATATCTGTTTTCAGAGCACATGGCCTGTTTTTCTGGTTGTTTGTTTTTCTCACTGATTGTCCTCATTTACCTGGAAGGACAGATTCCATTGGGTCTTTTGCTTTCTGTGAGCGTATGCACTAACCTGATTAGAACATCATGATGGTTTAGCCTAATTTGTCCTCTGATGTGGCCTGTGAGCAGCTTGTGGGAACTGGCTAGGGTTGGCGATCTTGTCTGGCCGCCCCCTTGGGTTCATGCTAGCAATGCCATTTTCAGGCTGTGGGGTTTTGTGTGTGTGTGTGTGTGTGTGTGTGTGTGTGTGTGAGAGAGAGAGAGAGAGAGAGAGAGAGAGAGAGACGTGTGCATGTGCATGTATGCGTGCCTTTTAAAGCATCTACTTTGTGAAGAATAGTTATTAAAGTGAAGCAACACCACCTGTCAATCCAGGTACAGGTGACCTGGAATGCAGCCCTCAGACCTGAGGGCTACCCTCAGACCTCTCTGGCTCTACTCTGACTCTCCCTATAGAATCAGACATCGGGGGTCACTGAGGTGTTTCCACCTGGATCTCATGCCCCGCCTTTTTAGACTATATCCTGGGTCCCCAGACCCTGGAATTCCCTGCCCGACTTCCTAGGAGTGCTTCTAAGGTTTGTGTGGGCCTTTCCAGGCAGACCTAGTCACCAGCATGTGCCCAGGCCCATGGTGGGCTAATGGGTGGATGTTTTTAAAGTGTGGATAGGACTTGGCTGAATGAGCTGTGTCATCCACCCCCAGGGTGGGACAGGGCTGGGATGGGAAGAGAAGGTGGGGCTCCAGGCTGCTATGGGAGACTTAAAAGCCCTGTGGGCCTGCCACAAGAACTCACACTGCGAGGAGAAAGACGAGGGGAACAGAGCCACTAGTCTATCAGGCTCTTTGTGCAAAATAAGATGAGATGCCCCTCTGCTAGATGGAGCCTGTGGGGTGCTGCTTGCCGGTGAGGAGCAGCTGGGTTTGCTGCCTGCAGGTGGCTGTGGCCTAGGCCTGCAAAACAGCATGTGGTGTAGGGTGGCCGGTGGGAGAGGCCTCTGTCTACTTCTTCATGGCACGGAAGTTCCACTTGTTTCCATCCTGCGAGCGAAAGGGTGGCCTGGTGTGGGAGCTGTGCAGTCAGCACTACCATAGTGTCACATAGCTTGTCCTTATACGTTAAGTCAGGGGGTGACTGCCAAGCTCTGGTGTTTCTTCATCTACCTTCCCCTCCCCCTCCCCCGGGGTCATTTGGGGAAACCCAAAGGTTTATCTTAGTCCCACCTTACTTTCACATTTCCCCCGATCAATCAGTCACTATATTGTCTATTTTACATCCAAAGCTTATTTATAGCTGCTCACTGCTGCTTCTTGTATCCCTTGTCTTTCTTCTGGGTTCAGTCTCCCTCCTACTGAAGGCTCTTAGCAGCCGCCTCAGAGATAGTCTGTAATTCTCAGGCTTTGTTGATCTGAACTGCCTCCAGCTACCCTGCCGGCGGTGGTGTGAGGGGCATGCCTTCTTGTTGCCATGCAGCTTCTCTGGGTGTGGAGGTTCATTCCTTCCCTACACCCACGGTTGCTGATGATCGTCTGCGGACCGCATGTTGCCCTTTTCAGACATCAACTTTTTCTCTCTGGTTTCTCTTTTTATGGGGAATCTGTTTTAGTTTTGCTCAAGTCTCAGAGTGCTGCTTCCCTGTTTTTCAATCTTCAGGCATCTCTCTTGTGGGCTGAACTGTGTCCCCCAAAATTCATGTGGTTAGAGATTTTTTTAAAATGTATTTTTATTGATTTCAGAGAGGAAAGGAGAAGGAGAGAGTGATAGAAACAACAGTGATGAGAGAGAATCATCAATTGGTTGCCTCCTGCACGCTCCACAATGGGGACCGAGTCTGCAATCTGGGCATGTGCCCTGACCAGGAATTGAACCGTGACCTCCTGGTTCATAGGTTAACGCTCAACCACTAAACCAGGCCATTTGTGTGTGTGTGTGTGTGTGTGTGTGTGTGTGTATGTGTTGGAGTTTTAACCTCAGCACCTCAGAATGTGGAGACAGGGTCTTTAAGGAGGTGATTCAAGTAAAATGAGGTCACTAGAGTGGACCTAACCCAGCAGAATTGGTGTCTTTATAAGAAGAGGAGATCAGGACACAGACACACACAGAGCAACAACTATGTGAGGACACATGGAGCAACACTGTCTATACACCAAGGAGAGAGGCCTAAGGGGCAATCGGCCTGTGACACTGTGATCTCGGACTTCCAGCTTCCAGCTCGAGGAGTCTGTTGCTTGAGTCATCCCGTCTGTGGTACTTTGTTATGGCAGCCCCAGAAAACTACAGTACTACAGTTTCCATTCTGGAAAATTCTTAGTTATTCTCTCTTTGAACATTGCCTCCTTCTTATTCCCTCCTGAATGCGTAAGTTGGATAGTCTTATTCTATTTCTCATATCTCTTCATTGCTGGAGGCAAAGACCAACAGTAGTTAGCAAATTAATGCCAAAAGTCCCACTGGAAGGCCAATGGACTTTGCATAATATTGCCCTGCTGTTGGCCAAATGGCTCAAGGCAATTCCCTAACCTGATAATCCTTTTACTGTTTACCAAACTTTGCCTTTGATATGCTGTATGCATTCCTAAAGGGCAAATGTGTATTCAAGTGAAAAAAAGCAGGCGGGACCCAGAATTAGAGGAGCTTCTCCAGTAGAGGGAAGTTTCCACCTGGCTCCCCATGCCTTCTAAATTCATATTTCTTATCTAGTGTTTTCATTTGTGCGCAGCCCCTTCTTCAGATCCTGAACCCTAGCTGCAAATTGATGTGGCATTCATACTTCCTGGCCTGTATTTTAAGTAATTTTTAGTCTTTCTGTGATGTTTTTCTGAATGATATTCTTTTTTATTTTTCCAATATGTGCATTTATTTATTTTTGTAAAATATATTTTATTGATATTTTTTTACAGAGAGGAAGAGAGAGGGATAGAGAGTTAGAAACATCGATGAGAGAGAAACATCGATCAGCTGCCTCTTGCACACCCCCTACTGGGGATGTGCCCGCAACCAAGGTACATGCCCTTGACCAGAATCGAACTTGGGACCTTTCAGTCCGAAGGCTGACACTCTATCCACTGAGCCAAACCGGTTTCGGCTGCATTTATTTATTAACTAGAGGTCCAGCACGTGAAATCACGTGAGACCCAGACCCGCCGCGCCGCGAGACCCATCAATGCACCTCCTGGTGACTGGTCGTTTGGTTGTTATGGCGTTACAGCATTACAGTCACTGGCTTTTTATAATATAGATTCTTTAAAAGAAAAATGACCAAATGTCACCCACAAGGCCCCAGCCTGCATTGTACAGCCCAGAGGGGCAGGGGTGAGAACCCTGGAAACTTGCTCCGAGTTTTGGTGCTGAAAAGACAGGCTCCCTGGAGGTGAATTCCTGTGCGAGCAGCTCCTCAAATGTCTGAAGCAGGATTGGCGCAGGCCGGGTACGTCTTGTGCTCTCCGCATGTTTTGCTTGCACAGCGTGCTAGAATGTGGTTTTACAGGGAGAGCTGCAAAGCTGGTTCTGCACTTTCTCTATTTCTTCTATCCTTTGCCCCAGTGTTAACTCGCCTGGACTGAATGATATTCTTATCTCCACATTCTAGTTTGTTGAATCTTGTTTCCACCATGCATCATGTGTATTTAGCCTCTCCCCAGAGTTTTTTTATCTTTATAATTATATTTTTCATTTCTAGAATTTCTAAATGATTTGTTTCTTTAAAAATTTTGTTTTTTTCTTTGTTCATGTTGCTCTTGAACTTATTATTGTTTCCATTCTCTAATTTATCTTTAGTTCTGGGGGATACAAGTGGCTATTGCTTCTTACAGCTGTCAACTCTCTCATGCTGTTTCTGCCCCTTGTACAGCTTGAATATTTCATTGTAGGCTCATCTAGGTTGTAGAAGTGTCTTTACAGAAAAATATATGCTTTCTTCTTCCCAGGCACCAAGGATTTAAATCACTTAGACAAGTTTTTATTTAAGTTTCTTAGCTGGAGATCGATGCACCAAGAATGAGTAGAAATTTAGACCTCACACTGTCGCGTGTCATTTGCTCAGAGTTTTTATTTTTGGGGGAAGTCTTTTTCTTTTGCTATAAATCTGCTAATTTCATAGTGAAGTGGTTAGAATTTTTCTAATGTTTTTTCATGGGGGAGGAGGGAGCTTCAGGGCCCTAGTGTTGTATAGGAGGCTGCTATTCCACCTCATTCAGGCCCACGACCATATCTCTCATCTGACCTGCACATTAAAGCCCAAGTTGTCACCACTGCAGGGTCTGCCTCTGTCCCTGCTTCCCGAGGACTGCTCCAGCATCAGCTCCTGTGACAACTGTGGCTTTGACTTATCACTTATTTGAATAACATAAAAGTTCTCTTTCTTCCTTTTAACCACACTATGTAGTTAAAATTGTTATTATTGTTCTTGTCTATTCTTAGCCTAGTTTCCCTACAAAATAGAGCCTGAGGCAGTTTTATGTACTGACAGTTTCCTGGGACTGTGATCCCAGAGGAGTGAGGGAAGAGGGGGTGAGGCTGGAAGACAGAAATAAAAAGTATCAGGGAGGTTACCATGCATCACAGGCTGATACCTGCGTCTTCAGAGAGGCCACGTGGAGCCTCTGGAACTCTGACCTGTCTGAGCAGGGAAAGGAAGAGGGTGTTAGCTCTTATGGCTCACTAGTCAGTTTGCCTCAATAGATGTTTACTCTCTTTTACTTTCAGGTTACACATGCATGAGTGGTGTCATATCTTGATGTACTTCACTCCTCAGAGGCAACAAGAAAGTTCCAAGAAGGCAGGCAAGAGGCCTCCATCATGAACTTGGGAAAGGTGCCATTGGGTGTTTACCCATGGTATGAAGGATTGGCAACAGCCATCCTAGTAGATCCAATCATATGTACTGGGTACAGTGGCAACAATAGCAACCCAGCTCTGTGACTGCAGAAGCAAGGCCAGTATTGCCAGGGATGAGCTGGCCAAACAGCAAGGCAACTATACGAACCCTAAGTGATCCGCAAATGGAATCCATACAGTGCATCCCTTGCAATCTCACCTGAGAACAGATGCTCTTACATTTTTTCTGAGTGAGAGGGTAGGTCAAGTATGATTCTTCAAAATGTCTAGTCACAACTACTAAAAAGGTACAAAAAGGGTTAGCAAACAAGCTGTGGTCTCTGCTGCTGCTACTGCAACTGTCTCAGCGCTGAAAATGGTACTGACCGATCCTCTCCTTTCTCCACCCCTTTCTAGATCAGTCTCCCTCAGTCAGAACTTGGCAATTCTGAGTTGTTTGCTCTAAGGAATCAAGCCCTTGGTTGCCTTGCCTTTGCTGGACCATGGCTGCTGCAACTCCCCTTTTCTATTTATCACCCAGCACAGACACCAAGTGTCCCAGGGAGTCTGTCAGTTCCAGACATCGTCCTCCCTGACTGCACTGAGTGGCAGCAAACCTAACTCCTCCTGGGATTTGGGGTTGATTACCATCTGTACAACAAGTCCATTCTTTGCCTGCTTATCCAGTGGCATAAAACCCCAAAGTGGCCAAATGGTAGTTAGGCTTCCAGTCTAGTTGTAACTCTGACAGAAGCATTCCAACCCCTAACCAGGGAATCAGGACTTCTCACCCAGCGGAGCCCAAGACTGCAGCGACAGGACCACTAATCATGCAAGTGGTTCACCAAGAGTAATGTAAGAGGGGCAAAACCTGCCCCCGTGCCTTGGTTCCTGGAGCATGTATTCAAGGTACTAGGGACTCAGAGCCATTTACTGACTGCTGTTCCAGCACCAATCCTATGTTCCAGAGCACAGTGAGTGAGTCCTGCAGGATACTGACCCGGAGCTGGTGCCTTACCTGAGCCACTAACAAGCCTTTCTTAGTGGATTGGCTGCTTCTAGGTGATGGGGCACATGATAATACCAGCCAATGCCATCGTAATGCGCCAATTTTCATACCTTCTTTACTTTGAAATAGGTCTCGTGTAAGACAATGTTGTGTGAAATAGTTTTGTTATCTAAAGCAGCATAATTAACCATGTAAAAACGTAGTGACTTAAAACCATGATGTTAGCCCGGCTGGCATGGCTCAGTGGTTGAGCGTTGACCTATGGACCAGGAGGTCATGGTTCGATTCCCGGTCAGGGCACATGATTGGGTGGCATGTGCCCTGACCGAGAATCGAACTGTGACCTCCTAGTTCATAGGTCAACACTCAACCACTGAGCCATACCAGCTGGGCTCATCATTGATGTTTCTATCTCTCTCTCTCCCTATCCCTTCCTCTCTGAAATCAATAAAAATATATTTTAAAAATCCACACGACATCATTATCTCTAACCATTCTGGGGGTTGGCAGGTTAAGGGGAATGGTTCTCACTTTGGCCCCTCATATGGGTGTAGTCATCTGGTGGCTAAGGCTGGAACTATCTGAAGGCCTCTTCACTGGGCTGAAATGGCTGGAATTGCTGGGGCTGCAGGAGTGTCTCTCTTTCCATTTAACATCGACATGGGACAGTCTGGGTCTACTCGCAGCATGGCAGTGCCAGGGCAGCTAGACTTTCCTACATATTGGCTGGCTTCCCCCAGAGCAAGCATCTCAGGAAAAAAGAACTGAAAGCTACTTAAGGCCTAGCTGGAGAAACTGGCACATCACTCCTGTCATATTCTATTGGCCAAAGAACCCAACCAGTTTCAAGGAGAAGCATAAACTTCACCTTTGATAGGAGGAATATAAAATAATTTGTGGCCCTCTTTAATCTTCCATAGACAGCATGTCAATAAATTGGGAACTCTGTAAGTCATTGGATGGAGTGCTGGAAGACACATAGGAGAAGGAAGGAAAGCCTGTACAGAAGTACTGTATGTATCAATCGCTGTAAGGACAAATCACTCTCTCCTCCAAGGTCATTTGTCTTCCTCCAAGAAGTTAGCTGGCCTCCCTGAAGTATTGGCCATATCAGCATTGGTCTGCGCTGCTGGCAGGCTAGGTACTCAGCAGTGGCAGTCATTAGATCAGACTTGATGAGGGGAAGGCCATGCTGTCGGAGCCATGTATAGCCGTCATCCTTTTTCTCCTGGACACTCTGTTCATGGGACACTGGCATACACAGGGGAATAGCTGAGCACATGGGCTGGCTGGCATCCACTGATGAGTCATCTTGTCCACCGAGGTGTTTGGTCCTTCCTCTGGCTGGGGTGTATCAATATAAGGCACAAAGATCTTCATGCACTGAGTCTTCTTTGGCAGGGCCGTGCACATGCCTCTTCCCCCAAATTTCTTTTTTTCCAATTTCTGATCTTGTTTCCTGTTCCTTGTAGGTCCTTGATCCACAGCCCAAGTCATTTTGGTTGCTTGCCTGGGAGCCAGTGAATATCCTTACCTGTGACATTTATCACTCCATATAAATGGACTAATTAAGTGTTGTGCTCACAGTTTTTCTACTAGGAGGATTGCCCTTCACCACCTTTAGAGCCATTCAGAGGTTATCATGATGGGACAGTAGTCCATTTCTGCTGACAACAACATATTGTGCTGACCCATCTGTGTTTCAGGCTGGAATTTCTTCCTTGTCTATCATTTACCATAGAGAACCCCTAGTAGGTCATGGGTATAAGTGGAGGAAGAGGCACTGGTGTGATGGAGGTAGGTGATGTGGGGTCTAGACCACCAGGAACTTTCTTGTGCCTCAGATCCTGCTCAGACCCAATCCCCAATGCATTGTTTCCTTTATACGATCGATTGTGACTGCACTCACCCTGCCTATGGACTCAGTGGATTTGATAATACCAAGCTCAGGCTCCTGGCAGCTGCGTACCTGGAACTCAGGGTTGTAAAAGCAGAGCTGCTTCCACCTCCATCCTCAGTAACTGAGCTGGGACCCATGACAAAGATGGAAGAGGAGAGGCACCTGGCTGACAAGGGCTGAGGATTCTCCCCTGCAGGTGTGAGAGTGACAGGGAGAGGGACTACTGTCTATGTGTGAGTGGGATCACCAAGCTAGGCACAAAGGAAGGACAGACCTGAGGTGTCAGGGTGTCAGGCATGGGGAGGGAGAGAGCCTGCTTTTGCACTCTGCCCATTAGATTAATTTTAAAAAAAATATATATTTTTATTGATTTCAAAGAGGAAGGGAGAGGGAGAGAGAGATAGAAACATCAATGATGAGAGAGAATCATTGATCAGCTGCCTCCTGCATGCCCCCTACTGGGGATGGAGCCCTCAACACGGGCATGTGCTCTGACCCAAACCAAACCGTGACCTCCTGGTTCATAGGCCGATGCTCAACCCCTGAGCCACACTGGCCGGGCCCTCTAGATGAATTTTTCTGCTGCCAGCTTGGTCCAAAGGAATATGGGACCCTTGGCTCTGCATCTTGGGGAGTTTTTGACACACCACATTTGAGACCTTCTGAGGATTTGCTTTGTGGCCTTGCCTTTGTTCACAGGTTTGCAAACTCCTTAGCTCCCACTGGTGGAGGGGCTGTCATAATGCCTGGGCTGACCTGGCTCACAGATTCCCAGTTTGTGATCTCGGCTGTAGCAAAGGGGTTTTCCTCCTTGGTTTATATTTTAATGGTTTATTTATTAACATTTACATTTTTGCATTTTCACTTGAAGTCTCTCATCAGAGGTCTTTGATGGCAGGAATCAAAGACCAATAAAGTAAAAAGACAGTGCAATTAGGAACCAATGACATAGATAGAACCCTAAGAAAATAGGGGTTTCAAGTAAATAAGGTGTGAAAGATTGGGCCCAGCCTGTCCCCTCGCCCTCTTTCTCTGACAAGAGTGTTCTACTAGTCCCGTGGTCGGCAAACTGCGGCTCACGAGCCATATGCGGCTCTTTGGCCCCTTGAGTGTGGCTCTTCCACAAAATACCACGGCCTGGGCCATTCTATTTTGAAGAAGTGGTGTTAGAAGAAGTTTAAGTTTAAAAAATTTGGCTCTCAAAAGAAATTTCAATCGTTGTACTGTTGATATTTGGCTCTGTTGACTAATGAGTTTGCCGACCACTGTACTAGTCAGATCTATGTGTTTAAATCAGCTCCACTGATACTGACGGGAGATGCTTGTTTGTGTCAACAGAAACATTTCACATGACCCTAATAAAAACAGCAGCAAGTGAACAGAAGTCTGTTTTAGACCATTGGATAAGTGTAGACAAAGCCAGGGCCCCCACAGGGCCCCCACGTTCAGTCACACAACCTGGGGGCCCATTCTTCTCCAGATGTCAGAAGCCTTGCATTTCCCTCTTGGTCTTTATCTGCTGCCTGGAGTAGTGGGAGGGAGGGAGGGAGGGAGGGAGGGAGGGAGGGAGGGAGGAAGGGGAGTGTCTCGAACAAAGTTCTCACAGTAGAGCCTTAATGGTGCCCCTGAGGCACACAGTGGAGGGCTGGCATTTTGGCTGCCACTCTCACCCTGAAAGTCTTCTGAAAATAGAAGGAAAGTCCGGATGACACAAGTTATTGCTGCTACTGTGAGGTGCGAGCAGATGTGGTGGTTCTTCTCAGAGAGAAAAGAAGGCAGTACCTCTCTTGTTTAAGCAAAATATTAGAAACCTTGCATATTAAAGGAAAAAAAAAAAGATAAAAGCAGGGTGGGACCCAGAGCATGCTGGAAACAGTCCAGAGCCTGATAAGTGCTTGGGGGTACTGGGCTGACTGGACCAGTTTTCTCCCTCCCTCCTTCTCTGTTTTTTTTTTTTTTTCGTTGTCTCTCAATCTCCTTCTCTCTGTCTCTCTCTGCTACTCCGTCTCTGTCTTTGTGTCTCTGTGTGTCTCTCTCTCCCTCTGTCTCTGTCCTTCTTCCTGTGCCTCTCTCTCTCAGACTGTGTCCATGCTCACTGCTTATTCTGCAGCCCATTTCTGGCGACACCATCATGTGAGCAGGCACTGTAGAGGCCTGGTTGGCCCTGGCTTTGCTGTCTCTGGGACCTGCCCACAATTGTTTAGGAGGTGGGTTGGGGCATGGGAGGAGACCTATTGATTGCCCTGCCTAATAAAATTGCAATTGGATGCTTCGAAACCAGGTAAGACAAGTCAGGTGCTGTCTTTTGGCTCTGATGTCACAGGGAGGAACTACCTGCTTCCTGATTTTCCAGGCATCAGCATCACAGCATCATCCTGGCTACCTCAGAATCACCTCTGAGCTCAGCCTCCCCCAGGCAGCTTTTTGTGAGGACGGTGGTGGCAGTGCAGGGAGGAAGGGCAGGGTAGTGACACTTGAAGGATGGCCTGGGCGTGTGGTTCTAGAAAGAGGGCTTTCTGCCTCAGTGTTTTCTGAAGGGAAAATGCACCCTTTCCCCCCATTTCCCAGACGGTGCCCTGGGTTTCGGGGAGCATAAGGATGGTTGTGATGACAATGTGAGTTGTCACTGTGGCAGGCCCAGGGAGGTGGGATGGAGGTGGGGGTGGGGGTGGGGAGAGTTCCTGCTGAAAGCCATCAGGTGCCCAGCTCTCCACAGAAGACCTCTCCCCACAGCAGAGGAGAAGGGTCCCCTGAGGCTGCGGGTGCTGGGTACCCCATGCAAGGGCTCCTGGGGGAGATGACCACTGGGACTGTTTCTGGGAATATCTGTTTTCCCTCTACCCCTCCCCACACCTTTCTTGCCACCCGCCCTTTTAAGCCCTCTAACGTGGAGCCAAGAAGGCTCTCGTCCCCACCCCTCCAGATGCTCCAGCCTGTGATAACGTGGCCACCTCTGGCTCCCTGGTGGGATGGACGTGTGTAACAATCAGGAAGGCCGAGCGATGAGACCTCCCAGGGTTTGATCTGACATCATTCCAAGCGGATGATAATTATGTGGCTCCTTCCTTCCCCGCTTCCCGCGCCCCTCCACAAGACACGATGGAGTTATTTATAAACACGGGCCCCTGGGTGCACTTCTCCCGGGAAGGACCGCCGTGACGACGGGCGAAAGCGCACGCACGGCGCTAACGCCGGGGAGACGCTGCAACTCGGCGGTGGAGACCTGGAGGCGGCGGGTCCCGCTCGGGGGGCGGAGCCGAGCCCAGGCCCGCTCCGCCTGGCCCAGCTGCCACGGCGTGGGGGTGGGGGCAGCTCCGGCCGGCAGTTGGGCTTTCAGAGATCTGCTAATTTATGATAATATGCCCGCAGACACGGATTGTCTTGTGTGTCAAGGGCGGAGGCAGGAGATGAGCTGTTTTTTTTCCCCTCCCAGGAACTGGAAATAATTGAAAGTTGTTAGGGTCCTACATGCTGTCCTGAAAACACTATCATTACTTTCCTAATGACTAACTGTGTCTTTCAGGAGGCGAGGAAGGCAGCTGAGAGGCCGCGGGCTCCCGGAGAGGATGGGGAAGTGGGTGGCTGGCAGCCTGTAATCTGGGCGGGGGAGAGGCTGAGGATGCTCTGCCATTCCCTTCCCCCCTCCCCCCTCCCCCCTCCCCCTCCCCCGCTGTGCACTCTGGCCTTAGCAATAGGGTCTCCGGGGTTCCTCTGGCCCCTTTGCCGGCAGAGTCAACTGAAACCGACAGCCACGAAGTCGGGACGCTGCAAATCCTTGCAACCTTGATCTCATGGCCCAAGTCCTGGATGTGCTGCCATCATGCCTCCTTGTTTAATTCCCAGTGTCATGTCCCAGTGTTTCTACTGTGGGACAGCTAAACCAGGTCTCTGCCTCCCTCTGCTGCCACACCCTCCTTCCCACCCCCAGAGCGCACAGTGAAACCCGGCTCCCTGCTCTGAACATGACAGGGGCCACCCACACTGCTGGGAAACCCCTGCCTCCCCCCCCCCCCCCTTCTCAGGAAGTACGCATGGACCCTGCTGCTGCTGCCTTTCCAGGGGCCCCCATCCAGCCCCTTCTCACCCTCCAGCCAGTGCCCTTTCTTTACTAAAGGCTGTCTTTGAACTACACACGTGACACATGAGGACATGAGCACACAGCTCTTCCTGACCTTCCTCATACCCACCCGCCTCTGGTGTGGACCCTCCACCTCTCTGGGTGTTGCCCAGCCTTGCCTGCTTCTGGGTGCCAGCGGGGGGGGGGGGGGGGTCCCTTGTGTCCGGTAGTGAGTTTTCTAGTACTGGCCATTTCTAATGCTTCCACCAAAAACAGAGGTCATAATGGTGACCTCTGAGTGGGGCTGGCCTTCACCACCCACAAAGCAGTAGGGTTCACAGAGGGGAGGCCCGGGAAATGCCTGGTCTCGGGGGCAAATGGTGCCAACGGGGTCCTGAGCAGGGACACAGCCGTTCCCAGGCTCTTCCCCAAGCTTTGCTCTAGTGGCCCGCTGACCCCTCTCCTTGCTCCGGGGAGGAAGGAGGCCGAGCAAGACTGAGCACCGTCCAGGACTCCCGGGGTCCAGCGAGGGCGACGTACCAGGACTGTGCCTGGCCGGCTCCCCCAGCCCCTTGGTGATTCCCAGGGGTCCGAGGTCACCGCGATGCCTGTGATATGGCTCGTGCAGTGGATGCTGCGCTGGAAGAAATAATCCTTGCTGAGAACAGGCCACAATCCACCGATGGGGCACGAGGGTTCAGAGCCAACAGAATAGAAACAAGACAGCAGAACCCAGCCCAGGAGGTGTGGTGCAAGGGTAATGGCACGAAACACCAGGACATGCTCTGTCCCGGACAGGCTAGCTTTTCAGCCGGCTTCGGGCTTCGGGCTTCGTCCTTGGGCCACGTGCGGGCAGGTGTGCCGACCAGGCACCTGCGAACTTTCAAGCGCAAGCCCACCTGCTTTGGCCCCTGGGAGGGGTGGGGCAGACAGGCTCACTGCGGGACAAACGGACTCCGCGGCGTGGGAGGAAGAAGGGGGCACCTGCCGAGGCACTGGGGGGCGGAGGAGGGTCCCAGCGGGGTCTCGGGAACAGGCCAGGAGGCCGGGAGGACTTTGCTTTACTGACCACCAAGGGATCCCGGCCCACTGGATAGGAGGGAACGGGCACCAGCTGCGGGAGGGTCTAGGCCACCGGCGGTTTGCACGCCCGGGCCACCTAGGCCACGCCCTAGCCAGGGACCCGCCCCGGCCCCACCCCACCAAGGGGTTCCGCCCTTGCCCCGCCCCAGGCCCCCGTCCGGGCTAGTCACTGGCCAGCGCAAGTTCCAGCTCCGCTCCCATTATAGCCCCGCCCCGGCTCTGGCCACGCCCCCTTCCAGTGGGCCGCCCCCTGGACCAGTTTCGGCCAGTGACCGCCTCCCGTCCGCCCCAACTTTCTGTACCGCCCCCACCGCTATTGGTCCGGTTCAGCCCCCGCCCCCGCGACGCTGTAGGTTTCTTTCGGGGGAGCTTCACAAGCTCCAATTGGTTGCCCACTCGATGTTCCGTCGTTCGATTGGCCCGCGGCGCCCGCTTTCGCGGGACTCTGCTCTTGGGCTGGGGCGGGGCCAGCGGCGGCGCGCGGCGCAGGATTGGGTAGTCGCACAGAGGGGGCGGGCCCACGCCGCGCGCAGCACCGCGGCTGGAGCGCGAGGAACCGCTACCGCCGCCTCAGTCGCCTCAGTCGCCTCAGTGCCTCAGTCTCTTCAGTCTCCTCAGACTTCTCAGACTCGGTCGCCTCAGGCTCCGCCGCACCGCCTGGAACACCCTGTCCCCAACCCCCGACCCCGGCCCGGCCTCCCGCCAGCCCGTCCGCGGGCACGCCCTCTGGTGAGTGAGTGGTCGCGGGCGGGGCCGGGGGCGGGGTCCACAGGTGGAGCTGGGGACCCGGCCGGGAGTTGGGGTCAGGGCCAAGGGGTCAAACCCGGGTCGGGGTCCGGTCTTTGGTCGGGGTCCGGGCCAGGCGGTGATTGGGAGGCCGTGGCCGGGGCGGCGACCTCCCGCGGCCGCCAACTTTGGGTGGGGGCGCACGTCTCGGGCTGACCAAGTCCCGAGAGGCCGAGAGAGCGGAGGCCCCGCCCGGCCCGGCCAACTTGGGCGGCAGCTGCGGCGCCGGCGGGTGGGCCGGCGGGTGGATCGGGCCCCAGTCGTCCCTCTTCCCCGCGGCCTTCGGGGTTAGCGCCGCGCGGCCCACCTCTCTGAGGAGCCGGAGCTGGCCGGGGTCCGGGCGGGGGGTGGGTATTGGGACTTCGGGTGACGAGGTTCCGCCGGTCCCCCCTGCCCCCACTCCCCCAGAAGTTGTCGGCGAGACACCGCCTTCAGTAACGGCTGGATAGGCTCGCTTAGGGGTGAACAGCTGCCACGATTTGGTTCGTGAGGCTTAAGTTTCAAACGACCTAAACTTGCTCACATATGATTGGGAAAGATTGTTGGGGGCAGCGTCCCCGGCGCCCTGTGCGGCGGGACGCGGGAGCTGCCGCAGACGCGCAGGTACTGAGCGCCACGCAGGAGAGAGAGCAGGACCCGCGCGGTGCCCTCTGCGTCCCTCCCTCAGGCACCGCAGCCGCCCGCCCCGTAGCTGAGGTGTCTGCGTTGCTCCGTGGACCCTGTGTCAAAGCGAGGAGCACGCAGGTTACCTGGGGCAGTGCACGTTCCTCTTTTTCGGTCGCTGTATTTTCTTCTTTTATTTGCGGGTCCGTCAAAACCTGTTTCTTATTGTTCCCACAAGTGTTTTGCCCTGGAAGTATTGTTCAGTGAAAGTTTATTTTTTTTATTTTTGCCTGGTGGCTTTTCTAAATTTTCTCTCCCGACTCTGAAGTATATTACTCACATAACACATTTGAAAGTTAACAGAAAGTCACATCTTAAATCTTGTGTGTAGGGTTGGTTCTCTTCCTCCTGTCTTCCCTTGGAGGCAGCACGGACTCCAGGGCCTGTTCGCCCTGCCTGTCAGCGGACAGGACTCTCTGGGTTGATGAGGATTTATGGTGTGCGATTCACCAAAAGGAATACTAGGGCAAGTAGGCCTTGACCAGGTCTCTAGTTCGAGCCATTCTTCGGGCACAGGTCCTCACACGTCCTTCTGAAATTTAATTTGTTTTTAGGGGTGAGCTTTGTCCCTTTGCTGTTCTTTGAACTTGGCTTAGATGTGGGAACAAAAGAAGTGTGCAAGGCAGCTTTCCTATTGAAGATAGCTGATGGCCAGTCTCCTGCACAGGAACAACTCATCATCTTAAAATGTTTCAGAGAGGCCCATTTTGGTCCAAAGAGACTGAAGAACAGTGGCACTCTGCAGGGATTGTTGGCAAAATCCCCGCAGACCACATTGATCCTCACATTAGAGGAGTTGGAGAAGTTTTGGATGGTGTTATCAGACTTGGAGATCCGTGGGAAACCAAGGGGTCTTCAAATATAAATACAGTCACTGACCAATTGGTGTTGGTTACTTTTGAGTACTATTGTTTTCTCCTTGTATGTAGATGTTGCTGTTTATACACATGCAAGTTCATTACACGTGTTTTAAAATTTGTATAACTTCATGTATTTTCTTAGATAATACTCAATATTATAAAGTTATGAAAAGATTTGATAGTAAAAGGAGTATTTATAACTAAAAAGATTGGGTATCCTGTTTAGAATTCAGGGCTTTGTGACTAGTGTTGGCACAGGTGGTGCTGATTACTGGTGATATTGGACCTCGGAATGTCACTTTTTCAGATGTCATTATTAATACTCAGGTTTAGAGAAAATATACAGCTTTATTGTTACTGTTTTTAAGTACTTCTGAGAAAGTTTCAACACCTGTTAATTTTCTTAGATGTTTAAAAAGAAGCTATCTTTCTCTGCTGTTAGAGGGGAGCTTCGGAGCATGCTGCATTTATATTGGCAAAAGTCACATGAGGTCCTTGTAACAATCTAGCCATTCAAGACTGGGTGCTGTGTTTCAGTTTCAATAATTTCAGTTCCTTGACCTGTAGCCAATTTCTGGACTCATAGCCATGTGTCACAAAAATCTCAGTGCTCAACTGTAAAAATGATTACTGAATCAGACTTTGGTAGATAGAAATTGTTCCCTTTGGTGAAGAAGGCTGGTCCTTTGGGCCATAACAAAGAATAATACCTGCTAATGTGTTAGAATCACCCCCAAACTTAAACACTAGGATGAATACTGTGTATTTTGGGGGCGGGAGTTGGGGGTGGGGGGCTTTGATATCTCTTAGCCTTGGTGGCAAGGACTCTTACAGGCATAGGTGGATGTCCCTGTCCATGGTGCTGAATATGTGCTATCTGTTTTTTTCATCTTCAACGTTTCCAGTGTGAGAGTGGTTTTTGGAGTATGTTTCAAAATGAATTTCAGAATTCCCACTATTAAAGAAAAGTAGAACAAGGGAGTTTTATTGAACCTGAAAGGAATCGTGCATTTTAAAAACTCAAGCCATGTTATTGTCTCCTTTTTAAGTGGATAATTGCGCCGATTCAACAGTTCCATTCCCTTGCTTAATCTCCTCCCCAGGTGGAAATTTTCTTGCTAGCTATGGACATCAGGTAGCAAATCATTGAAATTAAACGAGAACCTGTTTGATTAAAACCACCCTCTTTAAACTGTACCTTTATTATAATATATACAGATATTTGTACATAGAGGAAATTTGTTCTTCCCTAACTGGGTTGATTATAGCATACCTCACACTCACTAACATGGTGCTTCTCACCCTTCCTTAAGAGCGAACGAGCCCTCTGAGTATGTGGTGGGGTTGTTGGGCAGTTGCCAAGCATCTCTGCTGTGTTGGAGCAACATCTACTCTCTCTTCTATAATTTTGAGAAATCTTTCTAAATTATTTAGATAAATTCGTCATTTCTCTTGAAATTGCTATACAGGTTAGCAATAGAAAATAATAGATGTTACTTGTGGTACAGAGATTCTTCCACACAATAGTAAATTGCGCATCAAACTAAGCAGTAGATTGTTGAGGTGTTTTTGTTGTGAGCATTTAAAAAATATTTCCTTTTATTGATTTCAGAGAAGAAGGGAGAGGGAGTCAGAGATAGAAACATCAATGTTATGAACATTTTAACTAGTTCTTTGGTCTGGTAGGTTGTACACTTAACCCAGGTTACTCTTTGCATCTGTTTTGTCGAAAGAAACCCAGGGCAGCTTTCTTCCTCCTCCTCCAAGGTTCAGAAATATTTTCTCTTTTTTTTATATATATATTTTATTGATTTTTTACAGAGAGGAAGGGAGAGGGATAGAGAGCTAGAAACATCGATGAGAGAGAAACATCGACCAGTTGCCTTCTGACACCCCCTACCGGGGATGTGCCCGCAACCAATGTACATGCCCTTGACCGGAATCGAACCTGGAACCTTTCAGTCCGCAGGCCGACGCTCTATCCACTGAGCCAAACCGGTTTCGGCAAGAAATATTTTCTGATGTCTACTCTTTGCCAGGCCCTGTGATATGATCTGGGAAACCACAGGGGAATGAGCCAGAGTTCTTATCATTGAAGGACTCACCACTTTGGACCTAAGAAAAGACATGTAAACAGATGGTTAAAGGGGGCCACGCCCAGTGCTGCAATTGGGATACACAGAAAGCTGGGTTAGTGTGTTGAAGAGGGGTGATTTATTTAGGCTGGGAATCTGAAAAGGCTTCAGAGTTGAAGTAGCCTTTGGGCTGACCTCTGGAAGATGACTTGTAATTGTTTGGGTGTGGATGGGTATAAATCGATTTGAAAAAGACAAGAAGGTTGATGTAATGGTAGAACAGGGTATGTGATGGTGCTGAGTCTGGAGGCATGAGGAGCATTTTGAAAGGGTTGGGACTCCACTAGAGGTGTGTGTGTAAGGAGAGTTGAGAAGAGTTTGTGTGGTAGACAGATAATGGCCTTCTAAAGCAGTCTACATCCTTATCCACAGAGCCTGTGAATGTGTTGTATTACCTGGCAAAGAGGATTTAAGATAGCAGATGGAATGAAGGTTGCTAATCAGCTGATTTTAAAATAAGGATGTTATCTGGGATTACACGGGTGGGCCCAAAGTAATCACAAGGGTCCTTAAATATGGAAGAGGGAGGCAGAGGAGTCAGTGTCGTAGTGATGTGAAATGAGGAAGATTACCTATCATTTCTGGCTTTGAAAATATGTAAAAGGGGTCATGGGCCAAGGAATGCTGAAGCTCCGAAAGCTGGAAAAGGAGAGAATATGGATTCTTCCCCAGAAGCTCCAGAAAGGAAAACAGTCCTGATGACTCCTTGATTCTAGCTCAGTGAGAACCATGTCTGACTTCAGATATCCAGAACTGTAAGGTAATTAATTTGTGTTAAGTCACTAACGTGGAAATTTGTTAGAGCATCCACAGGAAACTGATGCATGTTGGAACTCTGCTCTAGGAAGTTTTAGCTGGTGAAGTTTAAGGAGGAAATAACATGATCAGAGTGGCTGTAGAAGATAAACTGATTCAGCTGCTGTTTGGGAGGAGGTTGCCCCAAGTAAGAATGGTTCTGTTCCCGTTTCATCTCCTGGCAAGATTTGCATCTGATATTATCTCACCTGGCCTGTGTTCCACTTGAAGTTTTTCTCTTAGCAAGCTGCTGGGTCCTCCCCTCCTCCCCCCGCCCCCCGCCCCCCTCCCCCCCGCCCCAGCAGCTAATTCCATGTCCCACTGGCCTACCTTTCCTTTGTGCTGGGTACTCAGAAGAGAGTAGACTTGGTGTTCATCTGCAAGTGGGGTTGTAGGGTAGGCCCAATTCCAACCTCAGAGCTGTTGTTAAAGTACTTTCGAAGGGTTTGTTTCTTCACATCCTTGCTAATATTACTTTGTATGTTCAGATGTTTTAATTGTTGTCAGTCTAGTAGATATTAAATATTTCACTGTTTTAATTTACATTTCCTTGATTATTAGTGCATCTGAGGACTTCTTATTCATTTGGGTTTCCTCTTCTATATATTGTATTCATATAATGTTTGTCCGTTTGTTGCCAGGGTTGTTTTTTTTATAGCTTTTTAGAATTTCTTTATATGTTCTAGATTCTATTTGTGTCCTATTTTTATTTTTATCCTTTTAAAATGCTGCTTTGATGAACAGATGCTTAATTTTAATGTAGTCAAATTTATCAATTTTTTCCTAATGGTTTGTGGTTATTAAGTCTTATTTAAGAAATTATTTGTTACCACAAGGTCATAAGATATCCTGCTCTTTTAAAATCTTTTTTGAATATTTGCTTTTAATATTCTACTCTGAACTTATTTTTGTGTGAGGTGTGACATAGAGGCATAATTTTAGAATTTTTCCAGTACTTTTTATTTATTTATTTTTGTATATGTTTTTATTGTTGATAGTATTACAGCTGTCTCTCGTTTACCCCGCCCCCCCCCCCCCCCCAGCCTCTATCCCTCCCTCCAGGTCTTCACCACCCTACAGTATTATTTATTGAGTACCATCCTTTCCCCAGTGACCTGCAGTGCTACCTTTGAAACATACCAGATTTCATAAATGTGTGGATCTGTTTCTAATTTCTCCATGTAAATAATGATAATTTCATTTCTTCCTTCCTAGTCTTTAAATATACATTTTTTATTTTTTGTCTTATTCCCTTTGTTTGGACCACTAGGCAAAAGTTGTGATAAGGCTATCCTAATATTGTTTTCAACTTTAAACGGAGTGCTTTTAAAGCTTTCAATGTGGTTTGCTTTTTTAAATTTTTTATAGGTTCCTTATATTAGGTTAAGGATGGTCTCATATACTAAAAGTGTGATTTAATGTTTTTTTAAAATCATTACTAGATTTTGAATTTCATCCAATAGTTTTCTATACCTATTTAGATGATTTTATGTTATACTTTTCTTCTTTAAACTGTGACTGAGATGAAATATTTTAATCTTTGATTTCTTGGGATGTATATTGTCATGATGTACTACATTTAATAAT
Organism: Cnephaeus nilssonii; assembly: GCF_951640355.1. Lineage (NCBI taxonomy): Eukaryota > Metazoa > Chordata > Mammalia > Chiroptera > Vespertilionidae > Cnephaeus > Cnephaeus nilssonii. Next base: position 9,154,651 of record NC_137074.1, read on the forward strand.
TATTATGGGATCCAATATGGTAATATTTCATATAGTATTTTGGTACATATATTCTTTAGAAGTATTAACGAATAATAATTGTTTATTGTATTGCTCTTTTTTAGTTTGGTATCAAGGAGATACTTCATTATCTCTGTAATTGTTTCTGAGAAGGAGGGATTTTTATTTCCTAGAAGTTTGGCAAATTGCTTCTTAAATGTCCTAGATCTGGGTCCCTTTAGAACATGGAGATTCTTGTACCAGCAATTAATCACTTTATAAGGGTTGCTGGTTCATTCTGCTCACATTTTATTGGCCAGAAAGAGTCATTCTGGCCACACCTAGTTTCAAATGGGCCAGGGACATGGAGTCTTCCATGTCCTGGAAGTTTAGTACAACTGAATACTGGTAAATATTAGTAATATTTACCATACTGTGGAGGCTAATTGATGTCAGTGTTGTAAAGTTAGCCAAAACTCACATAGTGTTCCTCTCTAGGTCTTGTTTGTAGGTATTGCAAGTGTGTTGGTCATCCAGGGACCAATTAGAATGTGAAGTTAGATATCATATTGGTTTGTGTTCCTACTTACTCTCTCCAGAACCCACCTTAGGAATTCCTGCCTTTCTTCCTCTCCTTATTGCAGAGGAAAAATTTCCTTTTCTCATTCCTCCCCACTGATCTAAATCTTAACCATGCTTCAAGACTAGGTTAAGAGGTGAGCGGGGGCGCCAGACCAAGGCGGGGCGCCGGCTGCTGTCATTGGGGCAAGCCTCTGGTGGTTATTGAAAATTCTTTGCTCACACATGCCGCGGTCCCACCTGACACTCACACCTGCTGCCGGCACTGGACCTGCTGAAATTCTCTGTGTTAACTGTGACCCATGGTGAATTCTCCCTTCAATTCTTACAGTACTCTACTGCCTCAGCAATGTAGAGAGCAAGGTTCAGTTGTGTTTAGGGGTGGTTGGTTGATCAGAAGAGTCTTCACATCCAAGTGCAAGATTCCTCCCTTTGCTTGGGCTCTGTAGTGGGAGGCTACATATAGTGGACAGGTTCTATGAAGGTGGCCCCACCATGATCCCCACCTCTTAGTATTCATGCCCTTGTGTAATCAGCTCTGATTGAAGTGGGACTTGTGACTTGCTTCTAACAGGATATAGCAAGAGTGATGACATGTCACTTTCATGATTATGTTACGAATCCGTGCACCTTGAAAGGAACTGTGGGCTGTGAGGCTGCCGTAGGCACAGGGGCGGGTCTCGGCCCATCCTTCACACACACACACCCCCCCTCAGTCCCCTGTCTGCCGACAGCCTTGCTCCCGCCATGACCACTCCCACGCACTGACGGCGCTGACCCCACTTACACCCGCTGACAGCACAGAGCGATTGGGGCTGGCTTCAGCAGCGGGTGTGAGGGGGGCTGGTGCCATGAGCAGGTACAAGTGGCGGCTGCTGCCCCGATTGCCCCCTCAGGAGCAGGGGGAGGTGGAGAAGCCCTCAGGGGTGATCAGGGCTGGCAGCCACCACTTGCACCTGCTGATGGCACTGAGTGATCAGGACCAGCACTGGGCACCAGTAGTGGGTGTGAGCGGTAGCTCTGACACCGACTGCGGGTGCGAACGGGGCCAGCACTGGCAGTGGATGCGAGTGGTGGCTCCGGCAGCAGATGCAAGTGGGTCCAGTGCCGGCAGCAGGTGTGAGGGGCGACTAGGCCGGCAGGGGAGGGGAGTTAGAGACAATCAGGTGGGACCGCGGCACGTGTGAGCAAAGAATTTTCAGTAACCACCAGAGGCTTGCCCCAATGACAGCAGCCGGCGCCCCGCCTTGGTCTGGTGCCCCCGCTCACCTGCTCCACCATCCTGCCGGGGCCAGTGCCCGCCATGTTCCACACACTCCCCCTGGTGGTTAGCGCATGTCATAGTGACAGGTTGTTCTGGTTGTTCCACTGTTCGGTCTATTTGCATATTAGCCTTTTATTATATAGGACTAGAGGCCCAGTGCACGAAATTCATCCATGGGGGGGTGTCCCTCAGCCCAGCCTGCACCCTCTCCAATCTAGGACATCCCTCTCACAATCCAGGACTGCTGGCTCCCAACCACTCACCTGCCTGCCTGCCTGCCTGATTGCCCCTAACCGCTTCTGCCTGCCAGCCTGATCACCCCCTAACCACTCCCCTGACAGCCTGATTGACACCTAACTGCTCCCCTGCCAGCCTGATTGCCTCTAACTCCCCTCCCCTGCCGGCCTAGTCGCCCCTAACTGCCCTCCCCTGCAGGCCTGGTCACCCCCAACTGCCCTCCCCTGCAGGCCTGGTTGTCCCTAACTGTCCTCCCCTGCAGGCCTGGGTCCCCCCCAACTGCCCTCTCCTGCTGGCCCAGTCACCCCTAATTTCCCTCCCTTGCCAGCCTGGTCACGCCCAACTGCCCTCCCCTGCTGGCCTGATTGCCCCTAACTGCCCTCCCCTGCAGGCCTGGGTCACCCCTAACTGCCCTTTCCTATAGGCCTGGTCCCCCCCAACTGCCTTCCCCTGCAGGCCTGTGTCCCCCCCCCAACCGCCAACTGCCTTCCCCTGCTGGCCCAGTCACCCCTAACTTCCCTCCCTTGCTAGCCTGGTTGCCCCCAACTACCCTTCTCTGCTGGCCCGGTCACCCCTAACTGCCCTCACCTGCAGGCCTGATTGCCCCCAATTGCCCTCCCTTGCAGGCCTGATTCCTCCCAACTGCCTTCCCCTGCTGGCCTGATCGCCCACAACTGCCTTCCCTTGCCGGCCATCTTGGTCCACATGGGGGCGGCCATCTTTTGTGTTGGAGTGATGGTCAATTTGCATATTACCTCTTTATTTTATAGGATTATATACAACTAGGGTCCCGTTGCAGGAAGATTCCTGCAAGAACAGGGCTTCCCTCCCACCACCGCCACCTCTCCCGCCCCCCCCCCCGCGCTTTCCCTGCCACCTCTGCCCCCCACCCCCCACCCCACACTTTCCCTCCCGCAGCCGCCGCCCCCCCTGTGTGGCGGCGGCGGGGTGGGCGGCGACGGCGGCGGCACCTCCGCGCGCCCCGCCGCCGCTGCCGCCACCGCCTTTGCAGCTGCCGCAGCCACGCGTGCCGCCACCGCCGCCCGCCCGCCCCGCCAGCGCTTTCCCTCCCGCAGCCGCCTTGCTTTCAGCTTTCCCTCCATCTTCCTTCTATGCTGTCTTCAGTCTTCACTCCTCCCTCCCTCAGTGTATGCAAATTAATCGCCATCTTTGTTGGGTTAATTTTCATACCCACTCTGATTGGCTGTGGGCGTAGCAAAGGTACGGTCAATTAGCATTTTTGTCTTTTATTAGTGTAGATTCTGTCTTGTTAGAAACTTATTTAAAGACTCTCTTTGCTGGCTTGAGTAAGTGGCTATGTTGGGGAAGCCAAAATGGCAAGAAACGCAGGTGGCCTCCAGGAGCTGAGGGCAGCCTGCAGGGACAGCCAGTAGGAAGCAGGGGTCCTCAGTCCTACACAAGGAAACATCTGCCAATGGATTGAGTGAGCTTAGAAGTGGATTCTCCTGCAGTTGAGCCTTCAGATGAGAACATGGCCCAGCCAACAGCTTGATTCAGCCTTGTGAAACCCTAAGCAAACGAATCAGTTAAGCCTGCTCAGACTCCTGACCCACAGAAACTGAGATAATAAATGTGTATTGTCTTAAGTTTGTTATGCAGCCATAGAAAACTAATGTGTCCGATCTGTACTGACCTCCCAGTTATCTCCAGTAGAAGTGGGTTTGGGTTGATAAAGGGTGTTTGACTCTATTTGAGGGAGTCTGGTTTTTATTTTAAAAAATACTTTTTATATTTATAAAATTAATACAAATGTTTCTGTAGAAAAATTGGAGCAAGTAGAAAGTATGAAGGACAAAATGAACATTGTCCATAATCTCACTGCACAAAGATAGCCAATACTTTTTTTCGACTTTTATGTGTATATGGTATAATATCCTCTAAAAGTTGAAAGTAATTCCATAATGTGTTTTATGAACAACTTTTTTTCTTTGTACTATATAGTGACATTTCCTGTGTCATATTCTTTTAAAGTATGTTTTTGAATGGCTGCATACTATTTCAATGGGTGTCCCAATTTATTGAACCACTTTCCTATAGCTGGACATTCATGCTGCTTTAAAATATTTACCATCATAAATAATGCTTTGATAAATAGTCTATACAAAAATCATTGTGTGTATCACCAATTATTTATGAAGGATAAAATTTTAAAGATAGAATTATTAGGTCAGAGCTTGTAAATGGTTTTAAACCTTTTGATATTTAACCATCATCTTCCATTGTTTCTAAAAAAATAATATAAAACTCAAACGTCTGTTTCTGTAACTCACCAGGTTGGGATAGGACAGAACTATTGATTTTTGAGCATTTAGGTTTCTGTTTTCTTAACCCTGTTTGCAAAGTGCTTTTAAATTATTCATTAAAGTGCAGTATGGATTCTATTTATAGACATGTTTGTGTATGAGATTGCTCCCTTAATGTCTGGGCAAAAAGCCTATGAATTGCTATTATCACATCCCTATCTTTGTAAATCCTCTTCTACTCCTACTCACCCTTTCTTTGTTCTCAACCAGATAGACACTAGACACAAAAAATTCTGTGGCCTATGATTACTCAGATGAAATGGATATTTGGTGGTTAGTCCTTGTTCTTTTCTTCTTGTCATTCATTAAGTAGTTGACTTTGTAAAAATTAGAGATCTGCAGAATATTAATTCAGAAACATTTTTCTTGATTCATAAAACGAGTACTCATTTAGAAAATTTCTAAAGATTATTATAAAACACAGAATAAAAATCTTTAATTCTAACACCCCTAGATGACTTCTGTATAACATAACTTGTTCATTAGCTTATTCCTATAATATATTGATTAGATTCCAATGACTAATATTTTGTTTGGGATTTTTGCATCCAGACTGTGAGTGAAATTGCCCCATAATATTCTTTTCCTGTAGCTGTTCTCTCTCTAATTGGAGATGAATACTTAATTTGTTAATTTGCAATTTTTCTCTTTGACTAATACGTATCTGCATTTAAGGTGATACATTTCCTTATAAATAATGATTGACGTGCATTATACAGAGTTTGATTGAGGTTGTTTCATTATTGTTTACTAGGTACTATACACTGAATTGTGCCCCCCTCAAAGTCATATGTTGAAGTCCCAACCCCCAATGTGATGATCCTTGGAGATGGGGCCTTTAAGGGGTAATTAGGTTCAGATGAGGTCATGAGTGCGAAGTCCTTATGAGGTCATGAGTGCGAAGTCCTTATAGTGCGAAGTCCTTGTAAGAAGAGCCTAGAGAGCTTGCGTTCTCTCTCTCTCTCCCTGCCATGTGAGGATACAGTAAGAAGGCAGCCAGGAGGAGGCCCCTCACCAGAGCTTGACCATGCTGGCACCCTGATCTTGGACTTCCTAGTCTCTGAAACAGCAAGAAATAAATGTCTGTTGTTTAAGCGTCAATGCAGTGGTTGTTATAATAGCCCATGTAGACTGTGACAATGTAATTTTTAATTTCCATTATGAATTTTTCTTTGATTTGTAGGTCATTTAGAAGAATATTTTTAAATTTCCAAACATGTGTATTTTCTTATTTTATTCTTCTTCAGCATGATTGCATTGCCCAAAATTTTTAATCTTTATGATTTTAATCCTCTGAAATTTGCTGATGTGCCATATGCCCAGAATATGGATTGTAAGTTTTCTCAAATGTTCCTGTGTACTTGAAAAGAATTAGGTTCAATGTTCTATATCATCAGCTAACTTGATAAGCATATTACTCACATCTTCTTACTCCTATATTTTGTCTGTTTGTTATATGATATATATTACTAAGATAATTACACAGTTTCATTATGATTATGGATTTGTCTTATTTCTCTCTGTAGTTCTGTCAATTTCTATTTATATACTTTGAGACCACGTTTTTAGGGGCATGCAAATTTAAAATTGTTTTATCTTCTAAATGAATTGAGGCTTTAATTACTATAAGTGGTTTTCTTTATTTCTAGTAATAAATCTTTGCCTTTGTGGTATAATATGTCTGATGCTAATATAGCCATTCCAGAATCCTTTAGGCTCATATTTGCGTGATCTCTTTGTTATCTTTTTATCATTTTACTTTTAACCTTATTATATTCTTATACTTTAGATATGTCTCCTGCAAAGATTATGCAATTTTATTTTTTTCATCCAGTCTGATATCTTTTGTCTTCTAATTGGAACATTCAACTCATTTACATTGAATGTAAATACTCATCTATTTGAGTTTAAATCCACAATCTTATTATCTACTGGGTTGGGCAAAAGTAGGTTTATAGTTGTGAGTACATAGAAGTTTATTCTTGTAGTACAACTGCAAATATACTTTTGCCCACCCCTGTATTTCTCCTGTCCTATATTTTCTGTGTTATCTTTCTTGTATTATGTTAAACTACATGATTTTTAAAAATAATTCTGCTTTTCCACTCTCCCCAGTAAATTGAAGATTATATCCTATTTTTCTTTTGTGTGTATATGGTTACCATGTAAATTAGATAATGTGTTATTAACTTCTCCAGATAACGCAGTTATACCTTCCTCTGAGCCATGTAGAAATCATAGTTTCTTAAAATACTTGAACTCCATTCACCTCCTCAGATTTATATATGCTTGTTGTTGTGTATTTTAATTCCGTGTATCCTTTTTATTTTTTATTTTAAAACATCTGATGAAAGCCCAATGGGGTATACATTTGGGAAGATGCTCCAAATGTGGCTTGGAAAGTTCCTCTTGAGGGAGGTCAGTCCTCAACTCCCTGCTACTTCTGGGGTAAAAGGTCCAGAAATCGATGCAGGCTGGGTTACTGGGATACCCAAGCAAAGACAGGACAGATCCTTGCAGCCTAAACTGGGGCCTGGCCCGTTCTTGGGCTCACTCTCTGCTGTACCCTTTTTAAACTCAAGTAGCTGATATCAATATTAACAGTGTTATTACTTTTTTAAAAATAAATCTTTATTGTTCAGATTATAGATGTTCCTCTTTTTCCCCCCCATAGCTCCCCTCCACCTGATTCCCACCCCACCCCCACCCCATGCCCTTACCCCCCGCCACTGTCCTCATCCATAGCTGTAATTTTTTTGTCCAATCTCTTCTTGCACCCTCACTCCCCTTTCCCCCCCCCCCCCCCCCCCACACCAAGAATTGTCAGTCCACTCGCTTTCTATGCCCCTGGTTTTATTATATTCACCAGTTTATACTGTTCATCAGAAATTTTATTCACTTGATTTTTAGATTCACTTGTTGATATGTATTTGTTGTTCATAATTTTTATCTTTACCTTTTTCTTCTTCTTTCTCTTCTTAAAGAATACCCTTCAGCATTTCATATAATCCTGGTTTGGTGGTGATGAACTCTTTTAGCTTTTTCTGTCTGTGAAGCTCTTTATCTGACCTTCAATTCTAAATGATAGCTTTGCTGGGTAGAGTAATCTTGGTTGTAGGTTCTTGCTGTTCATCACTTTGGATATTTCTTGCCACTCCCTTCTGGCCTGCATAGTTTCTGTTGAGAAATCAGCTGACAATCGTCATATGGGTACTCCCTTGTAGGTAACTGTTTTTCTCTTGCTGCTTTTAAGATTCTCTCTTTGTCTTTTGCCCTTGGCATTTTAATTATGATGTGTCTTGGTGTGGTCTTCTTTGGATTCCTTTTGTTTGGGGTTCTGTGCGTTTCCTGGACTTGTAAGTCTATTTCTTTCACCAGGTAGGGAAAGTTTTCTGTCATTATTTCTTCTAATAGGTTTTCAATATTTTGCTCTCTCTCTTCTTCTGGTACCCCCATAATTCGGATGTTGGTACGCTTGAAGTTGTCCCAGAGGCTCCTTGCACTATCTTAATATTTTTGGATTCTTTTTTCTTTTTGTTTTTTTCTGGCTGGGTGTTTTTTGCTTCCTCATATTTCAAATCTTTGGTTTGATTCTTGGGGTCCTCTAGTCTACTGTTGGATTTCTGTATATTATTCTTTATTTCAGACAGTGTATGCTTAATTTCTGACTGGTCCTTTTCCATTTTTTTTTGGCATTCTCATTAAGATCCTTGAAGGTTTCACTAAGTTCCTCGGAGGTCTCACTAAGTTTCTCGGTGGTTTCTAGAAGATTCTTGAAAAACCTTATAACTGTGGTTTTGAACTCTATATCCAGTAGTTTGCTTTCTTCCATTTCTTTCATTCGTGACATGTTTCTTTGTCTCTGCATTTTGGTTGCTTCCCTTTGTTGATGGAGTGGCTTTGTGTGGTAGGTGACCTATAGGGCCCAATGGTTCAGCCTCCCCAATCACCTGAGGTGGACGCTCTTGGTGCACCCCTTTTTGGGCTGTGTGCACAGTCTTGTTGTAGTTAAACCTTGATTGCTGTTGTTACACTGGGAGGAATTGACCTCCAGGCCAATTGGCTGTGAGGATCAGCTGTGTCTATAATGGAAGAACTGCTGTGCTGGAGACACCTTTATGGGGCAGGACTTGTTTCAGTGGGGCTTTGGTGCTCACTGAGTCTGCCTCTTGAGTGTGTCACTTATGTATGTGAGGAGTTGAAATCTGGTGTCGTCTCACACTGACCTCTAGGTACTCTGGCTCCTGGATCTCCCAGGAGGTGCAGGTCAGCTACTGTCTGAGGCCACCCAGCAGGAGCTACAGCGAAATCTGCAGATTTCTCCTCTTTGTTTGGGGTTTGGAAGTTTTGGAGCTCTCTGACCCAGCTGCAGTTTGTTAGGTTAAGCTGCGAAATGGCAGGCCATTCATATGCAAAAACTGCTGTGCACAGCTCAGGTAGGTTTGTAAATTGGGTGGGGTGGGGTCTCAGGGAATCACTAGGGCGTGGCAAACAGCGATGGCTGCCAGTCAGAAGTCTCTGCGTCTCCGCATTTCCGTGTCTCTGCATTTCCGCATCCCCGCGTCCTGCACCCCAGCGCAGTAAACAACAATTCCTGCGCACACCTCTGTGAGAAAGCCACCCTCACTTTCCAACCCCATGCCAGACAGTCCAGTTTCTCCCCCTAAGAGTCTGGGTCCCTTGCCGAAACCGGTTTGGCTCAGTGGATAGAGTGTCGGCCTGCGGACTGGAGTGTCCTGGGTTCGATTCCAGTCAAGGGCATGTGCATTTGTTGCGGGCACATCCCCGGTGGGGGGTGTGCAGGAGGCAGCTGATCCATGTTTCTCTCTCATTGATGTTTCTGGCTCTCTGTCTCTCTCCCTTCCTCTCTGTAAAAAATCAATAAAATATATTTTTTAAAAAAAAGAGTCTGGGTCCCGAGAATCTCACCGGAAACGCGTTCAGAGCAGTTGGTAGCTTGTATCTCCCTTCCAATTGAAAAAAACACTGCACCCAGTCGCCAGCCCGATTCACGTGCCTCCGTACGTCTGCTTTTCCACACCTCTGCACCTCCTACACAGTCTCAATAAAACCTTTTTTCTTTCCTTCTAGTTATAGAACTTCTACTCTGCCAGCTTTCCCATGGTTCTGGGTGATAGTCGTTTTGTCTTTTAGTTGTAGTTTTGGTGTGGTTGTGAGAGGCAGCATGTACAGGTGTATACCTTATGCTGTCATCTTGGTTTCCAACAGTGTTATTATTTCACATGCTGTCAGTGATCATTTAGATTTATTCACATTTTTTTATTATTATTTTCATTGTTCTCTCTGACATTTCTGACCTTCATTCTGGGCATTTCTTCTTAGGTATTTTTTTATTGCAAGTTAGCTGCTGATAGACATTTCCAATTTTCTTTTCTAAAAATACTTTGATTTTACTTTTATTCTTTTAAAAATTCTTTTAATTCACTTAATTTACATGCCATATATTCACCCTTTAAAGTTTATGATTCAGTGTTTTTTGGTATATTTACAAGGTTGTGCCACTGTCACTACCTAAGTCTAGAACATTTTCATCACCTTAAAAATAACCTCATACCTGTTAACAGTAACTCCATATTCTTTCCTTTCTCCAGTGCCTGGCAAGCATTAATCTACTTTCTATGCCTAGGAATCTGCCTATAATGGACATTTCATATGAATAGAATCATAAATATGTGGCCTTTTGTGTCTGGCTTCTTTCCTTAGTAGTATAATATTTTCAAGATTCATTGATGTTGTAGCATGTGTCAGCACTTCATTGCTTTTTATGGCTGAATGATATTCCTCTGTATGGATACATCACATTTTCTTTATCCATTTATCAGTAGGAAGACGTTTGGGTTGTTTCCACTTGTTTTTGCCTATCTATATCATAAAAGCCTAAGCGACCATTATGGCAGAATGACTGGAATGACCAGTCGCTATGATACACACTGACCACCAGGGGGCAGACACTCAATGCAGGAGCTGCCCCTGGTGGTCAGTGCGCTCCCACAGGGGGAGCGCTGCTCAGCCAGAAGCTGGGCTCATGGCTGGTGAATGCAGCTGCCACAGCGTCGGGAGCCTCTCCTGACGCTGCGGCAGCATTACCGAGCCATGGCAGCAGGCTCAGCGGGCCAGGATGAGCACGAGCAGCATGGCGCCAGGCCCCAATTTGGACTCCTCCCTGGCCGCCTGCCGCTTGGCCCACTGCTACATCCTCAGGGGATATCCAACTGCCGGCTTAGGCCCAATCCCGGTGCCGTTCTCTGTAGGAGGCAGTCAGTCTGAAAAACTCAGTGACTCAGGGAAGCACAGGGAACTCAGGGTGAACCTGCCTCTATGCTTCACTCACCTACTCAATGGTGTTCGCCAGACAGACCGTGGTGGCCCAGCCTGTGCATGTGCAGCAGCTGCTCAAGCTCAAGCAGAAGGCCGTGCAGCAGCAGAAGGCCATCTAGCCACAAGCTGGCAGTTGGACATCCCCTGAGGGGTCCCAGACTGCAAGAGGGCACAGGACGGGCTGAGGGACCTCCTCTCCACCCCAGCACATGAATTTCATGCACCGGGCCTCTAGTTATGAATAAAGTGCCATGAAAAGTCATGTACAAGGTTTTTTAAGCATATGTGTTTTCAGTTCTTTGGGGCATTTACTTAAGAATGGAATTGCTGGGCCATATAGTAATTCTATGCTTAACCTTTTGAATAACTGGCAAACTGTTGATCGCAGAGGCTGCACCATTTCACATTCCCACCAGCAATGCATAAGAGTTCCAATTTCTTTACATCTTCACTTGGCATTTTTTGTTTTTTTTGACTCTAGGCATGTTATGAGTATCTCATTTTGGTATTGATTAGCACTTCCCTAATGACTGATGCCCTTGAGCACATTTTTGTGTGTTTATTGGCCATTTGTATATTTCTTTGGAGAAGCACCTATTTAGATCCTTTGGCCATTTTTAAATTGTGGGTTGTCTTTTTATTGTTGATTTGTAAGAGTTCTTGATAATATTTTTTACTAATCCCTTAATAATTTGCTATTATTTGCCAATATTTCTTCTCCAACTGTGAATTGTCTTTCCACTTTCTTGATAGTGTCTTATGAAGCACAAATGGTTTTAATTTTGATGATTCCAGTTTATTTATTTGTTTTGTTGCTTATGCTTAGGTGTCACATTTAAGATAAATTGCCTAATCTTAGGTCACAAAGATTCACATCTGTGTTTTATTTTAATGGTTTTATAGTTTTAGCTCTTACATTTAGTTATTTGATACATTGAGTTAAAATTTTTTTGTTGTTAATCCTTACCTGAGGATATTTTCCCATTGATTTTTAGAGAGAGTGGAAGGGAAGGGGAGAGACAAAGAGAGAGAAACATTGATGTGAGAGAGATACAACAAGTGGTTGCCTCCCACACTAGGGCTGGGGATTGAGCCTGCAACTGAGGTACGTGCCCTTGACTAGAATTCAACCAGGGACCCTTCAGTCCAAGGGCCGATGCTCTATCCACTGAATTAAACCGGCTAGGGTGAGTTAATTTTTATATATGGTGTAAAGGAGGAATTTTACTTTATTCTTCTGCATGTGGCTATCCAGTTGTCATAGCACTTTTGTTGAAAAGACCATTTCTTCATTGAACGGTCTTAGCACCTATGCTGAAAATCAGTTCACTATAAAATATGGAATTATTTCTGGACTCAATTCTATTCTGTTGATCTCTATATCTGTCTTTATGACAGAACTACACAGTCTTGATTAATGGAGCTTTGTGTTAAGTTTTAAAATTGGGAAGTCTGAGTCCTCCAACTTCGTTCTTATTTAAGGTTGTTTTAGCTATTCCTGGTTACATGAATTTTCATATGATTTTTAGGATTAGCTTTGCCAATTTCTGTATGAAAGGGATTTTTGATAGGGATTGCACTGAATATGCAGACCAATTTGGGAGTGTTGCCATTTTAACAATATTAAGTCTTCAAATCCATGAGCATGGGATTTATTAGCTGTTCCTGAGAATTTTCTATGAACTGTATAAGATTATGTCATCTGCATATATTGGTAATTATACTTCTTCCTTTCTAATGTGGATACCTATTATTTCTATTTCAAACCCCCGCTCCTCTTTTAAATCCTCACCTGAGGATATGTTTCTCATTGATTTTTTTTAGAGAGAGGAAGTGGGGGGAGGGAGAGAAAAAGAGAGAGAGAGAAGCATCAGTGTGAGAGAACCATAGATTGGCTATCCCCCAACCAGGGATCGAACCCACAACCTAGATATGTGCTCTGACTGGGAATCGAATCCACAACCCTTTGGTGTACAGGACAATGCTCCAATCAACTGAGACACCCAGCCAGGGCTGTTATTTCTATTTCTTGTGTAATTGCTATCCTTATGACCTTTAGTATAATGTTTAATTGTTCTGGCAAGGGTGGACATCCTTGTCTTGTTCCTATGACGGATAAGTTTTCAGTCTTTCATCGTTAAGTATGTGGTTAGCTATGGGTTTTTGTTAGGTTCAGGAAGTTCCCTTCAATTTTTTTTTTTTATTGAGTGTTTTTCTCTTATTAAAGGGTCTTTTCGTGGTCAGAATCTTTTTCTGCATCTATTGAGATGGCAATATGGTTTTATCTTTTATTTTATTAACTAGTGACCCAATGCACAAAATTCTGCAAGGGGCTCTGCCTGGTGGCCCCATGGCCCTTCCCCCCACCCACTGGTCATTCCAGAAAGTTGTTCCAGAAGGACCAATCTAATTAGCACATTAGCTCTTTATTGACTGGTTTTTGCATGTTGAACTAATCTTGCATTTCTTGAATGAATCCCAGTTGGTCATGGTGGATAATCCTTTTTATATATTGTTGGATTCAGTTTGTTAGTATTTTGTTGAGGATTTTTACATCTATATGTTTAAGACATATTAATTGGTCTATAGTTTTTTTTGTGTGTGTGATATCTTTGTCTGGCTTTGATATCAGGGTAATACTGGCCTTAGAATGAATAGGGAAGTATCCCTTTTTTTTCTTTTCAATTTTTGGGTAGAGTCTGTGAAGGATTGTGTTAATTCTTTAAATGTTTGGTAAAATTCACTAGTGAAGCCATCTAGTCTTGGACTTTTTCTTGTGGGAAGATTTTCAGTTATTATCTCAACTAGGGGCCTGGTGCATGAAATTCATACACTGGGGAGGGGTCCCTCAGCCCAGTCTGCCCCCTCACACATACTGGGAGCCCTCAGGGGATGTCCTACTGATGGCTTAGGCCCGCTCCCCATTGGGAGTGGACCTAAGCTGCAGTCTGGCCTCCCTTTGTGGGAGGCGACCGGGCTGATCAGGGGAAGGCACCAGCCCCATCACCCCCCTGCTGCAGCCACTGCCAGTCACCACAACCACCAAGGTATTTTCTTTTTTTAAAATATATTTTATTGATTTTTTACAGAGAGGAAGAGAGAGGGATAGAGAGTTAGAAACATCGATGATAGAGAAACATCACCTCTTGCACAACCCCTACTGGGGATGTGCCCGCAACCAAGGTACATGCCCTTGACCAGAATCGAACCTGGGACCTTTCAGTCCGCAGGCCCATGCTCTATCCACTGAGCCAAACCGGTTTCGGCGCCACCAAGGTATTTTCATCAACAAGGACTCCAGTCCCTTCACCAAGAAAAAATGGCAACTTTCTCTAAGCATTTTCAAGATGTGTCTTTCATAGGATATGACATTTCTTTCTTTATTTTTCTTTTTATCCTCACCTGAGGATATGTTTCCATTGATTTTTTTCCCCTTCCCTCCAATCCCAGGCTCGGCCCCTGCCCAAGCCTAAAGCCTCCAACCCAGGCTTTAGGCTTGGGAAGGGGTTCCCCCTGGCACCTCCGATCGCAGGCTCAGCCCCTTTCCCCCCGGCACCTCCAATCACAGGCTCGGCCCCTTCCCAAGCCTAAAGCCTCCGCCCGTTGGTCGGCTGGGAGTGACCTGGGTGCCGAGGAGGTTCCCGGGACTCAGGTATGTATGCAAATTAACTGCCATCTTTGTTGGGTTAATTTGCATACTCACTCTGATTGGCTGTGGGCATAGCGGAGGTATGGTCAATTTACATGTTTCTCTATTATTAGGTAAGATATCTTTGTTTATTTTAGGTATATGCAATATTTTTACTTATTGTTGGCTAAATTTTAAGTTAGTATCTTCCTAGGAATTAGTTTTTCACCTACTTACCTAATTTTTTGGCAAACAATTGTTCATAGTATTTATTTATAATCCTTTTTATTTTTGTAAGGTTGGTAGTTTTATTTCTGATTTAAGTCTTCTCTCTCTTGTTCAATCTAATAAAGATTTGTCACAAGAACCATCTTTTGGTTTCATTGTTTTTTATCTATTGTTTTCTATTCTGTTTCATTTACTTTTGCTCTAATATTTATTTCTTCCTTCTGCTTGCTTTGGGTTTAGTTTACTCTTCTCTCTGATTTCTTAATGTGGAAGGTTAGGTTATTTTTTTAAAAATATATATTTTATTGATTTTTTACAGAGAGGAAGAGAGAGGGATAGAGAGTTAGAAACATCGATGAGAGAGAAACATCTATCAGCTGCCTCTTGCACACCCCCTACTGGGGATGTGCCCGCAACCAAGGTACATGCCCTTGACCGGAATCGAACCTGGGACCCTTCAGTCTGCAGGCCGACGCTCTATCCATTGAGCCAAACCAGCTTTGGCAAAGGTTAGGTTATTAATTTGAGATATTTCTTCCTTTTTAATATTGGTGTTCACCGGTATAACTTTTTCTAATTAGTGCTTTTGCTGCCTCTCATAAGTTTTGGTATGTTATGTTTTTATTTTCAGTCGTCTGAAAGTATTTCCTCATTTTCCTTGTGATCTCTTGGCTGTTTAGAATTGTTTAATTTCCACAAACTTGTGAATTTCTTATGTTTCTGTATTGGCTTCAGTTTCTTACCCTTGTTGTCATAGAACATACCTTGTATGATTTCAGTTCTTTTAAATTTTGAGACTTGTTCTTCTGGCTGTACATTCGAAATCTCCTGGAGAATGTTCTATGTGTGGTTTAAAATAATGCATTTTCTATTTTATAAATTGTTTATAGGGTTGTTAAAGTCTTCTCTTTCCTTTGCAATCTTCTGTCTTGTTATTCAGACCTGTACAGAAAATAGTATATTGAAATCTCCAGCTGTTATTGTTTAATTGTCTAATTCCCCCTTCATTTTTGTTAATTTTTTGTTTCATGCATTTTGGGGGCTCAGCTGTTAGATACATATGTATATAATTGTTACATATTGTCTTTAGAAAAAAAAATTTTTAAGGCTGTTTTGCCTGATGTAAGTACTAGTATAGCCAGTAAAGCTCCTTTTGGTTACTCTTTACATGGTATACATTTTTTCATCCTTTCACTTTCAGTCTACCTATGTCTTTGAATTTAAAAGTGTCTCTTGCATATTGCATATAATTGGATCATGTTTTTTGTTTGTTTTTTCAAATCTAACACAATATCTGCCTTTAAATTGGGATGTTTAATCCATTTACATTTATTGCAATCCTAATAAGGTGGGATTTATTCCTGCCATTTGCTATTTGGTTTCTTTGTCATTTTTTAAAATTTTTATACTTTTCATTATTGCCTTATTTTGTGTTAAATAGTTTCTAGTGTGCATTTTAAATCTCCTAGTCATTTATTTTATTATTTTTTGTTTCTTATTTTCTCAGGTTTTCTTGGGGCTTCTTACTATTAACAACTTATAACAATTTAGTTTGGATTCCTACCAATTTAATTTCAATAATATATAAAAACTTTGCTTCTGTACATCTTGATTTTCTCCCTGTCCCTTGTGCTCTTATTGTCTTACAAAGTACATCTTTATCCATTCTGTGCACATCAACTCAGATTTATAAATATTGTCTCTTACAGTTATCTTATTTTAGGTAGGATAAAATAGTTACAAACAAACATTACACTTATATTGTCTTTTATAATTACTTCTATAATTACCTTTACTGGTGCTCTATTTTTTCACCTGGATTTGAGGTACTAGCTAGCATTCTTTCATTTTAGCCTGTAGGCATCATTTTAGTATTTCCCGTGGGGCAAGTTTTCTTGTAACACAGTCTGTCAGTTTTTGTTATCTGAAAATGTCTTAATTTCTCCTTCACCTTTTCCTCCTCTCCTTTGCTCTTGAAGGATAATTTTGCTGGATATAGAAATCTTGACAGTCTTTTTCTTTTATAATTTATATCTCTGCAAATATTTGTTGCACCCCTTTCTCTTCTCCTTCTGAGAGTTTCTTTATGCGTGGTATGCATAATGGTTTGCTTGATGGTGTCCCACAGGTGTACGAGGCTCTGTTCTTTTTATCTTTTATAAGGAAGACTTTATTCAAGGGGAGTATTATAATGGAGTTTTCTAGTTTTTCTTCCTACTTTTTAATTTCTGTTCCTTAGATGAAAATTTCAGTTGACCGGTCTTCAAGTTTACCAATTCTTTCTTGTCTGCTCAAATATACTTTTTAATTCCCCTAATGCAGTGGTCGGCAAACTCATTAGTCAACAGAGCCGAATATCAACAGTACAACGATTAAAATGTCTTTTGAGAGCCAAATTTTTTAAACTTCTTCTAACGCCACTTTTTCAAAATAGACTCGCCCAGGCTGTGGTATTTTGTGGAAGAGTCACACTCAAGGGGCCAAAGAGCCACATGTGGCTCGTGAGCTGCAGTTTGCCGACCACGGCCCTAATGGATTTGTCATTTCAATTACTGTACTTTTTAGCTCCAGGATTTTTATTTGGGTTCTTTTTATAATTTCTATATCTATGAATAGTCTCTATTTGTTGAGAAATAAGTCATATTTTCCTTTAATCCTTTAGACATGGGTTCATTTAGTCCTTTGAACATATTTAACATAGGTTATATATAGTCTTTGTCTTATAAGTCCACTAGAGGCCTGGTGCATGAAATTTGTGCACTGGGGGAGGGGGTCCCTCAGCCTGGCGTATGCCCTCTCGCAGTTGGACATCGCTCTTGCAGTCCAGGACCTCTTGCTCCTTACTGCCCACCTGCTTGCTGCTCCTTGCTGCTGAGCTCACTGCTCCTTAGCGCTTCCACGGAGGTGGGAAAGGCTTCTGCCACTGCTGCTGTGCTCACCAGCTGTGAGCCCAGCTTCTGGCTGAGCGGTGCTCCCCCTGTGGGAGCACACTGACCACCAGGGGGCAGCTCCTGCATTGAACGTCTGCCCCCTGTTGTCAGTGTGCATCATAGCGACCAGTCGTTCTGGTCATTCTGTCATAAAGGTCACTTAGGCTTTTATTATATAGATAGATTATTAGAGGTTCCTCAGGGACACTTTTTATTGCTTGCTTTTTTTTCTGTGTATGGGTCATACTCTTATTTTTTGTGTGTCTCATAATAATTTGTTGAAAAAAACATTTAAATAATATAGTGGTAACTCTGAAAATCCAATTCTCTCTCCCCTTGAATATTGTGTGCTGCTGCTTATTGTAGTAATTTTTGTTTTAGTTACTTTCTTGAACTAACTCTTTAAAGTTTGCATTATTTGTCATGTATTTCCACTGAAGTCTCTGATTGAATAGCTTAGTGGTCAGTTAATGACTGGACAGAGATTTCCTTAAATACCAGGAATCAATAAATCTAGTGTTTCCCAAGGGGCCTCTGTGTGTATATTGGGGCATACTTCAACATTTAATCAGGTAGTTTACAACTCTGCCTTTGTCTTCACTTCCTGCCTGTGCAGAACCTCAAAGTCAGCCTAGTGTGGATGGTTATAGGCATCTTGGGTCTTCCCTGGGCATTCATACATCCTTGGGTAGGTATACATCTCTGCATATACATACAGCCTTCTAGATTTTCAGGAATATATTGGAGCTTTTCAAATCCCCTGTAGACATCTCATTCCCCCGCTTTTTCTTTTAAGCTTTTGGGTTAATGTATTACACTGTTGTCCACTCTCTCAGGTAGTTTAAAAATTAAACAATTGCTTCTAACTGTTTTTACATATACCTCTTAGGAAAATGCTTTTTGGCACTGGGCAAGCTCTGACTCAGGTCAAATAAAAACAGTCTTGAAAGTGGAACCCATTATCCATGTCAAAAAATGACAGTTCTCTGGGCATAGGCTTTTCAGGGGTTCCAATCCTATTCTGTTCCCTACTGTGGCTGCCAGACTACTAGTTTTCACTATGATTGCAGGCTTTTGGTTTTTAAGACTACTATAGAGTTGAGGTGGCATTGGCGGGCGGGGGGGGGGGGGGGGGCGAGGATAGCAGTAGAGTAAGTTAAAACAGCACAGGTTTGTTCTTCTTACGGAGCTTCAACCATTTTTATTTAACAAATGCTCCCTAGATTACTGCAAGCCTTTGGTTAAATTCCAAGATTTCTAAAAATGTTGAGTCTGACAATTTTTGCTATATTTTTCATTGCTTTTATGGAAGGATGAATTTTTGGAAGTTGTTTATTTGCTATTTTCACTGACATCACCCTCTTACCTTTATTTTTAAAGTATTTTTCCCACATACTGAATTTTATGTCTGCATTATTTTCTTTCAGCACACAGAAGATACCTTTCCAATGTCTGGCTTTTATTTTTCATGTTCAGGAGTCAGTAGTCAATGTATCTGCTGCTCCTTTGGAAGTAATCTGTGTTGTTTCCTATTGCTTTTAAAAGATGTTCTCATTGTCCTCAGGTTTCTGTAGTTTCACTAGATTTCATGCATCTCTCCCCAAGGTATGTTGACTGATACCTAAGGTATGTTGTAAGGTATCTGTGGACTGATATCTTTCATAACCCTAGAAAATTTGCTGTCATTATCTTCATATATTGCTTCTACCTCATCTTCTCTCTTCTTTCAGGATGCTAATTAAATATGTTAGATCTTCTAACAATATATTCTCATACCCGCTCTTTTATATTTCCCAGATTTTGGTTTCTTCATAATTTAGTTTGAATATTTTCTTCTGACCTAGTTTCCAGTTTACCACTTCTCCCTTCAGTCCCACCTAATCTGCTCTGAAACCCGTCATGCCATTTCTACTTTTCAGTTCTAGATTTTTAAAAATTTAAAACTATGTTACTTTATTATTATTTTTTGTTAATGCTCACTTAGGATAGTTTTTCATTGATTTTAGGTAGAGTGGAAGGGAGGGAGGGCAGGAGAGAGGGGAGAAACATTGATTTGAGAGAGACACATCGATTGGTTGTCTCTTGCACGTGCTCCAGAAATCGAACCAGCAACCCTTTGGTGCGCATTTCGACACTCTAACCATTGATCGAGCACCACTGGCCAGGGCAAAACTATGTTACTTTTTAAAGCTTCTTATCTCTACTGGGGTGACACTGTCATTTATATTTTTGACCATAGCAAGTATAGTATATTTTGTTTTTTTTAATTGCTGTAAAATACATTTAATATCTTAACCATTTTAAAATGTACAGTGTAGTGGTATTATATACATTTATAATGTGCAACCATTACCACCATAATCTCCATAGCTCTCTCATCTTATAAAACTAAAACTCTATGCTTATTATTAAACAGTAATTCCCCACCCCACCTCTTTTCCCTGGCCCCTGGAAACTTATTTTACTTTCTTAATGATTTTGACTACTCTAAATACCTCACATAAATGAATTATACAGTATTTGTTCTTTTGTGGGCCAACTTATTTCATTTAGCATAGTGTTGCGGAGTTTCATCCATGTTGTAGCATATGTCAGAATTTCCTTCCGTTTTATTTATGAATAATATTCTACTGTATGGATATACCACAGTTTGTTTATCCATTCACCCATCAGTGGACACTGGGTTGCTTCCATGTTTTAGCCATTGTGAATAATGCTGCTGTGAATATGGATGTACAAGTATAAATTCAAGACTGTTTTCAATTCTTTTGGTATATCCAGAAGTGGAATTGCAGGATCATATGGTCATTTTATATGTAGATTTTTGAGGAACTGCCGTACTCTTTTCCACAGATCATAGTGTTTTTTTATTGTGGTAAAACATATATAACATAAAATTTACCATTTTAGGGTACACTTTAAATGTACAGTTATTTGGTATTAAGTATATTCACATCATTGTGCAAAACGATCACTACCATTTATCTCCGAGCTTTATCTTACAAAATTGAAACTGTTCCCATTAAACAATTTCCTTCTCCAGACCCCTGGCACCCACCATTTTACTTTCTGTCTCTATGAATACGACTACTCTAGGAGCCTCTCATAAGTGGAATCATACAGTATTTGTTCTTTTGTGACTGGTTTGTTTCATTTAGCATAATGTTCTCAAGGTTCTTCCATGTTGTGGTGTGTGTCAGAATTTCTTTTTTTTTTTTAAAGGCTGAATCGTATTCCATTGTAGCATAGAACACATTTTGTCTACCCATTCATCTGTTCATAGACACTTGGGTTGTTTACACCTGTTGGCTATTGTGAATAATGCCTCTGTGAACATGGGTGTATAAATATCTGTTTGAGTCTCTGCTTTCACTTTTTTGTATATATAATCAGAGGTGGAATTGCTAGATCATATGGTAATTATGTGTTTAACATTTTTGAGGAACCACCATACTATTTTCCATTGCAGTGGCACCATTCTACATTTCCACCAATAATGTATACAGATTCTAATTTCTCCACAATCTTGCCAACACTTTTATTTCCTAATGGATATGAAGTGATCTTTTATGTGGTTTTGATTAGCATTTCCCTTATTAGTAGTAATGTTGAGCATTTTTATGTGTTTATTGGCCATTGGTTTATCTTTAGAGAAATGTCTATTCAAGTCTTTTGCTCATTCTTAAAAAATGGAGATGTTTGTTTTTGTGTTATTACAAATGTGTGGTTTTTTTAATAGTCTATATTGGATAATTCTAACTTCTTATGTTTGTGGATCTGTTTTTGTTTTCTGTGACTTCTATTATTTCTTGCTTATGGAGTGTTATTTCTTTGTGTGTGCTAGACTTGTATTTGCAGAATTATTTTGAGGAACAATTTGAGATTTAGGATGATTATCTCTGCCTTTCTATTCAGGGTATTTGAAGGCATGGCTGTGGTTGGGAGAGAAACCCTGTAATCTAATCTGTGTGGACAGCTGCGCCCTTCCTACAGTCAAGGAGTCTTTGTGGGCCTTTGCTTCTCAGAATACTTTCAGTCGTTTATTGTATTCCTGTGGTGTAGACGGGGTGGCTTTTCCCACTAGGCGAATCCCTTGTTTCTGGACTATCTCTAGATACTATCCGGTCTCTCTGAAGTTGGCCAGTTTTTGCCTATGCTCATCTCTTTCTGTGATTCCTAGTTAAGTGGGTAACAGTCACCCAGACTGCTAGCACCCCCTTTCTTCTCTCCCTGAGCTGAGCACGGGTATGAGAGTGGTCTGCCTTCAAGTGATCACTGGAAACACTTAGCAGTGCTTAAAATAGTACTTCCGTATTATCAGCTGCCTGACAATGGCTTTATTATGGAATCACTCCTCTTCAAAGGATCCATTCTGTCTTAATTCATATCTGTTGAAATGTGTATTTAATGATAGGGAATTTTTAAAAGAGGACAGTTTTTTACCTAAACTCTTTCTTTGGGAATTATTTGACCCCATTTCCTATTTCTCTACCACTTAGAAATGAAGCTGTAAATTTGTGGCAGTTTCCCAGGCAGATATTACAAGGGCATGTCATGGTATTTCATCTTTCTTGTTTGTAATTATATTCACATTAGAAAAGCAAGTCTTTTCTGATTTCTTATAAGAAGAAAAAAATAAGACACTTCCATATTTTTTGGAATAAGTTGGTATATAAATATGATAAATAAAATTGATGAAGAAAACAATTTTGAGGCCCTGGTCTGGTAGCTTAGTTAGTTAGAGCAGTGGTTGGCAAACTCATTAGTCAACAGAGCCAAATATCAACAGTATGACGATTAAAATTTCTTTTGAGAGCCGAAAACCGACTTCTGCGCATGGGCCACGAAGTTTCAATCGCACTGTATGTGTGCGTCCGCACGTGGTATTTTGTGGAAGAGCCACATTCAAGGGGCCAAAGAACCGCATGTGGCTTGCGAGCTGCAGTTTGCCAACCACTGAGTTAGAGCATTCTCCTGATACTCCAAGATTGGTGGTTCCATCCCCAGTCAGGGCACATACAAGACTTAGCCAATGAATATATAAGTAAGTGGAGCAACAAATTGATGTTTCTTTCTGTCTTTCTCTCCCTCGCCCTCTCCCTCCCATCCCTTCCTCTCTCTCCCTCTTTCTAAAAAAAAAAAAAAAAAAAAAAAAAGGTAAGGAAAAACCATTTTGAATCCAAGTTGCTGTGATGTAAAAGACTCACAGGGTACCCCTCTTTGCCCAGAGGTAGCCAGGGCTGGGGGCCCATCCTTTGCTCTCCGTTTCTGTTTCTGCTTTGAAGGTAGGGGGTATGTATTTCTCTTGGGGCCATTGTGGAAGCGAAATGAGATGATAGACATGCAAACACATTCAATAGTAAAGTTCTCTGGTGGATAAGGCATTATTATTTCATCCTAAAGTACTTTTGGGGATTAATAATTTATGTAGCATGCTAAGTTCATCCTTTAAACCAACTCTGACAACTTATAGCTTCAGAGAGAGAAAAGGACCAGTGAACATGCCCCTTGGTTCTTATGGAGTTGGGTGCTTTTTCAGAGAGTTCTTAACTCTATTCATAATTATCCTTAAGCAAATAAGAAACAGTCCAAGGTGGTGACACTTGATAGAGAGTGCAGTTTATAGTTACCTATAGTTTGAGACAGATACTAATCATCTACAATACTTAGTTTCCCAGACTGGCAGTTTGAGTTTTGATGGAATTTTAAACACACATTTTATAATAGAACCATGTTTCTTAACTAATGTCTTCAACAACCCCTTTTGATTAAACTTGCTGAATTTTCTAGACCTGATTAGTTGCACCCTTATTAAACAGCTAATAATGAAGTAGATTGTTCTACTTTCTGAGAAATTGTTCATCTTGAGATAGTCTCTAGGTACACTTAGGAAGCTGAAAGTTTTGGTTTAATGGTCTTTTCAAATTCATGTATTATCCATGTGATTGGCATGGAGGCTGATATTGAGAAAAGATGTAATAACTGCATTTATCTCAGGGCATCAGAATGACATTGTGATATTCCTGAAAAGAGAATTAAATTCCAACCTGAGAGAGGAATATCTGATGAATAATCAAAAGGCACTTGGTTATGAACCAATTATGGTCAGGCTCAGGGCTAAGACATGTTAGACACGTTGCTTCACCTATGGAGGCAGACCTAGGTCTCCCAACCCTCTTCTTGGCTCTCCTAAGCATACCCATGAAATCTGTGACCTGTGGGCCTTTAGGGTGCTATGAAACCCTTTCAGGGGGTTGATGAGGTCACAACTGTTTTCCTAATGGTACTGAGACATTATTTTCCTTCTTACTGTGTTGATATTTGATCTGATGACAAAATCGATGGAGGGCAAAACCATGGGTGCCTGAGCACCGTCAAGGTTGGGCCCTAAACTCTGCTTACAGTGATGGTGTCCTTCACTGCCACCCCTTCGAATACAAAACGCCAACATCATTTAAGAATAATCTTGATGAGGCAATAAACATTATTAATTTTATTAAATCTTTGACCCTTGAGTGCCTGTCTTTTTAATATTCTGAAAGACAGAATAGGAAGTTTGCATAATGCATGTCTGCAGATGGAATTACAATTACTGTTTTGAGGGAAAGCACTTGTGTTTTTGTGTGGATTGGGAGCTGAACTAGCTTCTTATGAAGTACTGTTCTTACTTTAAAGAATAGCTGAGAAACCATAGTTAATCAGACTTGTGTTTTTGGCTGACACTTACCTGTCACTTCAAAAGTGAAGTAACTGCTTGTATTTGTTGTAACTGATAAAATTTGAGTTTTCAGTAAAAAATTAGAATTTTGGAAAAGTTGTATCTGCCAAGGTGAGCTTGTCAGCTTTTCAAACTTAAAGATGTTTCCAATAAACCCAGGTGGTGATATTAACAAATGTGATTTTTTGACCTTGTATATTGAAATGTGTTAGTATTTTGGAGATCTGTATAATTCAGTGAACCATTATTTTCCAGGTGACTAATGCGTGATGTTTAAACAGTTATACATGAGCAAAATATCTGTTTAGGGTACAAGACTGATAGATAATGGGTTTTAATGTGATACAGTCCTATAAGTTTATTGATAGGGTTTCAGATTCCGTCTTGCAACTAACCTTTAAGAAATGACCACTTGTCAAGTATTGATGTATTAATCTTTCAAAGAACAACATCCACAGTGATCTGATAAACCTATTAAAATATGCCTCCTATTTCCAACCTCACATCCATGTGAGGATGGATTTTCTTTACACACTTTAACCAGAACAACAGATCACAACAGATTGAATGCAGAAGCAGATATGAGAATCCAGCTGTCTTTTATTAACCCTGACATTAAAGAGTTCCAGAAATTCTTCTCACTAATTTATTTTTGTTTTGGAAAATAATTATTTATATTAAGCATTTTGCTTTTTATATTATGTCATGAATTTATTCATTGTGAATGAATTACTTAATAAATTTGAAATCTGTATTAATTTAAAGCACTGTAAATATCAATAGATAGAACCTATTTAAAAATAATTTGAGAAAATGGAAGGAGTCCTGAATTCAAAAAGTTTGAGAACTTCGGGTTTAGTGTCATAGTATACTGGCAGGGTAAGGAGGGCTTGAGTGGAAACACAGATGGCTTTGGTGAAGAGCCTCAGAGAACTGCCAATTTGATGAACTACACCAAACACTGAATCAGAGAGAAGACTGAGTTATTTGTTCGTTTATTTGTTTTTAGGTAAATGCTAATAGGAAAGTTGGTGGCACCGGTTCAACTGAAAGACTGACATTAGAAGGAAATTGAGTGCTTTAGTTCAACTTTAATATTGTAAATAATTTTAGAAATTGGTGTCAAAATTTGATTTTTAACGCAAAAGCCCTACAGGCGATTCTGCTCTGTGATGGAGCCTGACTCCAGACTGTTATTTCACATTTATCAATACCAACATTATTAGTGTGATATAGACCTCTGTGCTAAGCATTAAGATGAAGATCAAAGGTATTATAAATGGTTTTACTGATCCTAAGGTGGGTTTTTTTTGTTTGTTTGTTTTCATTTTTTAAATGAGGGAGAGAAGGTTGGTAGGACAAGCTCTCAACTGAAAAGCTGCCTAAGAAGATACAGTGGATCCTCCATATCCACGGATTCCGAATCCATGGGTTCAACCAACCTTGGATTGAAAATGTTTTTAAAAATGTTACTTTATTGCTGACATATACTGCCTAGATAGGCCTACGATGGTTGTGTCTATACTGAACATGTTCAGATTTTTTCTTGTCATTTCCTGAACAAAACAACTATTTACACAGCATTTACATTGTTTTAGATATTATAAATGATCAAGAGATGATTTAAGTATATGGGAGGATGTGAATAGATTATATGACAGTACTATACCATTTTAGATAAGGGACTAGAGCATCTGTGGATTTTGGTATCCTTGGTGGGTCTTGGAACCAATACCTCTTGTGGATACATAGGGATAATTGTATAAGACAGAGGAAACAGGAAAGTTGTCCCTCTGCACAGCAGCTGCAGAAGGGCTCTATCCTAGAGTGAGGTGGTGACTGAGGAGGAGTGAGTGACCCTCAAGGTTTGGGCCTATTGGCTGCTGGCTCACTTGAGTTTACTGGGTGCCAGTGGGGAAACAAAGGTAAAGAAGCATGCCTCTTAGGGATGTTATTGTCACTAGATGAGTTGCATTGCCCATTGGGGCATAGTCCCGTGTGTCTGCAGAGTGGTGGTGCTGTGTGCTCATCCCAACTCTGCCTCAGTACCTCTCCCTAGGTGGGAATTCAGCTGATTCCAGTGCTGTTTATGGAAAGAACAGCAAAGCTGCTTCTACCAGGAATCTGGGAGTAGGGAATTCTGATGAATTGTATTTCCCTTTCAGTTTCCAGATCATCATGAGAAGAAAATTTTAAACTATAAGATTTAGTTTCTAATTTATTACCTAAAATGTGTTAAACATGATTGAATCTTTCTAAAAAGAAGGGACTTGACAGGGCCATAGGGCATCAGAGATCATAGAATATTAGTAATCCAAGGCTCCTGAGAAATCCTGAGGTTTAGATCTCCTGTCACAGAGTACAAGCACATGTAGGGTAAACACTATCACTGTCATGAGTGGGTCTTGCCCCCAGTTCCTTGGGACTGGAAATGAAGTCAGAAACCTGGCTTCTTGTCTCCAATATGATAAGCTGTGTGTGCTTTTGGACTCTTTTAATGCCTGTGTCTCTTTCTGGAAACTGGTGTTAGTGACCAACAGGAAGAAGGGTGTGTGGGTGAGATCTGTGCCAGAGTGGAGTGAAGGGAGGGCAGACTGAACTTGGGCTTACCTTCTAAGTGCCACCATCAACTCGTGCTGATTAAGTCACTCACAGGAGTCTTACCTCCCCTTCTCCTCCAAGTCCCCCACCCCCAGGTCTCTAGAATGAAAGAATAATGAAAATGTGTGAAATAATGTGGGATTGTTAGCCTTTTCATCTGGGAGCCACCCCTCCTGGGGACTTATTTTCTGATGCCCTCAGTGGTGTGAATTAGGTGATATATGCCCTCTAACATCTTTCATTTCCTTGGTGTATGAAGATTCTTCTCCATTTGTGGCCCATATTTGAGTTGCTACATCAAGCACAGGGCTTTGGCAGTTGACGTTAATGAGCTAGCTGGTCTTTAAATAGCACAGCTCCTATAAACAGAATCACCTGTTTTATAGCCTGGTATTGAAGACGATTGCTCACAGAGGATTCTGAATGGCTGGTAGAACATTAGAAGGCAGTGAAATGCTCCTTACCCCCACCCCCCTTCCACTCCCCTGCCGTGAGACAAAACTGGCTGAGAACACCCCCCCCCCCACACACACACACACACATCAGAGCTGTTCCTTTGGGTTGGACTGGAATTATCCCTCACCATGCGTTAAACTCAGGTTGCATCAGAATGAAGAATGTCCAAGCCAGAATCTTCTCCTTGATTTATCAGAAACTTAATCATTTGTTCTCTGAGTCAGCTTAATGGCGGGTAATGCTCACATCACATTCTTTTGGGGCTGGGCCAAGAAACAGCATGCTTGCCAGCATTTCAGCGATGAGCTCATCAGCCTTTTGGCTCCCACATTCCTGGCCAAGAGCGCCGCTGGAATTAATACTATCACTGCAGCAGACTAGAGCCATCACAAAGATTGCTCTTTATTTTCCTGTGTCATGTGCTGGCCCTTGCTTTTATCAAGTGAGCCCTAAACCCCTTCTTCAGAAAGCTTTCCCAGGATGAGGCTCTAGGATGTGATGCTAGAAATTCAACCCAACACATTGTTTATAGAAAACCCTGTCATGATGGATGCTGAGGATACATTCACGTGAGCAATGGCCCACCCCTAAGGAGCATGTAATCCAGCGGGGGAGGGGATAATGCAAGAACACAAGTCTCAATGCCATCAAGTGTCAGCTATGTATGAGTCATCAGAGAAGAGCAAAGGAAGGACATGGAGCTTTGGAGAAGTAGGCACTTTGGATGGTTGGAAGAAGGCCTTGGAGAAGATGAGCATTTCAGTGTGATCTTGGAACCTGTACAGTGGGGCTGGCACATAGTAGTAAGTGTTGTTTACTGAAAAATAATATTGACTAGGTGTTTAGTTATGAAAAAGGATTTACTTGAGAAAACCTAAGTGTTGTAACCCAGGGCATGTAAACATGACAAGTCAATTGCACACTTTGGCCTGTGTGCCAAGGTAGAGGAGTGTTTATAAAAGGGATAAGGAAATAAAGGGAGGAGGGAGTATTAGAACCATAGAGCTTTATTATAAACAAAGTTCTTCTTATAGGGTTCTTGCAATTATGCAGAGTTCAAGAACTTCATAAGCTAGTTCCTCCCATAGACCCTCTCAACTGATTGTTTGCTTAAATTCTTGCCCAGCTGGTGGTTCAGTGGTTAAGTGTTGACCCGTGAACCAGGAGGTCATGGTTAGGTTCCTGGTCAGGGCACATACCCAGGTTTTGGGCTTGATCCCCAGTAGGGGGCATGCAGGAAGCTGATCAATGATTCTGGCAGAGAGCACAGGGAGCATTGAGTGGATGGGGTGACTGGTATCAAACATGGAGGATCCCTCAAGGGAGTCAATGGCAATGTGGAGTGGTCGTGACTGAGTAAAGGGCAGGTAAAGCCCAACCAGAGTTAGAGGAGAAGACAGCAACAATTGTTCACTTGTTTTTCTGCAAAAAGAATATGGTGGTGGTGGAGGTTGGTGGGGAAAGTGGTGATGGTTGGTGGGGGAAGTGAGACCAAGAGCAGGAATTTTAAAAATGCAAGCCATACTAGCTTACATTTGCTGTGGTCAGCCAGGTTGCTGCAAACCAGAGGCTGCAGTTGCCCTCCCCCTCCCCTTGTTCCCATCTACCCACACTCCCTCTGACACAGGCGCCCAGAGGGGCTCCGGGGAGAGCTGTCTGCAGCCCACGAGGTAATCGAATATGGGAAGAAGGTAGACATGGAGACATAAAACACTGTCTAAATGAAGGGCAATCGTATTTGAAGTAATTTGAAGATTGACAGGAAATTCATAAGGGGAATATGGAGTTCCATTTACAACAGCAGGAGATTGTCTTGTCCATAGCTCTCTGACCTCTGGAAGAACAGAAGTTGCTGCTGGCAGAGTTCCAAAACATGAAAATGCAAAATGGAATTGAATAATCTCTCCTAAATCAATTTTGTGAGCAGATGCCCTACACAGAGGGATGCAATATAATGCAAGGTATACGACACAGAGTGCTTCTGTCTGTTGAATACATCGTGGCAGTTGATTTGGGAGATAACCAAGTATTGCTTTCCTTTGGTTTCTGGGAGCCTGGTTAGTGCTCTTTAGTCAGCCTCCATGAAGACTGTCATAGGGATGCATGCCTTTTGTTCTGACTTTGGGGAGCTGATTGCAGAGTTGGTTAGAGGGGTTGCCAGGGCCTGGTTGGAGGAGCACTGACCCAGCAGGAAGGCCTCTGCTGGCCCTCTTCATCAGCACCAGGGGGTTGCTGTCTGTGCAGCATGGTTCTAGATTTTGCAGGACACCCATCATTAGTAGCCATGCAGTCACATCATTACATTAGCAGTGCTGTGTTGTAGAAAACCCACCTAGATTTTGCTTCCTGATTGTGAATCATCCTTGTGTGTCCTGTGTTCTGATGTTCTTCCTATGATCAGCCAAGTGCTGAGGTTAACTGTGGGGCCTAATG
Organism: Cnephaeus nilssonii; assembly: GCF_951640355.1. Classification (NCBI taxonomy): domain Eukaryota; kingdom Metazoa; phylum Chordata; class Mammalia; order Chiroptera; family Vespertilionidae; genus Cnephaeus; species Cnephaeus nilssonii. The sequence goes on from NC_137074.1 coordinate 9,184,367, forward strand.
GGGACATAGCAGTTTGGACTTAGTCCCAGGAATATCTTCAACTCAAGGCTCACCTCAATAAGAGCCTCTGTGGCATCTTGAACTTTCCAGTACAGTTTGGCCCACTACACAGCAAGACTCAGTCTGGGGGCACAGCAGTAAGTGACTGCCAGGGTCTTTCACCTGGCAGTGGAGACTCATCCTCAGTCATTCGAATGGACTGTTCCCTTGTGATCATGAAGACAGGAGCCTTTCCCTGCTCCCTAGGGAGCTTTGCACTTAGTGGTTGTGTTTTTTCTTGAGATTCTTAGGATGACTGAGCACATGTTGGTTTCACCTTTTCTGGGCATTTCAGGCCTTTTCTGTCTGTGAGGTAGGCAGAGAAAGTGCCTGTTAGAGTGGACCCATGATAGGGACATCTGCACACCTATAACTGTCACAAGCCAGGAGTCTGAACATTTTCTGTAAAGGTCCACATAGTAAATATTTTTGGTATGTGGGCCTCATGTGATCTAAGTCTTATTTTTTTCCAACCTTTTAAAATCACAAAAACCATTCTTAGCTCATTGGCCATATGAAAACGGGCAGGGTGCCATTGTTCGCTATTTCCTGCCATACGCCCAGCAAGCAGAGATGAATGTTGGCCTGGCCATAGGTTCCCCAATTCGGTCCACTTAGAGGTAGGAGAGGCACAGAGGATGCCCAATGTTGGGACAGACCATTGCGTTTTGTACATGTGCATTTATGTTGTGGGAGCACCAGTCTTGGAAAGAACCTTCCGTTCATCTTAGAGACTTCCACCATTCAGGACACCCAGTAGTCATGCAGTCACATCATTACATTAGCAGTGCTGTGTTTTAGAAAACCCACCTCATTACTACACAATGCCAGTGGTAATGATTCCAGCAGACCCTTTCTCCTGGAGCCGTACTTCTCCCCTGAATGCACAGGAGAGTCACCTGAGGGCTTTGACAGAATAGTAGTGCTCAGATCCCCATACTAGTCAGGCCTTGCAGTGTCCAGGCTTATTCTTTCTATCATGTGCTGCCCAGATGCCTAGTAGCCAGAACTAGCTCTCTGGCCTGTGGTAGAGTTCATTATTGCTGCCTTTCCTTCCCCCAGTGCCTCCCTCTCCTTCAATCCCCACCCCACCCACCATGCAGTAAATGCTCTAGAATGAGGAAAGGTTTTGACTTAATCAGCATGCTGGTTCAGTTAGCACAATATCCAAATGGTATGGGAGGCCTTTTAGCAGCTTAGAACCTCCAGCCAGTGGAGGGAGTAATGCTGGTCCACTGTGGACAGTAAGGATGAGCTCACTGGCTTTCAGAAGATGTCAGAAAATGCCAGTGAACTCTTCTTCTCTTTCTTCTTCAATTTGAGACTGTTCTGGTTCCCAGTGGCACTTACATCTAGTAATTGAGTGTTTATTTAAAAAAGCACTATTTTTCTCTGCAAACTTTGATCAAATAGAGGAGAAAGTGCTTAGAGGGAGGTTGGTAAAAAGATGACAGGAAATCTCATGGTGATGAGGCATGTCAGCACACTTATATTTTCTTTTTACAAGTTTTATTTCTAGGCACTTGAGCCAGTCTCTGTTTACTCTTCATGCTGACTGAGTGTGTATACATGTTATTAATAGTAGCAGTGGGAAGAAAAGAATGCTTTCTAGTCTGAAATAGTCCCTAACAGAAACCTTGGAATTGAAAGACATTTGGTCTCTAGGGATCTAGGCCAGTGCCTCTCAAACTTTAATGTGCACATGAATCATTGGGATTTTTAAAACAGTAGGTGCGAGGCCTGGGAATATGCATCCCAATGAGCTTCCCATGGCCCCGTTTTGAGAAGCTCTTGGCCATTGTACATGATCCTACTTTCAGGAGGCATAATTAGATTGATTCCAAAGGCAGTTTGTAAATATAGGTTGCCTTATTAGGAGCTTGAAATACAAATGTTGGAGGTGATAGTCCTGCTTCAGTGTGCTTCCTGACTTTTGTTAGGCTCCTGGACAGGAAGTCAGAGAGTGGGGCTGTTACTGGCATGTGGGGCAGGTCTCCAGTGTCAGTAGACCGATGCACAGACTCATCTGCTAGGCTGCAGTGCTGAGCATTCACTTGTGCTGCCCTGTGACTGCTCATGCAGCTCTGGGAAGGTAGGAGGACACTGAGATTTAGAAGAGTCAAGAAGTTTGCCCAGGATTCATCTCAGGCTTCTCTGACTGCCAGGCTTAGTCCTGCTTCCCTATTTAATAACAGCCACAGGACTGAGAAAGGTTAGTATGACTCATAAAAAGCTGTTTCCAGCAGGAGAATCTGGCAGTACCCTTCTCTTCCTCCCTCCTAGGTGTTGGGTGCTGTTTGAAAGGCTCAGATTTGGAAGGATTACAGTGGTTCTGTTTGAAAGGAGCGCACTCAGGGTTAAGTGTTGCTATGGGGGGAGTGGCATCATGGGTTTCCATGAGGGTGAGGGTGGAGTGAGCAAGTAGGGGGCCCTGCCTGTGGTAGGTATTCTGGCAGAGGATGGGGCCACCTTGTGGGAGGAGGTGGCAGCAGGAGGCTGGGCACTGGGAGTCCCCATGCATGGACAGTTAGGTTAGATGACTTCTAAAACCCCAGTCCAATTCTTTTGGGAGACTTTTGAGATGCTGTGTATACCGACTCCCAAAACCATTGAGGTATCCAGTTGATCAAGAAGCTGGGGAGGGGAACGCCACTGTTTTTGCCATTTGAGGTTTGGGAACCATAGAACTTTTGTAAACTGAATGGAGATCATCCTAATATTCAGGAAATAAAAGTGGAAGGAATCACTCGCAAAGCATTGCTTTATCTAAGTAACCTTCATGAAGATAGGGGAAAAAAAAAATCAGTGTCTCATTTAAGTTGAAAAAAAAAAAAAAGCCAGCAAGTGTAGCTTCTGGGAGGGGGAACAATTTAATACGATAAAGGGTTAATCCTTTCAAAGGTTCGGAAATACTTTTAGGGAATTAATGTCCAGGATCTAATGGCATATTGATGACTATGATGCATGTGGTTCCGTAAAAGCTTTTAGACCCTGGCTCTGTTTCAAAGGCACAGATTCAAGATGACTCCTGATCTTTCTCCATGTAGGAAGAATCCTTTGTTCCCCTGGGAACATTTGCATTGTTCACAAAAATGTCTACCTGACCAGCGAGCTCTGCTCATAACCCGGCAAGGCCCTGGCTGGTAGGCCTCCTTGCTGTATCCTGGCTGTGTTTGGAGAGGCAAATGGGCCTCTGGCATGACCCAACTTTGAGAGAGAAGCTGGTCGGCCTAGAAGGCCAGAGTTCAAAGGCTGGCTCCTTTGCTTGTTCTCTGTGAAATTTTTGGACAAAGCATTTAGCCTTTCTGGGCCCCAGTTTCCACATCTGGAAAATGGAAATACTAGTCTGTCTTGCTGAGTTGGTGTGAGGATAGTGGCATGCTCTATGAAGTGTTTTGTTTGTTGGAAGTGCTCAGCAAAGGGAGCTATTGTTAAGGAGTAACCAGGAAGTGTGAAGACATTTTATGGTGTCCAGAATTGATAGCCTGCCTTCTAGAATATTCAGTGTCCCATGCTTAAGAATTAGAAATATTATTGAGGCAAAGCTGACACTTTGTTCTGCTTCCTTACCAGTAAGCAGACCTTTTGGTAGGAAATTCATGAGAATTTTTTCATGATTGATACTGAATTTTATCAAATGCCTTTTCTGCATCTATCGAGACGATCATATTTGTTTTTCTTTTTTTGGTCAGTTTATATAGTCAGTTTATTATTGCATTTCAGGTACACTATAAGTTACACGGTGCCCAAATGATAAAATCTTGAGCATTTTTTGTAATCTTGGATCTTCTTGCAAAAACTCTTTCCCTTAGACTTCTGCAATAATAAATCCCAAAGGTGCATGCAGTCTTTCTGAATTTGTCAGTACTATGAGAAAGTTGCTGTTTTCTCACCATGAACAGACTACTGAAAAGTTTGTGACTTTGGTCTTTTTCATTCCTTTTAATTGGCAGTTTTCTTAAAAAATAAGCTTTTTATTTTAGAACAGGTTTATATTTACAGGATTATTATAAACATAGCACAGAGGGGGGGGGGAAGATAGCACAGAGAATCCCTTATACACCCCACATCCAGTTTAACATTTTATATAGAATGGGGCATTTGTCATAATTGGTAGATCAATGTTGATACATTATTATTAACTAAAGTTCAACCTTTAGATTTCTTTAGTATTTTCCTACTGTCCTTTTGGTGTCCCAGAATCCCATCCAGGACACCACATGACATTTAGTTGTCATGTCTTTTTTGGCTGTGATAGTTTGAGACAATGTTTTTGATTACCGTGACAGTTTTGAGGACAACTTGTCAGGTATTTTGTAGAGTGTCCCTCTATTGGAATTTATCTGATGTTTTCCTCATGGTTAGACTGGGTGTAGGTTTTGGGAGGAAGACCACAGAGGTAAAGTGCCATTTTCATCACATAATCAAGGGTATATTTTATCAATATGACTGGTCATGGTGGGTGTTGGCTATGCTCCTGACAGAGGTGTGTCTGTCAGGTTTCTCCACTCCACATTATGCTTCCCTCGCACACTGCCTCTGTGGATTGAGGTCGAGGTGCATAGTGCACATTTAAGGAGTGTGGTAAGCTCCTCCCCTTCCCTGCGATGAAGCGGCCACAGGGAGTGCTGGAACTATCTGCAGAGGATTTGTCTGTCTCTCCCATTTATTTTTTTCAATCATTTGTTCATATAAGTATGGAACCATGGATGTTTATTTTATTCTTTGTTTCATAGTTCTATGCTAATTTATTTTGTTGCTCCAGTTATTCCAGATTGGGCCAATGGGAATTCTTTCAGTTGGCTCTTATGTCCCTTTGATATGCTTCTGTCATTGTGTATGTGTGTATGTTTTACATTGTTTTTTAAGCATCTCTTTCCTTTCTGGTACTACAGGAGGCTTCAGGTTCATTCTCTGTAGATCCTTCCCTGTCCTAGAATCAGGAACATGGTTCCTTTTATTGAAAATGATATAAAAAACTAAGACCTGGGTGCTGGTGTGAATATTGCTGCTGGGGTGTTGTTACTTCTAGGTGCTCTTAGCTGACAGAGCAGGGGAAATATGTGTGTATATGTTAACTTGTGCATACACACATATCTATAAATGCTTTTATATGTAGCCATCTATAAGCTAAACAGTTCATGCTGACATTTCCAGCTCTAATCCACCACCACATGGATTATCCCAGCCTCCTACCTTTGCTTATGTGTAACTCCAACAGTGAAACACCTGGCTCCCACCATCTTCCATCCACTCACTTGTTAAATTCCAGTATCCATGCACAGCAGTGTCAGAGTTGTTAACACACATCTCTGGAAAACAACTTTGTCAACTAGAGCACAGCGCTTAAGTTCAGTTCCTTTTGCTATTACTCTTACAGACTTCACTCATTTCCAAAGTGGCTCAGGTCAGCACCTTATTTTTCACCCCTCAGGGAGGTTGTTTTGTACATTTGTAACAGTGTTGAATTCCACATTTCATCCTGGGATTCCCCTAACATCCTAAATGACCTTTTAAGAAGTTGGATAATCTAAGGTTTACTTTTGTGCTATACAGTCTACGGCTTTTGAGAAATGCTTACTATCTTGTAGTCATCATTACAGTATGATACAGAATAGTTTCACTGCCCTAAAAATCCCTTGGGCTCCACCCTTCAGCCCCTTCCCTGAGCCTCAGGTATCCACTGACTTATTTGCTATCTACAGTTTTGTCTTTTCCAGAATGTCATACAGCTGGAGTCAGTCATACAGTATTTAGCTTTTTCAGATTGGATTCTTTTACTTAGCAATGTCTATTTAAGATCCATATATATATATATATATATATATATATATATATATATATATATATATATATATTGTGTGTGTGTGTGTGTGTGTGTGTGTGTGTGTCTTGATAGCTGATTTTTTATTGCTGAGTAATATTTCATTGTGCAGATGTACCACAGTTGTTTATCCATTCACGTATTGAATGATGTCTTGGTTGCTTCCAGTTTTTGGCAGCTATGAATAAAGTTGCTGTAAACATTTGTGTGTGGGGTTTTGTTTGGATATTAAGTTTTCAACTCATTTTGGAAAATACCAGGGAGTACAATCGCTGGATTATGTGGTAAGACTATGTTTAGTTTTGTAAAAAACTTCCAAAGTAGCTACACCATTTTCCATTCCCACTAGAAATGAATGAGAGTGAGTTCCTCCTGCTCTGAGTTCTTGCCAGCATTGAGTATTGTCATTTTAAAAAATTTTAACAAATCTAATAGGTGAATAATTGTATCTCATTTTAATTTTCAATTCCCTAACTTCCCAATTTTTTTTCATTTGCTGAGTCAGCTTTGAAGACTGACTCTCTTGTATCTCTTTCAAGTAAACTTTTTCCTTTTCAAATGATTTGCTCTGAGTCTTCCCTTGACATTATAAGCACTGATTTGTGATCAACATCTTATTAACTTGAGCTGTTTTCCAGATCTACATTTTAATACTAATTGTGATGACACTTTTTTTAATGCACAAGCTCATGGGGAGAGAGAGAGAGAGAAAGAGAGAGAGAGAGAGAGAGAAACAAACATCAATGGAGAGAGGGAGAGAAAAATATTAATCGGTTGCCTTCTCTATACTCTCTGACTGGGTATCGATCAAACCCTCAACCCAGGTATGTGCCCCAACAGGGAACTGAACCGGCAACCTTTTGTTGCACGGGAGGGGTCAGGGGGAGGCAGGGATGCTCAGCCAAATGAGCCACTCTGGCCTAGTAATGACCCATTTTTAGTGCAGGTTGCTTTGGTATAATTTACATGGAAATCTCCCAGCACCACATGGGTGTTTTGGGGTAAATACATTAATTATCTAGACTTTAGGAAGTTATTCCAATAATAATATAATTCTAGATTTCAACATGCCCTCAGTGCTCTGAGGTTGTCCTTGGCAATCTGTTATCTTTCAGATAAAGCCCGAGTAAGCAAGGCCTTTCCCACATGTTCTAGGTCTTCTGGTGTTGGCCTGCAAACACCAGCTCAACCTGCCACCTCTCCTTCTTATGTAGTATATATTCCACCATACTGGGCTGAGCCCCTGACCTGGTTCTTGCTTTCCATCCATTAGTACTGTCCCTTTGCAGACTCTGCGTACTAATTCTGCCACAGGGTCTGGCACAAACTCACCTGGTCTGGCAATGCAGCTTTCCCTATTTTCCCTATGTACCCAGGAGGAAGCAGTGTCCCCTTTTGAATATTGCAGCTCATTATCTATTACCCTATTGAGGCAGAGGGGTCTTTTGCTCTCTATGGCATTATGGCTATTGGTACTCAGCTGTCTCCTGACACAGTGTGGGCTCCTTGAAGCTGTGTCCCACCCTGTTGACTCCCTGTTCCTAACCTGCTCTGGAGGGCTCAGCCTGCCTGACCGGTGCAGGGAGCACAGTGCAGGCAAGACCCCTTAGATTGCTGTCATTCGAACCATCGCATGAGGAGTCCCTCGCCCCCCAGGGTGAGCGTCTACATTATCTCAGTTTGTGGGCTTTTCCAGGAGATGCCAATGAAAGTGACAATGAAGTGTGTATATGTGTGACTTCTGACCCACACTGATTTGATCTGAGTCAGTTCAACCCAGCAGTTCTCCTGTGGGCACAGGTGAAAATGTACCCTTTTAGTCATATGCAGACTGCTTTCTTCAAGGTCTAGTTCTTTGTCTGCTTCAGTGACTCCTCCCCAAACCTCTCCCAAGGAGGAGCAAACCGACTGTAATGGCTCTGTCTCTGATTTTTGTTTTCTTCCTTTGCATGTGGTGTCTCCTTGTTGGCTTGAGGCTGGGGGCCTGTTGCCAGGACAGCTGGGGGTGGGATATACATAGAACTAGATCAAACTCGAATTATGTTCCGACTTTGTCTCAGTTTCGGGGTTTTCTTTTTTTTTCTTTATTGATTAAGGTATTACATATGTGTCCTTATCGCCCCATTGCCCCCCCCCCCCATCCCAAACCTGTTTATGCCCTCACCCCCCTGGTGTCTGCGTCCATTGGTTATGCTTATATGCATACATACAAGTCCTTTGGTTGATCTCTCCCCTTTACCCCCACCCTCCCCTACCTTCCCTCTGAGGTTTGAGCATCTGATTGATGCTTCTCTGTCCCTGGATCTGTTTTTGTTCATCAGTTTATGTTGTTCACTATATTCTACAAATGAGTGAGATCATGTGATATTTAACTTTCTCTGACTGACTTATTTCACTTAGCATAATGCTCTCCAGCTCCATCCATGCTGTTGCAAATGGTAGGAGTTCCTTCCTTTTTACAGCAGCATAGTATTCTATTGTGTAGATCAGTGGTCGGCAAACTGCGGCTCGCGAGCCACATGCGGCTCTTTGGCCCCTTGAGTGTGGCTCTTCCACAAAATACCACGGCCTGGGCGAGTCTATTTTGAAGAAGTGGCGTTAGAAGAAGTTTAAGTTTAAAAAAATTGGCTCTCAAAAGAAATTTCAATCGTTGTACTGTTGATATTTGGCTCTGTTGACTAATGAGTTTGCCAACCACTGGTGTAGATGTACCACAGTTTTTTAATCCACTCATCTGCTGATGGGTACTTAGGCTGTTTCCAAATCTTAGCTATTGTAAATTGTGCTGCTATGAACATCCTTTCTGATTTGTGTTTCTAGTTTCTTAGGATGTATTCCTAGGAGTGGGATCACTGGGTCAAATGGAAGTTCCATTTTTAGTTTTTTTTTTTTAATTTAAATTTCTTTATTGATTAAGGTATCACATATTTGTCCTCATCATTTTTAGTTTTTGAGGAAACTCCATACTGTTCTCCACAGTGGCTGCACCAGTCTGCATTCCCACCAGCAGTGCATGAGGGTTCCTTTTTCTCCGCATCCTCGCCAGCACTTGTCATTTGTTGATTTGTTGATGATAGCCATTCTGACAGGTGTGAGATGGTATCTCATTGTCGTTTTGATTTGCATCTCTCGGATGATTAGTGACTTTGAGCATGTTTTCATCTGTCTCTTGGCCTTCCTTATGTCTTCTTTTGAAAATCTATTTAGGTCCATTGCCCATTTTTTGATTGGGTTGTTGATCTTCCTTTTGTTAAGTTGTATGAGTTCCCTGTAAATGTTGGAGATTAAACATTTATCTGTGATAACATTGGCAAATATGTTCTCCCATGCAGTGGGTTTTCTTGTTGTTTTTTTGATGGTTTCTTTTGCTGTGCAGAAGCTTTTTATTTTGATGTAGTCCCATTTGTTTATTTTTTCTTTAGTTTTCATTGCCCTAGGAGCTGTATCAGTGAAGATATTGCTTCGACACATATCTGAGATTTTGCTGCCTGTGGATTCCTCTAATTTTTTATGGTTTCCCGTCTTACGTTTAAGTCCTTTATCCATTTTGAGTTTATTTTTGTGTATGGTGTAAGTTGGTGGTCTAGTTTCATTTTTCTGCATGTACTAGTATCTGACCAAATTTTCCAGCACCATTTATTGAAGAGACTGTCTTTACTCCATTGTATGCTTTTGCCTTCCTTTGTCAAATATTAATTGAGCATAGTGGTTTGGGTCAATTTCTGGATTCTCTGTTCTATTCCATTGGTCATATGTCTGTTCTTGTGCCAGTACAGGCAGTTTTGAGAACAGTGGCTTTGTAATTCAGCTTGATGTCTGGTATTGAGATCCCTCCTACTTTGTCTTCTTTCTCAGGATCGCTGCAGCTATTTGGGGTCTTTTTTTATTCCAGATGAATTTTTGGAGAGTTCATTCAAGATATGTGAAATATGCTGTTGGTATTTTAATGGGGAGTGCATTGAATCTATAGATTTCTTTGGGTAGTATGGACATTTTAATGATGTTGATTCTACCAATCCATGAACATGGTATGTTCTTCCATCTGTTTACGTCTTCCTCTATCTCTTTTTTCAATGTCCTGTAGTTTTCTGAGTAGAGGTCTTTTACCTCCTTAGTTAAGTTTATTCCTAGGTATCTTAATTTTTTGTGTGCAATGGTAAATGGGATTGTTTTTTAAATCTCTCTTTCTGTAAGTTCACTATTGGTGTATAAAAATGCCATAGATTTCTTGGCGTTAATTTTGTATCCTGGTACATTGCCGAATTCATTGATTAAGTCTAATAATTTTTTGATGGAGTCTTTAGGGTTTTCTATGTACAGTATCATGTCATCTGCGAATAATGACAATTTTAATTCTTTTCCAACTTAGATGCCATTTATTTCTTCTTCTTGTCTGATTGCTATGGCTAGCACTTCCAGTACTATGTTGAACTGGAGTGGGGTTTTATGTTTTTGCCCTTAGCACTGTCTTTTCCCCTAAAAGGCTGGTGGTCTCCATACACTGCCCTGAGTGCACTGTTGGCTCCTTGTGTGATGTTTTGAATGACAACAATCTCTTCAGTGTGGCTGATTGCGCCTCCCCTCTCTCATTTCTTCTGGGGTCTCACCCAATCTCTGTTTTGGTGACTTCAGTCTTGGACCTTTCCCATCAACCTTTGACTGATTTGTTTTGTTGCCTATTTGACATCTCCACTTGCCATGCTAACAAGTATCTTAGATGTAACAGGTCCAAAACTGAACTTGTGAACTTCCTACCACTGTATTTCATTGGAACGTTTGCTGCTATTTGGACTTTATTTTAGGGCTCAATATGTTAAATATATATAATAATAATTTAAAAAATAATTTAAGCAGAGTTAGAAATTATTCTTTTAAATACATTAGCAGTAAAGGCATGTAGAAATACAATGATTACAAAATTTATTACTGCATGTAAATCTTAAAAAAATATATGCACGTAGTTTTTTCTTTATCCTCACCTGAGGATATTTTTTTCCATTGATTTTTTTAGAGAGAATGGAGGGGAGTAGGAGGTGGTGGGCGGGGAGAGGGAGAAAGAGGTGAGAGAGACACATCAACTGGTTGCCTCCCACATGCGCCTGGATCAGGGCCAGGGATGGAGCCTGAAACCGAGGTATGTGCCTTTGACCGGGAATCAAACCTGTGACCCTTTGGTCTGAGAGCTGATGCTCCAACCACTGAGAAAAACCGGCCAAGGCTATATGCATGTAGTTTTAATTAATTTCTCTAGCACCATTCCACTTGTAGGGTACAGTGATTTTATAGAATTTTACCTCTGCACCTCCTGGGGCACGACAGACCAGCCAGCAGGCGAGGCTTTGCACTTCTGAGCCATTATTTGTTAGGTTGAGTGACTTAAGGTTCTAAGAAGATTTGGACCTTAAGTTCAGCTTGAGCTCCTGTTTTAGATTAAACTATAATAATGATTCTGTCTTATGCTGAGCTTCCCACAGCCTGGCTTGGGACCCAGTCAGTTGCTGCCCCAGACATTTAAAGGCACCTTGCTTTCTGGTCAGAACTCTGTATTTCAGGCCCTTTGCTTTCTCCTGCCTCAAGTCATCAAAACAGCTACTTGGAAAATAACGTTTTTCTTGTGGAAAGCAGTGTTAGAGGCTAAAATCTTGACTTTAGGCTATTTATGAGTGTGGTGGCCACTTTTAGTGAGAACTGGAGACAGCTTTTATGGCCATGAGTTCACAGTGAATTCCTTTTAATCCAATTAAATTGTTATTAGGTCCATTAAAAATTCTTATTCTAATATAAAAAAACACCTGAATTTGTTCTTTTCTACAATATAGTTATTGAACCTTTGGCCAGAAATTAATTCTGTGTCCTCCCTTTTTATAATCCTCATATGTTTCATTAACTGTCATCTAGTTACTTTGCTGGTGAATGTTGAGTAGGCAGTTTACAAAAGGAACGTTAGTACAGACAAATATGAGAAGATGCCAAACTGAGTGTTAATGAATAATGTATTCTTGTCATTCTTGGACCCATCTTGTTGGCATATTTTGAGAAGGTTTATAAGAAGTTTGGCAAGGAATCACAGAGATCTAACTCTCACATCATCATTTTGTGACTGGAGGGAGATGAGTTTCTGGAGGGCTCTTAGTCCTGTTGTACCAGAAACTTTAGAAATATTCAGGCATTTTGGTTAAAAATTCTCTTCTTTAGAATTTATCTTCAGGAAATAATTAGATAACCACTAATTTTATGTACAGAAAATGTTCATTATATCATGAGTTCAAATCATTAACAATTGGAAGCAGCCCAAATGCCCAGTAGTAAAGGATTCAGTAAATTAGTTACTGTACTTTCACAGCACAATCAATTATTAGGTGGCTATTAGTGTTTACAGGAATGATTCATGAGGTGAAGAAATCTGCCAGCATATGAGGCCAAAGTGTATGTTTTTGTGTATTTTAAAGGTCTCAAGGAGGTACAACCAAAGGTCTATGGTATCTGCTTCTGCGAGCTGGTATCTGCTAGTATTTTTTTATACATACTGATAAGTTTCCTAAATTTTCTTAAATGAACATATGTACATCACTTTTATATTCATAGGAGAAACAACATATTTTTCTTTTAACCCTTTACTCGCTTGCTTTTTTCGATTCCTTTATTCTACTGCTAACCGTGTCGAGTCACACTCAACATCCGAGTGCAAAGGGTTAATTAGAGAATAATTATGTGAAAAGTAGTTTGATCTTTGATATATAGAAGCATTTTTCTAACCATAAAAACAATGCAAGCAATTTCAAATAATAGGTAAGTTTGATTTTCAGAGAAAATTTCTTTGAATATCAATAAACATTAGTAATAGGCTAAAAAGCTGTTATGGACATTTTCTACAAATATACAAATCTGGATATATTAAATTGTTTTGAAAGCACATGTGATCTATCTCATTTTGTTTTAAAAATTATAAATTTTATAATGAGAAACTACTAGAAGAAAATACTGCTGTCAGTGCTACTGTCTGGACATTGGAGGTGCTTTTAAATATATTTCTTGCACTTTCTGCACTTTTCAAACTTTATACACCAAGAGTTGGTATGTATTTTACAATAACAGGATACACACTCATCATAAAGAGTAGGGACTGAGCACCTGGCCTGCTGTCCCTGCCAGGGCCTGGCACTGGTTGACAACCTGCTCATGGGGAGGTCCCAGGAAGGCACATGCAGAGCTAATTCTCTATCACTGATTGAAAAAACTCTTATTCAGGGAGTTGTCTAGAAAGTCTAGTAGATGTATTTTAAGTAGCTTCAATCCCCTGGTGAGAGGCCAAACAGATTTCCCTTGTCTGATTCTGCTAACGAGAGTGACCCACTCAGAAAACTAAGAATGTAAAAATAATAAGGTTTAACATTTTAATTTAATAAGTCTGTGTGTGATTGACATAAAAATTATTTTATAAGTTATTGGAAGTTGATAGTGCATTAAGTTCAATATTATTCAAAAGGATTGAAACATGGATGTGCGTATCTGTATTCACACACGTGGAGTATGATAAATCTTCAATAGCAAATGAAACAAACAATGCACCCTCCTGGGTTGTGGCAGCTACTGTAAGCATAACCCCGAGCTTCTGAGCAGAGGAAACTTGCACTAGGGAGTGTGGGAAGATGAAGAGCCTGCTGTCCCAGGGCAGAGAGCACAGACATGCCACGTAGGACAAAGCCAGGCCCAGGTCAGGTGAGGGGCTCTCAGAGTCTGCATTCATTGGCCTTGTTGACCACATCACCACTAGGTATTGGCCTTATCCAAGATAGTATTTTTTGAGGTGGAGGAGTAAAGAAGTTCAACTGCCTGGCTACCTCGTTTCTTTTCTGCTGAGACCATCACCAAGAGTATAATTATTTCAAAACAGTAATTGCATTGGTGGGTTCTGTGGTAGGAATGAAGTTGAATCAGCTTTGCCTATCCTCCCCCTGCAGAAGCTCTTTTAAATTCTAATTACCCCAGACTTCTAGTTGGCACTGCAGAACTCTGAATCCACTCTGCTGCAGGAGGTGAGTTAATGAGACACTTGGTCTCCCAAATCTGGAGAAATTTGGAGTCAAGGCTGTCTTCCTTGTGACATCAGATCTTTGCTATGGCCTGTTTAGTTTTAGGTAAAAACAGTGATATTTGCTCTTCCCTTATTGAGATCTGTCAAGAATCAGTTGGGCCATATTTATATGTATGTTTTTAATGGTACATGGGACTTGTTTGAATCAGGAATGGTAAGACCAGCAGATAAGGAAAGGACTGTCATGAAGAAAGAAGTTGAGCCTCATGGGTCCCTAGAAATCGAAGGCACGCTATGCCATGCACAACTGCACAGCGAAGCACCAGGGTTGGTTAGGAGCCAGAGGAGGCTAGGTATGAGATTGATTGTGGTTTCCATGGGGAGGAACAGGTGAGACAAGGTCAGCAGGCTCAGGATGGGCTGATTTGATCGTCTAGCACAGTGGTTCTCAACCTTTCTAATGCCGCGACCCTTTAATACAGTTCCTCATGTTGTGGAACGTGTTGCGACCCTGCAGCCTAAGACCATCGGAAAACACAGATATTTACATTACGATTCATAACAGTAGCAAAATTACAGTTATGAAGTAGCAACGAAAATAATTTTATGGTTGGGGGTCACCACAACATGAGGAACTGTATTAAAGGGTCGCGGAATTAGAAAGGTTGAGAACCACTGGTCTAGCAGGTTCTGGAACAGAGGGGCTGTCCCTGATCATCTGGTACCTAGCCCTGGATGAGTAGGGGTTGGGGTTGGCATAGTATGAGAACCCATAGCAGAGGGGTGGAGTGTGGGCTCTGATTGGTGGGTTTGCATGTGAAAGGTACTCTGGTGCATTGTTTATCCTATCTCTAGGAATAGGCTAACACTAGGAGGGCAGACTTCCAGGATCAGCAAGGCCCAGATGTCAAAGCATAACCATAACACAGAAAATGTAAAACATGGTTAACAAAGTGTGGACTGTTTCTGGACTATCCATTCTGTTCCTTTGACCAGTTTGTTTATTTTTATGACAAGCTTTATCTTGAAGTAAGACAGTATAAGTTCTTTTACGTTGTTCTCTATTTGAAAGTTGTTTTGGCTGTTTTATTCTCTTTGTATTTCCATGTAGATTTTAGACTCAGCTTAGCCTGCTCTGATTTTGATGGATATTTTATTGAATTGATAGATGAACTTGGTGTGGTTGGCATCTTGTGCAATGGAAGTGCTGAGAGGGGACATCCTGGCTTTGTTCCTGATTTTGGGGGGTAAGCACTCAGTCTCTCACCCTTATGTGAAAGTGCTCTTATATTCCAAGTTTGCTGAATTTTTTCATGATTGATACTGAATTTTGTCAAATGCCTTTTCTGCATCTATTGAGATGATCATATAGTTTTTCTTTTCTTTTTTTGTTTTTCTTTTTTAGTCAGTTTATATGGTCCATCCACATAAAAGTCAATTACATTGATTTTAAAAAAACCCCACCATGAAACCAATTGCATCTCTAGTTGAAATCCGCTTTGTCGTGAATTTTTATGTTTTAGGATTTCATATGCTAAGATTTAACAATTTTAACATCTATACGAGGAATATTGATGTGTTAACTTGTGTCTTTTTGTGGTTTTGTTACCAGATTAATGCTGCATCATAGAATGAGTTGGGAAGTATTCTCTTATATTCAGTTTTCAGAATGAGATAGTAAGGAATTGGTATTATTTTTTCCTTGAATATTTGATAAAATTCGCTATTGAACCATGTGGTTGGCTTTTTTTTTTTTTTTTTGTGGGAAGGTGTTTTTTTTTTTTGTGGGAAGGTTTTTAGCTTGAATTCGATTTCTTGAATACATATAGATTTATCTAATTCTTCTTGAGTGAGTTTTTATAGCTTGATTCTTCTAATTTTTTCATCTAAGTTATTAAATTTATTGGCATGCAATAGTTTCTAATATTTCCTTGTTATATTATATTTTAATACTTATTTGTTATTGAAGTAAACTTTACATAAGATGCAATTAATCATTTTAACATGTACAATTCAGTGGCATTCAGTGCATTCAATATTGTGTAAACACCACCAGTTTCAGAATTTTTTAACTTGTCCATCACACCAAAGAGTCCATTATGTAGTCACTCCCTGTTTCTCCCTTTCCCCATCCCCTGGACACCAATAATCTGCTTTTTATCTGTGGGGATTTATGTATTTTGGATATTTTATATAAATGGAATTATACAATATGGTGGCCTTTTGTATCTGGCTTCTTTCACTTATATCACGTTTTTAAGGTTTATCTGAGTTGTAGTGTGTATCAGTACTTTATTCCTTTTTATGGCTGCAGAATGTTCCATTTTATGGCTATATCACTGTTACAGAATTTACCAGGCGACCGAAAAATACGCAGGAGTACCGGAGGCACAGGAAAAACCCATTTACTTTCAGATGTTTCACTGTACTAGTATAGGACTCAGGGGAGGCTGTTTCTTTCCAAATCCTGAACAAGCCAATATGGAGGAAGCTTTACCTTTATACCCTTTGGTTTCTTTGTCCCCCAAATATGGGATGGAACTTCCGGACTTTTCACGGGATTTACAAAAAGCCCCATTTGTTGGGGTTGGGGCTGTGAGACCACATCTAAAGGCCAGGCCTGGCGCCAGTGCTGATAACTCCGTCTGGGGGTTGTGTATTGTTCATGGTTTATGGCCTCTCTAAAATGGGAGTAGTACTTAGGTAAACAGGTCTTGCAGGACCAGATAATTAAAGAAGGGGCAGTGACTAGACTATAGGCTAACAAGAATGTGCATTAGGTTATTGGCACAGATTCAGATTGCTAGCCCCCCAAAAATGTCTCATTTTCCCCATCATCACAATTTATTTATTCATTTATCTGTTGATGGACATTTAGTTTGTTTCCAGATTTTGGCTATTGTGAATAGTGTTGCTATGAACAAGTATCTGTTTGATTCACTGCCTTCATTTATTTTGGATATATACCTGGACATTGTTAGGCAGTTCCTAGTTTAGTACACCAGTTTTGTCTGGTGTTAATATGGCCCTTCTGCTGAGGCGACACTCTTCCAAGAGCTCAGCCCTGTGGCCCCTGTGCCATAAGGTTCCCTGGTCTGGTTGTTGAGAGTGAACATATTTCTAGAGCTGTGGGAGCTACAATGCCTGTTGTCCTGTTTTGTTGTTGTTGTTGTTGTTGTTGTTTTTTCAGTTGGCTCTTTCTGGTTGCATGTAGCTACTCACTCACATGTGCTGATTGGTGTCCAGGTGAAGACTGAAGTGAACCACCTCCCTGCCCCGTCCCCACCCCCACCCCCACCCCCCCAGGTCTCTGTAACACTTCTCTGTGTGGCCCTCTCCTTTCTGGTACTTGGTCCTGCTCATTTTAGTCTCCGTGAATCACAACCTTGTTTCTTCCTCTCAGGACTTCCTTTACTTTACCTCCCCACCCCACTCCCTTCCCACATTATGGCCTGGAAACTCTCAATAAACTTCAGACTGGGCAATCAGGATGCATCACTTAGTTCTTTCCCTCAGGGATCATTTTCCTGTGATGCCTGTTGTCCCATGTCTGAACTCCCTGTCTCGGGTCTTTTATCTGTTTTTTGTTTTGTTTTCAAAAATTTGAAGTGGGATAGTCGATTCCTTTTCTTCTGTCATGGATAGAAGTGGATATCCTCCTTTGACAGTTTCTGACACCCCCATCCTCTTCAATCCTCACTGGACTGAGGTCTTTGGGCTGCCTAAAGGAGTCTCTGGTGTTGTTTACCTGTCATTGAAGTTTGCACAGGTAGGCCTCCTTTGTCCGGTTAGGGTTTAGGGAAATCTGGTCTCTGAGTATTCATTTGTCGGTATCTTTTAAGTTTCAGACTCAGTTTATACTCTAACCACTTTTTATAGAATTCTTTCTCTGGAAAACTGCCTTGACTTTTCAAATAACTGATTTATGATTATGTTTTAAAAATAAATTACTTTGGTTTGATGAAGTTTGATGTCTAAGGTAACAGAGCATTCTTTGTATTATTTTCTACATGTGATTTACAATTATAATATTTTTTAACCTGTTTACAGGGTTATCTACAAGAGAGACGGTCTTCACATGGTTCCATGTAAGTAGTGCTTCTTACAATGCCTTTATAGAGATTATGTCTTTAAATTGAGTGGTTCTTTCTATGTCAGTTGATTTTTAAAATCTTGCTTGCGTATGAAGCCACGTGTGTTGCTGCCCTTCATTGTGGCCTGGTTTTATGTCACATGAGGGACCTGTTATAGGTCAGGGTGCAACAACAGAGCCTGTGATATGCACAATTTCCCTTCTAGCTTTTGCAGAAACAATGTTGAAAAAGAAGCAGTTTTTTCCTTTTATATTAACCTTTCTTCTCCAAAGTTAACCTGATCAAACTGTCCAGCACTGGACCTCATGGTGAGTTGTTAGTGTGCCCTGCCCAGACACATGCCTTTGCCCCATGCTCCAGCAGTGCCCATCAACCAGGCAGTGATGAGTTTGTGCTATGACCATGATGGCATGTCTAGGTCTTGTGGATACCTCTTTGTGGCTGTACTCCAGTTTGCAAAACTACCTTGAAATTATTCCTTTTCAGTTTATCCTTAAGAGGTCTGTTTTTCTAAAATTTATAATAGTATTTTCTAAAAATTTTCAGCAGTCTTTCATGGGATACAAACGTAGTCATAAGAGCAGCTAATATTTATGAAGTGCCTGGTTTGTGTCAGCTATGCTGGTCTGAATACTTTGCTCAGTCCCCAAAGGACCCCATAGAGGTAGGTACTGTTCCACCCACTTCCAAGGCTCAGGAAGGTGATGTCACTGTGGTGGTCAGTGGTGAGATTGGGATTTGAGCTGAGGCCTTTAGACTTCA
Organism: Cnephaeus nilssonii; assembly: GCF_951640355.1. Taxonomy (NCBI): domain Eukaryota; kingdom Metazoa; phylum Chordata; class Mammalia; order Chiroptera; family Vespertilionidae; genus Cnephaeus; species Cnephaeus nilssonii. The sequence continues at coordinate 9,203,121 of NC_137074.1, forward strand.
CAAGCACGAGTCTTCATGGGGTAGGATAAGTGGAAGCTGCTTTGATGATGTGAGGTGGGCTTCGATGGCAGCCCCAAGTGGCCACCATTCTGGTGGGAGGGTGATATAGATACAGCCCACTGACCTTCCAAGGACTGTTTCCTGCAGCAGGGCAGTGACTTCATCAGCAGCCCCTTGGGAGATGGTGGCGAAGGAGTTGGGGGCACATGCACATAGGTATTTAGGGCTGGTGGTTAACTGAATCCAGACCAACATTTGAAGAGGAGAGTTTTTAATTAACAAATTATTTGAACAAAGACCTTGTTTGTTCTTTCCTTTATTCAGCAAGTATTTATGGAATGCCTGTGATGTGCCAGGCACTCTTCTGGAATGCCTTTAGCTTATATCCTTGTGGGGGTCATGAAACATAAATCTTATAAATAACTGTATCAGGTGGTAATGCTGCTGTGGAGGAAACGAAGAAGGGGGAGGGCCTTAGGAGTGCTGGATGCAGTTTTGAGTGGGCAGTCAGTGCGAGCCCTGAGAAGGGGGCATCTGAGCAGAGCCATGAAGGAGGTGCAGGAGTGAGCCCTTTGGGTGTTGGAGAGTGAAGGGCTCCAGGCCAAGGGGAGCTGGAGCAGAGGCTCTGGGCGGTGTGTCTGGCCAGTGTGGCTGGAGCCAAATGGAGTGGAGGAGCAGAGGCAGGAGATGAGGTCAGTGGGCAGTAGGGACACAAGGGCCTAGAGGGTCATCCTGAGGCTACTCTTGCTCCAAGAGGAATGGGGGCTGAGTGTTGGGGTGGGGAGCCAGGGAGTCTTTTTTCAGACTAAAGCTGTTTCATAGAGGACATCCAAATTCCTTCTGGCTTGGGACCAATGTTGTAATTGTGCAAATCTGAATCTAATTTTCACAGAAACCCAAGGGAAAGACCCCTGGAACTCAGGCATATAAACAACATTCTATATGGGCCTCTTTCCCCTTAGACTTTGGTGTTGTCCAAATTCCTCCACCTGAGTTCGGACTGGATATAGCTCTGAAGATGAATCAGCATGCCAGGGTAGGCTAGGCTGGCTGAGTTACCCAACCTGTCTGTGGTGTACAGCATGGTGGGTTCCGCATCAGAAGAGAGACAGAGACAAACAATGCGTTTGAACCATCAAGACTGTGGTTCCGGAGGGTTGCAATGGGGACTCTGGGAATTCCCTGAGGCTTGGTTAAGTGAAGGCAGCCAGCTTTTTATAGGACACCTGTGGCCTTTTCTGCAGGTTTGGAGGGGGCTATTAGGAGCACTTAGCTGGCTGGAACAGAAATGGCTCTGCTTCCCTTGGCAATCTTGGTTGAGTCCTGCAGTGTCTTCCGGTGGGATTCCTGGGGGTGGGATGAGCCAGTACAGAGCTCATCTGCAGTGGGTGATGCCCAGGGGAACTGGTGGCTTTGGAAGAACTTGAGTTTCCATTTGCATGTCTCTGAGAACTTGCCACACTTTCTTTGAGGTGAAGGGCATCTGAACATAGTGAAGCTGCAGATGGACTTCTGGCCTGTGCTTAGACAAAGCAAGGCTCATCAGCTGGCTGGGGGCAGAGCCCTTTCTGGGCCCAGCTCAGGGCTGGGCCTTAGACTACATTTAGAGCAGGAAATTAAGAGGTAATGATAATGAGAATTTGTTGAAAAATTTATTTACTTTGAAATCTTTTAGTCTTTGTAATATTGAATTGGTTATTTGCTTTTCACAGTCCCCCCCCCCCCCCCCTGCATTGTATTAAAATAACAGCTTTCTCTATAGAATTGGAAATTTTGGAACATTTGAAAAAAAGAACTTTAAAACTCACCAAAATGAGTACAGACAGGAGAACTGTGCCGATGAGCTGCTGACCGGGACTCCTCCCTCAAAGGACCCTTCCTGCTGTGTCCTCCTTGGTGACCCTGCTGCCCATAGCCAGCAGTTCACAGGGCCGCTCTGCGATCATTTTCTCACATACCACTGGCTCCTTCTTGTGTTTGAGTGTGTCTTCTGGGCACAAGAACTGCGTGGTATTTTGGGGAGACCATGCAGCCCTGCAGACTGGTCAAGGGCCTTGGCACAGCATCCATCCCTGCCCTGACCCTGGCCATACCTCTCCAGTGGATTTGCTTTTTTTTAATCTGAGACCATGATTGTACATCTGATCTTCCTTTCTCAGATTTCAGTCTCAACTGGTACTGTGCCTCTTTCCCATCTGGAATTCTGCCAACCCACTTCTCTGCCCAGTGCTCCCTGTGTCCTAGGGCAGGCCCCCTCTCCTTTACTTAGGGACTTGCTGCTACCTAAGTTGTGCCACCTCTCTCTTGGGCTTCAGGTTCTTCTCACTGACAAATCACCTCTGTTAGCATCCAAAATGATTCGATAGCCCCCATCTTAAAAAAAAAAATTCTTTCCTTGCTTTTCAGCCAAAATAGGAAATTAATTTCGCAGGGACCTCTGTTTCTTTTAAAAACTCACTAAAAGGGCACAAGCTACCAAGAGATTAAGAGAGAAGGTGACAGAATTTGGGAATTTGGGAGACAGATGGACAAGCAGAGGGACCTAGCAGATCTGAAAAATATAAAGCTAAGAGGCATGTGTGTGTGTGTGTGTGTGTGTGTGTGTGTGTGTGTGTTTTGGGGGGGCTGGGAGTTGAATGTACTGAATTGCAACAGTTGTCCCCTCCCCGACCCCCCATCCCCAAGTCTTAGGAATGACATCCTATATAATAAAAGGCTAACATGCAAATTGACCAAACAGCAGAACGACCGGTTGCTATGACATGCACTGACCACCAGGGCACAGATGCTCAATGCAGGAGCATCCCTCTGTTGGTCAGTGCACTCCCACAGGGAGAGCACCACTCAGCCAGAAGCCCTGAGCTGGGCTCACAGCTGGTGAGTGCAGTGGTGGTGGCAGGAGCCTCTCGCACCTCCACGGCAGCACTAAGGATGTCCTACTGATGGCTTAGGAGTAGGCCTAAGCCGTCAGTTGGACATTCCCCGAGGGCTCCCGGACTGCGAGAGGGCGCAGGCCAGGCGGAGGAACCGCCCCCCACCCTGTCCTGAGTGCATGAATTTCGTGCATCGGGCCTCTAGTTACCATATAACTCTGAAAATTGGGCTAGGGGTGGGATGGGGGCAGCAATAAAAATAGGGCTGAAATAGGAAATTGGTGTAAAGCCTGTTTAAGAATCAGTCAGACTCTCAGCCCCCTCCCCCATCTAGCCTGACAATCCCTTCCCCACCCTGGCTGAAGACTGTAGTTTCTTCCCCTGGGGCGTGGGCCGAAGTCTTTAGGCATAGTAGAGGGGACTGTTCTAAACAAAAGTGGAGCCAGCCCCTGCTCTGTTGGCCCAAGAACATTGGAAATCTGAGATGGACTATTGGATGTGAGTTAGTGGAGCAGGCAGGATGAGGCCTGGGAGCAGGAAGATGGTGCCTCCAGGAGAGGATCACAGGTTGTTCCCTGCTGTGTTTGAGTAATCCCTGGCTGAGAGTTTGAAGATAAATTGGCATGAGTACCGGGACACTCAGCAAGCCCTTATTACCTCCAGGATGCCCCTACATAGTACAAGAAGGGGGATGCAGCAGGAGGAGGAATAAGGTTCCAGAGCTCCCACGTGCATATCTTGACAGTGTCCTGAGAGTTGGTACTAAAGACTGATGGTCAGACCTGAGCAGGTGGAGAGGTGCATGGGTGGCTCTGAGGGTTAATTCTCATGTTCATAGTAGGAGGTTAGTGGATGACACAGACTGTAAAGTCAAGAAGAGTGAACTGAACCGGGAAATTAGAAATGCGAAGAGAAATATCAAAAGAAGAGAAAAGAACCAAGAGAGATGCTTGTGGGAAGGAACTGTTTTCATCATAAGCTTTATGGAATTCTTTGACTTTAATTATGTTCATTTATAATTTTGTTAAAAATAAAATTGAAAGGTTATATAGCAAATAACTGTTTTACAAAATAATAGTTATGAAAGCAGGGTCTCTCTATACCCTCCTGTGTTCCTGCCAGGGCAAAGCTGGACTGTGTGGCCATCTGGTCCTTGCCAGCAGGGCTTTGTCTGTACCACTGGGTTGGTTCACGTGGCCTCTGCCTCCTGAATCTGGTGAAAAAGTCTTTCTTCCGGGGCTTGAGCTCTGCAGCTTTAGACCCATAGAGCAACCCCTTCCCACAACGCCACACTCTCCTGGTCCCATGTTTGTTTGTGTCCTTCTCCCCCATGATTGTGTGAACAGCTCTTTCCTGATGCTCAGTGAGGACCCTGCTGGTGGTTGGTGCTTGGGGGTCTACTGGGCCCATGGCACAGCTGCAGATGTTTTGGTCTGTTTCACCGAAGACTTCATATCAGGGATTAAGGTGCATATGTCCTTCTGTGCCCTGCTTTTAACCAGAATGGAATACTGCAAAATGTTCCATGTCACCCAGTTTGAAAAATCTCATTTTTTAAAGGTTGCATAGTTTCCACTCTATGGATGGTAGGTATTAAATCATTTCCTTTTTGTTTAATGAATTTGGGTTTTTCTCAGCTCTGTTACTAACAACAGTTAGTGGAGAGGTGAGAATTGGCTTCCCCTCTTCGTGAGGCAATGTGTAGTATTCATCTATATAGAATTCCTGGGTTAAAGGACATAGATAATTTAAGACGTATAATGTGTAACTGCCAAATTGACCTCAAGGTGGCTAAATGAGAGCAACACACAGTGAGTGTTATTGTATGCCCAAGAATACAGGTGTACAACGGATCCAGCTATTCCACTATAGTTATTTAGTCTTTTCTTTGTTTTTTTTTTTTTTAATCTTTATTGTTGAAAGTATTATAGATGTTCCCCATTCTTCCCGTCATTGCCCTCCTCTACCCAGTTCCAGTCCTGCCCTAGGACTGTGTCCATAGGTAATGTATATATGCATATAAGATTTTTGGTTAATCTCTTCCCACCATCCTCCCCGCTTCCCTCTGAAATTTATTAAGCTGTTCCATGTTTCCAGTTTATTTTGTTTATTAGATTTCTTGATTCAACTGTTGATAGATATGTATATATTGCCATTTTATTGTTCATATTTTTTATTTTTATTTTTCTTCTTCCTCTTTTTAAAGAATACCCTTGAACATTTCATGTAATACTGGTTTGGTGGTGATGAACTCCTTTAGCTTTTTCTTGTCTGTGAAGCTCTGTATCTGACCTTCAATTGTAAATGATAGCTTTGAATATTCTTTGCCATTCCCTTCTGGCCTGCAAAGTTTCTGTTGAGAAATCAGCTGATAGTCGTATGGGTGCTCCCTTGTAGGTAACTAACTGTTTTTCTCTTGCTGCTTTTAAAATTCTCTCTTTGTCTTTAACCCTTGGCATTTTAATTATGATGTGTCTTGGTGTGGGCCTCTTTGGGTTCTTCTTGTTTGGGACTCTGCAATTTCTGGACTTGTAAGTCTATTTCTTTCACCAGGTAGGATAAATTTTTTGTCATATTTTTTCAAATAGGTTTTCAATATCTTGCTTTCTCTCTTCTCCTTCTGGCACCCCCATAATGCACTGTTGGTACGCTTGAATTTGTCCCAGAGGTTCCTTACACTATCTTGATATTTTTGGATTCTTTTTTCTTTTTGCTCTTCTGATTGGGTGTTTTTTGCTTCCTCATACTCCAAATCATTGATTTGATTCTCAGAATCCTCTACTCTACTGTTCCCTGTAAAATATTCTTTATTTCAGTTAGTGTGTGCTTAATTTCTGACTGGTCCTTTTTCGTATCTTTGAAATTCTTACCAAGATCCTTGAAAATCTCACTAAGTCCCTTGAAGCTCTCATTAAGATCCTTGAGTAACCTTATAATCATTATTTTGAACTCTATGTCCAGTAGTTTGCTTGCTTTCATTTCTTTCATTTGTGACCTGTTTCTTTGTCTCCACATTTTGGTTGCTTACCTGTGTTTGTTTATACGTATTAGTTAGAATTGCTTTGTCTCCTGGAATTGGTAGAGTGGCCTTATGTCATAGGTGTCCTGTAGGGCCCAGTGGCTTAGCCTCCCCATTCACCTGAGCTAGGAACTCTAGGTGTACCCCTGTGTGGGCTGTGTGTACAGTCTTGTTATAGTTGAGCCTTGATTGCTGCTGGTGTCACTGGAAGGAATGACCTGCGGGCCAATTGGCTATGAGGACCAGCTGCAACTACAGTGGAAGAGCTGCTTTGCAGGAGCTACCCCTATGGAGCAGGACTTGTTTTAGTGGTGCTTTGGTGCTCACTGAGTCTGCCCTTTGAGTGTGTTGTTTGTGGATATGTAGAGTTGTAATCTGCTATAGTCTGAAGCTGTCCACCACATGCACTGGCTCTGGGGCCTCTCAGGAGGTGCAAAGTCAGCCACTGCCTGAGGCCACCTGGCAGGAGCTACAGAGAGATCTGCAGATGGCTGCTACTTGTATTGGGTTTGGAAGTGCCCAGCAAGGCCCAGCTGTGAAGCAAGGCAGGGTGGTGTTAGTGCCAGGTCTTGGATCTTTTACTGATAAGTTTGGGGCACTCTGATGCTAGCTGCTGCTTGTTTGAGCAAAGTCTGAAGTGTGAGCCAGGACAGGCCATTCCTATGAAAAGCTACTGCAAACAGCTTGGGTGGGGCTGCAAATTGGATGGGGCAGGGTTTCAGGGAATCACCAGGGCTGAGCAAACAGTGTGGGCCATGCTGATGGAAACTCAGATATGGCTGCCAGTCAGCTCTGAGAAGGGGGAGGTCCTAGCACAGGAACAATGATCCCTGTGAGCACCCCTGTATGGGAGAAAGCCACCCCCGAGTTCCTGCCCCGATGCCAGACAGTCCAGTTCCTCCCTGTATTCCTTGGTTCCTCAATGTCACCACCTGGCACTGAAGCTCAGAAGAAGCAGGACTGTGTAAGTCCATGTGCTGGCTCTTTAAGAGGAGCTGTCTGGGTCTCCAGCAGTCTCCATGTCACTCAGCCACAATCCCCGCTGGTTTTTATAGCTCGAAGTTATGGGGATTTCTCTTCCCAACTCTGGAACCCTAGGCTGAGGGTCTGGTGGGGGCTGAGCAAACTGGCCAGGGCTTTAACCTGTTTTCTAACCAATGTATCAGGCTCTCGATTTTCTTTCAAGACACTTTAAACACCATCTCATTGGTGTGTTTTTTTAATATATTTTTTTTATTGATTTCAGAGAGGAAGGGAAGGGGGAGAGAGAGATAGAAACATCTATGATGAAAGAGAATTATTGATGGGCTGCCTTCTGCGCACCCCCTGTCGGGGATCATGCCCACAATCCAGGCATATACCCTGACAGGGAATCAGACCGTGACCTCCTGGTTTATAGGTCGACGCTCAAACACTGAGCCACACTGGCCAGGCCCATTGGTTTTTATATGACCTGTTCTCATCAAATGTTTGTTATTTCCAATCTTTGTTCTAAAATGTTCTAGGTGATTTTCCCCTGTTGAGGAAGACTATACTTTTGTTGTTGTTTACAATTTTAAAGCTTGACATTCAGAGAACGTGGCCTGTCTAGCTCAGTGAAGATGGGCACAGTGAACCCTTGGGGATGTGGTTGTCATGTAGGCGTGGTGACCCGAACTTGGCCAGGGCTTATGGTTGTTGGCTGGGGTCCTGCAGAGGAGGACACAGTGAGTCACTGGGGTGAGGAGGGAGCACACAGAAAGTGTGGTACACCCAAGAGTGACACATAGAGAATGTCACTGGGGAAATGGGAAGAGCACGTGCAATGAGAAGAGAGTCTGGAGTTTGGGAACTGATTCACTCCTGTGTGGGATCCAAGGGACATTTGTTCAAGGGTCTTTTGGATCCCCGCTATGAGCTGAGATGAGAGTGCGGGCTGAGAAACCTGAGAGATACATGTGCCGAGATCATAGCCGAACCCATGGGGGCTGCACTAGGGAGAGATCATCGGCTGAAACAGAGCTCCCAAACACAGCACCTTTAATAAGGAGAAGTTTGTCTCTTGGACATAGGTAACAGTCCTGGGGACTCCATGAGGCCTCCGGCCCAGAGGCCATGACCACCTAAGGTTCTGGGTAGCCTGCTCTTCTGTGTGTGGTTCTACCACACTCAGTTGGTATGACCTCTGGTACAACTGAATATACATGCATCTCCTGTGTTCTCATCCTGTAGAAGCAGAAAGGGTGCATGGAGGGTAAACAGCAGCACTTTAAGGATGTGAAGTGCAAGTTATGCCAACTTGAATCATGGTATACACTGGACAATGCAAAACAACAGTGTCATACAGGACCACTGCCCACCCATGATATAATTAATTCAGGACCACTGCAAACCAACAGTATCATATAGGACCACAACAAACAAATGGTGTCATCAGGATCACTGCAAACCAACAGTATTATACAGGACAACTGTATACCAGTGGTGTTACCTAGGACCACTGCAAACCAAAGTTGTTATACAGGACCACTGCAAACCAATGGTATTATACAGGACAATGCACACCAGTGGAGTTATATAGGACAACTGCATACCAATGATGTTATTCAGGACAACTGTATACTAGTGATATTATACAGGACCATTGAAAACCAGTGGAGTTATACAGGACAACTGCATGCTGAAGGAGGTGTATCAGACCACTGCATACCAATGCTGTTATACAGGATGATGTACACCAATGATTTAATACAGGACCATTGCTTACCAACAGTGTTACACAGGACCACTGTATACCAACGGTGTGATACAGGACCACTGCAAACCAACGGTATCATACAGGAGACTACTGCACACCAAAGGTATCATACAGGACCATGCACACCAAGAGTATCATACAGTACCACTGCTTACCAATGGTATCATATAGGACCACTGTATACTAAGGGTGTGATACAGGACCACTGAATACCAACGATGTTATACAGGACAACTATACCAGTGATGTGGCAGAGTGGTCCCTGGCTCTATTGTCATGGAGGTGGGAGAATGTATTTGGGAGAATAGCTAGCTGTCTGCCACATGGACTGATGAAGCCTGTGTAGCTTCATGTCATTGTACTTCAGAGTGAGGGAAGAGACTAGCAGGAGGAGTTGTTGTTTGACGGGTAGGTGTATAGCCCACATACTGTTAGGCCAGGATGTTGGCTTGATCTAGGAGTCTATAGTCTTGTGGGCAGTGTTGCTGGCCTCCTCTTGGACATCTGGCAGGAGTTCCAACATCCATGGTCACTGCCCACCTGCTTAACCCCCACACCAAGATACTATCTCATTGTCGAATTATGGGGCTTGGTATCAGGACGATGAGTGAAGGCGTGGAGGTACTAGTTCCAGGAATGAGGGGACATTTTTACATTCTCTCCAGGAGTGATGGTGAAGTGCATATGACTGCAGAGGGCCTCTAGCCTAGCTGACATCAGACCCCTCTGAGGTTTCACAGTCGCACCTTTTATTTTATACTCCTATTTACAATGGACATAGGCACTCCTTGTGGGGCTCTAAGAGGGAATGGAGAGCCATGGCCACAGAGACCTCAGGCATCAGGGTCTTTACCTTCTCCCTCTTAGCTTTCCTTTCTTTTGAGGTTGAATGGCATTTATCTGAGGCACTTGTCTTTTTTTGTCTTTTTCCTTTCACAGGGTTGTGGGAGCATGCTGTTCTCCCAGAGGTTTAGGTCGTATTGCATCCTGGCATGAAGGAGCTGGTTACTTTTCACAAGATGACTCATTCAATCCTCCCTATGCGGCTGCACTGCCAGGCTGTCTGGCAGCTCCGCATGCAGAGACAGTGATGGATCTAAGAACTATTGTCATAGGTCTGTGGTGGCCATGAATGGTGTGCGGAGGTGGAGGACGAGTCCCCTCTAGGAGACATTCAGACAAGCAGGAGACAGCCTGTCTGTGCACGGCCTGTTCAACTCACACACGGACTCTTGACCAATACTCTTTAGCACAAGTGAGTCAGGTGTTTCCAAGTGTGGATGGCTACAAATAGCCTGATATGTTCTACCTGGGGAATGTCATGCCCTGTCAAAAGAGCCAAGGATGCTCTATTTTTATGTTTAAGCAAACTCATTCTGCTTACTTCAGGCTTCCATTTTTTTCTTCAGAATTCCAGTGGCACTTACAGATTATACCATTTGATTTAGTGCGCACTCCCCTGCTACCATGGATCTTGTGTTACTTTTATCAGGGAGGCCACCTTATCTTTGGTTATGAAGGGTAGCAATGACACTGCAGTTATGCTGAGGCAGAAGGAGGCTTTCAGCATGAGCCTTGACCTTTTCCAAGTACTCTGGCTACTTTGCTCTTTCAGGGCACAGGACTAACCCACAGTTTTGTTCCCCATGTAATTGAGGAAATGTCCTGGATTTTACCCACCATCTCCTGCCTGCTTCACACGCTGGTTATTAGTCTGCCTCTCAGCTCCACTGAATGCATGGGCACCATCTTTGCAGGGCCTGGGTCTCAGGCCAGAGCTAGCAGGATTGGTGGCAGCTTGAGTGCAGCTGTTACAGGGAACACAACAGTGAGCTGTTCTCATTATCCCCTTGATTGAATTTGGCAGAGCATGAGCAGAAATCATGGGAAAAACTTTTTGGTTGGAGCTCACCTGGGCTGGTGGAGCCAGCCCGGAGATCCAAAGAAAGCGTTCTGCTTCCAGCTCTGGCCCCGAACACCCTGTAACCTTGGCTAGGTCGATATTCTCATCTACACTGCTTCCCCATCTGTGAGACTGGATCACCTTACCTGTCTTGCCTAGTCCCAGAGGGGGAACAATGACCTAGCCAAGAGGATGGCAGGTTCTTCAGGTATTTAAGCTTTTGCCAGAGGGCGAGAGGGTTGGTGTCTTCCAGTAATAGTATGTGACCATGTGAAAAAATGGTTTCCACAGTCATTGGTGTATTTCAAGCCCCAGTTCCTCACTCAGTACCCACAATTCTCCAAGGTCTTTGATTATCCTGCTTCATCAATAAGGATACCGAAGTTAGCACCAGAGCAGAGACAAGCCCAGAGCTCCCATTCTAGAACTTTTCTTTTTTTAAATTTTTATTTATTTATTTTTAATTTAATAAATCTTTATTGTTCAGATTATTACAATTGTTCCTCTTTTTTCCCCCCCATAGCTCCCCTCCACTGGTTCCCACCCCACCCTCTGCCCTTACCTCCCCCCAACTGTCCTCATCCATAGGTGTACGATTTTTGTCCAGTCTCTTCCCGCACCCCCTGACACATTTCCCCCCGAGAATTGTAAGTCCACTCCCTTTCTATGCCCCTGATTCTATTATATTCACCAGTTTATTCTGTTCATCAGATTTTTTATTCACTTGATTTTTAGATCCACCTCCACACACCATTTGTTGTTCATAATTTTTATCTTTACCTTTTTCTTCTTCCTCCTCTTCTTAAAGAATACCTTTCAGCATTTCATTTAATACTGGTTTGGTGTTGATGAACTCCTTTAGCTTTTTCTTATCTGTGAAGCTCTTCAATTCTGAATGATAGCTTTGCTGGGTAGAGTAATCTTGGTTGTAGGTTCTTGCTATTCATCACTTTGAATATTTCTTGCCTCTCCCTTCTGGCCTACATAGTTTCTGTTGAGAAATCAGCTGACAATCGTATGGGTGCTCCCTTGTAGGTAATTAACTGTTTTTCTCTTGCTGCTTTTAATATTCTCTCTTTGTCTTTTGCTCTTGACATTTTAATTATGATGTGTCTTGGTGTGGTCTTCTTTGGATTCCTTTTATTTGGGGTTCTGTGCGCTTCCTGGACTTGTAAGTCTATTTCTTTCACCAGGTGGGGGAAGTTTTCGGTCATTATTTCTTCAAATAGGTTTTCAGTATCTTGCTCTTTCTCTTCTTCTGGCACCCCCATAATTCGGATGTTGGTACGCTTGAAGTTGTCCCAGAGGCTCCTTACACTATATTCAAATTTTTGGATTCTTTTTGCTTTTTGCTTTTCCGGTTGAGTGTTTTGTGCTTCTTTGTATTTCAAATCTTTGATTTGATTCTTGCGTTCCTCTAGTCTGCTGTTAGGTCTCTGTATAATATTTTTTATTTCAGTCAGTGTATGTTTAATTTCTGGTTGGTCCTTTTTCATATCCTCGATGGTCTCACTAAATTTATCGGCCTTTTTCTAGGAAATTCTTGATAAACCTTATAACCATGGTTTTGAACTCTATATCCAGTAGTTTGCTTTTCTCCAGTTCTTTCATTTGTGACCTGTTTCTTTGTCTCAGCATTTTCACTGCTTCCCTGAGTTGGTAGAGTAGCTTTGTGTGCTAGGTGTCCTATATGGCCCAGTGGCTCAGCCTCCCCAGTTACCTGAGGTAAACACTCTTGGTGCACCCCTTTGTGGACTGTGTGCACAGCCTTGTAGCAGTTAAGTCTTGATTGTTGTTGGTATCACTGGGAGGAATGACCTCCAGGCCAATTGGCTGTGAGGATCAGCTGTGTCTATGCTGGGAGAACTTCTGTGCTGGAGACATCCTTATGAGACAAGACTTGCAAAATTGTAAAAGCCTCTGTGCTCAGCTTGGATGGGGTGGAGTTTTAGGGCGGAGCAGACAGCCTTGGCTTCCCGTCAGCCCTGCCCTATGAGGCCCCTAGGTCTCAGTGTCCTTTGGTAATCGCTGCAAGCACCTCTGAGAGAAAGCCGCCCTCAAGTTTTGCCCTCTGCCAGACAGACCAGTTTCTTCCAGAATGAGTCTGGGTTCCCAGAATCTCGCCCGGAACTGGAGTTCAGTGCAGTCGGGAGCTTCCATCTCCCTCCCGCTTGAGAGAGCAAGCCGTGCACTCAGCAGTCAGTCCTCTCCGCACGCGCCTCCGGACCTCTGCCTTCCGCAGCTCCCCTGAGTCTCAGTGTGCTTTTCTCTTTTCCTGACAGTCCAGATTCCCCCCGTATGAATCTGGGTTCCCAGAGTCTCGCCTGGAACTGGAGTTCAGTGCAGTTGGGAGCTTCCATCTCCTTCCCGCTTGAGAAAGCCAGCCATGCACTCAGCTGCCAGTCCTCTCCACGTGCGCGTTTCTGGACCTCAGCCTTTTGCAGCTCCTCTGAGTCTCAATGTGCTTTTCTCTTTCCTTCTAGTTGTAGAATTTCCACTCAGCCAGTTTTCCTGTGGTTCTGGAGGGTGTCCGTTTTGTCTTTTAGTTGTAGTTTTGAAATTGTTGTGCGAGGCAGCAGTTTAGGTGTTTACCTATGCCGCCATCTTGGTTTCTCCAGAACTTTTCTTAACCTCCTTCATTTCATTAGTATTAAATTGTAAGAAGTTCAGACTTCAAGTTCTTGTGGCCAAATTACCTTCCAGGATATTGGAGCATTTTCCGTTTTCATGAGCAGTTTGGGAGAGTACCTGTTTGAGTGTGCCCAGGGTAACACCATCCATTGTCACAGTGTTTTTTCTTTTTTCTAGGTTGAAAGAGGAAAGTACAATAAGATGAGAATAAAGGTGTCATTGGCTTTGGTGTGACTGAGAAGGAAGCTCAGTTCAGTAGTATGGGAAGATGTGGACTGACCAGGCTGGCATTGATGGTGGAAGTGCTGTTCATGTGTCTGATTCTGAATATACAGGTTTAGGAGAGAGCTGTTTGTCTGTTTTTTAATAGGAGCTATTTGAATTAAGTTTGAAACCTGAAGAGGAGTTAGCAAAGAGACAAAGGTTAAAGATTAAGAGACAGAGTGTGGGAAGCTTCTTAGAAGTCAGTCCCCAAGGAGTCAGCACAGATTTGGATGCAGAAACAACAGAGCTATTGTTTTTTTTCTTTTTTCCCCCCAAACAATTATTTTATTTTTCCATCACCATTTATCCCACCCCCCTACCCTCTTCCACCACCACAGAAACCACACCGTTGCCCATGTCCATGAGTTTTCTCTCTCTTTTTTCTTTTTTGCTCAATCTCTCAACCCCCTCCAACAACCCCTCCCCAAGAGCTGTCTACCTGCTCTCTATTTATGAGCCTATTTCTATTTTGCTTGTTAGTTCAGTTTGTTCAATTAATTCCACTTATGAGTGAAATCATATGGTATTGTCTTTCTCTGACTGGCTTATTTCACTTAGCATAGTATTTTCCATGTCCATCCATGCTGTCCTATCGCAAAAGGTAAAATGTTCTTCTTTTTTACAGCCAAGTAGTATTCCATTATGTAAATGTACCATAGCTGTTTTATCCACTCATCAACTGATGGACACTGGGGCTGCTTCCAAATCTTGACTATCTTACATAATAAAAAGGTAATATTTAAATTACCATCACTTCGCTACGCCCATGATTGGGCCAGCGGGTGACACAGGGGGCGGGACTCGGGGTGACTGGGGTGGTGATTGGGCCGGCAGGACGCTGAGCTCGCGTTGCCAGCGGCGACGCGAGCTCAGCGTCTGCGCCATGGCTGTGCTGCGGCACAGACAGGCCTCTGGAGCAGCGAGCCGAGCCGGCGTTTTGGAGGTTTGGAGGCAGCGGGCAGTGGGCGGGCGGCGCGGCTCCCCGGGGAGGAGTCTGGCGGCAGTTGGCCCGCAGGAGCATGTGGCGGCGGCCCCAGCCTTCCTGGGCGGGAGGCAAAGGCAAGACCCTGGCCTGGGCTCCGGCCGCAGGAGGACCACGCCCCGCCCCGCCTCGCCCTAGGGGCCCAGGGACTTCGGAGCTGCCGACCAGTGGACAGACAGCTTACACGTGCATGATTAAATCATGCACTGGGCCGAAACCGGTTTGGCTCAATGGATAGAGCGTGGGCCTGCGGACTGAAGGGTCCTGGGTTCGATTCCGGTCAAGGGCATGTACATTGGCTGCGGGCACATCCCTGGTAGGGGGTGTGCAGGAGGCAGCTGGTCGATGATTCTCTCTCATCGATGTTTCTAGCTCTCTATCCCTCTCTCTTCCTCTCTGTAAAAAATCAATAAAATATATTTTAAAAAAAATCATGCACTGGGCTTCTAGTTATAAATAACACTGCAGTGAACATAGGGGTGCATATATTCTTTTGAGTTAGTGTTTTGTATTTCTTCAAATAAATTCTCAGAACTGGAATCTCTGGGTCATAAGGCAGTTACATTTTAAAAATTTTGAGGTAACTCCATACTGCTTTCCATAGTGACTTCACCAATCTGTCTTCCCACCAATAGTGCACAAAGGTTCCCTTTTCTCCACATCCTTGCCAACAATTGCTATTTGTTGATTTATTGAAGATAACCATTCTGACAGGTGTGAGGTGATATTTCATTGTGGTTTTAATTTGCATTTCTAGTAGAGCTGCTGTTTGCTAAGAATAGGACTCCTTGTTTGTGATTGCCAAGCTGACAGTGTTCTCTGCACTGCATTCTAGTGTTCTTGATGGGCTCAGCCATATCTTCCACAGCACTGGTTCCTCTCCAGGACTGAAGCCAGTCTAGGCTCAGGTGTCACACTTAACTAGTAGCTGTCTTGGGCCTTTAGTCTCCTTCAACCTGGAACATATTCACAGCCTTTTTATCACTTTTATGACATTGAGTTGTGAAGAAGATGGTCCTTCTCTTTTCTTGGTTCCTCATGATGAGGTTCCAATTGTGTTATTGGCTGAACTCTCCACGTGTGAGATGGGCCTTCTCAGAGCTTCACGTCTGAACACAAAATGCCTGGCTGCCCTTTTGGGTACATTAAGCTGTTCACTTGGTCAAGGACTTGCCCAGTCTCTCCCCAGGATACTGACTACTTTCCTTCTTGAACTAATAAGCAATCAGTGGGAAGGCATTTTAAGAACATGCAGATATCCTGATCTTCAGGAAAACTGAGAATCCACTGATTGTTTTTGGTTAGACAAGTCTTTACTATGATGGTTGCAAAGTGATATTTGTGTAACTCGAACACTCTCTATGTATACCTGTTAGTGCTTGACCATCTGCTGTGAGTAGGAGTCCTTCCCTCTTCCCTTTCTGTTTATTTATCTGTGTATTATCATTTTAGTTTCATAGCTTCCTGTTTTTAAATTTATCACTGTTCTACTTTATAATTCTTCACTGTCCTCGATGACTTTGGAGCACAAATTGTCCCAGATCAGCAAGAGCCCTCCAGGCTGATTCCTGGTCCTGGGTATGTTCCTGTGATTTCATTCCTCCTCCTTCCCTTCTTATATTAGCCCTATGTCAGTCTGTTTAGGCTGCTGTGACATAGTACCACAAACGGGTGGCTTATCCACAACAAACATTTATTTCTCACAATTCTGGAGGCTGAGTCCAAGATCAGGGTGCTAGCATGGTTGGGTTCTGGTGAGGCCATCTTCACTTGCAGCTAGACACTTTCTCACTGCCCTCACATGGTAGAAAGAGCCAGAGAGCTTTCTGGGGTCCCTTTTATAAGGGCACTAGTTCCATCCTGGGGCTCCACCCTCACAACCTAATTACCTCCCAAAGGCCCTGCATCCTGATACCATCACATTGGGGGTTAGGATTCAACATATAAATTTGGGGACATACACATTTAGACTATAACACCCTACCTTCTTTCTTTCCTTCTGCCTTCCTTCCCTTCCTTTTCTTCCCTCTCCCTATTTATTTATTTAATTTTTATTTTTTAACATGTCCTGTATCATATTTCAGGCTCATTCAGTGCCTAACCTGCTCAACCGTGCAACCAGCATTTCTTGGAAGGGCTCTGCTTTCTCGTAGTATGGGAAATGTTATTAAACAAATCTGGGTACTAGGTGTGCTTATTGCTCCTAACCCCTGTCCATGGACATATATGGAAAATACGTGCATACACATGTACAAAAACATATGTGTGCACATATATACATTCAAATGTACAAATGCACATACATATATATGTATATGGGCATATGTAATAAATACAATATTTATTGTATCGACAATATTTACAATCCTTTTTCTTACCATTAGCCCACCCCTTGCAGGTGATGGTGGTGTTGTAAATAGTCTTTCACCAGCTTCTGAGAACCACTTCTGCACATCCCTGTTCTACTCCACATTCAGTGACATCAGGTTGGTAGTTTGAGTCACCCATGGTGGTTGGATTGGGCCTCTCCTTCCATCCCTAAGGTCCATTGGTTAAACTGTCACCAACAAGTCTCTCTCTCTTGCTCTTTTTTTGTGATTTATTCTTCTTGTATTACTTTTTTTGGGGGGAAAACATATATATACATTTTCTAAGTTTTTCTTCTTTCTGACACAATATATATATAACATATGTTGTTATATATGTTTTATATGTTTTTTTACTATTTTTATTGTGGTAAAATATGTAACAAAATTTGCTATTTTTACTATTTGTGAGTATCTTATTCAGTGGCATTAATTGCATTTGCAGTGTCATGCAACCATCTGTATGTACTCTTTGCACTTGGTGTTTTTCGTCTGACAGTATCTCCTGGAAGTCCCTTTACACCAATTCACAGAGAGCTTCTGGATCCTTTTTTTCCTGCTGTCTGGTGCTGCTCCATTGTGTGGATCTCCCATAGTTTATCTCATCACTCCCCCTGATGCTATTATAGCTAAGTTTATGTTATTTTGCAGTTATAAACTGTGATGAATAGCCATGTCACTGCTATTTTTTATTATCATGTCTTCTAGAAGTGGGACAGCTGGGTTTAGTGGAAGGTGAATGTGTGTTGTTTTGCTAGATGTTTCCAGATTCCCCTCCTTAGGGATTATCCCCATTTGCCATCCCCCTCCACCAGTATATTAGCCTGCTTTCCCACCATAGCCTGCCCTGAAGAGTGTGTTCTTAAGCCTATCAGTTTTTGCTAAAGTGACAAGAAAGCCATGGTAGCTCAGTGTAGTTTTAATTTGCATTTCTAGTCCTATGAATGAAATGAATCTCATTTTCAAAAGTTTAAAGACAGGTTTGTGTAATTTTTTATGTCTTTTGCTTATTGTTCTATAAGATTTTTGGTCTGTTTTTGCCTCTCAATTTAAAAAAGTTTGGGTGTTGGTTTGTTTTTTGTATATTAGGAATATTATTTCTTTTTGCTGCTGTTAGAAATAAGGCAAGCCCCTAAAATCAGGGGTCCTGGTAGCACACAAAGCATACTTGGGAGCCAGGCAGCAAGACAAATATCTTTACTTTTGCAGAAGGATACACACCAACACAGAGTCTGGCAGTATATACACTGAGCAGGAGGTCCACTCAGGCTTTTATTCCTGACACACATGATCTGTTCCTCACTCTTGATTGGAAGAGCTTAGGCTCACAATCTTGGGCGATTGGCTAATTTAAAGGAAGGGGTTGACCTTTGCTATTTCAAAATGGTGGCCTGCAGGGGAGCTACAAGTCATGGGAGCCAAAATGGCAGTTGCCTAAACTCCCTTCTTTGACAGAAAAGATTACTTGTTTATTCTCACACTGCGATATATGTTGCAAATATTTTTTTCATTTATTATTTGTCATAAATATTTTCTCAGGGTGTTTTGCCATGCCAAACGTTTTTATTTGTTATAAAATCAAATTTATTTATCTTTTCTTTTATTGAATCTAATTTTTTTTAAGCCTGGTTAAATAGCCTTTTTTTTTAAAAAAAAAAACACCTCAGATTAAAGAGAAAACTACTCATGTTTTATTCTAGTACTTATATAGTTTAATTTTTATTTATTTATTTTGAAATAAAATTTTTAGTATGTTGATTTTTTATAGAATATTTATGTTCCTCTTTCATTAATTTGTTTTTATTTCCTTCCTTTCTTGCTTTTCAAGGTTCATTTTGCTGTTGTTTTTCTAATTTATGTTGAATATTTGCTCATTCATATTCAGCTTTCTTTCTTATAAGTAAGCATTTAAAATTAAACATTTCCTCCTAATGTAGTTTGTTGCAGTGCACAAATTTAGATATCTAGTACTTTATTACGCTTTACTCATAAATATTGTCTGTTTCCACTATGATTTTTTTGACTTATGAGTTTTTTAGACATTTCAGTGCCAAATACATTGAGTTTAAAACTATATTCTATGTTAAAAATATACATATACTAGAGGCCCGGTGCACGAAATTCGTGCACAGAGGGGGGAGTGTCCCTCAGCCCAGCCTGTACCCTCTCCAATCTGGGACCCCTCGAGGGATGTCCCACTGCCCGTTTAGGCCCGATCCCACTGGGACTACTGGCTCCCAACTGCTCGCCTGACTGCCTTCCTGATTGCCCCTAACTGCTTCTGCCTGCCAGCCTGATCACCCCCTAACCACTCCCCTGCCAGCCTGATTGATGCCTAACTGCTCCCCTGCCAGCCTGTTTGCCCCCAACTTCCCTCCTCTGCTGGCCTGGTCACCCCTAACTGCCCTCCCCTGCAGGGTTGATTGCCTCCAACTGCCCTCCCTTGCAGGCCTGGTCCCTCTCAACTGCCCTCCCTTGCAGGCCTGGTGCCTCCCAACTGCCCTCCCCTGCTGGCCATCTTGTGGTGGCTATCTTGTGTCCACATGGGGGCAGCCATATTGTGTGTTGGAGTGATGGTCAATCTGCATATTACTCTTTTATTAGATAGGATAGAGACCTGGTGCAGGGGTAGGGGCCAGCTGGTTTGCCCTGAAGCGTGTCCCGGATCAGGTTGGGGGTTCCCTTGGGGCATGGGGCGGCCTGAGCAAGGGGCCTGTGGTGGTTTGCAGGCCTGCCACGCCCCCCGGCGACCCAAGCAGAGGCCCTGGTATCTGGAATTTATTTACCTTCTACAATTGAAACTTTGTAGCCTAGAGCGGAGCCAAGTCTCCTGCTCACTCCTTGGCTGGCAGCCATTTCTGTTGGGGTTAATTCACCTTCTATAATTGAAACTTTGTAGCCTGGAGTGGAGGCCTAGGCCAGCCAGGGCTGGTGGAAAGCTTGGCTTCCTCCATTGCCGGGGGCAACACTGGCCTGCTCTCTCCAGCTCCGTGGCGGCCGCCATTTCTGTTTGGATTTGTTTACCTTCTATAATTGAAACTTTGTAGCTTGAGTGGAGGCTTAGGCCTGCAAGGGCAGGCGGAAAGCTTGGCTTCCTCCATTGCCTGGGAAACCTTGCTCTCTGTGGCTGTAGCCATCTTGGTTGGGTTTATTTGCATATCTGCTCCTGATTGGCTGGTGGGTGTGGCTTTTGGGTGTCGTGGAGTTAGGGTCAATTTGCATATTACTCTTTTATTAGGTAGGATATTTGTATATACAATATTTTATTTATTTATATATATATATATATATATATATATATATATATATATATATATTATTGATTTTTTACAGAGAGGAAGGGAAAGGGATAGAGTTAGAAACATCAATGAGAGAGAAACATCAATCAGCTGCCTCCTGCACACCCCCTACTGGGGATGTGCCCGCAACCAAGGTACATGCCCTTGACCGGGATCGAACCTAGGACCCTTGAGTCCGCAGGCCGAAGCTCTATCCACTGAGCCAAGGATCACTGTGTTGTGGACAAAGTGGTCTCTGTGTGTGGTCTTTATGTGTGCTGAGGGTGGCTTGTGTGTGGTCAAGCACAGTAAATGTTCTGGTTTCAAAGCTGAGCATGTTCTGCTGGTGTGGAGTATAAACTCTGTTCAGTAGATGAAAACTGGTAATCCTATTTAAATCATTTCCGTCCTTAGAGATATTTTTCTCTAGCTGATGTATTGAACCCTGTGATAGTTGTGTCCAAATCTGCCTGAATAATTGGGGATTTATCTATTTTCTGTTCATTTTGTTGTATAATAAATGTTGGGACTTTGTTTTGGGTGCATGCAAGGCTGGAATCATCGTATCTTGCTAATAAATTGAGCCATTTTATCTTTATGTAATGTGGTCTATCTCTGATAATGCTTTTTTGCCTTAAATTAAATTTTTCTGATGTATTTGCCCACTATCTATTTTTCTCCCTCTTTCTTTCAGTCTCTCTGTATCTGTATGTTGTAGACACATCTTTCAAGATGGTGTCTAAGAGCATTTTATTGTATCCTCTCTTACAATCTTTGTCTTTTAAAGACTGGAGCAGTTAATTTACTTTTATGTACTAGATTTGGACTTCTCCCTATAATCTTATTTTAGTCTTTCTGTTTAGCTCAACTTCTTATATTTAATTTTTATCTTCTCATTTTTTGATTGACAAATGATTTTTTTCCTCACTCAGTGTTCTCCTTCATTATATAAATGTGGTTTCTCTTGGGTTCTTTTTTGTCTTATGTGTATACTTGATTTATCCATGTCTAAAGTGAATCAGTTTCTTTAGCCACATCCCAAATGATACTAGAATCCTAAATTACTTTATCTCTGCTGTCTTTGTCTTCCATTGCTATGGAGAAGCCATATTTTGATCTAAATGGTGCTCACTTAAAAGAATTTGTAAAACTCTGGTTACTTTTAAAATCTTCTCCGTCTTTTGCATTTTCCAGTTTCATCATCATATATCTAGATATAGATTTATTTATGTTTATCCTCTTGGGATTCTTATTTTTCACATCATTTATTGAGGTATGATTATATAGTATAAAATTCACTCTTTTTAGGGATATAGTTTTACAAGTTTTTACAAACATATGCAGATATTAGCTAGCAACACAACCATTTCACCACCCCAAATTCCCTCCTGCCCCCTCTCTTTCTTCCCCTCAAGCGCCTGACAAACATGGTTCTGTAATTGGATTCTACTACTCAACATATAGAAGTGGAGTCATTGCATGCAGCCCTGAGTCTGGTTTTCCACTCCCCTATCATGCTATGAGATGTGTCTTTATTGTTGTGAGTGATATTTAATGAATGAATCACATTTGTTTATTCACTTACCAATTGGTGGAAATTTAGAGATTTGCAGTTTTAAAGGATTATGAATAAACCTGTTATAATCTTTTCTCATTTTTCATAAATACCTAGAATTGAGCTTTCCTAGATCCTATAAGTATGTGTTTAACTTTGTAAGCAACTACCAAGTGGTTTTCCAAAGTGATTCACTATCTGCACGCCCACAAGTGATGTGTGAAAAATCTCTGTTGCTCTTGTAATTGTAAGTACTCAATGTCAATTTAAAATTGTATTCTTTCTAGTAGAGGTGCAGTGGTACCTCACAGTTTTCATTTGCATTTTCCTGATGACTAATGATACCGAACATTTTTTTATGTCTATTTGCCATCTGCATGTCTTCTTTGGTGAAGTGTCTGCGCATTAAACATTTTGTATTGTTTGTTTTTTTCTTGTTGTGAGGGTTTGTTATATACTATAGATACCAGTCATTTGTCAGACATATGTTTTTTAAATGTTTTATCCCAGAGTGTGGTTTATTTCCTTAACACTGTTTTTCAAAAAAGCAGAAGTGTTTACTCTTGATAAAGTTAAATTTGTCAATTTTTTTTTATGGTTTTGCTCTGTGTCCTGGCCAAGTATTCTACACTTTCCCCAAACTCACAAAATTATTTTCTATGTTTTCTTCTAGAAATTGTATAGTTTAGGCTTTACTTTTTAGTCTCTGATCCATAACCACCCCCCAATCCACTTTGAGCTAATTTTAAAAAATATGGTACAAGATATGGGTAAAGTTTATTTTGTTCCCTGTGGGTGTAATTTATTTCAACATTGTTTGTTAAAAGACTGTTATTTTCTTCATTGATTATCTTTGCTCCTTCATCAGTCGACTGTCTATAGGTGGATCTATTTCTGGACTCTATATTTTGTTTAATTACTCAATATACCTATCCTTTCACCAATACCTCAATATTTTGGCTATTATAGCTTTAGAGCCAGCCTTGAAATTAGGAGGATGAATCCTCAATGTTAGTCTTCTTTTTCAAAATTGTTTTCCTATTCTGAGTCCTTTTCTTTTCCATGTAATTGATAGAATCAGCTTGTCAGTTTCCACAAAAGAGACAGCTGGGATTTTTATTGAAATTGATTGGATCTGGATAGGCTAATTTGGGAATAATTGACATCTCTTTTATTTTTATTGAGGTAAAAATCACATATCATAACATTCACTATTTTAAAGTGTAAAATTGAGTGGGTTTTTTTAAGCATGAGCACTAGCCTATGCAACCATCACCACTGTCTATTTCTAGAACATTTTCATCACTCTTAAAGGAAACCCCAGACCCATTAGCAGTCACTCCCCACTCCTCCTAACCCCCAACCCCTGGCAATAGCTAATGTACTTTCTGTCTCTTTGCCTATTCTGGACATTTCATATAAATGGATTCATGTAATATTTCACCTTTTGTACCAGGCTTCTTTCACTTAGAATAATATTTTTTTCTTTTTCTTTTCTTTTGTTTTTAGCATAACATTTTCAAGGTCTGTCTATATTGTAGCATTTATCAGTAGTACTTTATTCCATTTTGTGGCTAAATAATATTCCATTATGTGGATATGCCACATTTTCTTTATCCAGTCATCAATTGATGGACATTGGGTTGTTTCCACTTTTGGGCTATTATGAATATTCATGTGTAAGTTTTTTTTATATGAATATGTTTTAATCTATGTTGAGTTTATGCCCACATGGAGTTATGGGATCATATGGTAATTCTATTTCACTTTTTGGGGAAATGTCAAACTAATTTTCAAAGTGACTATAACATTTTATATTCCCACCAGCAATGTTTGGGTGTTTCAATTTCTTTGTATCTCTTGCTGTTTTCTGGGTTTGTTTGTTTGTTTTGGTTATACCCATCCTAGTGGTAGGTGGAAAGTGGTATCTCCTTGTGATATTGATTAGCATTTCTCTAATGACTAATGGTGTTGAGCATCTTTCCATATGCTTATTGTCCATTTGTATATCTTCTTTGGAAAAATGTCTATTCAAATTCTTTGCTCACTTTTAAAATGGGATATATTTGGCTCAGTGGGTAGAGCGTCGGCCTGTGGACTGAAGGGTCCCAAGTTTGATTCTGGTCAAGGGCACATGCCCGGGTTACATGCTCGATCCCAGTGTGGGGCATGCAGGAGGCAGCCGATCAATGATTCTCATCATTGATGTTTCTATCTCTCCTTCTCCCTTCTTCTCTGAAATCAATAAAAATATATAAAAATAAAATAAAATAAATAAAATTGGATGTCTTTTTATTGTTGAATTATAAGAAATCTTTATATATTCTAGACACTAGAACCTTAGATATATAATTGATATAAACTTTCTTCCATTATTTGGATTGTCTTTTCTCTTTTTTGGTAGCATGCCTTTGACACAGAAAAGTTTTTAATTTTTATGAAGTGCAATCTATTTTTTTTGGTGGTTACTTGGGCTTAAGTTACTTGCCAAATCCAGCATTATGAAACTTTTGCCCTATGTTGACTTATATTTATAGTTTTAACTCTTACATATAGGTTTTTTATTCATTTTTTAAATCTTTTTTTAAAAATAAATCTTTATTGTTCAGATTATTACAGTTGTTCCTCTTTTTTTCCCCCATAGCTCTTCTCCACCCGGTTCCTACCCCACCCTCTGCCCTTACCCCCCGCCCCTCACTGTCCTCATCCATAGGTGTACAATTTTTGTCCAGTCTCTTCCCGCACCCCACACACCCCTTTCCCCCCGAGAATTGTAAGTCCACTCCCTTTCTATGCCCCTGATTCTATTATATTCACCAGTTTATTCTGTTCATCAGATTTTTTATTCACTTAATTTTTAGATTCACTTGTTGATAGATATGTATTTGTTGTCACTTTGCTGTTCATAATTTTTATCTTTACCTTTTTCTTCTTCTTCCTCTTCTTAAAGAATACCCTTCAGCATTTCATATAGTACTGGTTTGGTGTTGATGAACTCCTTTAGCTTTTTCTTATCTTTGAAGCTCTTTATCTGACCTTCAATTCTGAATGATAGCTTTGCTGGGTAGAGTAATCTTGGTTGTAGGTTCTTGCTATCCATCACTTTGAATATTTCTTGCCACTCCTGTCTGGCCTGCATAGTTTCTGTTGAGAAATCAGCGGACAATCATATGGGTACTCCTTTGTAGGTAACTAACTGTTTTTCTCTTGCTGCTTTTAATATTCTTTGTCTTTTGCTCTTGGCATTTTAATTATGATGTGTCTTGGTGTGGTCTTCTTTGGATTCCTTTTATTTGGGGTTCTGTGCGCTTCCTGGACTTGTAAGTCTATTTCTTTCACCAGGTAGGGGAAGTTTTCAGTCATTTCTTCAAATAGGTTTTCAGTATCTTGCTCTCTCTCTTCTTCTGGCACCCCCATAATTCAGATGTTGTTATGCTTGAAGTTGTCCCAGAGGCTCCTTGTACTATCTTCATATTTTTGGATTCTTTTTTCTTTTTGCTTTTCTGGTTGGGTGTTTTTTGCTGCTTCTTATTTCAAATCTTTGACTTGATTCTTGGGATCCTCTAGTCTGCTGTTGGATCTCTGTATATTATTCTTTATTTTAATCAGTGTATGCTTAATATCTAATTGGTCCTTTTTCATATCCTTGAGGGTCACACTAAATTTCTCAGAGGTTTCTATAAGATTCTTGAGTAACCTTATAACCGTGGTTTTGAACTCTATATCCAATAGTTTGCTTTCCTCCATTTCTTTCATTTGTGACCTGTTTCTTTGTCTCTGCATTTTGGCTGCTTCCCTGTGTTGATAGAGTGGCTTTGTGTGCTAGGTGTCCTATAGGGCCTAGTGGCTCAGCCTCCCCAGTTACCTGAGGTGAACACTCTTGGTGCACCCCTTTGTGGGCTGTGTGCATAGTCTTGTTGTAGTTAAGCCTTGATTGTTGTTGCTATCACTGGGAGGAATTGACCTCCAGGCCAATTGGCTGTGAGGACCAGTTGTGTCTACAGTGGGAGAATTTCTGTGCTGGAGACACCCTTATGGGGCAAGACTTGCTTCAGTGGGGCTTTGGCACTCACTGAGTCTGCCCCCTGAGTGTGTCTCTTACGGATCTGAAGAGTTTTAATCTGGATGGTCTCACTCTGACCACTGGGTACACTGGCTCTTGGATCTCCAAGGAGGTGCAAAGTCATCGACTGCCTGAGGCCACCCCACAGGAGCTAGAGAGAGATATGCAGGTTCCTCCTCTTTGTTTGGGGTTTGGAGGTGCCCAGATGAGGCCCAGCTGTGAAGCAGTGCAAGCTGTTGTGGAGCCTTGGGCCTTCTTTTGGAAGTTATGGGGCTCTCTGACCAAGCTGTAGTTTGTTAGGTGATTTTAGATCACAAAAGGCCAGGTCATTCATATGCAAAAGCCTCTGCGCACATCTTGGGTGGGATTGTAAATTGGGAGGGGCGGAGTCTCAGGGAATCACCAGGGCGGAACAAACTGCAATGGCTGACCATCAGCCCCGCCTCAAATAGGCCCCCTGGTCTCTGTGTCCCGCGGCACCATGCAGGAACAATGATTGCTGCAAGAACCTCTGAGAGAAAGCTGCCCTCGTGTTCTGGCCCAATGCCAGACAGTCCAGTTTCTCCCCGTATGAGTATGGGTCCCCAGAATCTCACCCGGAACTGGAGTTCAGAGCAGTTGGGAGCTTGTGTCTCCCTCCCGATTGAAAAAGACAACAGCGTACTCAGTTGTCAGCCCCTTTCCGCGCGCGCGTGCGCGCACCTCTGTACCTCTGCACTTCACTTCCGCACCTCCACACCTCCTCCGAGTCTCAATGTGCTTTTCTCTTTCCTTGTAGTTGTAGAATTTCCACTCAGCCAGTCTTCCCATGGTTCTGGATGATAACTGTTTTGTCTTTTAGTTGTAGTTTTGAAGTGGTTGTGCGAGGCAGCAAGTTCAGGTGTTTACCTATGCTGCCATCTTGGTTTCTCTCCCTCTTTTATTCATTTTGAGACAATTCTTGTATATTGTGTGAATCAATGGTTTTTGCATGTGGATATCAAGTTGTTCTAGCACCACTTGTTGAAAGAACTATTTTTCCACCATTGAATGGTCTTAGCATCTGAATTGAAATTCATTTAGACCACAAATGAATAGGTGTATTTCTGAACTCTCAATTCTAATCCAGTATTTATATGTATATCCTTCTGCTGATAACACATAGTCTTGAATCCCATAGGTTTGTAGTAGGTTTGGAAATTCTCAAGTTTGAGTCTTTCAACTTGGTTTTCAAGATTGTTTTGGCTATTCACTTATTCTGTGGGTTTGGCTATTTGATTATTCTGTGGGTTTTTCAAATTCCATATGAATTTTAGGATCAGCTTGCCCATTTACATTAAAAAATGGCAGGTAGACATTTGACAGTGGATTGCCTTGAATCTGTAGATAAATTTGGGGAGTATTGCCCTGTTAAAAATATGAAGTCTTTCAGTCCAGTAACATAGGATGTCTTTATATTTAGTTAGCTCTTCAATCATTTCTTTTATTTTCAAAGTACAAGTCTTGCATTTTTGTTAAACTCATTTTTAAGTATTTTATTTTTCATGCTATTATAAATGTAATTGCTTTCTTAATGTCATTTTTAATTTTTGCTATTGTATATAAACACAACTGATTTTTTGTATATTGATCTTGCATCTTTCAACCTTCCTAGACTGTTCTCTTTCTTTCTTTCTTTCTTTCTTTCTTTCTTTCTTTCTTTCTTTCTTTCTTTCTTTTTTTTTACAGATTTCAACCCATATGCTCTTTATTTCTTTTTTTTTCCTTTTTCTTTTATTTTCTTTATTGCATTTATTTAGGATCTCCAATATGATGCTGATTAGAGATGATAGAATGGGCATGCTTCCCTTGTTTCTGATTCTGGAGGGAAAGCATTCATTTTCTCACCATTAAATACAATGATAGCTATGGGTTTTTCATTGATGCCTTTTATCAGGTTAAGCATTTTGCTGAGAATTTTTGTTATGAAATCTTTCTGAATTTTGTCAAATTCTACATTTGTTGAAATAATGGTTTTTCTTTTTTTTTTTAATAAACCTTTATTGTTCAGATTATTACAATTGTTTCTCCTTTTCCCCCCCCCCCATATCTCCCCATCTCCCAGTTCCCCCCCCCGTTGTCCTTATCCATAGGTGTATGATTTTTGTCCAGTCTCTTCCCATACCCCCCACACAGACACCCCTTTCCCCCCTGAGAATTATCAATCCACTCCCATTCTATGCCTCTGATTCTATTATGTTCACCAGTTTATTCTGTTCCTCAGATTTTTAATTCACTTGATTTTTAGAATCACTTGTTGATAGATATGTATTTGTTGTTCATAATTTTTATCTTTACTTTTTTCTTCTTTTTCCTCTTTTTAAAGAATACCTTTCAGCATTTCATATAATACTGGTTTGGTGGTGATGAACTCCTTTAGCTTTTTCTTATCTGTGAAGCTCTTTATCTGCCCTTCAATTCTGAATGATAACTTTGCTGGGTAGAGTAGTCTTGGTTGTAGGTTCTTGCTATTCATCACTTTGAATATTTCTTGCCATTCCCATCTGGCCTGCATAGTTTCTGTTGAGAAATCAGCTGACAGTCGAATGGGTGCTCCCTTGTAGGTAACTAACTGTTTTTCTCTTGCTGCTTATAAGATTCTCTCTTTGTCTTTTGCCCTTGGCATTTTAATTATGATGTGTCTTGGTGTGGTCCTCTTTGGATTCCTCTTATTTGGGGTTCTGTGTGCTTCCTGAACTTGTAAGTCTATTTCTTTCACCAGGTGGGGGAAGTTTTCTGTCATTATTTCTTCAAATAGGTTTTCAGTATCTTGCTCTCTCTCTTCTGGCACCCCAAAAATTCGGATATTGGTACGCTTAAAGCCATCCCGGAGGCTCCTTATGCTATCCTCACACTTTTGGATTCTTCTTTCTTTCCGCCTCTCTGATTGGGTGTTTTTTTCTTCCTCATATTCCAGATCTTTGGTTTGACTCTTCGGGTGCGGTGGTCTACTCTGTATATTCTTTATTTCAGACAGTGTATGCATAATTTCTGACTGGTCCTTTTTCATTTTTTTGGTATTCTCATTTAGGTCCTTGAAGGTCTCTTCAAGTTTCTCAGTGGTTTTTAGAAGATTCTTGAGTAACCTTATAAATATGGTTCTGAACACTGTGTCGTCCATTAGTTTGCTTTCATCTATCTCTCCTACTTGTGACATACTTCGATGTCTCCACATTTTGGCTGCCTCCCTGTGTTGATGGAGTGGCTTTGTGTGGTCGGTGACCTATAGGGGCCAGTAGCTCAGCTTCCCCAATCACCCTAGGTGGTCGCTCTTGGTACTTCCCTTTGCGGGCTGATTGGAAAGTCTTGGTGTAGTTAAAAGCCCTGATTGCTGTTGGTACACTGGGAGGAATTGACCTCCGGTCCAATTGGTTGTGAGGGCCTGCTGTGTCTATAACAGAAGAATTGCTGTGCTGGAGACACAGTAGGGCTTTGGTGCTCACTGAGTCTGCTTCTTGAATGTGTCCCTTATGAGAGTGGTTGGAATCTGGTGTCGTACACACCAACAGAAAAGTCACTCTCACTCTCCGACCAATGGCCGAGAGTCCCGTAGGCGTCTGGGTCCCCCACGTGTCCCCAGAAACTGGAGTTCAGAGTGGTTGGGATTGTTGGTATCACTGGCGGGAATTGATCTCCAAGCCAGTTGGCTGTGAGGATCAGCAGTGTCTCCACTAGGAGAGCTTCTGTGCTCAGCTTGGATGGGGCAGAGTCTCAGGGTGGCGCAGACAAGCTTTGGTTTCCCGTCTGCTCCGCCCTAAGAGGGGCGGTTTCTCCGTGCCCGAATTAACGGCTGCGCGCCTCTGAGAGAAGGCAGCTTTCGAGCCTCTCCCGCTGCCTAACAGACCAGTTTCTCCCCAGCTGGGGCTGGATTTCAGTGCAGACCAGAGGTTTTGTTTTTCTCCTGAACGAGAAATCCAGTCACTGGGAGGGCTCTGCTCAGCTTGGATGGGGCGGAGTCTCAGAATGGCGCAGACAAACTTGGTTTCTGTCCACGCCACCCTAAGAGGGCCGGTTTCTCCGTGCCCTAATCAATGGCTGCGCGCCTCTGAGAGAAGGCAGCTTTCAAGCCTTGCCCGCTGCCAAACAGACCAGTTTCTCCCCGACCGCAGCTGGATTTCAGTGCATTCGGGAGGTTTTGTTTTTCCTCCCAAACGAGAAAGCTAGCCACACAGCGTCTGCTGCCCTCCCTCTCCGCGCGCTGCGAGCAAGCCTGCCGTGTATTCAGCCGCCCACCCTTTCCACGCTCACGGATCTCCGCACCTCCACAGCTCTTGAGGCTCAGCGTCCCCCTCTCTTTTTTTCTCTAGTTGTAGGTTTTCCACTCTGCCAGCTTTCCAGTGGTTCTGGACGGTGTGCGCTCTGTTTTCCAGTTGTAGTTTCAAAATTGTTGTGGTAGGCAACAATTAGGTGTTTACCTTATGCCGCCATCTTGGTTTCTCCTGAAATAATGGTTTTTCATTTTTAGTTTATAAAAATGGTAAATTACATTGGTTGATTTTCCACTGTTAAACTAACATTACTGGGTTAAATCCTTCTTAGTTATGATGTATTATATAAAAGGGATTTTGGTATGGATATTCATGAGGGATTTGGGTCTGTAGTTTTCTTTCCTTGAAATGGCTTATGTGGTTTTGCTGTTAAGGTAATTTTGACCTAATGAAATGAGTGGGGAAGTATTCCCTCCTTGTTCAGTTTCAGGAGGAGTTTGTATAGAATTGGTATTTGTCTCTCTTAATTGTTTATTAGAATTTTCCATTAAAACCAGTTAGTATGGAGTTTTCTTTGTTGAACAGTTTTAAACTGTGAATTCAATTTCTGTAATTGCTATAATACTCCTTATTTATTTGGGTAAATTCAAGTTTCTGCTGGAGTAGCTTCCTTTAATATTTTATATGATTTATCTTGTCAGATGTTACTTATACATTTTTTTCTTCAAAACTCAATTGCATTATGTCGGACTTTCTTACTTTACACTTCTTGCCACTTAACTTCTTTCCCGTATTCACCATCCTTGTAAGGTGGTTTTTGTGGTTTTTTTTTGGTGTAATTACAGTAATTATCCACAATGCGGCACAGAGAGACAAAGCAACATTAACAATGAAAGAGAATAAGAGACTTGGAGAGAGATTGAAAAGGCATAATAGAATTCATTGGTGTTTTGGAAGAAGTGAAAGGACTGGGGTAGCAGTAATACTTGAAGAGATAATGGCTAACAGTTTTCCAGAATTGATAAAGGCACTATTGTAGTTTCAAAACCCTAACAAATACCAAGCAAGTGAAAGGAAGAGAAATTTGTATATGTTCAGACATATTATGATGAACTTTGGAATAATAAAGACAAGTAAAAGATCTCCACAGAAAGAAAAAACAATGTTCAATGTAGGTACATTAGGCCATCAGATAACTTTTAACTGCACCAATGGAAACAGGAAGTTGGGTAGATCTTCCATGTGGTGGGACAAGAGAAATCGCCCAGCATTCTATACTTCACGGATAGGTCTTTCAGGAACATGGGCAAAATAAACACATTTCATGCAAATAAAAATTTAGATAATTAGATAGCTATAGGTCTTTATTAAAAGCATTTCTAAGGGATTTATTTCAGGAGAAAAGAAAGTTGTCGCATATGGAAGTTCAGAGATTTGAGAAGAAATTAAAAGCAGAGAAAGTTTTATGCATGTGAGTTAATCCAAACATATATTTAATGTATAAAGCAATAAGGCAAATGTCTTCCAGGATTTACAACAAACAGAACTAAAATAGGGGAGGGAGTAGAGTCACAGGGTTTTAAGATCCTGGGTTGCTTGATGGGTAAGGATATCAGACTTTGATAAGTTAGGTTTTCATGTGATCATGTTTAGGGTAGAAATAAAAGAAAATATAAAACAGTGGAGGGAAAAATCTAAGAATGCAAGAAAGGAGACTTACAAGAAACAGAAATACAAGAAAATAGAAAAGGCAATATAAAATGGTACATAAATCCAGATATATCAGAAATTTGTATAAATATTAATGGGTTTACATACATTAAAAAGTTCCATGGAAAGAATTTTCACTCAGAACTCCACTGCCTCGATGTTCAGTGTTGTCATGCTGAAGTTTTAGAGCTCTCTATTTATCCTTGGATTTCATAAATTTAATCAGAATATTGTTTATTGGGTTCTCGGTGTTTATTCCTTCTGGAACTTAAAGACCGCTTCTTAGTATCTTTCATACTTTCTTTCTCTCTCTCTTTCCCCCCGCCACTCTGCATTCTAGAAAGTTCTTTGGCTTCATCTTTCCACTTTGCCCTTAAGCTGTGTCATTTACCTGTATACTCACATATTATATTTTTATTTTGGTGATATTTTCCCTCTTAAGGTGTCTACTTGTTTCTCTCTCAAGTGTGGAACACTACACTCATTACCTTGAACATACATATTATCATTATTGTTGGATTTACAATTTCTCAGATAACCATTCTTATTTTGAGTTTGTTGTGTCTCTTTGATCACATCCGTTTTCTTCAAATATTGTTTCTTTATTGGCAGAGGAGGTTTGCATTTTGAGAATGCCTGTCTCTGGTGACTGGTAGAAAGTGGAGGGGCATGTGGCCAGGCAAGAGTGTGCTGGATAGTTCCTCTTGTGGGGATGTGTGCCAGCTGTGCCTCCAGAAGTACATTGGCTGCCAAAGAGCTGTCCTGCCTCTCTCCCGGTCAGCTTTCACTGGAGCAGACATGCAGCCCAGTAAAGACGTTACTGCACATGGAGCACCCCCTGCTGTTGGTTTGGGCAGCAGCTCCCTGCTCAGCTCGCAGGATCTGATTTCTCTCTAGTTGCTTCCCCACGAAACTCCCTGACTTCCTGACACAGGCTTGAATGTGGTATTCTTTACAATTCTTTCTCCATGGATCCCACCCCATCGGCTCTTTCTATATTGTGTTTTATTGCTGGTTACCAAATCAACCCACATGAGTAGCTTAAAACAACAGCTATGTATTATCTCACAGTTTTTGCGTATCAGGAATTTAGCAGTGACTTATCTGGGTGGTTCTGCTCGAGGTCTCTCATGAGGTGGCAGATGTTGGCCAGAGCTGCATCACCTGAAGGTTGACTAGGGCTGGGGAACCTGCTTCCAAGTTGGCTTCCTGTGTAGTTTTGGGCAGGAGACCTAGTTCCCTATCTTTAGGCCTTCCTCCAGGGCTACTTTAGTGTCCTTATGGCATGGCAGCTCATTCCTCTTGAAGCTGGTTATATAAGAGAGGGAGTAAGGAGGAATATCATGCTTGTTATATTCTAATCTTGGATGTCAGCACACTGTATTATTTTTTTGTTGTTAATCCTCACCTGAGAATATTTTTTCCATTGATTTTTAGAAAGAGTGGAAGGGAGGGGGAGAGATAGAGAAAGAGAAACATTGATGTAAGAGAGACAGCTCAATTAGTTGCCTCCTGCACATGTCCAAACCAGGGCTGGGGATTGAGCCTGCAACTGAGGTATGTGCCCTTGACCAGAATTGAACCCAGGACCCTTCAGTCTGAGGGCTGATGTTCTATCCACTAAACCATGTTGGCGAGGACAGCACACTGTATTCTTTGCAAGTGTGTTACCAAATACAGTCCATTCTTAGGGGAGGGGAGATGTATTCTCATCATAGAATTATAGGAAATAAGGAGTATCATAGAATCTGTGGACTTCATGAAAACCCCTCACTCTCACTGAGGAATTCCTCCAGTGGTTTTCTGGTCTGATGTGAAAAAGTGGCCCTGGAGATCTGTCTCCACATCATCTTTGTAAATCAGACCAGTTGTAGACCTTCCAAGTGGTAGCATGAGACTGAGCTTTTCCATGTCTTATAACTTTTGTGATTATTCTCATCATCTTTTCTTTTGTTATGGGCTTTTGTCAAGGTAATTTAATTTAAAAAGAATTATGTATCTAACTTCTTTAATGCTTTCTTTCTCGCTTATTATTGAGTTTGACACACCTTACTTAGAAGCTTGGCAAGTTTAGAATCACCAAATTAGGTCACTCTTGGGCAGACAGTGTTACAGCAGGTTCTAAATCTGCCCTTCCTCTAACCCGCTGCTTCACTGGCAAAACAATTCAGGTAACAAGGGCATTTCTAGTATTGGGGGCATATTTTGCAGAGCTGAGGTTTTGAAGTTTGAGTCATTGAGTGAAACCACATTCCCCATTTCTGGCTTAGATGACAGTTGGATGATAATTTATTCCACATTCATTGAGCTCTCGCTGTGCTCTGATCATGTACCAGGCCTTGTGTGGGCTCTGGACACAAGGTTTCCTGATACAGGCTCAGGGTTGATGGCACTTTATTGTTAGCACTGTAATAACTGTGATGCATGTGGGAAAGCCATGAGAGAGTGCTGTCTGGATGTGGGTTTGTTACTGTTTTCCTTTCATTTTTGGCCTTCTGTCCTTTCTTCCCCTAAACTCTCTCTGCATAGAATATTTGAAAAACAAATGGGTAGCAGGTGGCAGAATTAATTGCAGGGAATCTGTTTGGTTGAATCTCCTGTCAGAGAAGAGGAATAGAAGGAAGGAGGGGCATTCCCAGATATGAAGGGGGTGACAGTGGTTGGGCTTCAGCCATCTTCAGCTTAGGTGTGTTCATGGCACAGAAGCAGAGGGTTGTGGGAGGGGCAGGCCCACTGCCCACTGCCCACTGCACAGGTTCCTGCATGGCAACCCCAGCAGTCCTGTCATCCCCAGGGGGAATGTGATTTGTTTTACACATACTGCTCTGCAAGCATGGGACACATCTTTCAAACACAACTGTCTTTTCTTACCCTCCGGTGGCTTCTTATAGAACACTTACTCTTTCCTCCCCTGTTTATCATGCTTCTGGAAGCCTTAGTCTGGTCACTGGCTCATTTTGGTCTGGCCTAACCTTGCTCAGATTTGCTCATTAATAGTTAAGTTTGATTTTATTTGTATCAACCAGTTAGTTTAGCTTCTAATCATACAATGTATGTAATACTATACATAGCTTTCAGTATTGAAATAATGGCAAAAAATAGCTTTATTATTAGGAATGTGAAAATCTAGCTCATAAGTCTCCTCAACCATTTTTTCTTATAGAAATAATTGTTTCGAAATACAGAGTTTCACGAATGCCATTGGGCTATAGCAAAACCAGCTGGCTGTCTACTGGCTTCCTGTCGTGTGGGGTAGTGTGGTGGTTCTGACCCTGTTTCTGCTTGTTTCAATTCATCTTGCTGCTTTATGAAGCCCCTGCAGAAACCCAGCTGTGGAGGGGGTAGGTTGGCCACCAGGCAGCTTCTACTGGACACGGATGTAGATCTGGATGTGACCCAGCAGACGAGCCCTGAGAGGATTTTCTGGGAGGGGGCAGCCAGATGTGGTTAGTGCACGTGGGGGCACATAGAGTCAGCCAACTCAAGGGTTTTTTCATGCTTTTAATTTAAATAGTCACAGAGCCTAAAAGTGAGATTTGAAATGTTTCTTTCTGTGTGCTGCATTCTGGTGAGGGAAAGAATGGTATCATCGTTCTCTTTGCTAAGTGATAATTACAAGTGTGGAAACAGATGTGAGCTTCCTGGGAGCGGGAGGGGGTCATGCCTGAAATGCAACCATCTAGGAAGGGAGGAGGTTGGCGAGTTTGGCTCCTTTGACTGGAACAGGGGGTGGGGGTGCAGCAAGGGCTTAGAGCTGAAGGGGAAGGATCGGTGGTAGAAGCTCAGGGTGGGCCAGTCAGAGCATCTGCTCACTGCTCTTGGTAAAGCCTGGCATGCCCAAGTACCTCCTTCTCAAATATGGCACGTGCCCGGTAGAGGAGGAGCCAGTAGGAAAGCCCATTCCAGGGAACTGCAAGGACATGCTCCCTGAGGAGGCCAACGACTGGGGCTAGTTTAGGGCCTTTCTCCTACTTTTACACCTGCCTTGCTCCTTGAGAGAGGCCTTGGGGTCCCTTCCAGGGGAGACCTGCTCTGGAGGGCTGCAGCCTCTCTAGCTTGGGTTTGGGGAGAAGCCAGAGGTGCAGGCATTTTTCCTGCTCCAGCTCACACTGAGTTCACTTTGGTCTGGGTAAGGCCTGCCTTGCAGTGAATGGGAACTGGTTTGAATGGGGTCTTGTACTGACCACATGTGACTGGGAGCAACTTGTTTAGTCTTTCCAAGCCAAGGGTCTCATCTGCCAGGGGACCATGGGAAATAATTAGGCAGCACAGGTGTCTGGCAAAACCTGGCCCACAAGGTGCCTTCAGTGTGGCTCCTTCCTCCCTGCCCAGGGCTACTGTCATCATAGGAACATCTACCAAACAGAATATGTGGGTCTCTCTTGAGCCTTGGCTGGCCTGACTTGGTTCAAGTAGAGTGACCCTGTACGTAGATTTTCGCTATAGGTTGGAACCCACCTATATAAGCACCTATGTCACTCACATGGAGCACATACACAGCAGTAATGAAATGAAACAGTAAAAATAATTTAAAAGAAAAATAACAATTTCTGACCTTTACTTGTGGTAAATAAATAATAAAAAACATAAAGCACATATGTACATACGTCGAAATGACAGAATTTTTTTTATAAATAAATGGGAGATGGCGACATAACCACAAAACGACGTACGTAGAGTCCGACATAACCCAAGGACTGCCTGTATTTATATGTACATCAAAATATATACAAACTCACACACACATTCATGATCATCAGTCATCTAGATAAATGCGCGCTCTTTCTTTTGTTTCTAACAGCAACTCTGAGGTAGCCACTTTCTTAATAATTTTTTAAATTGAAGTCTAATTCACATTACATAAAATTAACCATTTAAAAATGTACAGTTCAGTGGCAATGAGTACTATCACAATGTTGTACCATCACCACATCTATTGAGTTCTGAAACATCATCATCATCATCATCCCAAAATAAAACATCATACCTATTAAACCTCATACCACCCTTGCTCCCCTAGCCACACCAGTCTACATTCTTCCTCTGATTTTGCCTGTTTTCCATGTGGTACATAAACAGAATTATACAGTATGTGGCCTTTGGTGTCTGGCTTCTTTCACTTAGCATGTTTTTGGGGCTTTTCCATATTGTAGCATGTATCACAATTTCATTTTTATGGTTGAATAATATTCCATTGTATGGAGACACCTCAATTTGTTTATCCATTCATTAATAGACATTAGAATTTCCCCCCACTTTCTGGCATTGTGGATAATGCTGCAATGAATATTCTTGTATAAGTTTTGTTTGAACATCTGTTTCCACTTATTTTGGGCACATCCCTAGGAGTGGAACAGTTGGGTTACATGGTAATTATTATATGTTTAACTTATTGACAAACCACCAGACTCTTTGTATAGCAGCTGCACCATTTTACCTTCCCAAGGTGGCACTCTTCTATTCCCATTTTAATAAGTGAAGGATCTGAGGTGTGGGAGGTGGAGGGACATGCACAAGATAAGTAAGACAGCCTTCTGGTAACAGAAGCAGGTCTGTGTTGGCCCCATCCTTGGGTGTCTGCCACCAGGCTCTTGCTCCCTGGCATGCATGCTGGTCCCTGGCTGGGTACTCCCCAACCAGAACAATGAGATGGGGCAATGATGGGCTCAGAGAGGAAGGGTGTCCCTGCTGGGCCTTTTCCAGAGCAGGAGAGGGAAGAGTCCTCTGAGAGATGAACAATGTGAAGGAGGACAGAGTCTTAGGGAGTTTAATGAGTTCTGGGGATTGTGTTTGATTGTTTGATAAGGTGCTTGTAGTTTTCAGTCCCCGCCCCTACCCAGGTTGGCCAAAGCCACTGCCAGTGCCCTTGCTTGGCAGGATGTGCCAACTTCTGTCTTCAAACTGCTCCCTGACACTCACCCTGGTGGAATTGTCTTCTAACTTCTTTAAAGGGAGACCCCTAGGCCATGGGGCCACCCTCTGTGTGGTGGCCCTGGTAGAGGCGGAGCCCTTTTGAGAGCTGTTGCTGTCTTTCCCCTCAGAGGCACCCTCATGTTCCCCAGCAACACCCTTAAACAAGATGATTTCTGCCATTGGAGATGCTTACTTTTAGATATGGTGTTACTTGGCTTTGCTTTTACTGACAGTAAATTGCTGAAGGCATTTCAATTACACAGTGAAAATCATTAGCAGAATTCTTGTTACTTAGCATCAGACTGTGGGACTTAATCGTGGTTTCTATGGGTGGTAAAGCAAATATATCTGGAGACTTATTCAGATTTCCCAGTATATCATTATCACATTCTTGTGTGATAGTTTCCTGGTAATTCAACTGGATTTAGTATATCAGCATGACTTTTCTTTATAAGTTGTGGAGATTTAAATTTATTTAGCAAAGGAAACATTGAAGACCACTCAAAACACTCCTGTTTAATGTGTTCATTGCACAAGAAGTGGATAGTTTTACCTCCTGGAAACTTTCATTCCATTGCCCAGAGGACAGAAACAGGTGGAAGTCACTGGTGTGAACCTGGCCACCCATCACTCCCTGCTCCATCGTTTGCTCCTCTCCACCACTGCCCTCTGACCCAGGTATAAGAATACCACTACATTGCCCTGTGTGAGTACAAATTCGTAAAAGGCAGCAGCAGCAGTGGGCTGTTCAGAAAACAGGCCTCTGCTTGCCTCTCAAGTTCAGGGGACTTGTCACCAGTAGCAGCATTCCAGGTTTTGGATGACATCACCACAGGCCCAAGGATGCCTGGACTGTCACAGTCTCCCACCTTCCTTCATCCTCACTAGTTCCTTGATTTCACTCACTGGTTGTGGCCCGGCTGAGTTTCAGGGCCCATGAGGTGCTGGGACTACCAGTGCCTCTGAGGCCTTTTCCCACAGTGTTCTTCTGCATCTCTTCTGTGATTTGAATCCAGCGGAAGTGTTTCCACCATTGAGAGAGTGCTATAAGGAAGACCTACTCCTCAGGAGGTGGGAGGGAGATGGCTCTCCCAACCCTGGGCTGGAGTGCAGGTGACAGTATGCCCTCTGTTAGAAGATGTGGGTGTGCCTGCAGGCTCAAACTGCCCTCAAAGGGCCTGTTGAGAGCACCACTCCCTGTGTGAACTGAGGGCTGGCATGGATCTCCAGGGAGTACCTCACTCCCATCCTTGCAGCTGCCTCCCAAGGCATCTATGCATTCCCATCAATAGAGAGAGAAATGGCATTGAGCTAATTTCAGTAACTTCTCTATAATGCTAGAAAATACTAGTGCCCAATCAGAATGCAGGTTGGCCTGGCTCTGTGTCACCCCTGATCACAAGTTCTTTAGGTTCCAAAGTCCTACATTTCTTTTACAGTTTGTCTAGACTTCACTTTGTCTAAAGCTGTTTTAAATTCTAACTTTGTTTTGTGATATTATTTCCCTTTATTTAAGATGGCCAGTTTAGTTTTTTAATCTCTTGTTTTGTGAGTTTTTGTTTTCTTTCTCCTCTGAAAGCACATGGCAGGCTGCTGACTGAAACCACTCATGTTTCTTTTTGTATATATTTCTGAACATATATTCTTCTACCTCCTGCTGTGTTTTTGTGTCTTCTTTATGTGGCAGGATGTTTTAATGGCTTCTGTGTTTGTTTGCTCCTCCCTGAAAGAGAAGCCGATACTGGTCCTACCTCGGCCCTGAAGTGTGTAAACATACACTGCAAGGCCTCATTTCTCTTAGGGCCTTGGACTTTGAACAGACAGCTCACTTGGGCCAGGCCTCATGTCACTTTAGAAACCAGCAGCCCGGATATGGTGTTGAGATGAAGCTGCATAACCTCTGGCTCTTACATGGCACCCCATTTGGTTGGGGCCAGTGTCCCCCACCTCTCCCTCCAGGGCCTTTCTGGAAGGTCTTCGTAGGGTCTTCAAGGCTCCCAGTCATCCATGCTGTCAATTGGAGCTTGCAGAAAGACTTCCACATTTGTGGCCCTAAGTGGTTTGTTTTTCTGATTTCTTTGCAGGACTCATGGGCAGTTAGGGAGATGGAGAGGGAAATGCATGTACTTGGGCCACCAGCCTTTTTTCTACCAGCCCTCGCGTCCTACCTCACAGTGCTCGCTCTTTCCGTCTCTCTCAGCAGGAGTCTACATCACTGTCCTCAACAGAATTGCACCTTCCTTACTACACTGCTGTTCTTGTTGCCTTGAATCAGGCTTTGGACTTTGTAACATTAAGCTTTTCCTGTGCTCGTGTCCAATAGATGATATGTCTTGAGGTCAGGATGACGGGCTACCTAAAATCCCACACAGGGTCCCATAGGTGTGACATATTGAGTGAATTCATTAAAATTTGGTGAGTATTCAATGAACACTTAGAGGTTTGGGTTGATTGAAAACTTAATTAACAGTGTAGTGTGTTGGTGACTAAAAAGTAAATTTCAGTTTTGCGTGCTTTTTGAGCAGCATATTGTTCTGAATAAAGGGTGGGGGCAATGTCACTGGAAAAGAGTGCCCATAATAACAATTATTAGTGTATCATCTACCCACTTAAGCCAGGCTCAGAGCAGAGCAATAAGAATTTGGAAAGCCCAGCACACCAGGTCCTGTAAAACATTATTGTCCAATTCACAAGCCCTTAGGTGGCTCTGCAGAGTGTGTGGATGGGTAGGTGGGTGGGGAAGGGGAGGCAAGACCAAGAGCAGGGCAGACAGCAGGGCTGTATGCAGTATAACTGGAGCCCATGGTAGAAACTAAGGGATCTAGAGTGAATTATCCTATATAATAAAAGGCTAATATGCAAATAGACTAAACGGCCGAACAACCAGTCACTCTGACGTGTGCTGACCGCCAGGGGGTGTGCATGGAACATGACGGGCATCAGCTGCGGTGGGATGGTGGAGCAGGTGAGCGGGGGCGCCAGACCAAGGCGGGGCATGGTCACTGTCATTGGGCAAGCCTCTGGTGGTTACTGAAAATTCTTTGCTCCTGTGCACTGCGGTTTTGCCTGGTGCTTGCACCTGCTGCCAGGGGCCAGAGCTGCCACTCGCACCCACTGCCTGCGCCCAGTGCCCAGGGCCAGCCCCGATTGCTCAGTGCCTTCAGCGGGTGCGAGCTGTGGCTACTGGCCCTGATCACCCCTCCGGGCTTCTCCACCTCCCCCTGCTCCTGAGGTGAGATCAGGGCCGGCAGCCACAGCTTGCACCTGCTGCCAGCGACAGCCCTGCTCATACCCACTGCTGGTGCCAGAGTCACTACTTGCATCCACTGCCAGCACTGGCCCCACTTGCACCTGAAGCCAGTGCCAGAGCCACTGCTCGCACCCACTGCTGGTGCCCGGCACCGGTCCCGATCGCTTGGCACCATCAGTGGGTGCGAGCTGCGGCTGCCGGCCCTGATCACTCCTGAGGGCTTCTTTACTTCCCCCTGCTCCTGAGGGGTGATCAGGCCCGCTGCTGGCGCCAGCCCCAATCACTCTGTGCCTTCAGCGGGTGTGAGCGGGGCCAGCTCTGTCAGCGTGTGGAAGCGGCGGCGGCGGGAATGGGGCTGCTGGCAGATAGGGGACCAGGGGCCATGGCAGCGGGAGGGGCTGGGTGGGGGCGCAGATGATGGGCCGAGATCCGCCCCTGTGCCTACTGCAGCCTTGCAGCCCACAGTTCCTTTCAAGGTGCACAAATTCGTGCACTGGGCCCCTAGTAATCTCTAAAATGAAACATATATACATACAATTGAAAAATATAGGATCAAAAATGAATAATTCACTGGACAGAAGACTGGACACAACAGAAAGCAGGCTGAGTGAGTGGGCAACAGTTCAGTGTATCTGTATTGAAGCACAAGAGAAAAGAATAGAGAATACAAAATAGAAAGTGAGTGGCCTGTGGACAGTCAAAAGGTCTACTGTAATAGAATGAGTTTCTGGGAGTGGGGAGGCACATTCAAAAATATTTGAATAGATAAAGGCCATAGATCTTTCCAAAGCATTGAAAGATACCCATGCTGTCTTTCCATGCTAGATTCAATTCATGCTAGACTCATGAAACAGACTACACTTACATGCATAAGTCAAAAAGCAAGGAAACAAACAAGAAATACACTTCTCACATCTAGGCACATCATTATTGACACTAGAGACAAAGGCAATCTGAAAAGCAACCAGATTTCAAGGTGGCTGAGCGCTTTCCCAGGAGCCACAGTCTGCATCTGGCACGTGTCTCGTGGCCATGCCTTTCCAAGTGGAGGCCCACTCCCCTGCTCATCTGCTTTGCTAGCTCATCTGTTCTGTTTTTTTCATAGTTTGTACTTAGACCAGCAAAATA
Source organism: Cnephaeus nilssonii (assembly GCF_951640355.1). Taxonomy (NCBI): domain Eukaryota; kingdom Metazoa; phylum Chordata; class Mammalia; order Chiroptera; family Vespertilionidae; genus Cnephaeus; species Cnephaeus nilssonii. The sequence goes on from NC_137074.1 coordinate 9,245,019, forward strand.
CAGACATAGTGATTACTCAGGCAACTACTTTTCTCCACAATTGCTTTTCAAAACTGTACCAAATTTTAGAGTACCATCTTCCCCCCTCCATACAATGACCTTTTTATCCACCCAAAATTAAACTAAATAAATAAATTATAGCCTTATATACCAATTTCTTGATATAACCTTTCCCACCAAAAGAATATAGAACAAATGTCATTGTATATAGTGTTTGGATGAACCCCAAACAGGTTCATGTGTGCATCTTGTGAAAGATACCACAAGGGTTGCATCTCCCATCACACTTTGTTCTGTTGTGAATCTGTTTCCATGTGCCATCATGTTGTCATAATGATGTTATGCTGTGCTGAAATTCAGTAAATGCACTCAGTGCACAATAACCATGAGCCTTAAAAAGGCATATAAGTTGGTGAAGAAAATACACTGAGTGGCCAGATTATTATGATCTCTGAACACAGAATAATCTGGCCACTCAGTGTATATCCTATATAATAAAAGGGTAATATGCAAATTGTCCCCTTGACCAGGAGTTCGACCAGCAGGCAGGCTGGCCATCCGCCCATGTCCCCTCCCCCTGGCCAGGCTGGCCGGACCCCACCTATGCACTGGGCCTCTAATCCTATCTAATAAAAGAGTAATATGCAAATTAACCACCATTCTGCTACACCCACAAGCCATGCCCACCAGCCAATCAGGAGCAAGTATGCAAATTAACCCAACCAAGATGGCTGCAGCCACAGAGCGAGCAGGAGGCTTGGGTTTCCCCGGCAATGGAAGAAGCCAAGCTTTCCGCACACCCTGGCTGGTCCAAGCCTCCACTCAAGGCTACAAAGTTTCAATTATAGAAGATAAATAAATCCCAACAAAAATGGCAGCAGCCACTGAGCTGGGGAGAGCAGGAGGCTTGAGTTGCCCCCGGCAATGGAGGAAGCCAAGCTTCCACAGCCCTGGCCAGCCTTGGCCTCCGCTCAAGGCTACAAAGTTTCAATTATAGAAGATAAATAAATCCCAGATACCAGGGTCTCCGCTTGGGTTGCCGCGGGTCGTGGCCGGCCTGCAAACCACCACAGGCTCCTTGCCCAGGCCACCCCACGCCCCAAGGGAACCCCCACCCTGATCCAGGAAACCCTTCAGGGCAAACCAGCTGGCCCCCACCCATGCACCAGGCCTCTATCCTATCTAATAAAAGAGTAATATGCAAATTGACCATCACTCCAACACACAAGATGGCTGCCCCCATGTGGTCAAAGATCCTGCCCCCATGTGGTCAAAGATCCTGCCCCCATGTGGACACAAGATGGTCACCACAAGATGGCCAGCAGGGGAGGGCAGTTGGGAGGGACCAAGCCTGCAAGGGAGGGCAGTTGTGGGTGATTGGGCCAGCAGGGGAGGGCAGTTGGGAGGGACCAGGCCTGCAAGGGAGGGCAGTTGGGGGCAATCAAGCCTGCAGGGGAGGGCAGTTAGGGGTGACCAGGCCTGCAGGGGAGGGCAGTTAGGGGCAATCAGGCTGGCAGGGGAGCAGTTAGGCATCAATCAGGCTGGCAGGGGAGTGGTTAGGGGGTGATCAGGCTGGCAGGCAGAAGCAGTTAGGGGCAATCAGGAAGGCAGGCAGGCGAGCAGTCCTGGTAGGTAGGATCGGGCCTAAACGGGCAGTCAGACATCCCTCGAGGGGTCCCAGATTGGAGAGGGTGCAGGCTGTGCTGAGGGACATACATCCCCATGCACGAATTTCGTGCACCGGGCCTCTAGTATATATACACACACACACACACACACACATACATATATATGTGTATATATATATATGTGTGTATATATATATATTTACATATACACACACACATATATATATACATATATATATACACACACACACATATACATATATATATGTGTGTGTGTGTGTGTACACACACACACACACACACACACACACACATACACTGAGTGGCCAGATTATTTTGCGTTCAGAGATCATAATAATCTGGCCAATCAGTGTAGTGCAGAAATAAGAATGTGCCTTCCAAATAGTGACTCTCTTGCACCATTCTCCTCTAGCCGGACCTCTGATAATTCCCATCCTCCTCTTCTGAGGTATACTGTCCACTTTCCTTATATCGCATTTTGTGCAAATGCAAATTGTGTTTATTTGCTTTTAAATTATTTATTACTTTATAAGTTTGCTTTTACTGTGTTTTTTTAATAAATTAGTTTTATTTCATATTTACCAGACAAGTTACCAAATATAATGGGGAGCTGCTGCTGCTGCTTTTCATATTATTTTTTAAAAATATAGTTTTATTTATTTCAGAGAAGAAGAGAGAGGAAGAGAGAGATAGAAACATCAATGATGAGAGTCATTGATTTGCTGCCTCCTGCACGCCCCATACTGGCGATCGAGTCCACAACCCGGCATGTGCTCTGACCGGTAATTGAACCGTGATCTCCTGGTTCATAGGTCGATGCTCAACAACTGAGCCATGCCTGGCTGCTTTCACTGTGTAATTGGTATATATTCTACCTGTGAAAATTGTTTGATTATCTTTGGTTGGGATTGAACACATCATAATTTTCCATTACAATCAGTGGATACATTGTTCTCCTGTATAGTAGAAGGGTTTTTAGAACAAAATAACAGCCAAAGTGATGGGAAGGTATTTAAAAGTTCCCATTACTTCTTGTCCTTGCCAGCACTTGGCAAGGAATTGCCAGACTGTTATATTTTAGGCAGTCTGTGGGTGTGTATTTACATCTATTTTTGTTTTAAATTTGCATATCTTTGATTACTAATGAGACTCGAGTACCTTTTCATGTGCTTATTGGCCACTTGGATCTCTTTTGTGAAGTGCTTTTTTTCAGTTTTACCCATTTTTCTATTTATGTCTACGGGCCCCAGATGTTTTCACAGTGATTTTCATGCTAGATAAAAGTGTAGCAAAGTATACAAAATCTTTAGGAAAGAGAAAATGTTCTCAATAATATATTTTCAAACATGTGAGGACTTAGGGGAAAGTGATGCTCACACACCCTTGCTGAAAGACCTCTTTGAAGATGGGACCAGATTCTATTCAAAGCCATGGAGTAAGGGGGTAAAAGGTGACAGAAAGCCTGGTGGAGACCCCATGTGCATGATGTACAGGGAGTATGGATGTCCATGTCGAAGACCTCACAAGAAACAGCAGTAGCATACATGGCAGTGATGGAAGAGGAAGATGAGGGGTGAGCAGGCAGAGGGGAGTGAAAGCACAATACATTTGCTTCATGCTGTTTCAGACCAATTGACCAATGCAGAAGGCATTTAAGAACATTACATAGAGATTATCAGTAAAAGAACCAAAAATAGCTAATAAGGACTCACACTGGGCAGTCGGAAGGGAGTAATGTGGTAATTCCTGCGCGCCATTCATGGTGAGTCATCAGTTATTCTGCTTTGTGGACAACGGCCATGAGCAGGCCCTTCACACACACAAGGTCCAGATGTTTAGTGAACATAAACAAGAGCTTAAATTCTTGAACAGGTAAACTGATGAGGTATCATTTCACCTCTCAATTTGTCAGAGATCAGAATGTGAACAGTGAATCATAGGCAGTGAGTGGCTAGAGAGAGAGCACTCTTGAATTTGATAGGGTATAATTTGCAGAGACCTACATGGAGAAGATTTTGGTTAACTTCTCTGAAGTTAAAAATGTGCAGTATTTTACTTCTTATGTTGAGGTACCTCGAAATGTGCTTATTCAAGAAAATACTAAGATTTATGAAGGTACTGTGCCAGATGTAGAGTAGGCATGTGTGCGTGTTTACCCCCACCCCCACACAGAAAGAATATCCTGGATGGACCCACAGAGATGGTGACAGTAACTGTGAGCTCAGCAAAGTAGGAGTCTGACTTTGCTTTGTTTATTTATGTTTTTACTCTATATTTAAATATCTATAGTTTTGAAGAGTTATGAAAACCACCTAACACCAGAATGAATTTTTATTGTTAATATATTGTTAAAAGAATATATGTGTATTGCCAAGCTTATCCAGACTCATGGTTTGTTACTGTTATTTAATCACTGAGAAATTTACCCACCACTTTGGGAGCATGCAGAGCAGAGAATGTTCTGGCATATTACTGTTCCTACATAGAAGGGACACAAAATAACAGTCATTAAAATGCTGTAAATAGCAACGTGTCCTGGATTTACCCTCACCCTTGGAAGGAATTATCTGTCCTGCTCCTTGCACAGGGGCATGCCCCAGAGGCCAGAGTGCACCAATGGAGTGATGGAGCAGGATCTTCGTTTCTCACAACCCTGACAACTAGGTTCCCTCTCTGAGCATTAAGCCTCCTCTGTAAAAGTGGTGATAATTATACCTGCTTCCTAATCTGGCAAATATTAGGTGTAAGAGAATAATAATGAAAGTGCTTGTAAATAATAAAGTGCTCAAGAATTGTTAGTTTCTCCCTCTTTTAGGGATTTGGCATGTCTTTTATAATCCAGTGCCTATTTCTGGAATATAATTCTTTAGGTATGAGTAGGATATTGACTATATTGTGAGATTTCATCTGAGTTTTTTGGAAGTGTGTTCTTGCCACCCGAATTCTATTGAGGAGCCTTCTGAGACCCAGGCCACTCCCCAGGAGGGTTGGGGTTGGTAGCACTGGGTTACTGCACATGGAATCACAGGGAAGACCTCCCAAGTGGGTGACAGGCAGGGCCTCCTCCTTAGTCACTTTGCTGCATTGAAGTAGACAGTGGTACTTGGCTGGGATCCACAGCACTCTGAGCACCTCTGAACTCTTCCAAATGTGTTGCCAGATTTTTTAAAATGTATTTCTGCTGTAACCAAGGAAGCATCCTGTTCCAAGTGTGTTGTAAGTCAGAAGCCACACTGAGCAGTTGAAACTTCGAGGTGCCGCTCCGGGTATACTGGCTATTAGGAAAGGGTAATGGTCTTTTGAGTAGATCAGAGCAGAGGCAGAGGGGGTACCTTGGGATACAGTGGGAGCATCCACATAGGGTGTGGACAGGAGCATACAATTCGGCACACACCAGGGAGCAGCACCGTGACCTATGGAATTGTGTCTGACAACTGCTGATAGCCACAACCAAATTTCAAGTATACCAGGTGTTCTGTGAACCCCTAAAATGTGAGAATGATAAGGAATTGGGGCCGAGTGGGATTTTGAGGTGTGCCATAACATTGGCCTTGCTGAGTTCATCAGGTAACATGACACTTTTCCCTTGCTTTTTGGTAGATGGACAGTGTCCTCACCCTCGGGGGAAGCAGGTGGGCTGGCAGGACAGGCGTCCACAGGCCGGGAGAAGGAGACACTCCCAGGTACTCTCATCTACCCCGCTGGTGACCTGCCTGCCTGGCCCCATCCTATTGCAGACAATGACTCACCTGTGACCCCTGCTTCTCCTGGTCTGCTTTGTCCACCTGTGCCCTGCCTGCACCCAACCTCAGTGCCTGTTGGTTGACCCACCTCAGCCCAGATCTTGACCCTCCCTTCTCCCACCCTGACTGAGGGCCTGGTCCTCACTTCTGGTTGCTCCCTTAGCTTGACCACTTCTTTTGAAGTTCTTAACCAACCCTGAATTGCACCCTGGCTCCCATTAACCTCCTGACAGGGAGAATGTCATCTGCTGGTATTCATGCCTTTTGGATGCAGACCTGCTTCTCAGCTGTTCGTTTCCTTTAACAGGGTCATTGGTAGTGAAATGAGAAAGAACGTCCTGTTCCTTCAGTGATGCAACCTCGAGTGTGTGGTGATGTTACTGTTCATTTGTACAAAATGTTAATGCTTTCACTGGCTACAGGTCATTCTCTTCAGGTTAGAAACATAGTGAAGGTAACGAGACACTTCAGAATCAGAATTGATTTTAGGAGTAATTCTAATGAAGCTGGGAAAATTGAATTGTGATCTCACATTCAACAGGTTCCCTCAGCAGACAGATCAAGCATGCTTTGTTCCAAGTCCTGGTTCTAGGCTGGGTCAGGTTCATCAGCAAACACACTGACAGGCTCTGCCCCCAGAGACTGTCTTCAAAGGTAGACTGCACACCTGAGAAAGCAGGTGATGAGGTCCATTGATAAAGGAAAAGAGTGAGCAGGAGTAAGGGAATATGTGTGAGTATGTGTATGTGTCTGCATGTATGTGTACACATGCATGCTTGCGATTGGGGGTTGTAGGTGATCAACAGGACCTTCAGGGTTGGCCTTGCTGAGCAAGTGACATTTAAGTAAAGGTAAGGGTATAACTAGTGGAGGGAGAATAGCATTCCAGGCAAAGGAATAGCCAATGTGAGGCCTCAGTGTGAGGATGGCTAGAAAACAGCCAGGGGCCAGTGTAGTGGGTTGGTGAGCAGTGGGGAGAGGTGTGCATGGGTCATTGTGGCCTGTAAGAGCTCAAGTTCTACCACACCTGTAGAGCCAGCCCATAATTTCCAAGATGAAAAAGGCCTTTCCTACTTCTGAATTACCATAGCAAACTAGCCAAGTTGCTTCTCTGATACCTCTACTTGTGAAAGGGGTAATCCAGCAAAATGTGCTAGAGCTCAACAGGATCCAGCTTAAATGGCAATGCATGAAGCACTGTGATAAGAGCAGACAGCCCCACAGCAGGCCAGGCACTGTGTCAAGCACTTTATACATGCTAACTCTTCAAATGAACAGTTGCTGTTATTACCTAAAATGATATCCGGGCAGGTGAAGCCACTTGCCTTGAGTAATGGCTACCTACAAGGCTAGTGGTGCAGAGTCAGGAAGCACAGACGGTCAGGCCACAGGCCCAGGGGCAGTGGCCACACAGCCTCTACACAAAGCCTTGTGGGGCTCAGCCCCAGCCACTCTCCTATCTGCTTCTTATCTCTCTGCTCAGAGCAGGGGCTGTTTTCCAATCTCTGCATCTTGTGTTCCTCCTTCCCTGTGTTTTAAAGGAGCACGAGATGGCCCCTAATTCCCATCCCCAGATACCCTTGGCTGACTACTTACTCTTTAAGTCTCGTGTTCATCTTCAATCAATCCAGGCAATCTGGCAATAAACAACCTACCAGCACTTGCTCTTGTAGTGGTTGTTTGAAAAAAAATCTAAACACTCTCTGAAAGTAGAGGACATGATGTAGATTAACAATTGAGAAAAAGAGAGGAGGTGAGGGGGGGGAGGATAAAAACCAGATTGCCTTGGTTCATTCTACTTTAACAGAAACCCCACAGAGGAGAGCATGCATGAATTAGCAGCAATGATAGTCAGTCAAACAAGGATGGCTATTTTCTATTGATATAAAGATCATGTTTCCACAGACGAGCAAGCATCAAAATATGCATGGACAGATGGATTAGAAATAAACAGGAAAATGAACATAGCATTGCTAGCATAACATCCCATTGTGTTTCTAACAATGTAACATGATTATCAAAGTGTGCAAGTGTGCTGTCCTGAGTTCAACTTAGTGTCACCTCATATGTCATTTTCTTCTGTGATGTATGACAGTTTGAATGATTGTTCCCCACCTCACTCCCCCTCACTCCACCTGCAGCACAACTATGGCTCCAGGTGGTGAAGTGACCCTCCAGCACCTCCGACCCTAAGAGGTCACATGACTTGTTTGGATTGGTGGGACCTTAATGGACAGAGGAGGCAGGACACAGGCCCCAAGAGTTCCTTCCCAGGCAGCTTGCCCTTTGTGCTCCTGTGACCCTCCAGGAGAGAAGTATGCTGCTGCCCCTTCAGCCCAGGCCCAGAATGAATGCAGAACAGACCTGAATTGAGGGGCAAGTCTGGGTCCCGCCTGGCTAGCAGAGCAGGCAAGTTCAAATAGCATGCCATTTCACCAAGAAATTCTCCGGTATGCATTTAATCTAGGAATATTTCTCATAACTATTATGCAGTTCTCACATATAACAAAATCAAGAAAATTTCTTTAATGTCACCTAACAGTCTATATTCAAATTTCCAATAGTCTCTAAGATGTCTTTTTATAATTGCTTTGTTCAATAATAATCCAAATCAGGTTTACAGAACGACTTTTCTTATGATATCTAATATTTTATTCTGTAGCTGCCTCTTCTCTTTTTATATGTTTTTTATTTACTGAACATACAAGCCATTTTAGAATCTTCTAAATTCTACATCTGGCTGAGAGCCTATTCATGATATCTTGGCATGTCCTCTGACCTTGAGTTTCTGTAAACTAGCAGTTAGCTTTAGAGGTTTGCTTCAGACTCAGGTTCAATTCCTCCTTCATGCTGGGCTGTGACCTCCCCATGGGGTCAAAGCACAAGGCAGAACAGAACCTGGGTCGGCCCCTCTCTTGATGTTGTGGCTGGCAGCAGGTCTAGTGGTCTCTCTGAAACAATAATCTATATATATAAAAGCCTAAGCAACTGGCCGACCAGCCAACTGGCTGGCCGGTAGCTATGATGTGCACTGACCACCAGGGAGCAGACACTCAATGCAGGAGCAGAAACCACAGGCATGGAGGCATGGAACAGACTGATGAATCTCAGAAGGGAGGGGGGAAGGGGAAAGGGGGAGGGGGGAGGGCGGGAAGAGATTAACCAAAGACCTTATATGCATACTAGAGGCCCAGTGCACGGATTCGTGCACCGGTGGGGTCCCTTGGACTGGCCTGCGGGGAGCGGGCCTAAACCGGCTCTCCGACATCTCCCCCAGGGGTCCCGGATTGCGAGAGGGCGCAGGCCACGCCAAGGGACCCCACCGGTGCACGAATCTGTGGACCGGGCCTCTAGTCTTCTATAAGTAGAAACTTTACCTCATCCATGGTCTGAAATACAGTCTCCATAGCAAAAGACAAATGTGTGCGGGATTCTTTCATTTTTGTGTACTGATGATTAAAATACTGAGTAGGTTTCACCTAACAACCTCCAGAGAAGAATGACGTTTCTGTTCTTGTGATTCAGATTCATTATGACTCATGGATTATTATGTATTTGCTGTAATTCAGTCCACTGCAGCCCCTATTTTTTTGATGTTCACAATGTTATATATCTCTGGCACCCAGAGCCCTTCAAGGTGGCCCATGTGTGATTTTGAAATTACCTCATTAGTCTTGTGAGTTGCCTCCCTTTTAGTGCAAACCAGATGTTTCAGGCCCAACTTGTATATTTACTTGTTTGTATAATAAACCACTCCTCTAAGAAACCTGCCTTTTTAGGGTCTAGACTCTGAATGGTAGAGGTGTTCATAACTCCTAGAACTATTCCCACAAAATGTGCTAGAATACATTTTTTAAAAAAGTAAAACCTGTAGTTCATCCAGACAATGGAATACTGTTCAGTGACAAAAACAAATGAGCCATCGCCCAGCTGGTGTGGTTCAGTGTTTGTGTCTACCCATGAAGCAAGAGGTCACAGGTTTGAGTCCCAGTCAGGGCACATGCCCAGGTTGCAGGCTCTATCCCCAGTAGGGGGCATGCAGGAGGCATCTGATGGATGTTTCTCTCTATCCCTCTCCCTTCCTCTCTCTCTAAAAAAAAAAAAAAAAAAAAAAAAAAAATTAATAAAAACATTTTTTTTTTTTTAAATGAAAGAAATGAGCCATCAAGCTATAAAAAGTCACCACGGAACATGAAGTTTGTAATGTTAAATGACAGAAACCAATCTGAAAAGGCTGCATACTGTAGTATTCTACTATCTCAGAAAATTACACAATAATTTAGAAAGACTGAAATCACACAGGTATATCTGTGGCCACCATAGAATTAAATAAAAAACAACTAATAAAAAGATATCATGAACTTTAGCAAACATCTGAAAATTAAGCAACACATTAAATAACTCACACAAAGGTCAAGGAAATAAATTGTAAGAGAAATTGGAACTTCTGATAATAAAATGATTTTAAAACAACAATCAGTATCTGTGGGATACAGCTAAAGCTGAGCTGAAAAAAAATGTAGAGTTGTATTAGAAAAGTCTAAAATTCATGATATAAGCTCCTATCTTAAGAAACTAGAGAAAGTAGAGCAAATTAAGTCCCAAGTAAAGAAGGCAGATGTGGTAGGCACAGTGATGCCCGTGCCCTAGTCCCTGGGACCTCTGAATATGTGACCTCACCTGGCAAAGGGACTTTGCAGATGTCATTAAGGTCACAGACCTCAGGACAGGAGATTATCCCAGATTATTCAGTAGGCCCAGTACAATCACAGGCATAATTTAGAGTGGAGAACCTCTCTGAGCTGGGTTAGAGAGAAAAGGGATGATGAATGGAGGTTCAGAGAGACATGTGGTCTTGCTGAGGTGGGAGGCAGAGGAAGGGGTCACAAGCTGGGGAGTATGGAAAACCTCTAGACACTGGAAAAGACAAGGAAGTGATTCTCCCGCTGTATTCCACTCGGTACAATGGCAGCCTTCTCAGAGACATCTTCTAGAAACCCCAGATCCAGACTGAAACTTGAAGAAGGGAAGAGCTCAGGGAGAAGGGTTCAGCCAGCTCGGTGACTCGCATATTATCAGGCCAGGGAAAGGGGACTTGGGAGAGGGGCAGCCCAATCCTCGCTGAGCAGGGCCCACAGGGAGTTCCTGGTCACTTCTCCTCAACCCACAACCACGGTGAGGGTGCACATCTCAGTCCAGGGACAGGGCCCTGCATCCCCTGTGAAATCCAATGAGCAGTCTAAACCCTAACCCTCAAGCCGAAACCGGTTTGGCTCAGTGGATGGGGCGTCGGCCTGCGGACTGAGGGGTCCCAGGTTCGATTCCGGTCGGGGGCATGTACATTGGTTGCGGGCACATCCCCGGTGGCGGGTGTGCAGGGGGCAGCTGGTCGATGTTTCTCTCTCATCGATGTTTCTAGCTCTCTGTCCCTCTCCCTTCCTCTCTGTAAAAAATCAATAAAATATATTAAAAAAAAAAAAAAGGAGTAAACCCTAACCCTCAAGCCCAAGGCCACATAGGGCCAGGATGTGCTCCAGGTAAGGGGGCAGGTTTGAAGATACTAGTAAAGCTCTTCCATGAGATGGGTCATCAGATTTACAATTTGAAAAATAGTTTTATTTCTCACTATGAACTATTTCAAACCTAGAGACACTAAAAGCATTGAGAAACCAATGTACCTGATATTAAGGATTAACAAATGGTAACACTGTGTTATATTTGCTTCAGCTTATTTTTAAACTAGAGGCCCGGTGCATGAAATTTGTGTGTGTCCCTCAGCCCAGCCTGCACCCTCTCCAATCTGGGACCCCTCGAGGGATATCCGACTGCCTGTTTAGGCCCGATCCCAATAGGATCGGGCCTAAACGGGCAGTCGAACATCCCTCTCACAACCCAGGACTGCTGGCTCCCAACTACTCACCTACCTGCCTTCCTGATTGCCCCTAACTGCTTCTGCCTGCCAGCCTGATCACCTCCTAACCACTCCCCTGCCAGCCTGATTGATGCCTAATTGCTCCCCTGCCAGCCTGATTGCCCCTAACTGCCCTCCCCTGCAGGCCTTGTCACCCCCAACTGTCCTCCCCTGCAGGCCTGGTCCCCCCAAGCTGCTCTCCCCTGCAGGCCTGGGTCCCCCCCCCAACTGCCCTTCCCTGTAGACCCTGTCGCCCCCAACTTCCCTCCTCTGCTGGCCTGGTCACCTCTAACTGGCCTCTCCTGCAGGCTTGATTGCCCCCAACTGCCCTCCCTTGCAGGCCTGGTCCCTCCCAACTGCACTCCCTGCTGGCCTGGTCCCTCCACAACTGCCCTCCCTTGCAGGCCTGGTCCCTCCCAACTGCTCTCCCCTGCTGGCCATCTTGTGGTGGCCATCTTGTGTCCACATGGGGGCAGGATCTTTGACCACATGGGGGCAGCCATCTTGTGTGTTGGAGTGATGGTCAATTTGCATATTACTCTTTTATTAGATAGGATGAATAAAACACAAAACACTAAAGAACAAGGGCCCGGCAGCCTCTTCTCTGCTCCCGTGCCCCCCAGGCCCTGCTACCAGAAGTGGGCGTTGCCTCCTGCATAATCATGCTTCTTCATGATGCATGAGCTCCCAACAACATGCCCTGTCATACCATCTGTTCAGAAAGCCAGCAGCAATGGTATAACACTGCACATGTCCCACTGCTGCTCACATTCAAGACTTAACAGTGCAGATGCATGTGGATCTAACTTTTCATTCCACAGAAGGTATATTTATACACACTAGCACTCACTAAAGACCCCCAGGGGGTTGAAACCATGGGTAGCACTAACCATTGCATATACAAGGTTTTCTCCTATACACACACACCTATGATAAAGGTTAATTTATAAATTAGGCACAATAAGAGATTAACAATAATAACTAATAATAAAATAGAATAATAACAATATACTGTAATAAAAGTTATGCAAATGTGTTCTCCCTCTCAATTTTTATATTTCTCAGTCTGCACCTATTTCTGAGTCTGTGTGACCATCCCTTAATTTCAGTATACGGCTTAGTGTCACCTGTTTCAAGGGATCCCTTGCTGAAGTCCTCGTAGAGACTTAATGCTTTTTGGAACAACACATTGCCATCAACCAGAATACATTTTTGGTTCATGTCTTCTACCCACAAATTAATGTCTTCTTTACCTTAACTTAGCACTTATCACACACTGTGGCCATAATCTCTGCAGTTTGAGGTACTACAGCAAAACTATCACGAATATCTTTCTCCTTCCTCACAATTTCACAGATAGGAGAGTCATTCTTATCATAAATCTCAGCAACCTCAGCATACAATCTTTTTTCTTTCCTTATGAAATTGAGAGCATTTACCTTTTTACTTAAGGGAAGTACTTTACAGTGTCTCTTTGGCATCTTGATTGGAGTTGCCAGTATCACTGCTCTTATGCTTTGGGGCCGTTATTAAGTAAAATAAGGGTGACTTGAACACAAACACTGTGATACAGTTGCGATATAGTCAATTTGATAACCCAGACTGCTAATGGACAGAGAGTATATACAGCGTGGAGATGCAGGACAAAGGGATGATTCACATCTAAGATAGGACAGAGCAGACGATGTAAGATTTCAACATGCTGCTTAGAATGGCATGAGATTTAAAACTTACGATTTATTTATTTCTGGGATTTTCCATTGAATGAATAAGTTTGGACTATGGTTGACTGTGGTAACCACGTGTAACTGAAACAGTGGAAAGTAAAATCATGGATTGGTGGGGGCAGGGAGGGTCCTGCTGTATCTAGTCTCATGTAAACTTGGCATTTCTGAATATTTGCACAGGGTCTTGCTCAGATGTGTCTCCTTGTACATATGTGCCTGGTTTTTCTCGTTTGTATTACGAGGAGTGGGAATGCTGGGTCCTGGGGACATGGCAATCCTCCATTTCCCTGGACACTGCCAGGCTGCTCTCCCAGGTGGAAGCCACAGTCTGGCTACCCACCCCCCCTCCACACACACACACACACACACACACACACACACACACACTCTTACCCTCACCCAGCAGCATCTGAGGGCCCTCCAGCATGTTAGTCAGCCTTCCATAACCTCAACCTATGTTTGCCAGTGAAGTTATGAAGCGGCCCCTCCCTGTCCTACTTCTCATTCCTGGAGCTGAGGGGAGTGGTGGGGCTGAGGGAAGCTGGGCCCCTCAGTGGACACTGGCCAGGCATTTCCTCCACCATGGCTTTGGTGCATTCTCTGCTTTATTTTCTTTATAAGAACCATTTTTCCTTTGACTTCCTGATCTATAGCCTTCTTTGCATAGTTTGCATGCAGACCGAGCTCCCGAGTGTATGAGGAAGTGCTCAGAGGATACTGAGGACCCTGGGCTATGCTGAGACGTGGTGAGGGGAGGGGAGGGCAGGCAAGGAAACAGGGCTGGAGGGCTGGTGGGCCCTGCAGGAGGACAAGAGCAGGTTCCAGGGTCAGGCTCCTGCTGTGTACCCAAGAAGACACTGTGGGAGGACTGGTGGAAGAGAGGTTCCCACATCCACATCCCTGTCAGCAGAAGGCCCAGGAAAACAGGCAGAATAACCGAGCTTTCAGACACTGCACCATTTAATGGTGGACAAGAAAAAAAATGTGTGTGGAGTCAGAAAAGGAGCATTCCCAAGGGCAGAGAGGGCTGGGCTGATGTGGCAATAGCCACAGAAAGAGAGGTTTTTCAGAAAGGAACACAAGAATAGTCAATAATTCATTGACTTTAAAAATTGGCAGGTCATGCATAAGTTGTGTCCACAGCCTCAAGGCAGGGAGGAGATGAAAGGCTGGCCAAATGTGGACGAGACAGGCTGCAGCTCAAAGTTTTTTCCAAAAATGCAGTTAGTTAAAGATAACTATGACTATAGATACTAAAAAGGGTGGCACTAAAGTTATTTGTGATAATGTGATTCTCTACATAATACATCCCGACTTATGAGACTCAACAGGACATAGTTTACTGATGGCAGATTATAAACTAAAGGTGAAAAAATAAATATCTTTACTATATATAATAATTACAATAGAAATAAAAATATAAAATGATCAGGAATCTTCTCTAATAAAATGGTAATGTGCAAATTAACCATCACTCCGCTACATAAGCCACACCCACCAGCCAAGCCACGCCCACCAGCCAATCAGGGCGAGTATGCAAATTAACCCCAATCCAAGATGGCTACAGCCACAGAGAGCAAGGTTTCCCAGGTAACAGAGCAAGCCAAGCTTTCCATAGCCGTTGCAGGCCTAAGCCTCCACTCAAGCTACAAAGTTTCAATTATAGAAGGTAAACAAATTGAAACAAATGGCGGCAGAATGGAGCTTGAGAGAGCAGGCCAGGGTTGCTGGCAGCAACAGGGGAAGCAAAGCTTTCCACACACCCTGGCCGGGCCCACCCGCTTAAGGCTACAAAGTTTCAATTGTAGAAGGTGAATTAACTGCCACAGAGATGGCTGCCGCCCCGGAGGGAACAGCAGGCTTGGCTCCGCTCCAGGCTACAAAGTTTCAATTGTAGAAGGAAAATAAATCCCAGATACCAGGGCCTCCCCTTGGGTTGCCAGGGGGCATGGCCGGCCTGCAAACCACCACAGGCCCCTCGCTCAGGCCGCCCCACGCCCCAAGGGAACCCCACCCTGCTCCAGGACACCCTTCAGGGCAAACCAGCTGGCCCCCACCCGTGCACCAGGCCTCTATCTTATCTAATAAAAGAGTAATATACAGATTGATCATCACTGCAACACACAATATAGCTGCCCCCATGTGGTCAAAGATCCTGCCCCCATGTGGACACAAGATGGCCACTACAAGATGGCCAGCAGGGGAGGGCAGTTGGGAGGCACCCGGCCTGCAAGGGAGGGCAGTTGAGAGGGACCAGGCCGGCAGAGGAGGGCAGTTGGAGGTGATCAACCCTGCAGGAGAGGGCAGTTAGGGGTGACCAGGCTGGCAGAGGAGGGACGTTGGGGGCAAACAGGCTGGCAGGGGAGCAGTTAAGCATCAACCAGGCTGGCAGAGGAGTGGTTAGGGGGTGATCAGGCTGGCAGGCAGAAGCGGTTAGGGGCAATCAGGAAGGCAGGCAGGGAAGCAGTTGGGAGCCAGCAGTCCTGGATTGTGAGAGGGATGTCCGACTGCCCTCCAGGAATCCCAGATTGGAGAGGGTACAGGCTGGGTTGAGGGACAACCCCCCGCCGTGCACGAATTTCGTGCACCGGGCTTCTAGTAACTTCAATAAGGATCGTGTAAGGTCTATACCAGAAAACTATAAAACTTCACTGGATGGAACATGGGCAGACAGCCCTGGCATGTCTCTGAATTGGAAGACCCTCCCAACATAAATGGATAATTTTAATGGGAGGCCAACCAAAATCCAACTAGGTTTTTAGAGGGACTCTAATGCTCATTTGAAAGTACAGAGGAGTGAAAGAGAGTTTGGGGAGGGGGGATAATATGGGTCATAACATGACTTTTTTATAGAAACAGAAAAATAGCCATGAGATGGAATGTATCCAAACACTCTAAAAGGGCAAGACAAACAGTAAGTTATTGTGATAAAGGTGGCACTTCTCGTCAGTAGGGAAATTTTGATTAATTATAAAAAATCTCTGAGATGACTGGCTAGTTCTTCAAAAACAAAACATAACAAGGCACAGTCATCACTTGGCTTTGTGATCTATCCCCCAGCCCCGTGGTCGGCAAACTGCGGCTCGCGAGCCACATGCGGCTCTTTGGCCCCTTGAGTGTGGCTCTTCCACAAAATACCACGGCCTGGGCGAGTCTATTTTGAAGAAGTGGCGTTAGAAGAAGTTTAAGTTTAAAAAATTTGGCTCTCAAAAGAAATTTCAATCGTACTGTTGATATTTAGCTCTGTTAACTAATGAGTTTGCCAGCCATTGTCCCAGCCCCATTTGCACTCCTTTGTGCTGCTGGGGCTGAGTCTGCAAACAGCACCTCCAAGGTTCACCTGGGCTTTGTTTCTCTACTGCTGAACAATAAGTGTCCAAGACTTAGGGCTTAAACAGCAAGCACTTATCAACTCACAGCCCTGAAGGGAAGAGATCTGGACACAGGATAGTTGGTTCTCTAGGGGAAAGGCTCACATGTGCAGGAGTCAGTAGGCTGGTTCCCACCTGGAGCTGGAGCCTCTTCCTGGTTGCTCAGGTTGAAGTGAGGCTGAGTGCAGCTCCCCGTGGCTACAGAACTGATGTCAATAGCCTCAAAGTTGGTCAGCTCCCAGAAGCTGCCTGCATTCCCTACAGCACGGCCCTCCTCTGGAATCTTCTTGTGCTTCCAATCTCAGGCTTCCTCCATCACTGACTTCTCACCCAGACTTACTGGTAAACGACTCATGTGATTGGATCAGGCACCCAAATCACCTGCCTTCTGATTCAGTCAGCTGACTAGTAGTCTTAATTACATCTACAAAATCCCTTTGCCAGGCCACACAACATAATCAGGGGACCATGTCCCATGTCCTACTCTCTCTCATGGGGAAATCAAGCAAGGTTTGCACACCAGGTGAAAATCTTAGGGGCCATCCTACATTTACACCCACCATACCTCAAAGGCTGGCTTTCTGTCAGGTTCTCCAGCAGGAGGTCCTGGAGGGAGGTCTGGAGGCAGGAAGGCAGACAGGCTCCTTCTCTGGCTCATCAGGCAGTGGGAGGAGGGACCTCGGCAGAGGCAGCTCCTTTTCCAAAACTCAGCCCCTTCAGCATCTCCACCAGCACTAGAGCTGGGGCAGCTTCCCTAGGTGAGAGGACACTCCCTGAGGCATGGTGACTCCCAGCGAGGCATTGTGACTGCCAGCTGGTGGCCCTAGCCCTGGGGACCTGCTCTGCAGAGACCACTGGGCTAATCCCCATGACTCAGCAGCTCTCAGCCTCAGCTCCTCATTCTAAATAGGGATGAGAAAACACCTACCTTTCAGCTTTTCGAAAAGTACTCTGTAATTTGCAAAGTGCTATACAGATGGAGAATTTTAAGCCTTATTTTCCCAGGATGATTTTAGAGTAAGAATAGGAGATAAAAGAAAAGAGCAAAGTAAGGAATGCATTTCCTGTATTATTTCTGAAGATGTCCAGGTCCACACAATGCCAAGATCTGAGTATTTGCTGGTGGGGCTGGGAAGAAAGGAAGACCTATGCCACATGCTCTGGGGAGGAAACATCTGACCCCTCCCGTACGCTGAGCCAGGAGCCTACATCTGGCTCAGGTCACCCCCACAGACATGCCCTCACTCACTGGAGTGGGAAATAAGGGGCGAGGAGGCAGCGTTATCTTCAAGGTC
Source organism: Cnephaeus nilssonii (assembly GCF_951640355.1). Classification (NCBI taxonomy): domain Eukaryota; kingdom Metazoa; phylum Chordata; class Mammalia; order Chiroptera; family Vespertilionidae; genus Cnephaeus; species Cnephaeus nilssonii. Next base: position 9,262,715 of record NC_137074.1, read on the forward strand.
TCCAGCTCAGGTTTAGCCCCTTCTGTGTGCCCTTCTCCACAGTGCTGCCTCAAGAGGCTCCAAGCACCCAATCCAGAAGGCTCTTCATGTCTGGGAAGCAGCAAGATGAGTGAGGGCATCGGGGCTCTCAACTCACAATGGGAATTAGCTGGGGAGTCTAACCTTGGCTTCCTCTCAAGGTCCAGCTCTGGGCAGGAAGGTGAGGTAGAGTGGAGAGGGGCTTCTGGGACCCCAGCAATAACCCCAGTCACACACAAAGAGCTCCCAGGGGTCTGTAGGCCCTCCCTTGCAACAGGCACAGGCCTATGCTAAAATAGCCCTGGGTTCATCCACAAAGCCACAACTGAGAGAGTGCGATCCAGCCTGCCACAACCAGAGATGGAGGACAGCTCACTTCATCCTTTCCTCTGCAGACACCTGGATACCAGGTGCGCCAGCCCAAGAGATTTGGGAGTGAAACTCGAAGTCAGGCACACTGAGTACTTGACTGTGTGGCCCCCATGATCTTGGCCTCATCTATGTCATCAAACCTCTTGGAAAAGGGCGATGGCAATCGGCACCTTGCTCCCTGCACTCCTAGGATGAAACCAATCTGGGCTTTTCAGGCAGAACCCACGGGAGTCCTGGGAACAGTGTCACTCTACTTCTACCCCAGGAAAGGAGCAACAAAAATGACTATTGTTCTTGGCCAAACTGTTCTAAGGGGTAAATGATATAATAAAACCATTAACAATGAATAAATTTTAAAAATCATAAGCAAAATTAAGAATAAGATTATGGCTAGCACATAAGCAAAAAATACTGAACCCACTTGCACGGTCACCACACTCAGAAGAAAGGGGGGGGGGGGGGCTCTGTCAGCTCAGAGACTCCTAGCTTTCCTTTAGCTGCAAGAAGTGGCCAGAGGAACTGTTTGCACAGAAACACAGGTTCATAGGCAGGACCAGTTTACGAAGGAAAGAAAAATACAATTCAGACTCAGCCTCCATTTTTGAAGGGGCTTTGCAATGGATTTTCAATGACTATCTCCTTGAAACTAAAAGATCAGAACAAAAGTTCTCACAACAATATAAAGATTTTTTTTATTTCAAATTATAACTCTGTCCAATACAAAGTAAACGTTTTACTCTTTATTGAAAACATGAAAAATAGTTATAAAGAACCCATAGGAATTCAAAAGAAATATATGAGTATCAATTAAAAGTGGGGAAAAACCCTAACCTATCCTGGATACATGAGGAGGGCACACCCAGTGTCCCTGTGGTTGCCAGCCCTGGCACCTCCAGACTTTCCCCCACTGTATTCTCATGCCTCCACCTGCTCCCCAGAAGCCCTACCCTGAGTTCCTCGGAGTGCTATGCTCCCACCTTCCTGCAGGCCTCTACTCCCTCTGAAGCCAAAGGGACATTACAAGAGCACAAACTGGTCTGCCTGCTTATAAGCCCCAGGCTTTCCAGTATCCAGGAGAAAGTGTAAGTCCCCCAGCTAGGTGGCCCTGCCCCTCAAACCTCCCCACATCATTCATGCTCCATGTCCCCTCCCCTCACCCTACTGACCCCACCCTCAGAACCCAACCTCAAGGTTCTGGGCCATCACACCCCTTAGCTCTCACAGCCCAGGAGGCACTACAGGCTCGTAAATGTGATTATCTTTCATGACTGTTAAGCCAAGAGACAAGGAAGGGAGGTTAAGCCATCAGAGCTGTTTTATGTTTTGAAAGATTATCCTGACTACAGATGACAGGACCTTGGCTCTGATGAGGCTTTGCCACCGGCTGGAATGCCTCAGGCCCTAGTCCATCTGCAGGACTGGACAGAAAGGTCCCCTTGGTGGAGTCCTGTAAGGAGGAATGGAGCAATGAGAGCTAAGCAGCATGTGTACCCCTACCAGGAGGCACCCCAAAACAAGGAGCTTCCTCTAGCCACCCAGCTGAGAGGCCACGGCTGGCTTATGAAGAGGCCTTTGAGGAATAGGAGGGAAGCTTGCAGATGGATGGTCAGCACCACAGGGCAACTAACTGGCCAGCTCAGTAATGTCATTAAGAGACACCGGAGAACACGTACCATAAGAATTACAAAGGTGATTTGTTTTTATATTATAATTCATTTAAATTTTGGTAGATCCCAGACAATAATCATATGGATTTGAATCTTTACATGCTGTTTCCCTGCTGTATTATCTGACTGGCATAAGTCAAACATTTGCTAATGTGATGTTCAGCAGATGCAGTGAGGGGCCCTGATTAGCAAACACTGTTTAGAATTCCTTCCAAAGAAAAAGGTAGTCCAAAGCAGAAGCTGTGCAAGAAGCACACAGCAGTGAGATAAAAGGTATGATTTTCAAGTCAGACAAGTGAATAAAATGGAGGGACCAGTGCAGTGCCAGATGTGAGTCACTTCCTGTGAAATCTCCTGGAGAAGAGCAGATACAGTGAGGAGGTATTGTGTTGTGTGTGATCCTGACTGGGCCGATTCCCTTTTCCCATGGTCATCTCTTTTCCCATCGAGAGGTCACTGCAGCCAGCAGGTGGCTGGCCTGGGACAGATGGCAGCCTGTGCTGTGGGGGGGAGAGGAGCTGGTAAGGTCAGGCCAGGAGCTGAGGCATCACAAGGACTCACACAGGCTGGACGTCACAGATATATCAGTCCATACAGCTCTCCTCCACAGTTTGGTCCAGGATGAGACTTCTGCAGGCAGGCATCACAAAAAGACAGGATGACGACCATGCCATGGGCAGAGCTGGAGAGCGTTCCAGGGTCAGGCAAGTGGGCATGGCAACAAGAATGGACCAAGACTGGGCCTTTGAGTTCAGATGTCCTATTTCCTGGAAGGACACCAGGGTCGGGAGTAGAGGGTTATCAGAGCCTGGATAGGTGAGGGTATGGGGGGAATAAAGGCTCTGTGTTCCCTCCCCTCACCCTGCTGACCCTACCATCAGGCAGAAGGCAAGATTCCCTCCTGGACATTGACCTAGGAGTGAGGCTGTATGGGAGGACACAGCTATGTGCATGGCAGTGCAGGTGCTGAGCCTAAGGTCACAATGCAGATGACCAGTTGATGACCATGATGAGCAGCAGAGAGCCAGCTGTGTGGCTGGAGTAGAGGCCTGGTGATGGGGCCTCAAGGTCAAGATCCAAGTCCACATCTTGATGTGTCTGTGCCAGTGAGGTCAGACCGAGGCCTGTCTCAGGAACATCAGTGCCACCAACATGCCTAGTGCATCACCCACTTCATGCTCGGCCAGCTGAAGTCACAGCTTCCTTGGTTTTGATGGGTTTCTCCCTTTGCCACAGCCCTTATCTATAAAAGGAGACATTGTCTCCACTTCAGAGAGACGTGGTCTGAGGTCACTGCCGGAACATGGTCCATCAGGCTTGAAGCCCACAGGCCAGCTCCTGTGCCCTGCTTTCCATGGCCATGCGGCATGGCTTCCAGGGATGTCTGGCTTTGCTTGGGGTGTAAGCAGAAAGCTCTACATGAGAAGCAGCTGTGTGCCCTGCACCAAGCCAACTTTAGAGCTTTGCTGAGCCCATCTCTCTTTGCCATTGGCCCTCCGACCTCCCCATCACCCAGATGTCAGCGCTGCTTCTGACTGCATGTGAACCATGAGTCCACAGAGAACCGTGGCACCACGGCCAGTTTACACTTCACACTGAAGAAAAGTAGCCACAGTGACAGTATGAGGTGCTGCAACAAGAAAGGCTGCCCCGAGATACCAACCTGGGCAGTGAGCTCAAGGCCAACTGCCATTCTGGGCCTCTTGCACTTAAAAGCCAACGTCACTTCAAAATCTTCTCATCAGATTTTTAAAAATTATATTCCAAGATATTTATTTGTTTTAATTAAAATTCCAGTTTGAGGAAATAATGAGGAACAACAACAACAACAACAACAACAAAAGCCTGGTTCCAGCAACGCTGGCTCACCTTCAAGTCCCCACTCAGCACATTCAAGTGTCACCACGTTCTTCCAAAGTCTCCCAGGACGTCTGTCCAGAGGAGAAGGGCCATCACATTTTCCACTGAGGAATTCATTGTACTTATTTATTTGAACAACTTTTTATTGTGACTTATCTTGAGAAAAATTGTATGAGTATTACAAAGAATGTCTATATATACTTAATTGTTTCTCCAACTGTTCACATTTAGGCTCACTTATTTGTCATGTACTTATTCATTCACTCATTCATTTATTCATTGCTTCTCCCTATTGATCTGCAGTTTCTAAGAGTGATTAGCAGACATCATGCTCCTTGACTCCAGATACTTTAGTGTGTATTTCCTAAAAACAAAGACATCCAGATTTATTTTTAAAGTATAATTATCAAAACCAGAACATAGCACATTGATGCAATATTATTACCTAATTCCCTGGCCATCCAGTCACAGTGCCCCATCACCAGACACACTCTAACTTCATTTGAGCCCATCATAAACATAAAAAAAGAGGGCATTCTAGAACCATGAAATTAGAAATGCTGTTATCAACCATGCCTTCCAAGAAGTTCAGGAAAATGAATTTTCATATGAGGTCAAACTCCATGGAAGGTTTTTTTTAAAAGACAAAAAAAAAAAAATAGAAACAAAATAACATCCCTACTGACAATAAACACACACCATAAAAACATGAGTACAAAAAGAGAAAAACCATAATCTAATACCTTTAAACTGATTAAAAACATTAAGATAATAAAGCAAGAGATAAAAAAAAAGACATAAATCAGAATTAGAAAACCTCAAGAATGAGTTCATAGAACTCAGGAAAGAATCTGGAGCAAAAGAAAAATATTTAAAAATCAAGATGAAATGAAGACACAAGATGAAATAAGCATCGCAGAGGAAAATATAAAACTTTTAAAAAGAAAAAAGAAAACAAAGCCATGAGAATTCATGAGACATGGAAAAGACAGAAAGAACAGACACAGAGAGAGGACTAACGAGGGGCCAGGTGGCCTTCAAACCACAGCTCAACCGATTCTTAAGTTAAAAACGTATTTAAGACTAAATGCTTGCCCGGCAGGTGTTGCTCAGTGGTTGAGCGTCGACCTATGAACAAGGTTCAATTCCCGGTCAGGGTACATGCCCAGGTTTCGGACTTGATCCCCAGTGTGGGGTGTGCAAGAGGAAGCCGATCACTGATTCTCTCTCTCTCTCATCATTGATGTTTCTCTCTCTCTCTCTCTCTCTCTCTCTCTCTCTCTCTCTCTCTCAACCTCTTCCTCTCTGAAATAAATTACTAGTAAACAAGATTTTTAAAAAAAGACTAAACACTTCGTTGTATTCCATCTGCTAACACTGTATTTATAGTTTATATATCTGGAAGGTAGAGTTACCTATAGATCATTTTAAGATTACTTGCACAATTTTTGTGTCCAAATACTGCTGATCTCATAAACTGATTGGGGGAGCTTTGGGTCTTCTCTGTACTTTGAAACAACTTAAACACCTTAAAAGTTTCATTTCCTTTAGGATTGAGTCTGGTGAGTGCAGATCTCTGAACACAGTTTCAATCACTCCCACAGTGATGGATTATTCAGACTTTCTACATCATATTGAAATAATTTGGTTTGCATTTTTCTAGAAAATTATTCATTTCATCTGGATGTTACAGTTCATTTGCATAGAGTTGTAAATAACAATCACTGAAAGTTTTTTTTTATTGGTTATTGTTTAAAGTATTACATACTAGAGGCCCCGTGCACGAATTTGTGCACAGGTGGGGTCCCTCAGCAATAATTTTTCTGTGGCTGTTAATTCTTGATTAACAGTTATTTAACATTTAGTGCACATCATAGCGAGTGATCGAACTCTCGGTCTCCTGGTCAAACTCCCGAGGAGACAATTTGCATATTAGCCTTTTATTATATAGGATAGTATTACATATGTCTCCTTTTTCCCCCATTCCCCTCTCCCCGGCCACCCCCCAACCCCCAGCACATGCCCTCACGCCCCTAGTGTCTGTGTCTATTGGTTATGTGTATATGCATGCACACAAGTCCTTTGGTTGATCTCTTACCCACCCCCACCCTCACCTTCCCTCTGAAGTTTGACGGTCTGTTTGATGCTTCTCTGTCTCTGTATTTTTGTTCATCAGTTTATGTTGTTCATTATATTTCACGAATGAGTGAGATCATTTGATATTTATCTTTGACTGGCTTATTTTATTTAGCATAATGCTCTCCAGGTCCATCCATGCTGTTGCGAATGGTTAGAGTTCTTTCTTTTTTACAGCAGTGTAGTATTCCATTGTGTAGATGTACCACAGTTTTTTAATCTACTCATCTGCTCATGGGCATTTAGGTTGTTTCCAAATCTTAGCTATTGTAAATTGTGCTACTATAAACATAGGAGTGCATATGTCCTTTCTGACTGGTGTTTCTGATTTATTGGGATATATTCCTAGAAGTAGGATTACTGGATCAAATGGGAGTTCCATTTTTAATTTATTTGCGGAAACGCCATACTGTTTTCCACTGTGGCTGCACCAGTCTGCATTCCCACCAGCAGTGCATGAGGGTTCCTTTTTCTCCACATCCTCGCCAGCACTTGTTGTTTGTCAATTTGTTGATGATAGCTATTTTGACAGGTGTGAAATGGTATCTCATTGTCATTTTGATTTGCATCTCTCAGATGATTAGTGACTTTGATCATGTTTTCATATGTCTCTTGGCCTTCTGTATGTCCACCTTTGAAAAGTGTCTATTTAAGTCTTTTGCCCATTTTGTAATTGGATTGTTTATCTTCTTTTTGTTAAGATGTATGACTTCCCTATAAATTTTGGAGATTAGGCCCTTATCGGATATAACATTGGCAAATATGTTCTCCTATGCAGTGGGTTTTCTTGTTGTTTTGTTGATGGTTTCTTTTGCTGTGCAGAAATTTTTATTTCGATGTAGTCTCATTTGTTTATTTTCTCCTTAGTTTCCATTGCCCTAAGAGCTGTATTGGTAAAGATATTGCTATGGCATGTGTCTGATATTTTGCTGCCTATGGATTCTTTTATGATTTTTATGGTTACCCATCTTACATTTAAGTCCTTTATCCATTTTGAATTTATTTTTGTGTATGGTGTAGGTTGGTGGTCTAGTTTCATTTTTTTTGCATGTATCTGTCCAGTTTTCCCAACACCATTTATTTAAGAGACTGTCTTGACTCCATTGTGTGCTCTTGCCTTCCTTTGTCAAATATTAGTTGAGCATAATGGCTTGGGTTGATTTTTGGATTCTCTGTTCTGTTCCATTGGTCTATATGTCTATTCTTGTGCCAGTATCAGGCAGTTTGAGAACAGTGGTTTTGTAATATAGCTTGATATTAGAATTGTGATTCCCTCCAACTTTCTTCTTCTTTCTCAGGATTGCTGCATCTATTTGGGGTCTTTTTTTTTTTTTAATTCCATATGAATTTTTGGAGAGTTTGTTCTAGGTCTGTGAAATATGCCATTGGTATTTTATGGGGATTGCATTAAATCTATAGATTGCTTTGGGTAGTATGGACATTTTAATGATGTTGATTCTACCAATCCATGAACATGGTATATTCTTCCAGTTGTTTATGTCTTCCTCTATCTCTTTTTTTCAATATCCCTTAGTTTTTCGAGTACAGTTCTTTTACCTCCTTAGTTAAGTTTATTCCTAGTTATGTTCATTTTTTTGGTGCGATGGTAAATGGGATTGTTTTTTGGTTTCTCTTTCTGTGAGTTCATTATTGGTGTATAAAAAAGCCATAGATTTCTGGGTGTTAATTTTGTATCCTGCTACATTGCCAAATCCTTTTATTAAATCTAGCAGTTTTTTGATGGAGTCTTTAGGGTTTTCTATGTACAATGTCATGTCATCTGCGAATAATGACAGTTTACTTCTTTTCTAATTTAGATGCCTTTTATTTCTTCTTCTTGTCTGATCACTATGGCTAGCACTTTCAGTACTGTGTCGAACAGGAGTGGTGAGAGTAAGCATCCTTGTCTTGTTCCTGTTCTTAGGGGAAATGGTTTTGATTTTTGCCCATTGAATATGATGTTGGCTGTAGGTTTGTCATATAAGGCTTTTATTATGTTGAGGTATGATCCTTCTATTCCCACTTTGCTGATAATTTTTATCAAGAAAGGGTGTTGGATTTTGTCAAATGCTTTTTTCTGCATCAATTGATATGATTATGTGATTTAAAAATATATATTTTATTCTTTACAGAGAGGAAGGGAGAGGGATAGAGAGCTAGAAACATCGATGAGAGAGAAACATTGATCAGCTGCCTCCTGCACACTCCCTACTGGGTATGTGCCCGCAACCAAGGTACATGCCCTTGATTGTAATCGAACCTGGAACCCTTGAGTCCGCAGGCCGATGCTCTATCCACTGAGCCAAACTGATCAGGGCGATTATGTGATTTTTATCTCTCAATGTGTTTATCTGATGTATCACGTTTATTGATTTGCGGATATTGTACCATCCTTTAATCCCCACTTGGTCATGGTGTATGATCTTTCTAATGTAGTGCTGGATCCGATTTGCTAGGATTTTGTTGAGGATTTTAGTATCTATGTTCATAAGAGATATTGGCCTGTAATTTTCTTTCTTTGTAGTGTCTTTATCTGGTTTTGGAATTAAGGTATTGCTGGCTTCATAGAAAAAGCTTGAAAGTGTTCCTTCTACTTGAATTTTTTGGAAAAGTCTGAGGAAGATAGATTTTTGTTCTTCTTTGGTTGTTTGGTAAAACTCCCCTGTGAAGCCATCTGGTCCAGGGTATTTATTTGCTGGAAGTTTTTGATTACTGCTTCAATTTCTTCCATAGTTATTGGCCTATTCAGATTTTTTTTATTCTTCCTAATTGAGTTTTGGAAGGTCATATTTTTCTAGGAATATGTACATTTCTTCTAGGTTGACCAGTTTTTTGGAATAGAGTTGCTCATAGTACTTTTTTACAATCCTTTGTATTTTTTGAGGTGCGTTATTTCACACCTCTTTCATATCTGATTTTGTTTATATGGGTCCTCTCTTTGCTTCTTGGTGAGCCTGGCTAGAGGTTTATTCATCATGTTTATCCTTTCAAAGAACCAGCTCTTGGTTTCATTAATCTTTTGTAATTTATTTTTTTTGTCTATGTCATTTATTTCCACTCTGAAGTTTATTATTTCCTTCCTTCTGCTCACTCTGGGCTTTTCTTGTTGCTCTCTTTCTAATTCTTTAAGTTGTAGAGTTAGATAATTTATTACGAGTTTTTCTTGTTTTGTTTTTTTTGTTTTGTTTTGTTTTGTTTTTGAGGTAGGCCTGTAATGCTATGAACTCACTCTCAGGAATCCTTTCACTGTGTCCAATAGATTTTGGATTGTTGTGTTTTCATTGTCATTTGTTTCCAGGTATGTTTTTTATTTCTTCTTTGACATCTTTGGTCACCCAATCATTGTTTGATAACATGTGCTTTAGCCTCCAAGTGTTTGAATTTTGTGATTGTTTTTATTGTAGTTTATTTCTAACATTATGCCATTGTGATCTGAGAAGATGCTTGATATGATTTCAGTCTTCTTCAATTTGAAGAGACTTTGCCTGTGTCCCAGTATGTGTGGTCTATCTTTGAAAATGTCCCACATGCAATTGAAAAGAATGTATATTCTGCAGCAGTGGGGTGAAGATGTCAATTAACCCATTGTACTCCATAAGCATCAGTAGACGCAAGTGACGGACCTTCCCCACATGCCACGTGCATTTATTAAAAAAAAAAATTTTTTTTTCTAAGTGGCAGCCCTGACCAACTTTAAAATCATTTTTTGTGAGAATTGTCAGCTAAAGGTGTTCAAGAACACCTAAATTGTGAGTAATATATTTATTTTTATAATATTCATTGCAAATTGATTTTTTAAATTCAAAATATTGTGGCATGTGAGGATAGTTTCCATTTTGGATGCGTGGCAGTTAACTGGTTAAGTCCATCTGATCTAGTGAGTCGTTAGGATTGCTGTTTCTTTGCTGATTTTTTTTGTCTAGAGGATTTATTCAGTGATGTCAATGGGGTATTAAAGTCCCCTACTATGATTGTATTGATGTCGATCTCTCCCTAGATATCTTCCGGAAGTTTTTTATGTATTTGGGTGTTCCTGCATTTGGTGCATATATGTTTACCAGGGTTATTTCTTCTTGTTGTATCAAACCCGTTAGTATTATGAAATGGCCTTCCTTATCTCTTGTTATGGCCTTCACTTTGAGGTCTATTTTGTCAGATAGAAGTATTGCTACCCCAGCTTTTTTTTTCCTCATTTCCATTTGCCTGAAAAACATTTTTTCATCCCTTCACTTTCAGTCTGTGTGAGTCCCTTGTTCTGAGGTGGGTCTCTTGTAGACAGCATCTATATATGGTTCATGTTTTCTTATCCATTCAGCCACTCTATGTCTTTGGATTGGAGCATTTAGTCCATTTATGTTTAAGGTTATTATTGATAGCTACTTGTTTATAACAATTTTTATTCTTTATGCCTGTGTTCCTTCCCTATCTAGTTCTTCTTTTTATGGCAGTCCCTTTAGCATTTCTTGCATTGCTGGCTTGGTAGTGATAAACTTCCTTAACCTTTTTTGTCTGTGAAGCTTCTGATTTCCCCTTCAATTTTGAATGATAGCCTTGCTAGATAGAGTATTCTTGGATTCAGTCCCTTGCTTTGCATCACTTTTTATACTTCATTCTATTCCCTTCTGGCCTGATGTGTTTCTGTGTGATAATCTGATGGGAGATCCTTTGTAGGTAACTCTCTGTCTCTCTCTTATAGCCTTTAAGCTTTTCTCTTTGTCATTAATGTTTGCCATTGTAATTATGACGTGTCTTGGTGTGGGTCTTTTTGGGTTCATATTGTTTGGGACTCTCTGTGCTTGTGTGACTTTTTCTTCCCCAAATCAGGGAAGTTTTCTGTCATTATTTCTTCAAATAGGTTTTCTAATCCTTGCTTCTCTTATTGTCCTTCTGGCACCCCTATTATATGTATGTTAATTCATTTCATGTTGTCCCAAAGCTCCCTTAGGCTCCCTCCTGCTTTCTAATTTTCTTTTCTCCAATTGCTGTTCAGATTGGGCATGTTTCTCTGCCCTATCTTCTGACTCACTAATTCGGTCCTCTACTTCTTCTAGTCTGTTGTTGAAACCTTCCATCATGTTTTTTATTATAACTATATCATTCTTGATTTCCTCTTGATTCTTACATAAGGTGGTGATTTTCTCATCCATCTGGTTTATGAACTGTATGACCATGACTCTGAATTCTTTTTTTGACATATTTTATGCCTCCGTTTCATTTAGTTCTTTTTCTGCTGCTGCCTCCTTTTCTTTCCTTTGGGTGTTGTTTCTTTGTCTCCCCATTTTTGATATCACCGAAGGGTCCAGGCGCTGAGTTGCGTGGGGCTTGCAACTGAAGCAGAGGGCTTGGTGGGAGGGTTGCATACCCCAAGAGTCACTGGAGAGCCCAGGCTGCAGGACACAGGGCCTGTGTCCGCAGTGGCAGATCAGCAGGAGCGTCACGTGCCTCAAAAGTCACAGGAGAGCCCAGGCATTGAGACACGCAGGGTGGGGCCTGTGTTGTGGTGGCAGGTTGGCGGGAGCACCGCACGCCCTGTGAGTCACAGGAGATCCCAGGTGCCGAGACATGCGGGGCCTGTGCTGTGGCGGCGGGTTGGTGGGAGTGTCATGTACTCCAGGACTCACAGGAACCGGTGGCCAGGGAGGCTGGAGTCCCGGTGTCCATGGGTCTGCAGCTGCGGTAGCAGGTCTTTGGCCTGAGTGGCTATAGGGTCCTGGGTGGTGTTTGAGGCCAGTCTGGATTGTGGTGAGGCTGCGCTCCTAGTCACAGCAACTCTCCCCTTCAAGATGGCATAGTTTCTGTGCCAGTGCTGGCCACCTGGGAGTGCTTGCAGCAGTAGCAGGGGCTCCCCATTTAAGAGATCTCAATCTTCCAGCTCCTGAAAGTCCTGCAGGATCTAACTGTCACACACACACACACACACACACACACACACACACACACACACCACATGTCCACATATTCCCCTTTCACTCCTTCACTCACTCACACTCTCCCCCTCACTGCCATCCTGCCATCTTGACTCCTGGCTATCTGAAAGTTTTAACAGCAACCACATCTGTAGTTATAACTACTTTCTGATTACCCAAGTTTTACATTTTGCCTTTTCCCCCTTGCTGGAAGTATGGTTCTCTTCCAGAATTTATTGCACCAACAAGTTTTCAGGTTCTACTGCATTTATCTCTATTTTGTCTTAAATTATTTTGTAACTAGAGGCCCGGTACACAAAATTCGTGCACTGGGGGGGTGGGAGTGTACCTCAGCCCAGCCTGCGCCCTCTCCAATCTGGGATCGGGCCTAAACCAGCAGTCAGATATCCTCCTTGCAATCCAGGACTGCTGGCTCCCAACCACTCGCCTGTCTGCCTGCCTGATTGCCCCTAACCACTTCTGCCTGCCAGCCTGATCACCACCTAACCACTCCCCTGCCAGCCTGATTGATGCCTAACTGCTCCCCTGCCGGCCCGGTCGCCCCTAACTGCCCTCCCTTGCCGGCCTGGTCGCCCCTAACTGCTCCCCTGCCAACCCGATCACCCCCAACTGCCCCCCCCCTGCCAGCCCAGTCGCCCCTAACTGCCCTCCCCTGCCGACCTGGTCGCCCCTAACTGCTCCCCTGCCAGCCCAATCGCCCCCAACTGCCCTCCCCTGCTGGCCTGATCGCCCACAACTTCCCTCCCCTGTCGGCCATCTTGTGCAGGCCATCTTGTGACCACATGGGGGTGGCCATCTTGTGCGAGGGCGTGATGGTCAATTTGCATATTACTTCTTTATTATATAGATTGCTTTCTCTAACATTTAGAGTCACAGGGTAGTTCATTTATTTTAAATGTTTCTGATTTTCTGACATTTTCTCCTAAGAACCGTTTTGGCAATATCCTTCATGGTTTGATATGCAGTATTATCTCATTTTCATTACTTTTTAAACAGTTTATGCTTTATGTAAAAGCACTCCAAAATCTCCATGTATATAATGGAGTCTGGGTTATTTTTAGATATGACTTTGTGGTTAATTTCCACTTATATTGTACATAATGACTTCTGCTATTGAAAAATAAAATTTCCTTAAAATCAAATACATAGTTAATATATATATATATTTAAAACCCCTTTTAAAAAAAAAACCATGGTGAATGGTCCTGGTGTGCTTGACAAAAAGTAAGGAGGAAGGGAGGGACAGGGAAGGAAGAAATGCGAAAGGAAATAATATTCTGTTTGGAACAGAGTTTGTTAAGAATGCTATTCAAATCATAACTGTATTTTTTTTGTCTTCTTGATTTTCTTAAATTAAAGTTTCCCATTATGGTACTGGATTTGTCCACTTCTTGTTCTACAAGTTCTTCATAAATTTTATAGCTATGTAATTATGTATATAAAAGATCATGAATATCATGTCTTCTTAGAGATTTATTATTTTCAAAATGAAGTATCTTTGTCTCATTTAGTACTTTTCATCTTTTTCTTAAAAATAATGTTTGTCCTGCTTTCCAGTGATTAGCATTTTCTTAGTACACTTCCCATGAACACATTTTGTTTCTGTGTCATTTTTAAGATAATCTGAGTTTTATTTCTTAAAAGAGAAAATTAACATACATTTGTACTAATGCCTACATGATGTCTTGCCTTATATATTTTCTGATTTCTGTTTCCCCCCCTTCTACACTACCTTTTGGTGACTTAATCAAGTTTTCTTTGTTCTAGAGTTTTTTCTCTACAGGATTGAAATTGTACCATTTGTGCCTCTGACTGGCAACTCCTTATAAGTCATTACTGTGTTTAAATGCACAGTTACATAGACTATAAGAGTAGTATCTACACATCCTTAGGGAACGACCAGAATTTTAGGGAACTTTCACTTTTCTCCTTCTCATCCCTATATAAATACATATACGTAAGATTTTTCAACTATTATTCTAATTTGTACCACAATGTGCATCAATAATTATTTAGAGCTAGCTACATGTCATACTGGATTCTTTCCCCACCATTATTGGTGAGATCAAACATCACCCTTTTTAATAGATGGTTGTCCTTTTGTCATTTTGTTAAGAGTCTTAAGCAGGCGTCCTCAAACTACGGCCCGCGGGCCACATGCGGGTGTTTTTGCTGTTTCGTTTTTTTTTTACTTCAAAATAAGATATGTGCGGTGTGCATAGGAATTTGTTCATAGTTTTTTTTAAACTATAGTCCGGCCCTCCAACAGTCTGAGGGACAGTGAACTGGCCCCCTGTTTAAAAAGTTTGAGGACCCCTGGTCTTAAGGCTAGTGAACTGAGTCCTTGACTGACTGGAAAAAACTTTCCTTTGCCCTTCAATTTGAATCAAGTCTGGCTGTGTCTGAAATTTTAGGTTTGGAGTCATTTTTCTCAAAATAGTTTGACGATGCTGATCCAATTAATTCTAGAATAATAATTTATCATTGAGAAATTTGATGCTAATTGCTAGCTAGACCTTTGTTCCTCCTGATGACTACTTAGGGGGTTTTCTCGTATTTAGTAATGTCTTGAAACTGTGTCTTAATATGTCTGGGTAGTTGTGGTGTCTCAATACTTAGTCCTCTGATACATTCTGCACTCTGAGAAGAGCCTTCCAGTAGCTTTTCATTATTCTTCCTCAGCCGTCTATGTTCTCTCCTTTTCAGACTCCTATGCAACAGAAAATGGAGCTTCTCAAACTTGCTTTGGCCTCACCCTTTTCTCTTACACTCTCCACTTCTCAGTCCTTGATCTTCATTCTAGAAGAGTTCTGGGTCCTCTAGGTCTGCATTTGTAGTAGCTCTAGGTCCTCCAGGGTTGCATTCTGGAATAACCCTTGGTTCATTAGTCCAATCACTAATTCCTTCTTCATTTTGTCTGTGTTGTGATTCAAGTCATCCTGATTATTCCATTTTAACTAACTTTTCTTTCTAAAATCTTTGGTGGTTTCTTTTGAAGGAGCAACGTTTTCTTTATGAGTATTCTTCTATTTGTGTCACTAACTCTTCCCTTGAGTATCTTCTTTTGTTGCATTTGGTGACTCTTTCTCCTGTGGCTGGTTCTTCTGAAACCCATGACATCTCTTGGCTATGCCCACAGCTTTGCTTTTGAGAGGTTTGATTTGCTTGTCAAGGATATGAGTTCCATTCACTGTAGTCTGCCTCTGGTACTGGGGGAGAAGAGGTGGGGATCTTTGGACTGCATCTGCCAAGATTTTGTTTTCTAGAGTAACTCCTCTCTGGAGTTGGTTGCTGTTGAGACACAATGCCTGCTGCCCTGGCTCAAAGCACACACCAGCAGTGGGAGTCAGGATACATGGCAGAGGTTGGGAGGGGCCTCCGATCAATCCTCTTAAAGTCCTTGTGTCCAGTAACCCTGAACTGAGTGTCCAAATTCTCATTCCTAGCACACTAGATGTTTCTACATGTCTTCTGGGATTTTTTGATTCCATAAACACTATCTACCTTAATAATTAATCAAAACATCTGACCCTCTACCTGCAATCATCACTGTTTCCACAAATGTCATGAGTTGCTTTTATTGCTGCTGTCTTAGAGTGTCTGCCTTTTGGGGGATTCTGGTACAGGTGACAGCAGATGAATGCTCTTGGGTAACCATCTGTAGAAGACTGGTTTGTGTATTGACTTTTACTGTCTTTTTAAAAAAGAAAACCCTTCTTAGGTTTTCTTTTAATTGGCAGTTGATAAACTAACCGAAGTCCAAATGCACCCTTCCTATTGTTCTGGTTGATAAAATTAATCTCAATAACCACAGCCTGGAGCCCCATGCATGACTTCGACCTGCTTCCCAGCCTGGTCCTGGGAAGGGCAACCCCACAGAGGCGCAAGATGTGGGGTGGGAAAACTTGAGGATGACCTGCCTGAGATGCTAGTGAAGAGAGGAGAGAAGAAGCAGGACTCACACCTGAGTGACTGGCTATTGGCTGGAGAATGGGAACTGCCCCCGGGCTGGTAACGAGTGAAAGGTGGGACTTGGAGCAGATGAGGCCACAACCAAATCACTAGTCACTTTGTATTTATTTAATACTTACTCTAAAATTTTCCTGTTGTCTGTAATTACCTTATGTCACTTCATAATACTTGCCATGTAGTTAAATGGTTGACAGTTACTATGGAAACCAAGTACTGTTCTCAATTTCTAGTTTGCTGAGAATTTTTGTCATGAATGAGTATTGAATTTTGTCAAATGCTTCCCATGCATCAATGATATAATAATGTAACTAGAAGCCCGGTGCACGAAATTCGTGCACGGCGGGGGGTTGTCCCTCAGCCCAGCCTGTACCCTCTCCAATCTGGGACTCCTGGAGGGATGTCCGACTGCCCGTTTAGGCCCGATCCTGGGATCGGACATCCCTCTCACAATCCAGGACTGCTGGCTCCCAACTGCTTGCCTGCCTGCCTTCCTGATTGCCCCTAACCGCTTCTGCCTGCCAGCCTGATCACCCCCTAACCACTCTGCTGCCAGCCTGGTTGATGCTTAACTGCTCCCCTGACAGCCTGTTTGCCCCCAACTTCCCTCCTCTGCCAGCCTGGTCACCCCTAACTGCCCTCTCCTGCAGGGTTGATCACCTCCAACTGCCCTCCCTTGTAGGCCTGGTCCCTCCCAACTGCCCTCCCTTGCAGGCCGGGTGCCTCCCAACTGCCCTCTCCTGCTGGCTATCTTGTGGTGGCCATCTTGTGTCCACATGGGGGCAGGATCTTTGACCACATGGAGGCAGCTATATTGTGTGTTGCAGTGATGATCAATCTGTATATTACTCTTTTATTAGATAGGATAGAGGCCTGGTGCACGGGTGGGGGCCAGCTGGTTTGCCCTGAAGGGTGTCACAGATAAGGGTGGGGGTTCCCTTGGGGTGTGGGGCGGCCTGAGCGAGGGGCCTGTGGTGGTTTGCAGGCCGGCCACGCCCCCTGGCAACCCAAGGGGAGGCCCTGGTATCTGGAATTTATTTTCCTTCTACAATTTAAACTTTGTAGCCTGGAGCAGAGCCAAGCCTGGGGCTCTGGCAGCCATTTCTGTGGCAGTTAATTCACCTTCTACAATTGAAACTTTGTAGCCTTAAGCGGGTGAGCCCGGCCAGGGTGTTCAGAAAGCTTTGCTTCCCCTGTTGCCGCCGGCAACCCTGGCCTGCTCTCTCAAGCTCCATTCTGCCGCCATTTGTTTCAATTTGTTTACCTTCTATAATTGAAACTTTGTAGCTTGAGTGGAGGCTTAGGCCTGCAACGGCTATGGAAAGCTTGGCTTCCTCTGTTACCTGGGAAACCTTGCTCTCTGTGGCTGTAGCCATCTTAGATTGGGGTTAATTTGCATACTCGCCCTGATTGGCTAGTGGGCGTGGCTTGGCTGGTGGGTGTGCCTTATGTAGTGGAGTGATGGTTAATTTGCATATTACCATTTTATTAGAGAGGATTTTTCTTCTTTAGTCTGTTAATATGATGGATTACATTGATTGACTTTTAAAATATTAAACCAGCCTTGCATCCCTGGTAATGCTCATGAGGAACATTAGTCTGCAGTTTTCTTTTTATGTTCTGTCTTTGGATTTGTTGTTAGGGTAATAGTGGCATATTGAAAGAGTTGGATGGAATCCCTTGTCTTCTGTTGTTTGGAAAAGATTGTATAGAATTGGTGCTAATGTCTTTAAACACCTCATAGAATTCCCCAGTAAAGTTGGCTTGGCCTGAGGATCTCCTTTTCAGGAGATTTTACTAGTAAAACCAAGTTAATTTTCTCTAATAGTTTAGAGTTAACCAACTAATCTCTTTCATATTGTGTGAGTTATGGTAGTTTGTAATTTTCAAGAAATTGGTGTATTTCATCTGAGTTGTCAAATTTATGTGTGTAAAGTTGTTTGTAGTAGTCCCTTAGTGTCCTTTTCATGTCTGTGGACTCTGCAGTGATAGCCCTTGTGGCATTTTTAATATTGGTAGTTTGTGTCTGCTGTTCTCTTTGTCAGTCTAGCTATAGGTTTGTCAATTTTATTGAACCTTTCAAAGAACCAGCTTTTTGTTTCATTTATTTTCTCTACTGTTTTTCTGTTTGCAATTTCATTGATTTTTACTTTTGTAGTTACTGTTTCAATCTTTCTGTTTGATTTGTGGTTAGTTGGTTCCTTTTCTAGTTTCTTAAAGTGGGATTTTAGCTTACAGATTTGAGACCATTTCTAATTTAGACACTTAATACTAAAATTTCCTTCACAGGACCAGTTTAGCTGAGTTCCATAAATTTTGATATGTTGTATTTTCATTTTCATTCAGTCCAGCATACTTCTTAAATTTTACTTAGCTTCCCTCTGTGGCCCATGGATTATTTAGATGTGTGTTTTTAAATTTCCAAATGTTTAGAGACATATACCTGTTATCTTTCTGTTATGGATTTCTAATTTGATTTCATTGTAATTAGAAAACACACTCTGTGGGGTTTTAATTTATTTAAATTTGTTGAGATTACTTTTATGGCTCAGGATGTAGTCTGCCTAGGAGAATACTTCATGGGTGCTTAGGAAGAATGTGTTCTGCTGTTGTCAAATAGAGTGTTTAGCACCTCATTTTGGTGGGTGGTGTTAAGTTCTACATTGTTGGTGATTTTATGTCTAGTTGTTCTACCAGTCGGGATATTGAAGTCTCCAAATGTAATTGTGGATTTGTCTATTATTCCTTTAGTTTGATCAATTTTTACTTACTGAATTTCGTGGTTTTGTTGCTTGGCACATACAGATTTAGGATTGCTTGCTTTTTGATAAAGAGACTTTCATGAATCATGTAATGTCTTGATTGTGGAGTGAATTGAAGTGAAGATGGAGACAAACAAGAGGTCTTGCAAGTGTGTGATTGGATTTGAGAAGTTGTGAGTAGGTGACTGTCATGGCCAGGGAGGGAGCTAAGGCTTGCACCAGCGAAGTCACCATGTTCATGGCAATGGTGTAACACGGGATGGCTCACACCTGGCAGGGGGCCTCACAGACAGTCTCCTGGTGGTTCAAGCGGCAGGAGCTTAACCTCCAAGGGCTCTGTGAGCCTGACAAGCCTAAGATGAGAGCCCATGCTTGGAGGGAAAGATGCCCAAGGGGAGTTTGTCATCTGCAGTGTGTTGGGTATCTGGTGGTCCAGTAGGGTCTGTGGAAGTGTACCATGCAGCCTTGCTTTTGTACCTCTCTAGACCTGGGTCCTGTAACATCTTTTTCCCTTGTGGTCCAATCCTGGCATTCCAGTCCACTGAAATGGTGAGCATTCGACCTGTAAAATAGATAAACAAGGCCCCTGCCATGTGTCCTTCTTGTGTGTTCACCAAGATCTGGTGACTAAGTGTCAGTGGGTATTCCCAACCCTGTGGATGGCCCCGGGTAGTGGCTGGGCCCATTGTGTTTTGTTGGCATCTCTGGAGAAACCATTTTCACAAGAGCATTGTAATAAGAGCAGTTTACTTGAATGTTATTAATGGGAGTAAGAAAGACTGACAATAAGCATTTTCCATAGTAATTAAAGTATGTTTTCTCTCCAGGTTGAATTTATGTAGAGTGTTTTATTTTAACATGATATGGTGAGCATGGATGCTCTGCTGGGCTCTGTGTTCAGAGCATGTGCTCATCCATTACCTCATTGGGTCCTCACTGCAGACCGTTGATGGGTGGAAGTGCGCCCATTTTCCAGATAAGACAGTACTGCTCCTGGGCCTCAGTTGGTGAAGGTGCTGGGACTCTGACCCTGGTCTGAGGTGTCAAGTCCTCGCTTCCTCCTATTCCAGTGCTTTACAGAACATTCTGGGAAGTGCAGGGACATCTGCAGGTGTGGTGAAGCCGTGAGGTGGCCTCTGGGTCCCATTCGGGCTTCTCTCAGGGCCGTCATGCAAACTGATGCATGTATTGAACATTTGCAGAAATCTGCTTTTAGAAAAAAAGATTCTGTGGCTCAGAATTTGAAAACACAGTGCCACCTTGAAGAAATGTTTTTTTGCCCACACTTACAGGTGTGCCTGGAAGTCATGGAGAACATTTCCATGTAGTGCTGTGCCTTCTGGGGCAGGCTGTGTGGGGAGCGCTCAGGGGACTAATGGCTGTGAGGGGGAATGAAGGTGAGTGCCGCCATGTGGCAATAAGGCTGACACCCAAAGGGTGGCAGTGACTGGGAGCAGGTGTGCCAGAGGTGTGCTTGCTTCACTGGGAAGCATGGTGTGTAATATGCAGACCAAGCATAGTGTGAGGACCATGCATGGTGTGAGGATGGGAAGCTCCTGGAGGGCGGGGGGAGCAGCCTGGATTCAAGCAGTTCCCAGCAGCTATGTTGGAGCCCAGCAGTGGACAGTTGTCCTTGAAGTTGGCAGCTGGGAAATGGGACCAGTGTATATAGACAATAAAAAATGGCAAGTCCTGAATAAAGAAGGTATTAGATAGGATGGGAAAGGCTGCAGTCTGCAGGCCCCTGGGTGAGAGACCAAACCTCCTTGGGGGACACATTCTGTGTGTCTTCAAGTTCTCCTTTGAAGGACTGCCATTAAACCACAGAGCTTTGCTGCCACCTAGTGGCCAGATTCTTGCATCCTCACAGTTCTGGCTTTGTTGTGATGGGGAGACCCAGGCTTCTAGCAATACTCAGATTGAAAGTACTGTCCCTTTTGACCAATGTCCTTTGAGTCTCTTTGGAGAAGACCCCGCTCAGGATGGGGCAACACAGCTGAGGGAAAACCGTGTGGGGACAGCTAGCCGATAGGCCGGAGTGAGTGTCCGTCTCTGCCATGTGTCGCCACACCGCCATGTGTCTGGAGTGTGCTCTAAGGGGGAACAAAAAATCCCCCACTTATCCTATTCCATCTACTTCTTTCCTGACAAACAATCCTCATGTCCAGAGCTGGCAGGTCGTCCCTTACAGGTGAACTTGGTGTGTCTGATACTATTCGAAGCAGAATCCGCCCTCAGAAAACATGTGGACTTCATGCATGGTGGGTCCTAGCTGTGTTACCTCCTCTTCTCCTTTCCGTCCACATTGCCCTGGGGCCTGGTGCTAGACTCTGCTTGGGGCCAAACACTCCGTTTCATCTACGCGCAACAACTCCGGTTCCATCTCCAAACCTCACTCTGAGCTCTAGCCTGAGTGCCCAGCTCCTGCTCGTGCCCAGGAAAAGGACCAGCCTCTCACTTACCATGTCCAGGATTGACCTCCCACTTCCTCATGCTCACCTTCCACTTGTACTTCTCCTCTATCATCCATAGCTGTGTCATGTACTCAGTGTGTCCACCTAGAAGCATTATTTCGTGGTCTTGCCTCTGTGGAGCAGCCCCAGCACAATAGGCAACTCTCTTGGCTTCGGTTTCTCCGTAGGTTTGAAGCAGATATGGGAACTTGCTGTCTTCTATTAGGTCAGACTTAAGAGATTTACAAAAATAGAAAACAATGTCACACTTCTCACTAACTTTTGGAAAACATTGCTCATAAAATGCTACTTTTGTTAACTTGTATTAGGTTTATTATTATTTTAAAATTATTATATAAAATATATAAAGTTCCTCAGTTTTCATCTAATAAGGCAAATAGTGATGGATAGAATCCACACAAACAAAATCACATCGGTATCCTCAGTAATTTTTTAAGAGAGTAAAGGGGTCTTGAGATCAAAAGTTTTGAGAGTGGTTGCCCTCCTGGCTGTGGGGAAGCTATACCATCCACTCTCCAGGCCTTCCATCAAGTTCTAGTGAGACTCAGCAGGAAGAATAAGGAGAAATATATCTCCTTCATCTTGTCCAGAAACAGGAGCCCTTGTCTTCCTTTAAATTCCTGATATCATCTGTACCTTCTGGATTGTTTTTCCTGATCAATGTCATCAGCAGGTTGTGTATTTTTGGATCTTTATTGAAGAAATAAATTTTATATTTGTTCATTTTTCTCAATTGCCTCTTGTTTCCTTTCTGATCTATTCTTTATTAATACCTTCTTTTTACTTTCTGTGGATACTTTGTTATTTTTCTAACTTCTTAAAATGGGTCTTTTACTTACTAATATTTGCCTTTCTTTATTAATAATATATGCTTTTAAAGCTGTAACTTTTCCTGTGAGCTCTATCTTAGCTGTCTGCCTGAGATTCGGGCATGTAGTAATTTTATTATTGTTGTGGTCTCATTATTTTCTGATTTCATTATGATGTTGTCTCATTCATTTCTTATTGAGAAGCATGGAAAAGATGTCCTGTCTAGGGGGATTACAAAGTTATCTTTTGCTAATGATCTCTAATTTAATTGCCAAGTGGGTAGAAAGCCTTGTCTGTTGATTTCCTATCTTCAACATTTGTTGAATCATGCAGTGACTCAGAACATGGCCCTTTTTTTGTTGTTGTTCTCTGACAGCTGGGGGAGATGGTGTAACCTCTAAATGGCAGGTGTGGCATTGTACCCACACACATTATCATGTTTGTGTGTTTTCATGTATTCTGCTTCTTCATTACTTTGTCACTAGACTGTGTGAACTGTAACAGAGTGGTATGTTGGCATCTCCCGCTGGATAGGCCCTTTGCTGGATTGGCTTGGGTATCACTAATCAGACTGATTTCCCAGCCGTGGGCCCTCACAGCCACTGCATACTTCCTCGTTGCACATACAGTGATATCTCTTTACTGGATTATTGCTTAATTTCCTAAATTCTCTCCTGGCTTCTTCTCCTGCTTCTCTACTTTCAGCCTGTTTTCCACACCAGCAGCCAGGTTGCTCATGATAAAATATCATGATTTATCATGCCTCCTTTTTTCTCAAAACCCTTTCAGATCCTGGTTTTCTGCAGATTCCACCTGCTCTCATTCTTAAAATGGCCTAAAATACCTCACCCAACATGGCCTCTCTCTCCACACCATTCTCAGCTGCCCTCCCCTCATTCACCCTCTCCTGGCAAGATGAAGGCACAGGGGAAGGCCAGTGGGAGCATGTAGGATAGCACTGGGCCTTGTGATTATCTGATGTTTCAAACTCCTGGTGGACCCACACCCTGTATTGGAGCACAAATAACTATGTGAGCTATGCATGCCCTGTGTTGTGTGCACACATGTGAGTGTGTGTCTGCCAGCATGTGTGGAGTTTTCAGCTTAATGGGCTGCTTTTGTCTGGACTGTGTCCAGGAGCGGATGTGATGCCCTTGGGGACTAGTCCTTTGAAGCTGATTTGTTGTGGCGGCTTGTTCAGCAAGACATTAAAAACCATGGCTTCTGCTGTTCCTAAGTGGGTCGTGCAGTGAGGGAAGGCCATAGAGGTGAGGAAAGGAGTTGTGTCCCTCATTCAATCTGTCTTTCTTCCTAATATCAAGTGCGCGCGCGCGCGCGTGTGTGTGTGTGTGTGTGTGTGTGTGTGTGTGTGTGTGTGTGTGTGTTAACAGTTAATGGCTAGCAGGAGGTCACAGAGCAGATCCAGCCTCCCAATTCTTTTCTAAAATATGTTTTTATTGATTTGAGAGAGAGAGGAAGGGAGAGGAAGAGAGAAACAGAAATGATGAGAGAGAAACATTGATCAATCCACTGCCGCCTGCAAGCCCCATACTGAGAGGATCAAGCCTGCAACCTGGGCATGTGCCCTGACCAGGAATTGAACCGGCAACCTCTAAGTGCCTGGGATGATGCTCAACCAATTGAGTTACACCGGCCAGGACCCAATTGTGTTTTGAGAGCAAACAGCAGAGCCTCTGAGATTTCATCATTATTTATATCTAACTCCACAGGGTGCTGGGGGCCCTGGCTCCCTGGTACGTGTTGGTGATGTTGGAAGAAGTGTGTCATTGCATGAATGTGTCTGTCACATTACTGTCCAGATTTCTGATCTTGGGGTTTTCCTTACTGATTTCGTGACATAAGGCTATTTATATTTAGTAAACTAGTTTCCTTTAGATCGGGGTGGGGAACCTTTTCTCTGCCAGGGGCCATTTGAATATTTATAACATCATTCTCAGGCCATACAAAATTATCAGCTTAAAAAAATAGCCTGCTATATTTAGTCAAACGTTTAATTAACTTACTCCTAATGACTTGGCAGGGCCAGACCAAATGATTTCACGGGCTTTATACCACCATAGGCCAGATGTTCCCCACCTCTGCTTTAGATGTTTCTAAAATGATGTTAATTGTCCTTTGGTTAAAGTACATTCATTTCTGGTTTGATTGCATTGGTATCAGAGATTGCTATGTACACTGTTTCTGTTGTATGTAACTTATTGAGGGAATAATCCTTGTCTGCTAGCATTTTGAGATCCTCTTGAGAGAAGGGGGCAAGAGATCTCATTGTTGGTCTGTTTTCTTTCATATGGCACCCTGGTTTTAATCTCGGCATTTCCCTATCTTAAGAATTGCTAGTTGTCATACCCTGAGTGAGCCATCCTCTTCAGAGGGAAACCTCCAGTTGTCCATGGGAAATGAAGAGTACTCACCTGTGATTAGGATTTCTGGGGGCCTGAAGCTTCCTTCCAGAAAATGTAAATTATGATTTCTGTTTTTATTCCCTAACCTCCACGTCTTACCTTGGGTGTGCCACGTGCCAGCCTTCTAGAATCCATGATGTAAACCAGTGTTTCCTAGTGGCATCTTCCTTACAGGCTTAGTTTCATCGCTCTTTGCTTGGTCATATTAGTCACCACTTATTCATCCACTGTCCAGATTCCAGGGTTGTGTTGACAGAGCTTGTGGTTGTTTTCAATTCTCCTGACTTCTTAGTGCTTGTGAGTTTGTGCCTTTTTATCTTGTGTCGTCTTAGTGCCGTTTCTGTAAGTTGGAGATAAATACATGCTAATTTTTCCACTTTTAGTGAGAGGTTTCTTCCATTGCTTTTTTTTTTAAAAAAACACACACAACTTTTAAGTATTTATTACCTTTAGGTTTTTTTAGTTGAGTATTTTCCACATACCATAAAATTCACACTTTTAAAGTGTACATTTTAGTAGTTTCTAAATATTTACAAAGTTGGGCACCTATCGCCACTATCTAATTACAGAACATGTTCATCACCCAAAAAGAAACTTCATGCTCATTATTAGTTACTCCCATTTCCCTCTTTCCTCAACCTTGGGAACCACTAGTCCACTTTTTGTCTCTGGATCACCTGCTCCGCACATTTCATGTAAATGGGATGAGACAGTTTTTCTCTGGCTTCTTTCCCTAAGCATAATGTTTTCAAGGTTCATCCATGTTGATCTATCAGTCCTTCATTTCTTTTTTTGTTGCTAAATAATATTTCATTGTATGGATATACCACATTTTATTTGTTTATTCATTAATTGGTGGACATTTGGGTTTTTCCACTTTTTGGCTATTATGAATAATGCTGCTGTGAACATTCATGTGCACGTTTTTGTGTGCACATATCTTCAGTTCTCGTGGTTATACACTTAGGAGTAGAATTGCTAGGTCGTATGGTAACTCTGTTTATTTTTTGTGATACTGCCAGACTGTTTTCCAAAGTGACTATACCATATTATATTTGCACCTGCAATGTATGAGAATTCCAGGTACTCCATATCCTTGCTGACACTTGTTATTTTCTCCTTTTTTAAATTCCTCTTACATTTTGAGTTAATTTTTGTATATGGTGTAAGGTAAAGGTCCAAGTTCATTCTTTTGCATGTGGATACCCAGTTTTCCCAACACCATATGTTACAAAGACTGATCTTTCCCCATTGAATTGTCTTAGCCCCATGTTAAAAATTCTTCCATTGTTTTCTGGTGAATTCTCACTTATTGACCTTAGGCCTAAATAAACAAGCAAGGCTTCTCTGATCCTCGATCAGTAACTTTTTGAACATTTGATTGCACTGTGTATGACTGTCTTCCCAAGTGAAATGCTGTGTGCCCATATGAAAGGGAGGTTTTACTCAATGTTATGTTATACTAGAGGCCCGGTGCACAAAATTCATGCATGGGTGCGGTCCCTAGGCATAGCTGGCAATCAAAGTGCGAGCATCTGGTGTGGAAGGGCAGGTCCCAGCTGACCTCTGGGCCCTGGGCAACACCTGGGCCCCTGGACCACCGTGCGATCCCCTCCACCTGAGTCATTGGGCCCCCACCCGGCTCCTTTAGCACCTGGGAGCTGGGTGGCAGCCCCACTCTCTGCTGCTGCTGCTGCTGCTGGTTGCCATCTGAAGGGCAATTGGCAGCCCCACTCTCTGCTGCTGCTGCTGCTGGTTGCCATCTGAAGGGCTCGCACCTGCCTTGGCCTGGCACTACCTGCTCACCTACTCCACTATCCCACCACGGTCCTGCTTTCGTCAGGGCCCATTGGGCTGACAGCACCTCTGCTGCTGCCCGCTGCCAGCGCCACATTGCTGACGCCCGCCATGTTCTGCCCCACCCCCTGGTGGTCAGCGCATGTCATAGCAAGCGGTCGAACTCCTGGTCAAGGGAACAATTTGCATATTAGGCTTTTATTATATAGGATGGAATTTCTTTACATGTGGGTTTTCTCATTTATTCCATTTTGAACCTCAAGTTGCTGTAAAGTATCTTTTGTTTGCTCACTTGTTTGTTTACCAAGAATGTTGAAAATGGAATAAATGAGAAAACCCACATGTAAAGAATAAGGAGTCTGCTTATTATATGGATGAGAAATTTTAGCTTGAGACATACACAGACATTGCTGTTATTTATTGCCTAAAGTGGTTACGTGATTGACTCAGAGAAAGGCAAAGCAGTTTAACATAAGTTTCTAATTATTTTTGGTGCTATGATCTCACAATTTCAAATGTTGGGACACTGTTATAAACAAGCCTTTTTACGATGTCTAGAGCAATAATTTGTAGTGATCATAAATATACACATATGGAATAGATTGAAAAATACAGCAAAGAGTATAATATTATGAAAATAGATACTTGTGACTGAGGATTAAATTTCCAGTTCCAGCTACAAACATGATTCAAAATGTAAAAGTAAAGAAACTTAGGTAGACCAAGGCAAAAATGATACAATCTGGAAAAACATCAGATGGAGGAGAAAGTGGCTCTATTTGGACAAAATTGAATGCTGAAATGGGAGAGTTTTAATTAAATTATTATACTAGCCATGAAAATGGAATATCAGCTATGTATTTAAATTTATATATAATTTCATAAATGTTATTTTAAAATACATATAAATATATTAAATATTATAAGTAGAAAGTTAATTGTTTTATTTACATTCTCAAAAGTCTTCACAGTTTTACAAAAAAATTTCTTTTGGACTTCTCATTTATAAAATGGAAGCCTCCTCATGTTTTGAGCTGCCTCATTTGGGTTTAATAGGGCAGTGTTCCAGGGTAAGTCCTCACTGGCACTGCGTTTCCATACCCTGCGCCTGCCTTGTACCTGAATGCTTACTAGTAAGACACATTTGCTACTCTGTTGAATGCAAAAAAAAAAAAAAAAAAAAAAAGCCATTCTGTTGACGCTAATGGATAGGGTCATAAATTTGTGAGCTCTTATGCCCTGTGTTTTTGTGTTTTAGGTAGGTGGGACAAAAGCCAGGCCTTCCATAAATCACCAGTTCCAGTTATGGTGCTCTAAGTTACCACAAGTCTGAACATTTGTGTCTATGGATCTGCTCTGACTCTTAGAGCCGCTTATGGGGGAAGGTGAGTTGCTGTAAAGTATCTTTTGTTTGCTCACTTGTTTGTTTACCAAGAATGTATGTAACAAAGCCAGACTCATCTTTAAAAAGGAAGTTTGTTCCATGTGGTCCAATCTGCATTTCAGTCTCTTTAGTTCATAACAGGGTGTCAACTGGGGAATAGTGCCAGGGAGAGAGTCAGACCATGAAAGGGAATGTTTAACAAAGAAAGACAGTCTAGTTCTGGCTGATATTGCTCTGTGGTTAGAGCATAGGCCTGTACACTGAAGGATTGTGGGCTCAATCCCCGGTCAAGGGCACATTCCTGAATTGCAGTTTCAATCCCTGGCCTGTTCAGGGCACGTGTGGGAGGCAACCAATTGATGTATCTCTTTCACATCTCTCTCTCTCTCTTTCTCTCTCTCCCTCCTTCTCTCTCCTCCTTCCTCTCTCCCTACCACTCTCTCTAAAAATCAGTGGAAAAAATATCCTCAGGTGAGGATTAACAAAACAACAACAACAAAAAAGAAGACAGAAAAAAGAAAGGCAGTGGATGCAATGATTATGTGGGAACCTCTTGCCAGGTCAAGTGTTGCATTGACTTGGCGTTTGAAGAAACTGGTCTGCGTTTACAGGAGCAGGTCAATGCTGAGGCAGAAATATTTTTCCATGGCTCTTTCCTTTGAATTTATGAGAAGCATGGGAATCCTTTGAACTAATTCCTTAGTGTTCCCTGTTTTTACCCTGTAGATCTTCATCTTACTATTTTGTAAAGAATGCTGGGTGGGGAATCTGAAGAGCTGGATCTGTTATCAGCTTCTTAACTGGTTCCCTGTGAGTGAGCAGGAGAGTATGTGTGTGTGTATACAGATGGAAGAACAT
This sequence comes from Cnephaeus nilssonii, assembly GCF_951640355.1. Taxonomy (NCBI): domain Eukaryota; kingdom Metazoa; phylum Chordata; class Mammalia; order Chiroptera; family Vespertilionidae; genus Cnephaeus; species Cnephaeus nilssonii. The sequence continues at coordinate 9,291,172 of NC_137074.1, forward strand.
GTGTGTATGGGTATAAGAATGTGTATGCATGTGTGTAGAACAATGTGAGCATGTGTGCCAGTGTGCAAAAGAGTGTGTACACTTCTATAGAGCACATCTATAGAAGCATGAGTGCATGATTGCAGAAGTTTATGTGCATGTGTGTTCGGATATAGGAATGTGTTTACATGTGTGCAGAAGTGTGTGTTCTGTGTGCTGCTTGCTCCAACTTCCTGAGGTCCACATTCTCTCTGATGGACCTCAAGATTCTGAGCCTGCAGGACTGACTTTCTTTGGCCTTAGTTTCTACCTGTAAATCAAGCCCTCGGAGGTTTTTTCTGCAGCTCACATGCCTCAGTACTCTCCAGCCCAGTTCTAGATTATTCCCCATGAGTTTTACATTATGAAGCTCTGCCAAAGCCTTAAGAATACTCAAGAATGCTTTATTCACTTATAGCCATAATAGTGGTGGCCATGGGGAGTCTGCTTCAAGCTGTTTCTTGTATTAATTCAGATTCCCAACACAAACATTCCATAAGTTCTGAGTTACGTATTTCCCAGGTGCTTGTCTGAGAAACATGTGCATCTTAAGAAGTCACAAGACTTAATACGGACTCTCTTGTAAACTCTCTGAAGGTTTGCCATTCCCCTTAGCACCAGCTTCCTCGCCCTCCCTGCCCAGATGCTGTCTGTCTGGTTTTGGTGTGTTTTTTTTGAATTGCAGCTCAGCATTTTTAATCCCGTGGTGCTTGACCCAATTCTGTAAGCCTGTGTCCTATGCTGTTTTGATCTTTGCTTTGTTCCTCTTTCCATGGAGGAAGGTTAAAACCATTTCAGCTTCCAGGTGTCTGTGTCAGCTGCACGTCAGTGACTGGTCACAGCAGACTACAAGTCCGTTCTGGGTTTGAAGAGGAGCCTGAGGAAATGGCTCCTTTCACATGACTGGCATGTCCCAGGCTGTGGTCAGGAATGAGGATGGTTATGTAAACCAGAGCTGGGACTGACCAGAGTTCTGAGGACACATGTGGAAGATAGGCTTGGAGCACCCTCAGGCCAGGATGCCACCATCCCCCATTTTTTCTCAACCTCTGGGCCACACCTTCTCATCTCCTTTGTGGTCCCTGCACCCTCAGCTTTCTCTTCAGCTGGTGACCTTGGTCCTTCATGTCCCTTTTGCACATTGCTTCCTTTCCTCTCACCTTTTCAAGGGTTTGGCTCCTGCCTTACTCCCCCTCTCTGCTTCTACCACATATGAACACATGGGCATGCCCTTTGGTGGCACGCCCACTTGCAGTAACCACCCATCTCTGTCCCTTTAACAACTGGCCTTGCTGTCACCACTTGTTCATCTTGAACCAGACCTGCCTTGTCAAGATTCACAGATCTGCCCCTGCCAGACCCAAAAGTCGGTGTCCAGTCCTCCCTCACAGTCTCTCAGTAACACTGGATGCTATCAGACACCCGGTGGGCAAGAGTGTGGGCCCTTGATGTCCTGGGCATTACGACCCTAAGCAAGGCGTGAGTGACCGTGCTGCTGTTTCTGGAGGAATAAGAGCAGATGCTATGTGGAGAGCTACTGGGAGGAGTGAGCCACAGTGCCAGACAAACTACAAGGCTCTCTTAATGTTCACTATTAGCATTTTCCTCCTCTGCTTGAATGCTTAATGTTGATGTCCCCAGGACTTGGCTCAGTTGGGCACCGATGACAGAGACTGCCCCAGAGTGAGAGGTGGGGCACCGAGAATGCGGCTGGCTGAGCCAGTTTGTCACTGTGTGTGAGAGCTTCAAACACATGTATCCTTTAACCCAGAAATTATAACTATAAACATGTATTCCAAGGAAATAAGAGAAGGACATGAAGAGGTACACCCAAAGATTATTATTAAAACATTGTTTAATGTAACAATTCAAAAACCTGGATACAAAAACATAGCAGATTGGTTATGTTCTTATGCATAAAAGTGCATAAAATCTTATGCATAAAATAGAATGCCATGGGAATTTGATCACTATTATTTAGATTTAAACATATTGACATAGGAAAATATTTTGTATATAGTGGTAAATGAGAAAAACAGGACAATCATGGGTGGTTTGGTCCTATTTTTGTTAAAAATATAGTAACACACACCTACTGGAAAAAAGTCTGAATAGGTAGACTTCACAAATATGTCACTATCCCTGGTGGTCTTTCTGGGTATTTATAGGCTATTTTTTTATATTGTTTTCTGTAATGAGCATCCAGTACTTGTGTTATTCATTTATTTATTTACTTTTATAATTTTATCAAATTTATTGGGGTGACATTGGTTAATAAATTTATATAGGTTTCAGGTGTACAGTTCTATAATATATCATATGTATATTGTATTGAATACTTGTGTTAAGTTTTTTTCCTCTAAGGAACAGAAAGGCTGACCTTGGTCAGTGATACCTGCATACGCCATCCGCTTCTCTCTGTGTGCCTTTGCGGTGTGAGAAAACCACCACATAGTTTGTAGGTGTGCACAGTGGCCAGCTCAGTGCCCCTTGGCCAAATCACACCTGTCTTCACAGCCAGCAAGTACACTCTGCATCCATGTTTTTACCACTACCTGATACGTGTTTTGTCATTTATTTGTGCCTGATTTTGTATGAGGTGATAAGATATAGGTAATAACTCAGTAAAAGATGGAGCTAGAGGGCAACCTTCTCCTGCTTGGTGCAGAAGTACCTGTCCTGATGGGTGGACTAGTGTGCATTCCCTATGTTCTCTCCTGAGGTCCTGGTCCACCTTTCCATCCTACACTGCCCAGATCAGAGCCTTCGCTTCTGGGTGGCTCTGAAGGACGCACAGGGCTCATCAATTGCTGAGCTTCTGTGTGCGGCTTGCTTTTAGGACTGGACCTGGAAGCTCTAGATCACAATGAACAAAAAATGGTAGAGGCGAAAATTCACTGTTGGTGCTGTTTCAGGCCCCTCATCCTGGTGACCCTGTAGTCCCAGGGCCATGCCCGCTATTCGTAGGTAGGACCCGCTTTATGTGAGACCCGTTCACGGCAGACAGCAGACAGCGGCAATGACAGCTCAAGTCTTAGAGTTGCATTTTGATTAATATTGGTCCATGAGGTCCCCCCACCCACCCCTTCCTTTCCAAGGGCTTAGCTCCTGCAGGCATTTGTGCAGTGGCTGCTGTTTGGGGGAAGGAGTCATTGAAATGACAGCATCCGTGCCAGGCGCACCCCTCCAACAGAAGGAGGGGAGTTGGGCAAAAAGTAGGTCACATGTGCCTGGTCCCATGTCACGAGGTTTCCAACCTGAGGCCAATGGGATTTGTAGCCTCCTTTGATTTAGAACAAAACACCACTCTAATTTTCTCTTTCTCTAAACGGGGAGAGTGACCATCTGTCTGATAGCGACATCCACCCAGCCCTGCCTGACCTCATAGCCGCTGTGTTCGGAGGTAAGGGGTTGCTAGGGCCTGGCCAAGGCTCACTCCACACAGAGCCCACGGTGTCCAGGGCAAGAAGTGGGGTGGGTACAGGTCATCAGGAAGTGTTGGGAGGTCCTGCTGCAGCAACACAGTCCTTTGCTTAGGGATGGGAAAATGGACAGGGTGTCATACTTATAGATAGTTCTAGACGTTCAGATGATAGTATTCACATGGGGTCCTTTATTTCAATAATCTGGTTCCTTTTTAAGGATCAGGGTCAACTATTAGCACTCTAATGATAAAGTGTTATTATGTAGAAAAATGCATAGGTAATTTTACAGATGTTTGTTGCCAGTGATACTGGGGTAGGTGTGGGAATACGATTCTCATGCTCAGAAACATCGGCCATCCCTGTGGATTGGGGCTCTGTGCTCTCAGTGTGGTGAGCGCCTTTGTTTGGGAATGTCAATCTCTCAAGGAAACAGGTGAGCTGTTGGCTTCCAGTAGTATGAACACACAGTGAGATCTGCATATCAGAATAAGGATAATACTTCTATATTACTACTGGATGGACAACATGCACTTTTGGAGTTCGATACTTATCTTGAGAAATAACATACTTGTTTTGTCTCTGGGAAGGCCAGCGAATGTGATTGCTTTGTGATAAAGCAGATGTGGAACGTATAATAGTTTAAAAGTGTTTGTAAAACTAACCTGAATTTTTTAGCTTATAAAGAACAAAATATTTTGGGGTTTTTTCCTGTCCTATAAATGAACTAAGGTATTTTATTAGTTCAGGATCCTTAAACATATTTTGGCAAATAATGAATAGAATAAAATATCTGCAATATCTGTATAGTGAACTGATTGCTGGTGCCATACTGAAACAAGTTATATCTCCTCTTTGAATTTGCTGGGAAAAAATACTTCCAGAAATAGTTTCCCTGAGTCAAAATCATAATGGTACTCAATTTATTTTTTATTGGGAAAAATGTTTTTTACCTTTCATAGATAAAATATTTAATATTTTATTTGTAGTTTTAACTAACTTTCCAGGAAACATGGGTCTATGGCCAAGTTCAGAAAAGTAAATGTAAACACTTCAGATTATGTATTTCTCTACATTTTAGATGTAAAAAAAGAGCAGTTGCACCCTCGGTAAGAAAAGAGGCTTTTCTCTTCTTGAAAGTAATGCCTTTGCGCAAATACTATTCATTTTGGGTGATGCCCACTTCATTCCAACTGCAGCCTTTGAAGCAATCTCATGTAATGTTTCTAAAGGGCTCTCTCTTGCCCATTTTCCAATCTTGAAGAAAGGGAAGTCTTTTTTCTATTTTATTACGATAGGACAGAAAATTTCAATGTTTTTCAAAATTTTCATGCCTGGAGAAGATTCCCCGTATTTTGATGCAGTTTTTACCAGTCTCCTTTTCCTGCTGCACCTGACATGTGTCCCCATTGTCTAAGATAATGTGACCACTCAGTCATCTCATGTGGAAGAAGAATGAGACACTCTGGTGTGACAAACATGTATGCTTTTATGTTAATAAAATTACAAAGTTATACCCCCAAATTACTGCCTTCAGGGGAAAATGAGAACTGCTGTCTGGGGCCTGGTGAGTGTTATGGGATGTTGATTTTCCTTTCTTATGGCAGAATAGACAATTGTTTTTCCAGAAGTAACATAAATACAACAATGGAGAAGCAACTGGCTATGACCCCTTTCCATTTCTCATAAAGCATGAGGAGGGGGCGCATTGGTCCTCACAGCTAGTCTCTGTCCCCACCTGTCTCCAGCGGGCATGTCCTTTTCTTTCACACTCAGCTGGGAGGGGAAAACACGGGGCTGGTCTCTTAACAGCATGCTCATTGCTTTTGACCTTGACTCATTTGGGAACTGAAAGGGCATTGATGGAGTTGGGCCTGGCTGGCCTTCTGCAGGTCCCTCTGACCTTCAGCGCTTTGAATGTCGGTGGTCTCATTTAAGACCCCCAGCTCTGCATGAGAAGCAGAAACCCACCCACCATAAAGCAGATTGTCACCCTGTGAAGAAGCCTCAGGAAGGTTTGGTGTCTTGAGCACCTCAGAACTAGAACTCTTGAAGACACGTCTTTATTCTGGCCAAGATAGGAGCCTCAGAGGTCAGGGACTAAGGACCAGCAGGCTAGCATGGTCATGGGGGGCTGTCTTTTGGCACAGCTGGTGTGCCCGCCGGAACACTGGGCTTCCTTCTTTCTGAATGTCGGCTGCATTATTTTATGTATAGTGCAGGGCAGTGGTTCTCTGAGGGTCCTGGACAACCACCATCACCTGAGAACTTCTGGAGAGGCGGATTCTCAGCTACTCCCTTCCCCAGACAGCCTGAGTCAGAAACTCTGGCGGGGGGGGGGGGGGGGGCGGGGGGGAATATGGTCCACTTACCAAATCTTCTAGGTGTTGCTGATATCCATATAAGTGTGAGAGCCAATAGGTCAACCACACAGGAGTGAAAGTGTAGGCTATGGTCACGTGGCACTCCTGGTGTAGCGGGCATGTGACCTGTGTCTGCAGTGAGGCAGAGCAACCGTGTTCTTGAGTAATGGTCCTTTTGGTCAGATATGAGCCAGGGGAAGTGTGACATGGTCTCTTGGGTTTTCCATTGCGTGTGACCTGGTGTACAGGTCAGTCCTATGGTTGCTGAGATCTGGCAGGGCCTGGTCCATCTAAGTCTGTGCCACACAGCAAGACCCCGTTGCTAAGCAGTATCCATCTGCCCCATTGCTAAGCAGGAGTCTCACAGAAAACCAGAAGAGATGAGACTGTGGAGAGACTGTGGTTCTGCTTACTGGGGCTCAGGCAGGAGCCCATACCTCATGGCACCCTCACCTGGGAAGGGGGTGGCCACAGGCTGTCTGCTGGGTAGCAGGGGGACTACAGGAGCCACTGTCATATCTGGACATCAGTAGGGGCATGGCTGGGAGCAAGGGCTGCACTCTAGAGCGACAGGGCAGCCAGCTTAGAAGCCAGATGTTCACACCCTCTGCCAAGCTCTGGGCTCTGTCTCCTGAGCTTGAAACCCCCATACTAAGGTGTGTGTGGGGCGGGGGGGGGGGGGCGGCATGGCGGGGGGGGGGGGTGCTGCCATTGTTAAAAACAATCCAACAGAATCTAAAAGAGAAAAGGGAAACCTGTGTAAAAACAGCCTACCAGGTGAAACATGGAGCCATCAGACAGGAGTCCTGGATGAGTGGGAAACTGTTCCTATAGGGAGGTGGGCTTTGTTCTGGTCTGTTCTGTTTTGCTTTCATAAATTTGGTGTGTATTTAAGAGATTTTAAAAAATATATTTTTATTGATTTCAAAGAGGAAAGGAGAGGGGGAGAGAGATAGGAACATCAATGATGAGAGAGAATCATTGATTAGCTGCCTCCTGCATGCCCCCTACTGAGGGTCGAGCCCACAACCCAGGCATATGCCCTGACTAGGAATTAAAACTGTGACCTCCTGGTTCATAGGTCGATGCTCAACCTCTGAGTTACCGCGGCCGGGCTGGTGTGTATTTAAATCAGTAGGAATGGGCAAATTATTCAGTGAGTGGTGTGGGGTCAGTTAGATATCTATTAAAAACAAACACCCAATTTAGAACCTTACCTCTCACCAAACACCAATGTATGTGAGACAAAGTGATAAGCTCAAGGATTCACAGAAAACGTGTGTTTTCTGTGTGTTTTGTGGGTTTTTTTTTAAGGAACTATTTAAAAAAATTATTTTGGGATGAAATATATACAAGTGTTAAGAACACAGAGATTGAGACTTCTCAGAGTCTCATTTGTATAACATTTTGATTTTTTAAAAACATGTAAAAGTATTACTGATTTAAAGTTTTAAGTATATTTTTATTTTATTTTTTTGTTAATCCTCACTCGAGGATATTTTTTCCATTGATTTTTTATTTTTATTTTTTTACATGTATAAGCATTAATATTTCAAGAAAAATGACTTTAAATATAATAATGTTACATGCAATAAACATTAATATTTCAAGATTTTAAATATAATAATATTACCAAAACTGTGCTAACATAGTATAATATCACACAGGTTGTGGAAATATTAAAAATCTGCAAATAACAGGATTATTTCTATTATATTCTAAAATATTTTTTTCCTCTGACTCTATTTTTGTTCATCAGTTTATGTTGTTCATTATATTCCACAAATGAGTGAGATCATGTGATATTTATCTTTCTCCGACTGGCTTATTTTGTGTGTCGAGTTTTTAAAACAGTTTTTTTCAGGGAAGAGCACCAGCAAAGCACACATTCTGAATACAGCATCCTGGAGTGTCATGCTCTGGATGGCACCATTTGAGCCTAGAGCAAGGAGACCCGGCAGCCAGACAATAGCGACTCAGGGCACAGGCCTTCCACATAACTTAGGAATCTGCCTCACCACACATGTGTATCCATGATGCTTATAAGGGAGAAACGGGACCCGCTGTGCTCCCATCAGGACCCGCTGTGCTCCCATCAGCGCTATGTCCCATAGAGACTTTTGAGGATGCCCCATCCTGCAGCCCCAGCAGGGCCACATCCCCACGCAGACCTTGCTCCTCCGCCACTGTCAATTGACAGGATAAGGGTCATCCTGTGGCCCCACTTCCACCATGGAGCCCCAGTCAGCGGGGCAGTCAGTAGTACTAGAGAGGCTGACTCTGCTGCACAGCACAGGCGGAACTCAGGAGTGAATCGACAGCAGAAGGAACTGTGACAGCAGCAAGCAGCACTGCATGGGGCTGGCTGGGCTGCAGGACAGGCCACAGGCACTTCTCTCTGGGTCTAGAATGTTTTGTGTCATGAACTGATCACACGATAAGTGCCCGTGTGAAAATCAACCTGCACACCTAAGATTTGTGCATATTTATGCATGTAAATTAGACCTGCATTTTAAAGTCTTGTCACAGAACACACATACTGTGATATTTATGCAAAACAAGAAGGTGTTGTCTGTCTGGAAATGGTAAGAAAAGGTGACAGTGACTGGAATGGAGAAGGATTCACAGTGGCTCTGTCCCTCCATCTGCGTGTTTTTCAGAGCCTCTGGGGTCTTGTCTCCCCAGCTGCAAGGGGGCTGCTCACTCACCAACCAGAGCAATTCTGCCACATTTGTTTTGCCTTTTTATTTTGTGCTTTTTACTGCTTTTAGAAAGGATTCTGCTGCCGTTACAATCAAATCTTTTAAAAGCCACTGGTTTGAGTGACTGGGAAATGCATATTTTTTACTTTTCTAAGCTTGAAATTTTCAAAGAACCCTGGAGTGGCATCTGGGAATGGACAGCAGGTAACACCCTGGGTTCCAGAGTTCCCTACACTAGGCCAAGGCGCACAGGGAGGAAGCATGGCAGGAACGCTGGCCTGTCACCTGGCTGCGTCTGTAGCACCTGTCTTGGTCTATATTCCGCCTGTCTCCAGTTCAGCCATCTGGCCTGAGTTCCAGAAGCACAAAGAGCCCATCCCCTGGCTGGGCTTTTCTGACCATAACCACAATCTCCATCCCCATCCTTATCCCCCACATGCAGTCCCAGTTGGCAAAGACCCTGGCCCGTGGTGTTGAGGAACCAGGGAGGCAAGTTGGGACACAGTGGCTAAGCCGGGGAGGAAGCCCAGGGCGGCGTGTCATCTCTGGAGCCTGGACTGCTGCCTGCCAGACTGGTGGCAGGGTGCTGGGGATGGCTGTGGGCAGGTCAGTGGAAACCTGTCTTCTGATAAATTGCAGGTCCTGCTGTTGCAAAGCCCTTTTTTTGTAGTAGGACCATATCCGAGAATGTGGACCCGTCTGGTTGTCCTGTTGGCTTCCCCAGTACAGCATCTCTGCATGGGTTTATAACTCTGCCTTTCTGTCTTGGCCATTGGCAATACTGAGCTCAGCCGTCCACACACTGTATCATCCTTCAACACACACAAATAAAAACAACCAAACCCATTACAAGTAAATGAAATGTGTGGCTGCTAGACAGTTTTCGGATTAAGGGACCATCAGCAGATTAAAGTCAGGGGATTAAATCTCAGCAGGAATACCAGACACCCCTGCCCCCCACGCAGGAGCCATAGTCAGTGTAGTCACTACTGTGAGAAAGTGGTGGCCTTGCTGCGCACCCCCACAATCTCTGCTGAGGCTGCCCCCACCCCTGGAAGCCGCCAGGACCCCTCAGGTTTCCAGGGGTCATCTTCAGTTCTCCCTTCCCCCCCGGGAGAGTCTAGCAGAGGGAGGAGACAGCCAGGAGTCTCAGACTGTGTTCAGGGCCCCCTCCTATGGGACCCTCAGTTGGCTCCCCACAGGGTGGGCTTCCCAAAGAGTGGGACCTCACTACGAGTTTTAACCCCTTAGCACAGTGCAGGGCTCAGGGGAATGAGCCCGCCACTGCTCCCTCCACGTCCCCTGGCTGCTCCTCCTCCTGCTCTCAGCTTCCCTCTCAGGACAGTGTCAGTGCCCCGTCCTCAGTGGGCAGGGCAGCTCACACCCAGTAGGGGACATAGGGTAGGGACTTTAGAGGGGGGTGTTTTCCCAGCCAGAACACAGGTGTGAGTATGTGTGTGTGTTTCTGGAAACTGACTCTAAGCCGCTGCCTCCTGTGTCTGAACGCCGGATCTTTGTGGCCCAACTCCATCTGCAGGCAGGGCCCAGCACTTGTGCTCTCACCTGTTTATCAAAGTCACTTTCAAACCAGGGGCTCCAGGCTCAATTTCCAACTCATGGTATTCTTAGTTTTTAAATCTGATTTTTTGTAGCCTTTAGCCATATTTTAAACATTATTATTATTATTATTATTATTATTATTATTATTATTATTATTTTGGTCCTTATAGTTTCTTATCTAAGTTGTCTTGCTCCCCCCCCCCGAATTTATTTTTAATTTTTAGTTCGCTGATGCTGTCTCTACCTTCTTAACCTTTTAAAATCTTGTCTATTTTTAACTATTGAATCACTTATTTTTCTTGTATCACTCTCATTTTTATTCCCTTTAGAGTTTTACTCACATTTTTTGTCTTTATTTCTATACTCCCCCGCCCCCCTCCCCTCAATTTTCCTTTCCTTCATTTGGGAAGATTCTTAATGGTTTAGCTGCTTTAGCACATTTTTAAATATGTTTTATTTTTAGCCGATGCCATTTGTTAATATTGTAACTATATTATTATTAAAATATTATAACACCAACCTAGCTGGTTTGCTCAGTGGTTAGAGTGTTGGCCTGAGGACTGAAAGGTCGCAGGTTCGATTCTGGTCAAGGGCATGTACCTCAGTTGCAGGCTTGATCCCTGGCCTGGTTGAAGCAGGAGGCAACCAATCGATCTGTCTCTCTCACATTGATGTTTCTCTCTCTTTCTACCCCTCCCTTCCACTCTCTCTAAGGATCAATGGAGAAGATATCCTCGAGTGAAGATTAACAACAACTAAATACACACACACACACACACACACACACACACACACACACACACCCCACAACATTGAAAGGAATGACCTGCTAAACTCATGAACCCATGTTAGGTTACTTCTCCAACATGGCTAAGAGTATCTGTGATTCTGTTTGTGGCTCTGCATGAATCTTGTAAGAACATGAGCTCACGCATCCAGGAGACCCAGCAGCAGGCAGCCAGGATCTGGGGCTAGTGAAATGGAACGAATGATATGGTCCCCTCCTGCCCCACCCGACCCCACAAAGACTTAAGTAACCTATAGACTTGATGTCTATGCCTCGGGCAGTTGCACAAGGACTGATCTGGGCTGGGAACAGTGTGGTCTGGCTGGAAGCTCCTGAGCCCTGTGGTCACAGGCTAAGCCACTAGGTACCAGGCCCTTCTGCTGCACATGGTAGGGTAAGAAGTGAGGCCAGGGCCTGGGCCAGGCTGCCTAGGGCTGCTGGTGTGTCCCCATCCCACCACCCACTGTCTGCCCACAGCCCACCCTCTCAGTGACCATGGGCAAGCCACTCGCTGCCTCTGGCCCTTGTGTCTAGTCTGCATAACATACAGTTGGCTGTTCTGTGAGTAGTGAAACCACATCTCTATGCCCACTGCCCTTACTCTGGAGGCTGAAATGACCCTGTGCCCTTTTAGGAAAGAGAAGCCGGCCTTCTCAATAAGGAGAACCCCAGTGACACCTGAGGTACACTGGCCCACTCCTGGGAGGACAGGTGCCAGTGACCAGGCCAGGCCTCTGTCCCCTGCACTCAGAGTCCTCTCAGGTGAGAAGACCCTCCGCTGCAGAGGTGAGCCTGCCGCACCCCTGCCCTCTGGGCCAGTGCTGAGGATGTGCATGGAGTCCCTGACCCTGACCAGACATAATGATGGGGCGCTGCTGCCCTGACCACCCCTGTGGCCTAGATGGTGACCCATGGACTTCCTTGTGGGTATGAACTCTGGCTCACTCCACTGCTCAGAGCCCTGTGTCTGGTTGAGAAAGGACAGTTCCAGGCAACTGCTGGCCACAGGCCTCAGCAGTGCTGCACGTGGGGCTCACTCAAGATGCCCCAGAGGGAGGGGTTGAGGTGTCTTTGGGGGGCACCACATTAATCAGTGGACGAATCAGTGCCAGAGGGTAATGAAGAGCATTGTTCCTACAGGAGCACAGCTGTGTGAGCACCTGGTAACATCTTCTTAACAGGAATCAGTGCTTGCATCCTACATGGATGTGGGGGGAGTGGACTCAGTTTCAAGGTCTGCCTCTGTACAGGGTCCACGTGGACCAGAGCAGCCCTGCCCTAGCCTTTTCCTTTATAACTGGCTGGGCTTTATTTTTCTTTAAAAATCTCATGTGCTTAACTAATCTTAGCCTCCTTTGCTTTTTGTGCTATAGTGCAGCACCCTTTCTTTTGTTATGTTTACCTAAAATTCTTCCTGATTTCCACATTTCTCTTGGTATAAATTACTATCTCTGTCCCTTTGTTGTAATAAAAGCTCTATGCCTCATCCCCGCTCCAGTAAAAAAAAAGGGGGGGAGGGTAGGTCACAAGGACACAGATTCAAAATCAGTGCTTTGCTTTTTGGGGAGATAAACGATCTTTACCTTAAGACATTTTCTCTTTCCCTATTTTATTTTATTATTGGTGGCTGTGGAGTTTTATTAAGTGCTTTCCAGCTGCTGTTGAGAAGCAGCACATGGGTGTTCAGTGCAGGGATATGGAGCCTGTCTCTGGACTGAGTTCTGGTCCCCCACTTCTCAGCTGTGACCCCTGGCCCTGTGTGTGGGGTGAAGTGGGGACGTGCCTTCCTTGCAGAGCTGCAACGAGGAGTGTACCTGGACAGTAAACACAGTATCAGCATTAGGTGTTGTTTATTGTTATTTGTATGGTTGTTGAATTTCTCCTTTAATTTATTAATGACATGGACAAAATTCCTGATATTAATCACTCATGCATTTCAAGAATAAACCTCCTTTCGGTCTTGTGTATTATCATTCTTTAAACATGCTGATTCTGGTAGTGTTTAATCAGAATATTAGTTAGAAATTTCTGCTCAGAAGCTGGAAGTGCTGGGTCATAGTACAGGCCTGTGGCCAACTCAGGGATGTGGCCAATATGAATGTGTAAGCTGCTAGTGGCTGAGCCTCTAGCACAGGCTGTGCTCCCCAGGGCTTTGGGTAGGGGTTGTGTTGAGTGTTAGTCGTTTTAGTGTCCAGCCTGTGACTGTAACCTGCATTTCCTTCATCACTGATTAGCTTCGCTGCCTTCTGATGTATTTATCAATCTTTTGGGATGTGTGTGGTCAAGGCCTTGCCCACTTCTCTACAGGCAATCAGTATTTTCTGGATAGCATCCCTGAGTGATTAAGTGAAGTGCAAATATCTTCGCCCACTCTGTGGGCCCCTTTTCTCTCTCCTAATGGTGTCTGTTGATAAACAGACCTTAATTGTAATGTGGTCCATTATATCAGTCTTTTTGGAACCATTGAGCTTATTATGTCTAAGTGATCTGTCCTTGTCCCCACTTCATATAGCTAGTATCCTATGTTGTCTCCTCATGTCAAGCCACAGTCCACTTGGAATTTATTTGGGAGTAGAATCAACAGAGCAGGGTTTCATTCTGTACCTGCCGACCCTGCCAACCAGTGCCACTGATTGGAAAATCTGTCTTCTGCCTACTTGCACTGTGAGTGCCTGTCTCTGACTTCCTGTTGTGGTCCATCGATTAGTTGTCTGTTCCTGTGCCCGTCACACAGACTGAACTGCCTTCGCTTTCTGGTAAATAGGCCTCACTTGGTTCTTTCTCTCAGGAATGTCTTGGCTACATTTGGCCTGATGAATTTTTCACATGCATTTTAAAACCAGCTTGTCTGTTGGAGTCAATCTGCAGATCAATTTAGGGAGATTTAATATCTGAAATTATTGAGTGTTCAAGTCCATGAACATGATGCCTTTCTTTAATTCTCAATTTTTCTTTAATTTCTCCTAATAGTGTTTTATAGATTTCTACATACAGGTTTTATACATCTTTTCTTAGAATTATCCGACTCTGATTTTCTTTAGGTTCTTGTAAATTGAAATTTTTAAAAAAATGTTTTTTAGCTTTGCTGGTATAGAGATGCATAATGCTAATCACCCTATTAAACTCATCCCTTCTTATAATTATAGATTTTTCTGGATCTTATGTACCCAGTCTTGGCATCTATACCTGTCTGTGCTGGCTTGTCTCTGTGTCATGGGGGCGCTCACCTGGAGAGGGCCTGCAGGGGCCCTGAAATTCAGGAAGCACAGACCCACAGTGGAGTTGTAGGTCCCCACACGGGAGCTTACAGGAGGCGGGTTTGGGGCATCTGTCCCTGGGCAGCCCTCTTCTCTGCTGTGCTGCATATCTGACCCATGGTGACATCTGTGTGGTTACCCAGACAGACACCTTTGTCATCAGGTCAGGTCCCGGCCTTGTACTGCCATGGACTCATTCAGCATTTTTCTGTCCCTGCTGCTGTTCTCACCGTCAGTGTCCATCAGGCTGCATTGGGCCCAGTCATAGGACATCAGAAAGCTCATTAACTAGGGCCTGCAGAATGCCAAATCGGGCAGGCCCCGCATGTCTGCCATTCTCTCTGACTCTCTTACTGGCACTCACTCATGCCTAGCTTCTCCCTGTGGTCTCAGATGTCTGCCAGCAATGGTCTGGGCCAGTGGTCGGCAAACTCATTAGTCAACAGAGCGGCAAACCGTGGCCCACGAGCCGCATGCGGCTTGCGAGCTGCGGTTTGCCGACCACTGGTCTGGGCAATGTCTTTTTTCCAGGGCAGTGGCAGGAGGGAGGGGTGTGCAGTGCAGTGTAAGCATGGGGACCATTCCCCAGCCTTTCCCCTTCAGTTTCTTAACCCTGACGCCATAAGCAGCTTTCCTTTCCTTCCCTCCAAAAGAGGGACTTTTGAACCCCCAACCTATCTGGAACACGTTTGAGGGCTGAAGTAGGGATGGTGGATTTTCAAATTTTGGAATTGCCAGCTGTCCCAGGCTGCAGTCTGAATTTTCTACTAAACTGAGAGCCGCTTGAGAGTGAAGGCTGTGTTCCTTTGTCCTGTCCCCGGTGCCAGGCTCCGAGTAAGAACTGAGTGTTCAGTTGAATGTCCCTGCCATGGTTGGCCTCCCATTCTGGCCAGTGGGTCTGTAGGAAGATAGAGTGTGTGCAGACTGACTGAATGCCTGCTGTGTGAAGGTGCTAGTCACACAAGCTCATCATTGCAGAAGCAGACAGGCATGGCAGAGCTAGGACCAAGACCTATGGCTCAAGGAGGCCTGCCCTGTCTCCACAGCAGACCTGTTATTCACCTTAGAGACATTCTAGGGTGGATCACACCCTAGACCCTGGGCACTTCCTCAGAGCTAGGACTGGAGGAAGCCCACACTTTGCTGGGAAGAGAAAAGCTCCACACTGCTGCCAACATGAGGCCAGCATGCCAGGGCCCCTGAGCAGGGAGGAAAGAGGGCCAGGCCACTGGCTCCCAACCCCATCACGTTTGTGTGAACTCGAGTGACAAGCCAGCAGGCTGTGCAGAATGCTCACTGAAGTCAGGTTGTGTAAACCCTGACCATCTTTCCAATGCTAACCGTGACTGGCAAGAGCATTACAGGACAGAACTCCCCTCCCCTCCATGGCCCCAAGGACACAATCTGCATTGTGAGTCTCTCTAGGAGCAGAAAGCAGCTAATAAGTTCTGTCGGTTTCTGCTGTACTGGCTTATGCAGCCTGATGGAGCACTGAGCTATTAAACATAACAAATCAAGTGTGTGCTTGTCCCCTGAGGTTCTGATCACAGCCATCTCCTCCCGACAGCTGAGGCCTGGGTACAGCCTTGGACAGAGCCGACTTGCACTCGCTGCAGCCATGCAGTCCTTGGGTGGTGGTTTGCTGGCAGGACTTCTGCTCCCTTCTCTGAACAAGAAATCTCATGTTGGAGAGGACAGGCTAGTGCATTTGTCATGAGTGTGATGCTGTTATAAATCACAGATAGCTGTACACTACTTCTATTTTAATATCCAAATCTATTTACTGCCCCCCGCCCTGAAAAAAACTTACAACTTGGAAGTTACATGCCACTTTCAATCATCAGACTCCTTCTTTCAAGTCTGAAACAGTAATCTTCATTGGTTTTTATATTTGACTAGCATGAAAATAGAGTTTACCTGTCTGGTGGTCGGGAGCAATGAACTAGCTGGTTCAGAGCCCCTCTTTTTCTCATATCTAAACAGAGATGGCCCTGTCCCTCCTGCCTTAGCACAGGGGGTTTGCTTATGTAGCAGCTCCTGGGACATGTGCACCATTTATTGCTCCTCCTGTTGTTATATCTATACATCTTATTATAATAATATTTATTTTACTAGAATTCTGTTGATTTAAATATTATTTTTTTAAAAGAATGATTGGAAAATTTGTCTTATCACTAAGTACTATTTCACTAAGTAGTATTGATTAAAGACAGATTTTGCCAATTTAACTATTATAAAAGATCAAATGAGGTTCTGGTCAAAATGGAGTAAGGTACAACTAACTAACATCATAGTTAATGGTGAAAGAATAATGTTTTCCTCCTAAAATCATTAACAAAACAAGGGTTTCTGCTCCCACCACTCCTATTGAACAGTGTGCTGTAAATTTGACAGTTCAATGTGACAAGAAAAGGAAATAAAAGGCATACAGATTTGGAAAGAGGAAATAAGCCTGTCTATATTTGCAGATGACATGATTACCTACATTGAAAATCCCATTAAAGCTACAAAAACCTTCTAGAACTAATAAGCAAGTTCACTTGTTTAAGAATGAGAGGTCAACATTCAAAGATTAATAATAATCTATATGCAATCAAGAAACAATCAGCAGAATTAAAAACACACCACCATTTGCATGAATTCCAAAGTTATGTACTTGCTATACGTCTAAAAAATATGCACAGAATTTATATATTAAAAACTACAAAACACTGATTAGAGAAATCCAATAAGACTTAAATAAGAGACATCCTGTGTTCATAGATTGGGCCACTCACCACAGCAAAGATGCTAATGCTTCCCAAATATATCTATAAGTTTAATGCAATTCCTATCAAAATCCCATCATGGGTGATTATAGATATAAACAAGGTGACTTGAAAATTTAAATGAAAACTCAAAGGAACTAGTTAATGCAAGTGAATTTTTAAAAGAATAAAGTTGGAGTAATTTTAAGGCACTCTGACACTACAGTAATAGAGACATTGTATGTTGGTGCATAAACAAGCACATACATATGGTATCCATGGGGTGCCCTCTGTGTTCCCACCTGTTACTGGTAGAAGTGGAATTCTTGGGGTGCTGCAGGGAAAGGAATTTCCTGAGGCTCCCACGGGAGGATGTGGTATCATAGGAAGCTTTACTGATGTAAATTTAAGGGGTTCCCTTCCAAGGTCCCATCTCCCTCTGTCCCCCCATGGGAAAAGTCCAATCTTGTCTTTGGCAGGACTAGGATTAAGGCCACTGCCCAGAGTCTCCACTCCATATTAAAGCGAAGTCCAGTCCAGAATATGGCTAGGTTAGTTTGTGTTCCCAGCTGCAGTCCATTGTGGGATCCCATAACACTGCTTAAGGCCACATGGTGGGCCTCTGCAGGTCATGGAGCAAGAAAGTGCCAGGGAGCAGGAATGAAGCCAGGTAACTAGAGAGAGAGAATTCTTTGTCTGGGAATTATAACTGGAAGCTTAACCAAGTAACCCTTCAGGATTTTGCATGCTTGCATTGGCTCCACGCTCCTAGCCAATGATCTTTGTTCCATAGACTAGACTGACAGGGAAGCACCTTCCCTATAATATCACCCTGACTTTGCTGCACATGCACCAAAGTGGACCCTTTTCCCCAGTGATTTTCAGGGAATGGATCTGCAGTTCCCCATGGGTGTGTGAAGTTGTAGCTTCCCAGTGAAGCTGCCCAGATGACCATGCTTATAATGTCTGACCTCCCCTTTGCTCTTTTCCTATTATTAATATTAAGAACTAGCTAATTATGATGATAACATATAGATGAAACATAACAGAGCCCAGGATTCATCCACACAAGTATGGACAATTGATTTTTGACAGAGATAATAAAGCAATTTAATGCAGAAAGGAAAGTCTTTTCAAGAAATGATGTTGAAACAATTGGATATTTATATAAAAAAACAACAACAACCACTCAATAACAACCTTGACTTAAACTTCAGACCTTATACAAAAATTAACTCAAAATGGATCAATATCTAAATGTAAAACATAAACTATTTAGAAGAAAAAGAGTTAAGAGCATCTATAAAAGATAAGAGTTTTAAACAAAAGCCACTAAAGATAAAATTGAGAAATTACACTTGCTCACAAAAAAATTTAATTAGCGTAAGACTCTGTTAAGATATGAAAAGACAAACCAGAGACTAGAAAAAAGTCTTTGTAAATCATACATCCAACAAGGGCTATACCCCCAGTATCCCAAGAGGTAGAGAACTCTTTAAACTCCACAGCAAGAAAACAAACAGTCCAGTTAGAAAATGGACAAAAGACTGGACCACACACTTCTCCAAACAGGACAAGTGGAAGGGAAATAGCATATGAATAGATGTTTGGCATCCTTCGCTGTTAGGAGAAAGCAGACTAAACCATAGCCAGATTTCACTACCATCCTATATAATAAAAGCCTAATATGCTAAGTGTCCGGTCAACCGGTCAACCGTTCAACCAATCAAAGCGTAATATGCTAATGATATGCTAAGGCTGCTCAACTGCTCCCTATGACGTGCACTGACCATCAGGGGGCAGAAAGTTGACCAGTAAGTCGACCAGTCACTATGACGTGCACTGACCACCAGGGGCAGAGAGTCAACTGGTTGACCAGTCGCTATGACGTGCACTGACCAGCAGATGCTCCAATCGGTAGGTTAGCTTGCTGCTGGGGTCCGGCCAATCGGGACTGAGCGAGACAGGCCAGACACGCCCTGGAGCCCTCCCGCAGTCTCTCCCCAGCCAGCCAACCTCGTGCATTCTTCCCCAGCCCCGATTGTGCACCGGTGGGGTCCCTCGGCCTGGCCTGCGCCCTCTTGCAATCCGGGACCCCTTGGGGGATGTCGGAGAGCCGGTTTCAGCCCAATCTCACAGGCCAGACCGAGCCCCCCCACCCCCAATGCACGAATTCATGCACTGGGCCTCTAGTCCTATATAATAAAAGGCTAATGTGCAAATAGACGGAATGGCAGAATGACCAGTCGTTATGACACTCACTGACCACCAGGGGGCAGACGCTCAACACAAGAGCTGCCCTAAGTTGGTCAGTGCGCTCCCACAGTGGGAGCGCCACTCAGCCAGAAGCCTGGCTCACGGCTGGCAAGTGCAGCAATGGTGGCGGGAGCCTCTCCCACCTCCATAGCAGTCAGACATTCCCCGAGGGCTCCCAGACTGTGAGAGGGTGCAGGCCAGGCTGAGGGACCCCCCTCCCCCGAGTGCACAAATTTTGTGCATCGGGCCTCTAGTCTGTTAACATGGCTATAGCAGAAACACTGATAGTCCCAAGTGCTAGCACAGAGCTGTGGGTCTGTCTGTCCCAGTGGGAATGGAAAATGCTGCAGCTACTTGGGCACATAGTTTGGCATTTTTCTACATACGCTTAAATACAGAGATGAGAGTTCTGGGTATCACAGAAAAATGAAAACTTATGTTTATACAAAGATATGTGCACTGTTGTTCTTAGCTGCTTTATTTGTAATAAACAAAAACTGAAATTGACGCAAGTGTCCTTCCTGGTAACTGGACACACAACTTGTGGTGCAACCACTTGGTGGCATGCTACTGGACAACAAGTCTCTGTTATGTCCAACTACTTGGCAGCTCGAGAGAGCATTATTATGTGGAATGAAAAAGGCCATTTTCAAACAATTACATTTGTTTGATTCAATTTATGTAAAGTTCTTGAAATGACAAAGAATAGTGATGCAGAATAGATCAGTGGTTGCCTGGGGTTCGAATTGGGGCGAATGCGTAACTATAAAGAGAGAATATACAGGAGTCTTTTCCTGGTGATCCTGCTTGTGCAGGTGGTTAGACAAATCTGTACATGAGATACAATTTCACAGACCCATACATGACAAGCAAACCAACAAAGGGGTGTGTAAAAACTGGGGCAGTTTATTAATAGGGTCTTACCCATGTCTGGCACTGGTTTTGATAATGTCCAACAGTATGTCAAGTGGAAGTTGGTGAGGGTACAAAGCAACTCTATGATTTCTGCAACTACTCATGGATCTAAAATTTTTTCAAAATGGTACAGTTGATAATTATTAAATCTGCAAATATAAAAAATGAATTGTATCAACAGACCAATTAAAATCTGAGAGATTATCAGAGTGGGTAAAAAAACAAGATCAATCTCTGTGCAGTCAACAAGACACCAATGTGAAATACAATGCTATTGGTGGGTTAAAAGTTAAAGGACAGCGGCGCCAAGTGATCACAAACAGGAAAGACGCACTTAGGCAGCTGGGAGTGTGTGATGGCCCAGTACGGCCATGCAGACCCTGGAGGTCTTTTCTCCTGGCACCCTGTATTCATGGCCTTGACGTTCTGCGTCTGCATGGCGAGACTATCCTCTCTTCTCGCCTGAGCACTCCCTGTTCTTCTGCTGCTCCCAAAAGGCCCAGATCAGACTGCACTGAGTGGGGCAGACCCTACCCCTCCTCTGTGCAGCCCTGGGCCTGGGCTTCATCATCGCCAGCAGGACCCACAGTGAACTGCCCCACCTGGCATCCTGGCATGGCTGGGTGGGGGCTCTGACGCTGCTGGCCACAGGGGCCAGGCACTGTGTGGGCTCTGCCTGCTCTTTTCCCGGGCAGCCAGGCTCTCAAGGGTGGCTCGCCTCAAGCTCTTATCATCTGACGTGTGGACTGGTGGTCTACCTGATGGCTACCGTGATGGTGTTCCTGGGCATGTACTCGTTGTGGTTCCAGGCCCAAATCAAAGGTGCGGCCTGGAACCTGTGCCTGGCACTGCCCCTCTATCCAGCCCTGGTGATCATGCACCAGATCTCCAGCTCCTACTTGCCGAGGAAGAAAATGGAAATGTGACTCCCTCCGAACTCTGACTCTAGCTGGAACCCTTGCCTTGGACTTCAGTGGTTTCTTTGGTGACCTTCAAGGACTCCACTTCTGAAGTAATAGGGTTTTTATACTTTTAGCTGGGCTAGGGGCTGCAGAAGCCCATTGCTCCTACCGATGGGTGACTCAGTGGACTGAAATGGGGAAACATCCTGAGTGCAAGTAAAACGTGATGGGGAGCTGGATCCGGAAGCCTCCACTCTGAATGGGAGACAGAAGGGTTGGGTACTGGTGGTGATGGTGGTGCTGTCATTTCTTGGTTGCATGCCTGATGGAGGGTTGGGTTCCTGCAATTATGAATAGCAGCTGTGGTTCTTTGAGTCTCTTTTGAGAAAGCAGTATGGTGTAGTGGACAGAGCCCTTGGTCTTTTCTATGGGTTATGGTCCTCGTAGGCTCTATTATGTGACCTTATGCAAGCTGCATGTCTCAGGAGCTCGGTTTCTTTATCTGTGTGGTGAGCGTTTCTAAATGTTCTCTAACATCCTGTGTCTGTAAGGTTGACTTCACAGCATACTCTCCAGCTCTGGACTGGGGCTGGATCACTTAGAAGACTCGAGATATAATTCTTACATCCATTATCCCTTCACCACTGTGGAGGAACAGATCTGCCCTCGTGGCATGACGGGAATCTATGCTGATTTGGCCTCAGATCAGAGCACAAGGGGTCAGGCACTGTGGGGGGAAGGGTCCCAGGTGAGGATCTCCTGAACTGCAACACAGCAAAGGCACTAAAGTCACTTTAAAACTATGGAAGAGCCCTGGTTGGTGTGGCTCAATAGATAGAGCATCTGCCTGTGTACTGAAGGGTCCCAGGTCAATTCCAGTCAAGGACACATACCTCATTTGTAGGCTCAATCCCGGCCCTGGTCGGGGCACATGCAGGAGGCAACCAGTCAATGTGTCTCTCTCACATCGATGTTTCTCTTTTGTCTCTCCCCCTCCCTTCCACTCTCTCTAAAAATCAATGGAAAAATATCCTCGGGTGAGGATTACCAAAAATAAAAATAAATTTTAAAAAAAGTTAAAGGACAGAAAAATATGTCAAGTGAACACTAGTCAAAAAAAACCTGAAGTGGCTACTTGAATGTCAGATGAATGTCAGGATTCAGGACAAGGAATATGATCATAGATAAGGAAGGCCATTGCATGAATATAAAGCATCAGTTCACCAAGAAGAGATGTCAGTCCCAAGTGTACATATATACCAAAGAACAGAGCCTCAAAATACATGAAACAAAAACTGATAGAATGCAAAGAAGAAAAGAACAAATTGACAATTACAGTTGGAGATTTCAACTCTGCTCTCTCGGTAACTGATGGACCAAGAAGACGGAAAGTCAAGATAGATAAATACTAAACAGCACAGCCCACCAGCTAGAATTTACAGGACACCCACCAACAACAGAAGGGCACACATGGTCTTTGTGTGCACATAGGATATTTGCTGAGGTAGGCCATATTCTGTGCAAAAGAATAAAAGCCAAATAGGTTTTAAATGATTGAAATAATAAAAATTATATTTCCTGTCCAGTGTGGAATTAAACTAGAAATCAACAACCAAAGATAACTAGAAAATTTCCAAATACCTGACCATTAAAACACCTCTAAATAATGTGCTGGTCAAAGAGAAAGTATCAAAGAAAATTAGTAAATATTTTGAACTCGTATACATAAATTTGTTAGATACAAGTAAATCAATGCCGTTAGTGAAATTTATAACATGAAATGCTAACATGAGAAAAGGTTTCCAAACAATCTAAGCTTCTACCATAAGAAACTAAATGAAAAAAGCAGAGGGATGAAATAATAAAACATTTAAAAGAAATAAACCAGTGAAACTGAAAACAGAACTAGAAGCCTTTCAAATTAAAGAAATTCAAATACAGACAGACAAAAACAGTCCTGTATTTTGAGAATTTAGAGGGTGTGGCAGTCCTTTGTTTTGTTTTCTGAGGTGGGATTCATTCTTTTTTCTTGATATTTTTCTGTACCCTTTTATTGGCCTTAACAAGACCTGTGCTTTATATGTGTTTCTTCTGCCCTCTGCTGGGAATTGGTGGGTTTGCAGATCAGACTGAGCCTGGGATGGAGGGAAGGTCATCTAGCTTGGATATGGGAACAGCTTCCATTTTCCCCTGGAAGGCCCAGGGCTCTCCAACTCTGCCTGGCCAGCTGGGCCATCTGCTACCTCCAGCTGAGTGTGTCCCTCCCACCCCAGCACACAGAAACCCCCAGCAAACCCTCAGTGACCAAGTGAATAAATAAGATGAGAGGACAAGGAGGGATGGAAATGTAATCTTGGCTGTTTCATGAGTATCTGAGTTTAAAAATCACTAAGTTCTGATTCATATTGGCTTGTGTAGCAGTGGAAATGGAGCTAGGCTCAGTGCTTATTATATGTATTCACCCAATCTTTAAATCTGTACTGAATTTGCTCCTGCCCTCCTGTAGGCTCAGAATGGTGCTAGGAACTGGGGGTTCAGCGTTGAATGAAGAAGATAAATGTGTCCTCTGCCCACAGTGCAGCAGGGCCAGGGCTGTGGGGGAGGATGGAGCCCAGGGGAGATGGGGCACTGGCAGGTAGTGGCCTAGCAGGGAGTTCTCTCAGCAGAAGGCCCCAGACAGCAGGCAGGCAGGAGAACTCAGCCTGTCACAGAAAGGGAGACCAGTGGGTTAGGTGGGGTTCAGCAGATTGGGGGGGGTGGTGGCACCTATAAGCCGGGGGGCAACACTCTGGAGAGGAAGGAGCCTGGATTGAGTTACATAGGCAATTGGAAGATATCCATGGGTGTCAGCAAAGGAAGGACAGCCTGATTTGAGGTCCTGGAAGGTCACTGGTGATGTAGGCAAGATGTGTCTCCATCACATGTTCCAGAGCAAGAGCTGATGGCCATGGAGTGTGACTGAAGGGAAGCCATGTCCTCTGAGCACTGCAACCAGGACAATCAGACACCAGGCATGAGCTCCTCCATCTGCCTTGGAGGGAATGGGTGCAGAGTCTCAGTGCCTCCCTGGGGCATGCAGTGCAAGGGCTGGCCTCAGCTCAGTGCTTCCAGGAAAGGCTGGGAATTCTTTTTGTTCGTGATGTTTGGTGGCACCTTCACGTTGCCATCACAAACTGGGCAAGGCGACACAGGCTGGTGCAGTCCTCAGAGTCATGGGTACACTCTGTGGGTTCCCAAACATTCCATTTACACCCATGGCCCCTGAGCTATGCAAAACGGCTGATGGCACACAATGTCCTCTCACCAGGCCAGCGCTGTACAAAGGCTGTACACATCTCCAAGTGCTGTTGGGCCCCAAAATAACCTGCATCTCCCTGGGATAGGCTGAGCCCAGGTTGTTAGTAGAGGTTCTCAAGGGACACGTCTGCCATAGCCCCTACATACCCAATACCAACACACACTGAAGTAGGCACCAGGGAAACACCCATGTGCGAGAAAGAGAGAGTGTATGTGTGTATGTGTGTGTGTGTGTGTGTGTGTGTGTGTGTATGCATGTGCGAGTGAGTGGCTGAGTAGGTACTTGTGAGTGCATATATGAGTGGTTGAATGTCTACATTTGCAGGTGGGTGAGTGTGAGTGAGTGCATGTATGAGTTGGTGAATGAGTGTATGCATATGTAAGTGGATGAGTGTGTGAGTGTGTGCTTGTTTGAGTGAGTGTGCATATGTGAGTGGATGAGTGAGGAGGTGGGTCTGAGTAAGTGCATGTACAAGTGGCTGAGTGTATGGGTGTTAGTGGGTGCTTGTTTGAGTGTGCATGTGTTAGTGGGGAGGTCTGAGTACATGTATGAGTGAGTAAGTGTGTATGTGTGCAAGTGGGTGAGTGTGTGTGTGCAAGTTGGGAGTATGTGGGTGAGTGCATGTGCAAGTAGGTGAGTGGGTGAGTGTGGATGTGAGTTGGTGTGTGTTTGAGTGAGTATGCATGTGCGAGTGGGTGAGTGAGTGGTTATGTTGGGTGAGGGGATTAGTGTGTGTGAGTGTGAGTGGGTATGTGGATAAGTAAATGGGTGAGTTGGCAAGTGGGAGTGAGTAAATATGTGTGTGAGTGAGTGGTTGCATGTGAGTGGGTATGTGTGTGAGTGGGTGCATGTGTGAGTGGGTGCATGTGTGAGTGGGTTCGTGTGTGGGAGTATGTGCATGTGAGTGAGTAGGTGAGCATATGCAAGTAGGTGTATGAGTGTGAGTGAGTGGATGAGCATGTGTAAATGGGTGCATGAGTGCATGGGTGGCAGGTGGGTGAAGGAAGGAGATAGGCCCTCTGACTTAGTGTAGAATCCAGGTCAAAATGCTGCCCTTTAAAAGGAGCTAATGATTTTTGCTCTCTGATCTTATTTATTTTTAATAACTTTCATGTCATCATACAGTGTCAAGATGGTTATTTTGTTTGAATTATCAGAGGAAATAATTGGCCCCTTAATCTGTTGAGAGTTGAAAGTTGCCTGGTACCATCTCAGTCATGGCAGCTGCTTTTTAATATAAATTTTATACTTGAGGTGACTAGATTAACATGCAGTTGTAATGCTTCTCAACTTCCCTCAGAGATAACGTTTAGAATACAGTAGTGGGGATATCAGAACCAGGACGTTGACACCAATACAGACAAGACAGAACATTCCATCCCCACTGGGCCCCCATGCTGCCCTTTCATAGCCACAAGCATTTTGTTCTGTCCATACCTCCTCCTCAGCCCCTGACAACCACTAATCTGTTCTCCATTTCTATAATTTTCTCATTCGAAGAAAGTTATATAAATGGAATTATACAGTGTGTAACCTTTGGGGATTGACTTTTTCTCTTGTCCTAATTCTCTGGAGATTTACCCCGGTTGTTGAGTGCATAAATAATTTGTTCCATTTTATGGCTGAGTGGTGTTCCTTTGTGAAAAACAGCCCCACTCCAACGCTCTGGGCCATATGGTCACAAATCTCCCGGCCCTCCTCGGCCTAACGCATAACCTCCCACGGTCTGCAACCCCCCTCCGCCAGCTCACTGCCCCTTCCCAATTTCTTTCTCAAGAAGAAAAACAGGCCCTGAGTACCAGGTCACTTGGTTGTGTGGTTGTTGGTTCCTGTTTGGCAGACTACCAGAATTCCTAATAGATAGAGTAGGAAAAACACTGGGGCAGGAATTAGGACCAGTGGTTCCCCAGTGTAGCTTTGCTCAAGAGAAATCTGGATAACCTGAAAATACTGCTTCCAGGCAACCTGGGTCTCCTGGATCAGGCCCTACGGGGCAGCACACCCCATCCAGGTGACTCCAATGCCTAGGCCTCCCGGCTGTATCAGTGCAGGATGGCCAAGTGAGCACTGGAGTACAAGGTGTGCACTGGGTCACCAGGTGGGCACTGCACAACCAGATGAGACACTGGGCCACCAGGGGAGCACTAGGGTACAAGGTGGAGCAGGGCCTCCTTTCCTAGACTGGAATCTCGCAGCTGTGCTGTCATCCTAGGATAGGACACCTGCATGACTGCTGCCCTGGAAGCAGTTCTGGAAAGTAGGGGTGACAGTCCTTCTCAGAGCTTCCCCCAAGAGCCCTCACAGTCCCCACATGCTGCTGCCTGAGGATTCATCCTGTGACTAACTCCCAGAGGGTTTCACATGGGTGAGGAGGGTGCCCTGCTCTGTGGACCTACCTCCTGTTCTGACTCCTGTATCTCCTGTCACTGTTACCATGATTATTTCTTTTCTTTTCTTTTCTTTTCTTTTCTTTTCTTTTCTTTTCTTTTCTTTTCTTTTCTTTTCTCTTTTCTTTTCTTTTCTTTTCTTTTCTCTTTTCTTTTCTTTTCCCTTCCTTCCTTCCTTCCTTCCTTCCTTCCTTCCTTCCTTCCTTCCTTCCTTCCTTCCTTCCTTCCTTCCTTCCTTCCTTCCTTTCTTTTTTCTCTTTGTTCCCATAATGGTTTCTTGACAGGCCCATCCTGTTTATCTTTGTAGGGACAGCACAGTGCCTGCAGCTAAGTAATTGCCAAGGAAATACTCGTTGAATTAGCAAAGTTATTAATTACCAATTACAGGCAGTCCTCGGGTTACATCGGGACTCCACCCATGTACATCGTTTCGTGGTAGGTCGCCATCTCCCATTTCTTTATATAAAAAAAAAAAGTTCTGTGATTTTGACGTATGTACATATGTGCTTTATGTTTTTTATTATTTATTTACCACAAGTAAAGGTCAGGAATTGTTATCTTTTTTAAATTTTTTTTACTGTTTCACTTCATTACTGCTGTGTATGTGCTCCATGTGAGTGACGTAGCTGCTTATGTAAGTAGGAAAATCACGTTATGTCGCACTGTAGGAACAGATCTCTGACGTAACCCAAGGATCTACTGTACCTATGAGGCAAATATCAGTCTGCTTCTTGCATTTATGTGTTCCTGGAGGAAAAAGCTGGGGTGAGAACAGCCAGTTTAGGCTCAGGACCTGGTCTTTGATGCCCATCTCCTATGCCTCATCTGGTCAGGCTGTGCCACACTGGGGTGGGCTGTGTTACAGTGGGGCTGTCTGTGCCACATTGGGGCAGGCTTTGTGGCTCCACCGAGCTTCCCAGGAGGGGCCATCAGCAAGCATTCTCCGGTGACTTTCCCCTTACAAGTGCCTCCTCGGCAGCAGAATTTTCCTGTGCAGTGGCTGGGTGTTTGGCATCATGTGCACTCTACCACCGCCTCCTAAATGCAGTTTCAGCAATGTCACAGAACCACCCATTGAAACTGACTTCTTAAATCCATCAAGAGTTTTAAGTGAAATTTAAATGAATATGTTTTACACATGTGGAAATAATCTATACATGTGATGGTTATAAGGTTTGTACGTCACATAGGTAACATTTAAGTGTGTGACAGTAACAGTGCAGGCGAGAGCAGAAGTGGAAGCAGACTGCTATGAGGTTCTTGTACTCCATGTAAAGTGACCAATACCACTGGACATTGTCCTGTAATAAGTTAAACCCTAAAGCAACAACTATGATAACAAAACAGAGGGTTGTAACTAATAAGTGGATAAAAGAGGTAAAGTGGCATCATAAAATGGGTGCATTTAATCCAAAAGATGACAGAGGAGAATAAAAAACAATAGAAATGAGGGACAAAGAACAGATAGTAAAAATAGAAAACAAATAAAATGATCAGTTTAAACTCAGCCATATTAGCAATCACTGCAAATAGTCAGAAATTGTCAAATAAGATAAAAAGAAAAGCAGGCCTAAGTATATGCTGCCTATAAAAAACTCACTTAAATACACAAAGTTAAAAATAAAAGATGGAAAAAGATCGACCATGCTAACACTAATCAAAAGAAGGCTGGTGCAGCTATGTTAATAACACAAAGTAAATTTCCAGCCAAGAATATTACCAAAGATAAAAATGATCTTTCATGATAAAGGAGTTAGTACATTGACAGAACATGACAATGCCAAACATTATTATGCTAAGGATGGAGCTTAAAAATACAGTGAACGATTAGGAGAAACAGACAGATCCACAATTATAGCAGAGATTTCAACACCACTCTCTCAATATTTGATAGAACAAGCAGACAGAAAATCATAAGATAATGGCAAACTTGGACAGTATTACCATCCAGCCACTCTAATTGATATTTTAGAACTTTCCACCCTTAACATAAGAACACACATTGACTAAGATGAGCCACACTCTGGTCCATAAGCAAGTCTCCATAAATTTAAACTACCTCAAGGATTACAAAATATGTTCTCTAACCATAATAGAATTAAATTAGATATCAAAAAAAGAAAGATATCCCGAAACCCCCAAGTATTTGAAAACTCAATTACACTTCTAAATATTTCATTAATCAAAAAAGGAATCAAGAGGGAAATATAAAAGTATTTTGAAATGGGTGAATAAAAAGCACAAATATAAAATTTGTGGGATGCAGCTGAAACCATATGTAGAGAGAAATTCATAGAACTAAACACCTTTGTTAGGCAAGAAGTAAGGTTTTTTTAAATATTTTTTCTATTGCTTAAAGTATTGCATATATTAGTACATATATAAGAAGTAACATATAAGAAGTAAGGTTTTAAATTGATGCCATCAGCTTCTTCCTTAAGAAACTGGAAAAAAATATGAATATGTTAAACTCTGTATCATGTGTCAGGATTTGCTAATGAATGGAATGGGGGCAGAGAAGGGAAGTACTGTGGTTGTGGGGGTTCAGGTCTGAGCAGTTGGATGTCAGGAGTGCTGAAACAGGGGAGACAGACAACTGAGGAGCCTGGGGTGGGTCAGGAGTTTCGGTCCCACGTGCCGAATGTGAGTATCTCTTAGGGATTGTGGTGGTGTGGGAGTTGGGTACGAGTGTGTTCAGGGCTGAGGCACATCTATAGATGGTGTCAGCACAAAGTGGTGTTTGCTGAATGGGCTTCCTCTGGCAGGCAAGTGCAAATGGACAAGAAGGGGAGGGCTCCTCCCAGCCCTTATAGGGGGATCAGGCCTGCTTCTCTTCCTCCAATTAAATGAATTTAAAATATATTAAATCCCCAGCAACAAAGAGAAAAGGAGGGGTCCTCATTGGTGAGGGAAATCTGCGGATTTGTGGAATACCCTTCCAACTTTTTGGGGTGACTGTGACCACAGGAGTCCAACTGCTGCTTCCCCTTGATTCCCCAACTTGCTCCTGTGTGTTCCCAGGCAGCAGCGGCCTCTGAGGTGGGAGCCCAGACACTCTCAGGGTTGCCTAGAATGAGCAGATGTCCAGGGGCCTGGCAGGACAGCCAGGATGCCTCCATGCCTACCAAGAGGCCCATGATCCTGGGGAAGCCACCTGCCCCGTGCTACTTGCTGGCTGGCTCTACTCGCTAGCTGGCTCAGGGTGGGTTCTTCAGGGTCAAGGTTACTGAGTCACAGGTGACCCTAACGACTACCCTGGACTGCTTTTTGTTCCCACCAGTCTGCAGAGAGCACTGTGACACGCCCTTTTGACATGTGATGAAGGCTCTGGCCTCCACAGCAGCTCACTGGCCTGTGTCTGATGGCAGTTGACAGCCTACAGCACTCCTGGCACTCACTGACCCACTTTCTCCACCATGGGCTGGAAACGTTTACATAACAGATGGCCAGGGGGGCCTGCTGTCCCCCTGACACAGGAGGAGGTGTTTCTAATTAAAAAGGAGGCGGGCGCCCCTGCCTGGCACCACGAGATTCAGTTTAGGGGTGCTGGGAACTCAGCCTTACACATACTGGAGTCCAAAGGGCTTGCTGCAGGGTGCCTCTGTAGGAAGGAGTGCTTTTATCTGATACCACACCAGTCTCTGCAGCTAGAGCCTCCTCTCCTCCCGAGGGTCACATGCACTGCGCTGTTCACCAGAACTCTGGGTGACAGAAAGGGTCTCTATCTGTGTTCCTCCATTCACAGCCAGGAGCTACAGGAGACTGTTTACTTAACACTTAAATGTGGCCAGTGAATCTTTTTTTAAAATTTTTTTAATTTCTTTATTGATTAAGGTATCACATATTTGTCCTCATCCCCCCATTCCCATCCCACACCCCTCCCCACACATGCCCCCACCCCCCTGTTGTCCTTAACCACTGGTTAGGCTCATGTGCTTGCACACAAGTCCTTTGGTTGATCTCTCCCCTTTACCCCCACCCTTCCCTACCCTCCCCCTGAGGCCCGACAGTCTGATCCATGCCTCCTTGAATCTTTATGTTAACTATAAATAGCCACATATGGCTAGTGGCTACTGTACTCGATAGAGGACATTCATATGGAAGGATGATTTTATTAAAATTCTCTTGCTATGTATTATACCTTCATGTTAAAATCCTTGCTATTTAAATGTTCTGATTATGAATAATTAGAACTAATAGTTGGAGTGTGTTGAAGTTGCCTGTAAATGTATTTTTAAATGTGAGTGCTTATTAATGCAGAAATAGAATTAGAAACTGTCATTTTGCCCATGCCCGTGACTGCCCTTTGCAGGAGTCCCCTACATATCACATAGGTGATGGTATGTACTTTAATTCTGTGCTTTATTTTTGTGTTTTCCTTTTAGCATATTTGTAGCAGAAATATTTTTACAAGAAAAAAAATTTTGCCTCATAAAAACCTCTAAGTTTAAAGGAAAAGCTTGCTTTTTTAACCTGTAGTCTCTCCTGTGTGTGGACAAAGCCTCTCATCTTTAGAAGTTACATCACAGGGGCAATGTCCGGACAGCCTGCAGGTGCATGGGGACACATTCAGGTTTCACAGGACTGTTGTTCTTGAAGGACTTAGGCAGCCATGAAGGCAATGTGACACTGTCGTTAGTGAAGGGACTAAATGTGGGGTAATGTGTGAGCAGCTCTTGCAGAACCAGCCCTTGGTTCCTTTCAGGGCTTCCAAAGCCTCATCCTTCATTGTCCTGGCACACTCTCAGGTATGCACCTGGGCAGGTGGCAGCTCCTGAAGGCCTATCGTACTCTCCTGCAGAATCGGCCCAGGGTCCCTCCTGGCCCTCTCGTGGAACCCCTGGGCCCTGGCCTGCACCATGGTTCACCCAGAATCTTCCCCCAGCCAGTCCTTCCTTCCTTTCTGTCCAACAAAGACACTCTGCTGTCAACTCCCTAAGGCCCCCATTCCCTGATCCTTCACCTGCCCGCGTTCCCCAAGTAGGGTCCCTTGCTCCTATGGGGGCCACTCGTGCCCACATTTCCTCTTCTTTCTGCAGGACCCCCGTGACCCTGTGATGTTTCTGTACCCACATGCCCCCTAACCTGTGCACCCTGCAATATCCCTATATATACCACCCACACCCTGTCATGTTCTTGTGCACTCAGGCAGGTGGCTTTTCACCTTTCCCCCCACCCCAATTTGTGCACTGCACAGACAGGGGCCCAGAGAATGCCTGCTTAAACTCCCAGAAATGCCTGCTTAAACTACCACCACTCACTTATGAACCCTGCCCTCAGTGCGAAGTAGCACCTCCCAGCCCTAGAGTCAGGGTCTGGTATGCCCCAGCCATACCCCAGTATCTGGGTTGTGCATACCTGGTTCTCCTAGACCAGTGGTCGGCAAACTGCGGCTCTGTTGACTAATGAGTTTGCCGACCACTGTCCTAGACCAAGCATGTCAAACTTGTGGCCCATGGGCCACATGTGGCCCACAACGAATATTTTTGTGGCCCAGCCAATATAACAGTATGTAAGAAACATTTTCATAAAAATTTTGTAACTTAATTTTTACAATATCCTGTTATACATAATTATTAATAACGAACTACAATGTTCACTAATGACTGATTTCTATAATCGTGTTGCATTCATTTTCCTTATGTGCTGGCGCACCATTTCTCTCCATTAATACTAGCAGCGAATATTTTAGCAGCCGATTGCCACTTGCCACGTCATTAGTCTTGTACTGACTTGTTTGGTGTGTGCAACAGGAAATACTTTACTTTCAGAGAACAAGAAAAATAGGTTTATTTGCATTATGCTTATTAATTTGTACAGTTATTCAGTGCCTGGTAAGTTAATGTTAAGAAAAAATAATAATTTTTATTAAAATGTTCCATTATTTTATGTTAACAATTTCAGTCCTTTGTATTCAGCATGTCTCTATCGAAATAAACCTATGTTTCTATGAAAATTGAAGCTTTTGTTTTTTTGCGACCCACATAAACTTAAACCTTGTTTATTTGGCCCATGTTAGCCTTTGAGTTTGACATGCTTGGCCTAGACCTCTCCCTGTCTGATCTGAGAGTCCCCTCCCCACTGTTCACTCCAGCCCTCACCTAACCTTATTTTAAATCCTTACTGGTGCCTGTCTTGTGAGGCTGCTCCTGTGAGGGTGAGGGTAACCTGTCCTCAGAATCCAGCCCAGGCAAGGATCTTCCGTGAGAAGGGACTGAAGCCAGGACCCCCATGCAGCTGGGTGTGGGGCTCAGGTCACTGCTTAGTCATTGTCCTCCATCAATCACCCATTCAGGCCAAGCCCCAAGGGCCTGAGTACAGCAGACAGTCTTGGGAGCACATTGTACTCCTCCCTTTAGTACTCTAGGCCCACTGCCTGAAATCACTCCTTGCCTGTAATTTATGAAGTAGAGCCTTCATTTTGCCTCGTGGGCTAAGCGCTGAGCCAGCCATCTGCAGAAAGTATACAGCAAACAGACCAATGATATGGGGGGTTAAAGCATTTTCTGAAAACTTATAAAGGGTGACACTCAGCTATTTGGAAATTTAATTGATATAGTCTAAATCCACTTTATAAGTGAGAATTACCAAGGAATCTTGGCTCTAGATGCCAAAGACATACCACTACCTGAACTTTCCTGACGTTTTAAGGGTGAAGGGTATCTCAGTGGGAGGCTGGGGATCCTGGCACCAATGTGAAGGAAATGGGCAGAACTAACCTCACAGCAGAGGCGGCACTCACTGGATGCACATGAGGGCATCAATGCTTACTGGGGACCCTGCTTCCCCTCCGTCCAGCATGTAAGAGAGCTGTTCCTTTGTTACAGAGGGAAACTGAGGCCAGAGGGCAGTTACTGAGCAGTGGGGCTGGATCTGTTGCTGGAGGGCTTTCCTAAGGCCCATCCCCCCACTGCCCTGTACCCCATGCCCCAGCAGGTCATTCCACAATGCTCTGGGAAGCCTTTCCCCGAGCCTCTGCCTCTCACCAGCAGCCTCCTGCCCCTCCAGAGGCCGGAACATCCTCTAGTGCATTGGCGGTTGATGTTCTCAGTTAGCAGCAGCTGTGCCTTTTCTTTACAGGTGACACCATCTGGGCCCCATCTATCCTTCCTCTCGACACCCTTGGCACCTTAAGCTACCACCCCCAGACGCATTTTGGGAGAAAGATGGAGTCCAAGGTCTCAGAAGGTGGCCTGAACGTGACCCTGACAATCCGCCTGTTGATGCATGGAAAGGTACAGAAGCACAAGCCCTGCCTTTGTCACTCTCCTCAGAAGGAAGGAAGCAACCCAGATGGGAGGAAGGGAGGTCTTGCCCAGAGCTGGGGCCTTTGCTTTGTATTACGCTTTTAAAAATTCTAAGCAATCTCAGACTTACAGAGCAGGAGCAGTCCAGCCTAAAGTACGCTTCTCCTGGAACCATTTGAAACTAATAAGTTGCTCAGATGACGTCCTATCCCCAAGTACCTTAGTGTGTATTTCCTACATGCACGGGCATTCTCCTCCATCACCACCTGCACCATCAAGTCAGGACAGTGATGCTGTTGTGTTCTGGCCACCTGACCACAGACTTCATTCACAATCCTAATCATCCCAGCACTGCTCTTCCTAACAGGGCACTCCGAAGTGTCTTCCCACTCCATGTCCTTGTCATGTCTCCAGCCTCTTTTAACCTGAAGGACTTGCCCTGGTCTTTCTTGGCTTTTCACCTTTGAATGTTTCTGTCCAGTTCTTTTGTAGAATGTCCCTCACATTGGCTTTTTCTGATGTCAGGAAAGTCACCAAAGCTTTCCTATCAGGTGGCCTAAATTTCAGGGTATCTCCCATTACCAATCACCTAGTTAGAGAGATACCTGCCAGGTGTCTCCGACTGGAGCTGCTTTTCTCCCACTGATAGGTAGATGCTTTGTAGATACCTTATTTGTCAGCAGGCTTTCAGTGCATCCACTTATTCATGTCTGCATGGACTTAGGGTTTGTTGTATTATTCTATTTCCTGTTCTATCACTATTTATTTTGATACTCGTATTGTCCATGACTTGGCCAATGGGGGTCCCTCCAGACTAGCTCTTATGTCCCTTTGATGTGGCCCATCATTTTTATGCCTGGCTTCTGGCTCAAAACGCTGCTTGTGTTTCATCTGGTGCTTTCCCTGCCACAGCCCTGGAATCAGCCATTTCTCCAAGAAGCCTGACTTCTTTGAGGGGAGGACTGTGTTCGAGGCCCAGATCAGAGCATGTGGTGTGATCATCACCCTTGGTCTGTCATTGGTCCCAGACAGAGCTGGAAAACATACATGTGTGCCTATGTATAAATGTGTGTATGTACATGTGTGAATATTGTATTATCATACACATCTGCATATTTATTTACATATTGATCTCTCTAGATTTTGGGCCCCAGTATCTTATACCCCCAATTCTAGTCCAATGGCATAGGATCCATCCTAGCTCCTCCGCTGTCCCATATTTGTGCCTCGAGAAGCCTGACTCTCAGGGGGCTGGCAGAGGCGCTGGCCTCATGCCTGTGGCTCTGCCCACCCAAGATTTCCAGGAGGGAAGGTGCTCACACTGAGAGCGTCCCTCTCTGTGATGGAGAGATGACCACCAGCCTTTCCTTCCCTTGAATGGGCTGGCATTTGGTCAAGGCTGTGGAAGCTGGGTGTGCACCATGGCAGGCAGTCTGTGGGGTCAGTTATATGGCCCCACCTCCAGCTGCAGCCACCACAAGCACCAAACCCTGCCCATGGGAGGTGAGGTCCCTGACCAACCACCAGAGGGGTCACAACTTTGTACCCAGTTGCCTTTTGCTACCTCATCCCCACTGCATACCCCCTCCCCATGGCCCGGCGAAACGTTGTAATTGCTGAGGACTTGGTTGTGATAAGAACAATGAGTTTTATTTTGAAAGATGTTGTTCTCTGTGGCTAGAAGCGAACTGACCCTGCCTCCATGTGATGCACAGTAGCACCATGTGGGTCTGTTCTAGGCAGAGAGGTGTGGGATGAACAGGCCTGGCTGGGACCATGTGTCTGAACTGTCACAGGCTCCAGGCTTTAGCACCGTGGTGGCGAGTTCAAGGATGTCTTTGAATGTTCTATCTTTTTAAAAAGTCAAGTAGCAAAGGCAGTGCTTATTTTTCTTTATATCACAAAATCAAGGGAGATTTTATTTTTCATCCATTTCTTGCAGGGTTTTTTTGCTGCCTTAAGTGCAAGGAACTTGTTTAGCTGGAAAGTAGCTGGCCATTCTCCTCTGCTTGGCTGTCTGTCTGTCAGTCAGAAGTACCAGTGGTGGTCAGATGGGCATAGAGGGACCCTCTAGACATAGGGCCTGCAAGCCTTTTCATGACCACCTAAATGTCCCTTCCTCACGCATAACAGTGTCTGTCACATAGGGCCTTTCTCCTTCTGCTATATGACGTCAGCTTTTTGTGATTTTTTTTCTACAGGAAGTTGGAAGCATCATCGGGAAGGTAATTATTAAGTAAACTCCCTGCCTCTGTTGGGGTTTCTGTGCTTGGGGCGGGGACGGGGGGAGGTGAGGGGGGTTGTCTCCAGGGCAGCAGCTTCTCCATGCAGTGAGGATCCCAGGAGAATCCCAAGACTCTCACTATGAAGCTGGTCTGAGAGCAGCCCCACCTCTTGCCACCCTGATAGCCAGACCTTCCTCCCGGGTGTGAGAGCTCAGTAAGAATTCCTTTACTTCCATTCATTACAGTGGTCACCTGCCTCTGTGAGTGGTAGTGAGTCTCTTTGCATTTCCATTCCAAAACCGAAGAAACATTCCTGTGGGAAAGTCAGAACCCATTTGGAGCCTGTGCCTGTAGGAGAGGTCAGGATTGAGGCACTGCCCTCCTGTTGGTCCCATTTGAACACCTCAGGACCCCTGGTTCCCTAAGTGGTCCCTTTGCAGTGGGGGCACTCCAATGCTCAAAGTCCAGCTCTTTCCACATGTACCTCAGGGTGTCTCCCCATCCCCGCACCCATGGACCTGGTCCTGCTTTGCCTGTGATGAAGATGGGGATGGCTGTGACCTGGGTGTATCCCATCTCCACTCCATGGAGCAGGTGCCCTGGCCAAGTGTGGTGCCCAGTCAGGTTCCTGGGTCTCAACCCATCTGCCCACAGAATCTCGTGCCTCTGGGTGAGCAGCTAGATTTCCTCCCCTGTGGGCTCACAAGCCAGATATGCTGAGGGCTCAGTAAATTACATGTGTCAGGCTCTGTACGGCACCTGTAGGGAGCCCTGCTTTCTGAGGACCTGCTGCCCTCTTGCCCCGGGGCATACTCCTGACACTTCGTGTGGCTGCACCAAACTTTACATTTGCCTGAGTGACCTTTCTTCCTGTTGTCTAAATCTTTCTTCCAGAAAGGAGAAACTGTGAAAAAGATGCGTGAAGAGGTAAGTTTGCATGCATTAACTGCATCCTCCAGCCTCTCCAATAGG
This sequence comes from Cnephaeus nilssonii, assembly GCF_951640355.1. NCBI lineage: Eukaryota > Metazoa > Chordata > Mammalia > Chiroptera > Vespertilionidae > Cnephaeus > Cnephaeus nilssonii. Next base: position 9,328,230 of record NC_137074.1, read on the forward strand.
CCGGAGGGCCACAGCAGACACTGCACTAGACAAGGTGCACACAACAGCTCAGAGGCCCCTGCCCTCAACACCCACACCCCCGCGGTTCCTGCAGGAGCTGCCATGGGCACAGTGCATCCTTACTGGTCACTTGAGTCCTTTCTCTAATTAAAATCTCACTGTACAGGGAAGTACTGGAGAGAATTTTACTGTTTAGTGCTGAGCTTTGCCCTGCAGGGGCCAACTGGATATGTTTGCATCAGTTATTGGAGAAGCCAACCCATTACTGGCCCCACGGCTTTAATCCATTTTCTGGGGTTTGTTCAACTCCCTTCTAGAGTGGTGCCCGTATCAACATCTCGGAGGGAAACTGTCCAGAAAGAATCGTGACCATCACGGGCCCAACTGATGCCATCTTCAAGGCCTTCGCTATGATTGCCTATAAGTTTGAGGAGGTAAGATGCACCCGCTCGAGATAAGCAGTAGACAGGGCTGGACTCAGCTGGTTCTTGGGCACCTGTGTCAGTGAGTCACAACTTAAAGTTTGTATGTATTTTTATTTTGAAATTGCCTAAAATTATTATTATTTTTTTAAAATATATTTTATTGATTTTTACAGAGAGGAAGGGAGAGGGATAGAGAGTTAGAAACATTGATGAGAGAGAAACATCGATCAGCTGCCTCCTGCACACCTCCTACTGGGGATGTGCCCGCAACCAAGGTACATGCCCTTGCCTGGAATCGAACCTGGGACCCTGAGCCAAACCAGTTAGGGCTGCCTAAAATTATTTAAAGATACATTTCATATTTTTTATTCAGAGGGTGATCAAGCTGGAGAATACATTTAGGAAAATGTGTCACCCTGTCTGTCCAAACCTCCAGGCTCTACCAGGCCCTAAGGGCAAATATCAGGCCCTGAGTCTAGGTGCCCTCCAATCTGTGCCCTGCCCTGTCCACAGCAGCACTGTGGCTGCTGTGACACATGTCTCTGTGGTCCCCCTTGTCCATCCCACCATCCTCTCCTTGGCCTTCAAGCCTCTGTAACCAGCCACCCTGGCTGCTGTGCCCTCTTTCTGCACACTCAGCCATTTTCCAGGGTGTGTGCTCCTCCATCTAGAAGCGCATGCATCTTTACCCTGGTCCTCTTCACCGTGGACTGGAAGCTGCTCAGGAAAGGGCCCTCACCACTGGTCTCTGCAGCCTGTGCCCCCTACCCCCTGGCTTGTCAAGGGCTCCACGCAGAGCCTTGCTTCCACACTCTTGTTGTTCTCACACAGGCTGTTAGCCAATAGTCACACCTTCTCCATCCCCAGGACATCATCAACTCCATGAGCAACAGCCCTGCCACCAGCAAGCCCCCGGTGACGCTGAGGTTGGTGGTTCCCGCCAGCCAGTGCGGCTCCCTGATTGGCAAAGGCGGTTCCAAGATCAAGGAGATCAGGGAGGTAACAGGACCCTTCCCAGCCCGGTGGGTGCTGAGCCACTGGGTGGGTAAGGAGGTATGTGCAGAGGTACCAGGTACTGTGAGGGAGGGGCATATGCCCCGACTGAGAATAGACAGGGGACAGAGCAAATTATAGCACCCCATCCCAGTCATGTGGCTCTGAGGCACAGAGGCCCTACACAAGGGGCTTGTGGTCTCTGCCCCAGTTTCCTGGAAGAACAGCTGGGATGGAGTTGGCAGGAGTTGCAGACTCTCTAGTCACATGTTCATTCATTTCAAGGAAAGCCTAATCCCTCCCAGAAGGAGGGTGGCCATCCAGTCTTCAGTCTTTCAAGAACAAGAGGCCACAAATTTTATTTAGGCCCATCTAGAATCCATCTTTCTCTGTGACCTAAAACTCCACAGAGGAGATAGAATTCCACACATTTGAAAAAAGATGACTCTCTTTCATCTCATGCAATTGCCTGTCTGCCCGTTAAATGCCTCCTAGGCAGTGATGCTTGTCATGCATGACCTCTGTGCTGGACAGCAGTGGGTTGAGATAGCTGAGAGCAGCCCACAAGGGCTCCCCAAGGGAACATGCAGAGGGCCTGCATGGAGGGGGCGACATGGGGGTAATATGTGGGTGGCTTCCCAATGCAGTGTGCCTTAGGCACACCCTTGAGAGAATCCAGGAAGTGCTACTTCGGCATTCACTGCCTCCGCCTCCCTCTGCCATGCCCCTTCCAACATCTGGTTTCTCTAGTCCACAGGTGCCCAGGTCCAGGTGGCTGGAGACATGCTGCCCAACTCCACGGAGCGGGCAGTGACCATCTCAGGGACTCCTGACGCCATCATCCAGTGTGTCAAGCAGATCTGTGTGGTCATGCTGGAGGTACAGTTTCTGCATCCGTGCTCATGGCCGGCCTTCCTTCAGTCCAAGCTGGCTGTGGCTACTTAGTGTCGGTGTTGGCAAAGGCTTTGGTTCCTCAGGGGCCCTGAAGATTCACGAGATCAGGGTTGTATGGGGTCCGGGTGTCAGAAATGTGTCCCAGGTCCCTGATCTAGGCCCAAGGCCACGTGAGTGGAAGCCATGCTGGGCACTGTGAGAGGGGCAGTGCTGGTGCCTGCCCCTGTAGGGTGGGTCTGTCATCTTCACTGGGAAAGCAGGGGAGAGGACACCTGGGGAGGCATGTGCTCCTCACTTTATTTCTGGAACTGGATGAAAAGTTATTAGTCCGTGATGTGAGGGTCCTTTAATAAAGGTTTGGGCCTTAAAAACAGTACAAGTCTGCAATGGAGACAGGTCTGCTCTGGATACAAGTTTGCACTGGAGAGGGATCTGGGTCTGCACTGGAGACGGGACTGTGCTGGAGATGAGCACTGGAGGTGGAAAGGCTGCTTGCTGTGGACAAAACTCCTCCCGCTGAGCTAGCTGAAGTTATCTGAGCCCCCACAAAGGGCAGGACTTAGGAAAAGCACATAAAAATGCCCAAATTGTAAAGACAGAATAGTATACAAAGGAATTAAAAGCCAGAGTTGAGAAGCAAAGATGGTACAACCTCTTTGAAATTTTTGGGAAAAACACTGAAATTTAAATTTCAACCAATACCCAAAATGCAAGAGTCATTGAAGCAATCAATAGTTCTCTTTTTAAAGCTAAAATGAAGTCATCCTGCCTCAAAAGAAAGGTTCCAACAGTTGTGCTGGTGGCCAGGCTGCCTGGCCCCTGCTCATGGTCCCTGGGCCTGAGGATCTGCTGGAGTGACCACCTCAGCAATCTCCCATGGGAAATGAAGCCTCGCTGGCCACTATGGGCTTATCTCTCTTTTGTACTTGGCTTTGTGTTAAAATCCATGTCCAACTCTTTAAAAAAAATTGTATAGTTTTTATTTTCTTAAAGTATGATATTTTATGAAGTCAAAATATTTTTCTAAATGTTGTTCTGAAGTTTCCACAACCATTGGTCATAGTGACAGTTGGTGCTGGCCATGTTCTTTTTAGTGTCCAGCTGCTGGGACCCCAGAGGGCCACATGGACAGTGGCAACTGGCCTGGGACTCTGAGTGTGACAAATGGCCATCTGTTAAGCAGCACTGGGCACCTCAGGGTGGCAGAGTGATATGAACAGTTCCAGTATTGACACAGTTACCACATAACTGATCAAGGGTCAGAACAAAACTGGTCTCCTCAGAAATCCTCCCAAGTGGCATTGCTTGTGCCACGTTCATGGTCAGACAGCCCCCGAAAGCAGGTTTGACCCTCACTGACTGTGCGGTGCTGGCACCCCCAAAGCCATGGCTGGAACTGCCCTGTCTCCTTCCTGATGACTGGAGGCTTATGTATATGGTGAATGGTGAAGCGCACGTGGCAACATGAATGATAAACATTGAGTGGAGGTAATGCCTTGTTCTTGTCGGTGTCATGAAGCTCTCGGAGTTTGGGAGCAGCCCTCCTACCTGGGGAAGAAGATTCATTGCACCTGGTAACAGTTGGGTCTATTTCTAACTGAAGAGTAACTGGACAAATAGAGCAGAAGACCAGAGGGTTTCCAGGCATGGTTACGGGGTAGGCCTCCCAGCCTTGAAATTACCACTGAGACCCTGGGTGCGGGCAAGTTGGGTGGCACCCTGTGGAGAACGACCCACAGCTGCACTTTTCCCAGCGGGGAGCAGGTCATGGGGCTGTACTCAGCCTCTTCTTCATCAGAGGAAGTCGGTAATCAGGAATCCCAATCCAGAATCGGCAAGATGGCCTGGAAGAGCTCACAGTATCGGGATTGCAGATGCTGCCATTGATGGGGTCAGAGGGCACCATGCAGCAGGGATGATGGGCCGAGCAATGGCATGAGTAGCACAATGCCCAGCTCAGGGATGGGAGCAGCAGCCAGACTGAGTCTTCTGTTTGAAGCAGTGAGAACAGTCACTCCTTCACTCTTGGTTTAGTCATGATTCTTCCACAGTGAGCCCTGAGTCCAGTCTGAGACCACAATGAACCTCAGTTTGCACAGAGACATTTTGGGAGGCTCAGTCATAACTACCAAAGTACTGAATCCCAAACACCAGCTGGGGTCAGCTCACAGGTCTTCCCAACACCCCTTCCGCTTTATGGCAAGGTTGTACAGTACTACCAGGGTCACACAACTGAACCAAAGTTGAACAGCACAGCCAAGGTCACACAGCATGGTCAAGTTCACACAGTCTGTTCAAGGTCTCATAATGTGGCCTGGGCTGCAGAGTTGAAGCTGCTACCCACACTACTGTCCCCACGTGGGTGTGTGTTTTGGGTGGAGGCACTCTGATATCACGCCCTACTAGCCAGGTTGTGGGCTGGGCCTGTATGGGCCCTGGCCTCCAAAACTCCAAGCAGGGACTGGCTTCCCTGCCCCACTCCCCCTGCCTCTGGCTGGTGGTGCCACTGACTCTGGGACTCCCGACGCGGTCACCAGGCCTGGCCTATGGCCTCTGCAACCAAGGAAGACTACCCACCAGAGGGACAAGGAGGGCCTGATTGCCTCTGACCAAGGTGTTAGATCGACTTTATCGGAATCTGGCAGAATATCATTCACCAGAAGACAAGAATTCTATATTTTTGGACACAGAATAATCTAAGGAAATTATAGCAAACCTCATCATGACTGTGGAATATTTCCTTTGGACTTGACGCTTTTACAAAAATGGCTTTCACTCTGTAAAGTATATGATTGTCTAACCACTATGTTGTACACCTGAAACTAATACAGAATAATATTAAATGTGAACTATAATTGAAAAGAAAAAAAGTATGGAAAAAAAAAAAGGAGCAGGGGAGGTCACTTACAAAGAACTAAAAAGAAAAATGGCTTTTTTTTAAAAAAATAGTGAAATTGGATGTTTCTAACTTTGCTATGATGTCAACTGGACATCACCACAGGTCAAGCAAAGCCTTTGGGGCACTGGGCCTGAAGGGCCCATGGTGGAGCTATGCACAGCCCAGCTTATTTGGGAGGATCCAAGGGAAAGGGAGAGTTTTTCTCTCAGGACAACCCCAGGCTAACACACATGTGGAGCAACAGCGTCCAGGCCTGGAGGCAGCTGTCTGTTCGTCTGAACATCGTTGGGGGGTCCCGCGAGCAAGGACAGGGTCACGTCTTTCCTTCTTAGCCCGTTCTCAGACCCATACTCCTCACTGTCCTGCTGGGGTGATTGGTGCCCATGTGGGGTGATTGGCACCATGTGAGGCGATTAGGGCAATGGTTAAGAGGAGGAGGGAGGTGACCTGGAGGAAACTGGGGTGGTGAGGGCAAGATTTCAAGCAGGTGCCCTCCCACTCTGGGGCATCCCCTCACCCCTCTGGCACTGCAGGCCTGGGGCACTGGGAAAAGCTGCCCAGTACAGTGGTGGGCGGGCTCGGGAAGGAAGTCTCCCCACCCTCATGACTGCCACGCTGTGAGACTGTCTAACGATCTCTCTTCCTCTCCTGTCCCTTTTCCTAGTCCCCACCGAAAGGTGCCACCATTCCCTACCGCCCAAAGCCCGCCTCCACCCCTGTCATTTTTGCAGGTGGTCAGGTAAGAGCCGACCCGCTCGCGGCCTCCACTGCCAACCTCAGCCTTTTACTGCAGCCCCCGCCGCTGCCCGTTAGTGCACTCAGGTTTTCTCCCTTCTCACGTGCACGTCTCCTGCCCCCAGGGCGCTGGACGCAGAGCTCTCCCGGCCCACTGCCAGGCACCAGCAGTGGGCAGTGCGGTGGATGTGGGCTGCCATGTGAGGAAGACTGGGCTGCGCAGTGTCCAGCAGACAGAAAGGGCCAAGGAGGATGCCCTGTGGAGTCTGGGCATCTAAGAAACATCTCCCTGACTGGGCACAGTCTCACACAGTTCTGCCTGGGCTGCGCCTGCTCAAATCTAGCTCTCAGGTGTTTTTAAGCGAAGATAGGAGGGCCAGGAGCATTACAGGTGACTTTTATGACTCCTGGTTGAGACAAGTAGGACTGTAAGAGCTAGGATCCTATTTTCCCCTGAAACACACATTCCCAATTTTCCACAGATGAGTTCCTAGGAGCACATGAGGGAAGAGTCATGCCTCTAAGGAAGGAAAAGCTGCCCAGTCAGATGAGAGCCTTCCTGATCACAGCAGGCCATGAACGTCTGCTTTACACACCTGTTGTTTTGGCCGGAGCCACTGTCCTCTTTGCTGTCCTACCAAGAAGGGCTTAGAAGGCCAGGGGTCACAAATAAATTTTATGCAAGACCAGGTTAACTTAGTAGGCCTAGAGAGAGCTGAAGAGATGGAGCTGTGCCCAGAGATGTCTGAGCAGGAGCTTTGTCCCACTCACCTCAGGGTTGCTTGGCTCCAGTAGATGGATGGACTTTGAAAATGCCCAGCCAGTGGTGCCTGGAGGAGCTCTGCGTCCAGTCGGCAGTGATGTGTGTCTTTGTTCAAGGGAGAGTTAAGACAGACTTACCACCGGGGATCTAGGTCAGGGGAGCACGGCCATGGTGTTCTACATTATTAAAAAAGAAAGAGGCAAACAGCGTTCTACGTTTCTCTTTACTATGTAAAGGAATCTTATCTGATCTTCAGCATTGACTCAGAGGTTAGGTGAAGGACAGGGCATGTGTTTTTACATTTTTAATAGCCTCTAAGTGATGCAGCGGCTCCCACTTGTTTCCCAGCATCTCCATCCAGATACTGCCACCCCGCCATGTCCATATTTGTGGCATCTCTTATCCGCTGCCTGACTCACATTGTCTCCCAATGTCCATGGCCTTTGCCAGGAACCTTCACACTCATCCATCCTCCTACTACAGCCCCAGGTTGGAAAGGGAGGCCCTGAGGCAGGGACCTAAGGACCCAAGGCTATGCCCCTCTCCTCACCAACCTTGGCTTGGTGATGGGGAGTCACAGTGGACCTTGTTCAGAAGTCTGCTTTCTTTCCCCCAACAGTTGTGGTTAAGTTAGCAGGTTAGTTACCTGTGTGGTTTGATGCTAAAGTAGGAACAAACCCATGATCACCCCTCGGTGAAGTGTGGGACTTTATTCAAAAGGGAGGCACATTAATATTATCAGGGGCCCAGGAAGACCTGGCTGGGGTGGGCTGTGGTCAGCACCTTGCCACCCATCTCATCTTCTTACCTGTAAAACAACGGCAGCAGGCCCACCTCTCAGTCACCGCCATCATCGGCATCTGTCCCGAGGCTTTCGCCAGGCTGTCCATCTTAACCCGGCACCTGTGCCCTTGGGACAGTCTGGTCCAGCCAGTGGCCAGTCCTGGTCATCTGTGGGGGAGGGGCAAAGTCACATGAGAGTCACCACTATACTGCAGGTAATGAGGCAGAGGAGCCACAGTACAGACTCAGAAATGAAGGTGTAAATGAGGACTAACGCAACAAGGGGTCCCCTCCAAATTCAGACCCTACACTGCCCACATAGGGCACACTGCAAACCTGGACTTTAGAGATGTGTGGCCTGAGAATCACCCTGACTTATCTGTGTGAAGATACCCCTCCCTGCAGGTGGCCTACCTGTGGTCATGACACGCCCCTGGAGGTCTTGGGGGTAGAGAGTGTCACAGCTTGTCCAGTAGGTGCTCTGCTACAGAGAGGTAGTTCCCACTTCTCCAGTTTGTGACAGATGACACAGGTTTCATCTCGACCGAACATTTGATCTGTCTGTCTACCTCTACCTCTCTCCAGAGAGAATAGTCAGCTGCACAAACAGTTTAAGCAGAACTGAAGACCACAGCCACCCAAGTGAAGGGAAGATGAGTCAGAAACTTAAGATGTCGGGGCAAAGACCTGCCCTGTCGGAACGCATGTGCAGTTCCACGCAGACATGCAGGGATATGGTGCAGCAAGTCAGCCCTGTCACCCTGCCTGCTCTGTGGGGGCAGTGTGTCCCAGGTCAGTGTATGTTTGGTGACACACGGGACCATGGCCTGATGGCACCTCCAAAAACCCTGAAAGTGAGGTGTGGATACTGTTCCTGTGGACTCATAGCACAAGCACAGGCAGCACCCCACTGCCCTTTCCCCAGGATACTTGCTCTATCTGATAAGATTCCTTTACTTCCCAGGAAGTGCCAGACCAGGGCCTCTCCTCCTGTGGTCCCTGTCCAATGGCTGGCTGGTCTTTAATTCACAGCCATGCTGTTTATGATGAAAATTCAGCAGATGCAAAAAAAAAAACAAACAAAAAACAACAACAACACAACCATTTGGCAGGACCTTGGAAACCACCCTCAGCTGGGGGTCCATGGAAGTGACTCTTGGATGGGCTTGAGGTTTCCCTCTCAGATTCACAGAGACCCATGTGAGTGGGCATCAGATGTGCATGTAGGACATGACATGGGGGCCCCACATGGCCAGGTGCTAGAAGCCATGTCCCTCCACACCTGAGCCACCCCATGCCTGTAGGAACAAGTGTGGCTGGCCTGGGGCTGGTGTGCCCATTCCATGTCACCGAGGCTTAGTCTTTGGTCTTTACTCTCCCTTGACTCTGTGTGATTTGTTTTTTGACCATGAGTTTCTGGAAGCATCTTAGTTGATAGACTGTTGAGGCAGGTGGGGTGGGTGGGGTCTCTGTCTGTCAGGAGTGGGTTGGGTAGGGAACAGGTGAGAGAGGCTTCAGGGCCTCACACTCGCTGTGGCTGATCCAATCACTGCCTTGAAGGCTAGTGAAATTGTGAAACCAAACGAGGCCTTGGGACCCATCCTGGTCCCCCTGGGAGCTATGCCATGAGTATGCTACCTCTCAAGTCAAATAGCCACCCTGTCCTCAGAAGTTAGAAGATGAACTGGTTAATCTCTGAATGATTTGGGTGCATTTCTTACTTAATCTGGCTTTTGCAAAATTGGTTTTGAGTCACCTCTTAAAGGTTTCTTTTGTTTGTTTGTTTTTCTTGGCGTAAATATTTCCTAAAAATGTGTACTCATGATTGATTAAATATTCAAAAGGTTAATGATTAGTAAACTATAACAGGGGTCAGATCATTCTTAGTTTTTTCCTTTTAAGAAACTGGGGGTGTGGGAGTCAGAAACATTGAGGGGGTGAGTCATTTCCCTCTCTCCCCACTGACTTGACTTCCTGCAGGCCTCTAGGAAGTGGGGTGCAACTCCCTGGCTTATGTATGTGATTGTATCTACAGCCAGCAAGGGGCGCTGTCGAGGCTTGACTCCAGTTCACTTCCCTTTGTCCTACAGGATTGGGGCAGGTGGCTTGGGGCCGGTTCACATGAAAGTCTCACCCAGGAGAAAGCCTGTTCTGCAGGGGAGGGTCTCTACTTCCCAAGCTGACAGTGTTTATCTCTCTAGGCCTACACGATCCAGGGACAGTACGCCATCCCGCACCCAGATGTGAGTTTTCACTTTGTTTGCCTTCCCTTCTTTTCTTGTCACCATTTACTACCTGCATGTTGCTGTGAACTGCTACAATATTAATATTACTCAATAATATTAATACCGTTCTCTCAGTGTTCCTGACCTCTGTCGTATCCAAATGACCTTGAATAACCTTTAACCTCTTAGCACTAATTCTACTCATGTGGAGGACTTGGCCTGATGTCAAATTGTTTTAGTTGTTGCTGCAGTGGGGGCTTTCCTCCACACATGGGGCGGGCGGTAGCTGCAGGACTGCCTTGAAACTGGCGCCCGCCCCGCCCCCTATAGGCAGGAGTAGCAGTGTCTTACAAGCATCTAAGAAGTGAGATGATGGTGATGTCAAACAAGTCTGAGATGTGTTTAAAAAAAAAGGGGGGGGGTGGTATTTGAACACCCAGGGAGGCTACACTCTCCCATTTTGAAGCCCTAGTTGAAACAGGGTCCACACGTGTCAGAAGGCCAATGGTGACAGGCCTTGGTTTCATTCTAGAGTTAGTAACATCAGTGCTGGAGAACAGTGACAATCCTAATTCACTTCAGGAAGAAGCATCCTGAACTCCTGTGGCCTAGAGGCCAAGGGGGATACATGCAACTCTCAGGGCCAAGATATGGGGCAGCAATGGAGAGCAGAAGGGCTTTCTTCCTTGGGTTTAGCTATAGCGGATAAAGAGGGAGACACTAGCTGTGCCAGGAAAAATGGGAGGGGGAGTGGGGAGAAAGGAAACAAGAAAGAAATAAGAGGCTAAGGTCAGCTGTTGGTTTTGCTGCTTTTGGCAGGTGGAGCAAACTTGCAGCCAATTTTAAGAAGACTTTTTCTTCTCTATACCGTCCTGCACATTTGCCAAGCTCCACATCCTCTGACTCTGTTCCTGACAGGGAGGGTCTCCAGGCAGGCGAGCCTGTATAGGGTTTTCTTCAAACCCTTACACTTTGAATTGTGCAAGTGAGGGAGGGTCATCTGAATAAGATGCAAAGACAGGGCAGGAGAGAGTTTTTAAGACATAAGTAACAGTAAGCATTGGAAATACAGAGATCAATTCACCATCACTGAAGGAAATTTCCTATTGAGTAGAAAAGAAAGACTGATGGTTTTTCTCTTTTAAAAAAAACACCTTATTAATCAGAATTGGAATTAAATGATGCGGTAAAGAGAAGTCCCTCCCCACTCATGACACCCCATGGCCATTTTTAAAGGTTCCTGGTTTTAACCCTGCTGTGAGGACAGTGTAACTCTAAATCAGTGGTGGGCACACTTGCCTGTCCCCACTGGGAAGCCATCTTCCTCCTGCCCAGATGTGCTGTTAGGGCCCCACTTGTGAAGTAGAAGCTTGGCGGAGGTGGGCGGGGCACAGCTCTCCATCCTCGGGAGGTTAGTGGGGCTCACTCCAGTCCCCCCACCTGCCTGCTTGAGACCACTGCTGCAGCTGCCTATGGCCACCTCAGCCTCCCCCTTGAGGACGTGTGCTGATACCTGGCCCTGCCAGTGATATCCCCACCTACCACATTCTCTGTTATTTGGGATGCTCTTCACCTTTCTATGAATTTATTTTAATTAGATCTCAATGGTGGGTTGAGGGTGACGGTGTGAATCTTCTCAGTCTTCTCCAAAGTACCATCAGCAGCTTTAAAAAAAATTGATGTCTCATACTCCCAGGCATTGCCTGTGAAAATCAGAGCGGGAATCTGTGAGACCCCAAGAGCTGGTTGGAGCCGCCCTTAGCCCAGGAACCTTTCTGATGCTGGTGATGCCTGTCCTGCATTGTCTTTGCCCACAGCCCACGGGACTAAGGGAGGCATATGTTAGCACCTAGGGGAGGGCTGGCCCGGCCCCATGTGCAGGAGTGCCGTGCAGGGAGAAGGGTTGTGTGTGAGCCCAGGTGGGGTCAGTGGCACTGCTATGGGCAGGTTCCACAGCCTCTAATGGAATGCTCCCAGTGGAGGGGTCGGGATATCAGAATGGATCCAAGAACCCTGGTTTCTAGTATGGCACAGCCTTCATTTAACCTGGGGCAAGGCAGCCTTGTGCCCTTAGAAATTCTAATGTGTGCAGCAGCAGGCATGAAGACTGGCTCTTTGACCTTTTTATAGCTGGAAAACTCAACAGTGGTCTTGACTTTAGTGAAGGGCACCAAGTCGATGCTCAGACCCACAAGCCCACTGTGGTCTCACAACTGCTGCCTCCTAGCTCAGGCTCTGAGCCGACAGAGAAGGGTTTCTGGTCTGAAATGTCCACTTGTGAGCATAAACGCCTGTGTGAGGGTGAGGAATTTTGATTGGTTTGGTTGATTGATTTTTATATCAATCAGTTGTTTTGCTGTTTCCATGTGATTTTCTGATTTTCTCAGTTTCTCTTAAAAGTGGGGAGTTTGACAGGTTTTTTATTTTTTCAGATTAGTTTAAACTCTTTGGTTGAGATGTGGAATAGGTGGCTTTCTGTGCGGAACATTCTGCTCTCGGAACCAGCAGTGGAATGGGGAGCAGCTATTGGGAGCAGACTAGGAGGAGCTTTTATACTAGTAAATGCTTTTCTTGCAGGCACAGAATGTTGAAGACTTGGACAATCACTTATAATCCATCCAAAACAAAAATAAAATTACTGTGATAGCTAGGAAGGCATTTTTAATCTGAGCTTATTATTTAGTAGTAATCTTAAAAGCTTCATTTCTTAGAACCCAAATATAATTATTACAGGAAATACTAATTTATTTTATAATATAACTGAATGCACATTTAAGTATTTCAACCACAGTGACTGACACATACACTATAGTCATATTTTAGCATCTTAATATCTTACCTGGATCAGACATATAGAACTAAATTATACGTATTTTTTCTGTGCCCAATTTTAAAGAAGGCTTTCTGATTTACCCTAAGAGTCATCAATACCTCCCACCTATCCCGCCACCAGTTTCCTTCCAGGTTCTCTCATCCTTTCACCAGAATCCTTCTGGAAACTTATTGCTCTTGTACATTCTGGAGAGGCACAGAGACCGCTGGGTGTCGGGAGGACTATAGCTGCTGACCACTGGAGTGCTAGGACAGCTGCCCACTAGTCCCAGATGTTGTCTACCCCCTTCCACATGCCCTGCCTTTGGTGTCAGACAGCGAGGACTCCAGACATGGGAGCAGATGCAGAGAGCTTGGAAGCCTGGACTGACAGTGCAGTGACTGTCCCATTCTGTCTCTCGTCCGATATTTTAGCACTTTAATATGATTACACCAGGAATTGTTTTCTTCTGAAAGAAATGAGTCAACTTCAAGCATACCCTCAAGTGCAATCTTTAGTCTAGTTTTCACAGTTTCCACATCCCTCCCAGACGTAATATCCCCTCATTTAAAGAGGGTGCTGAATGCAAGCAACAACAAAACCAACATGTTAGTGCCGACAAAGCACTGACCACCTCTGCTTTCTTACCTGAGCTTTCTTACTACTGTTAGTAGTTTGAGTGGTCACTTGCCCAGAGCTGAAGAGCCAGTGAATGGAGGAGCAGGCTCACTCCCCACACCACTTGGTTTCAGCAGAGCATCTTAAGTAACTGGGAGTAATAGGGCACCAGTATCTGCCAGAAAGCTTGTCCTTTAGAGAGAATGTAAGGAAACCATAGCAACATGTGAGTTATAATAGAAGTAAAGAAAAAAGTGGAAGGATGCATGGTTCCATCTTCCCAGGGGCTACTAGGCTTCACAGTTCACTGTGGACACACAAAGAGCAAATGTGGGTTTCCTTCCCCCACTTTCTCAGTGTCTCTAGAGCCCTGTGGGAAGGTGGTGCTGAGGCTGCTCCTCAAATTTCATAGTGAAGTAAGAATAGTCAGTACTGCTGCACTCCATGGCCTCCAGCTGATGGCCACACATCCGTCTCTATTCTTTCCAGACTGAGTAGCTCCAAGTGGTGGAGAGGTGTTCATGGCCCACCTGAGGTCAGTTCAGGGCTACTGCAGTCATTCTCATGAAATAGGAAGTCCTGGTTAAGTCAACATTGTTGGCTTGAGTTAAATCTTCCTTTCTCTTTCCCCGCTTCCTTGGGGTTAAACATACTAGATCACACCCTCTCCTACTGAGCCACTCAGTAGCAGGGCTCTGGGCAGGCCTTTCCTCCCAGCCTGCTCTTCAAAATCAAGACTCCTAGGTGACCTGTTTGCACATAAAAAGTCTGAAAAACACCAATAACAAAGACTGAGAGGGAAGAACATACATTTTAGTTGGAGCCCCAGGAAGAGATAACAGAATGGAGAGAGGGAGATTCTAAGAGAAAAGCAGTAAAAAAAACACACACACACAAACACACAGTTAATAAAAGGAACTGATCCTTGCATTCAGGAATCCCAACAAATTCCAAACAAGATAAACAAAACAAAAAATCCATCCTAGACAAATCAAAGCAAAACCACACAGCATCAAAGACCAAAAGTAAAGCTTCAAAGTGGTCAGAGACAAAAAGAATATTACAAAGAACAAGAGAGAGAATGAGTGGACTTCTCACTGACAACAGTGGGAGCCAGAAGATGGTGGCTTAATGAAAGCAAGTTACTGCCTACATAAATTCTACCTCAAGAGCATCTTCCAAGGACCTAAATATGGACATTTTCAGACAAACTGCTGTGACCAACAGTCTTTTTCATGGAGGCTTTCCAGAGAAGGGAAATGATAGAGAAGGAAGGCTAGAAAAACAAGGATAAGTGTAAGCAAAGACAATTACCATTTCTTTCATTAACACAGCATACACCATAAAGAAAATATTGACTTTGACTACACTAAAATTTAAACATTGGGTAAATGAAAACACACTTTGTAAAATCACTATCAATGCTATCTAATTTGTGGGATTAACAACATAACAGAACAAAATTGACAGGGATAACATACATAAGATTAGGATGGGTTGAGGGGAATTAAAACATCCTATAAGTCACTGTATCATCAGGAAAAGGGTAAAGATGTTGAAGTTAGGCTTTAAATATGCATGTTAATAACAGCTTCAAAGTGACCACCAAAAGAAAAGAGTTCAATTACATAAACTCCATAAAGGAACAGAGAAAACTAGGTGAAGGGAAAATTTATTAATCATTACAGAAAAACAAAAAGGATTAAAAAATAAAGAAAACAACCCTAGAAAATCAGGACACTTAGAAGTGCAACAAAAAAAGATGGCAGAAATTAATCTATATTTATGGGTAATTGTGATCAAAGTAAAAGAGATTTTTCAGTAAAATAAAAGCTGGATTTTTTTTTCAAGAGAGACCCCTAAAGAATAACAAGGAGAAATTAAAAAAAGAAAAAGCTATTCTAGGAAAACACCAAAAGAAGCCCAGTTTACAAATATTAATATCAATAGGGGGGTGTGTGAAAAAAAACAAGACTTAAAGCAATTCATTATGTAGTCATTACATATTGATAAAAGGTTCAGTTCACTAGAAGTTACAGCAATTTAAATTTATATGCACCTAAAACATAGCTTTAACATATATAAAGAAAAAATGACAAACCATAAAAAGAATTTGCTAGTCATTGTAGTGAACCTTAGCATACCTGTCCCCACAGGCTGCCCCACAGTGGCCTTGACCAGCACCACTCCATAAAGGTCAAATAGTCAAGAATAAATAAGATATTAACAGTACAGTAAGTAATACTGATATAATTGATCTATATTGAACACTGCACCTAACATAGCTGTAGAACTCATGAAAACATTTACAAAATTTGATCACATTCTAGACCATAAAGAAAGCTCATCATCTCTCAAAAATTGGAATCATATAGACCACAAAGCAGTTAAGTTGAAATCAATAATTAAAAGATGTCTTTAAAAAAACTTGTCTTTATGGAATAAATGGAGACATACCATGTTCATGGATAAGAACACTAAGTATCTTAATTATGTTGAGGTACAAAAATGCAGTACAATTGCAATCAGAATCTTGACCGGTTGTTTTAAATATTTCTATGAAAGCACAAAGGCCAAGAATCACCAGTGTATTCATGAAGAGGATGTATGATAGGGAGGTTTGTCCTAGTGATAGGAAGACCTACAATAGGGTGGTCCTAACTGAGACAGTGTGGTTTGGGTGCAAGGATAGACCATAGGCAAGTGGATCCGACCAGAGAGTCTTGATCTGACCTGTATGGGTGAGGGAGCCTGGTCTGTGACAGATGCCAGGATGGATTTTTACAACATAAACTAAAAACCACTCCTTATGTATGAAGTACTCAACACAAGAGACAAATGTAGCACTTTTAGAAAAAAATATATAGTAGAGTATCTTTCTGTATACAGGTCAGGGAATGATTTCTTAAAATATAAACATATGCTATAAAGAAAATATTAATTTAACTACACTAAATTTAAAAATTCTGTTTCTCTAAAGACACCATAAGGAGAGTGGAGAAGAGATCCTTTCAGCAGATATAACTAAAATAGGATTAGTGTTTGAAATACATATGGAGTTCTTGTGAATCACCAAAATCAACCCAATAGAAAAATGGGCAAAAGACACAAGCAAGCATTTTTACAGAAAGGAGACATGAGCACATATCCAGCTGCCAAGGTGGTGCAATTCCTGCTAAGGGAGGTAGTTGTATGGTGTGTTTTGTGATAACTCTTGAGTTGTTTATTTATGGATACTTACATTTTAGTAATTGTCTGTATTTAGTATTTGTCTTCTGACACAACGTTTAGTGGAAACATCAAGCCACAGAGAACGATCTGTAATATGATACTTCCACTGTTCCCTTCCTCTCCCCTCCTCCCATACTCTTCCCCTCCTCATGATTTATAGGCACTGGTGGGAACTAGAAGTCTGATTTTTTTTATGACAGAAATATCTCTCAAAGTGGGAATTCCCCTTAGCACTTTGTCCTGCTCCCTCCTTTAAAAAATGTAGAAATTAAGTCCCAAAGAGGTGAAGTACTTGACTAAGGGCAGAGCCTAGAGGAGAGATTCCAGCTGACATCTGTCCATTAGCCCCTCACCAGGGGTGTTTATCTAGGCACCACGGTGGGTACTGGTTCAGCACTTCCTCAAGATGTCACTTTACACTCGTGGGTGAGTGAGGACGGGGATTTGTTTGCTGGTGTGGCCCTTGCTTCATAACAAGCAGCAAGTACATTACCGGGGGAATTGCTGAACTCAGGGTGTCAGAGTCCTGGGTGCGAGTGGAGCTGTGCCTGTAACACACGGTGGCTCTGGAGCAGAGCCTGCTTGATGCACCTCCAACTGCCAGGGAGGCAATGGAGAGACCTGGGGGCCTCCCCGGGCGGAGCCTGTGGACAGTGAGTGCGAAAACTGCTGGTAGTTCCATGACTCTGCCCCAATTAACCTGGACAGCACTTCACAGCCTGCCATTTACATGCGTGGGTTCCCCTACCTTACAAATGGAAGGGTGGCCCATGGACACCAGCTGGGCCTGTCTCCACAGAGCTGTCAGGGTTGTGGCCCTTCCAGAGCCCCATTCTTCCCACTGACAGACCAATGCACAGCTGTGCACTCTTGGGGATGCAGGGACATAGGAGAGGGCCTGTCTCATGGGAACATGCCAACCTGGCCATCAGGCACATGAACAGGTGACAGTGGTAAAGTAGGAGAACAGGAGCAGAGGGCAGTCTGTCAGGGCTTTTTAGGCTCCTTGCTGGCCTCCTTCTCCCCACACCACTGGGAAGCACTGGAGCCCCCAAGGGGCTGGTCACACACCAGGCCGCTATCCCTGTGCACTGTATCTGCATGGAAATCCCAGTCCTGGTCAGAGCCAGCATGCCCGGTCCTTGACGACTGCCTGCCCTGAGCCAGACTGAGCTGGCCTTCGCTCTCCAACTTCACATTTGTTGTCTCTAGAAATGGGGTTTTCTTAGCACCCTGGGAACTTGTAGTTACCTCCTTGTGAGGAAACCTTAGGCCTAGTATGAACTCTCCCGTGTGGGTGGATTCAGAGCACAGCACCCTCCAAATGTCCCTGTGACTCCATGTGACTTGCTGTACACAGGGCACAGCTGCACTGCCCCAGGTCCATCAAGTGGGAGTGGGGTTTGCAGGATCACGCCGGTGCAGTTAAGTCCCCAGGAGGCCGAGAGTGGTTTCGTGCACTCCTTAGCCCTCACACCCCAGGACGCCTTTGGGTGTTTGCTGTCTTCCTACAAGGTACTTTCTTGTCCCTGGAAAGAGGAGCCTTTGTTAGGCTGCCCAGCTGTGCAGCAGGCTCTCAGGCCCCTTTCCTGCAGGGTCCCTTGGCCTCTTAGCATCTCGCCTGAGGCACAGGGGGTGCAGCCAAGTCTCATTGCTTGTTCTGTGATAATGTCTCGCAGGCATGCTCTCATGGCACCTTTCTCAGGGGCTTTGATGTCTATCCATTCAGGCACTCTGTGCCTAGTGAGGTTAGATCACGGGGCATATGTGCAAGGCAGTAGGTAACCATCAGACCCAGCCCCTGCTTGGCCTTGACCAGCACCACTCCATTGATGGTGAACTCTTAAAACTGAATCTGACCCCAGGTCACCAGATCCCCTAACCTTCTCTCCGCAGGACCAATAACTGTGCTTGGGGTGGCCTCGTGGGGTCTGGAATGTGGCCAGTTGTTCCTGAGCAGTCCCACCCAAGTGCTGCAGGTCAGGGAGCACCCTAGAAGACAGGGAGACACCTGAGAGGTACAGGGCTGCTTTCTAGATGCACTTAGGATGTCCAGGAGGGAGGGAGGAAATTGGACAGCTCCATAATGGTAATGCTGCAGGAGCAGCCTAGGAAGATGGACCACCTGCACCCCAATGGCTCACACTGCCAAGAGTCTCCTTCAAAGGTGTGACCAGGAGGCCACATGCTGGTTGTGGCCCGGCTTCAGCTGAGGACCACGCGCCTCCTCACGCCAGGACCCTGACCTTTGGAAGCAGTAGGTGGCCAGGTTGACAGCCCAGCCCACCCTGTCCCCACAGGCTGCCCCACAGGGCTCAAGGACAAGGATGGAACAGGAGGCTCTGGGGTAGGCACCGTCTGGGGGCAGCAGTGATTCTCCATGCACTGGGAAGGGGCACTTGGCGTTTATCTTAGTGTTAGGAGAGCATGCCCGGCTCTAGGAGGCCAGCAGCAAACCCACTCATCCATGGCCCCAAGGTCTGGTCTGTATAGGTCCTGCGATATCAGAAACCCAAGTGCAGCCCTAACCGGTTTGGCTCAGTGGATAGAGCGTCGGCCTGCGGACTCAAGGGTCCCAGGTTCGATTCTTGTCAAGGGCATGTACCTTGGTTGCAGGCACATCCCCAGTAGGAGGGTGTGCAGGAGGCAGCTGATTGATGTTTCTCTCTCATCGATGTTTCTAACTCTCTATCCCTCTCCCTTCCTCTCTGTAAAAAATCAATAAAATATATCTTTTTAAAAAAGAAGAAGAAGAAACCCAAGTGCACAGTCTCTGTTTTCCTGAGACATTTTTGTGGAGCTGCAGGAGTCCAGATCCTACAACATGGGACAAATGTGGGCACCAGGTCAGATCTTCATGTCACCTGGGAACGCCAGCTCTGCTCCCTGAAAGCCCCACCTACTGGCCTCTGAGGGACTTTCAGAGGCCCCTGTTTTTGCCTCCTGATGAGGCCAGGGTCGGCTCTGGAAGCTGTGCTTGGAGCATTCGGGCTGGTCTTCCTGCTGGGAGAAGGCTGGGGGTTGAGGACAGTTCCTAGAATGTGTTAACCCACCCTCCAAGGCAGCTGGAGGCCTGGGCTCTATGTCCCAGTCAGGCTTGAGAGTGTCCAACCCCAACATCTCCAAAGTGGGGGGAGGATGCAGCCACCACTTTTGGCTCCCAAGTGTGGCCAAGTCTCATCACATTTATTTTTATCTTTTTTTATGTTTACTTTTCACTTAAAAAATGAGACTCAGATAAAATAACTAAATAAATTGCATTTCAGTGCTGCTTCCCCCAAATTCTAGTGGCTGAGGATGGGGACAGGTAGCCGCCTGCTCAGACACAGTGGGTGCAGGTACAGGGAGCCTCTGGGTGCTCTCACTTACACCCTCCACAGAACCTTCCAGCACTACATCCTATAATCTTAGAGTCAGGAGGTGGAGTATGAGGCAGGGCTGGGGCAGGGCAGGTCTGCAAAACTTTAAGAGGCCCAGCTTGGTGGCTCTCAGACCTTCCCTGTGAAACCCAGGGGCCCAGCAGCCTCCACACTGGTCTGCGGTCACTCTTCCACCCAGGCCCATGTGATTGGAATAGTCTTGCTGGTTCAGGCCAGAGCTACCAGGGAGCCAAAGAGAGGAAAGGAGCTCAATGCGTCTGCTTACAACAGTCCATTGGTTTTCCCAGGCCAAGTCCTTGAGTTCCGCTGCGTCTGCCATGTGTCCGCATGGCCTCTCTTTGTATCTATTTGTAGAGTTCTGTTACTGCCTTTTTTAATTTGGTGTGACTTGTACTCGATGACAATAACCTTCTTAGCTCTCATGTCCCTCCTACCCCCAGCAGTTGACCAAGCTCCACCAGTTGGCCATGCAGCAAACCCCCTTTCCTCCCCTCGGACAGACCAACCCCGCTTTCCCCGGTACGTACCCAGCTGCCCTTTCTGACCTCCTCTCTTCTCACCTGGGGACTTTCTCTTTCTGAACTGTCTTTATTCAGGGCAGCGACAGAGCAGGTACAGTTCTAGTTGTGAATGCCAAGGATGTGTTAACACATTGCAGTGTGCACGTTGCTGAGGGCCAGGCGGGAGACCTGTGTGTCCCCCAAGGTGGGTTAGTCACCTCACAGCTGGCCGTCTTGTGAAGGGACATCGGCCCCCTCCAGGATACAGGCCTATTCTGCGCTGCCCACAGGCATCGTGGGGGGCCCTTTCTGCTGATGCACCCATCCGGCCAGCCCTGGAGCCTGTTCTCTCCAGGAGTGGGGGCTCACTCAAACAAGCATATAGGGATGCTCTTCTGCAGGCCAGTGCACGTCCCAGGACTGGCACCCATCCAGGGCGGCACTGCCCTGCCCCTGGGATAAGCCAGTCCCCAGCCCAGGCCACAGTGGTCCTCAGCTCCCCTCTGGACACAGGGGCAGGGATGAGTTCCTTCTGATGACACACAGAGCATTGACTTGGCAGCTGTGGCCGGTGAGAGCCCACCAGGCATGCTGGTCTGCCACGCACCAGTCAGATTTTGAGCTTCCCTAGTTGAAGTGACCTTGCTTATCTCCTTGAGGGCAAAACATTAAAATCTGTTTCTTCTTTGCTCTCCAGGAGAAAAGCTGCCTTTACACTCCTCCGAAGAAGCTCAAAATCTGATGGGCCCGTCATCAGGTAAAATGAAGCACTCTAGTGGACAGTGGAGGCCTGGG
The DNA here is from genome assembly GCF_951640355.1 of Cnephaeus nilssonii. Lineage (NCBI taxonomy): Eukaryota > Metazoa > Chordata > Mammalia > Chiroptera > Vespertilionidae > Cnephaeus > Cnephaeus nilssonii. Next base: position 9,349,283 of record NC_137074.1, read on the forward strand.
CACGACCCGGGAGGAGGGGGCAGCCAGCGCCTCGGCAAAGGGAGGCCCGTGCCATGGAGCCAGAGCCCACACCAGAGTCACAGCCGCAGTTCCCAGCCTTTGCCTGGGTCACTCCTGGGAGTGTTGTGGTGGGTCATGGGCTCCAGCGGTGCTCAGAGCACGGCTGCCTGTCACCCAAAGTCCCTGAACATGGCAGAGTCACCATCTCTGTTGTCATTTTTCTTCCTAGTGGGGGCCTGCAGTGCAGACTTTACTGTGATGTGTGCCTTCCCCAAAGGTATTTCCTAGGAGGCAGGAGCACACTATCTTGGATGAGAGCACTCTGGGCACCCCTTCTGAATCTAATTAAAACTGTGCTGGGACACCACAGGGCAAGGCAGAGATTATACATCCCATTACCCAGTGCAAGGAGCAGTGCGGCCACTGGAAGCCTGTGGCCTGGCATAGTGGGTTTCCTATGGGGGGGGGGGTGCTGCCCGCTCTCCCATCCCCTTGAAATCCTGGGTCAGAGCAGAAGAACAAGTGTCTAGCTCTAAAGCAGTGATGGTGAACCTATGACACGCGTGTCAGCACTGACACGCGTAGCCATTTCTGATGTCACGCGGCCGCTGAGGCGGCCGCATGCCGAGGATGAAACATTTGCAAAATAATGTTTTTTCCTCAAAGTGACACACTACCCGAGTTATGCTCAGTTTTTTGGCGAAGTTTGACACACCAAGCTCAAAAGGTTGCCCATCACTGCTCTAAAGGGAAGACACAGGGGAAGAGCGTTTCCAGTGGTGTTGGCTGTCACCCCAGTGGTGTGTTCTGAGCCCCAGGGCATAGCTGAGGCTGGAGGAAGCCCCAAGACTTTCCCACAGTCTGCGACTGGGCCCAGCTGTGCCCACTGGGACTCACAGGTGTCTTGAGGCTGAGACACTGGCCTCGATGCCCCATGCACTAGTGATGGGTTCCATAAGTTAATGAATAATTTAATGAATGAAACTTAAAGAAAACATTTATAGAATATTTTGATTATGGAAGTGGATATCAGTCCTTACAAAGTTAATATCTGGGTGATACATGTGTGTCTGTATAGCCCTTAGCAGTTTATAACGTGATTTCCTATGCTTACCCAGCGAAGGGCTCCTGGAGATGACCTGGTGACCCCTAGGACCTGGCTTGCCCAGGAACTCAGCCCCCACCTTCCCCCATGGCCCCTCCCCTTCAGGCCTCAGGGATGGGGTTACTCACTCCTATCTGTGACGACCTCCTTCCCCAAGGCCTCAGGTGACCTGAAGTTCATGCACTCTCATGCACATAAGAACTTGCACACATTCACATGCACTCACATGTGTGTCCCCCATTACAGCAGGATAAGCAAGGTAGTCGTGAGAGGCAGTGGCTTGTTTGACAGGACCCTAAATGGCCGATGTCAGCATTGTTTCCAAAGCAGGCTCGGGCTTTGTTGGGGAAGCATTGTTCCTGTCCCAGAGTGGAGGTGTTACTTCAGGAGGGAGACACTCATGCCTGGGCACAGAGCCCTGACACAGGAATACAAGTTTTAAATGATGTGTTCTCACATTATTAGTTGAATTTTACTTTCCTCTTTTAAACAAATCTGATACCTTCCTCCCCTCGATCAAAATATACCAAGTTAAACAAATATGACTCGTGCCTTTATGTCCATCCCAGGCCAGGCTGTTAGGAGTTCTTGTGTAGGACTCAGGACTAAGGAAATCTCTTAAATGCATTTTAAATGTCATGATTTATGGAATGTGTATAGATGGTTAAACAACCAAATAATCATAGTGAAAATACCCTTATTAAAAGAAGACTAACAACAGAAACTATTGGTTTAGCTGCAAAAGAAAAATAACAGACAATTCAGGATGAATTGGTTCATGCAGCACCTGCCACCTGAGTGCCCATGCTCGGTGGGTCCCCAGGACAGTCCCGCCCTCACTGGGTCACTCATGGCAACAAAACAGATGGCCACAGTGCATCTGATTTTGGGGACACCAGTGCCGTAGAGGAGGAAGCAGGAAGAAGGGTGTGGGCTGTGAGAAGGTAGGAGGTGAGAGTGGGCACAGGCTAGCCCCAGGTCCGGGGTTGGAGAGCATGGAGCGCATCCTAGGGGCACAGAGAAGATGCTGGAACCCTTGGTGGGTTTGGAGTATTAAAAGCATCTGACCTGCGTTTTGTTGGGATCTCTCTGGGCCATATGGAGATTAGACTGAAAGGCAAGAGAAGAGGAAGCGACCAATGTGGGATGGGAAGAAGGCTCAGGTTGCAGAATATTCTGAAGGTACATGAGCCTGGTCTGTGTAGTTAGCTGTGGGTGGAGAGAAGCAGGGGAGCCAGGGGGCTTCAGGGTCTGGGCTGAGCTGCAGGACCCAAGATGCCGGGACCATGGGGGGAGAATAACAGGGTCTTAGCTGTGGACTTTGGGTTTGAGATGTCTCCTGAGAAGGAGATGGAAGGACTGGATACAGGGAGCCAGCCTGCCTTGGGCCTTTGTCCCCATGGTTCCCCTACCACAGTCCCTCCTTGTGTTTTGTTGTCAGATCTTGTCCTGAACTCTGAAGAGCTGTCTTGATTTGGCAGGTCCTAAGCTAAGATTTGTCAAGATAAAGATTGAGGCGTGGTGACAAATTAGGCCTGTGTCTTCATCTCCAACATAGGACACCCATGCAGTCTTCCAGTGGCCCGGCAGTCTATTTTAGAATCAATGATGCGCAGGCTGGAAGAACTGCCCACCGGGTCTTGAAGCAGGCTGTATAGTGGCTGTATAGGGTCAGAGGGCAATGAGAGACAGCTGACACCAGTGGGGCTATTCAGTCAGGGAGAGGGAGGAGCAGAGTGGACAGAGAACCCATGGAGGACAGGGACCAGGTCGCAGGGTTGTGCCCTGGGTACTCCATGCAGCCCCAAAGACATGGCCACATCCCGAGAGCTGCTTAGCATGGAGTTTCCTGCATGTCTGTGAAGGGCTTCGAGAGTTGTCCCTCCACATGATGTGCCCAAAATGAAAAAGTGAAACATCATTCTGCTGGGTTTTGTTTTCCTTGTTTTGAGAGAAGCTGGCACTCAGGAATTGCATTGCAGTTGAGCAAAGAGCTCACAGAGCCCTTGACCTCCAGCTGCACTGACCCTACCCCTTGGGCCAGCCCCTGGCCTGCCTGGGCCTAGCATGGACTGGGCACTGGGGTGTAATGTGAGCAGCCTTCCACCAGCCTAACCATGTACCCTTGGTGTGCCCAGGTCTGGATGCCAGCCCCCCGGCCAGCACTCACGAGCTCACCATTCCCAATGATGTGAGTATGCCTGAGCCCCCTTGACCTCACCTTATAACCTGCCCGTCCCTTCTCATGTTAAGCAGTTGAAGGTCCATAAAAGCCCCAGAGGTACTATATAAGAAAAGAACAAATAGGGCACTTCCGGGTTTACTTAGAATTTAGATGCCAGAGCCGGCAGGGAAGCCGAGGCCCCGCTGACCCCATGTGAAGGCACTGCCCTGCTTCAGGGTTGGCCCTTGAAGAATGGTGGCCCAGGGACGCTCTGGAGTGGCCCTGTCCCATGCTCCCTCGGTCTCTGGAGGGTTTGGGGTTCTCTGGGAGTCTGCAGGATATGGGGATGTTACAGGTTTGTCTGGATTCCTGGATCTGGCATCCACCTGCCTGGACTCTGAAGAGGTGGCCTTTTGAGCTCCCGTCACACTCAGTCCTCCCACATCATCCTCTGAATCCTTGGATCATATAAGAATGTTGACGTGGATCCCCAACCTAGGATACCAGGGCGGATATGGGGCATGTGTACTGGAGGGGCAGCTGCCCTGAACAACACAGAGAGGCTGCTATGTGGGGGACTTGGACTTTCTTGCCCTAGGACCACAGCCCTCAGTAACCTTTACTGCTCTGCCCTTCTCACCAGCCTGGCAGGAAATCCTGCCTCTTCCCTTCTGTAGATGACCCACAGGAAGGAGATGGGCAGCTGGACAGGAGAGCCCTCCAGAAGAGACCACTCTCGTCAGGGACCCTGTGCAGCTGCAGGCCAGACTCCTGCACGGGGTGATGTGGTTCTGCATTCTCATGCAGAGCCAGTTTCTGCTTTCAAGGACTCCAGACATGTCCTCCCACTGTGGCTGGTCCTCGAGCAGCGACTCTGGGCAGCCTGCCAAGTCTTTTCACCCACACGATACGTGCAAGTCGCTACTCTCCTGTGGGCTCCCCGCTTTGTAGACTTTCCTTAAACCCCCTTTTCACCAACCAGGTATCCTGCTCTGATCTGGGCCTTTGTTTTAAAACTGAAATGAACCTAACAAGCAAGGAGATACGCTTGTTTGGAGAGCTGACGTGCCTGTTTCCTGGGTCCCCTCCCAGTGCACGGCTGCCATCCTCCTGCTGGGGGAGCTCCTCGGAAGGAGGCCGCCTTCTGGGCCCAGTGTGCCCTGCAGAGCCCACTCCTTGGCCCTTCCTCGCAAAGGATCTCATGCAGGAGATGTGTGGCCCCAGGACCTCCTGCCACCTGGAAAGAAAAGAACAAGTAGAACGTGTATCTGTTGGGACACTTGCCTATCATCTTGTCAATCTCTGTCTCTTGGTCAAAATTAGATTAGACAAAGGAGAATTGCCGACACCTACATGTCACCACGACGTACCTGCAAAAAGGAACACTGGACAGTGCAATAAATGTGATGCCCTAAATGACACACAGGGTCCACAACATGGCCAGCCCGCCCTTGTGGCCGTGGGGACCCAGGCTGGGTCAGGGCTAAGAGCCCTGCAAGGAGCTGCTCCCAGCAGCTGGCAGCCTTGGGCTCCATCTCTGATGTTCACCACTGTGCCCTCACTGCCTGTTGCACAGCTTGCCTCACTCTTGTCACTGTGCCTGTGGGGACCCCACGCTTGGGCCCCTTCTGCTGGGACGGGGAACCTAAGGGCTCACACAGGCAGCTGAAAGAAGTGTGCTAGGGTAGTTGTGCTCCCGTGGTTCCTGTGGGGTTTGGCTTGGAAATCTGGTTAGGAGGGGGCTGCATTATCTGAGAGTACCTCTGTAATCTTTCTTTAAATGTCCAATGGAGGCATGAAAGGCTTAGAAGAGAGCTGGTCTCTGGACTGAATGTCCAGGGGGCCCGGAGAGCCAGAGAAGCGTGTGAAAGGGCAGTCCAGGGCAGAGCTGATGTGGGCCTTGCATTCCTGTCCAGATTAGAGAAGCCTGTGACTTGTCACATCCCCCTGTAGCTACTTAGAGGAGCCTTATGCTCAGCCGGCGTCAATGTTGGGGGCTGCGCTGACAGCTGTGGTTTCTCATTGGCACTCAGACTGCATGGTTTTATCTGGAAGAGAGATGTTCCATGTCAGGGGTGAGGAACAGCTCAGGAGGTGTGAAGTCTCAGAGGGAAGATGCCCTGAGGGCAGGGAAGAAGAGAGGTGTGGGTGTGAATGTTTTCAGTAAGAAAACGGGAAGACAAACATGTTTAAGAGAATGTAGGGAGGGCACACAGAGGAAATCTACCTCAGATGGCATTTACTGGAACAGAAACAGGCAGGCTGGGCAGGGCCACTCACACTGAAGTGCAAAGGAAGTGGACTTCCACACGTTCCGTTTCTAGTGGCCGAGGAAGGTGTGAGGACAGTGGGAGGACATACCAAGTCAGGGCGGGAAGCTCAGGCGGGCCTTCCCAAGTGGAGTGCCAGCATCGGCATCTTCAGGGAACTTAGCTGGCCCCACATTCTTCCTCCAGTGCTGCTGCCCCCACGCTGCCAGTCAGCTGTCTTGACTGGCCCTGTCAGAAAGGAGCCCTCAAGATTTCTCTGCCAGTGGGAGGGTGCCAGGGAAGAGCGAGTCAAGGATTTCAGGCTGGTACCTGTGGAAGTCACTCTCCCTGACCTCAGGGCCAGGTACAAAGGAGTAAGGGGTGCAGCCGGTGAGATGTGAGCAGAGCCTGGGCCCGGTAGGTGGGACCAGGAGTGTGTGAGCAGAGCCTGGAGAGATGTGAGTGGAGTTGGGGGGACTTGGGCAGGAGGTGGAGGAAGCTGAACAGCTTGGTGAAGTTTGTCTGGACAATTGGAGAAACTGTGTTAAGGTCTAGTGAGGCAGCTGGTCTAACCTAGGAGAGGAACAGAGATGGCCTTACAGATGAGCTGAACTGAGACGCTGGAAGTCACATCAGGGACAAGAGCTAGTTGAGGTGCACCTGTGTCCCCAGTGAGCTGTTGTCATCTCACAGGTTCAGAGTCACTTCACTCATTTGGAAATGGATTTCCTCCAGCTCTGCACCTGCTGCTGCTGACACAAGAACAGGAAGTGCTGACACACCGTCCAGGCTGCTACATGAGAGGTGGATAGGAAACCAACTGCCCAGGCCCCACTTGTCTGGTCTCTTCTTTCTCTGCTCATGCTCAGAGCTCTCATCGGCTGCCCCCATGTGAATGAAGAGACTCAGTTCTGTCCATGGGCTTGGACTGCCATGCACAGCAGGGACCTCAGGCTGCAATCTGGCCCCATGTGTGGCTGTCCTGTGTCTTGAGGAGGCCCTGGCTCTTGTCCCTCTGACTGTTTCATTCCCGAGGACTGTCTACTCCTTCAGAGGCCACCGTATCCATCCTTATACAGAGATTACAGGATGGGAAGAAAAGGGAACACTTGACATGTCCTCCGAATTTCACCCAAGTTTATCAAAAGAAATTTCAGGCAGCAGTGAGCTTTACTCTGGCTTCAAACAAACATCCCACTACCCTGAGAACCCAGCCCAGAAGGTACCAGCATGGCCCTAGCCTTGGTGCTGGCACTTGGCCTCTGGGCTTCCAAAGGACATTGGGCAAGTGGCAACCACGAAACTCTCTGGTCTCCTGATTTGTCAGAATGGCTCACAAATAGGGCACCAAGCAGAGCCCTGGTGCCCACAGCTCCCATCCCTCCCACAGGAAGACAGTGTCTCTTCCTCCTGGAAGCAAGGAGCTGGTGGTGTGGGGTGGAGACCAAGACTGGGCCATCCCCACAAGCTTCCCCCAGGGCTCTGCACACTCTGCTCAGGGCTGCCATGGGCTCTTCTCTAAGAAATTCCTCTGTCCTTTTTTCTAGCTAATAGGCTGTATAATTGGACGCCAAGGGACCAAAATCAATGAAATTCGACAGATGTCTGGAGCTCAGATAAAAATTGCCAATGCCACAGAAGGGTCATCAGAGCGCCAGATCACCATCACAGGGACCCCAGCCAACATCAGCCTTGCTCAGTACCTCATCAATGCCAGGTGAGTGTTGCTCAGTGGCTAGGACTCTCAGAGACTGGCTAGCCCTGGGTGTGGAATGTGCCTCCTTCGGGGCTTCTCTTCCCTGCCTGGGCCTAGGCATGGAAGATGCTGGAGTCTCCACACACACATGAGGCCTTTTTCACTTGGCCTTTCACCCTAAAGGATCTTCAGTGAGGGGCTAGGTGGTTAGAGGCAAGAGTATTTTCAGGAAGGCAGTGACTATGCCATCCAGGGCCTGGGGTCAGCCACACACCCAGGTTATTTGAAATTTAGCATAAAGGGTGTGTAGTTTCAGAGAAGTGTTACTACTAAATCACTCTGCTCTCACATGTCATGTGATTGTAAAGACCTCCCAACCCAGACATTTGCAGAGAAGTGCATGAGGGAACTCTGCGAGGGTTCAAAGTTACACATGGTGGGAGGTGAGATCCTGTGACCTGGCCAGGGCACATGGTGAGGAGCCCAGAGCAGTGACAACTCTCCTGGCCATGCCTGGGCCACTCACCTGGCACATTGGAAAACACAGTGTGACCACACCCAGGGAGATGGGACCTCTCCACCTTGGTCCAGACCCTCCTTCCTACCCCACAATATTGAAGGGGCTGGAGGGATGCCCAGGGGGACAGGGAGGCAGCCCCTGTGGGCAGTGTGACTCCAATGCCCCTCGCTGAGTGGTTGCTGTGGAAATGGTTGTGGTGGCCTAAGATTGTCCAGGTGGTTCTCATCGTGCCCCTGATGTGATGACAAGCACAGGGACCCCTGGTGGGTCCTTCTCCCTCTGATGGGCTTTGGTCTCCAGCTCAAGGCTACTGAGCAGCGACCTGAGACTGACTGTCCCAATAAGGAGGGAGATAGATGCCAAGGCTGTGAGGATGCCACAGGGCAATACATTTCCTGTCTAACCTCATTTTGTGAGAACGCTGTAACCTGTCTCCCTGTGCCTCTCTCTCTTCTAGGCTGACGTCTGAGGTCACTGGGATGGGTGCGCTCTAATCCTGCCCAGCATCTTCCACACTGCGAACCCTGGCGTCCACGTGGCTCGCACGCTCTGTACAGACAGCCCACCCTGTGTCACAAATACAAATAGAGGTTTTCTTTACTAACAAAATGGTCTATAGAGGTACACATGCCAACAAAGCAAGTCTATATCTACAGCTGTCTGTGAGCTCCAGGCCTGTCCCTGACTGTGCATTCAGTAACTTCTGCTCCAGTCTTCTCACGTGTCCGCATGCAGCGCTTATTATGTTCAGTGTTGGGGGCATTCCCATCTGTGACATTTTAGAAATATCGCTCCTTAGTGTCAGTGTAACTGTTTTAAGAGTTGGTTTAACATTTTGACAGCACTTCCTATCAGTCATCCTCTCCTTATCCATCTAGACCTGTGGCTGCCCCTCTCTCACCGGGCCCCACCTGCTGACTTTGTTTCCCCTCGTACCCTTGCTTGTCTTGGTCCACGTGTCCATGCAGGTCTTGTGCAGGTCTCAGGCTGTACCCTTTCCCTTATTCCGAGGGAAGGAAAGCAGGTGCCGGGACCTGACCTGAGAAGTGGGATGATGGAGGTGCTAGGCTCTGACTTAGAGATTTTATGTGTGGGGAGGCCACACATGGGCCTTGGGCAGCTTCCGGGGTGGCTGGAGGATTTGGACTGGCCAGGAAGTGCCAGTGCACCATGTCGGAGTTCAATAAATGTCGTGGGCTGCCCCCACTGGCTCTGGCTCCTGTATGTGCCCCTCGCTCAGACCTTCCTTCCCCCACCCCTTGCACACACGTGCTCACGCGCTTGGTCACACACTCATCAGACCTGGCTCTGCAGCCACCTGCTGTCTAGAGAAGCTAATTCATTCTCAAATTAATACTTTGTCCCCTCTCTCCCAACCCTTTCTTAAATGTTTGGCTTGCACAGGTCTTTCTAGTTTTACTTTTGCAGAACTGCTTAAAATGATAATAATGAAAACTCCATTCTTGCCCTGGCTACAAAGTACAGTTTCTAACGTGTGGAAACAGCCTCTCTCACTGCCTCCGTGGGCGTGGGAGGTCAGGCCCCACATGGTGACCCCAGCCACTTCCAGCATGTACATCTCACTCTTTCACAAAACTGTCTGCTTGCTCACTTGTGCTCACCTCAGTGAGCCCTTGGCCCCTTCTAGACGCTAAAGTCCTGGTTGGGACACAGGCCCCTGGCAGAGGGAGACTCATGGGCAGGCAGAGCCATCTCTCCCAGAACCCATCAAGCATGCAGTGGCTGGGATAGTCTATCCCCCACACCTGCCTCTCAGCAGGAGCCCCCTTTCTGTCTGCCCAAACTCCCACCAGACCTCAGGTGCTCGCCCTGTATGCCTAGGCCTCTGGGACATGCTCCCATCACCACCCAGGAGTCGCCTGGTCAAGGTTAGGAGCACAGCATAGCAGCGCCTGGTCACTGCACACCGGACAGTTTAAAGCCATGCGATTCACAGGACATGTTGGCTACATACCAGCCACCACTTGGGGCCTGAGAGGTGGCAAGGATGTGGTGGACACAGGTCTTCCTCTGAGCACCCCCATCAGCATGAGGGCAGCGGGTGGCCAGTAGACAAGGTAAGTGCCTTAGAAAGCAATAGATGCCTGTGATGAGAAAGACCCAGTGATGAGGAGGGCGTCAGAAGTGCAAGGTTAAATGTGTGGCAAGGTGGGCCCAAGAAGCTGCAGCCCACGTGGGCCCGGATTGAGACTAGCAGACGGAGGGGCAGCTGGAGCCAGGGTATTGCACCTGAGCTGGTGCAGGTAACACGAGGACAGGGTACAGGCTCTGAAGGCTGCAGGCACTGCCGAAAGGTGGGGCCAGGACAGGGAGCATGAGTTCTGGAGGCATTTTGAAGGAAGAACCAACAGGATTCCTAACATAAGATGTGGGCTGTGAAAGAAAGGGCCTCAGTGGGCAAAAGGCTCTTAATCTAAGCTCTGGAGAGGTTTGGCAAGGTCTGGGTCAGGCTGAGGTTGAGATATGCCAGCCCACCATGGAGATGGGAGCTCTGAGGTATGATGAGCCTGTTGGGTGGCAGCAGGAGTCCAGGAGCATTTTGGGGAGATCTAAGGGGGCTCCACGCAGTACACCCAGTAGGAGTCAGCACAGGAGGCTGTGTCCAGATGGGATGACCCTGTGCCAGGTAGGTCACCTGCCTCACATGATGTCCAGCACCCTGAGGAACTGGGCCCCCAGACCACAGTGAGGAGGTGTTGTCAGAGTAGGCTCATCCTTGAGAGTCTACATATAAAACTGCTATGAACATTCATGTACCAGGCTGTGTGAACATAGTATTCCATTTCTTGTGGGCAGACACCTAGGAGTGAAATGGCTGGATCATTTGATAGGTGTATGTTTAACTTTTTAAGAAACTTCTCACCTGTTTTCTACAGTGGTTGTACCATCCTCCATTCCCCTCACGTGTGTGAGTGCCCGTTCCCCCATGCCCTCAGCAACATCTGCTAGCTCAGTCTCTAATTCTAGCCATCTCAGTAGGTGTGAAATGGCATCTCCTTGTTTTAATTTGCATTTCCTGTGACTAATGATGTTAGCCATTTTCTCATGTACTTATTTGCCATCGTATCTTCTTTGTTGAAGTGTTTGTTCAAATCTTTTGCCAATTTTAAAATTTGGTTTCCTTATTGAGTGTTCTTTATATATTCTGGATATGAGTCCTAAGGTACCTCTTTTGCAGATATTTTATTCCAGTCTGTAGCTTGTCTTTTCATTCTCTTGATGTCTTTTGAAGAACAGAAGTTTTTAATTTTGATGAAGTCCCAATTATCAATTTGTTCTTTTATGGGTTGTGCTTTTAGTGCCATATTTAAAAAATCTTTGACTAACCCAAGATCACAAAGATTTTCTCATATGTTTTCTTCTAGAAGTTTTGTCATTTTATTCCCCTTCTGAATTGCCTTTGCACCTTTATAAAAAAAAAATCAGTTCTCCATATATGTGTGGGTTTATTTCGGAACTCTCTTTTTCTATGCTATTGATCTATTTGTCTGTCTTTATGCCAGTACCACACTGTCTTAATCACTGTAGCTATGTAAATCTTGAAATCAGGCAACATTGGTTTTGGTTTGGTTTGGTTTTTTCAAAATTGTTTCGACTATTACTCTAGGTCTTTTTTGTATTTTCATATAAATTTTAGAAACAGCTGGTACTTTCCCACAATAAAAGCCTGCTGGAGTTTGGGTTGAGATGGTGTGGACCTATCGATGAATTCAATTATAATTGACAGCTTTAATGATATGAAGTCATTTGACACATGAACAGGTATATCTCTCCATTTATTTATATCTTAATTTCTTTCAGCAACATTTGTAGTTTTCAGTATACAGGCTTACAAATATTGTGTCAGACTTATCCTGAAATATTTCATATTTTCTATAACTGTTTAAAATTTTTAACTTTAGTTTACAATTGTTCATTGTCAGTATATAGAAATACGATTGATTTGTGTATCTTAATCTTGTATCTTACAACCTGTGCAACTCACTATAATTATGGATTTATCTATTTTTGTTAGGAATATAAATGTTTAGTGTTGTTATGTCCTCTACTGACTCCTTGATTATTATGAAGTTGCCTCCTTTGCCTCTAATATTCTTTTCTCTGATATCCACTTTGATATTAACACAGCCACTATAGATTTCCTTATATTAGTGTTAGCATGGTATATTTTTTTCACCCTTTTAATTTTAACCTAGTTGGTTTTTATATTTAAAATTGTCTTTTTAATCCAATCTGATCATCTCTTTCCATTGGAATATTTAGACCATTTACATTCAGTGTGATTATTGATATATGTAAATTTAAATCTACCACATAGCTCTTTGTCCTACATATTCTTTGTTACCTTTTTCTTCATTTTCTGACTTTGTTTCTGGACTCTCCTAACATTTTTATGATTCCATTAGATCCTTTGTTGGTTTATTAGCTATAACTCTTTATTTTGTTATTTTTGATTTAGGGTTTGTAAACTTCTCACAATCTACCTTCAAGTGATATATCACTTCACACATCCTATATAATAAAGAGGTGATATGCAAATTGACCATCACGCCCTCACAAGATGGCTGCCTACAACCAGGCTGGCAGGGGGGTTAGTGAGGGACGACCAAACGACTGAACAAGCAGGCTGCATGGGGCAACCAGGCCAGCAGGGGGGTTAGTGAGAGACGACCAAATGACTGAACAAGCAGGCTGCGTGGAGCGACCAGACAGGCAGGGGGGTTAGTGAGGGATGACCAAACAACTGAACAAGCAGGCTGCATGGGGCAACCAGGCCAGCAGGGGGGGGGGGGCTAGTGCGGGACAACCAAATAACTGAACAAGCAGGCTGCATGGGGCAACCAGGCTGGCGGGGGGGGGGGGGGGGAGGGTAGTGCGGGATAACCAAACGACTGAACAAGCAGGCTGCATGGGGCAACCAGGCCAGCAGGGGGGTTAGTGAGGGACAACCAGACGATTGAACAGCAGGCTGTGTGGGGTGACCAGGCCAGCGGGGGGCTGTGAGGGGCAACCAGGCCAGCAGGGGGTGCAGTTGGGGGTGACCAGGCCGAAGGGTGGGGGCAGTAAGAGACGACCAGGCCAGCAGGGGGGCAGTTAAGGGCGACCAGGCCAGTGGGGGGGAGGGCAGTTAGGAGCAACCAGGCCAGCAGGGAGGGGGCAGTTGGGGGCAACCTGGCCAGCAGCGGGGCGGGGGGGCAGTTAGGGGCGATCAGGCCGGCATGCAGAGGCAGTGAGGGGCAATCAGGCTGGCGGGGGGGGGGGGGGGGGGCGCAGTTAGGGGCGACCAGGCAGGCAGGCAGGTGAGCGATTAGGAGCCAGCGGTTCAGGATTATGAGAGGGATGTCCGACTGCTGGTTTAGGTCCGATCTCCCTAAACCGGCAGTCAGACATCCCCCAAGGGGTCCCGGATTGGAGAGGGTGCAGGCTAGGCTGAGGGCCCCACCCATGCATGAATTTTGTGCACCAGGCCTCTAGTATATCTATGAGAACCTTCACCTCTCCCCTCCTGGCTTTTTATACTGTTGTCTTACATTTTACTTATACATATATGTTATAAACTCCACATTACGTTGTTATTTTTGTGTAAAAATTCATCTCATATTTTAAAAAGATTTACATACAAAATAATCTTATATATTTACCCATATAGTTACCATTTTCAGTGCTTTTCACATCTTTATATAAATCTAGATTTCTGCCTAGTATTCTTTTCCTTCTGCATGAAGAAAATATTGACCGTTTCTTATAGTGCTGCTCTGCTGGTGAGGAATTCTTTCAGGAATATATGTGTGAAAAAACCTTTACTTTTGCTCTTGAAAGAATTTTTGCTGGGTTTAGAATTCTATTGTGACAGGTTTGTTTGGGTTTTGTTTTGTTTGTTTAACACTTTAAAGGTGTTGCTCCACTGTATTGTTTCCAACAAGAAGTCTGCAGTTATCTCATCTTTGTTTTTCTATGTAGAATATGTCTTTTTTACTCGCTGCTTTTTTTTAAAAGTTTTTATTGTTGAAAGTATTACTTGTGGAATATAATGAACAACATAAACTGATGAACAAAAACATATCCAGAGACATAGAATCATCTAGCAGACCATTTACTCACTGCTTTTAAGATCTTTCTCTTTATTGCTGGTTTTGTCATTCAGTTATGGTGTGCCTTGGTATAATTTCTCATGTGTCTCATGCTTGTGATTTCTTGAACTACTGGGACCTACATGGATTGATAGTTTTCATCAAGTTGAGGATTTTTTCAGTGATTATTTCTTAAAATATGCTTTCTGCTCCCAACCCCATGCCTTTCTATCCTTTATGGCAGGGGTCCTCAAACTTTTTAAACAGGGGGCCAGTTCACTGTCCCTCAGACTGTTGGAGGGCCAGACTATAGTTTAAAAAAAAAAAACTATGAACAAATTCCTATTTGTTCATAGTTTTTTTTTTTTAAACTATAGTTTAAAAAAAAACTATAGTTTAAAAAACTGCACACTGCACATATCTTATTTTGAAGTAAAAAAACAAAACCCCATGTGGCAAAAACACCCCCATGTGGCCCGCGGGCCATAGTTTGAGGACACCTGCTTTATGGTCTCCAATTATACATATACTAGCAGCTCGTTTGCACGAAGATTTGTGCAATAGACCTTCATTCACCTGGCTGCCTGCACTAGTTTTCTGCCAGCACCGGGGACCCAGGCCTTGGCTGTGGCCACCACCTTCTGCCTTCTTTCAGGGTCGGGGCTTGGCCCCGGGCGGTGGCCTTGGGCTCGGCTGCACCCAGCGTCCCTGCTACGGATCGCAGGAGCCGACCCCCGGTGGTTGCCTGCGATCCATTCAGGCTCCCCGCTGGTGCCCAAGGCCGGGAAAGCCTCCGCCCGAGGCTTTCCCAGTCTTGGGCTTGGCCGCACCCCAGCGTCCCTGCGACGGTTTCCTGGTGGGCGTGGCTTGTGGGTGTAGCGAAGGTACGGTCAATTTGCATATTACTCTATTATTATGTAGGATCAGGCCATTTAAAGTTGTCTCACACCTCACTGCTGTTATTTTTATTTTTTAAATTCTTTTTTCTCTGAGAGTTTTAAAAATACCAGTTGATACTTTTATTGGAAGTTTATTAAATTTATTAACTTAGGAAGCATTGACAGCTTTATGTGTTGAGTCTACATTTCCAAGAACATGGCCTATCTTTCACTTGTTTCTTGTGCTTCTTTTTTTTCTTCATAGAGATTGCACATATTTCTTGTTAATTGTATTCCTAGACATTTTTTTTTGTTTTGTTGCTGTTGTAATGGGGTCTTTTATTTCATTATATGTTTTACCTGATTACTGCTTGTCCTGTATATCAATTTCATATCCTGCCACCTTGCTTGATTTATCATTTGTAGTTGTTTTTCAAGTGATTCTCATGGATTTTCCTAGTATAGACTGTATCATCTATAGCTCTGGGGGGAGGCTGCCAGGATTCCATCCCAGCTTTGCCACATACTGGCTGTGTGAAGCCATTTGACCTCTATGTTTCAGTTTCCTCTTCTGTAAAATGTGATATCGCAATACCTCCCAGGTAGGATTTGGGTTAGGATCAAGTAAATTACACATAAAGCACTTAAGACAATGACTGACACAAGCATATGTTGTGTTCAATATTGTTCAATGAAATACATAGTTCCAATGGTCAGCAAGTAGTGTGGGTTTTAGCTACCGCGTTTCAATTTTTATATCTCTAATTTGCTTCTCTTTCCTGATTTCATTGACTCCAGTACAACAGCACATTCTAGTGGAGGACATGGGTGGTCTTCACCTTAGCAGGAATGCTTCTGCTGTTTCCCCCGAACATGATGCTGGCCTGTGGACTGAGACAGGGGTGTTGTTGTTGTATATAGTTTTAAAGTATCTGTTCTTGTTTTATTGGGAGTCTTACTGTAATCAGTAATAGCGCTTATATTTTGGCAAATGCTTTTTGTTAATCTATAAATACGATCTTCTGATTAACATATTGAATTCTACTAATAGATTTTCTAATAATGAACAGTCTTTGTTAGAGCTTAGTTATTATGTTCTTTTCTTTTTGATGTACTGCCTGTCTTTGTTCTCCAATATTTTATTTGGGATTTTTGGACTGATATTCGTAAGTAAAGTGGCTCTGTGCTTTCCTTTTATATTTAGCCTTTGTTAGCTCCAGTAATAGAAGGCTCCCAGCTCCCAGGGCAGCCCTGCCATCATGAGTCTTCCTGTCTTCCTTACAATTTAGGAATTTCTCTGGCTTCTATTTTTTTTACTATAATTAAGAGATGGTGTCCATCTGTTGATAAATATGCCTCCAGGAGTCGTGTGTGTGTGTGAAATTTAAAGGTGGTCATTGAAAGAAAGGTTTTCTTCTGGCTAATTGTGATTTGGAAAAAAAAAAGGAAATCTTTCAAATTGCACACTTGAAAATAGGAGTTTATACAGGTTTTGAAAGCACTGGTGAAATTTAAATAAACAATAAAGTCATTGGTCTTTCCATGCCATTTGAAATTAAGAAAAAATTATCCTAAATTTGTAAGAGCCAATGAAGTTGAATACAAATGGCAGTCTGGTCAGCTGCTAGTCAATATGGTAACCAAAACCAACAGCTCCGACTGTGCTTCCTGCCCCATGGGCCCCCAGGTTTCCTGCCATGCCTCTCCTTGTGGGTGTTGTGTCTCAGGCTATCCCCCATACTTCTCCATCCAGGGAAGGTGGAAGAGCAGGTGTCCAGATCATAGCTGCAACGGAAGAAGCTTCCTGCTCAGCGCCTTGCAGTACAG
This sequence comes from Cnephaeus nilssonii, assembly GCF_951640355.1. Classification (NCBI taxonomy): domain Eukaryota; kingdom Metazoa; phylum Chordata; class Mammalia; order Chiroptera; family Vespertilionidae; genus Cnephaeus; species Cnephaeus nilssonii. The sequence goes on from NC_137074.1 coordinate 9,365,814, forward strand.
TACAAAGGACAGAAGCAAGACTGAGCAAAATACATTCTTGGTTTAGTTTATAGAACTTTCCAAACAGATGCAGAGCCTATTAACAAGGAGCGCATCCATCCAGCTTGGAAGGAGCGATTGGAAAATACTGTTGCATTCTCTTGGCTTAGGAATTGAGAATTTAATTTCAGTCCCAGATGTTAAGATCTGTCTAGAGTTTATTTTCCCCACAGCATTTAAAAATATATACCTTTATTATAAATAAAAGATATGGAAAATTTGAAAAATTGTATAATGTTTGCCAGGGTTCTGCCTTTGTCTCTGAATATCTGCAGACATCTTGACACTGCTCCCCTGATGGGTCAGAGTGGATCTCCTTTTCTGAGGACAAGAGAACTTTCTTACAGAAACATGGAATCATCACAGCTAACAAATAGTTTCTAGTCTATGTTCAACTTCACCTAGTTATCCCAAGGACGCCATGTATAGCTGTAATTTTCTGAAATGGGGTCTACCGAGGTTCATACATCGCATTATTTTTATGTCTATTTACTCCCTTTTAAAACAGCTTTCCCAGCTTTTCCTCCCAGGACGTGGACTTTTTACATTTTTATTTTAGCTTACGTACTCTGAAATTCAGTCTTCATGATGTTCAGTTCTGTGAGTTTGGACAAAGCCACCACCCTCAGATTTAAGTCAGTTCCATTAGCCCCATAAAATGTCCTCATGCTGCCCCCTCTAGTCCAACCCTCCTCCTAATCTTAGTCCACAGCAACCACAAATCTGTTTTCTGTCTCTACAGTTTCATCTTTGCCAAAAAGTCATTTAGATGGAATCATACAACATGTAACTGTAGGCACAGAAACATTTTCTCTTTTCCCTTCTAGGTTCTTTGGCTGGTCTAATAGTTAAATTGACATAAAAATATGAGACCAAAGACAGCCAGGCAGCTGAGGTCTATAGCCATCCATACGTTAGGAGAAAGGGGTATCTGTGGCTTCAGAGGGGAGGAGGGTAAGTCATAGGACGAGAAGAGCAGATGTTTGGTAATCACATGTCTGCCCTGCCATGCAGGTGAGTCTTTCACATGAGAAAGTTAGCTCTCCTCCTCCTGGTACAGGCCCCCTATCAATTCTTCTAGGGAGTTAGGGGGAGAGGTGAAGTTTTTTCTGGAATTGGCTGGGTCTTGATTGCCTTCTACTCACAACAGCCCACACACAAAGTGGCACATCTTGGCTGCTCCCTGCCTTGACCTTTGAGGCTGGTTTCTTTCTCTCCTGATACTTTTGAGATTCATCCAAGTTATTGTGCCTCTCAGTCATCCGCTCTTCTCCTTCTGGGGCATATTCATAGCACAGTTGGTTCAGCACTCACCCCTGAAGGACATTTGGGTTGCTTCTAGCTTTAGGCTGCATAATAACGTTGCTGTGAACATCGTATACAGGTTTTCTGTGTACATAAGTTTTCATTTCTTTAGGAGAAATGCCCAGGAGTGCGATGTCTGAGTTGTGGTAAGTATAATGTAATTTTAAAAGAAATTGGCAGACCAATCTTCAGAGCGCTGTGCTATTTCACATTCCTACCGCTGTAAAGCGAGCTCCAGCCCGCGGTGTGCTCACTTGCCGGTTTTGTGTTTAGCTATTCTGATAGATACACATGATATCTTACTGCAGTTTTCATGTTATTTCCCCAACCCCTGGAGGACATTAGTAAATGATGACATCTTGTCCTGTGCTTATTTTTCATATACATATCTTCTTTGGTGAAGTGCGTATTAGAATATTTTTGCCCATTTTTATTGGGTTGTTTATTTTCTAATTGCTGAGTTTTAAGAGTTCTTTCTGTATTCTGCATATAAGCTCTTTGTTAGAAATGTGATTTGCAAGTCTTTTTCTGACTATTTACTTTTGAGTTCTAAAATTTCCATCAGGTTCTCTTTATAATTTTTTTCTCTGCTGAGAATTTCCATCTTTCCACTCATTTCCAGTATTCACTTGAACCTGATGGAAGATAGTCTTCACTGTGGGGTTAACCAGCATCCGGGTTGACTGGGGTTTCACCTGCTCATTGTCTCTTCAGGGTTGCTCATATTTGCCTGATTCTCTAATTGTTGAGTCGTTTGGACTGTGTCTGGACATTGGATTATGTTTGAGTGTCTGGGCCTATAAAGGCCTCTGGGGAATGTTGGATCTGCTGCTGTTCTTAGCAGACAGTCAACCAGGTTAGGTTCAGACCTACTGTGTGTAGTGGTCCTAACTCAGTTCAGTTTTCAAAGCCTGTGCTCTGCTATTTGAGTCTTCCCAGCAAATGTGCAACTCGGGGGTCGGTCCAGAACTTCAGTTCATAGGTTTATTCATTAGTTCTATTATTTTTCTGCTTCCGTCACTCATGTTCAATTTATTAATTCCTTCTGATATTGTTTTAAAATTTGTTTTCTTATCACATTAAAACCCAATGTTGGTGATATCCATTTGTTTTCTCCTTTAGTAATGTAGCTTTCTTAGGATGTGCATTTTCTGCTATTTTAATACATCCTATGGCTGCAGTGCTCACTCTCAGGGGCTTTCTTTCTTTTTAGAACCAGTGACTGTTGAAAAGTTTAGGTGGGCGGGGGCGGGGGAACTTTCCTGGTCACATTCTTTCCCCTATTTCATTACTATTGCTTTTGAAAAGTTTTGCACTTCAACTACAGAATGTGGTCTCTAAGTGTACTGAGGTTTTCTTTGTCTCCGTAAACACTTAGACGGAAAACGTCTTCTTTCTCTCTGGGTGAGGAATTCTCTGTTAGATAATGAGGCTGCTCCTTCACAGCCTGGGCTCTGGTGTGAACACAGCAGGTGGGATCTGGGCTCCGGTGTGTGCACAGAAGGTGGGACCTGGGTTCAGGTGTGAACACAGCAGGTGGGACCTGAGCTCAGGTGTGAACACAGCAGTTGGGACCTGGGCTCAGGTGTGTGCACAGCAGGAATAGTCCAGGATGTGTTCAGAACACACGTATTCATGGCAGAGGACATATAGTGCTGATTTGTGGAGTCAGGGATTTTTATGTGAAAACTCATGTTGGCACCTAAATTGACTATTTTTACCGGCAGGCTGGGACACCTCTGGGCGACATCTGTACCAAAGAATTTCACATACCACCTCTAGACTGGGTCCTGAAGTGTGCTGGGCCCAGCTAGCAGCTCACCGGATAGTGTGGAGGTGGCCCCACCCACGCACAGGCAAGGCCTGGGCCCCATGCCACTCGGGTCTCACAGCAGCAGGGGACATGAGTAGGTGGGAAGGGGCAGTGCCCCGTGTGTGGCTGGAGGGCACAGTGTCCCTCTGGGATTATCATGAGGGAGTTTGGGTGTTGTCCAGAAGAAGGCCCTGAGCTTCAGCCAGCCCCCTACCCAGCGGGGCCTCTGGAGAACACTGAGTTCTGGCCTAAGTCTGAGTCCGGAAATGACCGCCCAGCCAGCGCTGCCGGCAAAGGGCTGGAGGAGGAGAAGGAGACCCAGTAAAAGGAAAATCTGTGTCCTCCCTTCCCAAATAGCAACGGGTGGGTGGGGCTGGCGCCGAGGCCGGGGGAAGCCCAGCCCGGGTGGGCAAGACGGCTGGGATGCAGCCCCCCCTGCTGTCTGGGCAGACAGGGGTCCAATCCAAGCAGTCGGGGCAGCATGCCCAGGCCTGGCGAGCCACCCGACTGCTCCCAGCGAGGCCCAGTTTAGGGGGTTCTGATGGAGGCAAGGCCCTGTGGTGGGCTCTGCACAGACCCCGCTGAGTCAGGTCTCCTGTGGTCTTGCCACCTCCAGGAACAGCCACAGTGGTCAGCCACACCACCCACGTACCCCCATCTCCTGGCTGCTGTCTCCACACACTTGGGGGCCACTCAGACACACCCAAGGGCCCTTGTAGTCCTGCACAGGCAGCCCTTCCCTGCCTCCCTGGCCTTGTCTGATCTTGATCATATGCAGGGCTTCCTCTCCTCAGGTGACAGACAGGATTTGGGTGACATCATAGCGTCAGGAAGGAGCATAGGAGCCAGGCTGGCCAAGTGCCTTCAGTACTAACCCCTGCATCCCACCCTTTCAGGTGCAATTCGTGCTGACCCCTTCAGACACACACCTGAGAGCATACACATGCGCACACATATACACTCAGGCCTGAGAAGCCATCAATTTACCCACTTTACAGATGGGCAGGCCACACTCCACATGGCAGGAGAACCTCAACCCCAGAAAAATGGGCTTCAATGTCAAGAGGGCAGGGACCTCAGAGAGCAACTTGGTGACTCAGGGGCAGCATCCACAGCTCTGGTCCTGGGTGTGGGCCAGGCATTGCCTATTTGGGTGGCAGCCTCTCAGGGTCCCACCAGTGTTCTGTCCCCGAGCCTTTCATACAGCACCCACTCTGTCTGCAGCATTCCAGACCCTTCTGTCCACACAGTCCCTTGGCCCGGGGCCTCGGGCCACATTTCCAGACCCTCTACCTCTTGACCTCAGGAGGAAACAGAGCCTTATGGAGGCCCCCTCAGGAGTGGCACCAGGCGTGTGGAGCAGGCACCCTTGAGTCCTGACCCTGTCCTGTCCAGACCCAATCACTGGTGTCCACCGTGTTTGAGGGCAGCAAAAGGATATGAGGAGGCCTGGGCTGCATGGAGAATCAACAACAGGAGTCGGACATCACTCTGAGCTCACCAGGACGAGAGTGCAGATTCAAAGGCCAAGCCCCGAGGGGACTGATCACTTCATCTAGATTCCTACCACAGCCACCTGGGGACAGACAGGAATCCTTGTCCATTCGAGGGCCTGTGGCCACCCAGAACATACAGAACCCAGGAAACGTGTGCCGAGCACCAGGAGGCAGGAGGCCACCAACAAGGAGGATGGAGACCTCAGAACCATGATCCTGGTGACCAGGTGGGGATGGGGAGCCGCCTGTGTAGTGGGTGTGGTTTCTCTGTTCTTTTCCTGAGGGGCACCACACTTGCTGATGAGGTAGAGACATTCTCTATTTTAGGGTGCAGCTCAAGTCATATCTCTCCCCCTGAGGAACTCTGCTCTTCAGCTGGGGGCAGAGCCAACCACACACATGCACGTGTGTGCACACGCACACACACACAAACACACACACACACACGGGAAAGAAGGAACACTGCAATTGATCAGGACCAAGCAGAGAGTGTGTGGGGCTCCTGCGAGGATTCAGCCTGTGTCTGCTTTCCAGGCCCATCACTGGCGCCCTGCAAGAGCCTGGCTGTAGCGTCATAACTTTTACATAAATCCTGGTCATGTGTTTCTGGTTAATTTACCGCGGTCACAACAAAAATTCACAAGTCATTTAATCCCAGGATCATATATATTCACAAGCTCTGTTTCTATTTATTCCTTAAGAATTACCCCAAATGGGATCCAGCCAATGTGTAAATTTGGGTCTGACTTTGTTTGAAAATTTGGCAACAACCCAACCGCCCCCTTTCAGCTGCACTAGCTCACAATGGGATTTTGTGAGCTGACAGAGGAAGGGAGGTGCCCACATTCCCAGTCTCCCTGAGCATATTTTTGATCTTCAAATAAACAAGGTCTAAAATGCATGCAGTGAGGACCAGGAGACACAATACTGCTGATACAAATAACCCAAGTGAAAGGGTGAATTGAAGACGGATCAGGGCAGGCAGGCGTGGCTGCTGGACCCAGTTCAGATTCCGCTTGAGCCTATCCCTCCCTCCTCGGCACTGACCTTGTCCAAACACTACAGCTTCCTCCAGATGGGGCTGGTTTCTACTTCCCGGTGGCTCCCAGCCAGCCAGACCCTGTTAATTGAGGACATGATAGGGAGTTGCCTTTGTTCTCCTGGAGGGAGAGAATGAGGACTCGTGGTGACTGTCAGGCACGTCCACCAACCCAGTCAGAGAAATCACTTCACTCCTAGGGTCCCAGCCTGGGGCAGAGGGCTGCATTGTTGGTGCCTAAGTGGAGCCCCAGAAAGGAGGGGGAGCCTCTTTCTTGCAGGGGGCCTTGTGTCCCAGCACAAACCACACAGCTGAAAATGCACCACAACTAATCCCCCAAGCTATAAAGATGTATCAACCTGACTTCAGGTCCACCAGGGGGAAGAAAGACGTCTGAGAGACCCATCTTTTGACACAAAGAGATCCCAGGAACTTGGAGGATAAAAATTATGAAGAGCTCTGGCTGGTGTGGCTCAGTTGGTTGAGTGTTGTCCTGTGTACCAAAAGGTTGCCGGTTTGAATACTGGTCAGGGCACATGCCCAGGTTGCAGGCTCGATCTCTGGTCAGGATATGTGCAGGAGACAACCAATCAATGTTTCTCTCACATCAGTGTTTCTCTCTCCCTTTTCCTCTCTCTAAAAATCAATAAAAACATATTTTTAAAATTATGAGAAAATGCTACCAGTCCCAAAATAAGTGGGACTGGAAAGGGAAAGGTTGTCAGGTGGGAATCTTTGTCAGCAGGAAGGGGGAGCAGTCACATAGAATTACATGCAGGGGGAGGTGGGGACAGGGCTGACTGCTTCAGCACCATGTGTTCTAACATTTATAAGTAAGATTTTATTATCTAAGCAATATATGTTCATTTGGAAGATCAGAAAATAGAGATAAGCCAAAAGGAAAGAAATGAGTTAAATATTATCCCTCACTCGGAGATAACCCATTCTTTGTTGTTATTGTTTTCCTTTTAAAAGTACATACATGACCTGGGGGAGAGAGAACTCCTGAAACGGCAATGTGAGGAGCTCATCAAAACCTCTCCCCCCAAAAATATCCAATATGTTAGTAAAAATTAAAAAAGGCAATCATTTAAAGTCTTTGGGGATTAAGCAAAGGGCCCAACTGGCAAATTTAGAGGCATTTATGCCATAAAATTTATGGAAACTCAGTAGGAGCAGTGGAAGGCAATGGCATTTGAGCTATGGACACAACCACTCTGCTCTGGGTTGTGTAGAAGCCATTCTGGGTGGTTCAGCAGGAAAGTGGCAAAGCCTATCTCCCAGGGCCCCAGGGTGGAAGAACCATCATGGCAGCCAGTGGACATCAGCACATCCCATTTCTGCAGTATGCGCTGTGGGAGAACTATACTGTGTGGGTGGTTGCAGCCAGGTTGGGGGGTGCCCATCTCTCCCACCCCCATAGCTAGAAAACTGGTGAAAGGTGAGTGCCCTCCTCAGTTTCCACTCATGCCAAAGGACATAGATTCTGTGGAGGAAGGCAGTCATTGCAAGCTGCAAACATCTCCCCAACTCAGCTTCTTGTTCTTTTGTTTGTTTAGTGATGTGGTTGGACTAATTCAGTGACTAAAATGCCCAATTTCCAACAACAACAAAAATTGAGACATGCACAGAAACAGAAAAATGTGACTAATCAGGCAACAGAAACTGTCATTGAGGGAGCGCAGATGATGAATTTAGCAGACAAAGATTTGAATTATATTTCCAAAGAACAGAATGAGACCATGCTTAAAGAAGTAAAGGAAAACATAATGGCACTAACTTATCAGATAGTGAATATACATAGAAATGATAAGAAAGAACCAAGTGGAAACTCTGGAGTTGAAAAATATAATACATAACTAAAATAAAATTAAAAAGTCACTAGAGGGATTCAAAAGTAGATTTGAGCTGACAGAAGAACAAAATGAGTGAACCTGAAATAGATCAATAGAAATGATTTAACCTGAAGAATTGAAAGAAAAAAAAGAATGGAGAATGAACAGAGCCTCGGGAAAATGTGGGACACCATTAAATCCATTAAACAATGTGCATAATGGGAGTACCAGAGGTGAGAGAGAAAGGAGTAGAAAAAATTCAAAGAAACAATGGCTGAAAAGGTCCCAAATTTGATGAAAAACAATAATCTACATATCTAAGAAGCTTAACAAACTCCTAATAGTATAAACACAAATACATCCACACCCAGGTGCATCAAAGTGAAAATATAGAAATGCAAACATAATTAGAAAATTTTGAATGCAGTAAGAGAAAAATGATTCACCACATTCAAGAGAACCTAAATAATATTAATAGCTGACTTCTCATCAGAAACAGGGGCAGCCCTTCCACCATGTGAGGCTGCAATGAGAGTTCTGCAACCCAGAAGAGGGCCTTCACTCAATCCTACTAGCACCCTGATCTTGGACTTCCAGTCTCCAGAAATGTGAGAAATAAACACCTATTGTTTATAAACTAAGAAAGAAAGAAAAAGAAAAGCAGAAGGCAGTTGTATGACATGTTCAAAGTACTGAAAGTAAAAATCTATCAACCAAGAATCTTATGTCCAGATTCAACTAAATACCTATCAAAATCCCAGTTGGCTTTTTTATTTTATTTAAAAAATTAATCAACAGCTCCTAAAATTTATATGAAAAGCAACCTTCAAAAAGAACAAATTTGGAAGACTCCACACATACTGATTTCAAAACTTACTACAGAACTACAGTAATTAAGACATGTGGCAGTGACATCAGGGTAGACACACAGATAATGCAGTAGAACTAACAGTCCAGAAATAATCCCTTACATTTATGGTCTATTGGTCTTCAGTAAAGCTGCTGAGATGATGAAATGGGTGAAAGGACAGTCTTTTCAACCAATGGTGTTGGTCAACTAGGTATTCCCATGAATTTGACCCCTGCCTCACACCAAACAAAATATTAACTCTAAATAGTAGACCTGAATGTGAGAGCTAAAGACTCTAAAACCCTTAGCAGAAAATATAGGAGCAAATTTGTGTGGCCTTGGGTTAGGCAATGATTTCTTAGATATGAAACAAAAAGCATGTTATAAAAAAAATAAGTTGGACTTCAACAAAATTTAAAACTTTTGTGCTTCAAAGGACACCAACAAGAAAGAATACCCATAGACTGGGAGAAAATATTTGCAAATCACATGTATAATGAGGGATTTGTATCCAAAATATATAAAGAACTCTTACAACTCAACAATTAAAAATATAACAAATAAAAAGGAGCGAGTGATTTGAATACACATTTAGCCAGTGAAGATAAACCAATGGTCAATAAGCGCAGGAAAGCACACAACATCATTGGTCATCAGGGAAATGCAAATCAAGACCACAATGAGACCACTTCAAATCACGAAGACGGCTAGAATTAAAAAAGACAGACAATAACAAGTGCGGTGAAGGCGTGGAGAAATGGGATTCTTGTATGCTGCTGGTGGGGATGTAAAATGGTGCCATCACTGGGAAAGGCAGATCGCAGTTCCTCAAGAGATTAAATGTGGTGTTTCCACACGACCCAGCAATTCCACTCCTAGGTCTAGCCAAGTGAAATGAAAACATGTCCACTCAAACATGTGAGCAGAAATGTTCATTCAGCATTATTTATCATTGCCACAAGGTGGGAAGAGCCCAGGTGTGTGCCTCAGGGAGGGTGCATGGCTGTGCCAGTGTGCTCCCATCGCTGGGTTTGAGGGGTCCTTAGGATTAGGTGGCTTTTTACTATTTCTTCTCTGGTGGGTGTAAAATACCTACTGTAATTTTAATTTGCATTTCCCCAATTCCCAATATGGTTGATCTCTTCACCTACATTTGAACATCAGCCTCATTTCCTCTTAGTGAAAGGCCTGTTCATGGATCTTGCCATTTTCCTGTTGGGTTGTCTTTCTCATTGTGTTTTAGGCGTACTTTCTATATGTTGGGTGCTGATCATTGTTAGCTGAGTTGCAATTACAGCCCCAGTTTTCGGCTTGCTCTAGGAAAATCTTCAGTGACTTTGATAATTATACCAAAACCAAGTTTAGCCATCTCTTCTTTATGGCTTGTGAACTTTTGAGTCTTGTTTAATAAATTCCTTTCTTACACAAAGAACATTTGCCCCTGGACCATAGTGACAATGTGGATGCCACACAAAACAGCAGGAGTGCAGATGCAGGGACTTAAGGAGTGGCCAGCAAGGTGGTCACAGGCCACCTATGGCCCGGAGGGCCAGGGTCACCACAGAGGACGGGGACTGGGGGATCCCTCTTGTCTTTCTGGCCCCAATTCCTGCCAACCAGATAACTTATTCTTTCCAGAGATGTTAACCTCTTAAGAATAAAACATGGTGGGAAATTGGGGTTGCGTATGTAGGATATCAACAGGTTCTAGCTGAGCTGACTTTCAGGATCTGGGAAACTATGATTTGCACACGTGTTTAATGGAGGAAGTGTCCTGTCCATCCAACTGGCCTAGAGAGCAAACGCAATGCTGCTCACTGTCTCCCGCAGATCCGCAGCTGCGCTGAGAGCCAGGGCCTCCTGACCTGGGCGCAGGCCAGCGAAGCGGGTGCATCTTGTCCTCTCTTGGCTCCGGCAGTTAATGTCCACGAACTACTTCCTTTGTGATTCTCCATTACGCTGTCTCGTGCCAACATCCACTGAAGAGGCGGAACAGCAATTCCTCTGGTGGGAGCCTATCATGAGAAAACAATCACTAATGGACTTGAATATTTATGTGCAAAGATAGTGATGAATTATTTTCATAGCAGTGAAAACAACAGGACTCTGAGAAAATGCTGACACAGTGGGACAGCCCGCTCTCCCTGGAAACCGCCTTCTCCAATAATAGAGGAAAACACCAATGATTTGTTCTTTGGGAAACACAAGCTTCAAAGGAGGTGATACAACGTGACTTCACTTTTGTCTAAACCGGGTGCATATTTTAAGGACAGTTGGCCTTAGTCGTAGCTCTTCCAGAGCCTGTGATTCAGGTCGGAATCTAAATTTGACTGGTGTCCATCGCTTGGCTTTTCTGTCACTCACCTACTTTTTACGTAAATCAAGGTCAGAAGCATAAACTTCAACACGTTCCATCTGGACGGGGCAATTACAGACGTTAGGTTCCTCTCCCATCTGCCAAGTTTTGTGCAATAACTATATATTATTCTCTGCCACCAGGAAAGACGGCAGTGAATGTTACTCTAAAAGCGACAAACAGGCCCAGACAAGGAGCCACTTTTAGGACCCGCAGCCACCTGCCCACACCCCATCCGAAGTGCGGTCCCCTCCTCTCATATGTGACGTAGGGAAGCGATTTGGGTTCAGAGGATATGGGACGCGTGGTGTCGGGGAGTTTCAGGTGGGTGTTTCTGGCTTCCGCATGCTGAGTGGAAGGCCGGATGAGTGGAGAGGCAGGGCCCAGCTCACTGCCGCCTTTGGACGTTTGATGGGAGTGTCCCACTTCCACCCTCCGGAGCCTCTGTGGCCGCACAGAGAATGAGGGGTCTCTGGATGGAGTTGGGAAGGGGATGGGGCAGGCAGCCCTGTTGGCTGCAGTCTTCAGAAGTTCTAGATGTCAGAGTGTGTTAGTGTTTCACATACTCGGGAACATGAACAACTGAAATAAAAAAGGAAGGGGAGCCAAATGGAATAGACACCTAATTGTATTTCAAATTAATATAAACACACTGACAATGAGGGACAGTGTGAAACTGACCTGAGAATGTTTTGAACAGAGTATTTTGTCTATGTATTCTCAGGCTAAAGACCAAAAAAAAAAGCAAACAAATATTAAACTCTAGTTAATAGGTTTGCTTTTCCCATAGGAAGGGATTAGCAACTCAGAAGCTACTTCATGTGTGTTTTAGGATTGACCAAGTAGATACATATATTGCGTCTAAGGGGTGCCAGGTTCCCACGTCAGAGATGAGTTACCATTATGGAAATGAGGAGGTCAGAATAACACTGTGATGGATGGCTGATGGGTGTGTATGTAGGTAGGCAGGTAGGTAGGCAGATGACTGATAATAGATAGAGATGATAGATAGGTGATAGATAATAACTAGAAAGATGATAGATACATAGTTGATGTTAGATGATAGATGATAGATATTAATAAATGAGCACAGAGGCCTGGATGAACACAGAGAACTCCCAGAAACACCCCCACCCCACCCCTGCTCTGACTCTGGTCCTGGGGCTGAAGGGGGCTAACCTCTAACATCCTGCCCCCCACAGCCTCTGGGCTCAGAGCACTGGGCGAGGCTCTGGGCACCTGGGCTGGAAGTGTCCCTGTGGTCCAGGGACGCTTGGCCTGGCCAGCTCAGGACCAGGGCAGAAGCTCCTGGGGCAGCTGGCTGGAGGCTGGGAACAGGGCCGCCAGGCTGACCAGAGCTGAGGATGACCTCTGCGTCCTGGGCTGGGCCTGCTGGTGGCTGACCCTGGGTGGGGTGGGGTGGGATCAAAAGATTCAATCCTGAGGACTGTGTGGGACTTTGGGGCAATGCCTGACCCAGCCTCACTGCATCTCTGGCAGAACTGGGGTCGTCGGGAGTCACAGAAATCCCTGTCCCCCGTGGAAGCCCGCCCCGCCTCTATCTCCTGGTGTATCTCCAGGCATGAGGTGGTCTCAGAGCTGCTCCGACTGGTCAGTGCGAATGCCCGGGCCGGCAGCAGAGGGCGCCCGGTCCTCCTGTCTTTTCTCCTCCAGGATGTTCAGGGCAGGTTTGGGGGAAGGGGGAGGAGGGCTGGGTGGCTGTGCGAGCATCAGGCGCTGTGGGCCCCAGTCTGGGCTGAGCCCTCCGGGTGGAGAACAGACGACGGCAACCCCAGCCCCTCACACCCTCTGCACAGTCTCTGCTCATCTGCCCTGTGCCCCTGGGCCACCCCAGCCCCTGCCTGCTGCCCAGGTGATTGACAGTGGGGGACCCTGGAGGCCTCGGAGCAGGGTGCCACCCCTCTTCCATGGGACAGCAGCTCTGGGGTTTGACTGGAGGTCGAGGCCTCGCAGGCCCACGCGTGTTCCTGAGAACTCCCAGGGCCACAGCTCCTCCCTGACGTGGGCTCACATGGAGAAGCAAGAGCCACAGAGGGAGGAGGGGCTCAGCTCTGATGTCCACGCCCTCCTCTGCCTCACGGGAGCCCAGCCTGGACCCCGGGCAGCCACCCCGTCCCCTCCACCAGCCTCCACCCCCTGAGCACGGGTCGGGATTTCTCTGGACAATTTCTTCTGGGAGCTGGTCACACAGTCAATAGGTGACAAAGCTGGAACAGGCCCAGTGTGACCGCCCCGCTTCACTGGGTGCCAGGCCGCGGGAACACCAGAGAAGAGGCAGAGATGCAGTGGCTTCCCTGAACTGTGGATTGTCTGAGTGGCCCGGGATGCTGTCTGGGAAGGAAGGGGGCGGGGCTTGCTGGGATGGGGCCCAGGAGGAGGAGCAGTGCTTCTCTCCAGGTCCAGGGTCTGGAGGAGCCCAGGCGTGGAGGGGCTGCTGGTCTGAGGGGCCCTGGCCCCTCTCCCTCTTCCCTGTGAATGGGGCCTCAGAACTGCTGAGTGACTCAGAGGGGACAGGCTATGGACCCGGCCATGGCGGCCCTGGGTCCACACCCCCAGAGGACCAGCATGGGGTTAACGCAAGTGATCCCTGGGCCAGGCCCCAGGCCCTCAGCCCCAGTGCCCCTCCCTGGAGGAAGCGGAGGGGAGAAGAGAGGACCCTGAGGTCTTCTGCTGAGGAGGGCAGCCTGTGGGGCTGGGGTCCTGGCCCCCACGGTATCACCTATTGGATAAAAGTGAGAGCCCCACCCTAAAGGCTCTCAGGGGGGCGGGACCCTCACCAGTCCCTTCAGGCGCCTCACTGTACTGCATGGGGGGCAGGGAGCACCCAGGGCCAGCTGTGCCAACTGCACCCCCACTGTCTGCAGGACCCCGGCCCCGTCAGCAGCACAGGAAGTGACGCTTGCTCCCAGGAATGCTGGGCTGCCTGTGGGACCCTGCTGGGTGGCTCTGGGCCGCAGAAGGCAGGCCCAGTGGCTGGCGCTGCCTAGGAAGCCTCCTCCCCCACCCCTCGGCTCCCCCACCCCTCGGCTCCCCATCCCATCTCTGTGGAAGTCGGCTAGGCTCTGAGGAGAGCAGCCAAACTTCCCCCGCAGGCTCAGACGGCCGTTAGGAAAGATCAGTGCCAGATGCTCTGCTTTTTCCATAGAACCAGAGGCCATCGTGAGGTAACGGGAAAAGATTAACCCGTCCAGACCCACTGCGGAGTCACCACGGCTGGGGCGTGTGGGGCAGGTCCCTGCCCGGTGGCCCCAGTGAGGAGTCATGTGCCAGCCAGGGTGCTGCGAGGGCCTGGGTTCTCCTGGGGCCCGGCCTGCAGCTCACAAGCCACTACCCACCCCCACACATGATGGCCTCAGGGTGGGCTTCTCTGGAGGGTGCCTCTCTCCCTCTGCATCAGGCCTGAGGCCTGTGCTGCAACCCACTGGGTACTTCAGGGTGCCCGGTGAGCTCTGTCACCCTCAACCAGTCCAACTAGGCCCACCCCTCCCCCAGCTCACTCAGGGCAGAAATACCTGCTCATCAAAGAGGTGGGTGGACACCCTCCCTGACACATGACGCTGCCCAGGACGCTGGGAACTTTGTGCAATGACAGCTGTGGAGGGTTGGGGTCTGACTGGCCCCTGACGAGGGCTGCCATTGCTACCAGCCCATGCCCACATGCCAGGACCGTTCTGTGTGACCTGAGAGGGCACAGTGGCCCTGGGGCCCAGGTTCCCCTTGCAATTAGACCAGCAGTGGCCGCCCACCACCAGGACACTCGAGTCGGCCACCTGTATGGTGTCAGTCTGTCCCAGATCGTCTCATCTGGACAACACCCCTCTCCCCTCCTCCCCCTCCTCCCTCCCTCCCTCCTTTTTTAATGTTTCTTTCAGATGATGGTGCTCAAAACCACAACCTCTATGTCTGATTCTGACCAGAAAATACAATTCTCAGCTCCCAGCAACAGAACGAGGATAAAGTCAGCCGATGCACGTGGCCCTGGGAAGGGGGCCAGAGGGACTCACTGAGTTTCTAAAGTGCAGCTGACGATGGCTGCCCTGGCCAGTGTCCCAGGAGGGAGGGCAGGGGAGGGGTGCGAGGACTGAGCTTCAGTGCCGTTTACACTGAACGGATGCAGGCCGTCACAGCAGAAAAACAAGCAGCGGCCAGCAACGCGGTGCCCCGGTCACAGTCGACGTCTCCTCCTGGGCCCGGGCCCACCTGCCCCATAACCAGAGGCGGGTGTCCAGAGATGTCCCAGACACCCAGGGGCGGGGCTCTGCACAGGGGACCCTGCGGTCTCAGGGGACGTCCTGGAGCCAGCTGAGCGCTGTCTTGCGGCCTCCCCGTCCCGCTCCTGCTCCTCCCTGCAGCCCCCAATCTACTGAACAATCCCCCTGTTGAGTGTGTGGGGTGTTACCGCACTTTTTCAGTAAAAACAAACAAACATGCGATTTGGTGCGATTTTTGCAAGTAAGTCTGGAGGCTGCGTTCCAGTGAAGAGCTTGGTCTCACCCACACCCTACGCGTGAGAGGCCCATCCCTGTCCCGGCCAGCAGCAGGCTAGCAGCCAGGCACCCTCCCGCCGAGCAGCAGCCTCAGCATCTCCTCCGGGCGCTGGCACACGTGGGCTCCGCCAGAGGCTGCCGCCCCATCCTGCCTCTCTACTGTTGGCTTTGGCTGCCTGAGCCCTCTCCAGAGGGACCTGCCTGCAGGCCTGGTGATTCAGATGCCCCCTCGGGCCCGGCCCTTCCTCCTGGGCGGCCAGTCTGGCCGTAGCCAGTCCACCCAGGTCCTTCCCACACCTCTCAGCCCTGCCCCACCGACCCACCGACCGCAGCGCGGACGTGACCACTGGCGGCTCCTGTCCAGTTGACTCATTGTGCCGTCGGCAAACATAGGCTGGGGAACGGACTGCCCTGTCCTGGGTGCTCAGGCCAGAACGCCGGGCCCTCGTGGTGGAGCTGGCCTGGGGAGGGGCTACCCAGACACAAGAACAGACAGAGGCTGTCCAAGCTGAGGGCAGGGACGGCACCAGGACAGAGCCTGCCATTCGGGGTCTGTGCCCGGGAGGTATTGGGGGGGTGAGGACCAGGCTGGCATCCGCAATCACATTGCCATGGAAACCACATGTGTAACCTGTGGGAAATACCGTTTTCCTTGATGAATCATGTTCTAAGTTGGGAGGAAAATTCACTCAATAGTTGAGGCATTAAAAAGAAATAAAAAAGAGTTTCATTCAGCAGATGCTAAGAGGGTTTGTCCCGACATTGCCCCAGCTGTGTTTGTCTTCCTTTTCTAGAAAATTCTGTCAGGTGGAGTCTGAGTTTTTGGAGTCCAAGGAGGACGACTTGCCTATGTCCAAGCTGCCCTGGGCAGGGCAGAGAGGTGGGCTCAGCTCAGGGAGGGTCAGCCAGGGCCACTGGTCTGGGTCTGTCTCCACGGCCGCTCACCTGCCCTGTGGCTACGGGGAAGATAACCTCCATCAGTCTCCCCGTCTGGATAACTGGGTCAACTCTGGCTGAACATGGGGTGGATGTGGCCCAGGGGTCCAAGCACACCCAGGTCCCGACTGGGGCTGGAGGAGCCGGCAGAAGGCCGGACCACCCTCTAGTGCTGGGAGGTTTCCTTGGAGCAAAAGTAAAAGGGTGGAGGGAGGGAGGAGGGGGGAGGACAAGGATTTTTTTCTTAAAGGAGGAAGGCCCTGCCCTAGGCTGGGGTCTGCGTGTCACAGGGGGCGCTGTTGCTCCACGGAGAGAGGTCGGGGCGGGAGGGAGGGAAGGTGGGAGGGGGGGAAGGAGGGGCTGGGGCTCCAGCCTGGCCCAGCAGGCACCGCCCCCCGCCACTCCCCACTTCCCACCCCCCTCCGTAGGGAGCAGGCCTGGCAGCACCAGAGTCTCCTTTGTCACTTTCCCGGGGACACAGGAGGTTTCCATCAGGATGTCTCTCCTTCCTGCTCCCACCACCCTGACAGCAGAGCTGTGGGTCCTTCCCCCACCCCCAACCCCCCACCCCACCCCACCCCACCCTTGGCCCCACTGACTTTTCCAGGCACCAAGAGCCGCGGGACATGGGAACGAGGGGGAGAAAGCAGGGGCCTTCCAAGGGGCTCGTGGAGGCTCCTGTCAGGGGGACTGACTCCAGGCTCCCAGTCCAGCCCAGGGGGTGAGCAGGGGACTGGCTGGGGCTCCAGGGTTCAGATCACCTCCTGGGCACCATCGGACACACACACACACACAGAGGCTCTGTGCATTGCACTCTCTGGGTGCCTCCGACTGCCACCTCTTCCCCCCCCCCCCGCCCCCCCCCCCCCCCACACACACACACACGGCACCCAATGCTTCCTTGAAACAGCCACCCGGAGATGAGCGGGGGTTTCTCCCTGTCACCAGCCCCATTCTTCCCTCAGGTCCTCAGGGACAGGCCTGTCCCACAAGCCTCCTGGACACCCAGCCCATGTCCTCATTCTGCCCCCGGGCCTTGATTCCTCTCACTTGAAATGGGACCGCCCTGTCCTAGGCTCCTCATGGTGGAACGGGCCCAGAGAGGGGCGACCCAGACACAAGAACACAGACAGAGGCTCACCTTCCCGGCCAGGCCCTACCCCGGTCACCTGCCAGTGTGCCACCAGCTGCTCCAGAAGGTCCTTCAAACCTGCAGTAGCCCTGCTGCTACCCCCACAAAAGATCCCTGCACCCTCAGCCCAGTCCCTGCAGATACACCCACCCCCCCCCCCACCCCTACCAGCTCATCTCTCACCAGCTCTCAGGAGGAGCTGGGACAGGTTTTGTGCATGAACATTGACTACTGACTGGCCTGGATTGGGGGGGTCCATGTTGACACTTTCAGAGGCAACCCCACCATGCGAGGATCCAGCAGCGCTCCCGGAGAGAGAAGGATCTGGAGAGTGAGGAGTCAAAGACAGCCTCCCCGCCGCCCCCACCATGTGAAAAACACAGCAAGCCAGCTGTGCACATCTGGACGTAGGGTGCAGGGTGGTTTTTAGTTTCCTTTTTATATTTTCTGTATTTTTGCATCTTTTCTTTAGTGCCTACATGTCACTTTTATTATCAGAAAAGACCAGGTGTCTAAACAGGTATATAGCAGGTGACCATATGTCGGTAAACATGTTTAAACAGAAAGACTGTAAGAGAAAGGGAAGTGTTAGCTCTGGTTGCCTCTGGGTAGTGAGACAAAATGGTGTTTTTCTGTGTTTGTAATCTCTTTATGATGAGCATGTATCTTTTTTGTTTAAGGAAAAATAAAATTTTCTGAAGGCACCTCCCATCCATCTGGGCCGGGTGGCCCCTGAGCGAGAGCAGCCTTCCGCTCGGCAGACCCACACGGCGCTGCCCTAGAGAAGTTCAGGCCACACAAAGCTGCCCCGGCGTGAGCAAGGTGGACGTTTCTTTCCATTGTATAGACAGTGTGCTCTTGCCTGCTGGGTAACAAATCACTCAACCACGTGGCTGAGCCCAGTGCCCAGCTGCCATCTCGGAATCATGCATGGCCTGGCTGGGCCTCGACTGTGTTCGTGTGACACACAACCTGCAGGAATGTCAGGGTTGTCGCTCTTTGCAAACAAAACAGCTCAGACTTGGAGAGGCCGAGTGAGCAGGTCACAGCCTTGCACGTGGATCTGACCCCGTGTGAACGGGGCGCCCGTAAGCTGGACGCCGCAGCACCAAGCCCCAGGGCACAGGGAGAAATGCCCTCGGCACAATCCGGAGGAAATCAGCTGCAGCAAGATTACCCGTCAATTAGTTTATAAAAATCCTATAACGTAGCTGGGGGAAACCAAGAAAATATTGGAAGAAACCCTAGAACAATCCCTGAGAAGTATAATTTCTGAAGTTTTTTCTCAAACGCTTCCTTATGATGGTTATACCCGTTTGTATGTTTTTAAACGATAAACCATTTAGGCTGATTTTAGACAAGTGTCAACAGCTCCAGCTCCAGCAAAGATCTTCTGGAACCTTCTCTGAGGCAGGGGTGATCTGACCACATCTGGAACCCACCCCCACAGGGTCTCGAATACATATATTTGTTGACTTTGTTTTCTCACGGTAAAAATTGAAATGTCTTTTCCAAATATGTATTTGACTAGACTGAAGAAATATGTACATGAAAAATAACTCAGAAATCCGACAAAGCAAAGGATTTGAAACCAACGGCTTCTCATTTGAGGAAGAGTTAGTGTGGGGATTGGTAAACATGCAGATCAGTTCCACAAGAAGATTCTGGATTGGAAGCAACCAAAACACACCGCAAGGAAATTCATTTGGGGTGACGGTTCTTTTTCAGACATCTTGAACTCAGCTGCACTACCTCCTTCAGCTGAGCAGTGTCCTGGCCTCAAAGCTGCTTCAGACCAGACTCTCTCTCTCAGTGACTCACTCCTGAGCCGGAGGAGACCCCGGCCTCCACTCCAGCCCTGGGCCCGCCCCAGCCTCCTCCTCCAGCCGCTCCTCCTCCCTCGGCCCCTCCCTCCCTCCTTCCCGGGCAGTAACTCCCGCAAGAGCAGAGGCAACTTTTCTCTCTCTCTCTCTCTCTCTCTCT
The DNA here is from genome assembly GCF_951640355.1 of Cnephaeus nilssonii. NCBI lineage: Eukaryota > Metazoa > Chordata > Mammalia > Chiroptera > Vespertilionidae > Cnephaeus > Cnephaeus nilssonii. Next base: position 9,385,106 of record NC_137074.1, read on the forward strand.
CTCTCTCTCTCTCTCTGGCTGTCTTCAGCCCACCCTGACCCCTGCCCTCGCTCGATGGTGACACGCAGGCCGGGGACATGAGGCTGGCCCACGCTCTGCTTCCCCTGCTGCTGCAGGCCTGCTGGGCCACCGCGCAGGACCTCCCGGCAGCCGAGAGGGCCATTGCCTTCCAAGGTGAGTGGACTAGCCGCCTCTCCCACTGTGCTTCGGCGGCAGCTGCTGAGACAGGGCTGGGGCCTGGCTTCTTCCCTTGACGTGAGAGCTGTAGATGGGCCTCGCTGTAGATGCTTGAAACTCCCCAGCTCGGTGTCCAGTTCCCCAGGCTCCTCCAGCACGGCCCCTGGGCTATGGGCACCACGGGCGGGTCCAGAGGGCCCGGTGGGAGAATGAACTTCATTTGGGTCCCAGCCTCCAGCACCCCGTGAGCGGCTGTCCTGGCCGTCGAGTGCCAGTTTTGCTCCCTCTCAGTCAAGCCCATTGGTTTCCTTGCCTGGCAGTCAGTCAGGAAACATGGTTACCTGTTCCCACGCACCTTTTTCTGAAGCTCATGCCCCTGGGACTTTTAAATTCGACTCGGACACCGAGTGGGAAAGCAGCCTTAGCTGTCCAGGGCGGGGCTCCCTGCCTTCCGGAGGCCTGGCAGGATTCTCAGGACCGAATGTGGGGGTTCTCACGGTCACCCCACCCCCTCGCTGGGTGCCAGCTTTCCTTGATGAGGCCACTGGGTGCAGTGGGAGTGGCTGCCCGGGGAGGTGGCTGGTGGGGTGAGAGGGGCTGGGAGGGAAAGTGGGTGCAGGTGGCCTCAGTGTGGCCTCAGGGCACAGGGCATGAGCTGACGGTCTCCTCTCCCTGGCCCAGACTGCCCCGTGGACCTCTTCTTCGTGCTGGACACCTCCGAGAGCGTGGCCTTGCGGCTGAAGCCCTATGGGGCCCTGGTGGACAAGGTCAAGGCCTTCACCAAGCGCTTCATCGACAACCTGAAAGACAGGTAGGAGGGCACGCCTTGAGCTCTCTCCTGCATTTCTACAGCCGCTCAGAGGAAAGGCCAGCGGGCCCAGGGCACCGGCCGGCCTGGTGCCAGGCCTGCCACAGCCCAGCAGGCAGAGCCAGCCTCAACTTCCCTACCTAAGCAGGGAAGTGCTGGTCTGGCCACTCGAGTCCCTTCCCAATGTCCTCGGTGGTTCAGATGGGCCAAAGAAGGGCTTGAGGTGGACCAGGCTACGGGGAGGGCACTGGTCAGCAGGGAGGGCCAAAGGGCCAGAGCTGTGATGTGGGGCTCCTGTCACCCCAATACATACAGGGAACTGCCTCCCACACCAAACTGAGCAGGTTTAGGGAGTTGGCCTGAGGCCCTGACCGACCCTGGAGGGGGCGCACCTTGCCAACCATCTGGACACTAGCCGCTGCCCACATGACTGGTCAGAGCCTGTGTCCAGATGCAGTGTCCCAGTGTACCCAGTGCTGCAGACAGGGGGGCCTGGGAGGGCTGCCAGCTCGGTTGTCTGGGTTTGGGCATGGCACACTCATTCATTCACTCCCTCCCTCCCTCATGGGTGTGACCAATCAACAGCACTGGGAAGGTGGGGTGGGGAGAGCCTGGAGCAATGGGTGTGGCCAAGGACAGGACACGCCCACGGTGAAGGACGGAGCAGAGGGGGGAGGGGCACAGGTCAGAACCCAACTCTTCCCCGGCCCATCTGTGCAGGGCCCCATCCCTAGACCCTCTCTGTCCCTGCTGACCTGCTGGCCAGGCCCAAGCCTCCCGTACCAAAAGGGGCTGCAGGGACAGAGGGCGTGGCTGCCCAATGCAGAGCATTATGATACCTGAAACCCCGCACTTACCCCAAATGCCCAGGTGCTGGGGGCCGGGTGGACGGTGCCTGGGGAGGAACACTGGGGCAGCCATGTGGGCCGCCATCTCCCTCCAGGCGCCTTGGCCCCTATTCAACCTCCTGTGACTCAGTTTCCCCACCTGTGAACTGGAATAGGCTCCTCTTGCGGTTGTTACTGTTAGCATGACCACAGGAGCCTCAGTCACTCCATCTGCTTAATGGGCTGCCTGGCAGGCCACCCCCAGCCTGGGCAGAACAAAACTGAGAGCGTCAGGGTCCAGGTGCACACAGCGGAAGAGGCGCCCAGTCAGATCATGGGGACCCCTCACAGTGTCCTGCTTAGAGCTGGCCTTGCCCAGTCCCCCTAGTCTGCTCCCATCGCCCGACCCATCACCGTCCAGGCCCACACAGCTTCTCAGCCGAAGTCCCTGGAGATCAGGCGCTGAGGCTGCTGTTGGCTGGCTGGAGCCCGTGCCTCCTGACCTCGCGGGCCTTCCCAGGCTTGGCCACCAGGCCAGGGAGCAGGCGTCTCAGGGCCCATGTGAAGTCCAGCCCACGGCTCCGTCCTCTGGGGCGGAATGGGCCGGGTGCTGCTCCACCTGTGAAAGGCGGTCACCTTGCGCTGGATGGACAGCCCAGGAGCGGGAGGCCGCCCGGGTGCCGGTGAACACAGGCGTGGCCGGAGGCTCGTGCTCACCCCTCGCACCCGCAGGTACTACCGCTGCGACCGCAACCTGGTGTGGAACGCAGGTGCGCTGCACTACAGCGACGAGGTGGAGATCATCCGCGGGCTCACGCGCATGCCCAGCGGCCGCGACGCGCTCAAGGCCAGCGTGGACGCGGTCAAGTACTTCGGCAAGGGCACCTACACAGACTGCGCCATCAAGAAGGGGCTGGAGGAGCTGCTGGTGGGGTGAGGACCACACACACACACACCCCCCCCCCCCGGGCCCGTGCACATGTGGGCCTCATCCCAGGCATGACTCCTGCCTCTGGGAGCCGCCCAGGCCCCTGTCCCTGGAGGGTTCCATCTCCCTGACCCACGTATGGTCACTGCACCCAAACTCGCCAGGTGCCTGGGCTGCCCACTGGCAAACCAAGCTCTGGTGCCCAAGATCCCCCAGGACCAGTCCCAGTGGCCAAAGGGATCGTGCCAGTGACCGCTGCCCAGCCTGCCGTCATGGCCACCAAGGGTCACTGAGTCCATTCATCCCCCCGGAGCTGTCCTCTCTCTCAGCCAGTGAAAGCAGAAGGGCTTGGAATGCCCCATCACTGCCACCCTCGGGCCAAGCAGAGGTGCTGTCTGCAGTCAGGGCCACGGAGACAGAGAAACAGAGAGACGTTAGAAGACAGGGACAGAGAGCCCAGCGGTGAGGCTCAGTGGTAGAGCATCGACCTGAACTAGGAGGTCACGGTTCAATTCCCGGTCAGGGCACATGCCCGGGTTGCAGGCTCAATCCCCAGGATGGGGTGTGCAGGAGGCAGCCAATCCATGATTCTCTCTCATCATCGATGTTTCTATCTCTTTCTCCCTCTCCCTTCCTCTCTGAATCAATAAAAAAATATATTTAACAACAACAACAAAAGACAGGGTCAGAGAGGGCGACACAGAGGGGAGGGGTCCCTGTAAGAGCATCCCTTCGCTGGCTGTGCACACTACGTGGAATCTTGGCAGCGGTGAGCAGGCAGCAGCCACCATGTCCAGAGAGCGGGCTGGTTCCTGGCTGCGGCTCAGCCCAGCCACAGCCCCCGGTGCCCCCACTCACAGAGGGCATACCTGGAGCCGACCCCCACCCCCCACTGCCTGTGATTGAGGCTCCAGGTCAGGACGCCTCAAGGTGCATGAGGACCCGTGCTCTCCCCTGGCTGTATGTGCATTTGCCAAAATAGTCTTCGAGGGAAATGTGACCCCACAAAACTCTGTTTTCTGCTTAATGTCTGTTTTTATGATCCTACTTTATAGCAGGATCAACAAAGAAAAACATTATTCAGTGTAACAGGTAACACGGCTTTGCAGAGCTGGGTCTGGGTCTCCCTCGGGGTGTCTGCCCCCCCTCACTTCCCAGCACCAGGTCTCAGCTCTCCAAAGGGGTCCTGTGCTGTCAGGGTGAGAGGTGGCCGGAGGGAGCCAGGCTGAGTCTCACGCTGCCCACCCCCTGCAGGGGCTCCCACCTGAAGGAGAACAAGTACCTGATTGTGGTGACCGATGGGCACCCCCTGGAGGGCTACAAGGAGCCATGCGGGGGCCTGGAGGATGCTGTGAATGAGGCCAAGCACCTGGGCATCAAAGTCTTCTCAGTGGCCATCACGCCCGACCACCTGGTAGGAGCCCCGTCCTGGGCCTATGGCCTGGGAGGGGGCACAGGACACAGCCTGTGGGTGCAGAGACCAGGCACCAAGCTGCAGCCAGGGCGTGGGGAGGAGCAGAGACGGGGAGGGGTCTGCACTCCCAGCCGTCATCGTCACCCTGGTTCCTGCCATCGCCCTTGTGCTTGCTGTGCCCACCCCAGGAGCCACGGCTGAGCATCATCGCCACAGACCACACGTACCGGCGCAACTTCACGGCGGCGGACTGGGGGCAGAGCCGCGACGCGGAGGAGGTCATCAGCCAGACCATCGACACCATCACCGACATGATCGTGAGTGGCCCCGCACTGTCACCTCCCGTGTCCGGGTGCCGGGAAATCCTGTGGCCGCAAATGTAAATTAATTTGACTTTTTCATTTCATTTTCAGAAAAATAATGTGGAACAAGTGGTAAGAGCCCCTCCCCCCACTCCTACCCTCCCCCACTGCCCAGGGGGTCACCACTGGTCCCTCGCTCCCAGCTGGGCGCCCAAGCCGAGCCCTCTGAGCACCCGCAGGCATCGGGGGCGCGGCAGCTGCGCCTCGGCTTTCTGACGTGTCACTCTGTCCCCTCTCCGGCAGTGCTGCTCCTTCGAGTGCCAGGTGAGTGGGTGCCCCCCGCCCAGCCCTGGGGCCTCCTGGGAGGGTCTGTCTTGGGCTGACAGTTCTCTCTGCCGTGCAGCCCGCCAGAGGACCTCCCGGACCACGGGGTGACCCAGGGTACGAGGTGAGTGTCTGCACCCCACCCTGGCTTACGTCCAGGAGAGAGGTGTTGAGTAAGCGTGGGAGACGTGTCCCTGCAGCCTGGCGCCCAGGTGTGAGGGACACGGTGGTCCCCAGGCGGCCGTCCTGAGCACCCACCATGCACCTGCCACTGGGCTGGGTGTGGGGATGGTGAAAGTATCCCTACCAGAGCGGTGCCCCAGCCATGGGGAGAGAGTCCAGGCACAGGGACCCCCAGGCCCAAGGGGTGGCCCAGGGCTGGCGTGGGGGGCGGGGGGCTGACAGCACCCTTGCCCCCTCCTGTGGTGGAGGAGCTGGCCCTTTCTGAGTGTCGCCTGAGTGCTTGGCTCCTGAAGATGGGCCTCGATGGGGGATGGGCATGCCCTTGGGCCCCCGCCAGGGTGGCTTATGCAGGGAGGTTTGGAAAATCAAGATGCGTTGCTGGTATTTACAAATTGGGACGTTGCTCAGGAAAGTCCAGATTTCTGGCGTCTCCTAAAAAATGTCAGCTTCCGTGGCATGGAGCCATGTGGCCACTGGCCACGGGAGCTGAGCCAGCCTCTCCCAGGGGGTCTTTTTTAAAAATATGTTTTTATTGACTTCAGAGAGTGGAAGGGAGAGAGAGAAGCATCAATGATGAGAGAGAATCATTGGTCAGCTGCCTCCTACACACCCCCTACTGGGGATCAAGCCCAACACCCAGGCATGTGCTCTGACCTGGAATCGAACTGTGACCTCCTGGTTCATGGGTTGATGCTCAATCACGGAGCCACACCAGCCGGGCTCCCTGGGGCAGGGGGGTAGGGAGGCGGGGTCTTTGTGCCCATGTGGCGGCCCGCCTGGGAGGCCAGCACAGCAGCAGGAACGGGGCATAGGATGGTAGGGAGGAAAGATTCGGGGGCCTCTGTCCAGCCAGCAGGGCAGCCCCACAGCCTGGTGGGGTGTGAGGGAGGGGACACATGGAACTGACCTCGTATGTCCCAAGACGGGCCACGGGCGGTGGGGAAGGTGCCTGAAGACCATGCAAGCAAGCAGGGCCCTTTCCGCAGCTTTGCAGAAACACACGGGAAACTGCCCCTAACCTTGATCTGCTTTGTGTTCCAGGGAGAACGAGGGAAGCCAGGTCTCCCAGGAGAGAAAGGAGAAGCCGGAGACCCCGTGAGTGCCAAACGCCTGACCCTGGGGTGGGAGCGCTGGGAGCCTGAGGCTGGGGGACCAGGCTGCGGAAACTTCCAGAAGGATGGCTGGTGTCTGAGTGTCATGGTCACGGTCCTCAGAGGACATGGCCACACGGGCAGCCAGGGCCGGAGGGTGCACTGCACGGACATCCCGTCTAGCATATCCCCTCAGGCCTCCCCATAGGCCCAGCCTGTGCTCCGTGGGGCAGGCGGGGGGGGGGGGGGGAGGGGGGGAAGGGTGTGGGGGTGGTGGCCAGCAAAGTCCCACGCCCTCTGCCTCAGCCATGGCCAGTCTCCCCACAGCCCACCCCTACCTCCTCCTGGGGACCCTTGACCTCCCCCTCCCCTCCCTGGAACTCCCTGAGGAGCCCCCCAGGAGTGGAGGTGGGGCCTTCACAGCAGGGCTGCTCCCTCAGGTGCCAGCCAGCAGGGGGCCAGTCTCTCTGACGGACGGGGCCTGCGTGGAGTGGGCTATAGGAGGCTGGGTGGGGGCTGCCCTGCCCCCCGGGGTGTCTAACGCGCACCCTCCTTTGTGTTTCAGGGAAGGCCCGGCGACCTGGGGCCCGTTGGCTACCAGGGGATGAAGGTATGTCTCCCCTCCCTCCCCAGCGGCCTCTTCTGGGGCTGAGCCAAAGGGCATCCAAGCTCCCCCAGGGCATCGGGTGTGGGACCCCAGTAACAGCCCCCTCTCCTCCTCTGTTTGCTGTGTAGGGAGAAAAAGGAAGCCGAGGGGAGAAGGTGAGTGAGGCACAACTTGGGTTGTGCAGCCCCCCTCACCTGGACAAGGACGACATTGCCCGTCCCCAGTGTGGCTGGGCCCCATCGAGCTGGTGGGGGGTTGGCTGGTGCTGCCCTCCCCGGGGATCTGGGAGGCCCACCCCCTCCTGGCTGTCCTCCTCCGCCTCTCTGGCCAATTTCTGGGGAACTTTCCCCATGACAAGGGGGACCACGGCCCTCACCCTTCCTTCCTGTCTCTACAGGGCTCCAGGGGACCCAAAGGCTACAAGGTGAGTTTGGCGGTGGGGACGTGTGTTCTGAGCGTAGGTGGGTGCTGTCTGACCTTCATCTGACCCTTTGGCCTTTGCACCTCACAGGGCGAGAAGGGCAAGCGCGGCATCGACGGTGTGGACGGCATGAAGGTAACCCCCAGGCAGGGGAAAGGGCTGGTGGCCAGGGCCACAGGTCAGACAAGGGACGGTAGGCAAAGCCAGGTATCTCTCCAGACATCGGCAGGTAGAGACCCCATGTGGGCACCTCTGGGCAATTTGGAGGTAGTGGGGAAGGTAGGAGATGTTTCTTGCCGAGCCCGCGGTCCCAGTGGACCCCAAGCCACCTGGCCAAGCTCAGGGTGTCTTCTGGAGTGGGGCTTTCCTGGGAGGGGGTGGGTGAGCCAGAATCAAAAGACTGGACCACCAAACCTGCCTTCCTCCTTCCAGGGGGAGATGGGGTACCCTGGCCTGCCAGGCTGCAAGGGCTCGCCTGGATTCGATGTAAGTCACTTTCTCTCGCCGATGCTTTAAGACTGTAAGTTCTCAGGTGTGAGCACTGGCTCATACCCTTCTGTCTCTGAAGAAGTCACCAGCGGGCTTGGTTAAGACCCTGGACTGACCTCTGCCATCTTCTCACCAGGGTGTCCAAGGACCCCCGGGGCCCAAGGGTGACGCGGGCGCATTCGGACTGAAGGGAGAAAAGGTGGGTGCCGTGAGCCCCCTGGGGGCTGGGTCTCGGCTTCATTGGCTGCTCTGCTCAGTGGGCAGGCGGGGAGGCTGGGGCTGGGAAGGGCAGAAAACAAAGCTTACGGGTCACATCACAACTCAACTGGTGGGCAGGTGAGTTTGCCCAAAGGGAGCGCTCCCTGCCACGCATCACTGAGCCTCGGACCCTCCCGCCGCCACGCACCTGCCCTCTGCCTCGGGAGCGTCGGCACAGCCTCCCTGCTCACGTGGAATCAGAACTTAAGAGCAGGCACGACGCTGATGGCGGCCAGCGGGCAGACCAGCGAAGCACAGCTATCCTGTTCGGGGTTGAGGCTGAGTTTTGTTGCTGGCGTTTCCTGGGGTTTCTCGTGGCCGCAGGAAGTGCTAGGAGAGACGGAGAAGCTGTGTGGACCCCGCCCCACACGCTCCAACCCTCTAACCGCATGGGTTTCCGGGAATGCATTTTCGGGTATCACCTTCCAGCTCACGGATTACCGACTGGGCCCCGAGCCGAGTTCCCGGAAACTGGGCCTCACTAATGAGAACCTGGGTTGTCCCTGGGAGGAGTGGGCGGCAGGGGAAGCGACCGGGCGGAGTTGTGCAGGGGCACGGGAGGAGCGTGGGGCTGGCCGGGCAGCAGCCTGACGTCTGGGTGAGCAGGGCTGGCATGGGGTCTCTGGTCCCCCCAGCAAGGACAGGCGGGGCTGACCCTTCTGATCTTTCCAGGGTGAGCCTGGAGCCGATGGGGAGCCTGGGAGGCCAGGGAGCACAGGGAGCCCCGGAGATGAGGTGAGCATTCACGGGGCGCCCACCCCACCCTCCTTCCACCACAGCCAGGGTGGGGCCCAGGCCCCGGGAGGGGCCGCCAGGACCGGGCCAGCCGCAGTCCGGGCACTGGCCAGGCCAGAGATGGACAAGTGTGCATTGTTCCCCCCAGGGAAACCCCGGAGAGCCTGGTCCCCCAGGAGAGAAGGGCGAGGCCGGCGACGAGGTGAGCACCCACGTTTGGCCTCTGCTCCCTGTTCCTGAGACTCAGGCTGAGTTCCCTTCTCAAACTAACTCTTCTGTTCATTCCTCTCCATCCCAGGGCAACGCAGGACCAGACGGCCCCCCCGGAGATAGGGTGAGTCCAGCGGGGTGGGCTCTGGGCTCTGGGCCTCATTGCTTTGTGCCAGGTGTGGCCACATCGCCAGCTGGGGGCCCGCAGGGGCATGGGGATCGGTCCCGTGCCCAGCCCTTGGGTCCCTCCCACATTGAGGAGTCTGGAGCTGCAACCTCACCTCCTTCTGCTTCTCTCCACACAGGGTGGCCCTGGGGAGAGAGGACCACGGGGGACCCCAGGCGTGCGCGGCCCGCGAGGAGACCCAGTGAGTCACCGTGCATGAAGCTGGGACCCCACTCCGCTGAGGGGACAGGCTGAAGACAGGCTGTCAGAATCGCAGGACACATCCCCTTGGCCCCTAGATTTCTGTTTCAGCTCCTGCCCTCGGCCCCACCCAGACCTCAGGGAGCCAGGCCTGGGAGGAGGCAAGCAGGGCAAAGGGCAGGGTCTCGCCCTCATCACCCAGGACCAGCTCCTACGGAGACGGCCACCTAAAATCACAGGGAGACACAGTGGTTCGCTCCCTGAGGTTTTGTCGGGTGCACAGGCGTTTTCTTCAGGACGCTGACTGTGGGGTCTGGAATGTTCCACAGCAGCGCGTTCTGCGTTTCCAGCTCCGTGTCTTCCCCTCAGGCTACCTGTCTGTCACTCACCTAGCTGTCCCTTATCTTCCATGGGACATGGTTCCCTTAGCCCCGAGCCCTGCCCCACTCGCCAGGGCTTTTCTAAATTCCTGCAGCCTCCCACAACAACTCCCTGCACATTTCTGCAGACAGCTTGTGTTCTTGGGAACAACTTTTCTTTGTTAAACCTGCAAGAGCAGGAACAGTGGGAAGCCGCGCTGCACAAGCCTGTGGCCGAGGCTGCTGGTGGCCCCGTGGTTGAGTGGCATGGCTTTGCTAGACCTAGAGGGCGGGCACTAGGCAGACTCTGCCTGATTTGTGGGGGGCAGGCCCCAACCCACATCCGGAGTTAGGGGAAAGGGTGCTGAGCTCCCAGCCTCAGATGTGGGCCGGGCCGTCCTCCCCCTCCTCCCCGTGTGAGGCTGAGGGGCAGGTGCGTGTTCGGGTGCCCAGTGGGGAGAGTGAGTTCACTGTGAGGCCCCAGGCGGGGCTCGGGGGGGGACATCAAAGCAGGGGTAACTTGGCTTTGACCCCCTTCCAAACCCACCCCTTTGAGATCAGGAAATGGGACCAAATCCAAGCCTGGCCTCCATTCCCAGGAAGCACCCCTGGCAGACAGGGTCAGAGCACCTGGGATGGGGCCCCGCTCCCAGGACCCCGCTAGTGAGCAGCGTAGGGACGGCCTTGGGCCCCAGGAGGAGCTGCAGGCCCCCTTGCTGGGCCTCCTGAAACCAACACGTCACTGCCCAGCTGAGCACGTGGCCACAGCGTGGTAAAAACTTGGGAAGAGTGAGAAGGATGCGGCCCAGGCGCACGTGGACAGCTCTAGCCCCCCAGGCCTTACCCTTCCCGGCCTCCGCCTCACCGCCTTATTCCTCCCCAGGGTGAAGCTGGACCCCCAGGTGACCAGGGACGAGAAGGCCCTGTCGGTGTCTCCGGAGACCCGGTAGGAAACCCGGCGATGTGAGGGGGTGTCCATGTGTGAGGAATCTGTGGGGAGGTCTCTCTCCCAGGGGGGATGACCTGGGAGACCTCGGGATATGGGGGTCTGGAGCCAGCTGCAGGAGGCTGGGGCAGCTGGAGCAGCAGAATGGGGACCGATGAGGGCGGGCCCAGCCCCTGTGGCCCCAGATGCCCAGTACTCACAGAGGGACCCCTTTGCCATCTGGTGGGCATTTGGCAGGACACAGAGCCGAGTGAGCAGACTCCCACTTCGCCCCCAAGCTCTGCCCTCAGAGTGGGTGGGGAGGGGCACCCTGGCTTGGATGGTGCTAGAGGAGGGACGTGGGGGGTGGATGCCAGTAATTACATGGAAGGGGGTGGCAGGGCTGGCAGCAGAGGGAGCCCAGGGCCCTGGGCACAACCCCCGCCCTTGCCTGGCAAGGCTGGGTCACTGGGGACGGAGCCCTGGATGGAGGTGCCCCACATTAGAGCCCCAGGACACACAGGCGGTGGGGGAGGGGAGGACTCACTCAGCTTTTGGAGCCCAGATGTGAGATCCAAAAGCTGAGCATCAATTTGGGCGTGTAGGGCATAGAAGGTTCCAGAATTCCTGGGTGCAGACTTCCATGGCCATGCTGGGGAAGGGGAGGAGAGTGGGACCTGAGGAAGCAGAGGTCTGGCCTGCCCTTGTGCTGGGCTGGAGAGGAGTCGGGAAGGGGTGCAGACCTGCCCTGCACCTCTCACTTGCCCATGTGTAAACTCACTGAGTGGCCCGTCTCTTCTTTAGTTAACACATGGGTTTTCCCCAGTATTTGGCTTTATAGGAAAACTAGTGGCTCCTTATGGGAACTTGGCCTCAGCTATGGGTGCAGCCATCTTTGTGACAGAGTGATGGTTAATTAGCATATTCCCTCTTTATTAGATAGGATACTGTCATAAATATCCACACCCGTCTTCTTCGCACTGTCAGCTCCTCTGTCTCTCCATCTGTCTGTTTGCCCATCCATCCACCCATCCATCCATGATCTATCTACTTTGACATTTATCTAAGATATATCATCCATCCATTATCTATTACCTATCTATCCATTCACCCAGCCAGCCACCCATCTACCTATCCATCCGTTATCTGTTTGCCCATCTCTGTCCGTTATCTATTATCTATCACCTATTCATCATCAATTTATCATCTATCTATGCCTATAATTTATCCATCCATCCATCCATCTCTCCATCTACTCATACATCCATCCATTCATCCATCTTTCATCCATCTTGAAATACATCCAAGACTATACCCAGAATGTCAATTCTCTAGAGAATTTCTTGGCCAAATAATGTGTGTGTGTGTGTGTGTGTGTGTGTGTGTGTGTGAGTAAGAGAGAGAGAGAATTGCCAAATACTTCTACCTGTCTGTCTGTCTAGCCCCAGCTTACATTCCCCTCGGGAGTGTACAGTGGAGACTGTACCTACACCTTTGCCATGGGATCTCAGACTCTGAGTGTGCGTTTTAGCTCCTCAGGTGAAAACCGTGTCCTCTCTTCATGGGACAGCTGAGCCTGGTCCCGGGTGTCGCCGCACCTGGTGGTTCACAAGGTTGTTCCTTCCCCGCTGGAGCCTGTGTCACAGTTGCTGTGACGAGCCTGCAGGCACTTTTCAGATCCGTGGTGTGGTGTGGATGTCCTGCCCATTTACAGGATTCCAAATACGCCCACTCCTCTTACTGTATTTTTTGCGTATATCTTTGATTCCTTTGGAGCATAGAGGAGTTAGCAAAAGTAGGTTTACAACTGTGAGTACACGAAACACAGAATTTATTCTTGCACTATTAGTTATTATTGCATTATTTGTATCACAACTAATGAAAAAGAGAACCTACTTTTGCCCACCCCTGGATATTGTATGGTTAGAAGCAAGCCCGTTGTTACAACACAGTTTCTCCATTACAATGCACTTTCTTCCTCTATTTCCATCCCTTGTCCATGTGTCCTTCTGGAACTGCTGTATCATGCCCCTGGTCTTCCTATTTCTGCTGACACAGCCCAACGTGCCTCCACGCACCAGGGCCAGGACCTCGGGCCGCAGCTGGACGCGTGCATAGCTGTGGCAAGGGCAGCAGTATGCCCGCTGCCTCCTGGCTGCCCGTGGTTGAGGGAACAGGCTGGGTAACAGGGGGCTGCACACAGTTGTGCAAGGACCTTGTCTGAGAAGGACCTCTTCTGGACACACCCACCTGACAACAGGGCCTCAGTGCAGGGTCTCAGCGGGGCGCATGGGGTCCAGCAGCTCCGTGAACAATGTGCGCTTGTCCTTCCTCCGGCCTGGCCAGGGATGTCTGTGAAGTACTCAGGGGACCCCAACCTTGGGCCCAGAAGGGCAGGTGATGCGCCTCCAGGGAGGGCGTGTGGAGCAGGCCAGCCGGTGAAGCCAGGAAGGCTGGTGTGGGCAGAGAGAGGGTCCAGCGGGCATGTCTATCTTTCTGCAGGGTGACGCGGGCCCCGTTGGACCTAAAGGGTACCGAGGAGATGAGGGGCCCCCGGGGCTTGAGGTGAGTAGCCTTGGCCCCAGGAGGGGCCGACCCTGACCCCAGACCCCCTCCCCTCCACCAGCACTTCCCTGGGAGAGCCCCCTGCACCATTAGCACATATGAATGTTTCATTTCACTTCAGTACTTGGGACTTTTAGAACATTGGGAAAACGCATAAAAAATAAAAAAGAGAATTGAAATTTAAAATAGTACCAACCATGATAGACCAACAACACTAAATAAATACAATAGAGCCACCCAGAGATGAATAACATGAGCATTTTGGCTTATCTCTTTGCAAGTTCTTTTTCTTTCTTTGCATGTTATGCCTTACAGACTTCACCAGGTCTGTTTTTATTAATTTTTATTGTCAGCATTTCCCTAAAACCCTAACAATTTTTCAAAACACTGTTGACACATGCTTGGAGCCATGTTTGGGTCCTTTGGTTTCTCCGAACGCCCTTGTTGGGCTCATGGGCTGCTCCGGATTCCCCGTGGGCCCCTGTCCATTTCCCGTCAGGTCCCAGGTGCCCCTGGGTGGGTCACAGGCGGGAGGTTGGACTCAGCCCCAGGACCATAGGGTTAGAATCCTTCCTTTAATCACTGCCCAGCTGCTATTTTATCTATTTTTAACATATTATTTATTGCTGACAGTAGTATAGCTGTCTCCCATTTTCACCCTCTTTCCCCGCCTCCGCCCAGCCCCTACCCACCCACCCCCGGGTCTTCCCCATCCTGTTGTCTGTGTCCATGGGCTATGCATTTGTCTGCTGTTTTATTTCATTCTCCCTCTGGTTTTCCTCTGTAAGACCTCGTGCCCCAGACCTGCCTTGCTCCTCCTCAGGTGCCACTTACTCTTGTCAAACCTACTCCCCTCCTCCTCAGGGTCCCAGAGGTGCCCCAGGGCCTGCAGGACCCCCCGGAGACCCTGGACTGATGGGTGAAAGGGTGAGTGATGGGCCCGAGGGCACAGAGTCCTGGAGGGGCTGACACCTGGTTGGTTGCCTGAGACCCTGGGAAGCCCTGGGTTCGAGCCCCAGGCTCATAAGGTCTAAATGAAGGTCCTGGTCTGGTAACTGGATGGGGGCATCCTCCGCAGGTGGCTGTGCCCTCAGTCACTGTGGTCTCTGCTGAACGCTTTGCCTGCCGCCTGCTCCTGGGACCGGGGAGAGGTGGGCCCCCAGGGCAGTCCGGGCAGGGAGACGCCTTCCAGGCTGACGAGGGACTCAAAAGCGCCACCCCTGTGCCCACGCTGTCTGGAGACATCCAGGCCTGCGTGGTTCCCACAGTGACAGGACTGGTCTCTCCCCCAGGGTGAAGATGGCCCCCCCGGAAATGGCACTGAAGGCTTCCCCGGCTTCCCTGTAAGTGCCCCACCCCCACCCCTTGGCCAGCTGGACAACTTGGGCCTGTGGGTTGTACCAGGGATTGGTAGCTGGGATTGTCCATCGGGTTGTACCAGGGATTGGTAGCTGGGATTGTCCATCGGGTTGTACCAGGGATTGGAGCTGGGATTGTCCATCGGGTTGTACCAGGGATTGGAGCTGGGATTGTCCATCGGGTTGTACCAGGGATTGGAGCTGGGATTGTCCATCGGGTTGTACCAGGGATTGGAGCTGGGATTGTCCATCGGGTTGTACCAGGGATTGGAGCTGGGATTGTCCATCGGGTTGTACCAGGGATTGGAGCTGGGATTGTCCATCGGGTTGTACCAGGGATTGGAGCTGGGATTGTCCATCGGGTTGTACCAGGGATTGGAGCTGGGATTGTCCATCGGGTTGTACCAGGGATTGGAGCTGGGATTGTCCATCGGGTTGTACCAGGGATTGGAGCTGGGATTGTCCAGCGGGTTGTACCAGGGATTGGAGCTGGGATTGTCCAGCGGGTTGTACCAGGGATTGGAGCTGGGATTGTCCATGGGGCCCGTGTCAGAGCCGGGTGTGACTGTCCTGCCTTCCCCTGCAGGGCTATCCGGGCAGCAGGGGCCCTCCCGGGATAAATGTAAGTACATGCCCATCCCCAGGCTACTGGTATGTGCACACACATGTACACACACACACGTGCATACAGAAAACCTGTACACAAGGACAGACACTCTCACATGGACAAACACACATGTGGGGCAGACAATATCTCCATTGTCTTTTTCCTTTTGAAACTTATTCTTAAAAATGAAATGAAGTATATAAACTGTGCCTTAGTGAAGCTGATTTAAAATAGAAAAGTTGGTGAAGAAAAGGAACAGCCAGGAGGCCTCTGGTGGACGAGTTGCCTTGCCATCCAAGGAGCTCGGCTGAGCGCCCACGGGAGACGTGGGCCAGCTGCTGCCTCCCGGAGACCCTGGGCTGCGTCCCAGCCATATGCCTGCTCAGGGACTCTGCACCCCACTAACCCTGGGCCGGACCCCAGCCCAGCACACACACCTGCTCAGGGACTCTGTACCCCACTAACCTGGGCCGGACCCCAGCCCAGCACACACGCCTGCTCAGGGACTCTGTACCCCACTAACCTGGGCCGGACCCCAGCCCAGCACATATGCCTGCTCAGGGACTCTGCTCCCCACTAACCATGGGCCAGGTCCCAGCCCAGCACATGCCCCTGCTCAGGGACTCTGCACCCCCTAACCCTGGGCAGGACACCAGCCCAGCATGTGCCCCTGCTCAGGGACTCTACACCCCACTAACTGTGTGTTCCTTGTCCCCTTGCAGGGCACTAAAGGCTACCCTGGCCTCAAGGGGGACGAGGGAGAAGCTGGAGACCCCGGAGAGGACGTGAGTGCAGCCACCTCCCCCGCCCCCACACATTGTGAAATCCCAAGGGAGGACTCTGGGGGACAGTGGCTGTGTCTGTGACACAAGCTCTTTTCTTCCAGAACAACGACGTTTCACCCCGAGGTGTCAAAGGCGCAAAGGGGTACCGGGGCCCTGAAGGCCCCCAGGTGAGTGGAGGCGTGGTTGGCCCAGGGGGGCTGGTGCGGGGTGGATGCACCTGCGACTCTGAGGCTACAATGGGTGGAGAGGGGTCTGGGGAGAGGAGGTGGGAATTTGGGGAGCAGGTCTCTGGGGAAGTTGGGACTTTGACAGGTGGCATCAGAGGAGACAGTTCTGAAGGGCACATTGGGGGTGCTGAATGGGGAGAGAGAAGGGGGCCAGTCACCAGGTGACAGAGACAGAAGCACAGCAAAGCCCAGGGCAGGGCCCGGGTGAGGTCTGGCACCCAGGCCTGGGGCCCCTGCCCACGGAGGAGGTGCCATTGCACTGGATGGGCCGTGAGCGTGAGCGGGCTGCACACAGGGTCACAGCCAGCACACCCGCTGGCACCAAGAAGAGACTGTGCTGACGTGGTCGCATAATAGACGGCAGTTACCGGTTCTCCCCAGCCCTTCATGCTCAGAAGCCGCCGCTGTCCCTGGCATTCAGGGGGCTCCTGCTGGGAGGTGGGGTCCCGAGGGCCAGGGGGGCTGGCCAAGAGCTCCTGTCAGACCCACAGTTCAGGAACCTGGCGAGCGGGGCCCCAGGGCAGACCCTGCAGCCCTCCTCCCATCTTCTCCCTGACAGGGACCCCCGGGACACACGGGACCACCAGGACCGGATGTAAGTGGGTGTCTGTGAACATCCTCAGGGGCTGACCACTCAGGATCCCATGGGGGTGGAAACCCTTGGCAGCAACAGGGGGACATGCAATGGCCACTGGAGGGACATGTGACAGCCACCGGGGACATGACGGGCACAGGGGAACACGGCCACGGGGGGCACATGATGGCCACATGTCAGTGACCCCCTCAGGTACCCGTGCCCTGGAAGCAGGGGCCTAGGTCAGAGCAGGGCACACCCTGGACAGTGAGAGCCCCTGCCCACCCCAGCCTGGCTGAGGTCCCCGGGAAGGTGACCCAGAGGGCCGGCCTCACCCAGCACCCGGGCAGCCCTGGCTGGCTGGCTGGCCAGTCAGCCCATCATGCAAGTGTCTTCTCCTCCCCAGGAATGCGAGATTTTGGACATCATTATGAAAATGTGCTGTGAGTGTCTCCACTTTGAATAACTATTAGAAAGAGCATGGGGGGGGGGCGTAGGTGTGTGTCCCACCTGCGAGAATGTCCCTGGGGGCTGGGCCACTCTCAACCCCACTGCTGGCCTCCCTTCCCCTCCCACCGAGAGGCACCAGGAACCCTGGTGAGGGAGGCCCAGGAGGTGGGGAGCGAGTGGGGGGTTCACATAAGACTCGGGGTCTTTCGTCACCTAATCTCCTCTTTCTCCTCTTCCCCAGCTTGCTGTGGTGAGTGTCACTCTCTAACTCATGTGGTCTTAGCTCTGGGGTAGACGGCCCTGTGGGTGGTGGGGCGCCCCCATACCTCCTCTGCATGGCATAGAGCAGCAGCTGCCCTTGCCCCCACCCCCTGCAGAGTGCAAGTGCGGCCCCATCGACATCCTGTTCGTGCTGGACAGCTCCGAGAGCATTGGGCTGCAGAACTTTGAGATCGCCAAGGACTTCATCATCAAGGTCATCGACCGGCTGAGCCGGGACGAGCTGGTCAAGGTGTGTCCCTCCCTGGACTCCACGCACTGGGGAAGGTGGTTCCCAGGAGGCAGGAATCTTCCCTGACACCGAGCTGGAGAGGGGCCAGGTCCCGGGGGCTCTGGGAGACAGGGCATTGTGTTTCTCAAAGCCAAAACCCCAACCACCAGCATGTGAGAGCCACTACCAGGCCTGGCCTGGGACGGATGGAGGGTGAGGGGCAGCCGGGGCACACCTGACCTCGGTGCCTGTTCCCGTGCAGTTTGAGCCCGGACAGTCGCATGCGGGCGTGGTGCAGTACAGCCACAACCAGATGCAGGAGCACGTGGACCTGAGGAACCCCAACATCAGGAACGCCCAGGAGCTCAAGGAGTGAGTGCAATGCAGCCATATGTGCAGTTCCAAGAGCCCACCCAGCCCCTGCTCACCCTGGCCCTGGTGCTAACCCAGCCCCTGCAGCAGGCCCAGGCTCACCCCCGACCCCAGTGCTGACCCTGTACCTGGCCTGGGCCCTGGCCCAGCCCTGACCCCGGTGCTGACCCAGCCCCTGCAGCAGGCCCAGGCTCACCCCAGACCCCGGTGCTGACTCAGCCCCTGCAGTAGGCCCAGGCTCACCCCCGACCCCGGTGCTGACCCAGCCCCTGCAGCAGGCCCAGTCTCACCCCCGACCCCGGTGCTGACCCAGCCCCTGCAGCAGGCCCAGTCTCACCCCCAACCCCAGTGCTGACCCAGCCCCTGCAGCAGGCCCAGGCTCACCCCTGACCCCGGTGCTGACCCAGCCCCTGCAGCAGGCCCAGGCTCACCCCCGACCCCAATGCTGACCCAGCCCCTGCAGCAGGCCCAGTCTCACCCCTGACCCCAGTGCTGACCCTGTACCTGGCCCAGGCCCTGGCCCAGCCCTGGCCCCGGTGCTGACCCTGCTGTGGCCCCACAGAGCCATCAAGAAGCTGCAGTGGATGGCGGGCGGCACGTTCACAGGCGAGGCCCTGCAGTACACCCGGGACCGACTCCTGCCACCCACTCAGAACAACCGGATCGCCCTGGTCATCACAGACGGCCGCTCGGACACCCAGAGGGACACCACACCCCTCAGCGTGCTCTGCGGCCCTGACATTCAGGTGGGGCCACGGCCACGCCGCACACGGCCACCTTCGCTCCCTGCAGTGTGGGCACTCTCCCCACTGGGGCTGGCTGATGCGGTCCCTCCCCACAGGTGGTCTCCGTGGGCATCAAGGACGTGTTCGGCTTCGTGGCGGGCTCTGACCAGCTCAACGTGATTTCCTGCCAAGGCCTGGTCTCCCAGGGCCGGCCGGGGCTCTCGCTGGTCAAAGAGAACTACGCCGAGCTGCTGGAGGACGCCTTCCTGAAGAACATCACCACCCAGATCTGCATAGGTGGGCGCGGGGGCCAGCGGGCACGGGGCCCCACCCAGCTGGGCTGGAAGGGCATCACAGTGCTGGCCGCAGCCAGAGCTGCCGGGGTCAGACTTGGGCCCTCTCCCCACACAGTGGGCTTGTGATCCACGTGCCTGGGGCTAGTGTGGCACAGGGGCAGCCCATCACGGGGCGTCTGCCCTGCAACCCTCTCTGAGCCTCGGTTTCCCCATTCTCAGAGGGTCAAGACTCTGCCTCACCCCTCACTGGCTTGGTGTAAGGACCATGAAATAATGCCTGGGGGCCACTCCATCCCCTCAAAGATCTGCCCTTGAATAAGGGGACACCCCTTCCTGGTGGGGTGGAGGGGCCAGGTGGGGTGCTGGCGAGGCATTCAGGGGCGCCGCCTATTTGCATGGCCACACCGTGCCGTCCACGGAGATGCGCTGGTGTCATCTGGGGGAGGGGGTTACAGACAGACCAGTCGTCCCTGTGATCGCTGGGTTCATGCCGCGTGGGGTTTTTCTCTTACAGACAAGAAATGCCCAGACTACACCTGCCCGAGTGAGTACCTGGGTGTGGGCAGGGCGTTGTGAGTGTACGTGTGTGTGTGGGGGGTGCCCGGTGGGGAGGATCTGGAGATAACAACAGTCTGGCGGGCTCTGGCTCTCCCAGGCTCGGTGCCTCTGGCCGGTCCCCCTACCCCTGGCCATGTTGAGGCCCTGCCATGTGCTAACAACTCGCCCATCCCCTACCCGCCCGCAGTCACGTTCTCCTCCCCGGCCGACATCACCATCCTGCTAGACGGCTCGGCCAGCGTGGGCAGCCACAACTTCGAGACCACCAAGCGCTTCGCCAAGCGGCTGGCCGAGCGCTTCCTGACGGCGGGCCAGGCGGCCGCGGCCCACGACGTGCGCGTGGCCGTGGTGCAGTACAGCGGCACCGGGCAGCAGCAGCCAGAGCGCGCCGCCCTGCAGTTCCTGCAGAACTACACCGTGCTGGCCAGCACCGTGGACGCCATGGACTTCTTCAACGATGCCACCGACGTCAACGACGCCCTCCGCTACGTGACCCGCTTCTACCGCGAGGCCTCGCCGGGCGCCGCCAAGAAGAGGCTGCTGCTCTTCTCCGACGGCAACTCGCAGGGGGCCACGGCGGCCGCCATCGAGAAGGCCGTGCAGGAGGCCCAGCGGGCGGGCATCGAGGTCTTCGTGGTGGTGGTGGGCCAGCAGGTGAACGAGCCGCACGTCCGCGTCCTGGTCACCGGCAAGACGGCCGAGTACGACGTGGCCTTCGGCGAGCGCCACCTGTTCCGCGTGCCCAGCTACCAGGCCCTGCTGCGGGGCGTCTTCTACCAGACGGTGTCCAGGAAGGTGGCCCAGGGCTAGCCGGCCCCCCCAAACTGAAACCAAGTGAAATGTGACGTAGATCTTCCTGACCGACCCGATTAGCTAGGTCTTTTTAAAGGAAAAGCTTGAAAAGCTGCCATGCGAGCGGGGTCCTGCCACCTCCCCCGCGCACCTGAACCCGAGTTAACATCCCAGACCTCCCGCAGGCTCCCGCCCCAGCCCGTCAGGACCCCGAGACCTCACTTCTCTGGGGTGTCAGTTGCCCGCTGCTCCCACTCCCTTCAGTACCCCTACACATCCCTCCACGTAACATCTCATTTACACTAAAGTCAAAGCCACTACTCAGTTCTCGGGAGATGACGGACTGCGTTTCGCCTGGGCAGCCAGGGTTGAGAGGACTTCTTAAACCGTCCTCGGAGGGTCGCGTCACTCGTCGCCTGGGCCGAGCCTCAGCCCGAGGGCTCGGGGCAGCGGGCCAACGCTGCCCAGCATCTCCAGGGAGCTGCATTCAGTAGTGTCTCCTTGACCCCGTGTCCTGGCAAACCCCAAGAACAAAGGTGCTATCCCATCGACCCCACCACCACCACCCGTGTACGGCGAGGCCTGGCAGCCGGGCCACCCGGTGATGTGCCCAAGCTCTCTCCTCAGGGGAGTGAGTGGTTCTGCATCTTACTGAAGACCCTCTTTATTGGTTCGTTTTATTTTTTACTCCTTCCTGTGTTTTTCTCAACTGTGTTCTCAACAAAGTTTCCAAATAAAAGTTTCACTCTTCTCTTTGTGGTTGTCCTTCCGAGGAGTGAAAATCCCCACCGTGTGTGCACGTGGTGCCAACAGGGGGACGTGGAGGTTAGGGCATCTGGTGGGATGCCCGCCTCCGACTCAGTGCCAGCCAGGAGAGTGGCTGCCCTGGCCAGACACCACCCATCCACCCCTCTTCTGGGCCCAGGGCACGACCCCAGTGCCATGAAGACCATCTATAGTTGGGGAGCAGCTGGGAGGGACCCCGACACCCTGGGCTGCAGAATCACAACTTGGTTCGGCCTCAGGGGGCTGGGAGAGCTGGCCACCCAGAAGATAAAACCCCCAAAGGGCCACATGCTGACACCAAAACCACCCAGGAGTTCTGGAGGGCGGTAGGGACCCAGGAGGCCCCATGGGAAGGCAGACCCTGGGAGACTGGGCCCTGGATTCCAGGGAGACAGCAATGGGACGCGCCTGCCCCCATCAGGGGAGTGGCCGCTGCCTCAGGAGGGGTGAGGTGTAGGGGAGCTGAGCCCGTGCACACTCATGGGAGGAAATCACAGCCATTAGAATGCCCTGCCCATCTCCCCTGGCAGGGCTGGCAGGGGCCGCGGGGAGGATGTGGGTCCCGGCTGCGCTCGGCCAGCAGGTAAAGGAGGGCAGGCGTGCAGGACAGGATGCCCATGGCGGCAATGCCTCCACTCAGTCCTCGCCAGGAGGGAGCCTGGTGAGTGTCCCTCGGGGGTGGCAGGGCACCGGTGTCTGAGGGGACTGAGGGGACGCCCCTCGATCAGATGCCTCACAAACATGGCCCTGAGAGCTGAGCTGCAGGAAAGCCATCGGTGATGCAGGGGACGATGCCCCAAATGCGCTCTGATTCCTGCAAAGAGCAGCACCCCACATGGAATTAGCCGGTGTCAGGCCCAGTCAGCTGCCAAATTCACGTCACATGCAGACCTGCTAGGAGCCAGACAGCTGCTAGGTCGTCGTTCATGGGGCCCACATATGTGCCCAGCCAGCCCTGTGAGCCCCCAGCCAGAGGGGCTCCCCACAGCGTGGATCGGTCGCCCTGGGCTGGTTACTTCCCCACTGCTCACAGCTGTGTAACCTTGCGCCCGTCACCTACCCCTTCATCTCAGCTTTCTCAACTGCAAAATGGGTTCATAACACCTTAGCGCCTGCCTGAGAGGGTTGTGGTGGGGCCCTGCGCCCTCATCGGAGCAGACATCACGCACCTCCCTGCTTCAAGCCAGGGCAGCTGGGGCCTCCTGGATGTGCCAGGGGCAGGGAGGCCAGAGGGCAGCCTGGAGGGGGTGGCGTAGGGGAGGGTGGCTGGGCATGGACGGGGGAGGAGGACGCCTGCCTCTCCCCAGCCTGCAGTGCACAGTCTCCTTCAGGTGGGTCTGGGGTTTCTCCTGCCCACCTGGGGGTGGCCACCCAGGGACCTCTTCCTGCAGGAAAGTGAGACTCAGAAATAGGCATTCCCCCTTTAAGAAGGACGCGCTCCTGTAATCCATCCGTGACTCATCTCTAACCGGAATCCTCTCTCTAACTGGAACCAGCTGGCTGAGAACACAAGTCCAAGACCAGCAACACGCCTGCACGCTTCCTTCTCAGCCCCTCGCTCCCGCCCCCACAGGGAAAGATAAGGGTCCCTGCCTTCTACGGAAGTCGGCTTTTTAAAGTCGGCTTTTTAAAATAGGTTATGAAGGAAACCTCAGGCCCATCACGCCCGAGTCCTTTCCAATCGGGGCACAGACCTAGGTTGTATTTTAGATCATGGCGCCCCCTTTTTCCCAGCCCAGAATTGCAGGGGCAGTGCCCAGGCCTCTCTCCCAGGCCCTGCCACCCCACTTAGGGCCCAGGGGCTGCAGTTCCCTCCTTCTCCCTGGAAGGGCATTCTTCGGAGGAAAGGGGGATCCATGGGGAAGGACCCCCAGCCCCCACCTTCTCCCCCATCAGGTCAGCCCCACAGGCTGACCCTGGAAGCTCCCAGGATCCATCTGCCAGTGCTGGGGACAGGCAGCCCACCCCGTAATCTCTCCACGTGTGAGGGGGCAGCCAGTCCTGCCGGGAGGGGTCCCCAGCCCAGAGTCCCTGTCTGCAGCTACTTTCCAGAGAAACAGAGCTGGTGACATTAAGGGTGTGGTTGCTCTAGAAGTGACATCCTCCCCAGGGCAGGATCTTACACGCAGGGGCTCCTCTGTCTCTTAGCTGCGAGATGGGGACACTTAGAGTCCCTAGGGACAGGTCCACCTCCCCCGGTAAGACTGGACGCCTCCTCGGGGCAATGCAAGGTGAACACTACGAGGCTACCAGAACGGCTGAAATTGCACCAACACCAGCGATGGTCAGGAGGCTGTGAGCCTCACATGCTGCCGTGGCTCTGTGAAATGGGACAACCACTTCAGCACCTTCAACAGTTCCTAAACCACACACGCACCTACCCTACAACTCCCCCACCTCCTCCCGAGCATTGGACAAGAGCAATAAAAAAAAAAAAACTCTTATGTCCAAACAAAGACTTGTAGGTGGAAGTTCATAGAAACCTTTTTTGTTTTTAAATCCTCACCAGAGGATATGTTATTGATGTCTAGGGAGAGAGGAAGGGGGGAGAGAGAGAGAGAAATATCGATGTGAGAGAGGAACATCAATCAGTGGCCTCCTGTACATGCCCCAGTGGGAGATTGAACCCGAAACCTAGGTATGTGCCCCAACTGGGAATTGAACCCACAACCTTGTGTGTGTGTGTGTGTGTGTGTGTATGTGTGTATGAAACGACACCACCCAACTGAGCCACCTGGCCCAAGACCCAACCTTAATTTAGAAGATGGGGTGGGGGTGGGTGGAGAGCAGGGTAGGTAGGAGCTGGGAGGAGGGGAGGAGAAATGGGAGACATCTGTAATACCATCAACAATAAAATCCTATATAATAAAAGGGTAATATGCAAATTGACCGAATGGCGGAACGACCAGTCGCTATGACACACCCTGACCACCAGGGGCCAGACATTCAATGCAGGAGCTGTCCCTTGGTGGTCAGTGCACTCCCACAGAGGGAGCGCCACTCAGCCACAAGCCAGGCTGACGGCTGATGGCTGACAGCTGGCAAGCGCAGTGGCCTGCCTCCGCGGCAGCGCTAAGGATGTCTGACTGACAGCTTAGGCCCGCTCCACAGGGAGCAGGCCTAAGCCGCAGTCGGACAACCCCTGAGGGCTCCCAGACTGCAAGAGGACACAAGCCAGGCTGAGGGACACCCCCCCCCACCCCGCAAGTGCATTAATGTTGTCGTGCACCGGGTCTCTAATATATATATATATATATATATATATATATATATATATATATATACACTAGAGGCCCGGTGCATGAAAATTCATGCACTGGAGGGGGGAGCATCCCTCAGCCCGGCCTGCCCCCTCTCACAGTCCGGGAGCCCTCAGGGGTGGGAGGTAAACTGGCGATCAGGGGGAGGCGATGCCCCCATCACACCTCCGCTGCTGCCACTGCTGGCAGCACAAGCGTCGGCCAGCCCTGGTTACCTGAGCCTCAGACAGCCCTGGGCAGCTGGGCAGCCGCCATCCGAGGCTTGCCTGCGCCTCGGGCCGGCCCTGGGCAGCTGGGGGGCTGAGGGGACTGGGGGACTCTGGAGGCAGGTGCACGGAATGGCTGGACCCGCCTGGGGGCGGGCCCAGCGGTGCTGCATGCCTGCTACCCCAGTGGGGCTGAGGGGACTGGGCACCACCCTCTTGTGGCTGTGGGGGCCGACATCTTTGAGGGTGTGGCAGTCAATTAGCATATTCCCTCCTTATTGGCTGTGGGCACTGCCATCTTTGTGAGGGTGTGATGTCAATTAGCATATTCCCTCTTTATTAGATAGGAGATATATATATATATATGAAAAATAAATAAATAAATATTTTTAAATTATTGATGAGAGAGAGAGAGGAAGAATAACATCGATTTGCTGTTACACTTCATTATGCATTCATTGGCTGGTTCTTGTATGGGCCCTACCCTGGGATCGAACCTGAAACCTTGGTGTGTTGGGATGACGCTCTAACTAACTGAGCACCTTGTCTACCTTGATGGTGTGCGGGTCACTTGGGTGTGCATTTTGTCAAAATTCTTAGGACTGTACCTAGAAGATCTGCTCATCTCCTTGTACAGACACTCCGCTCTAAAAAAAAAAAAAGCATGGGGGCAAAATTGCTACCACTGGTTCTCCCGTCTGCATCAGCTCCGCAGGCGCTTGAACTCTCCTTCTTGCTCCCTGTGGCCATGTGTCCGCTCACCCCAGAGCATGTCCAACCTCCCAGGGTTGGGAATCCTGTGAGCACCCCTCCCTCTGGGCTTCTATGAATGCAGCCTTTTCGTGGGTGGAACATGGTATTTAGTTGTTTACCTTGACCCTTCCCCCAGTGTACACATACTGCCCACACCTCCCATGAGTGTGACCAGGATGGTATGTTACATTGCGTGACACAGGGAGTTTGCAGAGTAACTAAGGTCCCTAATCAGTTGACTTTGGGATGATTCTCCTGGGTGGGTCCGAAGACGTCCAAGGGCTTTCTCCTGCTAGCCTTCCTATGAAGTGCCCGTGGAGGGGGCCAGGCAGCCAGAACCTGAGGGTGGCCAGCAGCAAAATGGGACCCCAGCCCCACAGCCTCGAGAAACAATCCCGCCAACAACCAGGGAGTCCAGAAGGGGCCTGACCCCCAGATGAGATGGGCGGTAGCTTGGTTTCAGGCTGGGAGACCCTGAGCAGGACCCAGCTGGGCTGTGCCCAGACCTCTGACCCACAGGAACCAGGAGATGGTCCGTTTGCATTGTTTTAAGCTGTCAAAATGCTGATCACTTGTTACACAGTTGTGTTAGTTAGAAAACGGTCTTTACTTCTTATCCCCAATCCTGTAAGCTCTTGTCGTATTTTGAGACCTCCCCCTCTCCACACTCCTGGATTCAGGCCCACCAGCCCCTGCTGGCTACACTCTTCCTTCCTCCCAGGGGAGTGGGCAGCTTCTTCCCCCTGGGATTGCGCGTTGGGCCGTCCTCCTTCCAAAGGTCTCAGGTCACAGCCCTGAGACTACCCCCTCTGGGCGCCGCCCTGCAGCCAGGTTCCCTGAGCAGGGGCCACTCCCATCTCGGGCTGCAGTGCCCTCCTGCTGGTTCCCACCCTCCCTTTGCAGTTCGGATCCTCTGGACTATCTGCGGGGCAGGTAGTGTCATCACCAGGGTCCTCATCAGAGGCAGGAGGAGTGGTCATGGGAGAAGGGGAGAGAGTCAGAGAGCCTGGAAGATGGGAGGCTGCTGGCGTTAAAGATGAAGGAAGGGCCCACGAGCCAAGGAATGCGGGGCTTTCTAGAAGCTGTAAAAGGCAGGAAACCAAGTCTTCCCTGGAGGCCCTTCAGGAACCAGCCCCGCTGACCCCCTTTGGACTTCTGACTTCCAGAGCTAAAATTTATGATTCTGAACAAATAAATGTGTGTTGTTCCAGGCCACCCCGTTGGTGGTGTTTTGTGATAGCATCAGTAGGCCACACACTTTCTCACTGAAGTACGGCGTCCTTTCAGCCCTGCCCCCGCCATGAAGCCAGGAGTTGGACACTCTCGAAACTCTTTTCCTGTTAAAAATCTCCCAGAGGGCAAAATTGTGCTTGGCCAATAAATAATAAATTGATGAGCTTATTCGTTGATTTTGTTCCTCAAATCCTGAACGTGGATGATATCACTTTGGCCCCAAACACTCTGGATTCTTCAGAAAACACTCGGCCGAAAGAACACGAATTGCGTGCCCTCGGCCCCACGGGTGGGCGGAGAGGAGGCTCTGGGCCTCCAGCCCAGCCTCAGCTCCGTGACAGGACGACTAACTGAGGAAAGTCTCCATCATCCAGGGCCAGTCCCCTCAGACACGTGCTTCATGGGTGTGAGACCCATCGGTGTGGTGCCTTCAGGTCATGTCCCACTAAGGGAGGAGGAGGTCTCCACTTGACCACCGATACACCAGTGACTGGTTTCTGAAGCATCACAGTCTGCGTCTGAGACCTCACATCTCTCTCCCCTTGCTCTGCCCCCTACACCCTCCCGCTGCTCGCAACCCCACAGATGGGTGCTCCGCTGGGTCAGAGAGGCAAACACAGGTTCCCTTTCCTCCTGGGGGCCCAGAGGAACAGCTGCACCATCCCCCAGGCGCCTGTCACGGTTTCCAGAGAAGCCGCTGGCTGACGCTGAGAGCATCTGGTTTATGTAGAAGGCTGAGCTCAACTTGGACTGTAGGGAAGAATGGCTTCTTATGAAAACAGGCCTCCGAATAATGGGTTAGTTTATTGAAGGAATGCTTTTTCAGGATAAGAAAAGACAGTCAAAATAATGGGTAGGGAGACTCTGTCAACTGCCTGTGACCCCAAACCCCTGCTCCTGCTGAGACCCAGCCCCCTACTCTCTCCACGCTCACTTCTTCATTCTCAAGGATCACATTAAATGGCCTCGAACACACACGATCCCCTTGTCTAAATTACATCCTTCCTGTTCGTTTTATAAACGTCATTTTGATTTTCATTCATGGACCATTTCGAACATACAAAAGAGGAGCGAGTAGTGCAGGGACCATCCCTGCACCCACTTCCTAGGTGACCCCGTTAACCATTTGCCATACTTGCTTTCACGACTTTATGGTGGAAATATTTTAGAATATATTGCAGGCATTGTGACATTTCACACATAAATACTTCTGTGTTCATCTCTAAAAAAAGACTGCTTTCTACATAGCATAATACCACTACTGAATCAAGTTCAAAATGTAATATACCAAGCTAAAAATATCTCCTAAACATCCTGGCCATATTTTTCCACAATTCTCCAAAGTTACCTTTTAGAAGCTGTTTTTTCCCAAAAAACACTGAAGTTTAAGGCTTCTTTTATAGTATCTTTCTCTCCTATATCACACTAAGGACATTCTGAAAGTACTTGAAAAGATTTTTTCCTTTGGAGGTCGTATTATCAACTAGAGGCCCGATGCATGAAATTCGTGCAAGAAAGAGTAGGCTTTCCTTCCCCCGGCTGCCGGCACCAGCTTCCCTCTGGCACCTGGGACATGGGCTTCCCTCTGGCCACCGGCAAGCACCCAGGACCCAGGCAGCCCCGGCTTCGTCCAGAAGGTCATCTGGAACGATCTGGAAGGACATCCGGTCTAATTAGCATATTACACTTTTATTATTATAGATAAGATACACAGTTGGGTTTACCTTTTCTCAGTTTGTTTTCAATGTCGGGAATTCTTTCTTAGTAATTTAATTGTTCAAATATGTAAAATATTGGCCTGATTCAAAAGTCAAAGGTTAAAGGGTACCCTAGAGAGGCTATGCTCCCCGGCCTGTTCCTCCACCCCACTCCGGTCAGCTCCCCACAGGCACCCATTTCCACTGGTTTCTGGTTCGTTTTTCCAGTGTTTCTCTTGTCAACGTCATCCTATCTAATAAAAGAGTAATATGCAAATTGACCATCATTCCAACACACAAGATGGCTTCCCCCATGTGGTCAAAGATGGCTGCCCCCCATGTGGACACAAGATGGCCACCACAAAATGGCCAGCCGGGGAGGGCAGTTGGGAGGGATCAGGCCTGCAGGAGAGGGCAGTTGTGGGCGATCTGGCCAGCAGGGGAGGGCAGTTGGGAGGGACCAGGCCTGCAAGGGAGGGCAGTTGGGGGCAAACAGGCTGGCAGGGGAGCAGTTAGGCATCAATCAGGCTGGCAGGGGAGTGGTTAGGGGCTGATCAGGCTGGCAGGCAGAAGTGGTTAGGGGCAATCAGGAAGGCAGGCAGGCAAGCAGTTGGGTGCCAGCAGTCCTGGATTGTGAGAGGGATGTCCAACTGCCCGTTTAGGCCCGATCCCGGTAGGGCAGTCGGACATCCCTCGAGAGGTCCCATATTGGAGAGGGTGCAGGCTGGGCTGAGGGTCACACACCCCCGTGCATGAATTTCATGCACTGGGCCTCTAGTTTCTGTATAAAAGAGAGAGCACTGTGCTCTCAGATCCTTACTCTACATTTTCATTTAGCAGCATAAGCTGGAGGTTACTCCAGCTCCCTCTTCATTCCTTGCAGCAATTGGGTTTTCCATCTTGTGGATCCGCCATGGTTTCAAGCAGCATCTCAAGAGTAAGACATTTGGGTGACTTCCAATCCTAAGGCTGCAAAGAAAACCCCCATGCATGTGTCATTTCCTGCTGTTGCACATGTGTGCATCCCAGGACAGATCAAGGGAAACACATCTGTAACTTGGTTAGATCCGGCCAATTCCCTCCATAGGCTGTGCCGTTTTGCACTGTGGCCAGCAACGTAAACAGCCTCTCCGCACAGCCTTGCCAATGAAATGAGCTGTCAGACCTCTGGGGTTTAGGCAGCCTGATGGCTGGGAACCGGGATTTCGGAGCACGGGTCTGCCTTTCTCTCACTGCAGATGAAGCTGAGCACTTATTTATGTGTTGAGGGACATTGGCACCCATTTTTCCTGAGAAAAGGCGTATCCGTGGCTCTTGCCCATTGTTCTTCTGGTCTCCATTTCTGGGAACTCTTTTCACATTAAGTACACTAGCCTTTAGTGACAACTTGCAAGTGTTTGTTCTCAACTTACTCGTTGTCTTTTGCTTTTTGTTTTGTTTTGTTTTGTTTTGATCAGGGATGCTTTATATTTTAATATAGTTGAATTTATTGATTGTTTCCCCTATGGATACTGAATTTTAAACAATATTTAGAAAATATTCCCCCATTCCCAATTACAAAGCAATTCACATGTTTTCTTCTAGTACTTATATGATTTCATGTTTTATATTTAGATCTCTGATCCATTTAAAGTTTATCCTATAGCATATAGTGTAACATATGGACCCAATTTTATTTTTCCAAATGGCTATCCAAATCACCCACTACCATTTATTAAAAATTCCATTGTCCCCCCAACTTGAGGTGCTGTCTTTATCTTACTTCAACTCCACATCTGTATGTGGGTCTCTTTTGGGATCTTCTAGTCTGTTCCACAGATCAGTCTATTTATAGACCAAAGCCGCACTTTTAATTATAGACACTTTCTAGTGCTTTTAACATCTGCTAGGGATAGCCTCATCCCCCTGCCATTGCTAATATTTTCCAGCATTTTCCTGACTCTTCCTTTTTATTTTTTCATATGCGCTTTAGAATCAAGTTTTCTAGGCCCTGAAGGAGAGGAAGAGCCCTTTGGTATTTTTAGTTATAAATGAAGGAATTTGACCTTTTCAGGATACTGAGTCTTCTTGTCCAAGAACACGCCTTGCACTTTCATTTGCTCGTCTACTTTAGTGTCTTTCATATTAAAGCTTTCTTCATGTACGTGTTGCATATTCATTTGTAATTCCCATTTTATCTATTTTTACTGTTGTTTGGACACTGTTTCTATGAGGACTACTTATTTTTCTGCATTAACTTTATATCCTGCTACATTAGTGAATTCTATCATTTCAGTAGTTTCTCAGTTGATTACCTGGATGTTACCAAAATAACAATACTACAATCGGCAAGAGATCGTTTTAGCTCTTCCTTGCCAATTCCTGTGCCTGTGCGGGTGCCTGTGTGTGTGTGTGTGTGTGTGTAACTGCATATGATGATGTTTCTGATAGGATATCAAATATAGGCGTGATGATAGTAGGAATTCTGGTCATGGTCCTGACCTTGAGAGGAATGCCTCATTGCCCTCCATTAAGACACAGTTTTAACATGTAGCCATAAAAGATGAGGGAATAAATCTTCTTTTGCATATATGGGGATGATCATATACTTTTCTTTTTCGCTCCCTTTGAAGTCTGGTGATTTGAAGAAGGGAGGCGGAGAGGAGCATGTGAAGATGTCTGCTTAGTCATTTTATATTTATGTACTCGATTTTGGTAACTTATGGAAAGTTATCTTTTCATCCAGGCTTTCAAGTGTTTTGGCCTCGTTATAAGTAATCACTTAGGATTTGTTTAATTTTCTCTATCTAATGGCCATTTCCTCCTCTGTTTAGTATTTTTGTTATGTGTATTTATTTTTTACTTTTTTCTGGATGAGTTATCTACTGATTTATCTATTTTGTCAGCTGTTTTCAAAGAGCCAGGTTTTTATTTGTCAATTCTACTTTATTTGTCATTTTAAAAAATTTATTTGTCATTTTTCCTGTTTTCCAAGTCATTTTCTGACTTTGCCTTATTAATGGCTTTCAGTTTATTCAAGTTTTCTTACTGTAAATTTTAGAGTTGACAATTAATTCATTTATTGTTTCTCTTTTATTTTTCTTGGTATAAATATAAGCTATAAGATTGTCCCTGACACTGCCTGAGCTACACGCCCCAGATTCCGATATGTTTTTCATTATTTCCTAGCAATTCTGAAAATGGTTTGCATTTATCCTTTGACACAAGATTTTTTTTAAATTTCTTTATTGATTAAGGTATTACATATGTGTCCTTATTCCCCCATTACCCCCCACCTCCCACTCATGCCCCCACCCCCCTGTTGTCTGTGTCCATTGATTAGGCTTATATGCATGCATATAAGTCCTTTGGTTGATCTCTCCCCCTTACCCCCACTGTCCCCTACCTTCCTTGAGGTTTGACATTCTGATTGATGTTTCTCTGTCTCTGGATCTATTTTTGTTCATCCGTTTATGTTGTTCATTATATTCCACAAATGAGTGAGATCATGTGATATTTATCTTTCTCTGCCTGGCTTATTTCACTTAGCATAATGCTCTCCATCTCCATCCATGTTGTTGCAAATGGTAAGGACTCCTTCTTTTTTACCACAGCGTAGTATTCCATTGTGTAGATGTACCACCGTTTTTTAATACGCTCATCTGCTGATGGGCACTTAGGCTGTTTCCAAATCTTAGCTATGGTGAATTGTGCTGCTATGAACATATGGGTGCATATATCCTTTCTGATTTGTGTTTCTAGTTTCTTGGGATATATTCCCAGAAGTGGGATCACTGGGTCAATGGGAGTTCCATTTTCAGTTTTTTGAGGAAACTCCATACTGTTCTCCACAGTGGCTGCACCAGTCTGCATTCCCACCAGCAGTGCACGAGGGTTCCTTTTTCTCTGCATCCTCGCCAGCACTTGTCATTTGTTGACTTGTTGATAATGGCCATTCTGACAGGTGTGAGATGGTAACGCATTGTTGTTTTGATTTGCATCTCTCTGATGATTAGTGACTTTGAGCAGGTTTTCATATGTCTCTTGGCTTTCCTTCTGTCTTCTTTTGAAAAGTGTCTATTTAGATCAGATGCCCATTTTTTTATTGGATTGTTTATCTTCTTTTTGTTAAGCTGCATAAGTTCCCTGTAAATATTGGAGATTAAACCCTTATCGTTGATATCATTCGCAAATATGTTCTCCCATGCAGTGGGCTTTCTTGTTGTTTTACTGATGGTTTCCTTTGCTGTGCAAAAGCTTTTTATTTTGATGTAGTCCCATTTGTTTATTTTTTCTTTAGTTTCCATTACCCTAGGAGCAGTATCAGTGAAGAAATTGCTTTGGCATATGTCAGAGATTTTTCTGCCTATGGATTCCTCTAGTATTTTCATGGTTTCCCATCATATATTTAAGTCCTTTATCCATTTTGAGTTTATTTTTGTGTATGGTGTAATTTGGTGGTCTAGTTTCATTTTTTTTTGCATGTATCTGTCCAATTTTCCCAACACCATTTATTGAAGAGATTGTCTTGACTCTATTGTATGTTCATGCCTCCTTTGTCAAATATTAATTGAGCAAAGTGGTTTGGGTCGATATCTGGGTTCTTGATTCTATTCCATTGGTCTATATGTGTATTCTTGTGCCAGTACCAGGCTGTTTTGAGAACAGTGGCTTTGTAGAACAGCTTGAAATCTGGTATTGAGATCCCACCTACTTTGTTCTTCTTTCTCAGGTTTGCTGTGGCTATTCTGGGTCTTTATTTATTCCAGATGAATTTTTGGACAGTTCGTTCTAGGTCTGTGAAATATGCTGTTGGTATTTTAATGGGGAGTGCATTGAATCTATAGATTGCTTTGGGTAGCATGGACATTTTAATGATGTTGATTCTACCAATCCATGAACATGGTATGTTCTTCCATCTGTTTACGTCTTCCTCTATCTCTTTTTTCAGTGTCCTGTAGTTTTCCACATATAGGTCTTTTACCTCCTTAGTTAAGTTTATTCCTAGGTATCTTAATTTTTTTGGTGCGATGG
Organism: Cnephaeus nilssonii; assembly: GCF_951640355.1. Classification (NCBI taxonomy): domain Eukaryota; kingdom Metazoa; phylum Chordata; class Mammalia; order Chiroptera; family Vespertilionidae; genus Cnephaeus; species Cnephaeus nilssonii. The sequence goes on from NC_137074.1 coordinate 9,418,278, forward strand.
TAAATGGGATTACTTTTTTAGTCTCTTTCTGTAAGTTCACTATTGGTGTATAGAAAGGCCATAGATTTCTTGGCGTTAATTTTGTATCCTGCTACATTGCTGAATTCATTTATTAAGCCTATTAGTTTTTTGATGGAGTCTTTCGGGTTTTTTATGTACAATATCATGTCATCTGCAAATAAGGACAGCTTTACTTCTTCTTTTCCAATTTGGATGCCTTTTATTTCTTCTTCTTGTCTAATTGAAATGGCTAATACTTCCAGTACTATGTCAAACAGGAGTGGTGAGAGTGGGCATCCCTGTCTTGTTCCTGTTCTTAGGGGAAATGGTTTTAGTTTTTGCCCATTGAGTATGATGTTAGCTGTGGGTTTATCATATATAGCTTTTATTATGTTGAGGTATGATCCTTCTATTCCCACCTTGTTGAGAGTTTTTATCAAGAAAGGGTGTTGGATTTTGTCAAATGCTTTTTCTGCATCAATTGATATGACTATGTGATTTTTATCTCTCAATTTGTTTATGTGATGTACTGCGTTTATTGAGTTGCAATATATTGTACCATCCTTGCATTCCTGGGATAAATCCTACTTGGTCATGGTGTATGATCTTTCTGATGTACTGCTGGAGCCGATTTGCTAGAATTTTGTTGAGGATTTTGGCATCTATGTTCATGAGGGATATTGGCCTGTAATTCTCTTTCATTGTGTTGTCTTTATCTGGTTTTGGTATTAGGGTGATGCTGGCTTCATAGAAGGAGCTTGGAAGTGTTCCTTCCTCTTGAATTTTTTTGGAATAGTCTGAGGAGTATGTGTTTTAGTTCTTCCTTGAATGTTTGGTAAAACTCCCCTGTGAAGCCGTCTGGCTTCGGGCTTTTGTTTGCTGGAAGCTTTTTGATGACTGCTTCAATTTCTTCCATAGTTATTGGCCTATTGAGATGTTTAGATTCTTCCTGATTGAGTTTTGGAAGGTTATATTTTTCTAGGAATATGTCCATTTTCTCCAGGTTGTCCAGTTTGTTGGAATAGAATTATTCATAGTATTTTGTAACAATCCTTTGTATTTCGGTGGGGTCTGTTGTTATTTTTCCTCTTTCATTTCTGATTTTGTTTATTTGGGTCCTCTCTCTTTGCTTCTTGGTGAGCCTGGCTAGAGGTTCATCAACCTTGTTTATCCTTTCAAAGAACCAGCTCTTGGTTTTGTTGATCTTTTGTATTGTTTTTTTGGTCTCTATGTTGTTTATCTCTGCTCTGATCTTTATTATTTCCTTCCTTCTGCTTACACTGGGCTTTTCTTGTTGCTATTTTTCTAACTCTTTGAGTTGTAGGGTTAAGTAATTTATTACCATTGTTTCTTGTTTTTTGCAGTAGGCTTGTAGAGCTATGAACTTCCCTCTCAAGACTGCTTTCGCTGTGTCCCATAGATTTTGGATTGTTGTGTTTTCATTGTCATTTGTTGCCATGATGTGTTTTATTTCTTCTTTGATCTCTCTGGTAACCCAGTCATTATTTAACAGCATGCTGTTTAGTCTCCATGTGTTTGAATTTTTTGGATTGTTTTTATTGTAGTTGATTTCCAGTTTTATACCACTGTGATCTGAGAAGATGCTTGATATGATTTCTATCTTCTTGAATTTGAAGAGACTTTGCCTGTGACCCAACATATGGTCTATCTTTGAAAATGACCCATGTGCACTTGAGAAGAATTTCTGTGGCTTTGGGGTTAAATATTCTGAAGATGTCAATTAATTCCATCTGGTCTAGTGAGTCATTTAGGATTGATGTTTCTTTGCTGATTTTCTGTTTAGAGGATTTGTCCAATGGTGATAGTGGAGTATTAAAGTCTCCTACTATGATTGTATTGCTGTCAATCTCTCCCTTGATATCCTCCAGGAGTTTTTTATGTATTTGGGTGCTCCTATATTGGGTGCATATATGTTTACCAGAGTTACTTCTTCTTGTTGGATTGCTCCCTTTAGTATTATGAAGTGGCCTTCCTTATCTCCTGTTATGTCCTTCACTTTGAGATCTAATTTGTCAGATATAAGTATTGCTACCCCAGCTTTGTTTTCATTTCCATTCGCCTGGAAAACCTTTTTCCATCCCTTCACCCTCGGTCTGTGTGCGTCTTTTTTTTCTGAGGTGGGTTTCTTGTAGACAGCAGATATATGGGTCATGTTTTCTTATCCAATCTGTTACCCTATGTCTTTTGATTGGTGCACTTAATCCATTTACATTTAACATTATTATTGATTGGTGCTTATTGGTTGCCATTTTTATTCTTTACCCCTTGGTTCCTTCTGTGCTTCCTGTTTCTTTTTCTTTTTTTTTACAGCAGACCCTTTAGCATGTCTTGCATTGCTGTTTTGGTGGTAATAAATTCCCTTAGTCAGTCCTTTTTTGTCTGTGAAGCTCCTGATTTCACCTTCAATTTTGATTGATAGCTTGCTTGGTACAGTATTCTCGGATCCAGTCCCTTCCTTTGTACGACTTTGTATATTTCATTCCATTCCCTTCTGGCCTGATGAGTTTCTGTTGAGAAATCAGTCACTAGTCTGATGGGGGTTCCTTTGTAGGTAACTTTCTGTCTCTCTTTGGCCGCTTTTAATATTCTTACTTTGTCATTGGTGTTTGCCAATTTAATTATAATGTGCCTTGGCATCAGACTTTTGGGGTTCATTTTGCTTGGGACTCTGTGAGCTTCTTGGATTTGTGTGGGTTTTTTCTTCCTATATCAGGGAAGTTTTCTGTCATTATTTCTTCAAACAGGTTTTCTATTCCTTGCTCAGTTTCCTCTCCTTCTGTAACCCCTATTATGCGGATGTTGTTTTGTTTCATGTTGTCCCAAAGTTCCCTTAGGCTCTCCTCCTGCTTTTTAAAAAAAAAAAAAAAAAAAATTTTTTTTTTTCTAGAAGTTGCTCTACTTAGGTATTTTTTCCTACCTTGTCTTCTAGCTCACTGATACGGTCCTCTGCTTCTTCTAGTCTACTCTTGATGCTTTCTATTGAGTTCTTTACAGCAGCGATGTCATTTTTAATTTCTTTTTGGTTCTTCTTCATTTCCTCTTGGTTCTTACACATATTGTCGAATTTGTCTTCCATTCTTTTCAGCCACCTTATGACCATTTCTCTGAATTCTTTCTCTGGCAGGTTGCTTTCCTCCATTTCGTTTACTTCCTTTTCTGGTGATGCCTGCTTTTCTTTCACATGCAGGCTGTTTCTTTGTCTCCCCATGGTCTCTCTTCTCTGGGTGTCTGGTTATGTAGTTCTCTCTCTCCTGTGTTGTTTTAAAGGCACAAAATACAACACAACCAGGTAGAACACACAAGGCACTGAACAGAAATGTATTCACAATATTAATAACCCCAAATAAAGGTGACCACCAGAGAAAGGCAAATTAGCGGATAGGAGAGAAAGAAGAAGAGAGGAAAAAAAAGAGTGCAAAAATGAAATTGGGAAAAGGAAAAAAAAAAGTAAGAGAGAAAAGAAAGAGAATACGAAAGAAGAGGGGAACAAACTATATATATGGGGAGAAAACTCCAATAGAGCAGCCACTAATCCCAACAAATGCCAGCAACAAGTACCTGGAGATGAATACAAACTACAAACAACAACTAATATCAAGCGAGGTGAGGGAAAATAGAAGGAAAAAACAAACAAAACAAACAAACAAAAAAAGAATAAGCAAAACAATCTCACAAACAAGCATAAAAAATCAATATAATCAACAATCAAGCAAACAACAACAAAAGGACAGAGAAAAACAATTTTTTGGATAGTGAAGACAAAGAAGAGAGAGGTGTGTATGGACTTGGAGCAGGGGATGGGAAATTAGATATATAAGTAGGGTGAAATTTTAACAGGGGGTAAAAAGAAAGAATAGGGAAAATCTAAAGCAGGGAAAGGGTAAAAAAAAACAGGACAACAAAAGGGGAAAAGTTAGGAAGAGAGTGATGGCATAAAGGTAAAGTTGAGATAGAGTAAAATGATGCTAAAGGGAAGATGAAAATAGAATGTAGAACACGAATCCCAAAGTAAAATAAAGATAAAATAAAATGATACTTTAAAAAAAAAGTAAAATAGTAGTAGTAATAATACTGATTGAAAATAAAAATATAATAATTAAAAAGGTAAAATCAAGTGAGGAAAAAAGAAAAAAATTAGTTTCTTAGGTAAAAGATGAAAAAATAAATAAAAAATAAAAATGTGCAGTAGTGAAGGTCACTCACTTCCTCTACTGTTCTGTTTGGCATGCCTGTTTCCTAGTCAGGATAGTATTGCAGTTCCCTGCGTTCCACTGCTCCTCAGTGTTGTAAGCCAGTCCTGATTTTTAAGCAGGCAGTGTGTCTTACTTTCTTGTATTCCTTTATTTGTGTTTATACAAGAGTCAATTTGTGATTCAACCCCTGGGTGGCAGTGTTTCTGGATTGACCTCCGGGTCTATAGGTCCTCTCTAGCCAGTGCTAAGATCCTGCTTTCCCTGTGGCCTTCAATACTGGTTTGTGGGAGTGGGTTGCCCCAGCTTGTTCTCTGATGGTTATTCCCCACTCTGATCCCCAGGTTCCAGAAAAACAACTTTCCCCTGCAGTCTCTTAGGGTGCCACCAATTGGGTGATCCTGTGTATTGGGCTTAGTAATCAGAAGCTTATCCCAGGCGAAATCTGACCTTTCCGTGGTGGAGTGTAGAGCTCCTCTGAATCAGCATGTTTGTGCCAATTGGGGACCGGTGTTCTGGGGTTCGCAGCTGTTCGGTAGGTGTCACAGTTGTAGATTTTCAGGCTCCCTATAACAACCACTTTCTCCTTCAAGATGGCGCGGTCTTCGCATCTGAGCCAGTTGCTCCCGGAGGGAACCCAGCAACAGTAGTGGCTGCCGGGTCAGGGGAGCCCCGTCCAGCAGTCCCCCACAGTCTCCTGGAGTATAGCTGTCCCTCAACTCACCAACAAACACTTCCCGTGTGACCCTCAGCTGTTCTTTCTATCTGCTCCGGGACAAGGCTCAGGACACATCTGTCTATTCCGCTGCCATTTTTTCAAGGCTTGACACAAGTTTTTAAACAAAATTTTAAAATATACAGGCAAAAGGACATTAAAAATTTTTGTTTTGATTTCTAGTTTTATAATGTTCTTCCTAAGAAACTGCTTCAAATTAGAGACTAACTAAAGTCATGACAACTAAATGCAACAGGTGATTCAGGATTGAATCATGAACCAGAGGGATGAGAGGAGCAATAAGGGACATTATTGGGACAGTCATCAAAATTTGAATATGGTCTGTGATTAGATGATGGCATCGTATCAATGTGAAATTTCCTAAATGTGATCATTGCACTGTGGTTATGCAAGAGAATGCTCTTGGTCTTAGGAAATACACACTGAAGTATTTAGGGATAAAAATAATACCAATTAAACTCAGTGATGAAATTAGCTTTTGTTTAGAAGTTTTAATAAGCAAACTTTTGCAAATATACTAATGGCCACACAATTAAAATGCTTTCAGCGAAGTTTCCATTTGGAATAAATTTACTAATTCTGCTTCATTGAGCAAGAAAAATGGGGCATGTAAAGGGAAATTCTGACAAACATATAACTAACACATTTCAGTGTGTATTTTTATAGCAGTTCCATTTCTATTGTTTTCTGAATGCTCAGAGCCACCTAAAATGTCCCAAGTGAAGGAGGAATCCACAGAGCCATCCTCACACAAGCTGAGGACTGCGGTTCTCCTGGGAAAGAAATTATACACGTTGCCAAACTGCTCCCCACCAGGTGTTTAAATAAAATCTGAAAAGCCAATAACAGTGCCTCTCCCGTGGCTGTAAGACGAAGGCACAAGGGAATTATAGCTGCAGCTTGCACTCCCAAAGTGCTCGATGCAGTGAGCCCCCGCCATCCACCACCTGGCCTCTTGCAGGACAGGGCTCCTCGGTTAGCTTTCCCACTACTTTGCCTGCATGCTGCTTTTCTGTGGGTTCTGTCCCTGTGTTCTGCATGTTTGTTCATCTTTTGTCAGTTGGATTTAATGAGGTTTCCTCTCAGGCTTGCATTTGATCTCCGCTTCTCCCAGATGGTCCCCAAATGTGGCCGGAGCGGCTATCGGGGCAGCTGCAGTGGTGCTGTTCGGACTCCCCACCATGGCAGAGAGATGGCTGGGCTGAGGATGGTGAAGTCTGAGCTGCTCCAGGAGACAGAGGACACAATTTTTAAATATATATATATATATATATATATATATATATATATATATATATTGATTTCAGAGAGGAAGGGAGAGGAAGAGAGGCAGAAACATCAATGATGAGAGATAATCATTGATCGGCTGTCTCCTGTATCCCCCACACTGGGGGACCATGCCCACAACTTGGGCATGTGCCCTGACCGGGAATCCAACCATAACCTCCTTCGTAGGTCGACACTCAACCACTGAGCCACGCCGGCTGGGCCAGAGGACACAATTTAAGCAAGAGGTTCTAGACACACAATGGACTCTCCATGTGTCAGGCCACACCCACTAACTGGGGAAGCAGAGGGTCAGGTAGACAAGTTGGGAAGGGAACTGGAGTAAGAACGTGGGCACCATGGGCTGCCGTCTCTTCCAGGTGGCCCTCAGTCCCAGCCTGACCCAGCCTTCAGAGCAGAGGTTCTCGGCTGGCTTCACATTCACACAATGGCAGGGGTGGGAGGGGGCCCTTACACTCTCCGACGCCAGGCCCAGCCCGGCCTAAGTGACCCCCAGCCTCTGGACTGGAGCCCAGGTGATTTTAATGAGCAGCCACTGCTTGGAGGAGAAGAGGCCCCGCATTCCTTACGTGCTCAGGGAGCTTCGGAACCAAACAAAACACTTTGTCCAAACGCAACTTGGAGGAAGATGAGAGCTGCTCATTCCGGCTGCGCCCAAGATTACTACATGGGGGGCCGGGGAGTGGACATACTAATACTTGCAATGTGACCTCTGCTTCCCAGTTGGTATCCCTGGAGGTGGAAGTCCTTGGTTGTCACCCAGGGCAGGAGGTGCTTTACATGGGAGCACAGAAACCTGGAACAGGGCTCCTGGAGGAAGGTCTGCCTGCGGTTGCTGATGGTGCTCCACCTGCCCAGAGCCTGAGGCTGCACTTCTGCCCACCTGGCCCTGGGGCGCGTGCAGAAGGCAACATATCGATGTTTCACTCTCACATCGATGTCTCCCTCTCTCTCTCTCTCTCTCTCTCTCTCTCTCTCTCTCTCTCTCTCTCTCACAAATCAATAAAAGTATGTCCTTGGGTGAGGATTAAAATAATAATAATAATAAAGGATGGGAGGGCATTGGAGAAGGGCAAGTGAAATTTTGATGAGGCTCTACTATACACCCAAGAGAATGGCAGAAATCCAAAAAGACCGATAATACCAAATGTTGGTGAGGATATAAAACAACTGCTGGAATGTAAAGTGGTTCCATTACTTGGGAAAACTGGCAGTTTTTACTAAAGCTATATACACACACCCCTATGATACAACAATTCCATGCTAGGGTAAATTAGAAATATTACAGTATATGCTATGAAAGACATGTATAAGAACAATCATGTTGGCTTTGTTCATAACAAACCAAAAGCTAGAAGCAACTCAGTAGTCTATCAACTGAATAATGAATAAATAAATTGTGGTAAAATTCATGAGGGGAATATTACACAGCACTAAAAAACAACAGAGACACATGAGACTATGATGATTCTCACAGACATTATTTGAGCAAAAGGGGCAAAACCAATCCATTGTGCTAGTAATCAAAATAATGGTTATCTCTGTAAGGGAGTATTTACTGGGTGGGAAGAGTCATGTTGGAAATGTCCTATGTCTTGATCTGAGTGTTGGTCACAAAGTGTAAATATATGTAAAATTCACTGGGTTGTACACTTAAGATTTAGGCACTCTGCTGCATACAAATTATTCCTCAATAAAAAGGAAGGCAAGAGAAGTTAACAACGTTTAACTTAGAGATGGTTTATATTTTGTGTGTGCTTTCAATACCTTACCAAGCATATAAATGGAAGTTGTTACTTTTGTGGGGGGAAATAAAAGTGCTTAAAGCTCTAAAAGTATGAGGCAAACCTGTTTGTCTTCACAAACAAGGAAAGATACACATGGCATTTTGTTGACTGGGAAAAACACGTAGCAAAATGCCAAGTACATGAAATTTCTGATTCAGAAAATGAGAAAGACCTTCCCATGGGAAGAAGAAGAAAAATCAAGACAAAAGAAAAATTGGACTTTTCTATAAGAGTAAGAAGGGGAGAGGCCAGAAGGAAGTCTTGATAACTGAATTTCAGAAAAAAACAAGCATGGGTGAGCAGAGCCACAGCAGCCTCCTGTTTCCATACTGAAGTCTGAGTAGAGTTGGCCTGCTGTGGATGAAAAACTTTGTGGGGACAAAGGGCTGTCAGCTGGACTTTGGATGGTAGTATGGGCTGATGGGACAAATTAGAGTCTAGAAGAGCCACAAAGGCAAGAACAATTGACTGGAACAATTTTCCTCCTCCCCTACTCCAAGTTTTGCCATGAAAATGGCAATGGAGGAGGGGTTGCTAAGCAGAAAAATCACAAAGTCTCATGCTCTCCTTTGGTTAATAGATTATATCCTCTGCCTGAGTTGAAATGGCAATCAACCTGTCCCCAGGCCGAGCACAGACAAGATCCAAAAGGCTATAGCTCAGGATCTGAGGTTGGCTAATCATGGGATCACTCAGCGGAGGAACACGGCAACTTCTCTGGCTCAACTAGACACTAGGAGAAAGCTGAGGGATTAGCTCCTTACTTTTACTGCATTCACAGGAAAGGGACTGTAATCTCTAAGAAGAAAAGAAACAGGACAAAAGTTCATCCATCTTTATTATTCTTTTATACACAAGGGGCTGAATACAATAAAAAAAAAAACAATGATAAAACATGCAAATAAGCAGAAAAATGTGACCTGTACTTAAGAGAAAATATGTTCTATTTATTCTTGAATCAGGGTGAGAACAAGGTAAGGATGCCCATTTTTACCACTTCTGTTCAACATTGTACTGGAGTTCTTAGTTAAGTTCAGTAAGACAAAAATAAAGAAATAAAATTATAAACATAGGAAGGGAATATATAAAACTGTCTTTGTTGGTAGAGGAATTGATTGTGGGTCTAGAAAATCCTAATATCAACAATAAAAATTTATAAGAATTAATAAGCAAATTAAGTAAAGTCATGAAATACGAAGTCAATATATAATAATCGAATTTTTATACTCTAGCAACAAACAATAGGAAAATGAAAGCTTTAATAAAAAAATACTATTAATAATACCAAAATTAAAAATACTTAAGATTAAATGTAATGAAAGATGTGCAAGACCTAGTCACAGAAAACTACAAAACATTGTTGAAAATTTTCAAGAAAACCTAAGTAAATGAAAATCCTTACCATACTCATGGATTGCACAGGTCAATATTGTTAAGATGCCAGTTGATATATAGAGTCAATAAATCTCAAAAATGTCAGCAGACTTTTAAAAAATAAAAACAAGCTCATTCTAAAGTTTAGACAAATACCAAAAGACCAAAATTTTTTGGAAAAGAACAGCAAAATATAGCCCTTATACCTCCTACCATATTTCAAGACTTAGTAAAGTCTAGTAATTATAAGATTGTGGTATTGATATAAAGGTAGAATAGTCCAAAAATAGACCAGCAGTTTATATAATCAATTTATTTTCAACCAAGCCTCTTAAGTAACTCAATGGGGGAAGAATATTTTCAACAAATTGTGCTTGAACATAAAAAACAAATATTAATCTTGACTCCTATCTCACACCATGCTTACAAGTTAATTAATGATGTATCACAAGCCTAATTATAAAAGCTAAAACTGTGAAGCTTCTAAAATAAAAGATGGAGAATATCTTTGAAACCTTTGGACTGACAAGGTACATGGAAAGTACTAACCATGAAAGAAAAGAATTGATCAATTTAACTTTATGAAGACTGAAAACTTTTGCTTATCAAAACCCATAATCAAAAAATAAATAGGCAAGCCACAGAATGGATACTTGTACTTATAACATCTAAAGAACCTCAACCATAATAATAAAAAGGCAACCCGATTAAAAGTAGACAAAGAGCTTTGGAGAATTGTTTCTGAAAAGAGAAGGTAGACAGTACAAAGATATCCAATAATCACACGAATAGGTAATCAACATCATTAGTCATTGGAGATATGCCAATTAAAACCACAATCTGACACCACTTCATACTAACTATAAGGCTAAAATTCAGAAGGCTGACAACACCTAATACTGGTGAGGACATAAGGAGTTGGTCATGCATGAACCAACCATGATACCATTAAATAAACAAGGCTTATGATCAACAAATTCTGTGTCCTTAGGTTCCCTCCAAATAATGTATTTCTGGCACATGCTATTGTTGTATTTTTCCCTCCTGTTGTAAATTTTCAAATTGAGCCCTAAATATGAAGTGTTTGGCATATAGCCTCCTGGCCAGATGTGACCCCAGGGAGGTTATCATAGAGCTCAGAGAACATTCTCAACGCATGACCCAGGATCTGGCATCTCCTCTAAAACAGCTTTCATTTTAGGGGAATCTGCTGGTTGGAGGACTATCTGACCTGCCAAGTTTTTCATAAGAAGAGATTTGGTTTCTTCCTTGGTTTGAGCCACATGCTTTCTTCAACTGTGCTGGCACTAACCTCAGGTGGGTCACAGCACCAGCGTTACAAAGAACTGGATAGACCAACAGGGTATATGAAGCACATACATCAAAAGGGTTAAGTCATTGTATTTTAAGTGAATTAATTTGTCTTTTCATAGCCCTTTAATGTACAGACTTTGTCCTGAAGAAAATAGATTCAAAATGTTTTTTTTTAAATCCACTTGGGTATCACCCTGTTGTTAAGTAATTATGAAGCAAACAAGCATTATTCATAGCAGCGACCTAAATCCAGTTGGAGACTAACATTCATCCTAGTGTTGGAGGAGTTATAGTCAACCTCCAACAAACGCACAACCTCCAACCAAATACTAAAACTTCACCTCCTTCTTCAGCCCTTGCTCAGAGACTTCTGAGGAACATTACTGGGAGGCTTTGGAATGAACTCACAGAGTAAGCCAGAGCCTGGGGATCTGGCTTTCTTCCTTCATAAATCTCCTCCACTCTCAGAAAAATAAAGATGTGGTAGCCAAAAACAGCACCATCCACCCGGTGCTGCAAACAGAAGCCTGACACATTGCCTACCCAGAGGTGCCCTCAAGTCTGCAAATGTTCATAGGGACAAGGGAAGAACAAATTTCTCTCCTCCTATCTGTAGTCCCTTCCCGCCCTCACACCATATGGTGCCCAGGGGACTCTACAGTTAGTTGTTTACAGTCCCCCATCACCCGCCTCAAACACCTGTCCAGCAGGCTTGTACTAAGCATTTGCCAAACATCTCCATATGTCCTATAAGGAAGATGGTGATACCTTCAATTTACAAATGAGAAGAGTGAGCTTCTGAGATAAAAACAATTTTTTTAAGACCACACAACCATCAGTGGCAATTTAGATTCCCAAGTCTGCCCAGCTTCAGAGTCTGTTCTCTCTCAAATGAGCTGGCATACATGCTCCATGACACTGCATTGTCAATAAAGTTAAGAAAAAGGAAGATGGAATCCCTGCCCTCAATGAACGTACATCCAATTAAAGAAAGGACATTATCACATAAGTGAGCTCCCTGGTTGCTTTCCCTTCCACACCACCTAAGAGAGACACAGAAGCAGAGAGCAGAACACACTCACGTGGTAAGAAGGCAGGAGTGTGGAAAAGCACTTACTGGGGAATCCACTGAGGCCTGAGTTCCCATTTTGGCTCTGTTGCCAACCTTCTGTGAGGTCTCAAGGAACTTACTTCTTTCCTTGCCTCAGATAGAAAGCAGAGCCCAAATTTCAAGCAGAGAAAATAATGTCTAACACCCAGACACATAATATAATTACAGTATCTCAGGGATAAAGACAGAATAACTACAAAGGAACAGACTAACAGCAGACTTCTCATCAAGATTAATAGAATCAAGAAAATCCTAACTAATAAAAGATAAACATGCAAATTGACCGTACCTTCACTATGTCGACAAGCCACGCCCACCAGCCAATCAGGAGCAAATATGCAAATTAACCCAACCAAGATGGTGTTTAATTTGCATATCCATGCGGAGAGAAAGACTGAAGACAGCGTAGAAGGAAGCCAAGCGCTGCAGAAGGGAGTGAAGCTGCAGAGAAGCAAGCGGGGTGGCGGAGACTGGAGGGAAGCAGGCGGGGGCAGCGGAGAAGGGAGGGAAGCAGGCAGCGTGGGGGAGAAGGGAGGGAAGCAGGTGGGGCAGGAAGAAGGGAGGGAAGCAGGTGGGGTGTGGAGAAGGGAGGGAAGCAGGTGGGGCAGGGAGAAGGGAGGGAAGCAGGTGGGGCAGGGAGAAGGGAGGGAAGCAGGTGGGGTGGGGGAAATGGGAGGGAAGCAGGCGGGGCGGGGAGATGGGAAGGAAGCAGGTGGGTCGGGAGAAGGGAGGGAAGCAGGAGGGGCATGGAAGATGGGAGGAAAGCAGGAGGGGTGGGGGAGAAGGGAGGGAAGCAGGCGGGGTCGGGGAGATGGGAGGAAAGCAGGAGGGGTGGGGGAGAAGGGAGGGAAGCAGGCGGGTCAGGGAGAAGGGAGGGAAGCAGGAGGGGCGGGGGAGATGGGAAGGAAGCAGGCGGGGTGGGGAGAAGGGAGGAAAGCAGGTGGGTCGGGGAGAAGGGAGGGAAGCAGGAGGGGCGGGGGAGATGGGAAGGAAGCAGGCGGGGTGGGGAGAAGGGAGGAAAGCAGGTGGGTCGGGGAGAAGGGAGGGAAGCAGGAGGGGCAGGGGAGATGGGAGGGAAGCAGGTGGGTCGGGGAGAAGGGAGGAAAGCAGGTGGGTCGGGGAGAAGGGAGGGAAGCAGGCGGGGCGGGGGAGAAGGGAGGAAGCAGGGGGGGCGGTAGAGAAGGGAAGGAAGCAGGAGGGGTGGGAGAGAAGGGAGGAAAGCAGGTGGGTCGGGGAGAAGGGAGGGAATCAGGTGGGGCTGGGAAGAAGGGAGGGAAGCAGGCGGGGTGGGAGAGAAGGGAGGGAAGCAGGCGGGGTGGGGGAGAAGGGAGGGAAGCAGGCGGGGTGGGGGAGAAGGGAGGGAAGCAGGCGGGGCGGCAGAGACAGCCACAGGATACCCTATTGCAGGAATCTTCCTGCAACAGGCCTCTAGTAATGGATAAACAGCTCAAACTAACAATCTAGAATTTTATACCCAGCTAAGTTTTTATTCAAGAGTAAGGGTATAATAAAAACAATTGAGTGTAGAGACATAAACTAAAAGTATTAACAGTTTTCAAGTAGAATTTAGAGAATATATAGAGGGTTTAGGGTAATCTTTCCAGATAGCAAAGAGTTCTCAAAGCAAGAAAGGGCCTTGGGAGCAAAGATAAAACCCAGGGCCTCTGGGGAAGCATGGAACAAAGGGTGTGGCTACAAAATGCCTACTCAGGATTTTGGTGGCTGGAAGTTGAGTGTTGCTATAACAAAAACTAAGAGTTTGTTAACTTGGGGAATAGATAGCAGATAGAAACCTGATGGGCACTGAGAAGACTATTGGTTAGGGCGTAAAGAAAGGGAACTATTGTTGTACAGCATGGAAAGTTTGGCAACACTAGCCTGTAGTAACCTGGAAAATAGGAAAAGTGCCTAATAAACTTGATGGCTAGCTAAGGAGGTTTCTGGACAGGGGACTGTTGAAGGTTCTACCTGGGTTCTTCTAGCTTCCTATAATAAAATGCAACAGGAAAGAGATGGCCTGGAAAAAAAATGTTTTATTGTTCAAGTAAAATTTAGAGAAATTATAGAAGGACAGTCTTTCCTGCAAGAACATGACTCAAAGCAATACAGATCTTAAGAATAAAGATCAAATCCAGGTCACAGTTCAGAAACTATGGTCTCAGAGTAAAGATTAAAGATAAAACCAAGGGTGTGACTGTAAAATGCCTGGCTAAGGCCTCAGAAATATTTAAAGCCGTGTCTCAAAGAGCATTTCAAGCAAACAAACAGCTTTCTAAAGATCTTACAGATGTGCCTCTCAGACCTTCTATGTTACCAGTAGGGATCCTAAGAATTGTAAGGTCACTTGTCCCACAGCAGCCTCATGTTGCGGGGGGCGGGGGCCTGAGGTACAGGTGGACCTGTTTTTAGATGTGGCCTTTCTTCTGATTCAGTTTATACAAATGGAATCCCACAGTGATTTTAAGGGAATGTATCATCTTGGTTTTAAAGGAACAGAGTCGTACAAAGGTAGAAGAGGTATTGGGCTCCTGAACTTCTACAGAGAGGAAGAAAGCCAAGAATAGTCAGCCACAAATATTGGTCATTTCTTATGGAAGATGAAAGTCGACTCAGAGCCAACAAGAGAACAGAGCTTAGAGAGCAGTCTTTTACAAGAAATGGGCAGAGCCCTGGCCAGGGGACTGGCAGCAGATGCCCATCCCACTTCAGACTTTCTATGAACCAGTGATTGCTGTGTGCCTCCCATTTTGTTCCTGTTTGAATAGGAGCGTTCGCCGTGATAAATCCTGTCTTTGTGCACCAGTGCATGCTGAGTGTGCAGGGCGAAGGCAATGTGTCTCTTTATTCCTTACGTCTTCAGAACAAGAAAAACTTTTTCCAAAGAGTCAAACCTGAGGAGTTTTATTCACACCTGGACTTGATTAGTGAAAAAGATCCCTGACTTTGAGCATGCGCCTGAAACCATAATAATATGAAGCTATTTGGGAAAGACTTGGGAGGAAATGACTATGTTTTGCTTAGGGGAGGGATATAATATAACTTTCGTTTAGAGAGACTACAGCAGTTTTAAAACGTGGGTGCAAATTCTTTGACACTTCTTCAAGCAGAAGTGGCAGTCTATGACCCTTTCTCCCACATCTGAGTGGGCCTGTGACTCCTTCTATGGATAGAGGACAACGGGAATGACACCATTTGACCTCCAAGGCTGGACCTTTATAAAAGGCTGTACAGCATCTGAGCTAAATGCTGGCCCTGGGGACTCTGATGCAGGAATTACATCTTGAAGCTGCCATCTTGTGAGGAAGCCCAAACCACACAGAGAGGCATGTGCAGGTGCCCCAGTCAACATTTCCAGCTGAGCCCATCCTTGGAGTCACCCCAGCCCAGATACCAAACATGTGAGTGAAAAAGCTTTCAGGTGATTCCAAGTATCCGTGGGTCACTTTCTTTGCCCTCTCAGTTCTCTTTGGGTGATTCCCCACAGCCTTTGGAATCTATTCGTGGAGTAGTGCACAGCTCACCCCAAGAAAGGAGCAGCCACTGTGTTACAATCCTCGGTTTTAGAGCTGTGTACCCGCTCTGTGGTGACCAGGTCTGCTTCTCCTTCCTGTTACATCTGGTGACTCATACAAGTTGCCTTGGCACCCATTTTTTAGAGACCCCCGTGGGGATGTTGGAGAGCTGAGATCTGACTCTGCACACAGTCCAGGGAAGACGGTGACCCCAAGAAAAGGAGCATATTTAAATGGAGGAGGAGAAATCCCGCCTCCTCACAGAAAGCACACAGGTAGGGGCAGCTTTACGGGAAAAGCAAGCAGGCTGGAGGCCATTGGCCCAGGAGGGAAGTGACCCTCCGCAGCCAAAGCTTCCAGGTCCTCCAGAGAAAGGAGGACGAGAAGAGGGGGTTGTAGAAGATCCAATCCTTGTCTCCCAGCTTCTTCCGTCCGGAAGGGAATTTGTAGTCCACCACCTTTAACCTGGAGCTTTGGGAACCATGCATTCTCTCAGCTCCTGCGCAGAACTATTTCCAAGTATCTGGCTGGGACCAGAGATGGCTGCAGCACCACCTCCGAGAACAAAAGACGTGGTCCTCCCCGGATGGAGAAACCCTCCTCTCTGAAGCACAGAGGGCTCTCCTCGGGCTCCAGAGCTGCCCCAGGTGCCCCTCCCAGAGCAGAGATTTGCCCCAAAAGTACAAAGTTCCATGTCCTTTTATAGGAGAGCGTGGCTCCAGCCTCTGCCCAGGCTAGACGGCTCAGCCCTGAGCTTTACCCTAAGCACACGGGGTGGCGGGTCCTGTGGGGTGGGAGCCTGCAGTCTGGGAACTCGTGGCTGCATCACGTGAGCAGGTAAAATATTGGGGCATGTGAGCACCTGAGGGGCCAGTCCAAGGAGTGGGGTCACCCAGCCCCCTCTTTTGAGTCTTGGTGTGGCCTGCTCTGCTCTCTGCAGGGAAAACCGGAGTAGCCGGGGTGGAAAGTCGGCTCACGTCCCCAGGTGAGGATAGGGCAAGGGTCACCCTGGCCAGACACCAGCTGTTGTTGTGAAGAGGTAGCCACCTGTGCCCATTTTCCCTAAGGCTCTCACTGTGGGGGGGTCTTGGTTTGGGGGGGCGGGCTTTCTGCCTGGTGGAGAAGCAAGACCCCATGAAACAGAAAACAGAGTGGAATGTCTACAAACTCCAAGCAAAGCCCTATCCTGGCTCCTTATTCGACAACTGTTGGTAACGTGGAGGTGCCGCCATCCTCTCTGGCTGGGGATTTGGGGCCTGCATGGGTCAGAGAGTCTGGGAAACAAACATCTCACAAACAGCAGAGGCTGAAAATGGCTCGACGAGTTTTTGTTTCTCACGTTCTCATTCTGCACCTCAGGGCCCATGCCAAGTCAGGCTCACGAAGACGCTGGGGCTCTCACGTCTGCCAGACACCCTAGCAGAGCGAGACAGCTAATGACTGGACCTGGTTCAGGGCTCACGTGGGGACAGCGGCAGGGACAGCAGCTAAAACATCCTGGCAGCACAGGTGCAGGGCTTGTCCGCTGTGGGAGCTGCCAACTGCCGCTGGGTCCAAAAGTGACCGTGGTCCAGGCACTGGGCCAGCCGGGTGTGTGTGTGGTGGCGGGGGGGCGGGGGGACGGGAGCGTGTGCAGAACGTCCCTGCTGCGACATGGTCCCTGCCCCTCTGTGATTCCCCCACTGCCCAGCTGGGGACAAGCCCTGGGCCTGGACGTTGCTCTCCCCCAGCATCAGGCCTCTCTGCTCGGGAGCTCTTCGTGGGAGTCACCGCCCTTCCCAGCAACTGTCAAACTGTCACTTGACATTAAACAAACACGCGGAGTAGAACACATCTGGACGAGGATTTCGTCTGAATCAGAAGGAAATGGGGCCTCGGAGGGGAGGCGTGGGAGGCGTGGCGGTTGGACGGGCTCCTACGCCCACCAGCTGCTCTGTGTTCCTGCAGCTGTGTGTCAGGGTCCCCACGTCCCCAGCCCTCCCTACAGGTCAGAGAACCGAGGGTCCCCAGGAGTCAGCCTGCCCACCCCCGCACTTGTCCCCCACCCCCTAGCCGGCTTGCATCCAGGATTTGCTGAGCCGAGCTGTCTGCAACGGGAAAGGTCTGCCCTCCCTTCCCCCGTCCTCCCATGGTCCCATCAGCACCCCCCCCCCCCCCCCCGTGGGGGAGCTCACCATTCTCCAAACCACAGGGGTTAGGTCCAGTGTCCAAGGCCCTGGCAGGGGTTGGAGAACAGGGGCTAGGCAGGGCCAGGGACGGAGAGGAGCAGAGCCCAGGTTTCTAGGACCTGAACCGGGGGCAGGTGAGCCCGGTCAAGAGAACGTCCCTGCTGTGAGATGGTCCCTGCCCCGCTGTTGCTCCCCCACTGCCCAGCTGGGTCAGAGGGGCTGGGAAACAAGCATTCTACAAGCACTTGACATTTCCCAGCCGCTTGAACACCGTGAAAACCCGGTGACACCTGGTTTAGCGGCCATGAGAGTAAAAGTAACAACAACAAAGTCGACATAGGCGTGGAAGCCCATGGGAGCTGCCAGCTCGGGTCAGAGCCCTCCACGGGCACCCTTGAAATATCCTGGCTGGGGGGAGGGGTGGGAGAGGAGGGATGCTATCCCCATCCCCTCCTTATACACTGGGAACCCAGGCAGCCCCTCGGACTGAGGGAGGGACCTCCCAGGGGCTGCAGTGCCCCACCAGAATGCAGGCCTGGGGCCTGGCTGACAGACCAGGCCTCGCACCCCTGGCCGTGCACATCAGGGGAAGGGGCCCAGCAGTCGGAGCCCACGCCTGAGTCCCAACCCTGCATTCTTCTCCCACCCACAGCTGCTTGATCCTCAGGCACCTCCAAGGACTGTCATTGCCATATTGCGTGACCAGGCAGGGATTCCTGGTTCCCTGTGGGCCCAGATGACCCCGCACCGGGTCCCCAAGAGAGGAGGCAGGTCTGGCCTGCAGGGGCATCACCCACTTCCTCTCTGCATATCTCTGCCTCAGTGGCTCTCTCTGTCCAGTCTCTCTGTCTTACAGGCCCACCCACAAGAACACACATGCACATGCACTCGCATGTACACACACCATGTGCACGGTTACAACAGGTGAGCAACCTGCCGAGGCATCCCCCTCTCCCCACTGAGCCCAGGACGAAGTACATATTGGGGCTGGCGAGTGCACCTGGGGGGTGACCCAGGTCCCTGGGAGGACACAGCTCTCTCGGTGGGGTGCCAAGCGCAGCCTGAGCCAGCTGCTGCTGCTGGGACCCTGTAAATATTTAGATTCTCAGTCTCCCGCAGGTGAATGGTGATTCTTTCCAAGCCCTTCTCCCGGGAAGCGAACGTGGACACGGCACAGTTGGGCCTTATTCCCATGACTAATATTACTTGGCGCGTAGTGTGTTTTTTCTGTTTTGATAACATTTTAATCCTCTCAGTTCGTGAAAAATGAAGATAAAAAGCACTGTAGGCTCCAGCTAGAGCCCTCAGGAATGTAAGATGCGCTTCTTCCCACGTCCTCACCCACAACACGAGGCCATGCCCCCTAACCGCAGGGCCCCCGGCGGCACTTGTACCTGCTCCGGGGCCAGCCGCGGCCCTGCTTCCCAGCCTGCTTCCCACGGACATGTGTCCTGCCTTGCAGACTGAAGCCGGTAGGGCTAAGAGAGGCCGCCTGCTTCTCCAGGGGCCTTGTCCTTGCACAGCGCCCATGCCATTCTTTATTTTTATTTCTTAAAACAGTAATATGAAACAAATGGGCATATATATATATATATATATATATATATATATATATATATATATATATATATATATGGTTTTATATATTATTTTATGTTGATACCTGGGGGAAAGCAAGTTACAAACAGGGACCTGCAGAGGATTCTGTTCTAAAAGCAATCTACCGATGTGTAGGTGTGTGTGTGCCAGTATTCCAGAAACTCTAAAAGTGGGGATGATGGGGTGGTGAGTGGGCTTATGGGTGATATGTAATTTATTTTTTATACTTTTTTGTAGACTTTTCCAGGGGACATATGTAACCTTTTCTTTCTTTTTTAAGCGGAAGTAATTTGTTTGAGATATAATCCACATACCATGAAGTTCACTGTTTTGAAGTGTACAAGTCAATGGTTTTTAGTGTATGTGCACATCACCACTATGGAATTTCAGAATGTATCCACCACTCCAAAAGGAGCGCTATACCCATCGGCAGTCATGCCTCATTCTCCCTCCCCGGTGCCTGGCAACTCTTCATCTACTTTTTTTCTCTGTGGATTTGCCTGTTCTGGGTATTTCATGTACATAGAATCATACACTATGTCGTCCTTTGTGTCTGGCTTCATTCACTTGGTATAATGTTTTCATGGTGCCTCCATGCTGGGGCATGAATCAGTACTTCCGCCCTTTTTGTGGCTGAGGAATATTTCATTGTATGGATATACTACTTTTATTTACCCATTCATTAAGCCATGGACATTTAGGTTGTTTCCATTTTGGGCTATTCTGAGTAATGCTGCTATAAACATTTGTGTACACGTTTCGGTGTGGACATTGTTCTAAATTCTCTTGGGTACATGCCCAGGAGTGGAATTGCTGAGTTATTTGGCAACTCCGTGTTAACTTTTTGAAGAACTGCCAAACATTTCTCCAATGTGGCGGCATTGTAGACTTTTCCAGGGGACATATGTAACCTTTTCTTTCTTTCTTTTTTAAGAAAGAGTGTGTGAGGCTTTTCCTTGCTCTGCATCCTCTCCAGCGCTTATATTATGTGCGTCTTTTCTTCTAGCCGTCTCAGCGGTGGTCTCCTTGTGGGTCCGATTAACACTTCCCTACTAACTTAACAATTTTGAGTATTTTTTCATGTATTTATTAGTCATTGTATGTCTTACTTGGAGAAATGTCTATTCAAATCCTTTGTCTACTTTTTAATCAGGTTATTTATCTTTTTATTATTGAGTTGTAAGAGTTCTTTATAAATTCTGGATATGTGTCCCTTACCAGATATACAATGTGAAAATGTTTTCTCCCATTCTGTTGGCTTTGTTTTAATTTTCTTAATGTGTCCTTTGAAGCACAAACATTTTGAAGATCAAATGTAAAAATCTATGACCTAACACAAACTCATGGACAAATTGGATAACTATGTAGAAAACTACGAATACAAAATAAGAAAATATAATGGAAAAAGGGGGCCCCATTTGCAATTTCAAATAAATAAAATAACTAAGAAGTCCTAATTTTAAAAGTGTAAAACCCACAAATTTTGTCAATGAATATAGAGACCTAAATAAATAAACATACCATTCCTGGTTGTGAAGACTCAACATTGTAAAGATGTCAGCTCTTAATCAAATTTAAACCTATAACTTTGCTGTAAACCCAAACTAACAAGCTAATTCTCAAATTTATCTCAACGAGAAAGCAGAAAACAATTGTCAGAAAATTTAAAAAATCAGAACTTTATCAGTTATCAAAACATAAAGCTATAGAAATTAAAGCAGGGTGGCATAAATATAATCTCATCAGCACATGTATCTCCTAGAGAAGAATAATATATGTGCACAAAGAAGATTGTACCATCATTGTAATAGCAGAAATGTTCAAACTACATACATACACTCAAAAAGGGAGTGATTAAATTAAAAGCATTTATGGGTATTAGTAAATATATATATTTATATATAACAAAGAAAAGTCAGCAATACAAATAATAAAAAGCCAGAGAGCTGTACATATGCAGGTGATGGGAATTTGTTATTTAAAAGTTCCAACTAGCCATTAGATTAAATTATATGAAATGTTTTTATAAGACAAAAGTGACTAACTATCAATAATTTTGTATTGGATCTATTTATATATAAATTAATGCATTAAAACAAAAGAGAAAAGATACATGTCAAATTGTTAAAAGTTGATACCTCTGAGAAAAAGAAATAAGAGTAGGCTACGAAGAAAAGAACTCTCAGAGTTTTAACATTTTTCAATAAATGTGTTCATGTATAACACATGTAATTTTCAAGGTAAATTCATATCCAAACACATAGATATTCTGTAAACTAATAATAAAGCCATAATGATTCCAAAAAGTAAATAAAAGCCTAAAAGAAAAGTAGAAATGCCTACTAAATATATGAAAATATAAAATTCATTGTTAGTAAAAAATACAATGAAAAATTAATAATAGTGCTTGCAAGAAATCAGGAAGATAGGTGCATGCACACTGCTCTTGGGACTATACATTAGTTCAATCTTGCTGAGAGCAATTAGAAACTATATCAAGATACTTTAAAAGTGTATGCCAAGTGTTCTGCTTCCAGTTAGGACGTAGAAGGTCATGACAGATCATAGCTCCTTCTCAGTAACAATAGAAAACACTGGACAAACTAGAAAGCAAAAATGTAAAATGGTTGTAGAGCTGTGATGACAAGAAGTCAGAATGAATGAAACTCCAGAAAGGGGTGGGCCCTCACTAAGAAACTTATGGCCACGTTTCTCCCTGAGCACGTTTTCAAATCTGAACCCAGGCAAATGGAAATCTCAAGGCAGAAGGGCTCTCCTGGAGTACAGAGAAGTCCCAAACCTTGGAACAACTGAGTGGGTTGGTGAGAATTAGAATCTGAAAGATTCTCACACAAAGCTAGTTCTCTCTGCTCTGTGGAACCTTTTAAACTCCAGAGCAAAGAGTGAAAAGGCAACTAGAAAGTGTTGGGTAGGACAGAATTCCAGAAGAGAAGGAGGTATGCTAAGGATGTGGTGTCTGGGAGGCTGTGGTCTGGGATAAAAAGGCAGGCATACCTTTGTAATCTCATAGAGGTCAAAGATCAATTCCTGCTGGAGTTACATGGGACAGAGCTCACTGCCAGACACTTGAAACCATATGAGATCTGAGACTAAGCTACCAGACTCAAACCCACCTCGACTCCTTATTATATATGAGAGCTTAACCCCTCACCCTAACTATCTGATACTTTCTGAGAAACAATATTATCTACTTCAGTCTCCATGGTTCTTAAATACAAAATATAGACAATGTAATAAAAAATTATGAGCTGTGTGATGAAGCAAGAAAATACGGCCCATTATCAAGACTAAAAACAAGTCAACCGAAGATTGTCAACTCTCAAATGACAAAGATGTTGGAATTGCCAGCAAGGACATCAAAATAACTATTACAAATAAAAATTTGTAGGGGAAAGATAAAGAAAATGGGTTAGAAGATGAAAATTTTCAGCAGAGAAATTCAAACTTTAAAAAGAGAACCAAACAGCCCTAGCTGGTTTGGCTCAGTGGATAGAGCGTCCGTCTGCAGACTGAAAGGTCCTGGGTTTGATTCCCGTCAAGGGCATATGCCCGGGTGTGGGCTCAATCCCCAGTAGGGGGTGTGCAGGAGGCAGCCGATCAATGATTCTCTCTCATCATTGATGTTTCTATATCTCTCTCCCTTCCTCTCTGAAATCAATAAAAATATATTTTTAAAAAGGAGAACCAAATAAATGTCACCCCAATATATTTAATTTTTAAGACATTAAAAAATCTATCACAAAAAAAGAGAATCAAATAGGAATTCCAGAACTGAAGAATATAATATCTGATAAAATAATTTAATGGATGGGCTAAACAGAAGACTAGACACAGTGAAAAAAAAAAATCAGTGCACTCTTAGACAGATGAAAACAAAAGTATTCAAAATGAAGCAGATAAATAAGAGTGGAAGGGGAAAAGACAGAAAGAGTATTACACACTTGTGGGGCCATATCAATGCACGTGTGTGTAATTGGAGTCCCAGGAAGAAAAGAGAGATAGAAAGTGGCCAAAAATATATAAAGCTATAATAGCTGAAAATTCCAAAATTTATAAAACATATCGATAAACAAATATAAGAAGCTCGGTAAATATTAATTGACGTGAATATAGAGTAAACGACACCTAAACACATTAAAGTCAAATTGATAAAATAAAAAAAAAAGTAAAGATGAAGAGAATCATTTATAAGCATCCAAGGAAAAAATACATTAAATTCAGGAGAACAAAAATTAAAATGATAGGTTTTCCTCATTCAAAACAAAAGGCAGAAGACAATGGACAATTAACATCTTTAAAGTGCTAAAAGATAAACACCAACCTAAAATTTTATATCCAGTGAAAATATTATTTAACAAATGAAAGCATAATTTCTGCTGTTGGCCATGATGGGTTAATTGGTACTTAATTGCCATCCTACCATAAATAATTGCAAAACTGGGTAAAATATATAAAAGACCTCTTTTCAAACATTGGACAAGAGTCAGTGAAGGACAGTGAGCATGAAGAGGGAAACAAGAGATGAGTTCTGCTAGTGCCCTAGCTGTCTTCCTGGAGGATCTTTTTAAACTCGAGAGCAAAGTAAGAAAAGTCAAGCAGAAAATGATGACCTCGTTGGGCTAAGGCGCTATCAGAGTTCAGGAAAACTGACAAAGCAAGAATTTGCAGAGCATATTCCACACAAAAAGGATCTATTCTGAGTAAAAGCTTTAGAACACTGAAAATGGGTCTTGAATTTGTTGTTGAATACTAAGTTGTACCTGAATACCATCAGTCTCCACAAAGGTGGACAAAGAAATACTAGGTGCCTGCTAAGCTGAATATAGTTTAAAGGAAAACATGAACACAATGAAGAAATAGAAGATATTTAAAAGGGTCAAATGGAATTGCTAGAGCGAAAAATGAAAAATGAAAAATTCACTGAATGGATGACATAGCATATCAGACACTGAATAAATGATAATCAAAACAGACGATATAGGAATAGAAATTATGCAAACTGAAGCAGAAATACATTTTTTACAACAGAAAAAAAAAGAGAATGAAGTGAGTATCAGTTATCTGCAAGACAATATCAAGTAGTCTAATATCTATGTAATCAGAGCCCCAGGAAGAGAGAGAAAATAATTATGAAAAAAATCATTAGACTAAATAACAGCTGAATTTATCCCAAAATGTGATAGAAAAAAACTATAAATTTGCAGATGAAAAACATTCTAACAAACCCCAAGCAGGATACACACAAAGAAAGGTCCATCATAATCAAATTGCTACAAATCAGTGAGGTAAAGGGGAAGTAGGAAAAACAGCCAGAGGAAAAAGCACAGGACTTATAGGGGAATGGTGATAAGAATTTAAACAGATTTCTTGTCAGAAAACAATACAAGCAGAAGGCAATGGAATAAACCCTTTAAACTGATGAAAGACAAAAAGCAAATGCTGTCGACCTAGAATTCTATATTCAGAGAAAATATCTGGTTCCCCAAAGATGTCCAGATCCGATCCCTGGGCCCTATAAATATGTTGGCTACTTGTCAAATAGGAATTAAGGTTGAGTGTAGAATTAACATCTCTAGTCAGAGAGGGAGGTTATCCCCCAGTCCCCTCTCCACCTAACCCCCCACCCCCAGCCTTCACTACATTGTTGTGTGTGTCCAGGCCCCCAATGTGATCATAAGGGTCCCTCACAGTGGAAGAAGTAGCCGGAGGAGATCGGGGCGAGGTGCTAAGAAGAGGCTCAGTCCACCACTGTTAGCTCAGAGGACGGAGGGAGGAGACTAAGGAAGTGGACAGCCTGAAAACGTTGAAAATGACAAGGACCTGGATCTCTTCTCCAGCCTCCGAAGGGCACTGCCCTCTCCACACCTTGACTTTGGCCCACGTTGGACTTTTATTTCATAGAAATGTAACATGATAAACTTGTGTTGTTCCAAGCCGCCAAGGGCATTATCCAAAAGGCTCAGAACCATCTGAAAGTGCTCCATATAATTATTTACCGGAAAAATATGAATGAAAACCACGATGAGGCATCACCAAACTCCCACCAAAACGGCTAAAACGGAACAGTGTGTTGGAAGGATGTGGAACAACCAGATGCCCGGACATTGTTGGTGGGACTGAGGGTGTCCAGCTGCGTGGAAACCGCTCCCCCGTGTCCATTAAAGCTGAGTGCCTTCTCTCCCGTGACGCGGACACTGCAGTCCACTCCTAGGTATGTATGCAGCAGAAGCCCACGTTTCCGTCTAGCCGGTGACTTATACACCAGCATGCATTGCAGCACAATCCCACGGCCAAAAATGGAAGACAGCCTGAATGTCCCCCGGCAGGGGAACAAATAAACGGTGGTATAGCCGTACAGCGGGATACTCCTGAGCAACGCAAAGGAACACGGACGATGTCAAACCGTTATACTGAGCAATGGAACCCAGACACGGAGAGCTCAGACTTTCTGCGAGGTTCCGAAATGGGCAACATTAATGCACAGTGACAGGAATCACAACAGTGGTTACTTGGAGGTGAGGTGAGGTATTGAGAGGGGGGGCCGCTCCCTGGGGTACCTGATCTGGGAGGTGGTGCAGGGGTTTGGGGGAGCATGTGTGGAGCTGGGCACTTGGGATCTGCTCTCTTCCACATTGCAAATTAGATCTCAATTTAAAAAGAGGCACAAACATCCACAAAAAGTTTATTCCTCTGGAAGCCAGTGACTCTTTTTAGGAATATTTACCGATGAATTAGTCTGCAATGTAAATATTTACTCAAATTCTGGAAGCAATGTAAATGTCCAAGATTACAGGAAGCCTCTTTTCAGGAAGGAAGGGCTCTGCTGAGAGGCAGGGCTGGCAAAGGCCAGAGCCGCAGCCTCCCCCAACTCCCTGATGAGGGAGAACATCCAGGACACCCAGCCAGGGGCCCAGGCCTTCACACGGTGCTTCTGGAGGGGAAGGGACCAGCAGCGGGGACCGTGGCTGGGCAGGTGGCTGGGTGACAGCTCTGCCCCCAGGTGGGGTGAGGCCAGGTTCCAGGCTGGCAGAGGCAGGTTTGGGGAAGCAGGTGGGAGGGCCTGCGGCCTGGAGGACCCTGGCACAGTGGGGCCGGGCAGAAGCACGGAGATGTGACGGCAACTCAGAGGTGCTGCCCCCGAGGTTCCAAGGCCGGGAGGTGCTCGAAGCAGGCAGCCCCATCACAGAAGGAATGAGGGCCCGACCCGTCCCATTCCCACTCTTGTCGGGAGGCCACAGGGGGTGGGACAGCCCTCTGCCGACCAGGAAGGAGACATATGACTGGGCCCCCTGGGAACCCCACCCAGAAGTCCTCAGACTTTCATCTCCACTTGGAAAATGGGAACATTTGTTGGAGATAGAAATGCAGTGCCTGAGGAAGGATGCTCTTCCCAATGAATGGTGCTGGAGCAGCAGGTCACTCCTCCACAAAAGGAAGACAAGTCAGTCTGCATCTCACCTCATCCAGAGAGAGACGCAAGTGGCTCACGTGCCTAAATGGAGGACTGAAAGCTTGTAACCTCGTGCTGGGGAGTGAGCCTTCAAAACGACACCAAAAGCACGATCGATAAAAGAAAAAATTGAAAATTCATACTCCATCAAAATTAAAACTTTGCTTTCTGAAAGACATCATTGAGGGGCTAAAAGACGAGTCATGGAGGGAGGAAGTAATAGTAAATCTCGTATCTGACCAAGGGCATCTCCAGAATATCCAAAGAACTCTCGAAACTCAACAATAAGAAAAAAGAAAAAAGAAAAAAAAGCAACCCAATTTTTTAAAATGAGTAATTAAAACACAAAGCACAGCCCTGACCAGTGTTGCTACGTGGTTAGAGCGTCAGCCTGCACACTGAAGGGTCACAGGTTCGATCCCCACCCCAACTGCATGCAGGAGGCAACCAATCGATGTGTCTCTCTCACATAGATATTTCTCTCTCTCTCCCTCCCTCTACCGCTCTCTCTCTCCCCTTATCCTCCTCCCTCCCTCCCTCCCACTATCTCAGATGAGGATTAACCAAAAATAATAATTTTTTTTAAATCACAAAGAATATTTCTGATATCAGGGAAGCACATGGAAAGGTGTCCAGGGTCATTGATCACGGCTTAATGGAAATTAAATCACACAACATGGCTACATACTTCTCAAAACAGCTACGTTAAAAAACAAGTCCTCCGACACTATCAACAGGGTGCAGGGCAGCTGCAGGCCTTTCCCCTCCCACCCCCCACCCCACCCCACCCCACCCCCCACCCCCCGCCCGTGGCTGACGGTCCAGACTGCCCTGCCCTCGGGGAGACAGTGCGGCCATTGGTGTAAACACACTAACCCTGTGCCCCCCACGCCCACACCTAGGATTCATCCCAGAGAAACGGAAATCCACGATCACAGCAAAAACTTGCCATGAATGACTGTGGCCGTGTGATTCATAAGCACCAAACCGGGAAAGCCCAGCTGTCCTTCGGGAGCTACGGGCTTTGGCACCACACAGAGCGGAAAAGTACAGAGCATCGCCGGGGACGCGCGCAGACACACCCAGTAGCTGGACGGGTCTCCAAGTCACTGTGCCAGTGAGAGACACCAGGCCGAAGGTGGCCGCAGGACTCCACGTGGGCGCCCCGGAAAAGGCAGAGGAGCTCCAGGGAATTTGAGGGGTGAGGACACTCCTCCGGGTCCTGATTCTGGTGGGGCTGACACAGTGTGAGGCATTTGTTGTTGCCGGACAATTTTTAAGTAACTTTTCAAAACAATAGAAAAGAAATCCCATTAAAGCAGGCAGATACCGCCACTTCAGTCAGCTGCACAGAGCGTGTCTGGTGACCTCGGGAGATGAAGGCCCTCTGGAGGCACCCGACGTGCCGTGTGGACGCCCGCCCAGCAAAAGGGTGTCTTTGAAATTTTGAACGTGATCTTACACAGACGTGTTTGTGAAGATTTCCACCAACTGGACGTTAGAAGGGGCTCGGAATGGGTTTTCTGTGACAAGGGCTGGCCCGGAAGAGCCCCCGAAGAGGCCCTGAGAGCCCGAGGCATCTTGCGTGACATGGACTGGTCTTGTCCTCCTGGACAGAGGGCTGGGCCCAGAGCACAGGTAGGAGCTGTGTCTTCAGTTCACAGCAACGAATAAGCTCAGCGTGGTGGACCTGCTCATGTCGTCCACAGGAATAATGTCATTGTTGTTGATGAGCCTGCCCGCCCCTCATAAGATAATTAATCAGAAGATCAGGTCCCAGGTCTGCCTGGGGCTGATGGTGGGCAGTCCCAGGGCAAAGGGTGTAGAGGGAAGGGCAGTGGTCCAGACAACAGAGGCAGATGGGAGCACAGGGCACTGGAGGCAGGATTTGAATGAGGGGGTAGCGGGAAGAAATGCTCAAAAGGAGCCCGATGGGGATGCGAGGTGAGCCTGTTGGAAGTTTTGCCCCAACCTCGGTGCCCCCAGGGGAGTTTCCTCATCTCTGCAAGCTGCGCTGGGCTCTGGGCTGTGGGACGGCGTCATCCAGGCCCAGGGCCTTCACAGAAACGAGCTTAGATGCCAGGCTCCAGGATCATCCGGGATCTGCCACACTCCTCCGGTTTCCAAACCACAGCCTATTCTAGGAACCAGCCCACGGAGCCTTCCACTTCCACAGAAAGCCGTGGTCAGGGAGGCGGTCTCCTGGCCTGGACGGGGCCCCAGCTGGCGTCCATCATGCCTCCCATTGGCTCCAGCCAACCCTCCCATGCCTGGCTGGGTCCCTGATGGAAAGAGTCCTAGCTTTCGGCTCTGGAAGTGGGGCTCTCTGAGGATTCGGTGGTTTGCCCCGGAAAGGAGGCAGGCCAGAGAGAAAGGGCTGTGAGGGCCCACCAAGAGGGGAACAAACCAAAACATGCAAACGGGAAGAAGAGCAGAAAATGAGGGAGAGAAGCCAGAGAGAAAAGGGGCTGCGGGGGACCAGCTGGAGTTGGAGACTGGGGCCACTGGGAAATAAACCCCACAACCGAGTGACAGCACCGGGCCCCTGCCTCCTGGAGCCTGTAGTCCAGAGGGGTGGCAGGCGTCCATCAGGTAACCCCAAATGAAGAATTACAAACCATAAGGGGCTTCCTCCTCAGTAACTGGCTGGAGTTTGGGGGGTCCTGTCCACAGGGAGAAGCATGAGGGGAACCCACCAGTCAGCCCTTCAATTCTACAACCCAGGCACCTCCGGGCAGAGGCACCCTCAGGCCACGTGGCGATGGACAGGTATCTTCCTGGCTGAGCAAATCCCAGTTTCCTTCATCGCTGTGAGGAAGAAGAGGGGGTCTGTACCTGCCCTGCCCCCAACAGCTGGTCTAGGGTTCTCCCACAGTACCCGGAGAGGCCACCCAGCTCCCCTCAAACAGAACAACTAAACGCTCAGAAAATCACACCATGGAAGATGTCCTCCAGTTAAGAAATCAATTTCTATTGTCATTGCACAATAATCAGCTTCTTCCCCCAATACCTCCATCTTTGGGGGCAAGCATGGTCCCCCCTCCCTGTCAGAATGGCTGAAAACTTGCCCAAACTCACACAGCCAGTCACCAAGGAGCCGATCTGACTTGGAATTACTAAAAATAATAATAATAATACCTTGTGCAGGATTTTATATATTCATCAAAAATATTTTGCTAAATGCAAAATAAAGTGAGATTACATCTTAGAACAACCATTTTAAAGGCGAACCACAAATAAAGATGTGGCCAGAATTCATAGTGGAGCTATTCTGGCCTTTTGTGGGTGGTGCAGACACTGCTTCAATGAACCTAGAGCTCCTGTGGCCTTCTGGGCTGCCCAGCAAAGCCACGTGTGTGCTCTGAGGGCTTGGCCAAGAGTTCACTCGGGACTTGAGTCTTCCCCAAAGTGTGCCCATTCATGCTTCCAGAGGGAAGGCACCCAGCTGGAGCTTGGAGGAGAATTGATAAAAAATGAACAAATGAATGAGTTGAAGCTGGCAGTCAGTGTATGGCCTGTGATGGCATCAGGGCCATGGAAGCTCTCGGCTTCCAGAACTGGAACTGCCTGCCTGCACCTCGCTCAGGGCCTCACGGAGAACCACGGAGACCTGCCCTGCTCTGGTTAGGAGCTGGCCTGACTATAAGGAGAGTCAGGAAGGGTTGCAGAGGGGGCTCAAAGAGGCACTAGGACAGTTGGCATTAAACCCTGTCTCTCAGATGTGAACCAACTGGCAGAGTCACAAGGAAGTAAGTGATCAGACCTGGCCATGACCCCAGTGAGTCAGCAGAAGAGGTTCTGAGTCCCTGACCCTGCAGAGCTAGGAATCAGACATAAGACCTGGTAAAATATTGATTCTAAGTAGTCTGTGAAAGGATAAATATACATATTGCAATTGCCAGGAAACTGGCAATTAAAAATTTGCAAAGGTATTTACTCAACAGTGCAATAGATAAATTAAAATAAAATACTAATAAATGTTAAAATAACTGAAACAACGTCAAGGATTAGGAAGCAGAAGAATAAAAAACAGAGAGAAGAAAACAAATAATAAAATGGTAGGCCAGAATTCAAACATATTAATAATTATATTAAATGTAAGTGGTCTAAATTTAAAAGCAGGGATTGTCAGAATGAATTTGTTAAAATCACCCATTTCTATGCCATCTACAAGAAACTCATTTCAAATATAATATTGGCATGCTAGTATACCATGCAAAACAAATTTTAAAATGGGGGGGGGGCTATGCTATTATATTAGCTAATCTATACTAATAAAAGGGTAATATCCTAATTAGTCCAGACGTCTTCCGGACATCCATCCAGACATCCTTCCAGACAAAGCCACGGTGGCAGGGGCCGAGGCAGAGGCAGTTAGGGGCGACCAGGCTGGCAGGGTAGGGCAGTTAGGGGCGATCAGGCCAGCAGGCAGAGGTGGTTAGAGGCTATCAGGCAGGCAGGCAGGTGAGCAGTTAGGAGCCAGCGGTCCCAGATTTCGAGAGGGATGTCCACAGGGATCGGGCCTAAACCAGCAGTCAAACATCCTCCGAGGGGTCCCAGATTGGAGAGGGTGCAGGCTCCGCTGAGGGACCCCCTCCCCATGCACAAATTTCATGCACCGGGCCTCTAGTATAATATAAAATGGGGATGCCTATACTAATATAAGATAATATAATATATGGACTTCAGAGAAGAGGGAAATTACAAGATGATAAAAGGGTCAATTCACCAAGAAGACATAACAATCCTAAATGTGTATGCACCTAACAACACAGCTTCAAAACATATAAAGCAAAACTCATGAAGACAGAACTGAAAATATAGACAAACCCAGAATTGTAGTTGAAGTCTTCAACACTTCTCTCCAAGAACAAATACACAAAAAATTAGCAAGGATAAAGAACTATCATTGTCGGAGAGAGAGAGTGTGAGTGAGGAACCCATAGAGGAGAGTGTAGATGTGTGTGGTGTGTGTGTGTGTATGAGATAGGGTCAGTTAGATTCTGCAGGTCTTCCAAGGGGCTCCCGAACAGGGCAGCCCTAGACGGCGGAGCCCCGCGCACAAAGCGGACACTTCTCGGCGGCTGGTGCTGACGCAGAGACCACGCCATCTTGGGAAACAGAGCTGCCCGAGACTCGGATCCTGGCTTCTGACACAAACCAGGACCCTGCAGCCACTGGGGACAGAGAACTGCTATCACAGCTTCAGACAAACAAACAAGAATCCAGACTTCCCGGCAGATTTCCGTGAGTCAAAGAGCCTATCCCCCTCCTCGCAGGCGCTGATAGCGCCATAGTAACTGATAGACGCGCCCCTCCCCCAAGCTGCTGAGCGCCCACAGTGTGCGGAAAGCGCCATAGTAACTGATAGGCGCGCCCCTCGCCCAAGCTGCTCACAGGCGCGCGCACAGACAGCGTCATAGTAACTGATAGACCCGCCCCTGGCCCAAGCTGCCGAGCTTTGCGCAGGGACTCGCTCCCTCTTAGGGAATTTGGCGCGCGCTCGCGCATGGGACAGAAGCAGCTCCCCGTCCGGGAAATCTGTCAGTGCGCACAGAGGGCTCCCCTTCGGGGAATTTGGGGGAATTTGGCTCGCGGGGCACAGCTCCCCCTTCAGAGATTCTTAAAAGCGTGCACAGAGGGGCTTCCCTTTGGGGAATTTGGCGCGCAGGACGGACTCCGCCCCCCTTCTGGGACTTTGGGAGAGTGCACTGAGCCGGCTCACCTTCAGGTTTTTAAGAATGTGCGCTCTAGCCGGTTTGGCTCAGTAGAGAGAGCACACACAGGACGCAGCCCCACTTCAGGGAATTTGGCACGCCGGACACAGCTGCCTGGGATCCCTGACTCACAGCGCATTCACACTAAGAGCCAGCGACCCCAATTGTTGGTGCGTGCACACACAGGGACCCTGATTCTCAACGAGAAACCTCACAAGGCAACAGAGACTTTGACACTCGAGTCTTGGTGCAGACACAGGAAAACTCTGACTCCTGGCACATGCTAAGGATCTCATTCTCGGCACATACCAACAGTGTGGTGCAGACAGGGCCCCTGATTCTAAATGTGCACACGAGACCACACCGAACACTGGGGACACTGATCCTGGGCAAGTTTGGTTCCCACCAACCAAAGACAGTCACACGTCCTAGTGTCAGAGCACTTCAGTGAAACTAGGGTGGAGCGAAGTCCCCACAGCACACGACCCAGGTCCACGCAAACAGAAGCTTGAGCTTTCTGGTAATAGCCAGAATGGGGAAACGAAATAACTCACAGAGGAAAGAAAATGTGGAGTCGCCAAGAAAGGAAATTAGTGAAAATGAAGCTTGCAACATGACCGAAAAGGAGTTCAGAGTAATGGTCATGGAATTTATACATCGGATGGATGAGAAAATCAACAACTTATGCAAGAATCAGGAAGAAATGAAAAGTGATATAGCTACAATCAAAAACACCATGGAAAGTTTCAACAGTAGATTACAAGAAGCAGAGGACCGAATTAGTGAGTTAGAAGATCAGGTACAGAAACAAGCTCAAGCTGAACAGCAATTGGAGAAAAAAATTAAAAAGCAGGAGGAAAGCCTAAGGGAGCTTCGGGACAACATGAAACGAAGTAACATGCGTATAATAGGGCTGCCAGAAGGACAAGAAGAGCAGCAGGGATTAGAAAATCTATTTGAAGAAATAATGACAGAAAACTTCCCGGATATGGGAAAGATAAAAGTTACGCAAGTAAAGAGAGTCCCAAGCAGGATCAACCCCAAAAGACCCACACCAAGACATGTCATAATTTCAATGGCAAATATAAATGATAAAGAGAGAATCCTAAAGGCGGCAAGAGAGAGACAGAGAGTTACCTACAAAGGAACACCCATCAGATTGTCAAATGATTACTCATCAGAAACACAACAAGCTAGAAGTGAATGGAAGGAGGTATACAAAGTGTTGCAAAGCAAAGGACTGAATCCAAGAATACTATATCCAGCAAGACTATCAATCAAAATTGAAGGGGAAATCAGGAGCTTTGCAGACAAAAAAAGCCTCAGGGAGTTTATCACCACCAAACCAGCAATGCAAGAATTGCTAAAGGGAATACTGTAAAAAGAAGAAATAAACAGGTAAGAAGGAATACAGACACAAAAATAGATATGACTGCAAACAAATACCTTTCAGTAATAACTTTAAATGTAAACGGACTAAATGCTCCAATCAAAAGACATCGAGTAGCTGAATGGATAAAAAAACACGACCCATATATATGCTGTCTACAAGAGACCCACCTCAGAACAAGAGACTCACACAGATTGAAAGTGAAGGGATGGAAAAATATCTTTCAGGCAAATGGAAATGAAAAAAAAGCTGGGGTAGCAATACTTATATCTGACAAAATAGACCTCAAAGTAAATGCCATAACAAGAGATAAGGAAGGCCACTTCATAATACTAAAGGGAGAAATCCAACAAGAAGAAATAATTCTGGTAAACATATACGCTCCCAATATAGGAGCACCCAAATACATAAAAAAACTCCTGGAGGATATCAAGGGAGAGATTAATAGCAACACAATCATAGTAGGAGACTTTAATACCCCACTATCACCACTGGACAAATCCTCTAAACAAAAAATCAGCAAAGAAAGAGCAATCCTAAATGACTCACTAGACCAGATGGAATTAATTGACATCTTCAGAACATTTCACCCCAAAGCCACAGAATATACATTCTTCTCAAGTGCACATGGGTCATTTTCAAAGATAGACCATATTCTGGGTCACAGGCAAAGTCTCTTCAAATTCAAGAAGATAGAAATTATATCAAGCATCTTCTCAGATCACAGTGGCATAAAACTGGAAATCAACTACAATAAAAACAATCCAAAGAAATCAAACACATGGAGACTAAACAGCATGCTATTAAACAAGGACTGGGTCACCAGAGAGATCAAGGAAGAAATAAAAAACATCATGGCAACAAATGACAATGAAAACACAACAATCCAAAATCTATGGGACACAGCGAAAGCAGTCTTGAGAGGGAAGTTCATAGCTCTACAGGCCTATTGCAAAAAACAAGAAACAATGGTAATAAATTACTTAACCCTACAACTCAAAGAGCTAGAAAAAGAGCAGCAAGAAAAGCCCAGTGTAACCAGAAGGAAGGAAATAACAAAGATCAGAGCGGAGATAAATGACATAGAGACCAAAGAAACAATACATAAGATCAACAAAACCAAGAGCTGGTTCTTTGAAAGGATAAACAAGATTGATGGACCTCTAGCCAGGCTCACCAAGAAGCAAAGAGAGAGGACCCAAATAAACAAAATCAGAAATGAAAGAGGTGAAATAACAACAGACCCTGCTGAGATACAAAGGATTGTTACAAAATACTACGAACAACTCTATTCCAACAAACTGGACAATCTGGAGGAAATGGACATATTCCTAGAAAAATATAACCTTCCAAAAATCAATCAAGAAGAATCTAAACAGCTCAATAGGCCAATAACTATGGACGAAATTGAAGCAGTCATCAAAAAGCTTCCAGCAAACAAAAGCCCGGGGCCAGATGGCTTCACAGGAGAGTTTTGCCAAACATTCAAGGAAGAACTAAAACCTATCCTCCTCAGACTATTCCAAAAAATTCAAGTGGAAGGAACACTTCCA
Organism: Cnephaeus nilssonii; assembly: GCF_951640355.1. Taxonomy (NCBI): domain Eukaryota; kingdom Metazoa; phylum Chordata; class Mammalia; order Chiroptera; family Vespertilionidae; genus Cnephaeus; species Cnephaeus nilssonii. The sequence continues at coordinate 9,453,508 of NC_137074.1, forward strand.
AGCTCCTTCTATGAAGCCAGCATCACCCTAATACCAAAACCAGATAAAGACAACACAATGAAAGAGAATTACAGACCAATATCCCTCATGAACATAGATGCCAAAATCCTCAACAAAATTCTAGCAAATCAGCTCCAGCAGTACATCAGAAAGATCATACACCATGACCAAGTAGGATTTATCCCAGGAATGCAAGGATGGTACAATATCCGCAAATCAATAAACGTGATACATCACATAAACAAATTGAAAGATAAAAATCACATAGTCATATCAATTGATGCAGAAAAAGCATTTGACAAAATCCAACACCCTTTCTTGATAAAAGCTCTCAACAAGGTGGGAATAGATGGCTCATACCTCAACATAATAAAAGCTATATATGATAAACCCACAGCAAACATCATACTCAATGGACAAAAACTAAAGACATTTCCCCTAAGAACAGGAACAAGACAGGGATGCCCACTCTCACCACTCCTGTTTGACATAGTACTGGAAGTATTAGCCATTGCAATTAGACAAGAAGAAGAAATAAAAGGCATCCAGATTGGAAAAGAACAAGTAAAGCTGTCTTTATTTGCAGACGACATGATATTGTACATAAAAAATCCGAAAGACTCCGTCAAAAAACTCATAGACTTAATAAATGAATTCGGCAATGTAGCAGGATACAAAATTAACGCCAAGAAATCTATGGCCTTTCTATACACCAATAGTGAACTTACAGACAGAGAGACTAAAAAGGCAATCCCATTTACCAACGCACCAAAAAAATCAAGATACCTAGGAATAAACTTAACTAAGGAGGTAAAAGACCTATACACGGAAAACTACAGGACACTGAAAAAAGAGATAGAGGAAGACGTAAACAGATGGAAGAACATACCATGTTCATGGATTGGTAGAATCAACATCATTAAAATGTCCATACTACCCAAAGCAATCTATAGATTCAATGCACTCCCCATTAAAATACCAACGGCATATTTCACAGACCTTGAAAGAACTCTCCAAAAATTCATCTGGAATAAAAAAAGACCCCGAATAGCCACAGCAATCCTGAGAAAGAAGAATAAAGTAGGAGGGATCTCAATACCAGATTTCAAGCTGTATTACAAAGCCACTGTTCTCAAAACAGCCTGGTACTGGCACAAGAACAGACATATAGATCAATGGAACAGAATAGAGAATCCAGATATTGACCCAAACCACTATGCTCAATTAATATTTGACAAAGGAGGCATGAACATACAATGGAATAAAGACAGTCTCTTCAATAAATGGTGTTGGGAAAATTGGACAGATACATGCAAAAAAATGAAGCTTGATCACCAACTTACGCCATACACAAAAATAAACTCAAAATGGATACAGGACTTAAACATAAGACGGGAAACCATAAAAATACTAGAGCAATCCACAGGCAGCAAAATGTCAGACATATGCCAAAAGAAATTCTTCACTGACACTGCCCCTAGGGCAATGGAAGCTAAAGAGAAAATTAACAAATGGGACTACATCAAAATAAAAAGCTTTTTCACAGCAAAAGAAACCATCAACAAAACAACAAGAAGGCCCACTGCATGGGAGAACATATTTGCAAATGGCATCACTGATAAAGGTTTAATCTCCAACATCTACAGGCAGCTTATACAACTTAATAAAAGGAAGATAAATGATCCAATAAAAAAATGGGCAACAGACCTAAATAGAATCTTTTCAAAAGAAGACAGAAGGAAGGCCAAGAGACACATGAAAACATGCTCAACGTCGCTAATTATCCGAGAGATGCAAATCAAAACAACAATGCGGTACCATCTCACACCTGTCAGAATGGCTATCATCAACAAATCAACAAACGACAAGTGTTGGCGAGGATGCGGAGAAAAAGGAACCCTCGTGCACTGCTGGTGGGATTGCAGACTGGTGCAGCCACTGTGGAGAACAGTATGGAGTTTCCTCAAAAAACTGAAAATGGAACTCCCATTTGACCCAGTAATCCCACTCCTGGGAATATATCCGAAGAAACTAGAAACACCAATTAGAAAGGATATATGCACCCCTATGTTCATAGCAGCGCAATTCACCATAGCTAAGATTTGGAAACAGCCTAGGTGCCCGTCAGCAGATGACTGGATCAGAAAACTGTGGTACATCTACACAATGGAATACTATGCTGCCATAAAAAAGAAGGAATTCTCATCATTTGCAGCAACCTGGGAGGAATTGGAGAACATTATGTTAAGTGAAATAAGTCAGTCAATGAAAGAAAAATACCACATGATCTCACTCATTTATGGATAATAAAGAACATTATAAACTTGAACAAAAAGATAGATACAGAGACAGTAAAGCATCAAACAGACTGTCAAATTACAAGGGGAAGGTTAGGGAGAGGTGGGGGAGATAAGAGATCAATCAAAGGACTTGTATGCATGCATATAAGCATAACCAATGGATGCAAAACTCTGGGGGGTGGGGGCATATATGGGAGTGGGGTGTGGGGAGGGCAATGGTAAGATATGTACACATATAATACCTTAATAAAAAAATTGGAAAAAAAAAGAACTATCATTGTCAATCAGTGGGACCCTATTGGCTTCTATTGAACACTCCACCCAACCAGACCTGTACACAAATATTTTTTAAGTGCACATGTCACAGTTATCAAAAGGAACTGGAGCTCCCATTCACCACTGGTGGGAACGTAACATAGTGCAGCCACTTTGGGAAACCCACAGAATCTTAGAGAGTTAAGCATGCACTTACTATATGAAGCAGACATTCTGTTCTATAGATTTACCCACAAGGAGTGCAACCTTCTTGAAAAGGTTCCAGCATGAGCATTTATAGCATCTTTATTCATAATGGCCCCAAACTGGAAACCGGCTGATGCACTGGCAGTGTCTGTAAACTGGTGAGTGGATAAACAAACTGTGGTATATACATACGATGAAATACTCAGCAATTAGATTTGAATGCATCTCAAAACATTATGCAGAAGCCAGAAAAAAAGGAATATTGTCATATTCCATGTATATGAAATTGACATGAAACCGTCAAAATTACAACTGCCAGTCAATGATTGTAAGGGGGGCAGTTTATTGCAGAAAGGTATGAAGGATTCTTTTGGGGCAATTGTCATGTTCTCTGTCTTGACTGTGCTATGTTTACCCCGTTATATAAATTTGTCAAAATGCATCAAACTGTACACTTTGAATGGGTGCCTCTTATTGTATGTATACCTACCTATACATGCAATGTATACTCTGCCTCGGTGACTTTGATGTTTAGAAGCCCCTCCTACATTTCTACCCCTACAGGGTGATAAACCCCGCTGGGAACCACCAGCCTACCAGCTATGACAGCCCTGGGACTTGCCTCTGACTTTGTGACTTGCCCACGAGACTCTCCAGGTCAAGGATGGCCCAAGAGCCATCGCTGAGGCAGAAACTTGCCCATCCACCCTCATCCACTCCTTCCTCTTGGCTGACTCCCATGTTATTCCCTATCCACGTTCCCCGCAATGGCTCAGCTCCAGGGCACAGAGAGCATGTGACCCACATCTGGCAAGGAGATGAGGGAGGAGTCTGCTGAAGGCTTCTGGAAAGGCTTTCTGGCGCCTACGAGACATTCCCAGGGCGAGGCGTTACCAGACCAGCCGTGGGTCCTTCCTCGCTCCTTGTCCCAGGGAGCCCACGGCCTCTGCTGCAGCCCAGCGGGCCGGCAGCCAAAGGAAGCTCCTTCCAGAGCCCCCTTGAGTAACTTTGCCAAAAATGGGAAAGAGTCTTGCATAACCAGACATCTGTGAACCCAGAGACAATCCAGGCAAATGGTGCGGGGCTGTTAGAGAAGAACTCACAAAGAAAAGAAGATAAGCCAGCTTCACCTCCCTCCCCTTTGGCCACACTTAGTTTGTAGCTGTTTATCAGGGGGTGGGGGGTGGGGGGGAGAACGCTGAACCGTGGAACTCCAGCGGACCGTTTCACAGTTGATTACAAATTTTAACCATCTCTTCCAAAAACGTTTGACCAAACCTGCTCTTCACACAATCACCTGTTGCTTCCTCTCAGCAGGGAGGGGATTTGTTTTTTCATTCTTTCTATCAATGCTAGTCATAGGCGTTCTACTCTTATTTTAAAATACGTAGTTTTTTTTCATCCAGAAAAACGTTTAATTCAAGGTGCATCCTTGGAGACTCCCTGTCCCTGAGGAGGAAATGCTAGGTTTACTTGGTCACAGCAGTTTTTAATGGATGACATGGAAGATCATGTTATTTCAAAAAAAAAAAGAAGAAGAAGAAAAAATGAGTGATGGCAGAGAGCCAGAATGAGTGCCTCAAGTCCTGCCACCAGGAGGTGGGGAGACAGGCCAGCAAAATGAGCCCCCTCTCCTCCGCTGGGCAGGACACAACCCCAGCACTCCTGTACTCCCCACAGAATGTGCCCACCATGGCCCAGGCTCTCAGGACCTGGTGACCAACAGAGTGTGGCAAGGCGGGGAGTGGGGGTATGGAGTCTGGTCTTCCTCAACCTTTACCTGCAACATTGCTGGGGGTTGACCTGGAAAAATGTGCAGGAAAGAAGAAGACGCAGGATGAAGAAGCAAGGCTCTCACGGGAGCCTCGCCAGCGCCCAGCAGTAGACAGAGTGTGTTTAGACAAAGGGCCCTTGCTGTCAGCACCACCCCCCAATCCCACCACACAGCACCCCTCTTTCAGGCCAAGAGTCATTCACTGGGGTGGGAGGGGTCCTAGGGGGCTCTGAGCTTTGCCCCTGAGCTGCTCCATTGCAGGGCATGTGCAGGAGGCTCACCAAGGCCGGCGATGTAACCCAGGACCCTACAGAAGGCCTCTTCCTGCCTCAGCTGCAGGCCCTCCCAAGGCAAGCACCACTGTGCTCACCCCAGGCCCTGAGACCGCCCCCCAAGGCATGCTGCATTCAGAGGGGACCCATCGTAGAGCGGGTTGGGGTGTGGCCCACTGCTGAAAGCCCAGGGGCAGAGGGTGCAGGACAGGCGGCAGGGCTGCCATCCTACAGCTGCACAAAGGGCCCTTGGGGACAGCCTATCGCAGCCCAGCCGCCTCCAAGTCACGCGGAAACGCACATCTGGAACCCCTCAGGCCTGCCCATTCACTGACACGCAGGCTTCTTGGCCTCCAGCATCCAGAACAAGATGGGTGATTCCTAATGCTGCACCCTCTTTCTCCCTCTGACTCTTCTTCACCCACAAAATGGAGCTCAGGGCCTGCCTTCCACTGTGGGATGCTACTCAGGGGAAGAGGCAGGGATGGGGATCTGGGAACATGGTGGGGAGGGGATGATTCACCTTCAAAATGTGCAGAGAGGGCAGGAAGGCCAGGGGCTCAGGGGCTCAGAGACCCACTGGCCTCTCCAGACAGCCCACATCATTGGAAGGTCCACAGGGAGCATGGGGACTCTTGACAGGCCCCGAGGGGCAGGCGGAATGCAGGCTTGTTATCTGTTTTCTACAAAGGATGCACAGAATCAGGACTTGGGAAGGGAACCAGCCCAGGGCCCCTTGGGAGCTTCCTGGTAGGTCTGGGAAGAGGGATGTTAGGGCCTCCTCATCTAACAGGGTGGATGGAGGAGGAGGTGAGGCTGTTGCATGCTACCCCACATCTACCTACCCTCCTCTTCCTCCTTGGTGTTCAGGGCAACACTGCACCACCTAGAAGACAACATGTGCCAGCCTCTCTTGCAGCTAGTCATGGCCCAGGAGCCGTAAGTGGAAGCAAGGGGACATCCAGGGAGGTCACTGGGAGGAAGCCAACTATTCTAGAGCTCCCTCTGGCCCCAGTGTTTCTCGCTGACCTCCTGGGATGCAGAAGTGAGGGCAGCAGCTTCAGCAGTCATCATGGTCCCTGAGGTGACTGTGAGGATGGAAGTCAGTTATTGAGGTCAACTCACATAAATGAACGTACATATTTTAATGCCGTCTGATGACATTTTACAAGTGCACACAGCGTCCCTTGCTGTCGGTCTCCCCACCGTTCATCTGCTCCCTTTAACTGAAGATGACTTTTGCCTGCTCTAGAATCTCACAGTCTTGGGATCACATCTTTCTCTCAGCAAAATGTTTTGAGATTCCTGCATCACTAGCTGGTCATCTTACAGCTGCACAGCGACCCATCATGTGAGGGACCACTTCGTTATCCTCTCTCTTGCTGACAGTCGTGGGGTTATTTCCACTTTCTGACTGTGATGAATAAAGCTGCTGTGAGCATCCTGTGTCTTCGGTGGGAAACATCCTTGTGTCATCGGTGGGAAACAGGTTCTTCCACGTAATCGCGAGAAAAGCACTTCCAGCATCCACGCATGGGAGATTGTGGTGTGGCATGGTTTACTTGTGATGCAATATCTAAAGAGTTCTCCTGGCTTTCCAATTTCCCATCTTCCTCCATCCTGCCATGGAAAACGTCAGCAGGGCCAAGGCAAAGGCCAATGCCCAGAATTTCTGCTTCATAGCTCTTGGGAGCCCTTGCAGTCTGTAGGGGGCCCCAGGTGGTCACTAGACCCACATGGTTTCATGTTCCCGGGTGGGAGAAAACAGGAACAAACATGGTGAGTATGGGTGGAGAGAGAGAGAGAGAGAGAGAGAGAGAGAGAGAGAGAGAGAGAGGTGGGGGGCTTCTTTGTCCACCTGAAATTATATATTCTCAAGCTTGGGAAGAACCAGGAGCTTTTTTAAAATAGCCAATCAGCTTCCCAAACTTTCAGGGGCTTCTGATGGGGTTTACTCCCTGACGAATGATCACTTTCCCAGGTTAGACTGACAGGCCCTCTGTGGTCTAGCACCCTCCCGCCCCCGTGCCATTTTGACTTTACTGGGCATGTCCTTAACGCCCCCTGCTTTCCCACACACACAATTGGGTACCGGAGTGGGGAGGGAGGGTGTTCATCCCCTCAGAGGAACAATGCTGCCATTCCCTGGGGTGTGAAGCATTAGATTCCTGGAAAAGCAAACAGGCTCTGCTTCCCAACTGAAGATGCTCAACAATGTCCGACTCCCCTGCTTCCTTTCCCATCAGTAATTAGCTAACTATGGTAACATTTTCACAGATCTTTGTATGGACATATATTTTTATTTGTGGTGAGGAAATACTTGGATGTGCAACAGCTGGGTCGTTTGGGAACACGTTAATTTAACTTTATACAAAACTAGAGGCCCAGTGCACAAATTCGTGCACAGGTGGGGTCCGGCTGGCCTGCCCTGATCAGACCATCAGGGCAGGCGGGAGGAGGGGCTGTGGGTGGTTTGCTGGCCAGCCCTGCCTCCAAGCAGGGTGGGGGGGGCAATGAGGGGGGGACAGCTAGAGGGAGGGGCCACGGACGGTTGGCCAGCCCCACCCCCTGGTCAAACTCCCAGTTGAACTCCTGATTGAACTCCCAGTCAAGGGGACAATTTGCATATTAGCCTTTTATTATATAGGATTTGCCAGTTTCCAAGTGACTGTCCCACTTTAAACTCCCAGTTGCTCCCTGACCTCACTGACACTTGGTAGTCTTGTCAGTATTTTCAACTGCAGATAGTCCAGTGGTTATGCAGTGGTATCTCATTGTGGTTTTAATTTGCATTAGATTAACTACTTATGTTAACTATTTAGATATAATATGTATTATACAGGGGTGGGCAAAAGTGGGTTTGCAGTTGTGAGTATGGGAAACACAGAATTTACTCTTGTGTTATTATTTATTTATATTACAACTATAAAGAACCTACTTTTATTTATATTACAACTATAAACCTACTTTTGCCCACCCCTATATATGTTAAGATATATTATTATATGTGTGTGTGTGTGTGTGTGTATCTTTATACCAATAACACAGTCTTAACCATTGTAAGTCTTAAATCGAGTGATTTAAAACCTCCAACTTCCTTCTTTTAACGACTGTCTATTCAAAGTCTTTGAATTTTCATCTAAATTTTAGAATCAGCTTTTCAATGTCTACAAACAAGCGTGGAGGGAATGATTGAGATCACATTAAATGTAAAGATCAATTTGGGGGAAACTCTTAGCTTAATAACGTTGAGTCTTCCAATTCATGAACATGGTATATTTCTCTGCTGTTAAGTCTTCTTTATTCTCGGCCATGGCTTCAGTTTTCAGTCTTGCACCCATTTTCTTAGGTTTACCCCTAAGCAATATGTATTATTTGATGCTACGGTAAATGATATGATTTATAAATTTTGTATTGCTAGAATATAAAAACCTGGTGGACTCCTGTATTAGCGTGGCTTCCTGCAGGAGAGCCTGGGCGTGGAATCTGTGGGTCACCTCCACACTGGCACAAGCAGAGTAGTGGAGAGGTGGAGAAAGGTTCTGAAGGCACTAGTGCCCAGCCCGGCCCGAGGCCCTCTCAGACTCTTCTCATGATGTGGTGATGAGCTTTCCCTCTGCCAACCCCATTTCCCAGAGGCCCAGAGGTCAGCCTGTCCCCAGAGTTTGTCTCTGTCAAAGTCCTCTCCCCATCCCAGGCACCCCCTCTGGCAGGACTTCAGAGGAACCCACCAGCTTCCTCTCCCACATGGCCCACATCTGGCCAAATACACGCATTCCTTCCTACTCTCCCTTCTCTGAATGGAGTATGGTTTGTCCCCAGCCCAGCTCTTTGCATCCTTTCTGCCCTGTGCAGCCTCCTCAGAGCCCCAAAGGTTCTAGGCAGGCTCGGCTCCCTGTCAATCACCGACAACAGAGAAACCCCTCAGACTGAGTGGTCCAGCTGGTCCCGACCAAGGAGCTGGGAAGTGAAGGCACCAGTAGCAGCATCTGCCTCTAAGGAAATAGCTGCACAAATCCCCCGCTTTCCACTCTGGGCCTGTCCATAGACAGCTTGTGAGCATGTGCCTCCTAACGGTCTCGGTCACCCAGGGAGCGATTTTGCTTGGTCATCTGGACATTCCTCGCTTGAGTTTCTATTTATTGCGTCTTGGTCCCTCCATCAAAACTTCAAAGTTAACAACCTCTTATGTGTCCCCTGTACAAGGAGCCTCACCAGGCCAGTGCTCAGGCTCTGGCCAAGTTCAGAGCCCGGATGGCAGCATGGAGTAGTGGAAGGCGCTCTCGAGTTAGCTGGTGAGCTTAGCACTGAGGCAGGTAACCAGTACCTCAGCAGCTCAGCTCGTATAGGCTTATTGCTGCTCCTGCCATGAGTCAGCACAAGTTATCAGGACACGGGTGCTTCAACCCGTGTGGTCATTTGGGGTGTCAGGATCCTTCCATGGATGGCTCGGTCCCCAGTAGTGCCTTGGGGCCCTCATCACTGGAGCCCTCTGCACCCAGGCAAGTGAGAAGAAAGAGAAAGTGTGGAGGAGCGCACAGAGGTGGTTCACGGGCCAGGCCTGGAAGTGCACCCATCACTTCCACCTGCGATCCATGACCACCCAGCCATGTGGCTCCATCCAGCAGGAAGGAGGCTGGAAAATAGGGTGCAGCTGTGTGCCCCAGAGTGGGAGAACATGCACAGTGAGCCCGAGTTCAAGTCCCCGACCTGCCCTCAGGGGACTGATCTGTGTAGCTCAGCACAAGCTGCCTCTATGGGGTGAAGTCTACTCAACACCTAGGGGAGGGTGAGTACCAAGAGCATCTCTTCCTTCCTGAGCTTCCCCTTTGATGATTCCCCACCTTGATTCTTCCATTGTGATTCACTGTCAAGATGGTGAGCTCGCCGAAACCGGTTTGGCTCAGTGGATAGAGCGTCGGCCTGCGGACTGAAGGGTCCCAGGTTCGATTCCGGTCAAGGGCATGTACCTTGGTTGCGGGCACATCCCCAGTAGGGGGTGTGCGGGAGGCGGCTGATTGATGTTTCTCTCTCATCGATGTTTCTAACTTTCTCTCCCTCTCCCTTCCTCTCTGTAAAAAATCAATAAAATATATTTAAATAAATAAATAAATAAATAAATAAATAAATAAATAAATAAAGATGGTGAGCTCCAGGGCCTCTCTGCTGGTCCCCGGGAGCCACAGAGAGCCACCCACATGCCCGACATGTGAACTCTCACTTGCCTGACAGGCATCCAACTGGGAAGGCCCAGAAGCTGGGGTCACTGTGTTAGGGGTTAGATATGCCTCCCATGAGTCCCAGCGTTTCCTCTGTCTGGTGAGTCTGTCCTCACTCTTCGCTTTGTTGCCTCTTTTTTGTACAACTACCAATGGCCTGTCCATGCCGTGTAGGATTCTAGACAGAGAATTGGACCAAATGGGAAACAAAGAAAGAAAGAAAATGCCATTTTGAAACTAAAAGGACTGAGACCACATAGCAATCGATTTAAAACTTTTTTAAAATAAACACTACATAATCCTCTCTCTCGCCTGTTTTTCATTAAGTTGACCAAATCCATTGATGCCTGGTTGCTCTGTGGTATGTACAAACATACCCTGTGTAAGTCTACGGAGAGACGGCTTCACTTTGATTTCTGCCAGCATCACTCAGCCCTAACTTTAAAAAAGAAAGTCCTCGTTCATTAACTTTCAACTGCCTTTAAGGAGGTCAAACTTGAGATTTCCTTTTCCCACTGAGAATCTTCCAATTCAGCCTTTTACTAGAAGGCGCTCTGAGAAAGCCAGGCGGCTAAATTATTGCTGCTGCCGTGTCGTGTGGGAGTTTCACACACTGTCCTTGGCACCCAGTCCCTGCAGCCCTCCGGACCACGCAGTGTCTCTCCTTCCCTTGGCTGCTTAGTCATCTCCCAAGTCATTTGGCAGTTGTCCGTGGCCCCTTCAAAATGTTTCCATTTATGGTTAGAATTTGGTCTTCCCGGTTTGGTCCCACAGATGGAAAAGCTTAGTGAACAGGCAGCAGCAAGAGCTTCTCTCAAGATCAGCCAACGCGAGAGCCTGGGGGCCCGTGGCAAGAGGGGGCTCCGTGGCAGCTGGGACTGCACAGACCACAGCAGGGCAGGGGTGGCCAGGGGAGGCCGCCACCTGCCAGCAAGTCTGCACCATTGCTATGCTCCTCCCCAGCACACATCACCCACTCCCATCACACATGGAACACGTGCCCAGTTGGGAGTCAGTGCCACAACGGGGCTTGGTAGTTAGTTTTATTGCTTAGTTTCTTCCATGTTTATTTCATGTCTAATCTCCTAGGAGATTATGGGCTCACTGGGGCAGGAACCACCCTGCCCACTCTCAGGAGGGGCAGATGGTGAAGGGTGGGGAGCCCCTCAGACTGGTCACTGTCTCAGCCCACGTTCAAACCCAGCCCAAGAGCACACCTTGATCAGGGCTGGGTTGACCATGATGGTTCCAGACTTCTGGAGGGCAGTGGGCTGTATGTACATCAAGCCCCAGCACCCAAGCTAGCATCCAAGCCTGTGGACGTGGTCCCTGAGCCCTGCACCTTCTTCATGCCCAGAAATCTTGCTCCCTTCTCTTTTCTCTGAGGATGCCATCCCCTCAGGGACTTCTCAGCACTCCTGTGGTTTGACCCTCCATGCAAGCCCTCCTCTCCACGCAGTCCTCTCCCACGCAGTCCTCTCCCACGCAGTCCGCTTCTACATGGTCCTCTTTCATGCAGTCCAGTGAGAGGCACAGATGGGGCAGGAGCTCCCTTCCACAAACCACAAAGCCAACGAGGGTCTCTCCCCAACAGGACTTTTCAATCAGCTCGAGTGCATCCAGTTTTCAAAATAACAGTCTCTTCCTTTATGTTACACTACGGGTTGGTTAAAGAATGAAGTACTGTTTTTATCTCTTGACTACAAGCCCCATGAAAGCTGAGACTGTCTTCTTCACCATGCTGGATGCTCAGTGGATGGAGGGATGGAGGGAAGGAAGGATGGAAAGAAGGAAAAAAGGAATGATTGCATTTATTGCATGCTCTCTAGCTTTGTTCCACAAGAGACTTACTTTTGTGCCTTGCACCAATATTTCTTCCTAGAAAGAACAAAGCTTTCCCACTTAGGACTGGGCTTTCCTCTCTCACCCAGGGCGGGAGGTTTGACCTGTCATTACGGCTTGGGTGGGTGTCTGTGTGCCTAGAAGACGCCCAAATGAAAGCATAATGGGTCCATCACTACTCCAGACTGGGTCTGAGTTCCAATGACTCGTGGGTCAAGTGACGTGGCCTTTCATCTATAGCTGCAAAGACCCCACATGGACTTGCACATCTTCACTGTCAGAGTACAATTTCAAAAAAGTAAAAACATGGCTCTGACACAAATAAGGGATGAGGACATGGCAAAGTCTCCTCAGGGAGGAACCCGGGAGGTGCTGGGGCCCGGTCAGGCGGGCCTTAGAAGAGCAGGGATGGTCCGTCCGTCAGGATAGACTTTCTGAGATGAGTGTGCGAGTTAGAGACCAAAGTGCTATGTCCTACAGAGCAGTCGAGTCATAACCTTTAGGGTTATCCTTCCCACCAAACAGGGACTATTGTATCTGTCCTGGATAGAGCCTGCATGCCAACATGAAAGTGCCCAGAGCCTGCACCCTTAGTGAATGGTAATGTCACACACAAGACGCAGTCCTAAAGAGTCCTTGGGTGCACTGATTGAGCAATGCCCTAGTACGACATTGAAAGAACACATCACTCACCTTGTTGCCTTATTTCCCAATATTAAATACTCAAAGGCTACAATCAAGGACACTAGAATATCAACGCTTCCTGAGCTCCCCGCATCCTTCAGTGTGTATGTGGGCAGGTTTGTATGTTCATTACCGCTCATTATTCTTTTTCTCACAGGTGGCCATCTCAAAGAGTCAGAATACTGTTGTTATTATAGTACTAGAGGCCCAGTGCACAAAATCCATGCACAGGTAGGGTCCCTAGCGGCTGCCAGCTGCTGGCTGGGGCCTTCCTTCGTTTCGCACCACCCCCTGGTGGTCAGCACATATCATAGCAAGCAAGCGAACTCCTGGTCAGTCGAACACCCGAGAGGACACTTTGCATATTAGGCTTTTATATATATAGATTAGCTTGGCAGAGTGTATAAACCACACTCTAAATTTTGAGAAATTGACAGAATGTTTTATATTTCAAAAGGGAGTGCTTGATGGAGCACAATTAAAAATCAAGTTCTTCAACACCCCGTTAAGCCCAAATGCACCATGAAATGCTCCATGGCACAAATAGGCACCAGTAAAGCTGAGGCACCTCATCCTAGGACTCTCTGAAGGTTAAAGAGGTCGCAGGGTAGAAGCATTTGCTGAAATGTTACCCACATTTAAGAAATCATTTTTAGATGATTCTGTGGGGGAGGAAACACCCAACTTTCCCACAGTCACGTGGACTCACTGTCTTCGTATCCTTAAGCAGGTTGTCCCCCTCACCCACCCAGACTCCTCTTCTGTTTGTCACATGACTAGCGGTCCTATGAAGAGATGGAGGAAACTATTTTATTTTGAAGGAGAAGAGCAATCCAGGTAATACCACAGTGTTGCAGGGCCTGCCTTTCACTTTTTTTTCACCCTCAAAAGTGTCATTGTGAGGCTGTGTTTCCAGCTCTGACTGGCTTCCTCTAGCCTTGCTTGTTCAGTGGGGAGCTTGACCGGAATGAACAAGAAGTATCATGAGAATGCACTCGGCCAACGCTTACAGTGGAAAATGGGTCACAGGGTGACCACAGTGAGTCACTCTGGATGGGGTACAGCACACACCCCCACCCCGGCTACTGGGTCCTCTGGGAATTTCCAGTGGAAAGTCTCCACTTCTGACCAAGAAGGATGGGATGGCCTGTCCCACTGGGAGCACTGAGGGAAATCAATGCCACTCAATTCCACTTCAATGCTTATCGAGCTTGTATGAGTCTACGTTTGCCAAGCCCTGTGTGTTACCACAAAGCGGGGCAGAGGCAACACACATTTGGATGGTATCAGGAAGTTTCCGTGCAGGAATGATATATAGGTCTTGAAAGGCGGTTGACATTCACATAGATGAAGCCGGTGGGAAAGTCAGGGTGGGGGAGGGGGGGCCTCATGCACAGCCCCTGGAGAACGGAGAGCACTACTTTGACAGGAAAACTGCCAGTACCGGCCACGTTGCCCACGCTCAGCTTCAGGCTGCCTTTGGGCGGAGAGCACCCCCTCACAGTCTACCCTTTATGATAATGCTTTCCCTCCATCCTGACTTTCTTAGGACTGTCCTGGTTCCCCCATAATCCCAGAGTCTCCAGGCTCAGTCTCAGGCTGCGCTTGCCTCTTCCTCTCCCTTAAACCATCAACCAGCTGTCAGTGTAGATCCTGCGTCAGAGGGGACCTCCCGTCTCCACCTCCTTTCCCTTTCCCATACCACTTAAGTCCTCTACATGACCCCCATTTGGGCTGTTGTAAGACATTCTTACATTTTTCCCAAACCAAGCAGACATTCCCCTAATTTCCAGCTGCAGTGATCACCTCCTTGTATGCAGCATGGGCTCTGGTTCTGGCTTTCCAGAAGGGAAAGGCGCCTGTCTGAACGTTGGGTTTCAGTGTGGGCAGTAGGGATGAAATCAGACAACTCAGTTCCACCGGCAACTGAGAAACACGCGTGTACCGTGTTTGGTCACCAGGCATGGTCCTCTAGACAGGACTGACCCCAAAAATGTTTATGGAGTCACATTGGCAGGTTCTAATGAAGAGAGCTCAGGTGACACCCCCGCTGTGCCTTCCCTCAGCCCCTCCTCTTCAGGCACTGTCTTCAAAAGAGAAAAAAAAGCAAAGTTGGAGGAAAGTGAGCAGAGTGCAGTCAATACTTCAGGGATGTGCACCCCTCGTTGGCATCATTAGCTACGTTGTGAGAAGAGCACGAGGAACAGTCCTGAATCGATGGACAAGGGGTCCAAGCCTTCATGGCTAAACCCTCGGGCCTGGAAGAAGTCAGCAGTGACCCTGTGCGGGCTGCTCTCTGGCTGATTCTGCACAGCAACCCTGGACCGAAGCTGCCTTTCAGTTCCCTCCTTGCTGCAGCTCTGACACCTTCCCAGCTTCTCCTCCAGTGTAAGCCCTCATTACCCAGAATGGGAGCCTCCCAAACATAGGCTCTAACCCTCCCCTCTTGACTTCCAGGGGCGGGACTTCCTCCTGTTGGGACTGGGTGACTTCCATGTTTCCTTCTTGCCAGGCCCATCATGGGTGTGTTTGGGATCAGAGGCCCCCTGGGCTTGGGCTCTACGCCCTGGGAACTACAGAATCCTGGGTCACCCATCTATAGTCACATGGGCCAGACTGGAAGCTTAGGGAGCCCTGTAGGTCTGGAACCTTAGATGCAGGCGCTGATGGTGGAAACTTCAGTGGGTTCTGAGGGTCTTCGGGCCCTGCCTGAGAGCTTGTCCAGAATGAAATGGTCCCACCTCCCCATTTCTGCTCCTCTCACACAGTAAAGGGAGGGAGTGAAGCTAATTTCACACGGCTCTCCAAAAGACAGTTGAGTGGATGACTGAATTGTGGCGTAACCATCCATCCATTGGGGTATTACCCAATCACAAAAAGGAATGATGGACTGACCGTGCTACAGCCATTGACCCTTGAAAACATTCTGCGTGGTGAAAGGATCCAGACGCAAGACGTCACATATCGTGTGGTTTCATTTGCATGAATTGTCCAGCATAGGCACACTCACCGAGACAGAAAGCAGATTGGGGATTGCCAGAGGCTAGGGGAGGGAGGAGGGGAAAGGGAACTCTTGCCTGATGGGGATAAAGTTTCCTCTTGGGGTGATGAGATGAGGGTTGCACAACATTGTGACTGTACTACATGCCAACGAAGTATACACTTTAAAAAGCTTAAAATTATGAATTTCATCTCAGTGAAAGGAAGAAAAAGAAAAGAAGAGGCCTAAGCAGACTGTGTCTATGGTGGGTGCCTGAGACCAGGCACCATGTCTTAGTCTTTCTGAGGAGCCCTCCCTCAGGAGGCACAGTGATGGTCCTATAGCTGTGCAGGAGCGATGGAAATGTACATGCTGAGGCACAGAGGGGGCCATGAGTCACTTCACAGATACACAAGAGCCCAGTGACTGCCCAGATACCCACCCATTGGCACGCTTGCCTGGCACCCTGCACACGCAGTGCCCTTTTTTCTGGGGCCTGGTTAGAAGAAGACTGGCCCCACCCCATTCCCTGCTGTGGAGAGGGCATTGGCAAGGCCTCGCACCTCATCTGCTCTGCAAAGACCTGCAGTTGTAAAGGGCCCGTGTCGGGTCCCGGGGGAGAAATTACAGCCCCTCTGGCCTGTTGAATTTGGCTCTTTGCCTTTTCTTTAAGTCAGAAGAGATCAAGGCTCCTCCTTTCCGGTCCCCTGAGTTCTGACGTTTAATGTGCTAATAGCAATCCCTCCCCTCCTATTTATAACCACTTAATAATGCAGACCAGTGTGGCTCTCTGAGGTTGGGTGGTTTTATTTAACCCACTGAGTAATCTAATATAACAGTCGGCGCAGTGTGTTTCTCCCGACCCTGGCTAAGAGTTACTTCATGTGGTGGCACGGCTCCTGGCACCGAGTCTGAGGGGCAGCCCGTTCCCGCATGGAAAAACCAACTTGCTTTTCCGCTCTGTGTGTGAGTGAGCATGTGTGCGTGTGGGTGTGGGCCGGCGGGGACAGAGAGCGGCGTTATTGGCACGTGGGCCGAGCGTTCCTGCTTTCTCCAGGCACACAGACGTTTTTTGGAGTCGGTTTGGATTTGTGTGGAAACTTCATTTTTTATTTCTCCCTCTTGTTTCTCTGGTAACATCAAAAACAAACACACACAGCTGTGTCACCGGCTCCCACTCCGTTTTTCCAGCAGACACCTAGCGCTGGAAACCAGCAGGACGCGGGCTCCAGAAACCCAAACCAACTCGCACTGCCCTTCCTCTCCCATTTCGCTCTGGGCCTCGCCCCGCCAGAGCCGGCAGGGCAGACGCCCGCCTCCCGGGGCACCGAGGACAAAGGGTCCTGGTGATCTTTCCTCCACCCTGGCACGGGGCTCCTCCCAGGCCCGGGCAGGGGAGGTCTCTGCTCCCACATCTTCCACCCCTGCTCTTGATGTAAATAGAAGAACAAAATCGTCCATAGCTCTTGCCTCCTCTCCTTCTCACCACCAGAGCTGTGGGTGACGGACAGGCTGCACCTACCCTGCCGCTGAGGAATCCTTGTCTCTAGAAATCACAGAATTTGGCTGCTAGGAAAATAGGTTTCTTTATTCCAATTGTTTCACTGCGAAGGGGAGCAGCTGAGGAGCCAAGAGGCCACACAGCAAATTAGTGGCAAAGCCAGTAAGAGGAAGCCTCACTCCTGCGCTCCTGTCCACCCTCACCCCCGCGACGGGCCCACGCGGAGGAGGCAGGCTGGAAAGCCCGGGGCTCCAAACTGCTTCCCCGGTTCATTTTGGCTGACTTGGTCCACCGTGGTCCTAAATAAGGAATTTCACATGTCTACGCAGTTTTGAATCTCAGATCTGGACTCCGATAATACGGCAATTTTTCTCGCACACACTCGCGTATCATTCAAATGGCCACTTGTACTCGTCAACCCGCCATGAGCCAAAACCGCAAGTGTCCTCATATCCTTCGTGCAATCGTTTCTCCCAGCCCCCCCTTCCCTGTGTCACCTTTGGCACTAGTTCAACCACTCTAGGCCCCGGTTAGATTGAACAACAGCAGAAGACTCTCAGATTATCTCAGCATTGCTTGCCAAACGCGATCCTATCGAGCACCTCCCGTACCTTCAATGAAGATACATACAAAGATAAGTCCAAGGTGATTTTACAGTACAGTTTGGGGAGAGAATTTCCAGCAAAATAGTACTTTGAAAAGCAATGTGTAGCTCTCCCAACCAAGAGCCCTATAAAAATATCTAGGCTACAAATTCCCCATCCACCCCTTAAAAATGTGTTCATACTAGAAGCCAAGGGCGAGGCTGGGCTGCGGCCCAGCAGCCTCAAAGCCTCGGGGAAAGTGATAAGCCCATCAGGACCAGCTGAGGCCGTCTGCGCTCTCCTGCTGCTGCAAGTCACCACGGCCCAGGACATGGGTCCAGAGAGCAGACAGACCTGGGAGAGTCGGGGAACATGGATGCCCAGATGGTCTTGTCTGCTGCGAGGTGGCGGCCTGTGAGTCACATCATCAGCTGGGAGACCCAGGACTGTTCCTGGACCAGTAGCCTCCCTGGCACAGCTTCTGTTCCCTTCCGGAACATCCGAGTGCCTGCTGCCACGGCCTTCCTCATTGGCAGCTGAACCTTAAAGTGCACATGTCAGCCAGGGTAAATCCTTCTCCCTTCGTCTAACTCTGAAGGAATCCTGACGGTAGCACACGTCAATCTCAGACAGGGTCCATTTCAGCTCTAAAACGACTGTATGCAAGGAACTATTTAGACAGAGACGTCCCTCAAAAACATTGACTAATCCCTGGGCTTAATAAAAAATGCTAGCATCCGAACAAAAAGAGACAAGAAGTACTAGCTTATGTCCGTCAAGAGGCAGATGCCAAGATGGGATTAGTGCAGATGTCTTGGGGAAACATCTGTGAAAGATAAAACGAGAGGAGCCGGGGGAGGGGTGGGGGAAGGCAGGAAGTCTGGGTCTGCCACATTGGCTGGGAAGGCTCAGGCAGGCGGTGGAGGGTTCTGGAACCCAGGTCCCCTTTCATGGGGTCCTGTGACAGGAATGACTTGCATTAGTACCTCCACAAACTGAGTCACTAGGCAGATCATGCCCTTGAGGTGTGGCCGGGGTGTGGCAGATCCAGGAAGGGCGCCTGGGGGTTGTCAATCACGGTTCTGCTCTCCTAGCGCACACTGCGTGGACACTACACTGTGCACTGCAGGGACCCACTTCTCTGCTCAGGCCCGGGAGCAGCCCCACATGCCTCTCTCTCAGGGGGACACTTAGAGGAGGGAGGTCAGTGGGGTGAACTACAGCCCCATCACAGCAGTAGGTCTGAGGACCGTGACACTCATCCTATCCCTCCTCCACATCCACTCTGCAACCCCTCACGCTGGGAAGTCATCACCTGAGCAGAGCTCCATGGCTTTCCTGGGGTGGGGGGGCCGTGGCTCAAACCTTCGTTCTGGGGCTAAGGCACCAAGGACCCAGCTGGGCCTGGGTCACTCTAACCCACTGGGGCCTCCGGGATTCTATAGAGAATCGTCAGAAAATTCCCGATGCTGGAGACTAAACAGCCGCAGTCCCAGGGGCGTGGGACTGACTAACCACAGAGCTGAGAGGGTCTGAGGGCTTCACCAGGCTGCACAGGGTTTCTCTCAAACACCAAGCTCCCCACATGCGGTCTCTGCCAGCAGGACGCATAATTGGAAACAGACCCCATGTGTGACTCAGAGGAAGCTGGTGCCTCCCTCCCCCACCACTCACTCAGGCTTTTTAACCAGGGGCTTCACTTCCTGTGAGCCCCTGGCTGCGTCTGGATGACATGTGTAGGTCACACAGCTGATCTCATCCAGCTGGAGCATTCTAGAAGGCGCTGCTCCCATGCAGGACACGGGAGAGTGGTCACCACAATTCCTCATTCCTTCCAAGAGTATCTGGCTACACACACACACACACATACACACAGAGAGACATATGCACATACATGTGCATAAATTCATGCACATATACATATGAATACATGCACACATGCACTTACATACCAACATTAATACACATGCATACATGTGTGTGCGAATGCATATATATTAGTGCGTGCATACATATACATGCATGTGCAAATATACATGCTTGTGTGTGTGCGTGCCTATATAAATACATACCGATTGATACAAACATACATGCATACATACACATAGCACATTCCACCAGCTCCTCCTGCCTGTGAGGACATAGGATCCCAGCACACTGAAGTGACCACCCTGCCCTGGGTCCCTATCCAGGGGCTCAGCTTTGGGAAAATGCAACAGAGACAGTCTGCCATGGGGATGTGAGGAGTACCAAGACCCTCTTCCCAGTCACACAACTGTACCTCATTCCACATTAAAAAGCAGCCTTCATGCTCATAGCAAATCAGCCCCAGTTCTGTGGGGGTGCACTGTGGGGTGCTTATACAATGGGCTATGTGCCATGGAAATGTGTGTGCCATGCAGGGAGCATGCCACAGGGAATCAGGTACACCATGAGGTGTACCCACCATGGAAGGTGTGTGCACCATGAGGTATGTGCACTATGGGAGGTGTGTGCACCATGAGGTATGTGCACTATGGGAGGTGTGTGCACCATGAGGTATGTGCACTATGGGAGGTGTGTGCACCATGAAGTGTGTGCACCATGAAGTGTGTGTACCATGAGATGTGTGCACCATGAAGTGTGTGTATCATGAGGTGTACGCACCATGGGAGGTGTGTGCACTATGGGAGGTGTGTGCACCATGGGAGGTGTGCATACCATGAGTGTGCCGTGTGCTGCACCTCTGATAGAACACACATGCTTGCCGAAACCGGTTTGGCTCAGTGGATAGAGCGTCGGCCTGCAGACTCAAGGGTCCCAGGTTCGATTCCGGTCAAGGGCATATACCTTGGTTGCGGGCACATCCCCAGTAGGGGGTGTGCAAGAGGCAGCTGATCCATGTTTCTCTCTCATGGATGTTTCTAACTCTCTATCCCTCTCTCTTCCTCTCTGTAAAAAATCAATAAAATATGTTAAAAAAAAAAAAAAAAAAGAACACACATGCCACCTGCCCCAGACTTGCCTGAGCACCTTCATCTCCTGTAGCCCAGGCTTGTGCTACCCGCTCTTGTCTCCTGGAGGATGATTGAGATGGACTGCCTTGCCCACACCCACTTGACCTCTGGCTTCCCAGCTCCAGTAACCACTACAGGTGACTGGGGAGTAGCTGTGCTCTTTATTATCATTACTAGAGGCCCAGTGCATGAAATTCGTGCATGGGGGGGAGGGGTGTCCCTCAGCCCAGCCTGTACCCTCTCCAATCTGGGACCCCTCTCACAATCCAGGACTGCTGGCTCCCAACCGCTCGCCTGCCTGCCTGCCTGATTGCCCCTAACTGCTTCTGCCTGCCAGCCTGATCACCCCCTAACCACTCCCCTGCCAGCCTGATTGATGCCTAACTGCTCCCCTGCCGGCCCAATTGCCCCTAACTGCCCTCCCCTGCCAGCCTAGTCACCCCAAACTGCCCTCCCCTGCAGGCCTGGTTGCCCCCAACTGCCCTCCCCTGCAGGCCTGGTCCCCCCCTAACTGCTCTCTCCTGCAGGCCTGGTCCCTCCCAACTGCCCTTCCCTGCCGGCCATCTTGTGACAACCATCTTGTGTCCACATGGGGGAGACAATCTTTGACCACATGGGGGCGGCTATCTTGTGTGTTGGAGTGATAGTCAATTTGCATATTACCTCTTTATTATATAGGATTCTTTTTTATGGCGGTATAACTAAATATAACATTCTATTAGTTTCAAGTGGATAATGTGATGATTCAATATCGGTATATGTTGTGAAATGATCACCATAACAAGTCTAGTTAGCATCACCGCACACAGTCACAAAATTTAATTCTTATGATGAGAACTTTTAAGATATACTCTCTTAGCAACTTTCAAATATACAATATAGTATTGTTGACCACAGTCACTATGTTGTACATTACATCCCAGGACTTACTTATTTTATAACTGGAAGTTTGTACCTTTTGACCCACTTCACCCGTTTCCCCGGTTCCACTCTCCGCTTCTGGCCACCACCTATCTGTTCTCTGTATCTATGAGCTCAGTTGTTTTGGTTTGGTTTGGTTTCTTTACATTTCACATATAAGTGAAATTGTATAGCATTTGTCTTTCTCTCTCTGACTTATTTCACTTAACATATGCCCTCAAGTGGTCCATCCATGTTGCCACAAATGGCAAGATTTCATTCATTTTTATAACTGAGTAATAATCCATTGTATGTATGTACCACATCTTCTTTATCCAGTTGTCTACTGATGGACACCTAGGTTACTTCCATATTCTGACAGGTGTGAGGTGATATCTCACCGTGGCTTTGATTTGCATTTCCCTGATGATTAGTGACTGGGATATTTTCATGTACCTGTTTGCCATCTGCATGTCCTCCTTGGAACGGGAGCTTCTTACTGGGAGTTGGGAGCCCACTCACTGAGAGTCAGGCGGATGCAGCCCGCGAGCTAGTGAGGTCCCGGGTGCTGCCCAGTAGGTAGTAAATGAAAGCTCCACAGGCAGGGTGAGCACTGGGCTTGGGGGGTGGAGGCACCCCTGGGGCATATCAGTTTTCCACAAAGTGCATCTTAAATGGCACCCACCCTAGCCCACAGTCTGTTGGTGAGAATTCCCGGACTCGGCTGGTCCTCACCACTAACATCATAGTGACAGCCGGGCTGGGGTCCGACCGGTGGGCCTGAGAACCCTCTTCCAAGCTCATTGGGGTCCTTGGCCGAATTCAGTTTCCTGCAGCTGGAGTACTCCTGACCGTCTGTTGGCATGGGACACTTGTGGCTCCTTCTACGTGTCCCCTTCCTCTCAGCACCAGAGAACCCCTCCTGCATACCTGGCCCCGAGGGCTGTGTGGCCAAGTCAGGCCCACCCAGGTGGTCTCCCATCCTACAGTCAACTGCTCGGCCACCTTAACAGCACCTGCAAATGGGATGTGACCCTCACAGGCCTGACCCCAGGGGCCACCTGAGAACTCGGCCGCCAGGACACAAGCCGGACCCTGAGCCGGGCACCCAGAAGGGCTGGCTCCAGGGGACAGTGAGGCAGGGAGTGGTGTGAACCAATATGGACCCCACAGGCCTGGCCTCATGGAAAGACACAAAGGCATGAGCCACACGCTTCCCCTCTACCATGTCCACAATGAGGGCCTGTTCTACAGAAAACATGGGTGTTTGTTTCCACAGTTACTCACAAACAGCCAGATTCCTTCCTGGTAAATTAGCTGTGACACATTCACCTGGATCCCACCACCTTCGGAACATTTTCTTGGCGTGACTAATACGGCTCAACGATCCAGGTCTGGAAAGTGTGTCATTATAGGAATCCCTATGGCTGCTTCAGCTGGCCCCTGGGGACGGGCTGTGGCTGTGTCCCCCGCCCACCCCTCCAACAATGTGACACTTCCCTTAGGCCCCACAGAAGACCCCAGTCCCCAACCCTAGGAACTGAGAGGTGGGCCCTGAGCAGGGAGAGGAGGGGAGGGGGGCCCTGCCCAGGGCCTCTGCTGTGGGTGGGGCTGGCAGGCTGGCCAGTCACCCGGCTCTGGCGCCCAGGCTGCTGGTGCTCCCCTGCCCAGGTTGCCTGGGCCAACAGCCACTGGCTCAGAGCCCCGGCGCCTTCCAGCCAGCATGGGCAGCGCAGGCGCCCACCCCCTGGGGAGCAGCTCCCTCCTCAGGTAGGGCCGAGAGGGTGGGGCAGGAGGCCTGCAGATGGGGACCTCAGTGGCTTTGCTCCAGGAGTAGCTTTCTGGGTCCACAAGCCGTGGCTCAGATATTGATGCTGAAGATGAGGCCCCAGGAGGCCTTCAGGGGCAGGTGCTCTGGTCTCACCCACTCACTCCAGGCACCACTGTGCCCTCCCGGACCACCAACAGCGGCCTGCCCCTCCAGCCCCCATCTGACCCCCAACTCAGGGGACCTTGTTCTCAGACTAGGGCATCCAGACCCCAGTCCAGACTCAACATGAGTTTGAGGGCCAACCAGGTGGGGCCCTCGGCCTGGCAGCCCCTTCCGACCCCCATCAGCAGACCTGGGCTGCTTCACAGGTCGTGTCCCGAGGGGTAGGGGACCTGTTTGCAGCAGCGTCCTTCCCACGTGAGGTTGTTTACTCATGAGACCCTGGACGGCGCCACCTCCCCTACAGATGGAAGCAGTGGCCACCAGTGTCCCTCCCGCCTGCCCACATGCGACAGGTTCGGTGTGCGGATAAGTGAGTGGACTGAGGGAGAGAGGGAGGTGGCCGGCATGTTGCTGACCTCACATCACCTCATCCATGGTGGCCCTGTGCTTGTGAGGAGGGAGGGCCTGGGTAGCCGAGGGGAGGCTCTGGGCTTTGAGGGAGGCTGAGCCTGAGCCTCTCTGGGCCCTGGGAGTCCCTGATCCGGAGGGGAAATCGCGGGCCCTGGTGGCCTTTCAGAGCATCCCGCACCATCATTACCCAGAGCCTTGAATTGTGCTGCCTTGAAGTCACTTCCAACTCGCCCACGGCGCAGCTCACCCCAAGTGCAGGCCTGTGGGAATTCGTCAGCGCTGCTCATTTGCTCTTAAGGCTGTTCACCCTCAGACAAGCTGGTTCTGTTTAGGGCTTGATTTGCCAGACAATTTAAAATTTCTTCCTGCCAGAAAGTGGTTCCATCAAAGGGAACTGATTCTTCTCTGTGGCTGATGTCGCTGAGTCTCCCTCCCAGAGTCAGCCCACGGGGAGGGGCGGTGCAGCAGGCCAACCTGAGGGCGCAAACCAGGAGAGGGGTCTGTGCAAGCATCCCAGCAGGGCACAGAACTGGCCCTGCCACAGCCCTGGCCTTCCGAACAACAGGGAGTGTTGCAGTTGGAGGATGGGAATTGTCACACAATCCCTGAGTCTTGGCAGGAGCTGGGAGTGAGGGTCTGTGAAATGTGTGTCCCTCCAGGTGACCCCAAGGGTTCCTTCTAGGTGGTGTTCCAGTTTCCAGGCAACATTTGGCCTCACGCCCGCTCCCAGGGCCCAAAGAGCCCTTTTGCCTCCTGACCCTCCCCCCATATTGGGCAGCGGAGATGTGCATGGGGCAGTCCTGTAGGTGGGCACACTGCTCTCCTGCATCAGACAGAGGCCCTACCTCCTGCCCCAAGATAGTAGGACCCTAGACACCCAGGACCCTGCCCTTCTTTCTCCCTCGAGGCTCTGAGTGTCACTGGAGAGTATGTTAGGAGCACCACACCACCATTGTTTACCCGTCATGAATATGTCTGAACCTCTCCTGCACAGCAAGACCTGTGAGAACAGAGGCTGTGTCTTTCTAAGATCAGCCCCTGACATGGTCAGAGCCCGCCTTGGGGAGAGGGTGGCGAGGCCGGATGAAGGTGCTGGAGGCCACAGTGGGAGATGGTACAGACTACCTGTGGTCACGTCCCACAAGAGCTGGAGTCTAGTTCTCCAATCCTCCAGTCACCGCTGGCCTGTGTCGGGCTTTGACCAACAAAATATGGCAAAGTGATGTGGTCCGGCATCTGAGCCTGCACCTCAAGAATCTTTGCACTCACCCTGGCCGGTTTGGCTCAGTGGATAGAGCGTCGGCCTGCAGACTGAAGGGTCCCAGGTTCGATTCCGGTCAAGGGCATGTACCTTGGTTGCAGGCACATCCCCAGTAGGGGGTGTGCAAGAGGCAGCTGATCGATGTTTCCCTCTCATCGATGTTTCTAACTCTCTATCCCTCTCCCTTCCTCTCTGTAATAAAATATATTATTTTAAAAAGAAGAAGAAGAAGAATCTTTGCACTTCCGCTCTCATTCGGTCACAATACTGCCACCACGAACTCCAGTCTAAGGTGTCCTTCCAGAGAAGCAACAGGGCGGAGAAACAAGACCCCGGTCCCACAAGACCCATAGGAATGCCATCCTAGGTCACCCAACCCCCGCCAAGCCTCCAGCTGGCTGCCACTACATGAATGCAATCAGGTGACCTGCCCAGCTGAACCCAGCCCAAAGTGCCAACCCACCCCAAAAAAGGAGCAAATCAAGTGGTTGTTTTAAGCCATCAAGTGTGGGGATGGTTTGTTATGAAGAAACCGATGACCGATTCGGTGGTGATGGGGCTGGCAGTGGTCATGATGGTGATGAAGATGGCAGTGATGGCGGTGGTGGGTGACGGCAGTGGGGAGGTGATGGTAGTGGTCATGGGGATGACGATGATGACTCTGGACCTCCTACGTCATCCCAGAAAGATTCATCTTCGTTCAATATGCTTCTTGTGTATTTTGCTGTGTCCCGGTTCTTTAAAAATATGCAATGTCTTTAGAATTGCATGTACCTTTGAGAATCCATTGAGATCTATAGGCCCTCATCCCAGGAAAATGCACACAAGGTTTTTCTCAGACTTTGGGGCTTGGTGTCCCTGATGCCTCAGGGACCCCCAGTGAGAAGTCCTATGGGTTTGTCACCTGGCGTTCTCATGCCCACCGGCCAGGCCAGCCCCCGGGGCGCCGTCGGTGTGGTCTTCCTAAGCCAGCAGAGAAATCATGGCCTTCTGGTGACCCTTTCCATGTAGTACAGCACAGCTGGTTAAGAGGAGCTTTTCATGATGAGACATAAATATTTTGAAATATTTGTAATCTAATTTCATGTAGTTTAGATATACTCAGAGGTTCAAAGACCTGAAGTTTCCTCCCCCACCTCCCCCGTGAGCACCGTCTCCTGGGAGGCTGTCCTGGTGCAGGATCTGATAGGCCACGGGTGTAAGGGGAGCTCTGTGGACACCACGTTGGGGCGCTGCTACCCTCAGGCTGGCTTCGCTTCCTGAGAAATGACTGTGTGCCCAACGCCGACACCAGGCGAAGTAAAGACGCCTCGGGAGAGAGCATCGCCGGGGCTGGATTGAGTTCGCCAGACGCTCGCGGCCCCTTTCCATCCAGGGGCAGCTGCTGCCCACCAGCGAGTGTCCCTCAACCTTCCTGTCACCTGGCGCCCTCGTCCACCACCGGAGGTCCCTCCCCAGTGCCCGGCCTCTGCCCCGGCTCCCACTGAAGAAGTGATCAATTATCGGTACAGAGTCCTCACAACGTGCGAGTGTTGTCATGAACTAGACGGAAGCACAGGGGCCTGCCGCCCGAGACCAGGTAAGAGTGCTGAGACTGGTGATTTCGTTTGGACTTGAAATACAAAATCCCGCTGCTCTACCACCGACTTGGAACACATACGGGGACACACTGCCCATTGCCCGTTAATAGCGGGTTTTGCAATTTCTGAGGCGTCCCAGGAGAAAGCTGAGAACCGTGGAGGTGGGGGAGGAGAAAATTACTCTCCAGAGCAAAGGAAAATGTGAGTGCAGAGTCATGCTCTGAAACGTCTTCTTAAATGTGTTTCTAAGGCCGTCAGAGCAACGCCCCGCCACCCAGAACGGTCCCACAAGATGTGCTGAGCATGAGAAAGCCACAGAGGGCTGGTCCACACGGAACCACTTACTGCCTCCTCAGCCTGAACATGTGGGCAGACAGACGGAAATGGCATTACTCAGGGCTCCTCCAGCCGACAGACCAAATATAGAATGCTCCTGCGCTAATGGCTCACACATGTCCCTGTAGGTATCCCTTAGTTCCGAAGCACCGAGGCATAACTGTGTTACTCGTCTGCGCACCATCTCCCACGAACAGGCTTGGGAGCATGAAAAGGCACAGTCACGTGACCTTGGCATGGGCTTCCTCACTGGAAACAGGGAGCAGCACAACCCACATGGGGCACATGCGCATCAGGCAGCCTACCTCAACTGGGGGCACTTCAAACAGACGGCAGCCCAGGTGAAGCCTTCTAGGACCTCGGGACCGGGACACCTGGTGGAGGCAGGACTTAGCCAGGTGCCTGACCATCCCTCTGCACCTCAGAGTCCCTGGGCTGTCCTGCCTCTGCCTGCAGGAACAAGGGGGCAGTGTGGGTGCTGGCATGATTGTGGGCCAGGCAAACAGGGATGCCAAGAGGGGCATGATGAGGACAGAGCGGCCGGAGCCCACTTGCGATTCTAGAACGTCAGAACGAGTCTACCTCTTAGCACATCAAGGGAAACAAATCTGTCCCAGCAAGGCCGCAAAGCAAGTACCCAACATCCCCGACGGTTCCCACCCAAAGCCAGAGTCTGGTGTCGCCGAGGGCGGAGGCTGGAGGTGACAGCTGCCCTGCCAGGAGGAGGAAGCGTTTCCCTGAAGGTGAATGCTCTGCAGATGCACGGCCTTGCTGCAGACCCGACTCACCCTGAGCTGCGTAAGGTGTCTTTTCCCACACTGACATCTCCTGCACCATGTGGTCCAAGCACCCAGCCTGGGCCAGCTGCTCAGACACCCCTGCTCCTGGCCCCTCCCAGCTGGCTGCCTCCGTGTCACCTGAGATATGGGCCAGAATGGACTGTGTTGCCTTCAGAACCCAGAAAGGCCTAAGGCCCTGTGCTTCCTCCTTTGGGGGGTGCAAGATGCAGCAATTAATTTTACTTTGGGGGGATATCCCAGCACACCCCTGACCACCAGACCCCTATGAACTTCCTTGGATTTACACAGAGCTCATCTCCCACCCTTGGAGGCACATGTGTCTTGTGGCCAGCACACTAGGCCCCTCTCACCTGTCCTCTTCAGTCAGCATGATGTCATCACTGTAACGACCTGGCTCGTGTCCCGTGAGATGTCCAGGTGGTCCAGGTCTCCTCGGACTATATAAGGACAGAACAGGAGTTAACACAGCCCTGAAGCCAACTGCAAATGTGTATTACTGTCCCTCCCATGTGAACGGAAATCCTAATCCTCTTTTCTAAATGGGATGAAAAAGAATGTGATTGCCGACCAATGACCTTATTAATCTGCCGTGACCAGGACACCGTGCCCGGCACTGGCAGATGCAGTTGGGCTGCTACTTGGTGAAGCCTCAGGGTCACTCTCCAGGATCTGATGTTCTCTGCAAAGCCCAGGCCAGCTCTTAACCACACAGAGACATGGCGGCCCACCACACCTGCGTCCTCCAGGCCTCGAGCTCCAGGGACGCCATGCTGTTTGTGGTTTTTCTTCCAAGCCGTGGAGGCGGGCCGTGTTCAAGGTTTGTTTTGGGCGTCTCTCCTATAATGTCTTCGAGTACACAGGCCAGGATCCCAGTGTGCGGGCACATTACACACTTGGGGACGATGAGTGGTCTGTTGACTAGGGCACCCACAGTGGCCAACACTTCAGCCAGGATTCCTTTTACTACTTGGCCCCTCCTCCAACAGGGGGCCATGATGACATTTTGGGTCTCCAGGAGTCAGTGTCCACTCAGGTTCTGTGTCCAGTTGTCCTCAAAATGTCTTGACAGCCCTGGCTGGTTTGCTCAATGGTTAGAATCTAACCGTTAGATCATCAGCCCTTGGACTGAAGGGTCTCAGGTTCAATTCTGGTCAAGGGCATGTACCTCTGTTGCAGGCTCCAATCCCGGCCCTAGTCGGGGTGCATGCAGGAGGCAACTAATCAATGTGTCTCTCTCATGTTGATGTTTCTCTCTCTCCCAGCTCCTTCCACTCTCTGAAAATCAGTGGGGAACAATACCCTCAGGTGAGGATTAACCTGACAGTATATATATTCTGACAGTCCCTTCCCCCATGTTCAGTCACCCAGGAAATGCTGTAGGTCTCTTGGGGGGAGAACTGGGGTATATCACAGTATATGTGTGTGGAGGTGTGCCCAGAAGTCAACACTTCCGAGTGGGAAAATTAGCTCTAGTCCTAGAACAGGGCCTTCTTCCCGGAGCCCCTGCCTCTTCGTTCCTCCTTGGCCACCTACCAGAACAGCTTGTGCATGTCCACGCTGCTCGGCACCGGCCATCACCTTCCCCAGAACTGAGTTTGCTCATGGCCTGAGAGCTTGCCAGGCGATTAAGTTCCATCTTCCGAGAAAGTGCCTCCAAGTGAATAATGCTTGCTTCCCATCTTCTACTTGGTGACCCCACATCCTTCCCCAGTGGCTCCCCTGGCTCCTGCAGTTGTGTGCTGGCAGCTCCTTGCTTCCCTGATCGGGCCCAGAACGTCCCCATCCAGGTTACACTGGCCTGGCTTGCTGTCACTGGCCTGCCAGCCAGAGGACAGGGTGGGGTGGCATCTGATGAGGGCACCTGGTGCCTTGTTGGGGCGGGGGACTCAGCATCTCCCAGCACAGAGGGAGTGCTGGCTCTTACAAAGCCCTGAGAGGTCAGGGGCCTACAGACCCTCGTCCTCAGGCTTCCACTGGGATGTCCCAGTCCGGTCCGTGTTTTAGAGTCTCAGGTTATCCCAGCTGGGGTCCTGACCTTCGCAGACCAGCGTGGGCGAGCATTCAAACACCTGGAGCTGGAGCCCTCTCATCGCGTCCTCAGCTGGAAATGGGATTTCCCTTCAGGCCAAAGAGGCCTGTGGTCCTCACGCTGAGCCTCTCACTGCTGGTCAATGGCGTTGGTCTCCCTTATCCCTCTGCAGGGCCCTCAGTGCAACTCAGCAGCCAACCCACCGCCCCCTTCACACACCTGAGTCCTCATACCAGCGAGCTGCTCCCTCCCCCAGGGATGGTTTCCCAGGGCACCCTTGATGAAATCCAGCAATTGGGCCTCCACCTTGTGCTAGGAACTACCTGTACCTCCCACACCAAGGACGGCGGCCCCTTCACCTGCCAGTGGTGGGTGAGATACAGGAATCCCCTCCTGCGCTCCATGTCCACTGGGCTTCTCTGAGAAGGAGGAGGGGCTGGATCTGATTAAAGATCTCTGGGGCAAAGGCTGTGAAGGGACCAGGGCAGGGCATGATGGAGGAGCCTACAGACCACAGGTGAGAGCCCTGTGAAGGATGGGGTGGGAGGGAAGGTGAGGGCTTGGTGGGAGGAGTAGCAGGCTGATGGGAACACCTGGAGCCAAATTAACCCCTAATTGAAGGAGCTGGCCTGTCTTTCTACCCCCGGAGCCCCTGTGGGAAGCGCCCTGTGAGAGGGCAGGTGCATGCAGAGGGCAGCACACAGGCCCTCGGTCAGTAGGCCCCAGCAGCAGCATAGTCATCATCAGGCTACCACACTCATGTACATGCACATGTATACATACACACATGCACTCACACGCTACCAGGAGCACGCATACACACTGACACATTCACACACTTATCTACACACACTCTCTCCAGTGCCTCCTGGCTCCAGGCACCCACTGCCCACAGGAAAGGCGCTGTGGCCAAGGAGAGCAGTGACTGGTGCCCAGGGAGGGGGCAGTGGAAAGCAGAGTGGGTGCTGATGGATGTCCAGCCTGAGGGTCTCTGGGAGCTGGACACCCGTGGGAGGCCGTGTGCTGGGGTCAGGACAAACTTGCAGGACTTTGGACATCAGAGCAGGGCGTCCTGTCCTGGGGCTGCAGGGGCGTCCTGTCCCTCCTCACCCAGGAAGTCGCTCCCCCTCTGCTGGAACTGCCACTACTGCGGGGCTCACTAAGAACACAGTTGCCTCCACAGACCCCTGCCTTTGGCACCTTACTATCTGGCCAGGAGATGGGAAGTGGGGTGCCGAGAATCAGAGCCCAAATGGAAGGTGTTCAGGAAGATCAGAGGGTGTACATGCAGAGACCCTCCTCCCCCCCACCAGGGCACACACAGGTGACCTGGAAGCTCTGGGGTCTCTCTCCTTTTGGTGGCGGCGGGGTGGGGGGGAGACTCAATCAGAGATTTGCAAGGCTGCTCATCTGAGGCTGGAGCTGCATGGTGTTGCCGCTCCCTCAAGGATGGCGGTGATGTGGCCCTGTCCCATAGCCCAGGCACCTCGCCCCCAGTCCTGCCAACATCCCATCTCAAACAGAAGCCCTGGTCCTGGGGGCCTCCCGCTCCACCACAGCCTTGCCATACTCCTCTCCCAGATCCTCACAGGTAGGACCTCACAGTGGCCTCGGAGTCCAGCGCCAAGGGTACCTGTGGGGTTTTTGCAAGGAAGAGGGTCCTCACTCCCCACCCATCGCACCTGAGGCTTTAGCTGTCCTGGCTGCCCTGGCCTCTCCCAGCCCTGCCCTCTAACCCGCCTCTGTCACCCTCTGCGCAGGGCTGAGCCCACCAAGGGCATATGCTCTGACTGGTGGCCTTGCGGGAGCTGTCCCAGGAGAAAGGCTGGAACCCCACTGTGCCTGATCAGGGGACACTGAGCAGGGGGCACTGAGCAGGAGGCACTGAGCTGGAGACACTGATCAGGGGACACTGAGCAGGGGGCACTGAGCAGGGCGCACTGAGCAGGGGGACACTGAGCAGGGGGCACTGAGCAGAGGGCACTGAGCAGGGGTCACTGAGCAGAGGGCACTGAGCAGGGGGCACTGAGCAGGGGGCACTGAGCAGAGGGCACTGAGCAGGGGACACTGAGCAGGGGGCACTGAGCAGGGGGCACTGAGCTGGGGACACTGAGCAGGGGGCACTGAGCAGGGGGCACTGAGCAGAGGGCACTGAGCTGGGGGCACTGAGCAGGGGGCACTGAGCAGGGGGCACTGAGCAGGGGGCACTGAGCTGGGGACACTGAGCAGGGGGCACTGAGCAGGGGGCACTGAGCTGGGGACACTGAGCAGGGGGCACTGAGCTGGGGACACTGAGCAGGGGGCACTGAGCAGGGGGCACTGAGCAGGGGACACTGAGCAGGGGACACTGAGCAGAGGGCACTGAGCAGAGGGCACTGAGCAGGGGGCACTGAGCAGAGGGCACTGAGCAGGGGGCACTGAGCAGGGGACACTGAGCTGGGGGCACTGAGCAGGGGGCACTGAGCAGGGGGCACTGAGCAGAGGGCACTGAGCAGGGGGCACTGAGCAGGGGACACTGAGCAGGGGGCACTGAGCAGGGGGCACTGAGCAGGGGTCACTGAGCAGAGGGCACTGAGCTGGGGGCACTGAGCTGGGGGCACTGAGCAGGGGGCACTGAGCAGGGGACACTGAGCAGGGGGCACTGAGCTGGGGGCACTGAGCTGGGGGCACTGAGCTGGGGGCACTGAGCTGAGGAACGCTGACGGGGGGGGGGGGCGGGGGGGAGGGGATTGAGCTGGGGGACGCAGCTTCTTCGAGGGGGAGTGCTGGTCTCCCCTCCTTGGCCCTCGGTGCAGGGTGTGGTCCCCATCCTCCACCCCACAGTGAACGGCAGGGAAGTGGGGCGGGGGCAGCGGGGCGGATGGGGGTGGGGGCGGGGGGACTCTGACTGCGCCCACGACTGTTTCTGGAGAGGTGCAGCGCCCCACCCTCCTCGCGTCTGGGCTGGGGGTGGCTCTCCCGCTCCCACTCCCTTTGGCCTCCCGGATTCTCCCTTTTGTCCCCCTGCCCGCCCGTCCCCCCACCAGCCCATCCGCGGGGCCGCAGCGCCTCCCCGTGGCCGCGCTTCGGGGGCGGGCTGGGAGGGGGCGGGGTGGTATAAAGACGGCGGCCCCTCCCGCGTCCCCTCCCTCCTGCCCACTCGGCGCGGCTCTCCGCGGTCGGGACCTGATCCTCGGACGTGCACAGCGAGGGCGCCCCGCGCGCTCGGGGTCAGGTAAGCGCCCCTAGACCCTGGGGCCCGGGACCCGCTAAGTGGGGACCTGTGGTCCGGCCGCGGAGCCCGGAGCCCGGGCAGCCCGCCGGCAGCCGCGTCCTGCTGGTTGGCAAGTCCTGCTGGACGGGACGGGACAGTGCGGGACGCGGAGGACCCGGTCCGCGGGCGCCCCGGGTGGGCTCTCCCGGGCCGCGCCCCGACAGCTCTCCCTGCGGTAATGGCCCCCCTTCGCGGCCCCATTTCAACCACTGGACCTTGGATCACAGCTCCTCACGTCCACGCCTTAGCTGCCTCGGCAGGGGGGCAGGGGGTGCCGAGTTGTGTACTGCCCCCACTTTGGCCCCTCCTGGGACAGAGTTGGGAATGGGGCTTCCTCCCTAGTCCTGGTTCCCGGCTAAGTAAGATGCTGCAGTTCGGGCTGTCTGTCGGGGCCTCACCCTGTCCCTCCACAAGTTACCAAGTAGCGGGAGGGGCTGTCCACAGTCAGACCCATGCTGGGCCCTGGCACCTCTGGTTATCTGTGGCCTGGAGGACCCCTTCAGAGGGATTCAGGCTCCCGTCACCCCTGGGAAGTCTTCCCCTTTGATGTGGGACTGGGCACAGGGTCTCCAGGGGTGCTAGCCCCTCTCCCCTGGGCTGAGAGAGAGGGCACTCCTCCTGGAAAGAATGGCCAGGATAGAATGATCTGGGGGGGGGGGGGGAGGAGGAGGGGGAGGGGGAGAAACAGGGGAGGCGGGTTCTTAGATACCCCAAGGGTAGAAACAGGGAGGGGAGTGGGGACAAGTCACACACCCCTACCCTCAGTATCAGCAACAACCCACCCTTCCCCCCATTCTCTGAGGCTGGAGGTGCCCTCTACACCCCTACCTCCCCCCTCAAAGTCTGCGGGGGAGACAAGCAGGGGGCTGAGTGGTCGCAGCAGGGAGTGAGGTGGGAGCCCAGCTGGTCTCACCTGGGTGGCTTCCCATGCGGGCGGGCCCTGCCCCACCCAGCACTCCTCACCCCACCCATCCAGCAGAACTCCAGCAGCCCAGCACCCTCAGGGCATGGGGGGGGTCAACCTCTGAGAGGCCTACTGACCCCAGTTACATAGTAACAACACAGAACCGCAGGATGTGGCTGCTCTGGTCTTCCCCGCTCTCCGCCCAGTGCCCACCCGCTGTATGGCCCCCGTACCCAGAAAAGAGACTGCAGGCTCCCGCGCCCACACCCCTGGTCTAAGCCGCTGTCCCAGCGGAGGGGAACTGCACGTTTCGATGGACGCCCAAAAAGGAGGAGGCTGGGGACCCACAGATTTCCCTCGTTTTTTCCTTTTAATACCGTTCTGACCAAGAGGCCATCTTACATGTGCTTAACATCCACGGCCAGGAGGGGGGGGACGGGCATGTAGGGCTCCAGGAGGGAAGTCGTCTGCCTGGCCTCAGTCATTCAGAGAAAGGCGAGTGGGGCTGGGCCCCCGGGCACACGTGACTCGGAATCTCCTGGCCAGACTGGAGGGGCTGGGCACCCGGGACCCAGGTGTGTCACCTGGGCTGGACATGGGTTTCCTAGGCCTCTGGGCCTCTCTGGCAGCTTTAAGCTGCCATGCTGTGCTGTTAGCTGAAAGTGACCTGGGAGGCCCGGGAAGACCACAGCTGGCCGGGGCAATTGTGGGGCTCGTCTGCAGTGGAAGCCACGGGGAAGGCAACGTCCAGGTGCCAAGTCGGGCGTGGTCCCCTGGACCACCTGGTCGGGTGGGGCGCCGGCCCCTGCACTGGGCAGGGCACGCCCACGCCCAATGGCGACTCTGCATTGCCAGCCAGCAGGTCTGCTCTGTTGTGGAGGGAGCCGCGCCCACACTCCTCCTCAGCCTCGGGTTGCTCATCTGTAGAATGAGGTCAGGGTTAATAGTACTTGCCCTTTTCCCTGCGGGGCTGCTAGGGGTCTCCAGGTGCATGGGGTGTAGGTAGGTCATGTTTACAGCCACAAAAGACCTTATAATGCTGGCGGGAAGAAACTAGCTCTTAGGATTGTTTTAAACAGTTTGATTCCTTTTAAACATTTCAATGGGTCGGTCTCTCTTGTGGCTCCTTCTGCACATTTATACAAAGCAGGGTTCATCAGCTCAGTGAACAGGCCCGGGGGGAGGGGGACACCCCCTCCAAGGGGCACACGTTGGGTTCAAGCCATATCCTAAAGCAACATCCTCCACAGACCCGCCAGGACCTAAAACATGTCAACACCCACGCCACACCGGTGGGTCAGCCTCGTGGTGGCGCATTGCAGACACTGTGATGAGCAGGCGGAGGGCGGGGACCCCAGCTGTGAGGGGCCCCTACTCCCGGTAGAGCAGGGTCTGAGCCAAAACTTCTGAAAGGGGTCGAGGCTTTCAAGGCGGTTGTCAGATGCCCACCAGAGAAGTGGAGAAGCACCCGGGTGTCCGTCACCAGGGCAGACGATGGGCCGTGTTGCTGTCTCTTTTCTTATTTGCCAATTTCATGGATGAGGAATGGCGTCTTGCTGGTTTGTGTGAGTTCTTGGTTTTTGTGTGGTTCAACACTTTTGATCACTGACTGTTTGTTGTTACTTGCCAGGTTACGATTTTCCCATTTGTCTCATGAGTGCTTATTTTTACTAATATGGAAGAACTTTTTCCCTTCAGTTTTTAAAAATTGTGGTAAAATACACATAACATAAAATGTACTATCTTAACCATTGTAAGTGTCTATACACTGAGTGGCCAGATGATTATGATCTCTGAACACATAAAAATCTGGCCACTCAGTGGCGTGTGTGTGTGTGTGTGTGTGTGTGTGTGTGTGTGTGTACTAGAGGCCCGGTGCACGAAATTCACGCACGGGGGGGGGGGTGGGGGGGGTGTCCCTCAGCCCAGCCTGCACCCTCTCCAATCTGGGACCCCTCAAGGGATGTCTGACTTCCCGTTTCGGCCCGATCCGATAGGGGCAGTCGGACATCCCTCTCACAATCCAGGACTGCTGGCTCCCAACTGCTCGCCTGCCTGCCTTCCTGATTAACCCTAACCGCTTCTGCCTGCCAGCCTGATCACCCCTAAACACTCCCCTGCCAGCCTGATTGATGCCTAACTGCTCCCCTGCCAGCCTGTTTGCCCCTAACTGCCCTCCTCTGCAGGCCTGGTCACCCCTAACTGCCCTCCCCTGCAGGCCTGGTCACCCCTAACTGCCCTCCCCTGCAGGCCTGGTCACCCCTAACTGCCCTCCCCTGCAGGCCTGGGTCCCCTCAACTGCTCTCCCCTGCAGGCCTGGGTCCCCCCAACTGCCCTTCCCTGCAGGCCCGGTAGCCCCCAACTTCCCTCCTCTGCTGGCCTGGTCACCCCTAACTGCCCTCCCCTGCAGGCTTGATTGCCCCCAACTGCCCTCCCCTGCAGGCCTGCTCCCTCCCAACTGCCCTCCCCTGCTGGCCATCTTTTGGTGGCCATCTTGTGTCCACATGGGGGCAGCCATCTTTGACCACATTGGGGCAGCCATCTTGTGTGTTGGAGTGATGGTCAATTTGCATAATACTCTATTATTAGATAGGATATATTAGAGGCCCGGTGCATAAATTCATGCATGGGTGGGGTCCTGCCAGCCTAGCCAAGGGGAGGGGACATGGGCGGTTGGCCAGCCTGCCTGCTGGTCAAACTCCTGGTCGAGGGGACAATTTGCATATTAGCCTTTTATTATATAGGATATACACTGAGTGGCCAGATTATTATGTGTTCAGAGATCATAATAATCTGGCCACTCAGTATATAGTTCAGTGGTATTAAGTACATTCATATTGTTGTGCCCATCACCACATGGATCTCCACAATTCTTTTCATTTCACAAAACTGAAATCTGTCCCCATGAAACACTTAACTTCCCATTCTCCCCCAGCCCCTGGCAGCCACCATTCTACCTCCTGGCTCTATGATACTAAGTATCTCATGTGATTGGAATCTTTCAGTATTTGTCTTTTTGTTACTGGCTTGTTTTATTAGTATAATTTCCTTAAGGTTTATCCATGCTGTAGTGTGTGTCAGAATCTCCTTCCCTTTTAAGGCTGAATAATATTTCATTGTATGTATATACCATGTATATACCATTCATCCATCAGTGGACACTTACGTTGCTTCCATGTTTTACCCATTGTGCATAGTGCTGCTATGAATATGGGTGTACAAATATCTCTTTGAGACCCTGCTCTGAATCCTTTTGAGTGGAATTATACCCAGAAGTGGAATTGCTGGATCATATGGTAAATCCACTTTTATATTTTTAAGGAACCACCATACTGTTTTCTACAATAGCTCTACCGTTTTACATTCCCACCAAACAATTCCAGTTTCTCTGAATTCTCCTCAACACATTTTATTTTCTGTGGTTTTTTTAATAGTAGCCATCCTAATGAGTGTGATGTGGCATCTCATAATTTTGATTTGCATTTCCCTAATTAGTAGTGTTGAGCATCTTTTTGTGTGCTTATTGGCCATTTATAATTCTTTTTTTAAGAAATGTCTATTTTAAGTCCTTAGCCCATTTTTGAATTGTGTTGTTTGGGTTTTTTGTCATTGATTTTTAGTTTTCTATATATTACTAGTAGCCCATTTGCAGGAAAAATCCTGCAAGCGGCCGCTGCGGCTGCGCGCTGCTGCCACCAGCCCCGCTCCGCCCCACTCCGCCCTGCCCCACCCCG
Source organism: Cnephaeus nilssonii (assembly GCF_951640355.1). Classification (NCBI taxonomy): domain Eukaryota; kingdom Metazoa; phylum Chordata; class Mammalia; order Chiroptera; family Vespertilionidae; genus Cnephaeus; species Cnephaeus nilssonii. The sequence goes on from NC_137074.1 coordinate 9,491,263, forward strand.
CCCCGGCTTTCCCTCTGGCAGCCACCTTGCTTTCCGCTTTTCCTCCGTCTTCCTTCTAAGTTGTCTTCAGTCTTCACTCCTCCCTCCCTCCGCCTATGCAAATTAACCGCCATCTTTGTTGGGTAATTTGCATACTCGCCCTGATTGGCTGGTGGACGTGGCTTTGGATAGTGGACGTGGCTTGGGCGTAGCGAAGGTGCGGTCAATTTGCATATTACTATTTTATTAGGTAGGATGGATACTAATCCCTTATCAGAAAAATGATTTGCAAGTATTATTTCCTATTTTGTAGGTTGCTTTTTGAGTCACAATTGTTTAAAATTTTTATGAAGTCCAATTTGTCTATCTTTTTAGTTGCTTGTGCTCTTTGTGTCATATCCTAGAAATCATTGCCAAATTGAATGTTGTGAAGATTTTGCCCTATGTTTTCTTCTAAATTTTTATAGATTTTACATTAGGCCAGGGCCATTTTGAGTTCATTTTTATGTATGGTGTTAGGTAAGATTCCAACTTCATTCGTTTGCATATGGATATCCAGTTTTCCCAGCTGAAAATCATTTCACTATATATATATATATATATATATATATATATATATATATATATATATGCGAGTGATTTCTGGACTCTCTATTCTGCTCCATTGGTCTGTTATCTGTCTTTATGCCATTACCACACTATTTTTATTATCATAGCTTTATAGTAAGTTTGGAAATGAGAAAGTATGAGTTCTTCAGCTTTGTGCTTGTCTTTTAGGATTGTTTGTGCTATTTGAAGTCTCTTGCAATTCCTTATGAATTTTAGAATGGATTTTTCTATTTCTGTAAAAATCAACATTGACATTTTGGTAAAGATTGCATTAAATCTTTAAATCACTTAGTTAGTATTGACATCTTTTTTTTTAAATATATTTTATTGATTTTTTTTACAGAGAGGAAGGGAGAGGGATAGAGAGCTAGAAACATCGATGAGAGAGAAACATCGACCAGCTGCCTCCTGCACACCCCCTACTAGGGATGTGCCCGCAACCAATGTATATGCCCTTGACCAGAATCGAACCTGGGACCTTTCAGTCCGCAGACCGACGCTCTATCCACTGAGCCAAACCGGTTTCGGCAGTATTGACATCTTAATATTAAGTCTTCTAATCCATGAACATGGAATATCTTTTCATTTATCTATGTCTCTCAGGAATGTTTTACAGTTTTCAGTGAAAAAGTATTTCACCTCCTGAGTAAAGGTAATTCCTAAGTATTTTATTCTTTTGATGCTAATGTAAATGGAATTGTTTTCTTAATTTGCTTTTTGCATTGTTTATTGTTAGTGCACAAAACTGCAACTGATTATTGAGTGTTGACTTTGTATCCTGTTACTTTGCTGAATTTATTTATTCTAAGTTTCTTTTTGTGAGATCTTTAGGGTTTTCTACATATAAGATCATAACATCTGTAAACAGATTATTTTATCTCATCCTTGCAATTTGAGTGCTTTTTATTTCTTTTTCTTGCCTAATTGCTTGGGGGTAGGACTTCTAATACTATGTTGAGTAGAAGTGACAAAAGTGGGCATCTTTGCCTTGTTCCTGATCATAGAGGAAAAGCTTTCAGTCTCTCACCATTGAGTATGTTTGTTATGGAATTTTCATTTATGGCTTTTCTTACAATGAGGTAGTTTCCTTCTATTTTTAGTTTGTTGAGTGTTTTTATCATAAAAGGGTGTTGAATTTTATCACAAGTTTTTTTCTGTGTCAATTGAGATGATTATGAGGGGTTTTTTTCCTTCGTTCTGTTAATGTGATGTATTACATTGATAGATTGTTATACATTGAACCATCCTTGCATTCCAGAAATAAATCCCACTTGGTCATGGTGTTTAACACTTTTACTATCCTGCTAAATTCTGTTTGCTGATATTTTGTTGAGGATTTTAGTACCAATGTTCACAAGGGATACTGGTTTGTAGTTTTCTTTTCTTGTAGTGTCTTTGTCTGACTTTAGTAGAAGGAGGATAATGTTGGCCTCCTAGGATGACTTAGGGAGTATTCCCTCCTCTTCAATTGAAGTTTGGTGAATTGGAAGGGGAAAGTTTGAGGAGTATTGGTGTTAGTTTTTCTTTAAATGTTTGGTAGAATTCACCAGTGAAGCCATCATGTCCAGGGCTTTTCTTTGTCAGGAGATTTTCAATTACTGACTCAACATCCTTACTACTTATAGATCAGCTCAGAATATCTATTTCTTCATGGTTTGGTCTTTAGAGTTTTTGTGTTTTTCAGAATTTGTCCATTTTATCTAGGTTACTTGATTTGTTGGCATACAGTTACTTATAATACTCTCTTACAACCCTTTTCATTTCTGTTGAATCCATAGTAAAGCCCCTACTGGATTCGGACCTCAGCTATTAGCTGAACACCTTGGACAAGTTACTTACACTTACTCTCAGTTTCCTTGGCTATGAAATGGTATTATAATAGTACCTATATCCGAGGACTGTTGTTAAGTGCTAAATGATGTAGCATAGCCCTGGCCAGTTTGGCTCAGTGGATGAAGATTCCCTGGTTCGATTCCCTGTCAAGGGCACATACCTCGGTTGCAGGTTCCATACCTGGTCCTGGTCGAGGTGCATGCAGGAGGCAAGCAATCGATGTGTCTCTCTCACATCCATGTTCCTCTCTCTCTCTCTGCCTCTTCCCCCACCTTTCTACTCTCTCTTTTTTTTTAAATTCAATGGAAAAATATCCTTTGGTGAGGATTAACAAAAATAAATAAATAATGTAGCATAGTGTCTGATGGAGAGTAACCACAGAAGATATTTCATTGTCATTTCATCCTTGCTATTTTCTTCAAGGACTTTTTGGTCCTTGTTTTCACTCAGTTACTTCTCCAGGGATTTATTTGGGTTTCCTGTGTGAGATAGGATTACCTTTACTTCTGCTCACATTGAGAGCCCTTGTCCCAGCCCTGCCACCATCTCGTTTTCTCAATTTGTGTATGTTGCTATGTCCATTGCTGTGTGGTCTGTTGCTCCATTCCAGCACCAAAACCACAAATGCTTAATTACTGTAATGTTATTGTATCATTTGTACTTGATAACATGTTTTCTCATCACCCTTTATTTTTTATGTTTCTGAGCTACTTTTACTTATGCTTCCAGGTGAATCTTAGATATATTTTGTCTACATATACCAACAAAAAAGCAAAAACTTTTCTTGAAGATTTTAATCAAATTTTTCATTCAATTTTAAATTTAGTTAGAAATAACTGGTATTCTTTTTTACTTTATTTTTGAAAATATTACAAATGTCCCTGTTTTTTCCAAGTTGACCCTCTCTACCCTGCCCCCCCCTCCCCAGGTCTTAACTGCTCTATTGTTTGTCCATGGGCTATGCATAGAAGTTATTTGTTTAATCTCTTCCTGCTCCCCCCACCCCTTCTAAAATACATCAGTCTGTTGCATGTTTCAATGTCTCTGGATCTGTTTTGTTCATCCATTTTTTTCTTCATTAGATTCCACATATAAGTGAGATCATGTGATACTTGTCTTTCTCTGACTGGCTTATTTCACATAGCATAGTACTCTCCAGGTCCCTCCGTACTATCTCAAAGAGTAAGAGATCCTTCTTTTTTACAACTGCATAGTATTCCATTGTGTAAATATACCACCATTTTTTAATCCATTCATCTATTGATGAGCACTTGTGTTTTTTATCCCAAAACAAGATTTGTCTCTTCATCATGTTCCTTAGAATATATTTTAGTTTTTCATAAGTCTTATGCATTCTAAAAATAGATTCTTGATAAGTTTATTCCTTGAATTTATGGGGGGGGGATTGTTAGTTTAAATAGTATTTCTTCCATTACTTTATGTAATTACTTGTTGCTAATGGAAGAAAATCTATAGCTTTTTGTATGTGTGTGTATATATATGTGTATACATATGTAACTGCTTCACTGCATTTCCCTCCCCTCCCCGCTTTTTCTCTCTCCCCTAAACTTTGTTCAGTTGATTTCATTGGGTTTCTTGGTAGACAGTCCTATCTTTAAAAGGACAGTTTCCATCTCTTCCTTTCTAAGATTTCTATTTTGGCTTTTTCCTCCCCATCTTATTGCATTGGCTTCCAACACAACACTGAATTCATAGTGAGATGAACACTCTTTGTCTTTTTCTTTATTGGTACCCTCATGAGCATTCTTTGAGTGCAGGAATTTTTAATCCAGGATCAGGTACAGGGATGGACTCCCAGAAGTCATAAAGGATGTAATTTCTGACATATGTATATCTGTGTATTTGTGTCAGGTGAAATTGTCCAGAGTCTTAAAGAGGTCTGTGACCCACAAAGAAAAGAACCTTTATTTTCATTTTTGTGTAAAATAGAATATTGGGTCTTAATTTGAAATGTATATCCTCTATAATCCAACTCCTAAATTTCTATGAGACTTTGCCTTGTCTTTTTTTTTTTTAATCAGAAATGGACATTTGGGGGCTCTATTAAAATAGTAACATGTGCCCTAACTGGTTTGTCTCAGTGGATAGAGCATTGGCCTGCCGACTCAAGGGTCCCAGGTTCGATTACGGTCAAAGACATGTACCTTGGTTGCGGGCACATCCCCATTAGAGGGTGTGCAGGAGGCAGCTGATGGATGTTTCTCTCTCATTGATGTTTCTAACTCTCTCTCCCTCTCCCTTCCTCTCTTTAAAAAATTAATAAAATACATTTTTTTAAAAAACGTATCATGAGTTTCTATTAATGTGACTTACATTAATATATTCCCTAGTGTTGCATCATTGTATTTTTAACTAAATCTTTGTTCTGGTAGAGTGGTCCTTAATATGCTACTGGATTTTATTTTCTAATATTAGTTAGGATTTTTGCATTTATATTCAAAAGTGAGGTTTACTTGTAGAGCTCCTTATAGCGATTTCTTTTGTCAAGTTTTGGTCTCAGGTTTTCCCAAGTTTAAAAATGAATTGAAAGGAAGTTTATAGTTTTATGTTCTAAAGCAGGTTAAATAGCAGATATGTTTGTCCTAAAAGATGCAAAAGAACTCATTTAAGCGCTGTCTGGGCCACAGCCTTTGGGGATGTATTTCCTCCCGGTGTGTCCATTCCTTCCAGGACAGAGATCCTCACCTCTTCTCAAGACTTGTCCCAGAAAATGGTCTTTCACATTTATTAGCCTAGAGGTGCATGTGGTATGTGCTCTTAAAAACAAACAGCCACAAAAACCGTCCTCCTATATTGTATTATTTTATTTATTCTTAAATTTATATATTTCTGTAGTTGTACTTATTGATTAGTCTTGCTAACAAATTTTTTCCTATTTTGTTGGCCTTTTAAAAGAATCAGCTCTGAGATATATTTATTCTACTCTTTTTAAATCAATTGCGCTCTCTCTCTCTCTCTCTCTCTCTCTCCCTCCCTCCCTCCCTCCCTCCCTCCCTCCTTTCCTCCCTCTCTCCCTCCTTCCCTCCCTCCTGAGATTGTTAATTTTCTTTGTCCCTAGTTACTTCAACTGTATGCCTAACTTGTCACTAAATTCTTATTTTATAACATAAAGTATCTAAAGCTATATATTTTCCTCTGATTAGAGCTTTGGCCTTCTCATGGTTGTTTTCATATGTAACATACTCATTGTCACAAATTCCTGTGTAGTTTTTACAAGAGAGAGTTTTTTTAATTTCCAAATGCTTTGCTTTTTTTTTTTTTTGTCTGTGCCTTATTAGTGATTGGTTTTACACTGTAACTCAGAGAATTTGTCCATATAATTTCCAATTTTTTAAAAAAACTAAATTTAAGCTTTCTTTGTGGCTTACTCTAGGGTCAAATTTTGTAAAATTTTTTAAGAATATGAATTCCCTACTTGTAGGTTTCAAAGACATAAATATATAATATGTATGTGTTTTATTATTATCCAAATCCTTTATGTTTAAAAATATATATGCCATATTTGTTACTATCAAAGATTTATAAAACATGACATTCAGATTCTCTATTTTTTGTTTATGTGATCTGTCAATGACTTACAAAGATGAGTCAATCTTCTACCGTGATTTCAGCTTGTTCGTTTTTTATTCGAATTTTCAGATTTTGCTTTATACAATTTCATTTTATGAAATTTAGTAAATAAAGATGTATAATAGTCTGCAGCCTTTATCTGTACCTTGGCCCCATCCTTCATTCTTCCGTCTTAAATTCTACCTAGTCTTAACACTGCCCCTCTCTTTTTATTTGCATCCACCTCTCCCCACGTCTTTGTACCATCTGACATGTTTAAAGTGTGACGCTCTTAAACCTCATTGGGATAGATTTCATTTTTTGACCCAACTCAGGAATGTTTATCTTTAACAGGAGAGTTTAAACCATTCACGTTTCTTGTCCAACTGACCTATGTAATATTTCTGACATGTAATTTTATGCTTCCTGACTCTTTCCCCTTCATTTTCTACATTTGATGGTATTTCTCAAGTTTCTTTGCTTTTTTATTTATTTCTATGTTATCTACACAAATTCCTTGCAGAATTTTTTAAGGTGTCATAGATCTGAACCTGTTTTCCCCTGAGACTTTCCTTCTTGTGCATGAAAGATAAGTTGACTGGGAAGACATTGTCGGTTCATTTCATTTTTCTCAAAAATGTTGAGGTTATCATTTCATTGTCTTCTGTCTGCAATGCAGTGGAGAAAAGTTTGATGCCTCTATTAGTTACCTATTGCCACATAATAAATTACCTCAAGACTTGGAGATTTAACACAATAAGCATTTACTATCTCGTAATTTATTGAGTTAATGAATTTAGGAGTGGCTTGGCCGGGTGATTCTAGCTCAGGAGCCCTGAGGTGCAATTGGCCAGGGATGAGGTCATCTGATGTCTTGACTGGGATAAGGACCTGCTTCTAAGTCAGCTCGCTTCCCCGGCTGTTGGCTAAAAGCCTCAGTTCCTCCCCCGGGGGCTTCTGCAAAGGCTGCTTGAGAGCGTTCCTGTTTAGCTGGCTTCCCCTTTAGCAGGCAATCCAAGAGAACCAGGCAAAAGCCACAGTGTCTGATGGCCTAGTCTTGGATGTCACACACCATCTCTTCCAGGTTATTCCGTCGGTCACCCCTAGCCCTGCGAGGGCCCAGCCAGCTAGTGCTGCCCCCACCAGCAGGACCCCAAGTTCCTGGCGAGGCCCCATCTTCTTTGGGCCTGCCTGGGTTCTGGGGGCTTTGGGAGGCAGCTTGGGGGCAGGGGGATGTGAACCAGGTTGCAGGAGTCTCCACCAGAACATCTGGGCCGAGCCCCTTCCTCACCTTCCCACAGAGAGTTCTCATTCCTCTCACACCTGGTTCCTACGCCCAGCCAGCCCGCCCCAGCCTCCAGGTCCTCTCCCTGCCTGTGTGGCCACAGGGTGGGCCTGGGCACAGGGAGCAGCAAGCGACAGGGAAGCAGATCCGTGAACACATGCCGGGGCACAGTCATCGGCTCTGGGAAAGGTCCCCCAATCCCGAGCACCCACTGCCTGCCGGCCCCTATGTTCCACCCCCAGGCCTTTCTCCCTAAGCAGTCAGTGTGGGGTTGTTTGGACAAATAGGAATCAAGTACCAAGGCCCATCCCCACCCCAGCCTGGACCTCACTCACCCCCTCCCCTGCTGCCTTTCCTCCCGGTCACCCCAGCTGACCCCTCTGCCCTGCCCCCGGCATCCTCCCCGTGGTCCTCACGATGCTTTCAGTTCCCAAGAGTCAGCCTGTCTTCCGACAGAGGCTCCCAGGCAGGGACAGCGGTGAACGTGCTAATCCCACCCAGAACTGAGCCCAAAGCCCACAGTCTCTGTGCCCACTAAATGCTTGTGGCCCCATCCAGGGTCCCTTAGCCCAGGTGCTGGCTGACCCTCGGTGTGTGCCACCCCCACCATCGGGACCAGGAGGGGCTCCAAGACCCACTCATGAGCCACTGTCTGCAGCGGCTGCTCTTCCCTGTTGCAGGACGTCAGGGACCACCCACCGGTGCTGCCAAGATGCTCCGGGGCTCCCGCTCCATCCTCCTGCTCTGGGGCCTCCTGGGGACCCTGCACGCCCAGCAGCAGGAGGTCATCGCCCCCGACACATCTGAGAGAGGCAGCAACTGCCCAGGTACAGCCGCAGGGGCTGGGGCTCCTGGGCGACCAAAGAGGGCAGCAGGAACAGCCTGTTGGGAGCCAGGGCCCAGCGTGCCAGTGAGGCTGGTGGGGGGCAGAGCCCAGGACCACCCGTGTGCACAGAGCCCCAGGATGGCTCACCGCAGGCCCTCCGTGTGCAGCCCCCTGACTCCTCCTGTGTCCCCCAGAGAAAGCCGACTGCCCGGTCAACGTGTACTTTGTGCTGGACACCTCGGAGAGCGTCACCATGCAGTCCCCCACCGACAGCCTGCTCTACCACATGCAGCAGTTCGTGCCGCAGTTCATCAGCCAGCTGCAGGACGAGCTGTACCTGGACCAGGTGGCCCTGAGCTGGCGCTATGGCGGCCTGCACTTCTCCGACCAGGTGGAGGTGTTCAGCCCGCCGGGCAGCGACAGGGCCTCCTTCACCAAGGGCCTGCAGAGCATCCGCTCCTTCCGCCGCGGCACGTTCACCGACTGCGCGCTGGCCAACATGACCCAGCAGATCCGGCAGCACAGGAGCAACGGCGCGGTCAACTTCGCCGTGGTCATCACCGACGGCCACGTCACCGGCAGCCCATGCGGCGGCATCAAGATGCAGGCTGAGCGGGCCCGCGAGGAGGGCATCCGGCTCTTCGCCGTGGCCCCCAACAGGAACCTGAACGAGCAGGGCCTGCGGGAAATCGCCAGCACGCCCCAGGAGCTCTACCGCAGCAACTACGCCACCATGCTGCCCGACTCCACCGAGATCGACCAGGACACCATCAACCGCATCATCAAGGTCATGGTGAGTAGCTGCAGCGCCCCCTCCTCCCACTGGGTGTGGGGTGGGGAGTGGGGTGCAGAGCCCTGGGACCTGGTCACTGGGCATCAGTGACCCCCTCGGTGAATGAAGGGGGTGAGCTCTGGTCAGGGCCCTGCCTGCTCCAATGTCCCGCATTCTCTGCTGGATGCGGAGCTGCCCGATCACCAGCTTGTGGCTAACCAGGGTTTCTCTCTGTCTTTTCTGCAGAAACATGAGGCCTATGGAGAGGTGAGAGGCATTTCTGTCCATGCCAGCCCCGCCGGGTGTGCCCTGGGGCCTCTGAGGCGCTGACCCAGCAAAGATCACACGCCTCTCCTTGCCAGTTCCCTGGCACTCCCCGGAGGCAAGGGAGAGAGACCCCTCTGCTCCATGTAGGGCCTGAGACTCTTGAGTTTGGGACAAAGGGCTTCTGACCCGAAGCAGGCAGTTTAAACCCAGGAGGTCGGCATTAGGGTCCTTCACTTAGCACACGCCAAGTGGATGAGCGTGAGTTTGAGGGTGGCTCTCTGGACTGACGGGCTCCGCCCACCTGAGCCAGTCCAAGAGAAGATGGGCGACGGTTGGGTGCCCAGCGCAGGATCTGCAGCCCTGGGCCCCTGACATCGCCCCGCTCCTGTGCATCCCAGCTCACAGCCCAGGACGGAGTGCTTCCCACTCAGCGAGGCTCCTGCAAGCACACCCTCCCCTAGAAAGCTGCTCACAACACAGCGGTCTCACACGCAAGCACAAGGATGCCTAGCCAACCGCTATGTAGTCCTTGCTACTGTCAATCATTGCTCAATCCAGCCTCAGTTTCCAAAACTTGACTAGAGCCTATGTAGAGCCCCACCCTGGTGGGCCTGAGCATGGTCCTTTATCCAGCCCCGTGCTCGGGACGGCCCACCCCCAGCAGGCCGGGCACCTGGGCAGTATCCTCCCTCCCTCTCTCCCTCCCTCTCAACTGGGACCCATCATTCTGGCCTCACTTCCTTCTTGTTTCAGTGCTACAAGGTGAGCTGTCTGGAGATCCCCGGGCCCCCTGGCCCCAAGGGCTACCGCGGACAAAAGGTAAGCTACCCAGACCTCCCTGGGGTCTGCCCTGCCAGGAAGCCCCCGCCCCCTCTTGAACTATGAATTCAGGGCCAACTAAACCTCCACGGGCTCAACACTTCTGACCCTGAAGGAACTGAAGTTCCATTTTTATCTACTTCCTTTTCAATGGCATTTTGAGAAAAGTAGGGATACTTTTTAAGTTAAGGTTTCCCATTAAAATACTCTTATAAAGTAAACAAGTTGGTGTCTTGAGCAGTGTGCCCTCAAGGGTGGGTGCCGCTGCTGCAGAGGCCTGGCGGGTGCCCACCCCGGGGCTGTCCGTCAGAGCTCAGAGAAACAGGATCCAACGGGCCCTGGTCTGACAGAGGCCAGGGTCCTCAGGGGCAGCTGGCCCTACTCTAGGACGTCTCCATGTGGCATTGCCGTTGTCACCTGGGTGGGACCAGCAGCCAAGTCACTCTAACCCTGAGGCTTACTCTTCCACCTCCCAGAAGCCAGTGACAGGGTCCCTGGTGGCCCAGCCTGCCCCTCCCTGCCTTGGTTTACCCCTTTTGTGTTGTCTGCTTGCAGGGCGCCAAGGGCAACATGGGGGAGCCTGGAGAGCCGGGACAGAAGGGCCGACAGGTAAGTGTCCTCCCACCCGCTGCAGCCGCTCCCGCTCTGCAGGCTGAGCTTACACCCACGGCCTTTGTTCTTTTCCCACAGGGGGATCCAGGCATTGAAGGACCCATCGGATTCCCAGGACCCAAGGCAAGTTGCCCCTGGCCCTGGCCCTGCCCCAGTGGCGGGGGACTTGGGGACAAACCCAGGGCTGCCTGGCTCCAGGTGGGGCCAGCCCATAGGATCCAGATGTCTCTGGCCCAGCAAGCCCTCCCTCTCTCTCCCCCCCGACCCAGGGACGTGAAGCACCACTCTGAGTGTTGTCCCCAAACCTAGCGTCTAGCCTGAGCCCCGGTCAGGCCTCCCTGCCCGAGGCCACCGGCCACCGCCCGCTCTGGTGGCCTGCTGGGTCCCGTGCACACGCCCCGCCATAATGCTGCTTTTCTTTCCTTCCGACCTCAGGGTGTTCCTGGTTTCAAAGGAGAGAAGGTGAGATTCAGAGTCTGAGCAGCCAGACTGCCCACGGCCTCTGTGTGAGCCTCGGCCCCAACTCCCCAGTGTCCTCAGCGAGCCTGCCTGTGGCTCCTGCTGGGGGCGTGATGGGCTTCGTGTTGGTGGTGGCCTTGGTCTGGGGTCCTTCTGGCTTGGTGTTTGGCCAAGGGCAGGCTTGGGTCCCTAAGGCAGCGGGTCTGTGTTGTTGGAGACCTGAGCTAAAGGCCTCACTTTCCTTCTGCAGGGAGAATTCGGAGCTGATGGGCGGAAGGTAAGCCAGGTGGTGGGCTGGGCGAGCAGGGCACCCCCCCTTCCTGCTGCTCTAAGGAGATGACGATCAGGGCTGACGGGACTCTCCTCTTCCTTCTCCCCGCAGGGCGCCTCCGGCTTGGCCGGCAAGAACGGGACCGATGGACAGAAGGTAGTGCTCCTGGGTCTGCGTCCTGGGCTGGGCATGAGGGTCGTGCACAGCGGCATCTCAAATGGAAGAATGAGCAGAACGTTCTCATTCCCTCCCTGGGGCCGGGCCCCTAGACCTGACCCACTGGCCACTGCCCACAAGTTGTGGCTTCAGCACCCCAGTTTTACCTGTCCAGGGGATGCAGGACAAATAAGGGCATTACAAGAGCATGAATAGACATTTGCTTCTGAAAACCAAGGCCAAGCCTTGCAGGAACTTCCAAATCTATTCTGCAGAACTTCAGAATGGCCTGAGTGGTAGTTCACACACATACACACATGTACACAAGCATCAAGTGCACTCACACATGCACACATGTCTCACATGCACACAGGCATGCACACACATGAAGGGGGCACTGTGGACACTCGTGCTCACAGCTGCAGCCAGGGACTCTCCCACCTCCATAGAGATGCCATCGTAACATTGAAGCCATTAAAGCACACAGTCGCACGCATGTGCCCACTGGGTAGAGACCAGCATGGACTTTGCCCGCCACTTACACCTGTCATTGGTGCATCGTCCCCTGAATCTGGCCCCTGACACATCTGCTCCCCTCTCGTCTTTCAGGGCAAGCTGGGGCGCATTGGACCCCCTGGCTGCAAGGGAGACCCCGGGAGTCGGGTAAGCATGGCCTTTGCTCCTCCTCACATTAAGGTTAAATCCCTTAGAGGCACCAGGCGCCAGGTGGGCGTGGGGAAGCTGGGAGTCCCTGAACTTGGATTCTTCCTTCAGCCCTGCCCTGCCCATCCCCGACCCCCAGGGATCAGCCTGGGCTGGGGCCACAGCAGGACAAAATGGCCTCTGGGGCTTCCCAGAGTCCCGAGGAGCTCGGCTCTGAGGTTTGTCTGAGCGTCCTGGCCAGCCCCGGTGGGTTCTGGCCACTGAGACCCAGGCAGAGCATCCAGTTCAGACATTGCGGGGGACACTGGTCACCTTCCCCATGTCAGCTGAGCCTGGGCTAACGGGGAAACCCCAAGTGCAGCTTGCAGCAAGAGACCCAGAACAGCCTCTCTCCCCCTTCCCTCACAGGGCCTCGACGGCTACCCAGGGGACGCAGGCAGCCCTGGGGAACCCGGAGACCAAGGTGCCAAGGTAGGCGGCCTAGCCAGGGTGGCGGCGGCCAGAGCAGACGGGGTCACTGCCCTCCAGGTGGCCTTCTCCCTGCTGCAATGCCCAGCCTCTGGGGGAGGCATCTGGGCCGAGAAGCACAGCGGAGGGGACCTGTCCCCGCAGACCAGGCATTCGGGGGGGGGGGGGAGGCTTAGGGGTGTCCTGCCTGGGAGGCTGTGGGGTGCCCATGCTGAGGGGGTGCCCTCCTGGAGCTTCACCAGCTCATGTCTACCTCAGGACGGTGTGTCCCGGCTCAGGCTGCTGCGGGGTGCCTGAATGGCCATAGCAGCAAGCCCACCTCCTCCCAGGCCTCCAGGGGGCTTCTGTGCAAGGCTCTCCGATGCCTTGGGGTTCTGCCTCTTAGGCCACCTGAGGCACCGCTGTGCCTGCCTGCAGCCACTCCCCTGGCTGCCCAGGACCCTGGAGGACCAGGACGGCAGCCTGTCCCCCCGAGAAGCCAGCACGCACAGACAAGGCCCATGTCTGATTAATTCACCTGGAGCTGCATGGGGGCCCTGCCCCAAGAGTGTGCTCCGCCTACATGGGAGGAGAGGCACGGGCCCCCAGCGCCTCCAGAGTCCTGCCCCATGGCCAGCATCCAAAGGGTGTGACGCTGATTTCTCCAAATCCTTCCAGGGGGACGCTGGCCGCCCAGGACGCAGAGGGCCCCCAGGAGAGGACGGGGCCAAGGGAAGCAAGGCAAGTGCCCCTGAGGGTCCCTGTGTCCTGCCCCAGCCACACACCGGCAGTGCCCACTGGACCCACCGCAGTGGGAAGCAGTAGGGACAGCCCAGGCCCTGAGCAGGCCACCAGCCTCTGTCCCACTGCCAGACCACGGGAGGCCGCGCCTGCTGAGGTGGCCCGGGCCATCCTGCCTGGCTGAGCTGTCACCTCTCCGCAGGGCTATCAAGGCAACAACGGAGCCCCGGGAAGTTCCGGCGTGAAAGGAGCCAAAGGCGGGCCCGGGCCCCGGGGACCCAAAGGCGAGGCTGTGAGTTCACACCCCTCAGGCCCCTCAGGCCCCTCAAGCCCAGGGCCCAGAGCATGTCTCCTCTAGCCGCCTGCCCAGCCCTCCTGGCTGTGCCCTGCTCGGGGCCTCTCTGAGCCCGAGGGGTCTCCAGTGCCTCCATGACCCCATTGCAGCAGAGGAAGGGTTCAGCCATCTCCCTGCCGGACACTCAGTGCCCATGAAGTGGCCCAGCGTCCCCACCTTGCCCTCCTGGCAGGGCACCTCTGAGGGATCAACGTAAACCCGGACACATGCTCCATGGGTCCCACACAGCATCCTCACCCTCCCCCCCCCACCCCACCACCCTCCCCCACCACCACACCCCACACACCCCCACACCCCGCCAACCTGGAGTGTCCTGCCTCAGGGCGGGAAGGGCCCAGCCCAGGGCTGATCCTCCAGGGGATGTGTCCTGAGGCCTGGCCCGGCCCGGAAGGGGCTGAGTGACTACACCGATAGCCGGTCCGAGCCAGGTCCCAGTCAGTCCACTGACACTCACCCTGGACTGACAGCTGACCAGGAGCCCTCCCTCATTTCCTAAACCCTCGGCCGGGACCAAACCACCCGGCAGAGAATGAGGATCTGAGCTGAAGCCCTCCTGAGGGGCCTCCGGACCCCAAAGCCAGAGCCCTCATGGGTGGAGTGTGGGTCCTCCTGTGGCCCCCACCATCAGGGCCCCCACCCACACACCCACTCTCTGCAGGGGCGCAGGGGAGACCCTGGCACCAAGGGCAGCCCAGGCAGCGAGGGCCCCAAAGGCGAGAAGGTGAGTGTTCGTGTCGGGGAAACGGGGTGCCGTAGCCACGTCGGCCTCTGCACCGGGTTCTCACGGTGGTGCTGATGGTACCCCGTGACAAGGGAGAACAGAAGGGACCCGGGGCCTCTGTCAGGGGGACACCCTCTGCGCGGTCGGGGAAAGCAGGCGGCAGCCAGGGTAGCCCCACCTGCACTGCCTGCTGGGGCACCGGGCAGGGCGCGCACAGCTGTGCAGGCTGCGGGCTGCTCCTCACAGCACCCGCCACACGCGCTCCCGGAGCTGGTGCAGGGGGTCCTGTCTCGGTGATAAATCTGAGTTTCCTGTGAGGTCTGAGAAGGGCTTGGAAGAGGGGCCCCCTCCTCTGGGAATGTGTGGGGACCCCTGCCCTGAGGGGCTGAGCGGGCAGGGTTGCTATTTCAGTCTCACCCCCCACAACCTGGGGTCCTCTCCAGGCAGTTTAATGGCCACCTCCTCCCCCACACACACCACAGATAACTGGGCCTCTCTTCTCACAGGGGGATCCTGGTCCCGAGGGACCCCGGGGCCTGGCTGGAGAGGTTGGCGGCAAAGGAGCCAAGGTAAGGGGGTGGCAGGCGGCACCCAGCACCCTGGCTGGAGGGGGCTGAGCCTGGGACCCCCTGTCCTTCCCTCCCTGCAGACCCTGCCAGGTCTGTGGTCAGGGCTGAGGACCGAGGCCATGCCAGGACCTCCTGGGGGGCAGCGCCCGCCCCCCCCCCCCCACCCTTCGCCGTCTACAGTGCTGATGACAGGATCTCTGAAGCGCCCTTTCTTTCCAGGGAGACCGCGGCCTGCCTGGACCCAGAGGCCCCCCTGGGGTTCTGGGGGAGCCTGGAAAGCAGGTCAGTGGCAGGACACCTGGGAGGGGCCTGTGGTTCTGGGACTCAGGCCCCCGTCTGTCCTTCAACCTCAGTGTCTCACTCCCCTGCTCTGTAGTCCTCCTGTCCTCAGCAGGACACTGTCCCCACAGCAAACTCAGGCCAAGGGTCCCTGTGCCCCTCATATCCTGGCCCTGCCCTGAGGGGTCCAGCTTTACCAGGTCAGGGTGGTGGTGAGCCAGAGGCAGGGGTGTGGCCTGGGAGCCCCGAGGGGGCATGTGGAAGAGGAGGAACCGGGCAGTGACCCTGAGGGCAGCAGGGGAGCAGGGCAGTGTTGCCTAGTGGTCAGAGCTGGACGTAGTCAGTCTGCTGGTGCCAACTCCCCGCTTTCTCTCTGACCTCAGGGATCTCGGGGAGACCCCGGTGATGCTGGTCCCCGCGGAGACTCCGGACAGCCTGGCCCAAAGGTACACCCCCTCCTGCCTGGATTAGGAAGAGGTGGGGGAGGGGTAGGCTGTTCTCAGCTCTAGCATGAGACCGCCTGGAGTGTGCCTGCCAGTCCTGGGTGTGGGAGGACGGCAGGGGGCCAGGCAGCCCTCCCGTCCTCACCCTGGGGGGTAGCACACCCTCCCCAAAGCCCCGTCCAGGCAGACCAGCCGCCCAGACCCCTGGGCCTCGGTCCATGCTGACTATTCACATTTCCCTCTGGACCTTCCCTGACCGGCCTCCCCCTTCCTCCAGGGAGACCCTGGCAGGCCTGGATTCAGCTACCCAGGACCCCGAGGAGCGCCTGTGAGTCCTGGCGTGGGATTGGAGCCCCCAGGGAGGGGTGGGCATTGCCGGGAGGGCCCTGAAGATTCCCTCTAGTTCCCTGGAGGGCCTCCCCACGGGGGACAGGGTGCGAGGGGCTCAGGAGTCACACATTGGGTGCAGACGCAGGTCCCCAGAAATTGTCTGGGATGCAGCCCAGACAGCATTCGCCCACAGATTGTGACAACTGAGACCCCCAGGAGGGAAGGGAGGAGGCAGCAGAAAACCTCCAGGTCCCCAGCTATGCCCCAGGGGTCAGCACATCAGCTCTCGGGGGTCTGTGCTGAGTAACCCCCACCTGTGCTTTCTTCCAGGGAGAGAAAGGCGAGCCAGGCCCACCTGGCCCCGAGGTACGGAGGGGCCCCTCTGCACCTGCCTGGGGTGGTCAGTGCCCTGCTCCGGTGGCTGGAGCGCCGCACCCCTCACCGGGCTTGGCACCAGCGCTGCCCCATGCTGAGTGCTGAGTGTGGTCGCCAGCTGGCTGAGGGCTAGTCTCTCTCACACCAAAACCCGTGCTCGCCCAGAACGCCCTGTGCTATTGCCACCTCACTGACCCCAAGAGCCAGGCACAGATTTTCCTGGACAAACACGTCTGTGTCCCCGGAAGACCCACTGGAGGTCTTGGGAGACTGGGGGCGGCGGGGGGCAAGCAGAGCTCTCCCACGAGGTCCTCCGCCGGGGCTAACCTGTGTCCTGTGTCCCAGGGGGGCAGAGGCGACTTCGGAGTGAAAGGACCACCTGGGCGGAAAGGAGAAAAGGGCGAGCCTGTAAGTGTCCTCCTTGACCCTCCTCCCTCCTCCTTTCTCAGCCCTCATTCTCCCTCCTCATCTCTCCTCCTCCCTCCTCCTTTCTCAGCCCTCATTCTCCCTCCCCATCCCTCCTCCTCTCTCCTCCTTTCTCAGCCCTCTTCCTCCTCCTCTCTCCTCAGCCCTCCTCCTCTCTCCTCATCCCTCCTCCTCTCTCCTCATCCCTCCTGCTCTCTCCTCATCCCTCCTCTCTCCTCATCCCTCCTCTCTCCTCATCCCTCCTCTCTCCTCATCCCTCCTCCTCTCTCCTCATCCCTCCTCTCTCCTCATCCCTCCTCTCTCCTCATCCCTCCTCTCTCCTCATCTCTCCTCATCTCTCCTCCTCTCTCCTCATCCCTCCTCCTCTCTCCTCCTTTCTCAGCCCTCCTCCTCCTCTCTCTTCATCCCTCTTCCTCCTCTCTCCTCTTCTCACATCTCTCCTCATCTCTCCTCGTCCCTCCTCCTTTCTCCTCATCCCTCCTCCTCTCTTCCTCCTCCTTTCTTCCTCCTCCTCTCTCCTCATCCCTCCTCCTCTTTCCTCCTCTCTCGTCATCTCTCCTCCTCATCTCTCCTCATCCTAGAAGCAAGGGAGATGTATAGGTGTTTGCTGAGCCGACCTGCTTTTTTCCCTTCTCAGGCAGATCCTGGTCCCCCTGGTGAGCCGGGCCCTCGGGGGCCAAGAGGATCCCCAGGACCCGAGGTAGGTCAGTTCCCTGTCCATAGGGCCCTCAGGCCATAGCCTCTGGGCCAGTCAGGCCAACACACACCCTGAACCACGGGGCTCTGCCTGTGGTGGAAGCCCAGGGTCAGGTGCAGGGACCCTGCTCAGCCTCAGTGGTCACCTCTCACTGTCATCCTTCTCCTCCAGGGAGAGCCCGGACCCCCCGGAGACCCCGGCCTCACGGTAGGTACCAGCTGGGGATGGAATCAGTGTCCTCCCTCCTAAAACCGAAAAGCAAGGACAGTGTCAGAGGGCGAGGTCAGAAGGAGTGGGGCCAGTGCAAGGTCAGCAGGCAAGGTCAGCAGGGGTGTTAGCATGAGGTCAGCAGGTCACAGTCAGCAGGGCAAGGTCAGCAGGGGGAGGTCAGCAGGAGGTCAGCAGGGCGAGGTCAGAGGCGAGGGGAGCAGGGCTGCAGACCCCTGGCCCCTCTCGGGTTGCCGTCCTGGCTGGACTGACCCACTGTGTTGCAGGAGTGCGACGTCATGACCTACGTGCGGGAGACGTGCGGGTGCTGTGGTGAGTCTCAGCCCCCACACGGGGGTGCTGCTGGGCTGCCTTCCCCCTCCCCCCCCCCGCCCTCGTCCAGGAGTCAGGGTCATCGTCCAGGGGTTGGGGTCATCGCCCAGAGGTCAGGGTCATCAGAATCCCACCCTCCCCCTGGTGGTGATCATTTCCCATGGTGCACCGGGCTGTGCGCTGTGTGGGGGGGTGTTCTGGGCTGGGGCCAGCGCACACAGCCATCACCCCTCTGCCGGCCCGCAGACTGTGAGAAGCGGTGTGGCGCCCTGGACGTGGTGTTTGTCATCGACAGCTCTGAGAGCATCGGCTACACCAACTTCACGCTGGAGAAGAACTTCGTCATCAACGTGGTCAACAGGCTGGGGGCCATCGCCAAGGACCCCAAGTCCGAGACAGGTCAGCTGCACCCTCGGGGGCGGGGGCAGGAGACCCTGGGCAGGACACCCTGACACCCAGTCCTGGGAGGGATGTTAGCTTGGCCAAGGGTCCCAAGGCCCCCACTTGAAGGTGGCGAGCGCGTGGGGTGACGCAGCCAGCCTCTCACGCCCGCACCCCGCCGCCACAGGGACCAGAGTGGGCGTCGTGCAGTACAGCCACGAGGGCACCTTCGAGGCCATCCAGCTGGACGACGAGCGCATCAACTCGCTGTCCAGCTTCAAGGAGGCTGTCAAGAACCTCGAGTGGATCGCGGGCGGCACCTGGACGCCCTCCGCCCTCAAGTTCGCCTACAACCAGCTGATCAAGGAAAGCCGGCGCAAGAAGACCCGCGTGTTCGCAGTGGTCATCACGGACGGCCGACACGACCCCCGGGACGACGACCTCAACCTGCGGGCGCTGTGCAACCACGAGGTCACCGTGACGGCCATCGGCATCGGGGACATGTTCCATGAGAAACACGAGAGCGAGAACCTCAACTCCATCGCGTGCGACAAGCCCCAGCAGGTGCGCAACATGACGCTGTTCTCCGACCTGGTGGCCGAGAAGTTCATCGACGACATGGAGGACGTCCTGTGCCCGGGTGAGCGGCGCTGGGCCTCCCGCCTCCCCGGCCTGCCCAGCCCTTGTCCCTGCCGGAGGGAAGAGGACCCCGGGAGGGCAGGGGCTGGGCGTCTGTGGGCCCTGGACAGTGGAGCCTGACCGGGACCCCTGGCCTCCTTTCCTCTCTCCTAGACCCCCAGATCGTGTGCCCGGACCTTCCCTGCCAAACAGGTAACACGGGGAGCCACCGAGCACCCCTCAGACTAGCAGTGACGGGGGCCCAGAGGACCTTTCAAGGAATGCACTGTGGGGGCCCCTCCTTAGTGAGGCCGTGGGTTTCTCAGCCCCCTGGGCCTCAGCATGTCTGAGAAGGGGGCTGGGGGGGCCCAGGGTTTGGTATCTCCAGAGCTTTTGCTGTCCCATCCACCTGGCACGTGTGGGGCGGGGGTGCTAAGGGCCTGGCCCTGCACTTGGTGCCAGGTGCTCGGGCCTGCGGATCGCCCTGCCCAGGGGAGAGACAGACACCCAGGGTCATGCCCCCGGCCGCCGCAGGTGAAAGCCCTGGATCCAGTAAAGGAAATGGCTAATTTCAAACCTTCTGGGAGGTGAGCACAGAGGCTGATGGCTCCCTGAGGCCCCTGAGGGCTCATCCATCTTCCCTCTGGGAAGGACTCCAGCCTGTGTTTAGGGGACCCGCCCAACTGGTGCCCTGTGTGCGTGGCTGGGCCCTGGAGGCACAGAGAGGCTGTCCCCAAGGGGTCCCTCAAAACAGCGTTGTCACTCCTCTGGGCATCATGCGGCCACCTCTGCCCCAGGGGTGGCAGGAGCTGAGCCCCCGTTGGCAATCCGGGCGTCCTGCCGGCCTGGGTCTTGGAGCCATTGCCGGCCCCTCCCGCTGGGATATGGGCACCTGCCTATGCCCTCCCGGGAGCGGTGAGGTGGGACTGGAGCTGGCTCTGGAAGGCGGAGCCGCGTAGAGGGGCGGGGCCGTGCTGGCAGGTTGGCAGAGGGCGCCCACATCTGCATGTGCACTGGGCTTGTGCACAGGCTCCTGGCCCGGCAGCCAGGGCCCACCAGGCAGGTTTGAAGGTGCTGAGGTGCCTGCGGAAAGGAACGTGTTGAGTTGGGGGCCAGGGTTCCCACTTATTCTGACAGAGAACGTTCGAGGAAATGCTCATGGAAGTCATACCTGTGACCCCGCTGTGGAGTCATCCAGAGACTGCCTGGGCGTGGGGTCCCTAAGGGAACGGCTATGTGTGGTGGCCTGTCTGGTCTGTAGATACGATCGATCGGAGCTGCTCCTTCAGCCTGTTGCTGTGACAGATGCGGCCACTGGTTTCGAATGTTGAACCAGCCTTGCAGACCACTTAGTCACGGAGTACCGGTTTTTTTATATGTTGTTGGATTCGATTTGCTGATATTTTGTGGGTTTTTGTTATCTCTGCTCATGAGAGATCTTGGCTGCAGTTCCCTTTCTTGTGATGTCCTTGTCTGGTGTCAGCGTTCAACGCTGGCCCCCAAGATGGTGATCTCCCTTCCCTCGAGGACCTGACAGAGAAAAGGAAGGGGCCCCTGGGAGACCCCTCCCCGCCCTCTTTTAACTACCCCCCCCCCCCGCCCAGAACTAAACTCAAACTCACCCTCCTCTAAAGCGACTAGAAATTTCCAAGTGAAATAGACATTGTGACCAGAGAAAAGAAAGCAGACATAACTATAGAATGTGCCGTGACATGGGCGGCGGGGGGGGGGGGGGGGGGGGGGGGGGGCGGGGCGGGCGGGTGAGACTCACACCTTGGCATTTTGGGGCTGCAGACAGGCACTGGGGTGAGGCTGCCACCTTCAGGCCAAGTGGCCCCGTCCACCCAGAGGCCATGCCTGATTGTGTCAGGACCACAAGGCTGTCAAAGAGAAGCAAAGCTGGGCTCTGGGTAAAGGCAACAAAGACAGATCTCATTCCAAGGTTGCTATAGCAAGAGAGGCGGTCCAGGGTAACCTGAGCCCCACTCACCCCAAACAGAGGCAGGGGACTGGCTAATGGCTGCTGCACAGTGGCCTGGGGGGTGGGGAGGGGGTCCCTGTGACCAGGCCCCCTGGGTGTGTTGACTGGCACATACGCAGGAGAGAAACAGACTTCTCAAACCTTTAGGACCGGCGGCCAGGGTGCACGTTGTTGTAAGATGCCCAAGAAAGTGAGGCCCTGCGAGACAGAGCGAGAGCATCCCTGAGTGTTTGCTGCTCTGGGTCCTCGAGGGGACAGTTCGGGAGGGGGGATCTATGTCCCCAAGGACAGAGAAGGTTTTGTAACTGCAAGCTCTCTACCGTAACTGTGCTGAGAGGGTCCTGTCACCAGGTTTGGGCTGCAACAGACTAAGTTCTCATGGCAGCGTGGAGCATTTTAAGGAGCTGGGTCATCCGAGGGCACGGCCTTGAGCGGTCAGCAGCCGTACTGGCATCTGGTCAAGTCTCAGTGCAGCTGTTGGGGCCAAGAGTCTTGTAGTTCTAAGGCCTGTGGGGACCAGAGGCCGTCTCTCCCGTCTCCTCGGCATGTGCCCGCTGCTGGCCCCAAAGCCCTTTTAGCTCTGGCACCGCGGCGTCCCGGTCTCCTCGTCCCACCCCGGCTGAGCCTCAGCCTCACTCCTGGCTCTGATCCCAAGTCATCTCCGAGGAGAGAAGCCCGAGGAGGGCGGCTGGAGGCCCGCTCACGCTGACCGAGTCCCTTAAAGCCTTCTCTGGATGCCCCGCAGATGGACCGCGGCCTGGCGATGCGCCCCCGGTCACCTTCCTCCGCACGGAAGAGGGCCCGGACGCCTCCTTCCCCACGACCATCCCCCAGATCCAACAGTTGCTAAACGCCACGGAGCTCACGCAGGACCCGGCCGCCTACTCCAGGCTGGTGGCCGTGCTGGTCTACACCGCTGAGCGGGCCAAGTTCGCCACAGGAGGCGAGCGGCAGGACTGGATGGAGCTGTTCATTGACACCTTTAAGCTGGTGCACAGGGACATTGTGGGCGACCCCGAGACCGTGCTAGCGCTCTGCTGAAGCCACGGGCTGCCCCAGCTGGGCCGCATTTGCCCCCGGGGCTGCCCGCCGTGCTGGGGGCTGTGGCAACAGGAATCTCTCAGGCTGGAGGTCAGGCACCAAAATCAAGGTGTCGGCAGGCCCTCGTTCCCCGCCCCGGGGGCTCCAGGGAGGGCCCTCCCAGCTTCCAGCTCCCAGCTGCCTGCATGGTCACATGGCCTCACTCTGTAGCCTAACCTTCCTCTGCTCCCTTGTAAGGACACTGGTGGCATTTAGGGCCAAGCAGAGAGCCTTGGACAATCTCCCATCTCAGGGTCTGTACGTCAGGCCCCTCTGCAAAGCCCCGTTTTGCCACATAAGGTCACATCTGCAGGCTTCAAGTCTTTGGGGGACAGTATTCAGCTGACAACCCCCCTCCCCCATCTAGCTGTCTCACACATTTAGGGGACGTAAGAGTCACCCATTAGGGCAAACCTGCCAACGCAGCTGGCCGACAGTTAGGGAAGGACCGCAGACACCACCTCCTCGTCCTCCTCCTGCCCCGGGCCCTCAGGGAGGTCAGGGGCGCCCTCTAAGGACGGCCGGAGCATGTTCAGACCCATGCGTGCCCGCTCCCCAGAAGCCGGATTAATACGGAGAAGCCCTCGTCCTTGGGCCCTGTCACTGCTCCTGCCTGTGCCCCCACCCGATTCCAGGGGCAGGGTCTCACCTCCCTGCCGCACAGGCTCCCTGCCGTGGGTGGGGGTCAGCAGAGGGAAAGAAGGGGAACAGCAGAGCTCCCCTAAACACCCCACCACTCCTGGTTCAGCTTCCGGCCTCTGTGTCCAGGCACCCCTTGTTGAGGAAAACTTCCCGAAAGCCAGAGCCCTCCCCACATCTGCCTGCTTGTAGGACTTGAAGTCAGGCGCCCAGAGAACTGGGTGTGTTTAGAGAAGAAGCTGCTATTCGTTTGCACTGCCACCAAAATAAGCTACATCATTAATAAGCTCCTGAAGAAAGCATCCTCCTGTCCGCTGGCGCCCGGCACCGCGTGGTGACACACCCCGGGAGGGGGCGTCCCTCAGGTGCTGAGCACATGTTCAATGTTCTATAAAAGCTGAAAAACAGATCGTGAGCGCCTTGCTGTGGCTGAGTGATGTGCTGGGGACTGCTGCTGGCTGGGCTGGTCCACAGCAGCCACCTACCTGCACGGGTGGGCGCCGCTCCAGAGCCAGGTCCCGGGCTGAGGCCTCAGGCATTGGTGCTGCGAGTCAGGACCGCCTTCCCGATGGGATCCCTGAGCAGCCAGCCCCAGCGGTGGGCAAACCTGGGCTGTGAGAGAGTCCTTGCTGGCCCACGTCCCGGAGGGGTGCCCGTGGGGCGGAGGTCTCCAGTGAGGCCTTGAGGCCGGAGCCGGGCTGCGTGTCTGTGGCAGGTGGTCCACGTGTGTGGGGAGTGGGTTTCAGGCTGGTGCTTATGACCCCCCAGAGGCCTGGCCTCAGTCCCGGCTGCAGCCTTGCCCCCATGTCATCCAGCATGTCCAGGACTGTCCACTGCCCGGAAGGGGACAAGGGTCTCCTCAGGTCACAGTGAGTCACCTAGGCCAGTGGCCGGCAAACTCATTAGTCAACAGAGCCAAATATCAACAGTACAACGACTGAAATTTCTTTTGAGAGCCAAATGTTTTTAAACTTAAACTTCTTCTAAACTTCTTCAAAACAGACTCGCCCAGGCCATGGTATTTTGTGGAAGAGCCACACTCAAGGGGCCAAAGAGCCACATGTGGCTCGCGAGCCGCAGTTTGCCGACCACGGACCTAGGCTACCGCAGGGGTCTGGCCACACCTGTGCCCACCCCCACCAAAGCCTTGTCCAGTCCATTCTCTCTCCGATGCTCCGAGGGCCAGGAGAGATGTGGCCTGGGCAGCACCAGGCAGCTCTGGGACAGGGGGGACTACGGGGGTCACAGCTATAGGTGGGTCCTTGCGTCCAAGGTCTCCAGGGCCAGGGTCTTCACGAGGTCTTTTTACCTAATTACAGACCTGATGACAGCCTCCTGCCCCTCTCTCCCACCCCCACTTCCCCGCGCCCCATGGACGGTGGCCCTTCGGGGGCGTCCAGTTCTTGGGCCCAGTGAAGGGGCTTTGCTGACCCTGCCTGCCTGGAGGGCCTGGAGGAGGCACTTGGCAGAGATGGTGCTTGTAGGGTGGAAAGGGCCTTCCGTCCTCATGTTTCGAGACATTTCCTCGTGGGGGCACAACCAAGAAAGATAATGGGGGTCTGAGGAGACAGTGTGGGGCTCTGCACCCCCACCCAGGGGCTGTGGGGGGGGCTCCAGCATCAGGTGACTTTGGGTACAGCCCCCCAAGCTCCAGCTGTTCACGTTGCTCCAGTGGGCGGGCGCATGAAGGGATGCGGTGCAGGGTGTGGCAGAGTAGGCTCGGCCCGAGAGGGGATACGGCCTGGGTGGGTTGTGGCACAGAGGGGCTTGGCCAGGGCGGGGCTAGTGAGGGCCCCGCCTGGGTCGCCCCTGCCCACCACCCCTATTTCCCCCCCAGAGCTGTACGTGGCCCAGTGCACCCAGCGGCCCGTGGACATCGTCTTCCTCCTGGATGGCTCCGAGCGGCTAGGTGAGCAGAACTTCCACAAGGCCCGGCACTTCGTGGAGGAGGTGTCCCGGCGGCTGACCCTGGCACGCAGGGACGATGACCCACTCAACGCACGCGTGGCGATGCTGCAGTTCGGGGGCCCTCGCGAGCAGCAGGTGGCCTTCCCACTGACCTCCAACCTGACGGTCATCCACGAGGCACTGGAGAGCGCACGCTACCTCAACTCCTTCTCACACGTGAGCTCGGGCATCGTGCACGCCATCAACCAGGTGGTGCTCGGCACGCGGGCTGGGGCGCGCCGCCACGCCGAGCTGTCCTTCGTGTTCCTCACGGACGGCGTCACGGGCAACGACAGCCTGGACGAGGCCGTGCACTCCATGCGCAAGCAGAACGTGGTGCCCACCGTGGTGGCCGTGGGCGACGACGTGGACATGGATGTGCTCTCCAAGATCAGCCTGGGCGACACGGCTGCCGTCTTCCGGGAGAAGAACTATGACAGCCTGGCCCAGCCCGGCTTCTTCGACAGGTTCATCCGCTGGATCTGCTAGCGCCCCACCCGCCCCGGCGCGCACCCCCCAGCCCTGCAGGCTCTGTCCTCCTGTCCGTGGTGCTACTCAGATCCCGCCCAGAGAGGTGCAGAGCGCTGCAGACTCGACCTCTCCAGGTGTGGGTATAAAGTCAGGAGTGGAGTTCCCCTCCCCACCCAGCTCTTCCCAGGGTCCTGCAGCCCTGCTGCCCTCCACCCCTTCTCTCTATCCCGTGACACCCTACTCTCCACACCCTTCCTGGTCCCCAGAGGCTTCCCAGGACGTGCGTCAGACCCTCATCAACAGGCCCATTTCCCCCTCAGCCCAGTGTCATCCCTGGCTCTCATCCACCTTCCAGGGCCCCCAAAGGCTCTCTGCCAGCCCTCCTGGCCAGCTCCCAGGCCTCCGCCTCACCTCTGAGGGTCATGTCCCCATCAGACATAGCTGTGACAGCAGGCCCTCCATGTCCCTGTATGCACACACCTCAGTCCAATAAAGGCTTTGAACCACCGCCTGCTCTCCAGCCTCCATGTGTCTGTGCCCACTGGGACCCCCAAGAAACCAACTGGACTCTCTGACCGTTCACATGCCCACCAGCATTTATCATCCCAACCCCATTCCTACCCACCCACACACACTTGCTCTGTGCATGGAGATGATGTCTGGCCTGGCCCCCTCTCATAAGAATAGGTGCTGCCTCCAGCACTGACTGTCCACACCGTCCCCAAGTGCATAGAATGGTCTTGTCAACCTTAAAATAATCGTTTTACCAGCAAAAATGGGTCTATTTGGGAATAGCAGTTCAGGACATGCAAACTTTGGCAAACCCATAGGCAAGTCTGGAGAACAAAGGAGAGGAGCATTACTTTATAGAGAAAAAAGGAGGAATTGGGAGAGGCAATTAGGAGTGGAAGTCCATTGGAGGAGAGTGAGCATTCGGGTGGCTTCTCATTGGTCAGGCTGTTGCTGGGCAAGGAGAAAATCTTCCTCTTTCCTGGATAGTAAAATGGACTTCCTGTTGCGGAGTACAAGGTAGCTTTCTTCCTGCTGGAGTCTACAGATGGCAGTGGGTGGTCCTGCGTGAGAGTTCCACCTTCAGGGCTTCCCCACGTCAATTTTAATGAGGTTTCCTTTGTTCATTTTCACAGCCTCAACCACACCTGTCTCGTCAGCTTTAGGCTGGAAACAATGTTACTTGGTCAATGAAGCCTCCCTCTATCTTCAAACCAGGGCCAAAGTGCTTAAAAATGTCTGTTGGTTTGCAGGAGGATGTTTTGTGTATAGCTAGATAGACGGATTTTTTTTTTTCCTGGCAACCTCGGTGACTTCTTGTTCCACTCCCAGGTGTTTTAAGCTCACCCTTTGGGAAGTGCCCTGTTAAACCATTGGCTCCCACAGGCCAATGCTCTGCTCTCGCCATTCACAGTTTCCTGGGGCTGCCCTAACCCAGTGCCACAGGCTGTGGCTTAAATCACAGAGACCGACTGTTTCAGCCTGGAGGCCCCAGCGAAGGCTCTGGGAAGGATCTGCTCCAGGCTTCCTCCAGCTCCTGCTAGTTCCTGGGTTTCTCAGTATCACTCCATCTTCGCGTGCTGTTCCCCCCCATGCATGTCTGTGCCCATGCTTCCCCTTTTCATAAGGACATTTTGGACTAGGGCCCATCCCACTCCAGTACAACCTCATCTCAACCTAACTAATTACATCTGCAAAAACTCTATTTCCAAATAAGGTCAAATTTGAGGTATTGGGGGCTAGAAATTCAACATGTGAATTGGGGCAGAGGGAGACACACAGTTCAGCCCAGAACATGCTGACACCTTGCCCGTCCCCATGTGGGGATGACGTTCCTTTGGAGGTACTTCCATCTCTCTCATCATCTGCCTACACAGCCTGCAGCTGGAGCAGGACTTGAAACCAAGCATTTTCTCTTCCTTTGCCCCTTTTTCCTGCCACCAAACAACCGTACAAACTGCCAGCAAAAGAAAAAGAGACCTGCAGCCACCCAGAGCCTCCCCGCGGCACTCATGCCTGTGGACTTCCAGGTCGAAGGGAGGCGGGAGGCACAGGCCCCTCCCTCCGTGTGTCTGCAGTTCTGCCCACCAGACCCTGCCCAGGGTCCCCTCCGTAGGGAAAAGACGTCCTCTTCTGACACTGGCCCCTGCATGTCCAGCCTTTGGCCCTCAGGAGGCTAGAACCTCTGTCCTTTAGGAAGGGATGTACAACACCCATGAGTGGGTGGCTGGGCCCTGGGGGGGTGCAGGCCAACTCTGAGCCCCACAGAGTGCAGGCCATGCTGGTGTCCACTGAGCTCTCCACTGGGAGCCCCAACCTCCCAGAGGGCCAGAGTGCCAAGCCCCTCTCGGGGCTGCACTCTGAGCCCCATGTCTCCATCCCTTAGCCCAGTGGTCGGCAAACTCATTAGTCAACAGAGCCAAATATCAACAGTGCAACGATTGAAATTTCTTTGGAGAGCCACATTTTTTAAACTTAAACTTCTTCTAACGCCACTTCTTCAAAATAGACTCGCCCAGGCCATGGTATTTTGTGGAAGAGCCACACTCAAGGGGCCAAAGAGCCGCATGTGGCTCGCGAGCCGCAGTTTGCCGACCACGGCCTTAGCCCCTCAAGGACCCTCAGACACACCTCCTGCCATGTGTGATGTTTGAGTTAGGACTCTATGATGGTTTTATATAGGAACCTTCACTTCATACACATGGGACACCCTCAGACTCTCCACAATGTCCTGGTTTTTGACTGAGAAATACAACCTCCCTCTGCAGCAAGCTGGCCCTCACTCGCTCACTGCTGGAGGGGCATCTTCTCCAGCATCTCCAGCCCCAGGGCCGATGCTACAGCGCCCACTGCACAACTGTCCTCCTCCACCTGGAGCCACTTCAGGACCCTGGCCCCTCCCCCTGACCCCATTGTCAGCTCGGCGCAGGGGACATCTAGACCTGGGCTCCTACGTGGGCCTGGGTCTTGTCTTGGTGCCCCTAGTCCCAGGGGAGTCTCTATTACACCCCCTCCCTGGGTCTGGCTGCCCAGGCCCTGCAGGAGACACAGTAGAATGCAGACGGGCCGTGGGCTTGGGGGTGGGGAAGCTGCCCTCCTGGGACCCCGATCACCTGGCCGCATCCCCCCAGCCCCCATGTGAGAGAGTCAGTACCTGGCACCTTGTCTTCCTGGGACCCTGGGCCCAACGCTTCTCCCCCTCCTGGCCAGGACACAGGAAACTCGGTCATCACGTCACCTCCCCGGGAACTCTGACACACCTGCTTCTCCTCATCCTCACCGCCTGAGTGTCACCCAGCCACCCCGCCCTGCAGTGCCTGCCCGCCACTCCCCACATCAGGAGTGATGCGATTGGAGGGAACCTGCTCCTCCATGGGGACGCTGCCCCAGCACAATCCCAAGGCCGCTTCGCCGGTGCCCTGCACCAAGCCCCAGGTGCTCTGAGTGACCCGTGCCTGGGCTCAGGCCTCGTCACATCTCCCCCTGGAGCTGACATGTCCCTCGTGCTCCCCGTTTCCTCCCATCTCCCCAGCTCACCCGTCACCAGCCCCCATCCCTGCCCACTCAGTTCAGCCCTTTCCCCAAAACCCCAAACACACGACACAGGCAAGGGTGTGCTGTGCCTTTACTAGAGACCACAGGTGACAGTGGGTGGCACCACCAACCTCAGGCTCCACACCCCCCCATGCCCACCCTCTGGGCCTCATGAGGACCGTCCCCAGGGGCCATCCTGTCTTGGTAGGCAAGCTGGACCCTATTGGAAAGGAGAGGGGGTTCTGGGGGTGCTGAGTCCGGTGAGGGCCCCTCCCGGCCATCACTCCTGCCGCTCCTCCAGGCGGTCCAGCACCAGCGCGGCCTGAGTCTTGGCTTCCTGCAGGAGGCTGGAGATGCGCTGGCGGATCTGACAGACAAGGGGCCAGGTCAGCACCTTGCAACTTTGCCCATCCCTGCTGGCCCAGGCCCTCCCTGCCCCCTCCCTGGGCCACCTCTGGCCCAACCCCCCTGGCCTCTCCACTCAGGTGACTGGGCCATCCTGGGCTTCCTCACAGACCTCCTAGTAGAGGTGGGAGGGATCTGTCTGTCCTGAGTTTTGGGGACAGCCAGGCTCCAGGGCCCCCTCCCTCCTGGTCTTCCCACTTCAGCTGTGACTGCCCAGGGCAGGGCTGTGTCCCCAAGGCCCAGAGGGGCAGTGTTCATGTGGTCAGTCCTTTAACAGAATGCCCTTGTGGTGGGCAGTGACTCCCCTGAGGATGGCCAACCTCAGCCTGGCTGGGCCTGGCAGAGAGGGACAGGGCCTGGCCCCTGAAAAGGCCACAGTGCCCCCCCATTCTCAGCCGTGAAATCGCTTTTTAACAATTATCACAAAATCACAGAGAGAAATCACATAGCTCAGGTGGCTGGGGCTGGGGTTGGGGTTAGAGCAGGAGAATGGGGTGCTAAAGGATGTGGGGTTTTTATGGAGTGACGAGAATGTTCCAGGACTAGATAAAAAGTGGTGATTACACAACACTGTAAGTGGCTAAAGCCCTGAATTGTATATTTTAAAATGGTAAATTGTATGTTCTGTAAATTTTACCTCAAGGACATAACAATGAAAGTATCGTGAACGCTAAAGCAAAGATAATTTCGTGGGTGGGCAACTGGTCTTTGAGGCCCCATGTTGCTAGTGCCCAGGGTCTGGCCTGGCCAGTCTAGAGTACCCCAGCCCCAGGTGGCCCCACTGGGCAGGTATGCACAGTGGGCAGGCTCGGGGTGGCTGGGCCACAGCTCCATCAAGGGTACAGGGGCCCCAATCCCTGCAGCTTTCTGGTCCCCTGACAGGACTGGCCCAGGTCCTTCCTGAGGTGATGGGAAAGGAAGTGGCACCCGAGAGAGGACAACAGCTGCCCTCCAGCCAGGCCTCTCCACCTGCAGGAGGCTGCACACACTTCCCTGAGGGCCTGCTGCCAGAGGCTCTGGCCGTGTCCGCAAACCACAGCCCTGCGGGCCACCTGCAGGCCCCTCCGTGGGCCTGGCCCTGAGCGCCTGCTGCTCACCTGGTCCTTGAACTTGTCGTCGCTGATGTCCTTCAGGTTGATGAGCACGTTGAAATACGCACCGAACATGCCCGTCTCCAGGGCCTTGGCAGCCACCTGCAAGGTCACGGGGACAGGGCTGGGGGACGGCGGGACTCTCCCTGTCCACCCTCAGCAAGAGCCCAAGGCCTGGGTTGGGCAGCAGCGTCTGGGATCCCAGCAAGTGCCTGCCCCTCTGAGCCCTCCCAGTCATCAATAATGATGGCAAACTGACCACCAAGGGTCCCCCAGAGGCAGCTGGGCAGCCCGTCCGAGGAGGCCCGCCCTCATCCCGCAGCGGGGAGTGGGCTCCAGCCTTGTCCACCCAGAGGACAGAGGCAACCACCACAGCCTGACTCTCCACCTTCGGGCTTAGAAATGGAGGCCCCGCTCATCTGAGCGTGGCCCAGCCTCCTTGCACAGCAGCCTCGGGGCGGGCTGGATCCTCTCCTGGGTCACCGCTGTGGAGTGACTGTGAGCGGAGTGAGCACGGTGGCCAGTCACTTGGTAGGAGCATGGTCCACCCTGGGGTTCCTGGACCCTGCGCAATCCAGCGTGCAGAGGCTCCCCCTCAGATGACCTTGGACACGTCCAGCAGGCCAGGCCCACATCACGGGCCTCGGTGCTCCCTGACCTCACGCACACCGAACGCTGCATGTGCACAGGCCTGGACGGAGCTGGCTATAGTGGGGCTCTTAACAACGAGTTCCAACATGATAGATGCTCACAGAGTCCCCCTGGACAAGGAGATGCCGGAGCACGGCGGGAGCACGGGAATGGTAGGCACCACAGCCCGTGTCCAGGCAGCTTCCGTCCTTGACAGCTCAGACTCGGCTGCCTTCCCAGGGAAGGAGGGGACCCTTCTCTGCGGCCTCAAGCCCAGACACTGAACTCAGGTGTCCCTCTTATAAAGACCCTATAAACGGTGGGGTATGAATTCAAGGGGCAGAAATCACAGTCCTGAGCCCTCCACACACAGGCTCACGATGTGTGCACACCTGTGAGCTGTCTTTAGTGTTTTCTAGAGCCAGGAGGCCAGGGGGAGGGAGAGGGGGAGACCCAGAGAGGGGAGGAGGAGGAAGAGGCATCAGGAGGGTCAGGCGTGGACTCTGGAGACTCGTTTGAGTTTCTGCTTATCTGCCCTGCAGCCCTGAACAAGATCCTGAGTTCTCCATCTTCAAAGGAAATCAACACACCAGCCCTGCTGGCTGCAGCTGGCCAAGACCACCTGGGACGTGCTCATGTCCAGGCCATGGTGTTTAGCAAACACCATGAACGGCTGTGATCGCCCAGTGACCCACCACCTCCCCATGGCTGCACCCCCGACAGCGGGAGGCCAGGCTCCACCATGTACCTGCAGGTCCGACCGGCAGGCCAAGTTCACACACAGGGCCAGCTCCCGCAGCGCCGGCCACAGCGCGGCCACCGTCTCCGCCAGCTCCAGGGGCACGGTCACCGCCTGTCTCAGCCCCTTCTGCAGGGCGGCTGCTCGCCTGAAACCAAGGGGTCATCGAAGCCCAGGTCATGCAGGAACCCCACCCGGGACCCCACCCCGACAGCTGCAAACGGACAGAACCAGGGTGGGGACAACAGGAAAGTCACTCTTTCCTCACCAGCCCATGCTCAGAGGGTAGATTAATTGGAAATGAGACCCTTTTGAGTCTCCTGCACCACGCGGGCCGCGGGGCACCCACCTGTCCTTCTCCTCGGGGGTGCTCCTAGGCAGCTTCATCGCTTCCTGCCGGAACAAAGCACAGAAACGCACGGGTGAGGGGCAGCCATGCCCGGGCCACTCGGGAGCCTGGGCTGGGCAGGGGCAGCCTTGTAGCAGCGCCCACGTCACCATCAGGTCGGCATTTCCACGCAGCACAGGCGTCACTTTGGGAAGAGTGCTTCCGTTGGGGTTCATGGTGTTGGGCCCCCACAGAGGAAGGCGACCTGGCTCAGGGACCCCACCGCGGGCACTAAGGGACTGGAGAGGGAGGGCTGGCAGTGCCCTCAGGCACTAGAGGGGTCCCGTTAGGTCTCTGCGCCCCACCCCTCCCATAGCACCTGGCCTGCAGTCATTGTTCAAAAGTGACACAGGCAACTGGACGACCCCCAAAATCTAGACATAAAGGTTCACACTGTGTCCCCACCTCCCTGAAGGCACCTGTGCTCTGGATGGTCACTCTGGTTCTGTCGCTCCCCACAATGTGCTCTTGCTCTTTTGGCTGCTACGCAGGCAGGCCCCCCCCGCCCTTGTTTGTGTACCCCTCGACTGTGGGCATGCCGTGGCCAGGCCCTGCCCTCCCGCAGGATTTCGGGACACATTCAAGGGCACACAGCTTTTTCTCCTGAGGATCCCCGCTTTCCACGGGCCCTATGCTGGCCCCTCTGGGCACTCACCAGGCAGGCGGTGAAGGCCTGGGCATCCGCGTCCACCAGCGCTGCCAGCCGGGCTGAGGCCGCGTGGAAGGGCGGGATCAGGCGCCGCATGGTGGCGTCCAGGTGCTCGAACTGGCGCCGCCCGTAAGTCATCAGGCCAGCCATGCAGGCCAGCGAGGCACCCTGCGGAGGGGCCAGCTGAGGGACTGGGACCCCGGTCACCACCCGTCCTTGACCACAGCCCCCACCGTCCCTGTCCCTCCCCCAGTCCCTGCTGCTCCCCAGCTCACCATGGCGGCACTGGCTGCTGCCACAGAGCCGCCCCCTGGGGTCGCCGAGCGGGCGCCCACCTCCCGGACAAAGGCACGCAGTGACTTGTCCACCAAGCTCTGCTCAGGCCCGCTGTCGGGGACCAGATATCTGCGGGAGCCAGAGGGACAGGGATGGGGTCCTGGGTCATAGCTACAGACTGGGAAGGAAGGTCTGGCTCAGACCACGGTCCCTAACCCCAGCCAGCCCCCCTCACCCAGCCTCACAGCAGGAGAAAGGGGACACAGCCCCTGTTTGCATAGCAGCCACAGCCTGGGAGGGGCTGTGACCACCCCGGAGCACCCTCCTCCCCCCCCCCCCGCCCTGAGGACAGAGCAGACCTTGCTGGGGCCTCACTGCACTCCCCAACCAGCCCCAAGCCTGCTCCTGGCACGGGCACCCTGGTGTTTGCTGATGAATAAGTGA
Organism: Cnephaeus nilssonii; assembly: GCF_951640355.1. NCBI lineage: Eukaryota > Metazoa > Chordata > Mammalia > Chiroptera > Vespertilionidae > Cnephaeus > Cnephaeus nilssonii. Next base: position 9,524,589 of record NC_137074.1, read on the forward strand.
TCGAGCAGAAGGCTCTGGAAGGATGGAGGCTGGGCCAGCAGGATGGGGGGCAAACGGAGGGACTGGGGGGCTGCTCACTCGATGATCCGCTCCTTAGGGTTGAAGGGGGACAAGGAGTCCAGGCCCAGCCTGTTCACCACCTGGAAAGGAAGCGGCTGGTGACCGACAGCCACCCCAGCCCACCCCCGTGCAGAAGGAAGGCCACCGAAGGGCCAGTCCCCCGCAGCTCACGGCGGCACTCCCCCCGGACCCAGCCGGTGTGTGGGGAGTGCGGTAGGGCGCAGCCGGCCACGCTCTCTCCCACTAGCAGCCCTGCTCACTGCTGGCTCCCGTCCAAGCTGAGCCCACCTGGGAGAGCACCTAGCCCGGAGCAGGCACCTCGTCTGTCCGTACACTTTCTGACACATCCACCCGCCGTGTCACTCCACAGAGACACGGAGGCCCAGGGTGGGGAGCTGCCCATCCGGTCCCTCAGCTGCTGGCCTCGCTCTGAACCACACGGGCCTCCCCACGTGTCCCTCAGATGCCCCCACGTGCAAGAGCTCCTTGCCGACGGGCCAACCACACTGCCTTTCCGGACAAGGTTTTGTCTCCTCAGGTGTCGACAACTCACTAGCTCTTAACGCCCAGGAGCTGCCCGGTTTGCCGAAACACAAGACATGTTACGTGAGGAAAAGTGAAGTTTGCCTAAACTCAAAATTAAGTTGGGACCATCCTCGTGTAAGATTAGAATTCTTTCCACCAAATAAACACCCAAAACACTTTATGGTGCCTTATGCCAGTGACACCAGCCCGGCTCCTTCTGAGCCGGAGTGGCTGATCCTGGTACAAAAAACAGAAGGTGGCAAGAGCTGCTGAGAGGAACAAGCCTGCAGGGCCCGGGGTGGTGGCGGGCTGTCCCCGGGAACATGGGGACCGGACCGGCGGAGAGACCCCTGGGGAGTTTGCTTGTAGCATCCACATGAGGCCAAGCCCTGCTGACACCAACAACCTCAGAGAGAGGGACAGAACTTGTCAACTGAATGTGAGCACCCGGCTACGCTGGCAGGGAGTAAAGGAACTCAGTCGAGGCCAGAAGTGACCGGGAAGGTGAAGCAGAAAGGCCTGCTCCCTCTGAGGCTGGTCCCCTGGGGACATCTGAGCACCTCTGCACCCCTCCTGAGTGGGGACAGCTCGAGCCTTCGTGAATGGGGGTCAGACTGCAGACCCCTGAAAGGCGACATCCCCAAGGATGAACTAGAAAATCAAGCCTCCGAAGGGCATAACCCAGCCAACAGACAAGAAAGGAGGCTGGCGGGAAAGGAGAGGCGCACACTGACCTCACTTTCTTATAGAACTACTAGAGGCCCAATGCATGAAATTCGTGCATGGGTAGGGTCCCTAGGCCTGGGCTGGCGATCAGGGCTGATCTGTGGGGTGACTGGCGAGGTGATCAGGGGAGCCCCCGCTGGCATCCACCTTGGCTGGACTGGGGCCTGCAGTCTGGGGGCAGCTCCTGCATTGGGTGTCTGCCCCCTGGTGGTCAGTGCGCATCATAGCGACCAGTGATTCTGCTGTTCAGTCACTTTGCATATTAGGCTTTTATTATATAGGAAGGTTAATTATCCGTGGATACTTAACATATGTAACATATGTGGATATGGGCACAGAAGGCCAATGTGATATATTTGACTATGTAAAAATAACAACACGGCCATTTAAACCTGGAGCAGAGAAGACTGCTCGCACAGTGAGTTAATTTTCTTGTCTTTCTTCAAGTCAACAGACATTGTCTAATATTGATAAAGTGCTGAAAGATTAAGTATATTATTAAACTTAAAACTTGAACCACTTAGAACTAACAAATGAATTCAGCAAAGTAGTTGAATATAAAGTCAACACACCACAGTCAGCTGCATCGCTATACACAGACAATGAGCAATCGGAAAAAGAAATTGTAAAAGCAATTTCGTTGAAAATCGCATCAAAAAGAATAAAATACTTAGGGATTAATTAACCAAGGAGGTGAAAGATTATACAATGAAAACTACAAAACACTGCTGGAAGAATTTAAAGAAGACGTGCATCAATGGAAACACATCCCTGGGTCATGGATGGAAGGCGTCATAGGGTTAAGATGGCAATGCTGCCCAGAGCGACTACGGATTCAACAAAATCATCAAAATCCCAATGACATGGTTTGCAGGTACAGAAAACCCTCCCTGGAGGGTGGTGACTGGCTGCACAGCATCATGAGTGTATTTAATATCACTGAACTATACACTTAAAAATGGTTATGATGGCAAATGTTATGTTCTGTGTATTTTACCACAAATTTTAAAAAAGGGGGGGATTAACCACCAAAAGAACCCCCTAAAAAATACTGTAACTCTAAAAAAAATCAGGAAATAAAGAAAGAAGAGGGAGAAAGAAGTACAGTGTGTTTATTTTCTCATTTTCATAAAAAGTGGTCAATGTACTGATAAAAATCAATAAATTTGAAAATTTTAATGTCATTTTAAAATCAAAAAAACAATAGAAAAGGTAAATATATTAAGTTATAACAGTAATTACCAGAATACCTAGAAACTAGACTAACTTCCATGTACAGTAGCCAGAAGAAACCACACCTACACAGCCCGACAAGCCTGAAACAGGACAGAAACAAGGCCAGGCAAATACTCAGAGATAACTTCAACCACCGAACAAAAGCTGCCAGAGAAATCCAATCATTGCTCAACGTCAGAAACGAGCTCAAAGTGGGAGGAACCCAGGTGGGTGGAGCTCAAGGCAAAGGTGTCATAAGGAACAAATGGAAGGAACCATATAAATCTGTGGGCCCAGGTGCCAGAGACTCGATCCCACATCTGGAAGTGAGAGGAGGCTGGAGGTGGCTCCAGATCAGACACCAGAGGGAAGGGAGGGAGGCCAGAGGACAGTCCTCCCGTCAGATTTTTTACGGGACAGAACACATTTAAGGCCACAAAGAAAACCCCAATAGTGTCCCCAAAAGGAAAAGCGTACGATCTCATCTTCTAAGCACAGACAATAAAACAAAGGAGGAGGAATGAGTCCTGGCCCCATGGACAGGGTTGCAGGCCCTTGCGTGGGCACCTCCAGCACCCAAACCTGCTCCCGGGAACCTGGAGTTCACTCGGGGCTCCCCCGGGGCCCTTCAGCCTCACCCCACCCTCCCTCAGGGGCGCAGCCCACCAGCCTGATCCGGTGCTCCTCCTCCAGGATGAAGAGGTTCTCCTTCTCGCAGTAGAAGGCAGCGGCGTCCAGGAGGGCCTTCAGGGGCACCAGCCCCACCAGCTGCGAGCCCACCACCGGGAGGCTCAGCTCCTGCAGAGGCCCAGCAGCGTCAGCCCCCGGGCCTGGGCTTGAGGACACCCAGGAGGGTGGGGGGTGCCACCCTGCTCACCTGGGCTTCCCTGCAGGTCTCCTCATAGACCGTATGCAGCCCCGTGACCTCGAAGTCCAGGAGGTTGGTGGACAGCTGAGCCAGGTTCTTTTCATCCAGGTACCAGCCAATGCCCTGGACCTTTTTCAGACGTCCTGGCTGCAAAGGAAAAGCCTTTCCCAGCCCAGGCCCTGTCCAGCCTCTCCTGGTTCCTGGTGAGAGCCACTTGCCCCTGCTTCCCCGGGGAAGAGGCAGGAGAGGAGGCTGGCAGGTGCTTCGGCCCACCGTGGCCTGCAGAGGGGTGGTGCTCCCAGGTGGCCAAGTGCACATGGCCCTCCTCCTCCCTCTCCCAGCTCTCATCAGAGCCAGCAGGAAGGGACTGCCTGCCACAGGGAAACTGAGGCCCCGTAGGGCCAGGCTCCAGGATGCTCACCCCCACGGGCAGCAGACTCAGATGAGACCCTGCCCATTAGCCGACACTCTACCCACACTGTGTCCTGGGGGCCAGACCAGGGCCGCCCCCACCCAACTCCAAACTCCTGTGTTTGGTCCCTTCCTTCCATTGCACCCCTCACCCCAGAGGCCGGCTCTCAGCCCCTCATCCTTGGGGTGACTCAACCCATCTGAAGAGGGACCTCTGACCTCTGATGTCAGCCAGAGCAGAAAGAAGGATTTGGGGTTCTCCTACATTTGTGTTGTGCTTACACAACGGCAGCGTCTGCAGGCTGGGGATCTGGGGTCACTGGAGATAGGGGGCTGACAGGTGGGCAGAGCATTGCCCTCCATCTCCTTCACCAGGTATTCCTGTGTCTACCTGTGTCCAACTAGGACTTTCTACAACAGTGATGCTCAATCTAGGTGACAGCTGCTGTGGCAGACTAGGGGGGACGGGGCACCTGAGAGTACCTGGGGGTACCTGGGAGTATCTGGGAATATCTGGGAGAACCTGAGAGTACCTGGGTGACTGGGGTTCAGAAAGCAGCTGTGTTCCTTTCAGTATACTGGTAGATATGCTGCAATATTTTAACCAAGGAAAATGTCCTTTAAAGCAAGTCCTCCCCCAATTCGAACACTGGAATCCCACCCTGACTCTTCTCACATGGCATGGACACTGAGGCTGGGCTGGCACAGGTCCACACCACAGTGCCACACAGCCTCTGACCTGCTCCCTGGGCCACTGGTGATCTATGGGACACGCCCAGCCCACGGGATGGCAGGCGAGCGTGGCTGCTCTCACCTGGTCCTTCCCACGGCCCTGCTCCCGGAGGTTGAGGGCGATGCGGTGTGCCTGCTCCTTGGTGCTGAGCAGGTTGATGTTGAACGCGATGAGGAACTTCCGGGCCCCTGTGACGGTGGCCCCCCAGCTCGGGGTGAAGGTGCTGGGGCCAAAGTCAGGTGCCCACTCTGCCTGCTTGAGCTGTAGGGAGACTCACCCTTGGGTATTGCACCCCATGGAAGGGGTGCCCCGCTGGGGTAAGGGAAGGGGAAAGGAAAAGGGTACATACCCCTGGGGTTCACCCCAAACCCACCCGCCATCGAGGGAATACAACACCTTCTCAGGCAGGGCCTCGTACTCCCCCGCCCGGATGGCCGGCAGGGTCCGGCGACTGGCCACCCGCGCCGCCTCGCCGTAGAGGTACACTGCAAGGGGAGCCTGGCCAGTCAGGCCCTGGCGGCTGGGCAGTCCAGACCCCCCATTCCCAGAGGAGAACCGAGGCAGGCCACTCCCGCCAGCCTCAGCCTGGAGGACAGGCCTCCTTCAGCCCCTGTCTCACTCAGGGTGGTCCTGATGGACACTCAGTGTGGGCCAGTTCCGCTCCTCTGCCCACCCAGGGGCAGGGCAGTCCCCCACCCTCGCTGTCCCCCTGGACAGATGCCCCTGAAAAAGCCATCGGCCGACCAGGAGAGTTGGGGCACGCTACTGGGAAAATGCTCACATTTCTTCCTAAAATGTATTTTCATTGCACAATAAATATAACCACAAATTAAGGAAACTCACCACAAACTCCCAACACCCGCACATGCACAGGGACACGTGTGTGCTACTCCCCACATCTGCATGGGGCGGGATGTGTGCCCCCGTGCTCACGTGTCCTGTCCACCATGCACTTTGCTTCTAACTTGTCCCCATTTGTACCAGGTCATTTTCTTGATGTGGTCAATCCCCCAAGCGAAATGATTCCCTTAGGGCTGTCCACTCGTCTTACTAAATCACATGACAAAGTGGCTGCCCCGTTCCCACTGTCTCAATGCCTGAGAGCCCAGGGCCTCCCTGGGCTGGGGCTTCCATTGCGTTTATCTCCTTATGGAAGAAACGAGAATGTTCTGTCAGTTTGCTGGTGGCAGTTTTTCAGGTTTTTGGTTTTTTTAAAAAATCTGCATGTTTAAGGAGTCATGAGCAGACACTGGTGAAGGGTGCTGGTGGGAACTGAACGTGAGAAGGGGCTGGCTGAGGAAACCCCTGAGATCAGGGCGCCCCTCCTCGGGGCAGGGGTTGGGGTCACTCACCTGGCACGCCCAGCTCCTCTGCTAGCCGCTGGCCAAAGGCCTGGGCACAGAGCACACACTCATCCATGCCAACGCCCCTCACCGGGATGAAGGGGCACACGTCCAGGGCTCCCATCCGAGGGTGCTCCCCTGCAGAGAGATGGGGGCCGAGGACCAGGAGGCCCAGCTGTGGGCGAGGACAAGGGCTCGGTATGTTCCCCAAAACCTATCCCTCAGGCCCCATCTGCCCCACCATCCACACACACAGCCATTCACACCAACCACGGGGAGCCTGGGAGAGGCAGGCCCCCAGGATTTGGGCCTCTGTGTTGTGTGAAAACTTCAGAATGGAGCTGGGCTGCCATCCCAGACGGACTGCCTTGCACGCTTTACTCCTCAAACCTTTGGAATGTTAGAACGGGGCAGAACAACTTGTGGACTGGGCCTAAAGCAACACTGTGTCCCAAAGAACTATTTGCAAAGATAACAGAAAAGCAGCTATTACGACGACTGGACTGAAAATTAAAGGCATTCTTTAGAATCAGCGTCACTGTGTTATCTGCACGACAGCACCGTCTTCCTTTTATTGATGGAGTTGTCCTTGACCCCCTCTCATAAGTGCCCATTGCCTTTTGTCTCCTAATCCGAACACTTCTGCCTGAATCAGTGTTTCCCGAAAAGCTATTCTTTGATCTCAAATAAATGCTTGTTGCCGCTCACTTTGCCCTTTTATTTTTAGGTGAACAGTATCAACCCCTCCCTCTCCTAAAAACCACCAAGAAAACACCAAAGAGCTTTGAACCTGTGCTCTCCGAGAGCCCTGGCCAGGCTGGAAGGCCCTCCTGGCCCCAGGCTGGCCTCCAGCCCTCCCTCCCTGGCAGCTGGGAGTCCACGCTGAGTGTCCTGCTGCCAGCCAGCAGCCCCCCAAAGATGGCGATCCCCTCCCCTCCCCAGCGCTTCTCCCCTTCCCCAGTCAACTCCTCGATCGGAGATGAGCCCCCATTTTCTCAACAGTTGAGGTCACTTGTGAATTCCCTGCCTGTGGACCTGGCTGGACTCCCTGCTGTGAGTGGCCAGAGACCTTTGACCCTGCCTGCCACCTGACGTGTTTGGCTTTGTAGGCTGTTGACAGGTCGGTTTCCAGCAGGGCCCTGTCTTCACTTCGCCCTCCCTCCCCACCCCAGGGCCTGCTCAGCGTGCTCCAGCCTCACTGCCGGTCACCCTGAAATGTGGACAGGAGTCGCCACGCACCTCCGCCTGGCACAGCGGGTTCCACGGGCGGCAGACCCCTCGGGGGCCATGGGGGTCCCCCATTCCGTGCCCTGTGGGCAAGAACAGCCCCTCACCTTTGTGCTTGCTCATGTCAATGAGCCGGAAGGCAGCCCGGGCAGCGTTGAGGGCCCCCTCCACCACATCCTCGGGCCGCCCCACGAAGGTGTAGACGGTGCGGTTGGTGGAGGGGCCGGCATCCACGTCCAGCAGCACGCAGCCGGGGGTCTGCGCCACGGCTTGGGAGATGGCGTCGATCACCTGGGGTGAGAGCCCGGCCCGCACCTCGGTTTCCCCACTTGGAAGAGGGACAGGAGCTTCAGAGGTGGCTGCGCCTCTCCTGTCCCCCACCCAACCAAAGGTGCACCCCGCAAGCTGCACTGAGCATCTGGGAATTCCCCAGCGAGCAGGAGCCTGGCTATCGCCATTGCCCCTGCAGGAGAAACTGAGGCAGGAAGCAGCACCCGGGCAGAGGAGCTGCTGGGGCTCAGGGAAGGTGACCTACAGGCCAAGGTCACGGAAGGTCAGAGTTCCAGCCCCTCCACGAGGCCTCCAGTGGGAGTAGCTGCATCGGGGGAGGGGCACGAAAGGCCCAGAACCTTCTGAGGTGACAGAAATGCCCAGTGCTTAGAAGCAGGGACTCGGGGCCCAGACTGCTCTGTGGCCCTCGGCAGCCCGCCCCATCTCTCTGTGCCTCAGTTTCCCCGTAGGTGATGTGAGGATAACAGTGCTCACCTGATACGCTGTGGGGAGGGGGAGACAGGAACCATGGCAGAGACCCTCAAACAGCCTGCGTGTCGGGGTTGGGGGCCCCATTTTCACAAGAGGCCAAGTGATTTGTTCAAACCTGGGTCAGGACCCCTGCCTGACCACCCCCTTCCTCACCCCCCTGCCCCAGGTCGGTCACTTCTAAGTTTCCCACACTCACGGGGCACACATGTCGCTGTGGCTGATGGGAGGTGTCCCCTTTGAGAGAAGATACTCCCAACCCCACACCAAGCGGACCCCTTGCTCCTTGCCCCGCGCCCCTTGCGCTGCCCCCCTGGCACCTCACCTCCTGGTTGTTCCCCTCTGAGAAGTTGGGGACACATTCCACCAGGCGCGACATGGTCTGGGCCTTGGTCCTCGATCGGGACGCTCTTCTCACAGACAGGAGGAGGGAAGGACGGACAGGGCTCTCCAGTGCCCGGCAGGGCCTTTATACTACCCCCCAACCCCCACCCCGGGCTGCTTATTAACCACCCGTGATGGCGAGGAGAGGGGGCAGGCTGGTCCCTGTACAAACACCAAGAGAGCAGTCCGGGGAGGGGCAGAACCAGGATCCCAGTGAGGCTGAGATCCCAGTCGGAGGAGGAGGAGGGATCACTCTGGCAGGGTGGCGCCCCTGAAAGAAGCTCCTGTGGTGGGACCCTCAGTGGGGAAAAGTCCTCACCAGACCCCTAGGTCAGCTGGGACTCCACTCCCATCGTGGCCGTCGTGTGAACTTCTTCATGACCCTCCAGGTGCCCCTCTGGGTCTCTGTTCATTCATGTGAACGACCAAGCTTCAGGGCATCCAAGGGCCAAGAAGGGCCCTGTGAGGCCTCGGCACTGGCCCGGCTCTGGGCAGAGGTCAGCTCAGCCCCGGCAGGCAGGAAAGTAGGGGAAGTGTGTGTGCCAGTGTGCGGATGCCCCCGTAGGCAGGTAGGCCGGGCGAGATCCCGGCTCTCCCCAGCCGTGGTCACTGCTCCCCAAGGCCAGGGGCTCCCCACAAAGGGGCAACGTGCCCCTGGGCAGCAGCATGAGACCCTACACTCAGAGGGCTGTGCTCAGGTCAACGCTGTCTTGACATTTTAGATTATCTTTTTTTTTTAATATCTTTATTGATTTCAGAGAGGAAGGGAGAGAGAGAGAAAAAAAAACATCAATGATGAGAGAGAATTATTGATCAGCTGCCTCCTGCGTGCCCCACACTGGGGATCAAGCCCATAATCTGGGCGTGTGCCCTGATCGGGAATTGAACCGTGACCTCCTGGTTCATAGGTCAGCGCTCAACCACTAAGCCATGCCAGCCCGGCTAGATGATCTTTTTAATCAGGACGGGCATTTCATTCTGCAAAGGCCAACACCAGTCACGTGGCCACTCTGACAACATGTGGGCACTGCACAGGTACCCCACACAGCTGTTAGGGTGGTCAGTGTCCGAGGCTACTTCACCCCTCAGCAGTCACTGTGGGGCCAAGGCGAGGAGGTGCCCAGGTCTTCAGATCCCCAGCTGTTCGATTCACGGGAACTCGGAGGAAGAGGGGCCCCACCACCCTGGAGCAGGCAAACCCAGAGACGCTCAGAGGCTGGGGACCAGCCGGGTCCTCTCCAACCTTGGCTCCCCTGGGTGAATGTGGGTGACCGTGGGTGACGGCCATACCACCTCCAGGTCCCACAGAGGGGCTGTGGCAGCCTTGGCAGCACCTGGCAAATGCCATAGGCCCAGTGGGGCTGCTCTCCAAACCCGCCCTGATGCCAGGCCTCCGCTGAGGAGAGCCTCCAGCCCGGGGGCGCCCAGAAGTGCCCACCAGCACCTCTTGTGGCAGAGGCCCAGTGCTGCATGCGTGGGGCCCTCAGCCGGAGGTCGGTGTCCAGCGGCTGGAAGGGAAGCATGGAGGTCTGTCATAGAATGATTGTGACCCTGAATTCACACGTTGAAGTCCTAACCCCTAAAGTGACTGTATCTGGGGGGAGAGAGGATCTTTCCAGAGGTAACTGGGTGAAAGTGAGGTCACTAATTGAACAAGGCTGGTGCCCCCATAGAGGAGGAGATTAGGGCACAGACACACAGAGGAACAGCCATGTGAGGACACAAGACACAAGGGTGTGTACATGCCAAGGACAGAGGCCTCAGGAGCAAGCAGCCCGGTGGCACCTGTGGACTGTGAGACGACGACGTCTGTCGTTTAAGCCACCTGTTCAGTGGTGCAGGCCGAACTGACCAACACGGGGGCCTAAGGTGCAGGATGTCCAGGAGACACCAGGCTGTGAGGACTGAGGGACAGGTTGCCCCACACTAGGGTTGGCCCAGAAACCCCAACACCTTCCTCCTGGTCCCCACCACAGAGAAGTGACTGGAGACACTTGAAGCCAAACCCCAGGGAGGAGGCGATGCCAGGCCCTGGAGGTCCCCCACCCTCTCTAGACCTCAGAGAGACGGGCCTGAGGGCTCCAGCGGGAGCAGTGGTACGTTTCCTGGGGGGACGGTCCTGGGCCAGGGCTTGGCCACGGCTGGAACACAAGATGCTGGGACTGGACCTGAGGTGACGCTGGGTTTTGAGACATTAAACATTGTAGTAGGGCCCTAGCCGGTTTGGCTCAGTGGATCAAGCCTGCAACCTAGGTATGTGCCCTTGACCAGAATCGAACCTGGGACCCTTTAGTCTGCAGGCCGATGCTCTATCCACTGAGCCAAACCGGCTAGGGCAAACTTCCTAACTTTTGAACAAGGGGCCTGCGTTTTCCTTTTGCACAGGGCCCAGCAGAGTCTGCTGCCATCCTGCCTGCCCCTGAATCCTTGCCTCAGGCTCAGCTTTTGGAAAAACCCAAACTGTGACAGGACCCTCTGGCCCTTTCAAGGGGAAGGTCCTTGAGGTTGGGGGCTGGGGGCCCTGCCTGAGCTTCAGCCCTTCCCCCTCGGGGCTCTGTCCGGGTGTCATTCCACAAACACCAGGGGCGCCTCCTGTGTGCAGCCCCAGCCATGACCAAGGCGCTCTCAAGCCCTCAAAGAGCCGAAGGTAAACAAGTAAACAGATGATTTTAATAAAGTGTGACAAGTGCCACGCAGGTGTGGGCGCTGGCGGGACTGTGGGCGCTGGGTGCGCCCGGCCGGTCCACGAAGGTGCCTGCTCTTGCGCAGTGTGCCCGCCTGGGGCCCTGGGCTCTCCCTCGGCGGACATGGCCCTTCCCCCGCTGGAGGGGACTCACAGGAGGCACGTTGGCCCCCAGGTTTGGAACAAACACGTTTATTGCAGGAAAGGCGTGGCGGGTGCTGGGGCGCCGGCTCACCAGGCGAAGAGCGGCTTGCTGTCCTCCTTGGAGAGCTCGCACAGGCAGTTGAGCAGCAGGAGCGAGTCGCCCAGGAACTTGGGGGGCACGATGTCGATGACCAGCTTGCGCAGGGCGGCCGGGCTGCTGTGCAGCGGGTTGGCACGCAGGTCGGGCCGCTGCTTCAGGATGCCGTAGGTGTTGATGAGGAACTCGCTGAACACGGGGTGCACCTCGCGGTTGTAGCCCAGCTTCTCCAGGCGCGCCATCAGCGTCAGGTAGCGGTGTGTCAGCTCCCGCAGCTTCTTCTCATCCACAGAGCCGTCTAGGGACTTGATGGACGTCTGGGGACGCAGCGCATGGGGAAGGTGGGGCTTGGCCACAGAACCCGTCACAGGAGGCCAGGGTGGGGACAGTGACCAGGTTTCCGTGGAGGAAGCTTCACAGATGGGCAAACCGGCCCAGAGCCAAGCTCCCCACCACAGCACGCTGAGCCTCCCACTCTCCCCTCCAGCAGACAGTGTCAGGGACAAGAACAGGGCCCCATCCCGGGCGAGGCCAACGCGTTCTGTGGCCCCGGAGCCACTCCTGAGACTCTCCCAGGCCACAAGGCAGAGGTGTTCATGGCAAGGGCTCAGCACACCCCATGGTGTGTGTCCTCGGACACCCCTCAGCCTCACCCAGGCCTCCATAGGGTATCACAGGTGACAGGCAGGGAGGAAACCCTGGAGCAGGAAGGTGACCCCCCACGGGGCAAGGAGGCACACCTGCTTGATCTTCTCAGGGATGTTGGACACAGTAAAGCCATAGAGCCGGGTCACCCCAGGGAAGACGTAGGCCAGGATACGCCTGTCCAGCTGGAAGGCGATCTCCCCAACGATGCGCCCGTCCTTCTCCGAGCTGGTGAAGCTGTGGATCTCTGTGGGGGGGGCAGGGGAGGACGGTGAGACAGGCTGGGGTCCCCCACACATAGGGTCAAGGGCCACCCGCCTTCCTCCTGCCTGTGCTCCAGTATCCATTTGAGGGAAAGGGCCAGTTTGAATGTGGCCGCTGCAGGTTCCAGGTGAAGCACTGACAGGGGCTCCCCAGGGCCCCGGTCTCAATAGTGATGTATAGGCGCCTTCCTCCAGCCCCCACTGGGAGGGTAAAAGAAAACTGAATTTTCTGTTGCCAAAAAGGAAAAGGATCCTTCCTCTCTTGCCTTTTCTTAATGTGTTCCCTAGGAAACCTGGGATGCTAAGTCCTTGCTCCATCCCTTTGGGATGTTTTACAGCCCAGGATTGTTTTTCTTGTCCGTCTGTTACCAGAGAGTCTGCCCTCCACCTGGATCAAGCCCTATGACCAGGTGAATACAGGATGCCCAGGTCTGTCCCGTCACCCAAGGAGTAACATGAGAACACGTATGTAAAGCACATAACAAGTCTAGTCTGCCTGGCTAGTGAAAGGGGAGATTCTGTCGATCTTGGCAACCGCTGTGCCTTGCAGGCTGGCTTAATGTTTATTTGATGGCAAGACTCCTTTTCTACGTTTGTGCAGAGGATGGCTGGATTGGCAGGAGATTCTATTTTTAGTAATTTCCCAGATGTTATCGGGCACATGGACCACTCTTCCCCTCCAAGTCTCCATCTCATATCCCACACACACAGCAAAAATTCTTAACAAAAATTTAGCAAATTGAACCTAATGATATGGAAAACTATAATACATCATGACCGAGCGGGATTTATCTCAGCAATGCAAGGGTGGTTTTAAAATTCAAAAATCAATCAATGTAATTTACTGTATCAACAGATGACAAATGAAAACCAAATGCTCAAGATGCAGAAAAAGCATTCAACAAAGTCCAACATCCATTTATGATAACTCTAAGCAAACTAAAAATTAAAGGGCAATTCATCAACCAGATGAAGGCATATACAAAAACCTTAGCGAACATCATACTTAATGGTGACAAACTGAATGCTTTCCCCTAAATCAATAAAAGAAATGACTGCCCACTGTCATAATTTCTAGTCAACATTATTCTAGGGGTTCTAGCCAGTGCAATAAGACAAGAAAAACAATTAAAGTCATACAGATTAGAAATGAAAAAAATAACCTTGACATGATCATCTATCCCAAGGAATCTTTTTTTTTTTAAAGCTGCTAGAACAAATCATTGAGTTCAGTAAGGTTGCAGGACACAAAGATGCATTTTCAGGCTTCTCCAAAGGAAAAGAAACAGAACCAATGGGGGGGGTGTGTGTACATACGTATGTGTTTATTATAAAGGCTCATATGATTATAAAGACTGACAAGTCCCAAGATATGCAGGTGAGACATTAAGATGGAGCCCAGGATGGCTGATGATATAGCTCCAGTCTGAGTTCAAAGGTCTGAGAACCAACAGAATCAATTATGTGCTCCAGTCCAGAGGCAGTTAGGCATGAGACCCAAGATGTTTCCATTGAATCCAAAGGCAAGAAGAATTATCTCTTCTTCAAGAGGGGGGTCAGCATTTTTGTCCTATTCAGGCCTTCAACTGATTGGGTAAGGCCCACCCACATTAAGGAGAGCTATCTGCTTTACTTAGTCTAATGATTTCAATATTAAACTCATCCAAAAACATCCTCACACAAATACCCAAATACCCAGAATAATGCTCGACCAAATAATCTGGGCACCTGAATAAATGGAAATATATAAAATGTTCATGGATCTGAAAACTCAACATTGTTAAGGTGTCATTTCACTGGAAACTGATCTAATTGATCTATAGATCCAGGACAATCCCAGCAAGCTTTCTTGTAGAAATGAACAAGTTGATTCTAAAATTCATATGGAACTACAAAGGTCCTAGAATAGCCAGAACAACTTTGCAAAAAGAGAACAAAGTGGAAGAACTTATACCATCTAGTTTATGGTCTTATAAAGCTACAGTAATTGAGACAAGATGTATTGGAATAAACATAAACATAGGCAAATAGAACAGGCTGGAGAATCAAGAAATAGACTCAGACATATCTGGATAACTGATTTTTGACAAAAGTGTCAAGTCAATTCAATGGGGAAAAGATAATTTTTTTCCATCCAAAAATTTGTTTCTTAGAGAGAGGGGAAGAGAGAGAGAGAGGAACATGGATGTGAGAAAGATTGGCCCCCGTATGCACCCCGAACAGGGATCGAATCAGCAACCTGGGTAGGTGCCCTGGCAGGGAATCTAGCCTGAGATCTTTTGGTATACGGGATGACACTCCAACCAACTGAGCCACACTGGCCAGGGCAAGGTAATCCTTCTAAATACCGTTGCTGGAAGAAGTGGCTACCTAATGTAAACCTCATACTATATACAAAAATTAGCTCATAATTGAACCTAAATGTAAAACCTAAAACTATAAAACTTCTGGAAGTACACATTAGAGTGAATCTTTTTGATACTGAGTTTGGCAAAGATGTCTTAAATAGGACACAAAAAGCATGAAATATATATTATTTTAAAAGTCCATAAACCAAACTTCATCAAATTAAATTGTATTGCTCTTCAAAAAACAAAGTTTTGAAAATGGAAAAGCCCTAAACTGGGAGACCATGTTTGCAAAACATATACCCAAGAAGAGAACTTGTATCCAGACTATATGATGAGCTCTTACAGCGCAATGATAAACAATCCAATTTTCTTTAAATGGGCAAAAGATTTGAACAGAAGCAGCCCTGGGTCCTGGCCTCCCAGCCACACGCTCCTCCTTGTGCTGGGTGGGTGGAGAAGCGGTGTTCAGATGGCCACCCAGACCCGCCCTACCCAACTGCCGCCACTGCCCCGAGTGCCCACCAAGTGCCCCCCTCGCCGTACCATTGAGGTAGTAGCTCCTCCTGGTCCTGTCTCCCGAGGGCAGGCTGCTCTCTGAGAAGCACACCTTCTTGGGTCGGGTCATCTCCCTGGGCTCCAGTGGGTCCTGCAAGGGGTTCAGGAGTGGGCACAGCTTCCTGTCAGTGGTACGAGACGCGTGCAGCTCCTGGGGGCTGAGGAAAGCCTTGAAGGACACCTGGGAGGAAGTCACACAGCCTGGGGAAGTGTCATCTTCGCGGGAGAGGGGGGCGTGCGAGCACAGCAGGTCCTCCAGCGAGGATGTCTGCAGCTGGGAGGGCACCTCCGGGATGCTGGTGAACCTTCCAATATCTGGAACTGGGACGGGGAGGAAAGGGAGGAGAGGTCAGGCTGATGTTCCTAAAACATCCCCCAAAGTGTAAAGGACACTTTAAGAACGCTCGTACACCCCACCCCAAGCTCTGACACCTGCTCACATCCCCCATCTTCAGGGCCCTCCCCATTCCCCTCTGGAGAAGGTGAAAGATGTGGGTGCAGCCACTGTGGGCCCCGCCCCTGCCCAAGGAAGCCACCAGCCTTGAGTTTATGGGCTCAGCAAGCATGTGTGCCTCGGGAGCTTCTACCCGCCATGCATCCACACCCAATACAGGGACCTTTACATGCTTGTTCAGTTTTCTGTAAATGGTATCAACCTACGCCCGTTTTATTCTGCAGTAAACCTTTTTGCTACAGAGCATCTTTTTTGAGATTTATCCACGTTGAGTTACTTGGTAGCTAACTGGTTCATTTAATCACTTCCTAGCACACGTACATATGCACACACACAGGTACAGTGGTTTTTGTTTTTTATATATCAGAGAGGAAGGGAGAGGGAGAGATAGAAACATCAATGATGAGAATCATTGATTGGCTGCCTCCTGCACACCCCCTACTGGGGATCGAGCCCGAAACCCAGGCATGTGCCCTTGAACGGAATCAGACCCGGGACCCTTCAGTCTGCAGGCCGACGTTCTATCCACTGAACCAAACCGGCTAGGGCTAGCTTTGTTTTCTACAACAGCAGTGGTGGTCCTGTGCACACAGCAGCTTCTGATCACTCCGTGGTATGTACAGACCAAGCTGATGACACGTGGCTTTTCCCTAATCCTTGGTGATGTTGAACATCTTTTTTTAAAAAAAAAAACAAAACAATTGTTATTTTTTTCAAATATATTTTATTGATTTTTTACAGAGAGGAAGGGAGAGGGATAGAGAGTTAGAAACATTGATCAGCTGCCTCCTGCACACCCCCTACTGGGGATGTGCCCGCAACCAAGGTACATGCCCTTGACCAGAATCGAACCTGGGACCCTTGCGTTCGCAGGCTGACTCTCTATCCACTGAGCCAAACCGGTTAGGGCATGATGTTGAACATCTTGTGTGTCCATGGGCCGCTCAGGTTTCCATTCTGTGAAATATCCATGCCTCTTCTTTGCTCATTTTTTTTAGTTAAATTATTTGTAGCAGTTCCTTTGGTACTCTGCATCCTAATGCCTTGTTGATAAAATGTCTTCTCTCAGTGGGTGCCTTGCTGATATTATAACTCTGGGTTTTTTTTTATTGATTAAGGTATTACATATGTGTCCTTACCCCCCCCCCCCAACCCTTTTTTATGGTGACTCTTATCATGCAAATTTTTTTTAAATTTTAACCTGTCAAATTTAACCTATCAATTCCTCTGTGAGGTCTATAAAATCCTTTTCTACCCTTATGTCATGACTTTTTCTCCTAGTAATAAAGCAAATATGTATATTTGAAAAAATAGTTTAAGAGCTATATTACAAAATTAAATCCTAAAATGTGCCTACTACCCTATCCCCAGCAGTGCTTTCCTCAAAAAACAGTTCTACAGAAGGAAAGTAGCCTCCTGTCTGCCCACCCAGCCAGCACAGCCAGTCCCGGCGGCAGCTCAGGGCCTCACAGTCTCCCACCCAGCCCACTGCAGGGCCCAGAACCTGTCAGCGACCATCTTCCAGGAATTCACCCAGCATGAGTCATCAAAACTCACGCAGTCCTGGGTTCTTCCCCAGAGGAGAGTGGAGCCCAGTGCTTGGAAAGGGGGTTCTGTCCCACTCACCTCAGAGACCTGGGGAAGAGCGCCATCTAGTACCGGCTTTAAAGGGATTTTTGTTGTGGTCAGTTGGCTTTGGGCTTTGCTTTTAGCTTCAGTTTAGTAAATTGTAACTCCTATTATTCCCAAGACTTCAATGAAGTTGTATGAAACACTTTAAAAAATTTTAATCATCAGTCAAGTCCAAAATACAGGTATAATTTTAAGCTACATTAAAATAAACTATAAAGAAATAACAAGAGTGAACAGAAAACTCTGTCTCTTCAGGATTAAAAGGATTCTCCTGAGTAATGACCATATCAAAAATAAAAATAGGAAAGCATAATTATTGAGAAAAAATGGAAATCAGAACATTAGATATGACATTAGCACATTCAAAACTATATTTATCATGAAATTAGTAATGTAAGTTCTTTGCTTTTTAAAAATCACCCAAAAAGCTAAACACTCAAATCAAAATATGGGAAGAACTCTTCAGGAAAGCAAAAATTTAAAAACTACAAAAATGACAGCAGAAATAACTGGAAACAGTTCTATGTTAAGTCCAATAAGATAACAAAACAGTGGAAAGCTACTTTAGAGAAACAGAAAACATACAGGAATAAAATTGAAAGTGAGAAAAGCAATTTAAGAATGACTAGGAAGGAAATGCTTGAATAGAAAGGATTACATAAAATTGTATATTAACTGGAAATTTTGATAAAAGAAGAGCTCTTCAGGGAAATTATTTTTAAATGACTCAATAAGAGGTAGAAAACCTAAACGGACCAATAAAGAAAGAAGAAAAATCTGGAAGTTGTAAAATAATTATACTCTAAAGGGCTGCAGGGCTCGGCGGTTGGCGGGTGAATTCTTGCAAATTCCCAGACAATGCATAATCCCTACATCAGATAAACGGGGTTGGAACACTGAAAACTTAAGAGATGCTTGACTAAGGTTCTAGTTTGTCACAACTCTGCTACTAAATCCCTGCAAAGAACCCACAGGAAGAAAACACAGCCCAGACTCTCGGAGGAGCAGAGCCTGAGATCCTGAACTAAGCGCCATCCAGACTCAGCAAAGCCCAGGACCCTGGGTCTCCCAAGGGAGCAGAACAGCGACACCCCACGGACAGGCCGAAGGAAGCCACTGAGGGCACCTTTTAATCCTTTTAATCCTGAAGAGACAGAGTTTTCTGTTCACTCTTGTTATTTCTTTATAGTTTATTATAATGTGGCTTAAAATTATACCTGTATTTTGGACTTGACTGATGATTAAAAATTTTTAAAGTGTTTAATACAACTTCATTGAAGTCTTGGGAATAATAGGAGTTACAATTTACAATGCCAAAACAAGGTCATCAAAATTGAACCAGATGAGCCATTTCTCAAGTTTTTGTTTTTTAAAAGTAAAGACTGGAAAGAAGGACTCTTCCCTACCACCCAGCCTGCGTGTCCGCCACCCTTGGGCAGACAGGGCATCACTGCCCACCGCCTGCCAGGAGGACAGGGGACAGGCTGCTGGAGCCAAAGTTCTGAGAGTCTGAGAAACAAAGACAAAAACAAGTGTGCACGCTGTCAGTCTCGTTTAAAGGGTCATTTGTAAACAGTGCAGTCGCAGACGTAGAAAACAGGGGAATGAATTGAAAAACAGTGGAATAAAAACAGCTTATGAGGAGGCTGGCTGTAGATTGAGTATTTACCTATCAACAGCTTTCCAAAATACATCAATTCTGATGACTCCAAAAATACAATGGGGGAAAAATCCATAATTGTAAGAAAGAATATAAAGTACTCCCGGAATAAACTTACTGATAAATGTGAAAATTTATATGTGAGAAACAGGTGAGGAGGCTTGAAAAAACTGTGAGCCAGCATAGCTTAGTGGGTGAAGACATCCCACTTGGGGTATATGGAAGAATAAATATATAAAAATGTGAGAAAAAGAAATAATGTGAAGAATAATTACCCCTGCCTCTGAGCTGATAACTACTTCAGCAAAACGTACCCTAAGGAAATAACCCTAAATATAAAAGTCGTTTTGCTGTGTTATTTATCTCAGGCTAAGAAAAAGTATAATTTCAAACATGAGGAAAAGAGTTCATTGAATTGTGTTCATGTGATTTTTTAATATCACAGTCAGTCATTTAGAAATATACTTACAGCAGCACAGAAATAACCGTGTCGTGATGTTAAAGGGAAGGAGGCAGAGGACTGTACATAGAGAATACTCAAAAACTACTAAAAATCAACTCCACCCAGAACAATGAGGACTGCGTGAACACCCCTGAGAACTGAGGTGGGAGGCCCGGGGTGGGGCCGAGGGGACCTGCCACCCCTCTGGTCCCTTTGAAACTGTGCATTGTGCTTGAAAACCCAAGTGAAGGGGACAGCCCAACAGGAGCCTGGCTGGGCACCGTGCACACGCTTCCCCGGGGGCAGGCATGGCTGCTTCCCGGGCTGGGTGATGGGGAGGCAGGGAAGGCAGGGAAGGTAGGCACCTGCTCCTCCATCGGCAGAGTGCAGGGCCCGCAGCCTTCTGGAGAGCATTCATCAGTGTCTACTTCAACATTTCGACCCCTCACAGCCTTTGACCCAAGGATTTCCCGGCCGTCACCCCTGCAGCTGGCCGCCGAGGCACATGTCAGGCTGTCCGTGGTCATGGAGAACTGAGAAGACACTGCCTGTCGTGAGGTCAGACTGAGGGCCGTGTGAACCCCACATGGGACAGTCTGCTCTCCGAGAGGGATGCAGGCAGCAGAGCCAAGTGCCGGGCCTGGCGGGGCCAACCCAGCGGCCTGGGGGTCCTGAGATCGCACACATCCTGCTGTAAGCCACTGTGGCAGCGCTTGTGTGCTTGTCGCTGATGTACATACCAGCTCAAGTGGCGAGGCCACCGCCCCCCGTTTTCCAGGTGTGGACTTACAGGCTCACCTGAGGACACACAGCAGAATGAGCACCTGAACCTGAGGGAAGGAGGGGTGGCCGGGACCACCTGCAGGAGCAGCCCCCCACTCCCAGGCCACCCTGGGGCCTCACCTGCCGTTGTGGGGGAGCATGCCTCAGGGTAGGCGGGTGCCTTGGGGAAGAGGAGGTCCCGGCTGCTGCGGCTGCAGCTCTCCTGGCAGCTCTCGCTCAGCAGGCGCTTGAGCATCTGGTTCTCCTTGAGCAGCCGCACCTGCTTCTTGAGGTCGGCGTTCTCGCTCATGAGCCTGCTCATCAGCTCGTTCCCCTCGGCCATGACCAGGACGCCTTGCTCACGTGTGGGCCTGTGGCCCCATGGAGATGGAAATCCAGAGCCACAGCGCCGCAGAAACAGCCCAGACCGGAGTTCCACGAGGGCCCCACCTTCCGCAGCCTTGTGATGTCGCCTTAAAGAGGCGGCGCCCTGCCCACTGCCACCCGCGGACTTCCTGGGGGGGCCCAGACCAGGGCACACGGCAGACACCTCACACCGGGGAGGGACGAGGGAGGTGGGGCCAGGCAAAGCCTAGGTGGGGGGCCTGTGACGCTCATGGGGAGGCCAGCCCCGCCAAGGAACACACAGGACCAGGCCTGAGACAGGATGGTTCTGGCACCTTCTAGGAACAGCCAGAATATTGGGCTGAGCGGGTATCCCATTCACACCATGGGAGTCCGCAGGCCCAGTGGGGACTCCGCCTTCACTCTGAGTGACTGTGCAGCCGCCCTCAGCATCCCCTCACCCTGAACCTCTGACCAGGCGACTTCCCGACTCCAGGCCCAGCCAGGCTCTCGGGGGCTGGCTGGTCAGCCCAAACCTGGGCAGGTATCTGGTGCCCTGGGCCACACACTTGAGGGAGGAAGGAGCAGTGAGGACAGAGGGAGCCCAGTTTGGAGCCACAATGGCTCCAGCCCCAGAAGCTCCAGCGCCTCCCACGGGCTGGCAGTTGGAGGCTGCCTGCTGAGCACACTGCCCTGGTGGGAAGGCCCGGGTGGCACAGCCCTGTCCTGCACAGACAGTGCGGAGTGTCTGACACTGACCGTTACTGGACCTAACTGAAGACCCCCCACTAGAGCACAGGGGCCATCTGGACCAATCACAGGCAGGCCTGTGGCTCACGGAGTCCTGCCAGAGCCAGATTCCAGCCCCACACAGTCAGTCGGGCCCCTGGGAAGCCCGCCCAACAGGACCCCACCAAGATGCTCTTCCCACACCTGCTCAAGTAACTAAGCTCTGTGCTATGTCCTGGCTCCAACGGTCTTGGTCCTGCTTTTCCGAAGCCAACCAGCGTGTCTTCCATCCCTTTTGCCCCAATGCCGCATCCCTGGGTGCAAGTGACAAGTGGGGTGTCTCCAGGCAGAACAAGGCCTTTGTTCCCCAGACTGCCCAATGCCTATTATGTCACTTCAAAAAATGCAAGCCCGAGTCAGGCGTGTAGGAAGGACTTCTAATCCCAAACACCCCTACGTTTCCCCAGATGGACCAGTGTGTGGGCCCACAGGCCCTCACGTTAGAGGGAACTCTCCCCCGAGGAAGGGTGTGGGCGCTTCTGGGACCCACAGCAGATGCCCCCTAGACCTCTTCACCGGCTCCTCCCATCACATTCAAATCCCATGTCTTTCGCACCCCAAGAAAACCTTCTCGATGCCACTGCTCCTTCAGCCTGTCAACACCCAGCCAGTGTGCTGGTCCTGAGGCACTATCTTTTTGTTGTTGTTGTTCATCCTCACCCGAGGATATTTTTCCATTGATTTTTAGAGCGTGGAAGAGAGAGGGAGAGACAGAAACATAGATGTGACAGAGACCCATTGATGGGTTGCCTCCCCCATGCTCTTCAACCAGGGGCCAGGGATTGAGCCTGCAACCGAGGTACGTGCCCTTGACCAGAATCAAACCTGAGACCCTTCAGTCCGAAGGCCCATGCTCCAACCACAGAGTCAAACCGACTAGGGCTCTTAAACATTTTTATTGCCTCAATTAAATTGATGTAGCAACAATGATTACGTTATTAAGGAAAAGTAGTCTTTTAAAGGTAAGTTTCCACTGTGAGTTAAACATTTCCTCAAAGAAAGGGTGTAAAGTTCACATCATGCTGAACGCAGAAAAGCTAGTATGACTCCATTGAACATTTCCCAGCATAATATTCAAAATCTGGTCACTGAAAATAAGATAATTTAAATTCAAGACTCTTCAATGATTTACCCAGAATAGAGACCTGGATTGTTAATCGGGTTGAGGCAAATACTTTCCCCTGAAATAACTGGAGACGCACCTGCTTATCTTCAGGCAGCTACTCCTGTTCCCTGAAACTGAGCAGCTGGTGCGCCCGGACAGCCCGGGACAGGGCCCAGGGCCGCGAGAGCAGCAGGAGGAAGGCCCCATGTGCAAAGCCTCGGGCCCTGGCGGGTTCTGGGCGGGCAATGACAAGGGCAGCGGGGCTTCCAGACGTTGTCTGCTGTCCGGGAGGACAGGTGGCCAGGGGACTGCCGTATGGGGCTGCCATCAGTCCGGGAGGCAGCAAGAGAAACGGCAGGTGGAGGTGGTGTTGGGGTGGGGCCTCGGGGGACACCAGGCCTGAGTTTTATTCTTATCAAAGCTCTGGGGGACTCCTCACAGCTACGCCCCAGTGGAGGCCGTGAGTATGTGAGCCGCTCATCCTCTTAAGTCAAAGGCAAACCCAGGTCCCTGATTTTCCATTTCTGAGCCCCAAGTCCATGCACACTGAACCAGGAAGGTTTAGACTAGCCAGAGGGGAACTGAGAGGTTTACCACCCAAGAAGCATCACCCGGAAATCTGGCTCCCACTTCAGCTCAGAGAAAACTAGGGTGTGAGGGTCACGGCAGCCATTCAAGTGCCTTGGGCATCACACCTGCCTGGCCAGCTTCCGTGGGCAGTGACTGACAGGCTGGGTGCTCAGCTGTCCCTGGCACACAGCGATGCCCCTCGGTGGTAACCACAAGCCACTAACAACCCCTATTCTTTGTTATGCTTGTGCATACCCACCGAGCCCCGGATGGCCATGGTAAAGAGGCAGGCCCGGCCTCTCTGCCCAGCTGTCACCTCCCAGTCCAACAGACAGGAGACGCAGGAAGAGCCACCCTGGGGGTGAGCCCAGCCCCGGGCAGGAGTCAGATAAGGCACAACTGCTGAGAACTGTTATTGGTCAAGAAAGCCCTCCCAGCCATGCCCCTAGGCAGGCCTGGTCCCTGGACTCCCTCCAGAAGTGGGGAGTGAGGCAGTGAGGGGCAGGGCTACAGGGGCACCCATGTCCCAGCAAGATGCTCCAATCTTACTCAGCATCCCCACAGGACGCCTGTGCCCGCCACCCACCGGCCAGGCACCCATAGGCCCCCTCTCAAGGGTGGCCAGCGAGGGCACTTTTGGGGTACAGGCGGGAGAAGCGGCCGAGAGCCCAGATGGGGAAGACGTTCCTGTAGCTTGTGTAGCTGATGGCACAGGACTTGTTGAAGACCCCGGAGATGTTTTCCTGAAAGGACACAGGGACTTAAACTCAAAGGCTCCATCATGTAGGCAAGGGGCTCCCTGACCCGAGAGCCCAGGTGGAGAGCTGGGCAGCTTGTGGGGAGAGTCAGTGAGCAGAGCCCCAGCGGCAGTCCGCCCCCCACAACCCAGCTCTCGAACCCTCCTGCAGCACCCTCCTGCCTGGTCACCAGCCCTGCACAGGCGTGTCGACCCCAGACTCATCCAGGAAGGGGGGTTAACCTCACATGACCTTGGGACCCCATGCCCACAAGGATCGGCAGTGAGGGGCCCATCAGGCAGAGGCCGAGGCTTCCTCCGTCCAACGCCTCCCAGCATCACCAGCCCCGCCCCTCAAGCCAGTGCTTAGATCTGTTTTCAACACAGGCCACTCGTGAGTTATGTCTCTGAATCTCAAGTCCCCAAAGCTAAGCCCCGCCCATGAGCACCCCGTGAGAGACACAGGGCCAGGAGGGGATGGGAAACCAGGGTATCATCTGCATACCTGGGGCCAATCACCATTGGGGAGCTGTTTTCTGAGCAGACACTTGACTCCTCTCTCTAGGGCCTCTACATCAGGATGCCTGTGGAAGAAGAGGCAGTGAACACACCATCACCGCTCTGTGGATGAGACAGCCACTGGCTGCAGCCAAAACCTGGCCCTCACCCTCCACAGCCCAGCACAGGACAAAGATGTGAACACCTAACCCGCCATGCACGAGGTGTCGGCACCACGAGGGACAACCAGTGCACCTCAGGCCCTCGCTGCACAGCTCACCCCGAGAAGTAGAGGACGCAGCGGGTGCGGAGGCGCACAGGCCAGGTGGGCAGCGCCCGAACATGGGCAATGAGGAGCCCCGCCTGCTCCAGACCTGCTGCTCTGGCCCTGCCATGAGGCGCTGCTCTTCTGCACCCCCAGGAGAGGAGGAGGCCAAGCCTGGTGCCCCCCTGCCCACTGGTGCTCAGGCCCCCTGAGAGCCACAGAAGCCACAGGTGCTAATCCTCGCTCATCTCACAGGTTCAGGACCAAACTCAGCTGTGGGAGGCAGACTGGGGGCCGGTCCCTGACCCTGTCCCCTGCTCAACACTAACCTGGTCTAGCTGGTACGGGGTTTTAGGAAGATTCTCCAAATGGCCCCGAACCAACAGGGCAGCACAGACTGGGATACTGCGCATGCCCATGTGTGCATACATGGGCATGTTATGTGTGCATGAGTGTGTGTACCCATGTTTGCATGTCTGCACATGTACAACTCTGTGTGTACACCTGCCTGTGCACACACATGGCTGAGATCTACTGTGGAAACAGGCAGGACCACGGAGCACAGCTGTGGGTAGTGAGCCTCTTTGCAGGAACCCGCTGACTCAGACAGACCTATAACTGTAGACATGGAACCCTCCTCCCATTCCCGCACGCAGAGCTCCGCTGCCCACATCCCACCCAAGTCGCCAAGTTCAGTGTCCTTCCTTTGCCTGCCCCCACCTGACGGCCATCAGCCCCATCAGGGCCCAGCACGTATTGTGGATCTGGGACTGGGCACTCTGCACGTAACGCCGCTGCTCACAGGACTCGAAGTCCTCCCCCCAGCCTCCGTCCGCCATCTGCTGGGACAGCAGGAAGTCGCAGGCCTGGGTGACCTCTGCACAGGCAGTCCTGCGGAGACACCAGACACGAGACACCGTCACGCAGTGGAGGTCCCAGCCCCCTGGGTTCTCATCCTGGCCGGGCCTCCTCAGGGCTGTGGGGAGGGGGGCTGCACTTGAGGTCACTCCACCATGGATAAAGTGAAAAGCTTTGTAGCTGCAGGCAGCCTCATTGCCATGACTACCCCATGAATACCCACCCAGCAAAGCAGAATTGGGTGAGGCCACTGGACCGAGGCCTCTGCCCTTCCCTCAACGCAACCCAGAGTATCCCAGACTGTAGCCACTCCCACTGTTTAAAAAATGTAAAAACACCCCCAACATCAAAGGAAGATACTCCCCAGCAAAGCATCACACTGAGAAGACCCATCCCACCAGGGGGCAAATGCCCGCACTCACCCATCACGGTAAATGTGCCCCATGCAGGCAAAAGCTTCCAGCCCGAACCAGGTGCCGTAGGTAAAGCAAACCCCCCAGGAGCTAGAGGGAGACACGGGAAACGGAGGTTCAGATGCCCAGGCCTCACTCAGCGGATGTGAGAGGACGGACCCGTCCAGCATGGGGAGGCTGTGGTTATTTTCAAAAGAAACATCCACGTGGCCTTCACAAGCCACACCAGCTGCAGAGCTTTAGTGAGGCAAACCTGCCCACAGCCCTCGGGGGACAGCTCGTCCACTGGAACCACGAGCAAGATAAGAACTGATCCAATCCCAGAGGGGAGGACGTGAATAATCAGGCCCAACAAATAAGGCACAGGCCACCGAGCATGCCCCGCACACTGGCCAAACACCGCCGGGGGAAGGCCCGGCATTCACAAGGGACAAGGTCCAGCAGAAATCTGTCGCTGGCAGCCTCCTCCTGCCAGAGACCTCTGGTGTAGCACATGCGCACGGTGAGTGCAGCCGTGTCCGGGGCCCACACATCTCACTCACCCTTCCCAGGAGCCGTCAGCCCTCTGCTTCCGACGACAGAACTCCAGGCCCTGCTCGAGGGTCTCCCTGCAACACAAGAAGACGGTCCAGTGAACATTCCAGCAAAACAGCAATTTGCTCAGTTCTACCCATTCTACGGTCTCAAAAAAAAAGGTGTGGTGTCCCTTTAAAAAATAGTAAAAATAAACCAACAGCTCAGAAAGGAGATACCAGGTCAAAGGAGAAGCAACTAAAGGACACAGAAGGGAGTTAAAGAAATGCAAGACGAAAGCAAACAGTGAGGGAGGAACCAACATTAGAAGTGGCTGCAACAGGATCAGTATCCCTGAAAACAATGTCAGTGGCACAGGCTTGAGTAAATCACACAAGATGAAATTTTAAAGAGAAATTTAAAAATCAGAAAGAAAACAAAAGATTTAGGGGACAGAGACGCTCCATCGCAAGCCTAACTGGTACTTCTGATAAAGAAACCAGTTCTCTGGAAAGGCCAGAGAGGAGGTACAAGCACAGCCTGAGGTGCCGTGACCCTTGCCTTCGAGGCTCACCCGTGTCATCCATCAACTCCCGCAGAGCTGATGGGACATCGCTCCTCTGGCCGCATTGTGTGACATGCTGGCCTTCCTCTTGCCAGCAGAGTCCCTCTCTCTCGATTCTCTCCCCCCACTGGTGGCCTCCAGCCAACAGTCAGCAAGCAAACAATCACACGAGCTCAGAGAAGATCTTCCTCAGTCAATGCTCAGAAGAGATAGCGGTCAGGTGGTGACAGGGCCCCGCTAAGCCTGAACTCCTGACCTAGGAGCTGGGAGGTGATCCCTGCACATTGTTTTAAGCCAATTCTGGAGTACTATTGTTACTCAGTAATAGGAAACAAATACAGAGGTGAAGGTACAGATAAATTATATCAGTAATAAAAAGAGTAGTATGACTATAGGTATAATGGAAATCAAAGTTAAGATAAAATGAGAAAAGTTGAGACAACACATTTGAAATTTAAACAAAATACACACATTACCAGGAAAATTAACTTATCAAAATGGCCTCAAGAAGAAATAGAGATCCTGAATAGTCAGTCCTATAACTACTAAAGACATAAGTCAAAAATGTAAACTTTTCCCAGAAAAAGAACTCCAGGCCTAGAAATTTTATAAGTGAATTCTACTAAATTATCACAAACAAGCATTCTAATCTCACACAAACTTTTCTATGGACTAAGAAGAGGAGAAACACTCCCTAATTCATTGTAAGGACCCAGCATTAGCTTTTCACAGCCAGATAGGGAAGGTGAGGCACGTGCCCCTGTGGCTACGACACAGCTCGGCATCCACAGATGTGAATGCAAGATTCTAACTAAATATTGGGAACTGAATATGGTAGAGATATACTGAGTCAGGTTCATTCCAGAAATGCAAAGGTGTTTTAACATTAGAAAAGTCTACAAGAGTCATCCAGGACATTAGGAGATAAATACATAATCATCTCATAGACATTGAAAAATCACTTGCTAAACATAATACCTGGCTCACAATGGAGGGAAAGAAACAACTTAACAAATTAGAAAAAAGAACTTTGTTACCCAGAAAAGGGGTTAACTACCAAAAACCTACCACAAATATCATTCTTAATGGAGAAATATTAGAAGCAGTCCCCTTTAAAAAATCAGGAAATACAACAAAGATGCCACTATCACTGCTTTCCACAAAGAAAACGTCAGGCCCAGATGGAGTTTCCAAACATGTAAGGACAAAAATAGCAGAAATCTCACAAATTCTTCCCGAGAACATAAAAAGAAAACATGCTGTCCAGCATCGCTTCACAGGAGACCCTGACAGAGACATTATAATAAGGAAAATTACAGACCAGTTTCTCTTATAACCACAGTTGTAAAAATCCTAACAAAACACCTCAAATTTAACCCAACATGTAAAAAGGAAAGCTTAGGGCCAAGCTGAGCTTCCACCAGGTTCACCATGAAACACACGACAGGGAATTGTCCCACTCAGGAACCAGCAGCACGTACCTGTGACACAGCACGTCACTCCTGAACATCCCCTGTGCCCAAAAGATAAGCACATGCGTTCACAGCAGGATGACTCATAACAAGCACGAACGGCCCCCGTGGGCCCATGACAAACATGGGGACACACAGTGTGGCATCTCCACTCAGCAGGCGTGCCGATGGCCAAGAACAGTGTGAACGGCTGCTCCGCGGCCCTCATCTCCCGAGCAGGAGGCCGAGTGAAGGAAGCCAGGCCCGGGAGTCCCCACCTTGGGTCCTCGGGTGCAGGAACCCAGCAGCCACAGACCCCGGAGGGGAGGGAGCTTCTGGCAATGTGTGTGCCCCATGCGGCCACACATTCTGTCCACTTCACGACAGTTCCTCAGGCACCACACAGGGGCTCTGCATGCTGCTCTGCCCACGTCAGACTTCAACAAGAAGGTTTAAAAATTACATGTCGGCCCAGCCGATGTTGCTCAGTGGTTGAGTGTTGGCCTATGAACCAGGAGGTCACAGTTCGATTCCCGGTCAGGGCACATGCCTAGGTTACAGGCTCAATTCCCCAGTGTCGGGCATGCAGGAGGCAACCGATAGATGATTATCTCTCATCATTGATGTTTCTACTTCTCTTTCCCTCTCCCTTCCTCTCTGAAATCAATACAAATATATTTTTTAAAATAATATAAAAATAAAACTACATGTGGACCCAGGTGGAGCTGGGGGTATGGATCCTTAACATTATTAAGATGTGAAAACAACTCACTTCTGTTATAACTGTGCTCCTTGGAGCCCCCAGGACATGTATCGGATATTTTCAGGGCATACAACCAGCTTTAAACCCCTCTCATATCTAAATGAGCTTCACTCCAGGGACCCTTTATATGATGGGCCTCATTAGAGGACAACAGCCCTCAATGTCACATTGGCAGTGCCTGAGCTCTTGACCCAGCTGGTGGCACCTGTGGCTGAGTGGCGGGCCCTTACCTGATTTCCCGCGGCCTGTGCTCTGGAAACTGCTTGTGGAAATGTTTCAGCGCCTGCATCACGGCTGAGGTGCATTCCACATACAAGTAGTCGATCATGATGTCCCCTGTGAAAGTGAAGGATCCAGGCCTGTGAGCTTCACCTCAGCAATTCGTGGAGAACACGCACTGTAACGTGCAGGCCTGCAAGGCTCATCAAGAGCCTGACCATCCCCTGAAGGAAGCCAGGAAGGTGTCACCAGTGACCAGCCCAGGCGACACATCCACCAGGTGGCAGCTGCACAAGTGACCTGGGACCTAGCAACCTAGAGGCCCATCTGCTGTGGGACAACCAGGCCAGCGGGAGGGTGCAGGAGGGAGCAACAGTAGAGCTGTACCCCACCCTGAAAACCCTCCACTGGACCCTGTTTCAGTTATAGGAGGGGTACAGAGGCACACAAAGGCGGGTCAGGGTAAAGAACTGGCCCTCACAGACCAGAACGATGACACTCAACACGAGCAACAGGGAGAGAGGGTACCACCAACACCTCCCCTGCAGGAGCATCAGGAGACAGGGAGTCTCCATGGAGAACAGAGCAGGAGTCAGCCCAGCTCGGGCCAGAGCCGGCTATGACTCTGCGACAGAACCACAGCTTTCTGTTTACGGCAGGGGCATCACAGCCAACTGTGGAGGTCGGGGAGCGTGGAACACTCCGGTGATTGGGGGTTCCTTAAAGGATCCGCCATCATCCTCCAGAGCCTTTGTGGGCACTGCCCCTGGCCAGGGGAAAGACCTCGGGACTCTGGTCAGCAACTATGCCTTGGGGCAGGCAGGGCCCGGGTTGTGCCCACACCCCCGCAGGCCAGCCACTCACCAAAGACCTCCGAGGGGTTAAGCAGCTCCAGCAGGTACCCCCCACGCTTGGTCTCGTAGGTGGCAAATCCCCCATCAGGGTTTCTCATGCTCAGCAGCTAAAACCAGAGACCACACATTATGAGAGCTGAGCATGTGCGAGCAGCCGAGGCTGGGTGGGTGCGCTAAGCACTGACGGGCAGGGGTGAGCAGCAGGGAGCTAGTTTTCACATCAGACCAAGACTCTCAGGTGCCCTGAGCGTGGGCTGCAACCTTTCTCGATCAGCTACACCATAAGCAACTGTCTGGGAACACACCCTGACACACTTATGCACTTATAAGGTATGTATGTGCTGTGGAACCACACGCCCTTCGCTGTACGACACGCACTGAAACGGATGTGCTGAAAGGCGTGTCCTCTTTTACCAGATACCCAGTGGAGACCGCCAGCCCTCCCGAAGGAGCCTCCAGAACTAGAGAGAAAACAGGGCCGCAGCAGCCACCCCAGACCGGCCCGCCCTGCCCTCAGTGGCTGGGCCCAGGACAAGGCTCGTACACCCACTGGGAAGCGCCGGGCTCTGCACACACCCAGCCAGGACCTCCTGCTGGCCCAGCACAGGTGCCATCAGAGGACACGCCCCTCTGGCTCACAGTCTTGGCCCTGAGTGATGGCTGGTACAGCCCCTGTGAGAAGTACACGTGAGTGCACAGTCCTCTGCAAGCTAAAGGGACCCAAGGGACCCCTGTGTGCACGGCGCCCTCAGTACCTGGGGAACAGAGCCCCATGCCCAGCAGCTCACCACAGCAACAGCATCAAAGAGCTGCTCTCGCGGGATGTGCGTGGTGACAAAAGGACACTTTTCCTGCGTGAGGAGGACAGACTTCAAGGCCTCAGCTGTGCAGTCGGCGACGATCCAGCCACAATCCAGAGTGCTGAAGGGGAAGCCGCCCTGGAGAGCAGAGACTGTGACTGGGGGGTGGATCACCCAAAGCCACTGCACCCTCCACACCCGTGGGGAGCCACAGCCCCAAGCCACACGCACGTGTATGGGCCTCCAGCTTCTAGCACAAGAACCCCACGGACTAGAGCCTCTCCCCATTGTCGCCCTCACGCCCCACCACACAATGGGCACAAGAAAGGGCCACAGGCACCCTCCTGAGCCCCGGGAGGACGCAGCCACAGCTGCCCACACTCTCACACACACTGAAGAAAACGGCCCTTTCTGCCCTCTGTCCTCCCCCCATCACTCTCATTCACAGCCCGCCAGCTTATTTCACATGTCTGGACATGTGTCTGTCTGGAAGCATCTCAGGGCACGGATGTGCACACAGCATGTGAAGAGGCCACACGGCTCAGCTGCCCAGCCATGCACCTCAGTCGGGGTGTCTCAGTAGCATCACTGGAACCCACACATGCATCCATAAGAGCAAGAAGCCCCAGGACACCGAGGGAGGAGCCCTCCTGAGAGGCCAGGCCCAGCTAACAGGCAGCCTCTCCCAGGGCTTGGGGCGGCAGGCACGACCCAGGTACCTTGCTCATCTGGCGGTAGTACTTCTGGTAATCGGGCGGGTTCTCTGGGACCTGGGAAGTGTACGAAGGGCACGCGTGGAAAGCACAGGAGGGAACATGTCACCACCACACCAGACCCCGGGGCGGGGCCGGCACAGCAGGACATGGGGAGTCTGGTGCTGCGGCCCTCGAGACATCACCCTCACGGCCCACCACCCACAGCCCTACCCACTGCTGGGAAACACAATCAGGCACCCCTTGAGCTGGAGAGAGCAGGGTGGGAGGGGAAACCTCTGCCCATGGGAGAGAGCAGGGTGGGAGGGGAAACCTCACAGCCCCCAGGGTTCACCTGTGAGATCCGCAGGAACTCATGCGCCTTCTGCAGGCAGGACGAAAACTCGGGCCTGTGGTGTGCGCCCGCCTGGAAGAGAGAAGAAGCTGAGCCGCTGGCCACAAGAGCCTGTGTGGGTAGGCTGGTCTCCGGACGGCTGCCACCGCTGGGAACCAGGAACAAATCCACCCGGGGTCTTGGGTGTCTACCGACAAGTCAGAAAGACGTGATGGGAAAATGGTGTGGGCAGGAGGGATGTCCACACCACACCTGCCCACCCACACTCACAGGGTCCTGACCTGTCCGCGGCAAACCCACATAGCCCAGGCCCCACACAGCCCTGACCCCTCCTCAGGGCTCCCCAGAATCCCGTGACCTCATTCCACCAGAATAAAAACACACTCCCGCTTCTCTCTAGTACATGCTCAGTGGCTCTTTTCAAAGTGTCCAAGAGGAGCAGTTTGAGTTTCACAAGAGCCTGGAGCAGTCCCCACTGTCTCCCGGAACAACCTCTCCATCCTCCCTTTCCAGAAACCTCCGAGCCAGCAACACCCACACCAGCCGAACCATCGCCAAGGCCTTGGAGCCCAGGAAAGCGAAGAGTCAGGGTCAGCAGGTGTTGTGTCCTGGCACAGGGGTAGGTGCACAGGAAGATCAGCTGGAGGCCGAGGAACAAGGAAACAGCCACGTACCTCCAGAAAAGCCTGGATGGCGAATGAGGTGTCCCAGACCTGCGAGCCATTGGTGCCCTGCACACAAAGGATGAACCATTGCAGGAGCCAGGCAGCGTCCTCCCAGCCGCCCACTGCCTCTCGGAATCCGACAGTGCTGGAGGCTCCCACCAGCTCCCGCGAAGAGGCAGGAGCCAGTGTCTCCTGACACCTAGCACTGAGCTATGTGCACTCTTCAAAGCCCATGATGGCTTCCGGGGGCTGGTCCTGCAGGCAGCCCCACCTACCTTCATCGGGCCGCCAGCCAGGAAAGGACTGTGCCAGGGTACTTCAGGGTTTTGACGGCCACCACCTGTGTTCTCCACTGCCTGTGGTCTCTATCCACCCTATGACAGCCTCTGGCCCTACTGTGATGACCAGAAACACCCCCACTTCTGAGGTGGTAAGGCCTGGCTGAGGCCTCGAAGGGGCTAGGAAGGTCCTCTCAACTCCAACCGGGAGCTTGGTTCACTGGTCAGCACTGAGGTCCCACCGGAACACCGATGACCAAACCCCAGTGAGACAGAGCAGGGCTGTGACAGGCATGTGGATAACTGGGATGGGAGTGGGAACATCTGAGCCCAGACCCCCTGCGGCACTAACAGGACAGCAGGATCCGGGCCCAGTGGGATGTGTGGGAAGAACTCGCACCACCAGGAAAACTGCCTGGCCAAAAGAAACCTGAAAGACATCAACCCTCAGGGCCTAGCCGCCGATTTGCTGAAAACACCGGGCCCAGAGGAAGAAACCGGTCAGATCCAGAAGGTGGACCCTTCAGAGGCAGGTCGCCAGGAAAGAAGGCTCTTGGGAGGTGGCTAGCAGAGAGCAACGACACGCATCAGCCACTGGGCTCTCATCCTGATGCCGACAAGCCCAGCGCAAACCACGCTAAGGCATCCCTGACTCCGTGGTGGCATAGAGGTTTCCTAAAGACAAAGCAGCCCTCGAGCGCTGGGGCGTGAAAGGGCAACTGGCATGTTTTGAAAATCCTTTTACAAGAGACTGGCAGTGTGGGAGTCAGGCGCTGGGAGAGGGGCTCGGGGCCTGCCTGGAGGGCACCGAACTGAGCTCTGCGCTGGGAGTGCTGGCCCCGTGCCCCATCCCAAAGGCCCAGTGGCCTGTGCACCCCAAGGCCCCTGCTGGAACCTCCGCATTCCCACACTGAGCCATGCGGGTTCAGCAGACAGAACCCCTCAGGCTGGCCCAGCGGCTCCAAGGCTTGCTGCTTCCAGGGTCCCTGTAGCTGGAGGAGGTGAGCCCAGGAAGCCCTGCAATGTGGCATCCCACCCCAGGGTCACAAACAGAAAATATGCTGGAGGGGGGTGGGAGGCAGCTCCGCAGGTGCTAGGCTGGGGGCAGGGCTCTCCTCTGACCTGAGGCCTGCAGTTCATTAGTCAGGCCACTGTGTGGGCTCTGAGGTCACTGCCTCCTCCTGGCCTGCAGTCCCGAGCTACTCTGGCTCCCAGGCGCTCCCGCTCGGTGGCTGCACACCCTCTGTGCTCCCACGACCCTGGGGACTCTGACCCTCAGCGCTCCCACAACCCGAGGGCTCTGGGCTCTCCTTCACACTTCCCAGCCCCGGAGGCGCGCCATGTCCCCTCCGAGACAGGATGGAGGGCCTGCAGCCGCCCACCACACTGCCAGGCCTTGTTAGGGGTGATTTTTAAATCTCAACAAACCCACAGGCGGGAATGGTTGCAAAGGAAGCCGGCAGCCGGCCCTGCAGCTCTCACCTGCATCTTCATGCCATCGAGGCCCAGCCTGTGAGGAGAAAAGCCAGGTCAGGGAGCAGAGCACAAAGAGCTGGGAGTCAGGGGCGGGCAGCCACGTTCCCCTCCATGGCACAATCCATAACTGACCAGCTCTCCTTGTCACCAAAGCCTTCCTGACATTCACCTGAAGCTGCCCTGTCCACTCACAGGCTTCCTGGTTCTGCCTTCTGGAAGCACTCAGTTTGCGCTAAGGGGTGGGACCTTTCCACTCAAACACAACCCTCCTCAGCTTCCATCGACCCTGAAACTACTGGTTCCAGCGTTACACCAGACGCCACGGCACCCTCGCTGGGACACGAAGGTGGAGACAGTCACACGCCTGCCGCTGCGGCTGTGGGGCCCACAAACATCTGCTCTGGGCTCTCAGCTACATCAGGGACGAAGCGTGACACCAACAAACAGGGCCCTTCCCGCCACACTCACCAGAGGAAGTCGGGGATCCTGGAGACGTGCTCCTGGAAGGCGCAGGAAGCCGGCCCGTCCACACGCCAGCGCACGAGCATGTTGATGGTTTTTGAGATCTGCAGGAGACGGGCCTGTCAGGGCTCCGCTTCACCCCTGCTGGGCATGAGGAGGTCGCCCAACCCCACCAAGGGCCCAGCACAGCCCCCGCAGGCCAGGCCGGGCCTTCTGGTCTACCCCGCGTTTCCCAAGCACATGCTGCTTCCAGGTCCTGAGAGACAAAGCCCCCGTGGTGCCCTGGGAACCAGGTGTCCAAGGGAAGTGGGAAGGGGCAGAGGGTGTGCGCAGAGGAGGGAGGGAGACCTGTAAGAGGTGTGAGCCCAGCTAGCTGGCAGGTGAGCAGGGTGCCCGAGTGGGCTCCTGGGGTCTGAGGGGCACAGGGGAGATGCAGACCAGACCTTTGCACAGGGGCTGCCTGCTCAGAATGGCATGTTCTAGAGGCCCAGACCTTCCACTCTGGGAGCTAAGGCAAGATCCAACTAAAGCCTGCATCTAACTTAAGACAGACGTGCTTTACACACATTAAATCAAAGCCGAGAGTCACACAGCTGCTAAAAGGAACACAACTGACTGCGCTGAGAGGCGTCATCATTTTCGATCCACTGGGGTCCCATGAGGCCCAGGAAGTGCCTGGGAGCAGGTCAGGAGTGGGCCTGGGTAGCACTGCACCAAATGGGCGCACCTCACAAAGCCCGTCATGGCCCCCACTAAGGGGCTCAAAACTGCTCTGCCTCCTGCACCCGTCACCCATGGCCTTGAGCCGGCCTCTCCACCCTGCACTGGCCGCTGTGCGCCTGGCCACAGGGTCCTACAGGTGTGTCCACACCTGCCCCCACGAGGCAAAGCCAGGTCAGGAGCCCAGAAGCTCAGAGCAGGGGGAGTTCCACGTCACGGGGCTCGGCAGGATCCAGGAATGGGACCCACGCACCCCTGGTGCTCTAAACCCCATAAGAGAAGGGCAGATAGGAGTTTTTAGGGGTGGGGTTGGCCAGAAAGATCCTGAGAGGTGGCCTCAAAGAGCAGTGTTCAGGCACATTAGGTGGTGGGGGTGGGAGGAGGGCCAAGCACACAGGTGGGGACTGAACAGGGTCCTGTGGGAGCAGAGGATCGCCTGCAGGTAGACCCCTACCCCCAATCCCAGAGACTGGTCTCTGGGCCTTCCTCCCTGGGTCCTCGCCCACCCCAGGGCTGCAGTCGAGTGCCCACTCAAGGCTGACACCCAGCGGATACATGGCACTGACCGGGCCAATGCTGATGCACTTGGTGAAGCGGTCATCGGCCACAATGTGCTCATACAGCTTCCGGATGGCCCGCTGCCGCAGGCTGGCGCTGTGGTGGCGTTCGTACAGGTTGAGGATTGCTGTGGGGGCAAGGGCATCAGCAAGCACAGGGCACAGAGGAGCTCCTGGCCTCCGCTCAGCCAGGCACAGGGCCACTTGGGCCCTTCCAGCCTGCCCTGCTCTGCCTTCCTTTCTGCTGTCCCCCCATGCCCCTCCCACCCCACACCCTGCCGGCCCCCACACATTGGCATGCTGCCCTGCCATGTTAGGAGGGCTCCGTGAGTAGAAATCCAGTTGTTTCTCAGCATTGACGGGACAGGGACCCAGCTACCACCCAGGACCCCGCACACAGCATGCAGTGCCGGTCTCCCGGGGGTCCCACAGGGAGGTAAGCCTGGACTGGGTCTCTCCCCAGGGAGGAATGACTGCGCCCTCCAAGGCCCTCAGCTCCAAGTTCTCTCATCTAGGGGCCCAAGCCCCAGGATCACTCCAAGGGCAGGGCAGGTCTGCCCAACAGAGGTGCACATAGCCGGCTCCTCACCACAAGACCCACATGACGTTGAGAGAGTAGATTCATTGCCACCTCAGGTGTCAGCTGACCCCAGGGAGGCCCAGCCAGCCCCAGGGAAGCACCCACCATACATTACACGGAGCAGCCAGCTGTGCGGTGTGTAGAGATCGTCAAGGGAAACGTTGTTCCTCTGCGCCGGCCAGTCGATGCTGGCATAGTCCTCCACATAGAGCTCCTGGGGGCGACAGCGCCTCAGCACCCGCTGCCTATAGCTGTCTTCTCCCTCTGGCCCCCCAGGGCACGCCCTGGTTCACACCCCGCACCCCAACCCACCTCAGGGCCTGCTTCCCAGGGACAGGGGCCTGCGCCCAATCCCACTCTGGACAGTTCCTCAGGGGGCTCAGCGCTGCAGGCCCATGGGAGCAGGTGAGCACAGCCAAACTTGAGGATGACCCAGGCCCACGTCCTCACCTGGCGCAGGCTCTGGACCAGCGGGTCCTCCTCAGCGTTCAGTCGGGTGGCATAGCAGTAGCTCATGGGCAGGTAGACCTGACGGCAGTGGCACCAGAGTGTGGAGGGGTGTGCAGGCATCCAGTCAGGAAACAGCCTGGGGGGACAGTGGATAAGCAGGAGCCCCGGCCCCACCATCACCACCACCACAGCCCCACAGCGGTCAAACCCCCTCCTTGAGCGCCCCAAGGTACAGGCCACTTCTGGTTCAGCCAAATGCATCCTACAGCCAGCACACTGTGGTCCTAAGGTTCAGGACTGTCCGTGGTTTCTCAGTAGTGACAGACAAACCACAGTAACACGGAACGTTAATAGTGAGAAACGGGTGAGGGGTCTGTAGGACAGCTCTGGATTACCTTTGCAACTTTTCTGGAAATTGAAAACTATTCCAAAATAAAAAGTTTACTGAAAACGGTTAGGCCTGAGCCTTTGAGCGTGACCTCCACACATGTTTTCTGACATCAGCATAGCCAGGCCACCTTCCCAGGTGGGTGAGTACCAGGGGTATTTTCTCCACCCTCCCCTTCAAGCCCTCGTCCCCATATTCGGGGCATAGGGAGGCACAGCGCTGTGTGTTCCCAGTCATGAAAATCGGGCAGGTGGCCCCCAGCCTGAGACCAGTTCCCTCACTCTCTTAAGAGCTCCTCCACTCACTTTAAAGAGTGTTTGTTTTTTACATTTTGGGTTCAGGTCTTCCATCCTGAATACGTACTCTTTACTCTCAAACCCACACCCCTCCAAAAAACTCTAGCAAACACCAGCAGGGACAACAAGGGCCCCACCTCATGGCGGGCACAGACAACACAGTTTCCCGACTGCAGCCTCGGGCTCCCACACCCTCCTGGCACCTGCTGCCTTTCCGCCTACTCCTTACACACCGGTGAGGTTCCCGGTCCAATTGGCAAGCCCGCCAGTGAGGAATGCTGTAATGGCCCCAAGACACGCGCCATCCTCTTCCAGATTGGCCAACCTTGAGTAACAGAGCCCCTTCGCCCACTTTACCTTGCTGTCCCTCTGCCACCACCACCCCACCTCATGACTGTGGAGGCGGGGCCCTCCGCCCTTTCAGCAGGACCTGCTGTCACTCCCCAGTGGCCCCTCCACCATGCGCCCTTCCTCCACCAAAGTCATCTAACACAAGCCCCCCCTCAACCTCCCCGATGCTCCCTAAGGAACCACCACCCTGCTGACAATGCTCCAGGGGCCCTGTAACAGCCCAGCGGGGTGACCCACCCACCACAAGGCCCAACCCAGGGCACCCCCCTCCTTCCTTCCAATATTCTTCAGGAAGGAGCCCAGGGCCCTGTCATTCCATTCAGTAGGGCAGCAGGGACCGGGCTGCCATGACCCCGCAGAGGCGAGCCTACCACATCTCCGGGAACAGGGTGTTGAGGCCTTCCCAGCTGTAAACGTTCAGGACAGCCAGCCAGAATTTCCCCCAGGAGGGGATGACCACAGCTCCACCTGGAGAGAGAACAGGCCCATGTTATCTCCCTCCAACTGGACCCTGGGGGGTCATGCGTGCCCTTCTTGTCTGAACTGAGGCCAAAGGCTTTCAAACCCCATGAGAAACAGGCTCAGGACTACCTTACACAACAGCCATGGGGTCGGATCAGCAGCTTCCCCAAAATGAGTGTGCGCAGCCCCAGGAGAGGCATTCACAGCCCTACCTTCAGGAAGGAGACACACAGGCAGCTGCCTGGGAAGGTGAGGGGCCCAGATGCACACAGCAGCCTGTATCACGTGGGTCTGGAGGTGATGAGGGGCAGTGAGCGCACATGCTCGGCCTTCTCTTAGGGCCACTTATGGCCGCCCCTGACGTGTGTCCCCACTCAGCAGGCAGGCTGGGACTCCAACCTGGCTGTCAGTGACACTCTGGCCCAAGTTGGAGCCACCCCAGCAGCACAGGTCCCAGGCACAGGAACACCATCCCGGCTGTGCTTCACAAGGAGGCCTCGCCCAGACTCACGTGATCAGAAGTAAAAAAAAAACACCCAGGAGCCACCAGGGAAGCAAGTTGGCCCAAACACATTCCCTCCCTCGGCAAGGAACCTGAAAGCAGCTGGGGAGACCAGAAGCTAATGAGGAAGTCACTGCAAGAACGACACATGAAAAGACTGTGGGATTGCATTAGAATGCACACGGGTTAGGAATGGCTCCCAGAGTAGGGACACCCCAGGTGCCAGGGGAAGGATGAGGAGGAACTCCCACGGCAATGGGGTGGGGTGGAAGGCAGGATCCCAGGCAGAGGAAGCAGCATGCAGAGCCTTGAGGCGCAAAGGGACTTCACGGAGCTGACAGGAGCCCCTGTGTGTGAGCACCAGAGCAGGAAGGCAGGTGGACAGAGGAGTGGCCACGAGAGACAGGTGGTGAGACCTGCCAGGCTCCGGAGAGCAGCAAGAAAGGTCTCAGATCAGCAGGAGCCATGGAGGGAACCTCCCCGGGGCTGCAATGAACAGCCTTCAGAGCACACAGGCAGGGGGAGAGATGCTACCTGCTAGAAGTCCACCCAGCAAACAGGAGGGTATATGGTTATCTTAATTTGCTTTCCAAAAACGACTGGTAAGGTTACACCGTTTCTACTTCTCTGCTTTGATGAATTCCCTGCTCACGGGTTTCACCCACTGTTTCAGGTGAATGGGGCACCTTTCTATTTCTCATTTGCAAGAACTCATTAAGCAAAGTAACATGGACCCTTAGCATGTGCTGTGCAGGGCATACCTTTCTTGTGAAGAAGGTTCCGTGCTCGTACCAGGTCAGGATCGTCAGGCCCAACACCCAGGATTCTCAGGGACACATAGTTGAGCGCAGTCCCAAACACCGTGGATTTGTCTTCAACGTGCCTATAGGAGCAGGAGACAGGGTGGGGAAATGACATATTTTATTACTTCTATGAAATTAAGCAATGCTTTCAGTTAAATGTCCTCAGGAGGCGATGAGGAGCAGGGAGCGCACATGCTCGGCCTTCATATGTGTCCCCACGCAGCAGGCAGGGCGGGACGCCAACCTGGCTGTCAGTGACACTCTGATCCAAGTTGGAGCCACCCCAGCAGCACAGGTCCCAGGCACGGCAATGCTAACACATCCCACACTGGCATAACAGGACAACACAGGAAACACCCAGGACAGCCACCTCCCATGACAACCAAAACTGGCCCTGCAGAACCTGCCTGCCTCCTCTGCTTACTTCCCACACCTCAATCAACATAATCCTTCTAAGCCCCATTCAGCACCATGGCACACAGAACACAGTGCAGGGCAACGTGTAAGGGCACGTAGCACCCTGTGCAGTCCTACGGCACTGGTGACATCTCAGCATCTGTCATGACATGCTGGGACCCACAGGCCAGAGCTGGGGCTCACAACCCTGTTGAGAAAGGCTGAGCTGTTCCCCTAGGGTTCTGTAATGGAGGCCGGTGGTGTGGACTTGGCCCACCAGAGCCCACAACCAGGGTGGGCAGGCAGCTGACCACCTTGGGGGAGGGTCCTGATCCCAGAGCAAGCCCTGCCACAGAAAGGCAGGCTGAGACTAGGGGGAGCTGGCCAGCCCCAGCTGCACCTGTTGCCACCCCAGAGTCAGACAATTTCCTTCTGCCTTAGTGATAACAGCCAGATGGTTTTCACTGCAGATGAGGGTCTCAAGTCTCTAAGCCCGTCATGCAAACCAATTTATAACACAAGCTGTGACACTGACCACTCCCCGACCCATGCCAGGTCCACAGTTACAGTCACCCCACCCCTCGACAGGTGCATGTCCTACACAAGAACATCTGTGCACACGTATGCAGACATGGGCAGTGACAGAGCCGAGCAGACTCACAGGCCCCAGCCACCGTCCGGGAGCTGCACCGACCGCAGGTACCGCACCATCTCTTCTTTGTATCCAGCTGGCAGAGGGATGCGCGCCATGTAGCATGTGATCAGGAGGCCTGTGTGACAGAAAAGATGTCTGCCACTGGGAGCAGGCAGTCGGCACTGCGAATCCCGGCCCCTTTCCTCCTGAGGACCCCTCCTGACAGGGAGCTATTCCCAAGGTTCCCCTTCGCACAGAAACAGGCCTGGGAAGGCTGCTCCTCTGGACCCCGAAACCAGTGCTCGCTACGGTGATGCACAGATGTGCACAGATGTTCAAACCAGATTCCCATCCTCTCCATGTCCCAGGTGAGGTGGCCGAGGCATCTGAAGTCCTATCGCCTTGCCCAGGGTCAAAGGAGACCATGGGAAGGGTCTCAACAGGCTCCAGGTGGGTCGAAGAGAAGAAAGAGCCCTTGACTTGCTCCCAAGGGCAAGTCCATGCCAAAAGACTGAGTGTTCCTTTAGAGAAACAATTACAGGATGCAATAGTCTTTTTATTTATTTTTATTTTTTTTTAGGATGCAATAGTCTTGTCTAGCCAACTAATTCCTTGCCATGAGGGCCCAGCAGCAATCCTCCTGGCACTCACCGACCCGCACCAGCTCCTCAGCCACCCTTTAAGGTGCGCTCACATGCCAAAGCAGCCGCAGAGAACTCAAAGATACCCACTGACCTCTCTGCCTGCCACCAGCGCCTTTGCCCAGGCTCAGCTCTCCGCCTGGAGTGCCTGGGACTCAAGAGCCGCCCCTCCTTCACCCCCAGAGCACCCTTGCTTCCCTTGTCACAACCCTGGGCTGGCTGTGCCTTCACCCCCCTCTCCCAGCACCAACACCAGGATAACTAAGGTGCAGGGTAACCCTCCACAGACCTTTTCCACGTGAGCTCCTGGGTGCAAACCTGCTTGCTCATTCACACCACAGACGTACACCAAGGGCTTGAACCAGGTCAGGCCAGTACCCCAATGATGCCCCAGGGTCGCCTCGCCCACGGGCCAGGGCAGCACCCTCCTACCTGGCAGGAGGAAGAGTGGGCCGCCATAATCACCCGCCCAGTGCCCGTCCTCGGCCTGCAGCCCCATGTAAAATGTCATCCCATTCAGAGCCCCCTCGTGGGCTGTGTTGGCTTTGGACAAGTCTTTAAAGTAACTCCCCTGCAAAAGAAAAGACAGATGAGACCTGAGGGGGGTCTGTGGCCAGGCTGAAGGAGCCCTCATCACTTACAGCCCGAGCTGAAATAATGAATCTGAATTACTTGAAACGTTTCAGCTGTTTCAGTTAAAAAAATCGGAAACTCTTTGATGATGGTATTACCATCTTGGCAAAGTAAAGGAACAGCTCCGGGCTCTCATGGTTTCGCTTTCCAGCCAAACATATTTGCAAATTTCTTCACAACTTCTCCAAGTGCCCAAGAGCGTGGGGTGGGGCACCGATGCCCACGCAGACCTGAAATTCAGGCGTCTCTCTCACAAGAAGGGGCCAAAGGACCACACAGCAACTGGCGGCCAGGGCACAACCAGGAGACCCCATTTATATTGCCTACTCTCTGACTAGATGAATTTCTTTTATGACATTCACTGGATCAAAAACATTTTTTTTTGCCCTGGCCGGGTGGCTCGGCAGATTGGAGCGTCGTCGCATACCCCAAAAGGATGCAGATTCAATTCCCAGTCAGGGCACATGCCTAGGCTGCTGAGGTCAGCAGGGCTCTGTCTTATGGGGTCCCCCTCTACGATGTTCCTCTCACATCGATGTTTCTCTCTCTCTCCCTCCCCCTCTCTCTAAATTCAGTAAGAACATATCCTCCAGTGAGGATTAAAAACACACACACAACCCAACAACATTTTTTTCTGAATAAAAACAAAATAGAGCAGTTTCTTACTGACAGCTTACTGATTTGAAGCAAAGGGGATCCGTTCAGCTCCTGCCCTATAACGCAACTGACTCCCGCAGGCCCCACATGGCACATCCCTCCCATTCTAACAAGGAAGAAAACACCCTCCACAGGCAACTTTTGAAAACTCCCTGCTGGTTCCTGGCGCTCCTGGCTCAGGCACAGGAAAGTGAGCAGGAGTCCCCCGCTGTGTGGGAAGCCGACTCGAGCACCTACGGTGTCCAGTCCCAGGGAGTGAGCTTCCAGCGCAGTCTGCTCCCGGCCGGGGCTGTCCTCTTCTTGAAAATAGGTCCACACCTGCCTTCCCCTCTCATTGCTGAGTCGCCAACGGCTGAGGTCGGTGGCGGGCTCTGTCTTATAGGGTCCCCCTCTGCGACGCAGGCACCTGGAAACGATCCCGAGTGGCCATCCCGCCTCTTCTTTAGCCCAGAGCCCAGAGGTCGCGCTTCCAGCCACGCACAGGCAGGCCGTCAGTTACCCTCCCCTCCCCTCCCCAAATGGAAACCCTCTCAGCGCCACTCCTGCCTCTAGCTGCTGCCCCGTTATCTGTCCAGTGGCAAGCGGAGGCGCCGGCCACCAGCATCCCCAGGACCCCCATCCCTCCGGGCTCTCCTCAGCCCCGCCCCCAGGCGGCCCCCCGTCCACGCGGGACCCCCTCGGCGCCCCGACCGCGCTCTGCCTTCCTGTGGGACACCCAGCGCGAGGACTCACGTGCCCTCGGTCATGACGGCCGCCGCGATCTGCTCTGCCACCTGCACACCAGCCGGGACCCACCCCAGGCCAGCCTTCGCGCAACCGGCTACCCTGCGAAGCGCGGTGGGAAGATGCCCGCGCAGCCAATCAGAACGCCGCGGGGGTGGGCCCTCGGCCGTGCCCAGCCACTGCAGTGGTGGCGCGACCTGAGTCAGGAGGGTGTGGCCTGGGACCCGGTGGGACGGGGTTTGGTGGGCGGGGCATGGATGACCTCCCCCCCGGTGGGCGGGGCCAGTGGTGTAGGCGGGGACGGGGCGAGGGGGACTGGGCGAGCGGGCCGGTGGGACCAGGGGCGGGGCGGCGCGGGCCGCCAGTCAGGCCGCTTTCTGGTGTTCGCCTC
The DNA here is from genome assembly GCF_951640355.1 of Cnephaeus nilssonii. Classification (NCBI taxonomy): domain Eukaryota; kingdom Metazoa; phylum Chordata; class Mammalia; order Chiroptera; family Vespertilionidae; genus Cnephaeus; species Cnephaeus nilssonii. The sequence continues at coordinate 9,568,384 of NC_137074.1, forward strand.
CGAGCGAAGAGTGGAGCGAAGCTCCGCGACCTGGGCTGAGGAGGAGGAGTGCTCGGTGGGGCGGAGTGGCCCCCCGTGAGGCGATAAGGAAGGTCCCGCCCCGCAGGAGTTCCGGAGGGCGGGTGGCTGGCTGTGGGGAGCGAGGCTCCGGCTGAGGGAAGAGCCGAGGCCGGGAGCCGAGGCCACGGCTGGAGGTGTGCGAGTGCGTGAGGGAGTTTGCTAAAGTAGCGACGGTTTGGGGGGAAAATCTTCAACTTAGATTGGGGGACAAGTGAAGGCAGATGCCCATGAGACAGTCAAGTGGATACGCTGAGTAGGCTGGTGTTCTGGAGAGAGGACAAGGCTAGTGAAGAATTGGGGAGTCATTTGTTTTCAGGCGGTATTTGAAAACATAAGATTGGATGAGATCAGCTAGGGAGTATCCCAAAGAGAACGTTTTCCAGGATGAGCCAGGGGCACCAACAGCTTCCTGACTAGCAGAGAGAGTATCCAGAAAGAGAGGGGGACAGGGCTGTGGAGTCCCGGAAGCCAGGTGAAGACCAGGAGGATCTGTGCGGAAGTTCTGGAGGGGTTGTAAAGTGAGGTCTGAGAACCGATTAGATGTGACCCCGTGGCTATTAAAAGTGTGTGTGTGTGTGTGGCAGAGGTCCAGGTAAACAAGTCATGCCAAGCACAGCCATTGACTTCCACTTCCCACCTAAACCCTACGTACATCCTATATAATAAAAGCCTAATATGCTAAGTGTCCGGTCATCGGGTCAACCATTCAAAGCTTAGTATGCTAATGATATGCTAAGGCTGCTCAACCGCTTGCTATGACATGCACTGACCACTAGGGGGGGGGGGGCAGATGCTCTGACCGGTACATTAGCTTGCTGGTGGGGTCCTGCTGATTGGGACCGAGCTAGATGGGCCAGATGCGCCCTGGAGCCCTCCCACACACAGTCCCTCCCTGGCTGGCCAACCTCCCACATCCCTCCCCGGCCCTGATCGTGCACTGGTGGGGTCCCTCAGCCTGGCCTGCACCCTCTCACAATCCGGGACCCCTCGGGGGATGTCAGAGAGCCAGTTTCAGCCCGATCCCACAGGCCAGGCCGAGGGACCCCACTGGTGCATGAATTTGTGCACCAGGCCTCTAGTAAAGTAATAACAGAGATAAAAACTCACAGTGAAAGAATGGGAGAGGAGGTAGCAGTAAATAAGAGAGGTCAACAAAAATTATAGAGCCTAGGAATGTGAGCAGTAGTGATAACTGACAACAAGCCAGAGAAGGCTGAAACCTATGTGTGGGGGTGAAGCCATCAATAAAAGAGACCAGTCTTTGCCATCGAACTCCAGGAAGGCTCAGAAATGCGGAGGACTGGTAGGAAGTTTGGATAAGGAGCAGTATGGCATATATCCTTTCCCCTACCTGGATGAAGCCTGCAGCAGCTGAACCGGAGTAGGAGTGAACTGAGGTACAAGGCATAGCTGAGGACATTGAAAGTACACTCACATGGAAGCCCAGTCCCACTTCTCCCACTCAGCCATATGGCTTCAGACAGGAGGAAGAGGATTTCCCTAGAGCAAATGGCCCCTCAAAAAAAGACCCGCAAACATTGGCAGCTGGGACCTAGTAGAAAAGCAGAGAAGCCTATCCTTTGGCAGGCTGTATCCATTGGCACAGAGCTTCCAATGAGCTCCTCAGAGCCCCCCATCATCCACATGAGCCAGATTTGAGAAAAACTTCTACCACAAAAAAACAAAACACAGAGAAAATGGAAATTTTGAGAAATGGGGATGATGCAAGGTGTGGAAGAGGACTTTGACAAACACAGAGATAGGATGTTGCACCATGAAACAAGAACCATCTGACACACTCATTCCCTCCTGGCCTTACTTGTCTCCATGCTTATCACCAATTTGCATAGCAAATGTTTTACATGTTTTTCTTGTTTATTGCCTATCTCCTCACTAAAATATAAGCCTTATGAGGGCTGAAATTTGTTACGCTATCCCTAGCACCTGAAACAATGCCTGGCATATAGTAAATACTCCAAAAGCATACACTGAACAAATGGATTCTCTAAATAAGAAACATTAAGGAAAAATGACTCTCAGAGACAACCAAGATGGCGGCATAGGTAAACACCTGTACTTGCTGCTCCTCACAATCACATCAAAACTCCAACTAAAAGACAAAACAATTATCATCCAGAACCACAGGAAAGCTGGTTGAATGGAAGTTCTACAACTAGAAGGAAAGAAAAAAGCGCATTGAGACTGGAAGGAGGTGCAGAAGTACAAAGGTACGGAGGCTCATGCAAAACGAGCTGGCAACTGGGTGCGCTGTTGTTTTTTTCAATCGGGAGGGAGATATAAGCTCCCGATTGCTCTGAACTCCAGTTCTGGGTGAGACTCTGGGAACCCAGACTCATACGGGGAGAAACTGGCCTGTCTGGCACCAGGCCAGAACACAAGGGCAACTTTCTCTCAAAGGTGCTTACAGCGATCATTGTTCCTGCACGGGGCCGCGGGACACAGAGACCCGGGGATCTCTTCGGGGCAGGGCTGACTGGAAGCCATTGCTTTTTGCTCTGCCCTGGTGATTCCCTGAGACCCCACCCAATTTACAACCCCAGCCAAGCTGTGTGCAGCAGCTCTTGCATATGAATGGCCTGTCATTTTGCAACCTAAAACCTAACAAACTGCAGCTGGGTCAGAGAGCTCCAAAGCCTCCAAAAGAAGGCCTAAGGCCGTGGTCGGCAAACTGCGGCTCTCGAGCCACATGTGGATCTTTGGCCCCTTGAGTGTGGCTCTTCCACAAAATACCATGGCCTGGACGAGTCTATTTTGAAGAAGTGGCATTAGAAGAAGTTTAAGTTTAAAAAATTTGGCTCTCAAAAGAAATTTCAATTGTTGTACTGTTGATATTTGGCTCTGTTGACTAATGAGTTTGCTGACCACTGGCCTAAGGCCCTACAGCAGCAGCCTGCATTGCTTCACAGCTGGGCCTCGTCTGGGCACTTCCAAACCCCAAACAAAGAGGATGAATCTGCAGATCTCTCTGTAGCTCCTGCTGGGTGGCCTTAGGCAGTGGTTGACTTTGTACCTCCTTAGAGATCCAAGAGCCAGTGTACCCAGTGATCAGTGTGAGACCATACCAGATTACAACTCTTCACATCCATAAGCGACACACTCAAGGGGCAGACTCAGTGAGCACCAAAGCCCCACTGAAGCAAATCCTGCCTCATAAGGGTGTCTCCTGCACAGTAGTTCTCCCATTGTAGACACAGCTGATCCTCACAGTCAATTGGCCTGGAGGTCAATTCCTCCCAGTAATACCAACAGCAAGCAAGGCTTAACTACAATAAGACTGTGCACACAGCCAACAAAGGGGTGCACCAAGAGTGTCCACCTCAGGTAATTGGGGAGCCTGAGCCACTGGGCCCTATAGGACACCTAGCACACAAAACCACTCTATCAACACGGGGAAGCAGCCAAAATGCGGAGACAAAGAAACAGGTCACAAATGAAAGAAATGGAGGAAAGCAAACTACTGGATATAGAGTTCAAAACCACGGTTATAAGGTTACTCAAAAATCTTCTAGAAACAGCCGATAAATTTAGTGAGACCCTCGAGGATATGAAAAAGACCAACTAGAAATTAAGCATACTGTGACTGAAATAAAGAATAATATACAGAGGTCCAACAGCAGGCTAGAGGATCTCAAGAATCAAGTCAAAGATTTGAAATACAAAGAAGCAAAAAACACCCAACCGGAAAAGAAAAAAGAAAAAAGAATCCAAAAATATGAAAATAGGGAAAGGAGCTTCTGGGACAACTTTAAGTGTACCAACATCCGAATTATGGGGGTGCCAGAAGAAGAGAAAGAGCAAGACACTGAAAACCTATTTGAAGAAATAATGACAGAAAACTTCCCCCACCTGGTGAAAGAAATAGACTTACAAGTCCAGGAAGCGCACAGAACCCCAAACAAAAGGAATCCAAAGAGGACCACACCAAGACACATCATAATTAAAATGCCAAAAGCAAAAGACAAAGAGAGAATATTAAAAGCAGCAAGAGGGCCAAAACCGGTTTGGCTCAGTGGATAGAGCGTCGGCCTGCAGACTCAAGGGTCCCAGGTTCGATTCCGGTCAAGGGCATGTACCTTGGTTGCGGGCACATCCCCAGTAGGGGGTGTGCAAGAGGCAGCTGATTGATGTTTCTCTCTCATCGATGTTTCTAACTCTCTATCCCTCTCTCTTCCTCTCTGTAAAAAATCAATAAAATATATATATTTTTTAAAAGCAGCAAGAGAAAAACAGTTAGTTACCTACAAGGGAGCACCCATACGACTGTCAGCTGATTTCTCAACAGAAACTATGCAGGCCAGACAGGAATGGCAAGAAATATTCAAAGTGATGAATAGCAAGAACCTACAACCAAGATTACTCTACCCAGCAAAGCTATCATTCAGAATTGAAGGGCAGATAAAGAGCTTCACAGATAAGAAAAAGCTAAAGGAGTTCATCACCACCAAACCAGTATTATATGAAATGCTGAAAGGTATTCTTTAAGAAGAGGAAGAAGAAGAAAAAGGTAAAGATAAAAATTATGAACAAATACATATCTATCAACAAGTGAATCTAAAAATCAAGTGAATAAAAAATCTGATGAACAGAATAAACTGGTGAATATAATAGAATCAGGAACATAGAAAGGGAGTGGACTGACAATTCTCGGGGGGAAAGGAGTGTGGGAGGTGCGGGAAGAGACTGGACAAAAATCATACACCTATGGATGAGGACAGTGGGGGAGGGGGTAAGGGCAGAGGGTGGGGTGGGAACCGGGTGGAGGGGAGCTATGGGGGAAAAAGGAGAAACAACTCTAATAATCTGAACAATAAAGATTTATTTAAAATAATTACTCTCAGAGGAAAGAAAATATGGCAGAAAATTTAAAATGTCACTAGAGAGATGAAATAGGGAAAGTTTAGGATAAGCTAAAAAGATTAGGACATTAAAAAAATGAAGAGCCCTAGCCGGCTTGGCTTAGTGGATAGATCGTCAGCCTGCGGACTGAAGGGTCCCAGGTTTTATTACGGCCAAGGGCACATGCCTGGGTTGCGGGCTCAATCCCCAGTGGGGGCGTGCAGGAGGCAGCCAATCAATGATTCTCTCTCATCATTGATGTTTCTATCTTTCTCTCCTTCTCCCTTACTCTCTGAAATCAATAAAGAAATTTTTTTTAAATGAAGAGAAAGAAAATTAGATCCATCCACGTGTCACACATCTGAAAATTAGGAGTTCCAAAGGGAAATAGTGGAGTGGATGAATATATTAATTTCAAAAAGTCCCCCAAATGGGTAATTATCCAGATTGACAAAGTATGGTAGATTGTTTTTCTAAAGATGCCTCCATCACCTCCCATATCACAGGTTTTCCTAAAATATGGTGGTCTTAACATTTGAGAAATGGGATCTATGCCCTGTCCCTTGAATCTGTAACCAGATGTTTGTAATCAATACAATGCAGTGGATGTGATCCTGCTTGAGTTCTCCAAAGCTGCGCTTGGTGGAGTTCTTAGCTGCCATATAAGAAGTCAACTACCCTTACTTGAGGAAGCCAAGCTATATGGTAAGGTCACATATAGCCACTCGGGTTGAAAGCTGCAGCTGAGCCCCCAGCCAACAATGCAACATCACCTGCTAGGCCTGTGAGTGACCTGTCTTGGACATCCAGCCTAGTCAAGCCTTCAGATGACAGCAGCCCCAATCAATACCCGATTTTGACTGCATGAGAGATCCCAAGGGAAAGCTACTCAGCTGATTCTTTCCGAAACTTAAGCTACTATGTTTGGGGTAGTTTGTGACACAACAGTAACTACTAGAAAAAAGTACTACTCTAAGAGCTCAGCACAATAAATTGGATGGGGTGTGGGGGAAGGGAGACCAACACTTCAAGCATGTTGTTGAGAAATTCGAGAACATCAGGGATAGAGATGATCTTAAAAACTTCCAGCAACAAAAAACAAAAACACAGAGGAATGATTTTCAATCTCAAATTCTATCCATTCAAATGATCAATCAAATATAAGAAATAACATTTTAAATGTGCAAGTTCCCCGGCTGCCAGTAGATGGTTCCATCAAAATGAGAAAGTGAATCATTTCCTTGGAATTTAGAGAATGTCCAAGCTGTAGCAGAAAGAAGAGGGTTTGCCCAGAGGGTCACCTCAAGAGGAGCTAGCACAGTACCTGACGCACATGACTGTGATGGGAGGAACTTGACACTCAGGGCAGACAGTTTCAGATGAAGCAGTGATAGGAACACAGAAAACCAAGCAAATGAAAAAACAAGGCAGTTGACTCCAAGACAAACTGAAAGTACCTGAAGGAATTGTAACCATAAACCAAAACAGGGCTCAACAGCAAACAATATTAATATAGTCATACTGAACTCTGAATGCAGATTTCAGTCAACATTAAACTAGTAGGAGAGGATATATAGGTATCTTTGTGTGGATGATATATGTTGCAGAGGATAGTGTAAGACAGCTATATCCTTTCCCATTTGTAGGAAATCAACAGGTAATGTCTAAAAGCAAGATTAAGAGATGACCCCGGGGTGGGGGTGGGGAGGTAAGAGATCAACTAAAGACTTAAATGCATGCATATGAGCATAACCAATGGACACAGACAGTAGGGGGGTGAGGGCTGGGGAGAGGTCAATGGGGAAAAAAGGAGACTTATGTAATACTTTATTTTTTTTTATTTATGTAATACTTTAAGCAATAAAGAATTTAAATTTAAAAAAGAGATGGGCCCTTGCCCCCGGACAACATGGCTCAGTGATTGAGCGCGTTGACCTGTGAACCAGGAGGTTGTGGTTCGATTCCCAGTTGAACATGTTCAGGTTGGCGGCTCCATCCCCAATATGGGGTGTGCAGGAGGCAGCTGATCGATGACTCTCATCATTGATGTTTCTATCTCTCTCCCTCTCCATCTCTGAAATCGACAAAAATATATTTAAAAAAGAGAGAGAGAGGAGAGAAACCAAGATGGCGGCAAAGGTAAACAACTAAACTGCCACCTTGCACAACAATTTCAAAACTACAACTAAAAGACAAAACATCTATCACCCAGAACCACGGGAAAGCTGGCTGAGTGGAAGTTTTACAACTAGAAGGAAAGAGAAAAGAGCACAAACGCTGAAAAGCTGAGGTACGGAGGCACGCGAATTGGGCTGGTGGCGGGCGACTGGGCACGCAGCTTTTTTTCAACCCAAAGGGAGACAAGCTCCCGATCACTCTGAAATCCAGTTTCTGGGGACACACGGGGGACCCAGATGCCTACAGGGAGAAGCTGGACTGTCGGCCATCAGGTCGGAAAGTGAGGGTGACTTTTTTGCAGAGGTGCGCCCAGCAATCAGAGTTTACTGCGCTGGAGCACAGGACGTGGGGACTTGGAAACGCAGAAAGGCAGAGAAGGCTAGCTGGCAGCCATTGCTGTTTGCCACGCCCTAGCCTAGTGACGCCCTGAGACCCCACCCCGCACAATCTACAAACCCGCCCAGGCTCCACACAGCGGCTTTTGCATATAAATGGCCTGCCCTATGGCAGCTTAACCAAATAAATTGCAGCTCCAGTCAGACTGCTCCAAAACCGCCAAATCCCAAGCAAAGAGGAGAAAACTGTAGTTCCTGCTGTAGCTCCTGCTGGGTGGCCTCAGACAGTAGCTGACCTGCACCCCATTGGAGATCCAGACACTAGTGTATCTAGTGGTCTGTGTGAGATGACACCAGATTTCAACTACTCTCATAAGGGACACATTCAAGAGGCAGACTCAGTGAGCACCAAAGCCCTACTGGAACAAGTCCTGCCCCATAAACATGTCTCCAGCACAGCAATTCTTCCGTTATAGACACAGCGGGTCCTCACAGCCAATTGGCCTGGAGGTCAATTCCTCCCAGTGACACCAACAACAATCAGGACTTAACTACAACAAGGCTGTACACACAGTCCACAAGGGGTGCACCAAGAGTGTCCACCTCAGGCAACTGGGAGGCTGACCCATTGAACCACATAGGACACCTAGCACACAAAGCTACCCTACCAACTCAGGGAAGCAGCGAAAATGAGGAGACAAGGAAACAGATCACAAATGAAAGAAATGGAGGAGAACAAACGACTGGACAGAGTTCAAAACCATGGTTATAAGGATTTTCAAGAATTTCCTAGAAAAGGCCGATAAATTTAATGAGACCCTTGAGGATATGAGTGAGAACCTCGAGGATATGAAAAAGGACCAACTAAAAATTAAACATACACTGAATGAAATAAAAAATATTATACAGAGACCCAACAGCAGACTAGAGGAATGCAAGAATCAAGTCAAAGATTTGTAATACAAAGAGGCAAAGGACACTCCTCTGGAGAAGCAAGAAGAGAAGAGAATCCAGAAAGTTGAAGATAGTGTAAGAAGCCTCTGGGACAACTTCAAGCATACCAACATCAGAATTATGGGGGTGCCAGAAGAAGAGAGAGAGCAAGACACTGAAAACCTATTTGAAGAAATAATGACAGAAAACTTCCCCCACCTGGTGAAAGAAATAGACTTACAAGTCCAGGAAGCGCACAGAACCCCAAACAAAAAGAATCCAAAGAGGACCACACCAAGACACATCATAATTAAAATGCCAAGGGCAAAAGACAAAGAGAGAATCTTACAAGCAGCAAGAGAAAAACAGTTAGTTACCTACAAGGGAGCATCCATACGATTATCAGCTGATTTCTCAACAGAAGCTATGCAGGCCAGACGGGAGTGGCAAGAAATATTCAAAGTGATGAATAGCAAGAACCTACAACCAAGATTACTCTACCTAGCAAAGTTATCATTCAGAATTGAAGGGAAGAAAAAGAGCTTCACAGATAAGAAAAAGCTAAAGGAGTTCATCACCACCAAACCAGTATTATATGAAATGCTGAAAGGTATTCTCTAAAAAGAGGAAAAAGAAGAAAAAAGTAAAGATAAAAATTATGAACAACAAATACATATCTATCAACAAGTGAATCTAAAAGTCAAGTGAATTAAAAATCTGAGGAACAGAATAAACTGGTGAATATAATAGAATCAGGGGCATAGGATGGGAGTGGATTGATAATTCTCAGGGGGAAAGGGGTGTCTGTGTGGGGGGTACTGGAAGAGACTGGACAAAAATCATACACCTATGGATGAGGACAGTGGGAGGAAGGTAAGGGCAGAGGGAGGGGTGGGAACCGGGTGGAGGGGAGCTATGGGGGTAAAAAAGGAGAAACAACTGTAATAATCTGAACAATAAAGATTTATTTAAAAAAAGAGAGAGAGAGAGAAATAGGCCCTGGCCAGGTAGCTCAGTTGGTTGGAGTGCCATCCTTATATGCCAAGATTGTAGGCTCAATCCCCGGTTAGGGCACATATAAGAATCAACCAATGAATGCATAGGTAAATGGAACAAGAAATCAATGTTTCTCCCTCTCCCCTCTCTCTAAATTTTTAAAACAAGATTAAGAAATAGCATTATTTATGTTTTTATTGATAAACATGAAGTTGATCACTGAAGATATCCCTAAAACAGTTGACTAGTGTTGGATATGGGCAAGTGGGGACTGGCTGGTGATTTGGTGGTATTGGGATGAGGAAGTTCAGTTCTTTGCTTCTGCTTTCTCAGTGAAATAAGAAGCAGCCTGTATTTAGGAATGTTGGAGGTTTGAAAAGAATGAGAAGATATGAAATAGTCTTCTCAGTGTCTAGTGGATGTAGGATTATAGTAGGGAGATGCTGAGTGCCAATTTAAGATTGGTGGCCATACCCAGCATCACCAAGTCTATTAATACCTCTTCCTGTATATGGCTCAAATTTATTCCTTCTCCGCACACCAACTGCCAGCAAACTCAGGATTATACCCTTCCTCTTTCACCCGGATGACTGCAGCACCCACCTTTTAAGAATCCTACCTTGTGTTGCTGACCTTCCCCATATGCCTTATTTATTTACTTTTAATCCTAACCTGAGGATTAGGGTTAAATCAATTTTATTGATTTTAGAGAGAAAGGGAGAGAAACCTCCAACGTGAGAGTGAAACATTGATCAACTGCCTCGCCCCTGACCGGGGATCAAATTGGCAATCTGGATACGTGCCCTGACCGGGAATGGAACCCACAACCTTTTGGTGCACAGGACAACACTCCAAACAACTGAGCCACACCAGGGTCCCATATGCCGTTTTTAAAAGAAAATGTGACAAGTCACTTCTCTGCCCAATATCCTCCAATAGGTGATTCCCTTAGCGTTCAGAGGAAGGCAGCCAGGGTTTCTGTGGTCTGGCCTATCCCCTCACTTGACAATACCAAAATGGCACCTCTGGGTTTTCATTACTCGTACTCTCCCCACCTACACCCCTGCACTCCTCTCCAGAAATTCTGCTCTCACCTACAGCCAATCCTCTTGTCTTCCCACTTCTGGTCCAGAAACATGCCCCAGGCACATCCTCAGAGAGGATGTTCATATACTGTTGGCTCTTTCAGATGTGAGTTGGATGGGCCTCATTACTGATGACTGGCATATCTGGGACTGCAACTTTGCTGAGACAATGAATGATGGCTTGTTACTCAGAGAAATGTAAGCTACAAACTCACTCAGAGCATGTTGGTGGGTGACAGCCTGAGGAGATCATGAAAACAGGTAAAATCAAAGATGTTACATAGGAGGAAACAGCCTACTATTTTAAAAACGGGGAGATCTCCTTAGACATTCAATGTTTTATTTGCATGATTAACTGTCACTTTTCCAATAGTTCATCAAACATCAAGAATAAGATTATTTCAAGGAAATCTTCTGGATAGACCCTCCTGCTCTCGAGTCTGCAGCTCAAATGTCCACCATGTCCAGCAGTGCAGAGATATGGAGCTCTGAGGCAATTTCTTCTTCCCTTGAACTTCGGATCAGCCTTTCCAGGTGCTTCAGCCGTTCAGTCAAAGATGTGCCTGTTGCCTCTGACAACTGCCGTTGTTCCCCCGTCCGTTCATTCTGTATAAATAGGAAGAAACTAAACATAGTTTTGGGATATCCATAACCAAGATACATTCTCTGTAAAGGCACTAGATTGGGCTCATGTTAGAAATCTTGTCTGGGGCATGCTGCACTCAACAAACTCCCCTCTTTATACCTATCATAGATCCTTCCAGCCTCTTCCAGCACATATACATACACCTGGTATCATCTGCACATGAACTGTTGCTCTGATGATTCTACCATGAACTTTCAGCATTAGTCATTTTTATAAAGTATCATTTCAGGAGCTACAAGTCACTTGAAACTCCCATCTTTGGATATTCAGTTTGTTTCCACTTTTATGCGCAGTATAATTAATGCTACAGTGAATAAAAATACATTAATTTTTGTCATATACATTAATTTTTGTCATAGTAATTTCTCTAGGGCAGAATTATTAAGTCAAAGGTTACATATATTTTTAAGTTGTCTGCCAAACTGATAAATAGAAACAGTATGTCTTAATTTACTTTCCCTCCCCATTAAAGGACTTCTTAAAGTCAGCTCCAAAACATACCTTTTACCTGTCCAGCATTAACTATGATTAAAACTCTGGTTCTGCTTCTTCTACCACTGAAGCAAAGATAGTGAGGTAGAGAGATCTAGCTTTGGAGCAAATCAGGTCTGGCTTTGAAAAGCAGCTCTGCCGCTGACCAGCTGAACATACTTGGATGAGGTCCTTGACTTTTGTGCACTTAACCTGCTCAGGGAAAGGTCGCCCAGAAAGGAAGGTGTGGGTGATGCCACAGCTGGGACAGTATGTGCTCCATAAACAGAAGACACTGTCATCACCTTGTTATTCTCAAGCCCTTACTGAATGTCAGCACACAGTGGTGGGTTTTATTCAATTCTTCAGCATGTTTCAATTCCATTCTTCGTTCATTTTGCAAGCAGAAACTCAACATTAGTTGGGCCTCTATAACTGACAGATTAAGTTTAAGAAAAGATCTAATTTAAGCTAATTACTTATTGGTCAGTATAACATCACACGATGAATCAAGCATTAGTTTGTGTCTAACTCTAATATAAATGCCAAATGTACTCTCTTCTCACCTGTGGGCTAGTAGTTGTGGATGTTTTAATCACAGGTTGGATAGTCTGAGGCAGAGACACCAGAGTCTGAGGAAGGTAGAGGGGAAGGGAAGTTGAATCTGTAAATGTTTCCGAGTCTTCAGACAACCACTGCTGAAGTTGATCTTCAAATCTAAAACATGTGAACATTAGGAAGCAAAAAATTAACTATCATTCACTTTTTCTCTACCTACATACTTTACATTGTTTAAAGCATTGCTTTTTACTAAGTATAGAACTAAGTTATGACATCAATTGATAAAATTATTTAAAAAATTATCATCAGCCCTAGCCGGTGCTCAGTGGTTAGAGCATCGGCCCAAGGACTGAAGGGTCGCAGTTCGATTCCAGTCAAGGGCACTTACCTCGGTTGCAGCCTTGATCCCAGGCCCCAGCTGGGGCACATGCGGGAGGCAACCAATCGATGTGACTCTCACATCAATATTTCTCTCTCTGTCTCTCCTTCTCCCTTCCACTCTGCCTAAAAATCAATGGAAAAAATATCCTCAGGTGAGAATTAACAACAATAAAAAAGTTTAATATCGCCCTGGCCAGTTTGGCTCAGTTGGTAGAGCATTGGTCCAAGGACGGAAGGGTTGTGGGTTAGATTCCCAGTCAGAGGCACATACCTTGATCGCAGGCTCCATCCCAGGCCAGGTCAAGGCTTGTATGGAGACAGCCCATCAATGTGTGTCTCTCACATTGATGTTTCTCTCTCTCTCTCTCTTTCTCCCCCCCCCCCCCTTCTTTCCTCCCTTCCACTCTCTCTAAAGATCAATGGGAAAATATCCTCAGGTGAGGATTAAAAAAAAAGTCTTCTCTTTAATTTATACATCCAACTTATACTTAATGAGAAAGGTGGCATTTAGCCAAACACAATTGTTTTTATATGTTACTCAACATTATTCATAATTCTCTTTTACTTTATTTTCTCTGGCTTATTTTGGATTTTTGTGTCTATAATTAATTCTTATCTCTTGATGTAATATCTAAAGGTATCGATTGCTATTTACAATTTTAAATTAACTCATAATAATATCCTACTGCCACCGAACATTCTAGAGCTGTCCACTCCATACAACTGTCTCTTCAAGAAAAACAATCTGATCCAACTGTTTAAATGATACAGACTTGGGACAATCTACTTTTAGAAATCATGATACATTCAGTCATTCTTACAGCATATATTTATCAAGCCCCCACCAAATACTAGGCACATTCTAGATACCAGGGATACAGCACTGAAACAAAGCAGATAAGGTCCAGGTCTAAGCAGCTTATACTTTAGCGAGGGGAAACAGAAGGGACACATATCTGGGGAAATGTGGTCTGAAGGTGAGAAAGACAAAGTGAAGACATGGAGACAGGGGGTGCTGGGAGGACAGGCAAGGAGGGACTGGAAGTGAGCATAAGGTGAGCCATAGGGATATCAGGGTTTGGCTGTGGAGCCCTGGGCAAAAGGAGCAGGGAACCAAAAGGCCTGGCTATGCAGTCCCTGGGGTGCTGGAGGAAGGAGCAGAGGTCAGAAAGGAAATGGTAGGCAAGGCACAAAAAGCCTTGCCCACCTCATAAGGATTTCGCCTGTGGTTCAGGCTCAGAGAGGAAGCCACTGGAAGGTTATGAGCAAAGGAATAATATGACCTTGCCTCACACTTGAAAGGCTCACACTGGGTCGGCCAAGGCTAGAGTATGGGCTACTGCAAACATGGTCTGATTCTGAATGTTTTGAATAGGATTTGTGGATGGACTAGATGTGGAGGGATGATTTCAAGGCATTCGGCCTGGCAGCTGGAAGGATGGAGTTGCCTTCAACTGAGAAGACCATTGTAGGAAGGGAAACTGGGAATTGGATTTGGAATGTTAGCTTTGAAATGGCTATCAAGGAAGTGGTAGGATATTCAAATCTGTAGTTCAGAGAAAAACTCAGGGTTTGAGATATATATTTGGATTTGTAAGAATATTAATGTTATTTAAAAATCCATGAAATCACTGGGGTGTATGTACAGATAACACAGGTGCAAGGGGCAGAGAATGAGTGAGGGGTAGTGGAGGAGAAGAAGAACCGACAGGAGTGGCCTAGAGTGTGACCAAGGGGGCAGGAGAGGGACTAAGGGCATTCTGGGAGCCAGGAGGGAGGGAGCAAAGGTGTGGAATGGTGCTGGGACTCAGGTTCACGGTCAGTTCAGCTGTGCGGCGGGCAGTGATCCTAACCAGAGTAGACGTGAGGGGCAGAAAGGGGCTACCAGAAAGACTGGAAAGGAGAACTAGAGAAGTGAGAACCGCTGTTTCTGAGTTCACTGTAAGGGAGCAGAAACACGAGGGTGGTGGCTAGAGGGGGAAATGGGGCCACGGTCGGGAAAAATGCCAGAAGACTGCCTTTCAAGCACGAAGTGGCTTAAGGACACAGTGAGTGGAGGGAGGGGCTGCACCTCTTGCTCTCCTCTTTTTCCAGTAGAAGACTGCTGGACAGACACTGGGCCAGGAGCTCCTGGGCAGAGGATCCACGCATCAGGTCCTCCGTGCTGGGAACCAGCCCCTCTCGGCCACACTCTGCACCTCTCTTCCCTTTTCGGTGCACGTGAAGTAACGGAGTGGGAAACTTGTTTGCAGCAGGATGAAAAGTCTTTGTTTCCAAGCTGTAAGTACATGTTTTGAAACACTTATGATCAGAAAAGAGGGAGAAAGGGTTTCTCAGGAAATAGTTAGATGTGGGTGCAGAGAGAGCCTGAGACCCACCCCTTCCTGCTTCCAGCTTCCCTCATGGTCAGGGCTTCCCTCAGGTCAAGTGCAGGGCTAGGAGGGAGGGCAGCCCCTGTCTACGGGACTTGCGGTATCCTGGGCAGCTGGCCTTGGGGCATCCCTATTCTGTGTGTTCCTTCTCATCCCTGGATTATCAACAGGTCTCTACTCCCCCTATTATTAGCAAGGTTCTTATTTTTATATTTAGCTATTAAGTCCATCTGGAGCTAATATTTACAATCAGTGGGAGATAGCGAAGCTAACTTTTTTTCTAAACAGATGCCAATGTCTGCCTCCCCATCCCCTAATTTGGCATTGTATTTTTCTCACATATGGTTCTGTGTCTGGACTTTCTATACCGATCCATTCGCCTACTGTAACTTTACTATTATGTTTTAACATCAGAAAGAGCAGGCCTTCCTTGTTATCCTTATTCAAAATGTTCTCAGCAATTACTACACATTTTCTCATCCTGATGAATGTTAGAATTAACCTGTCAAGACCAAGGGGAAAAATCTTTTGGGTTTTTTTAAATTAGAAATACCCTGCCCTAGCCGGTTGCTCAGTGGTTAAAGTGTTGGCCCGGTTGCAGCCTTGATGCCCGGACCCAACTGGGGCGCATGCAGGAAGCAACCAATTGTTGTGTCTCTCTCATATCAATGTTCTCTCTCTGTCTCTCCCCTCCCTTCCACTCTGTCTAAAAATCAATGGAAAAAATATCCTCCAGTGAGGATTAACAAAAAAAAAGAAATGCCCTAACTTTATAGCTTAAGAACTGAGAATTTTATAGTCCTGTGTCCTCCCAACAGCAAGGGTAGCTTGCCCCTTATTTATGCAGGTTTTCTTTGCACCTTCAGGGGCCTCAGAGTTCCCCTGACAGGGGTTTAAGGCCTCTCCAGGTCAGTCTGCTTTCATGTTACAGGCATATTGCTGCTGTGCATGGGATTTTTTGTACCTGGTAGATCAATCTATCTAATACCTTTCTGAACTCTGCATGACTCTAAGGGTATAACTTGATCATCTTGAACTAACAACTTTACAATCTGGAAATGACAGTTTCTCCTTCCTTTTGATATTTATGCCACCTGTATCCCTGCACTGGGCAGGATTTCCAGGACAAAAGTAAACAGCAGTGACATCAGGGCAGCTCAGGCTGGTTTGACTTTAGTGTTTCTAATGTTTTACCAAGAAGAATGGTTTTGGGGGCAGAAATATTTTTTAAACCCAAGTTTGAAATTTTTATTAGGAATGGGTATACATTTTTTAGGCAGAAAAGGATATAAAAGCATGTCATCAACTATTAAATGAGCACTTATTTTTCTGTCATGGCACCATATTACAGGAGTAGATTGCTCTTTGTTGCTACTGCTTATCCTGGATAAAGCCTACTTGTGAATTTTTATGTACTGCAAGATTGCATGTGCTGACACTTTATTAAGCATTTTTGAACTAGATTTGTGAGATGTCAGCTTTCTTTTGTCTGCACTCTCCCAGTTATGTTACGATTTCAGGGTCAGATTCATCTGATAAATGAAGTGAGATGCTTGCTTTTTTCTGCTTAAGAACCATTATCTACTACATGGGAATGATCTGTTTCTCAAGTATGTCACAATCTACCCACAATGGGCTGGATTCTGTGTACAGGGTATGAATTTCTGTCTGTGTACCCTGGACGAGAACTACATAGTTTGTTCTGTTGGGTGGAGGGATGACAGAAACACACAATGAACACAGATCTCACCACTCCTGATTCAGCTGGAGCTCCTTCTGCGTCTGCATTCTGGCTTGTTCCCACGACATAGGAACATCATATGTCTTCAACTGGTTTTTAAAAAAATATACACATATCTGACCATCTTCACTCAGTGCCTCTGAGAAAATATGAAAACAAATTTTAAACAAATGTTAAAAAAAGCAATAGGTGACCACGTGACATTTGCTTATAGTCACTGATTTCAGGAGAAGCCCCTCTGAGTTGTCACATGTTACATGACTCCCATTTGAGCCAACATGCTCCAAGTGTCCGTGGGTCACTCAAGGTTCAGTCAGGCTCATGCCCAGAGTGTGGTATGGCAAGGACAACTACTCAGAGCTACAAACTGTCTTAAACTTAGAGCCAGCCTAAGGGGCCATATCAGGGAGTTGAATCCTGGCTCTCCTGGAACCGTCTTAGCCAGGGGTCCTCAAACTACGGCCCGCGGGCCACATGCGGCCCGCCGAGGACATTGATCCGGCCCGCTGGGTGTTTTTGCCGCCGCTGCCTGTCCTGCTTAGCAGCCGACTCGTCCCGGGCCCGCAGTGCGCATGTGTGGAATGTGCGCCGCACTCTCTGACTCCCCTCCTTCTCTCTGAGGGACAGTGAACTGGCCCCGTTTAAAAAGTTTGAGGACCCCTGGTCTTAGCTCTTCCCAATGTTTACAAGTCACCTGGAAGTCACGGGCTTACAGGAGGGAGTCCCAAGGAAAGGAAGAGTGGTGACCCACAGGAAAAGAAACAAATATCATCAAGTAAGCTGCTTTCTTTGCTGAAATTGGCCCAGTCGAGTCTCATGAGGAGCCAGCCCCATAGTGCCATACGTTAACTACCTGATGTGACAGGAAGCCTGGGGGGCGTCCAGTCCCTCAGCTTGTGGTTGATACACAAGGCAATGACGTCATCCCACGGGATCTCAGCAACTGAGGGCCCTGCCTCCCAGCCAGGGGAGGGGTTCTGGCTCTTCCACCTGACATAAGTTCTTCGGAGCAGGCTCTCCACCTGGGACTGGAGGACGGGCTGCGTCTGGCAAGAGCTGGGGATCTGGGAGGCATACTGGATAACCATGGAGCACACAGGAAGCCAGGGAGCTGGAGAGAAAGCACCTTGTGAGTCACTAGGTTTGGCCGAAGTACAGGTGGAAATCTACATGAAATGTTCTTCACTCTATATTAACTCAGGAGAAGGCAACCGTGTAGTTGAGAAGTCTGTTCTCGAATCTGAATACAATAAATCATAGCTGTTCAGGAAAGAGCATCTCCCTCCCCATGTCCTGACAAGGGACGCAGTTTCCTTAGACAAAATTCACAACTAAGGGTTCCCCCAGGGATTCTAATTGTACAGGACCAGGAATCTGTACTTTAACAAGGACCAAGGTGAGGCTGGTACATGAGGTCCTGACTTCTTCGGGGAAACACTGACCTAGCTCACAGCACAGAGGGTTTGCGCTGTGTGCTTTGTTTCCCTTTGGATTCCTTCAGAAATGAGCATCTGTTAGACCTATTGAAGCCCACACCCTGAAATTTAAAAGGGCACCTGAGCCCTATTTTCCATGCAGCCCAAGTGGCCCTGCCAGGGCCCCAGGCTGTACTACATAGCAGTGAACCGCCTTCTTCCCTCCTAACAGCATCAACAAGGGAAGGGCAATCTACATGCCCAGCCCAGGGGACCTGGAGATTGCATCAGAACAGCCCAAAGGCTTCAACCGCACAGCCAGAGCCACAGAACAGAGGCTTCTGGCAAAGAAGGAACACTGGCTTTAAGTCAGCACTGAGTGTTGTGGCCCCAGCAGTGTGGGGACAGGACTGCATGGTCCCCACACTCTTCACCCTCATACCCCACGGTGCAGGCAGGACAGGACCTGCTGTCCACTCACAAACTCCAGGCCTTGGGGTCAGTGCTCCTCCCACACCACAGACCACCTTCCTCCCAGGGGTCAGCAGATACCCACAGATTGCTCGATTGGCAGTGAAGGGCCAACTGTCACTTCACAAAACCCCTGCTCACTCTGACTCCTACACCCAAAGGCAGGTGCAGAATAGGGACAGGGGACACAGAATGGAGGCTATAAGAACCTCACACCAGTGCCCAATACCTGCCAGACTGCCACTGCAATAAAAAAGAAAATGGGTGCTCTGTTGCCCCCTATATTCATCCCCAGCCATCACCCCTCAGCCTGAGCACATACCGCCCGGGGGTGGAAGGTCCATCTGCGGAAGCTGAAAGCCCAGCACAGCCTGTTTCAGCCAGGCCAGGTGCTCCGGGGCATTCCAGTGAAGGTGAGGAAGCAGCCGGCTGCCCCCTGCCTCAGCAAACTCGGTGATGGGCCAGGACAGGTCGCAGAGCTGCTCGGAGGACACCACGAAGGCGAGAAAGTGCAGAACACTGTTGAACAGCTCGATGATGGCACCAGGCTCCTGAGAGGCCAGGCCGCCCAGCCGCCTCTCTTTTCTGTCATGGAAAAACCGGCCGCTAAACTCACGGCCAACCCCATCTTCCACATACTGAATGAGGGTCTGGCAGCAAAGGTCAAGGGCACAGGGGCAGTGGGAGACCAGCCACTGCACGGCCTGGGAAACCTGGGAAGCAAAGACAATTGGAAGAGACTCGGTTAAGCAGGTCATGCTGTTTTTCAGAAGGATCTTTCTAAAGGAGCCCCACCCACAGCCGCTTGGGCAGGTGCCACCGGAGCACCAGCTTCTCAACCACGCTGGGGAGCAGAAGCTTCTGCTGCAGTGGAGTTTGGCCTCCTAGGGCCCTGGAGACATACAGCGAGGAGCCTAGGAGAGGGGTTCCGAGTCCCACCCCACCCCGAGGTGAGGCTGCAGGATCACCCACTGGAAGGGCTCGGGCTTGAAGAAAACCAGCGCTGCACATCCTCTTCACCATGCAGATAGGGAAACCACGTCTTCCAGTTCTTAGAAGGACTAACAGCTTCATTATATGCCTGGATGCTTTCACATCCTGTCGTTATCTTTCTTCCTATAGTTACTTTTATTTAATTCCCGGCATTTCTTTTCCTAATATAAACGTCAGAACAGGCTTCCTTTTTTAAGGAAACTTCTGATAACATTATTTCTTCGTATATTTCAAGAACCTCCCTACAAAAATAATTTATGTATCTGACCTTCAAATATAAGACATGAATGGCCATATTTTAAATCCATACCGATAAAACCCCTAAAAAAATGAAATGAACAGCCCAGCCAGTGTGGGTCAGTGGTTGAGCATTAACCCATGAATCAAGAGGTCACTGGATCAGTTTTTCTTAAAAAGATGGCGACCGGCAGGAAGGTAGGGAGAGAGAGAGTGTGAGTGAGGAACCCATAGAGGAGAGTGTAGATGTGTGTGGTGTGTGTGTGTGTGTATGAGATAGGGTCAGTTAGATTCTGCAGGTCTTCCAAGGGGCTCCCGAACAGGGCAGCCCTAGACGGCGGAGCCCCGCGCACAAAGCGGACACTTCTCGGCGGTTGGTGCGGACGCAGAGACCACGCCATCTTGGGAAACAGAGCTGCCTGAGACTCGGATCCTGGCTTCTAACACAAACCAGGACCCTGCAGCCACTGGGGACAGAGAACTGCTATCACAGCTTCAGACAAACAACAAGAATCCAGACTTCCCGGCAGATTTCCGTGAGTCAAAGAGCCTATCCCCCTCCTCGCAGGCGCTGATAGCACCAGAGTAACTGATAGACCCGCCCCTCCCCCAAGCTGCTCACGGGCACGCGCACAGACAGCGCCATAGTAACTGATAGACCCGCCCCTGGCCCAAGCTGCCGAGCTTTGCGCAGGGACTCGCTCCCTCTTAGGGAATTTGGCGCGCGCTCGCGCACAGGACAGAAGCAGCTCCCCGTCAGGGAAATCTGTCAGTGCGCACAGAGGGCTCCCCTTCGGGGAATTTGGCTCGCGGGTCACAGCTCCCCCTTCGGAGATTCTTAAGAGGGGCTTCCCTTTGGGGAATTTGGCGCGCAGGACGGACTCCGCCCCCCTGCTGGGACTTTGGGAGAGTGCACTGAGCCGGCTCACCTTCAGGTTCTTAAGAATGTGCGCTCTAGCCGGTTTGGCTCAGTAGAGAGAGCACACACAGGACGCAGCCCCACTTCAGGGAATTTGGCACGCCGGACACAGCTGCCTGGGATCCCTGACTCACAGCGCATTCACACTAAGAGCCAGCGACCCCAATTGTTGGTGCGTGCACACACAGGGACCCTGATTCTCAACGAGAAACCGCACAAGGCAACAGAGACTTTGACACTCGAGTCTTGGTGCAGACACAGGGAAACTCTGACTCCTGGCACATGCTAAGGATCTCATTCTCGGCACATACCAACAGTGTGGTGCAGACAGGGCCCCTGATTCTAAATGTGCACACGAGACCACACAGAACACTGGGGACACTGATCCTGGGCAAGTCTGGTTCCCACCAACCAAAGGCAGCCACACGTCCTAGTGTCAGTGCACTTCAGTGAAACTAGGGTGGAGCGAAGTCCCCACAGCACACGGCCCAGGTCCACGCAAACAGAAGCTTGAGCTTTCTGGTAATAGCCAGAATGGGGAAACGAAATAACTCACAGAGGAAAGAAAATGTGGAGTCGCCAAGAAAGGAAATTAGTGAAAATGAAGCTTGCAACATGACCGAAAAGGAGTTCAGAGTAATGGTCATGGAATTTATACATCGGATGGATGAGAAAATCAACAACTTATGCAAGAATCAGGAAGAAATGAAAAGTGATATAGCTACAATCAAAAACACCATGGAAAGTTTCAACAGTAGATTACAAGAAGCAGAGGACCGAATTAGTGAGTTAGAAGATCAGGTACAGAAACAAGCTCAAGCTGAACAGCAATTGGAGAAAAAAATTAAAAAGCAGGAGGAAAGCCTAAGGGAACTTCGGGACAACATGAAACGAAGTAACATGCGTATAATAGGGCTGCCAGAAGGACAAGAAGAGCAGCAGGGATTAGAAAATCTATTTGAAGAAATAATGACAGAAAACTTCCCGGATATGGGAAAGATAAAAGTTACGCAAGTAAAGAGAGTCCCAAGCAGGATCAACCCCAAAAGACCCACACCAAGACATGTCATAATTTCAATGGCAAATATAAATGATAAAGAGAGAATCCTAAAGGCGGCAAGAGAGAGACAGAGAGTTACCTACAAAGGAACACCCATCAGATTGTCAAATGATTACTCATCAGAAACACAACAAGCTAGAAGTGAATGGAAGGAGGTATACAAAGTGTTGCAAAGCAAAGGACTGAATCCAAGAATACTATATCCAGCAAGACTATCAATCAAAATTGAAGGGGAAATCAGGAGCTTTGCAGACAAAAAAAGCCTCAGGGAGTTTATCACCACCAAACCAGCAATGCAAGAATTGCTAAAGGGAATACTGTAAAAAGAAGAAATAAACAGGTAAGAAGGAATACAGACACAAAAATAGATATGACTGCAAACAAATACCTTTCAGTAATAACTTTAAATGTAAACGGACTAAATGCTCCAATCAAAAGACATCGAGTAGCTGAATGGATAAAAAAACACGACCCATATATATGCTGTCTACAAGAGACCCACCTCAGAACAAGAGACTCACACAGATTGAAAGTGAAGGGATGGAAAAATATCTTTCAGGCAAATGGAAATGAAAAAAAAGCTGGGGTAGCAATACTTATATCTGACAAAATAGACCTCAAAGTAAATGCCATAACAAGAGATAAGGAAGGCCACTTCATAATACTAAAGGGAGAAATCCAACAAGAAGAAATAATTCTGGTAAACATATACGCTCCCAATATAGGAGCACCCAAATACATAAAAAAACTCCTGGAGGATATCAAGGGAGAGATTAATAGCAACACAATCATAGTAGGAGACTTTAATACCCCACTATCACCACTGGACAAATCCTCTAAACAAAAAATCAGCAAAGAAACAGCAATCCTAAATGACTCACTAGACCAGATGGAATTAATTGACATCTTCAGAACATTTCACCCCAAAGCCACAGAATATACATTCTTCTCAAGTGCACATGGGTCATTTTCAAAGATAGACCATATGCTGGGTCACAGGCAAAGTCTCTTCAAATTCAAGAAGATAGAAATTATATCAAGCATCTTCTCAGATCACAGTGGCATAAAACTGGAAATCAACTACAATAAATACAATCCAAAGAAATCAAACACATGGAGACTAAACAGCATGCTATTAAACAAGGACTGGGTCACCAGAGAGATCAAGGAAGAAATAAAAAACATCATGGCAACAAATGACAATGAAAACACAACAATCCAAAATCTATGGGACACAGCGAAAGCAGTCTTGAGAGGGAAGTTCATAGCTCTACAGGCCTATTGCAAAAAACAAGAAACAATGGTAATAAATTACTTAACCCTACAACTCAAAGAGCTAGAAAAAGAGCAGCAAGAAAAGCCCAGTGTAACCAGAAGGAAGGAAATAACAAAGATCAGAGCGGAGATAAATGACATAGAGACCAAAGAAACAATACATAAGATCAACAAAACCAAGAGCTGGTTCTTTGAAAGGATAAACAAGATTGATGGACCTCTAGCCAGGCTCACCAAGAAGCAAAGAGAGAGGACCCAAATAAACAAAATCAGAAATGAAAGAGGTGAAATAACAACAGACCCTGCTGAGATACAAAGGATTGTTACAAAATACTACGAACAACTCTATTCCAACAAACTGGACAATCTGGAGGAAATGGACATATTCCTAGAAAAATATAACCTTCCAAAAATCAATCAAGAAGAATCTAAACAGCTCAATAGGCCAATAACTATGGACGAAATTGAAGCAGTCATCAAAAAGCTTCCGGCAAACAAAAGCCCGGGGCCTGATGGCTTCACAGGAGAGTTTTACCAAACATTCAAGGAAGAACTAAAACCTATCCTCCTCAGACTATTCCAAAAAATTCAAGTGGAAGGAACACTTCCAAGCTCCTTCTATGAAGCCAGCATCACCCTAATACCAAAACCAGATAAAGACAACACAATGAAAGAGAATTACAGACCAATATCCCTCATGAACATAGATGCCAAAATCCTCAACAAAATTCTAGCAAATCGGCTCCAGCAGTACATCAGAAAGATCATACACCATGACCAAGTAGGATTTATCCCAGGAATGCAAGGATGGTACAATATCCGCAAATCAATAAACGTGATACATCACATAAACAAATTGAAAGATAAAAATCACATAGTCATATCAATTGATGCAGAAAAAGCATTTGACAAAATCCAACACCCTTTCTTGATAAAAGCTCTCAACAAGGTGGGAATAGATGGCTCATACCTCAACATAATAAAAGCTATATATGATAAACCCACAGCAAACATCATACTCAATGGACAAAAACTAAAGACATTTCCCCTAAGAACAGGAACAAGACAGGGATGCCCACTCTCACCACTCCTGTTTGACATAGTACTGGAAGTATTAGCCATTGCAATTAGACAAGAAGAAGAAATAAAAGGCATCCAGATTGGAAAAGAACAAGTAAAGCTGTCTTTATTTGCAGACGACATGATATTGTACATAAAAAATCCGAAAGACTCCGTCAAAAAATAGACTTAATAAATGAATTCGGCAATGTAGCAGGATACAAAATTAACGCCAAGAAATCTATGGCCTTTCTATACACCAATAGTGAACTTACAGACAGAGAGACTAAAAAGGCAATCCCATTTACCATCGCACCAAAAAAATTAAGATACCTAGGAATAAACTTAACTAAGGAGGTAAAAGACCTATACACGGAAAACTACAGGACACTGAAAAAAGAGATAGAGGAAGACGTAAACAGATGGAAGAACATACCATGTTCATGGATTGGTAGAATCAACATCATTAAAATGTCCATACTACCCAAAGCAATCTATAGATTCAATGCACTCCCCATTAAAATACCAACGGCATATTTCACAGACCTTGAAAGAACTCTCCAAAAATTCATCTGGAATAAAAAAAGACCCCGAATAGCCACAGCAATCCTGAGAAAGAAGAATAAAGTAGGAGGGATCTCAATACCAGATTTCAAGCTGTATTACAAAGCCACTGTTCTCAAAACAGCCTGGTACTGGCACAAGAACAGACATATAGATCAATGGAACAGAATAGAGAATCCAGATATTGACCCAAACCACTATGCTCAATTAATATTTGACAAAGGAGGCATGAACATACAATGGAATAAAGACAGTCTCTTCAATAAATGGTGTTGGGAAAATTGGACAGATACATGCAAAAAAATGAAGCTTGATCACCAACTTACGCCATACACAAAAATAAACTCAAAATGGATACAGGACTTAAACATAAGACGGGAAACCATAAAAATACTAGAGCAATCCACAGGCAGCAAAATGTCAGACATATGCCAAAAGAAATTCTTCACTGACACTGCCCCTAGGGCAATGGAAGCTAAAGAGAAAATTAACAAATGGGACTACATCAAAATAAAAAGCTTTTTCACAGCAAAAGAAACCATCAACAAAACAACAAGAAGGCCCACTGCATGGGAGAACATATTTGCAAATGGCATCACTGATAAAGGTTTAATCTCCAACATCTACAGGCAGCTTATACAACTTAATAAAAGGAAGATAAATGATCCAATAAAAAAATGGGCAACAGACCTAAATAGAATCTTTTCAAAAGAAGACAGAAGGAAGGCCAAGAGACACATGAAAACTTGCTCAACGTCACTAATTATCCGAGAGATGCAAATCAAAACAACAATGCGGTACCATCTCACACCTGTCAGAATGGCTATCATCAACAAATCAACAAACGACAAGTGTTGGCGAGGATGCGGAGAAAAAGGAACCCTCGTGCACTGCTGGTGGGATTGCAGACTGGTCCAGCCACTGTGGAGAACAGTATGGAGTTTCCTCAAAAAACTGAAAATGGAACTCCCATTTGACCCAGTAATCCCACTCCTGGGAATATATCCGAAGAAACTAGAAACACCAATTAGAAAGGATATATGCACCCCTATGTTCATAGCAGCGCAATTCACCATAGCTAAGATTTGGAAACAGCCTAGGTGCCCGTCAGCAGATGACTGGATCAGAAAACTGTGGTACATCTACACAATGGAATACTATGCTGCCATAAAAAAGAAGGAATTCTCATCATTTGCAGCAACCTGGGAGGAATTGGAGAACATTATGTTAAGTGAAATAAGTCAGTCAATGAAAGAAAAATACCACATGATCTCACTCATTTATGGATAATAAAGAACATTATAAACTTGAACAAAAAGATAGATACAGAGACAGTAAAGCATCAAACAGACTGTCAAATTACAAGGGGAAGGTTAGGGAGAGGTGGGGGAGATAAGAGATCAATCAAAGGACTTGTATGCATGCATATAAGCATAACCAATGGATGCAAAACTCTGGGGGGTGGGGGCATATATGGGAGTGGGGTGTGGGGAGGGCAATGGTAAGATATGTACACATATAATACCTTAATAAAAAAATTGAAGAAAAAAAAAAAAAAAAAAAAAAAGAGGTCACTGGATCAATTCCCGATTAGGGCACATTACCTAGGTTTCGGAATCGATCCACAGTAGAGGATGTGCAGGAGGCAGCCAATTGATGTTTCTCTCTTTTCCTCTCCCTTTCTCTGTCTCTCTAATATCAGTAAGAATATTTTGTTTTTAAATTTCATTTTTTGCAGATAGCAGGACTATGGGCAAATTTTATCTTTTATTTCTATTTCTGCTTATATTTTTAGGTTACCTTTTAAAAATAAAATTTAAAAATGCAAGCAGCAATATACATCAAATTCAAGATAGAGCAAGAAGAGAAAAACTGAACATCTGGTTGGACCTTTAAAAATAATGAAACCTTACCTTATTTGTGCCTTGTAAATCATTAATGGAATCAGGAATTTCAATAATAATATAATCTGAAATCAGCTTAGCTGAAACCAAATCCTGTAGCATCAGACCTTGAAAAGAAACAGAAGTCACCTGTCTTCTGCTGAGTCTGTGTATGAGCAGATACCTCACTGCACTGACCCCGCCCAGACCTGCTCCCAGTCACTACAAGTGGTCGCTATCCCGACTCCCGCCATTGAATTGCCAGCACTTCCTCAGACCCGGGGCTCAACCCATTTATGGAACATGCTGGTTCATCAAGGAGACAGCCTCACAAACCATCATCCACTTCCTTCTCCACGGCGTCCCCGCCCAGGCTGGGTGCGAGCACCACCAGCGGCAATGCAGGCTGGAAGGGCTTGGCCTGCAGGAGTTGCTTGAGCTGCAGCAGTGCCGACAGCCAGTACACGTCCTCCTCTGCAATGTCCTCACTCTTCGCTTTGGGGGCAAGCAGCATCATGAGGCCACTGGCTCCCAGGAGCTCATTCTGTGTCTCCACAGCATCCAGGGCGCCGTCACTGAGAGCACCGTAGGCTACCTGGAACAGCACCATCAGGGGACCAATCAGTAGTGAACATCAGCCCCAGAGCAAGCGCAGCCAAACTGCATTGCACTTTGGGCCAGCCTCCCTCCATGAGGCCATAAATTATTGCCAGAAACAGCTGGATCAATGGGTAATTCAGCCTCCAGCTATAATTGTTTTTGAGCATGTTACTTCCATATTAACAGTTACCCTTAAACAGTTATAAGCCCTAACTGGTTTGGCTCAGTGGATAGAGCATCGGCCTGCGGACTCGAGGGTCCCAGGTTCGATTCCAGTCAAGGGCATGTACCTTGGTTGCGGGCACATCCCCAGTGGGGAGTGTGCAGGAGGCAGCTGATCGATGTTTCTCTCTCATCGATGTTTCTAACTCTCTATCCCTCGCCCTTCCTTTGTAAAACAAAAACAAAAACAAAAACAGGTTAAGCCCATAAGGAAGGCAAGCCAGCAGCAAACAAGGGATTTCAACCCATTTCTAGAAAACACTGGGGGGATGGGAACAATCACTGGGTTGGGAAAGCAGAGGAAGCTAGCTACACCTGTGGGGCTACAGACATGGTGTGGAGAGACCCAGGCCAGCTGAACTTGCAAAAGCCCAGAACACCCAGAGGGTCTGGGAGGGATGAGTCACACAGAGAGCAATGGCCCTACAGGTCATTAAGGAAACTTCTGGTAACCCCCACCAACCAGGTGGCCTTTAAGCGCAACCTGTACCCTAGGCAGGAGTCTGTCCCTGAGAGGATCCAGTCACAGGGGCATCTCCAGGCAAGTGGAGGACACTTGGCCACTCCCCACCTTACACTGAAAGCACAGCAGCTGCCCTAGGAGCCTGTCCAGAGGAAAAGAACACCCAGGAAATAGATACCCAGATCCTGACATTTGGCGGTCCCCCAAAAAAGGATGGCTTGCCATTCAGTTACCCTCCATCCACCCCAAACACAGAGCTTACGGCCAGCCCTTTAAGGGCCTCACTTGAGTATGGCAGACAGTCTGAGGAGAGCAGCCAACATAAAGAGACCAGAATTATAGAAAAAAGAAACCCAAAGCAAACACACAAAGCAGGGAACATAAGAAAACTTAGAAAAAAATCCTAATTTCCTCAGATACATAAGATCACGCATCCAAAATAGTCACAAGGTGATTATGTCAAATAAGGAATTTAAAAAAGGAAATAAATATGGAATAAAAAAACATTTGGAATATAAAGTCAAGGAAATTTCCCAGAACACAATATAAAAAAGCAAGACAGAAAATAGGATGGTGCTCTGGCTGGTTGCTCAATGGTTAGAGCTATCAACACCAAGTGCTCAATACTGAAGCCCACTTCCTGCCCTGCACTGCTGTTTTCCAAGTAAATAAGACACACATCTGGTTTTATTTCTGAAACCTAAAATTCATTTATGCAGATCTGAATCTAATGCAGAAACAGGTTCTCATTAAATAAGAATCTCTCAAGAAACCAATTAATGTGAGTATTATGCAAACACCTATAAAGAGCAAAAACTAGAACTTATAATGGAAAACTGAGGACAACCTGAATGTAAAACAAAAACAACTAACCTGAAATGTCCAATGTTGAACCTAGACAGTAGCTGGGTTCAAGTTTAGTGAAAACTAAATAGGATCAAAAAACATGGGGCGGGGGGTGGGGGGGATAGGGGACATATGTAATACTTTCAACAATAAAGATTTTTTATTTTTTAAATATATTTTATTAATTTTTTACAGAAAGGAAGGGAGAGAGATAGAAACATTGATGAGAGCCCTAACCAGTTTGGCTCAGTGGATAGAGCGTCGCCCTGGGGACTGAGAGGTCCCAGGTTCGATTCCGGTCAAGGGCATGTACATTGGTTGCGGGCACATCCCCAGGAGGAGGTGTGCAGGAGGCAGTTGATCAATGTTTCTCTCTCATCGATGTTTCTAACTCTCTATCCCTCTCCCTTCCTCTCTGTAAAAAATCAATAAAATATATTTTTAAAAAAGAGAAAGAAACATTGATGAGAGAGAAACATCAATCAGCTGCCTCTTGCACACTCCCAACTGGGGATGTGCCCACAACCAAGGTACATGCCCTTTACTGGAATCGAACCTGGCACCCTTCAGTCCACAGGCTGACACTCTATCCACTAAGCCAAACCGGTCAGGGCAACAATAAAGATTTTTTAAAACCATTACTTTTTTGCTAAGACCTGATGTATCAGGAAGCTATCTTAACAGTGATGTCAGTACTGAAGTCTAACCATCACTGATTTTTGTGGAATGCTGTTTCTTATCTCTCAGGTTAATTACCAGAGGCCAATAAATATAGAGTTCAGGGCTTCTGAATGATGTGCAGAAGAGCACAGGTGCATCTATGCATTTGTCAGGATGGTTCAGAGTTTCACCAAGTTCTCACAGTGGTCTATGACCAGAGACGGGTAAGGCTCATTGTGCTCCAGACGCTAGCCTGGTATCCCACACCAATAGGAGTCCATGGGATGTTTATGAGCCTCCCACATTCTTTCAAAACCACTTCAGGCATGTATGATTCCAGCAATGTTTGGGCATGAGAGAAAATAAGACAATCACAGAAGTAAATACATGAAGTGATTATCACTCACCTTTATACACACGCTGACAGAAACGGTCTGATTCCCTTTGCTGCTGAGTGCGTTAAACAGCGTGAGTGTCTGAATTCCACCAGCATCGCTGCATGTGTCATCCAAGCCATCACCTCCCATGAACTTGACTTTCAACCAATCTGCCAGAATTCTGTGAATAAAAGAAAACAACACTTGAAGAAGAATCCTATTCTAAAACTAAACTATAAGTAATTTGGAAAGAGAAATCACACAGATGTAGGTCAACAGACACAAATTCTACTGTGAAGTAGATCTGCACAAAACTCTACGGCGATCTTTCTTTTGGTAAGAGGAGAGAGCACTCAGGAACTGGTTCATTCTAATGTGACTTAAGATTCTGGAGCAGTAAGAAAAGATTCTAGCCGAAGCCGGTTTGGCTCAGTGGATAGAGCGTCGGCCTGCGGACTGAAAGGTCCCAGGTTCGATTCCGGTCAAGGGCATGTACCTTGGTTGCGGGCACATCCCCGGTGGGGGGTGCGCAAGAGGCAGCTGATCGATGTTTCTCTCTCATCGATGTTTCTAACTCTCTATCCCACTCCCTTCCTCTCTGTAAAAGAATCAATACAATATATTAAAAAAAAAAAAGAAAAAAAAAAGAAAAGATTCTAAGCAATAGAAAAGATCCTTAGAGTTTAAAATACACGTTTTACAGAATCTAATTTCTCAGACCTGAGACCTTAAGAATTCTTGGGACATATATCTCCTAATGAATTAGCAAATCAGAAGACAGCTATTTTAAGAAATGAATCATTTAAATACTTTTAAAACACAACAACTCTCATCTTTGTTCAGCTGTCTTATGTGATAAGCTTTATTACTTTCTTTTTCTTTAGCCTACATATGTTCCTGCTTAAAAAGTAATGTGTTCAGAGAACGTAATACCCTCAGACATTGCTGACAGGAATGTAAAATGGTACAGCCAGTATGGAAACAGCTCAGCAAATCTTCAAACACTTAAACATAGAGTTACCACACAACATAGCAATTCCACTCCTAGGTATATAACCAAGAGAACTGCTAACATATATCTACATAAACACAAATGTTCATAGTAGCATTAATGGAAGTGGGAACAACCCAAATATGCCCATCAACTGATGAACAAATAAAATGTGATAAATTCATTCCATGGAATATTACTCAGCCACATATACACACACACACAAAAGGATTAATATATTCTCTACAACATGAACATAGAAAACATTTGTGCTGAGTGAAAGATGCCAGTCATAAATCCCACATGCGGTATGACTCTGTTTATATAGGATGTCCAGGAAGGCAAATGCATAGAGCCTGAAAGCAGATTAGTGGCTGCCAGGGTGGAAGGTAGGGAGGAATGGAGAGTGACTGGTAATAGATATGGGGATTCTTTTTAAGTGAAAAAATGTTCTGGAATTAAATCCTAATGATGGTTATATAACTCTGTGAATATACTAAAAACCAGTGAAATGGATACTTTACATGAGTGAAATTTATATGTGAATTACATCTCAATAAAGCTGTTAAAAAAGAAAAGTAACATGTTTTTTAGTTGCTTTAAAAATATGGAAGCAATTTGGTTATAGGAAATAATGCCATGTTGACTTTTTGGATTTCTTTTTTTAAATGCCAAAGTTTTTTTCTAAGAAAAAAATGGAACTATAGCAGACAAATTGTAAACTGTCTTCCACAAGATTCTAAAATGAAGCAGGCTCTATTCAATACACCTTAGTGTAGCTTTAAATAACAACTCTGAAATGCTTTTGGACAGACTATTACCAAGTTTACAGAATAAAAATTTTAAAAATGTGAAGTGTCAATTTCAAATCACAAACAAAACAGACTGCAGTCTAAGCACCAAAGCGTAAACCTACACATCAGTGTTCCCACCATGCATGAGAGGAACACGCCACTCTGACCCCAGCCACCCTCGCGTTGCTCCAGTGCCAGACACTCTCGGGAGAAGTGCTCCACCACCCCAGGCTGCTTTCTCAGCATCAAACCCCCCGAGGAACCCCTCCCTGACCTGCCAGGACTCCCTGGGGACTGCTCTTCTCCGTAGTTGGGCAACACCAGCACCAGCTTCCAAAACACATGCTCCCTGCTACCAGGGAGGTGCTCAGCCACAAGGGATGGCAGGTCCAGGGGCGCCCACGCTGCATCACTGGAAGGAACAGAAAGAGCAAGGTGGGTGAGCTGGTGGTGCTCAAGCCCCGGGCAGGAGCAGCTCGCACGGCGGGAGCAGGACAGACCTCAGTAGCTGCTGGTGGAAGTGCTGGACCTTCAACTGGTGCGTTGTCTTGTTCCTGAGCCACCTGAGCCTACAAAGAAAGGGAGAACAATACAACACTGTGCCTACGTGAGGCCAGCTCAATGTCATGGTAAGTACTTACACTGATGGTTTCAGTAAAAGTAACTGGTGGAAATAGGAGACCAAGAAAATTTTTTCTGATAAGTGGATCAGTCAAAAGACCTGTTCATTACACAGATATCAATTATCTACCATGTGTCAATCATGGGAGACGGCGGTAAACAGAGAAAATCCCTGCCCTTTAGAACACTCGCTGTCATGGGGAAAGACACGCCTCTGCACAGGTATGCTGTGGTCTCACACAAGGCGGTCAAAGAAGTGATATGCGATAAGCTGTCACTTCTAAAGGAAATAAGGGAGAACAGCATGACAATTTCGGGGGGGGGGGGGGTGGCCATGCCAAGGCAGGAGTGGGCTTGTGTGCAGAGGACACAGAGACAGCAGTTGGGGTTTGGAAGAGGAGGCAAGGGCTGCCATGCAAGGACTCAGGGAGCAGCACAAAGATGTCAACTAGAGGCACGAGGTGACCAGACTCAACTGTGATGGTGAGAACACCAGGGTGTAGAGGTCAAGGGCAGAAGCTGGCAGACAGACAGGCTGGCAGCAGAGGTAGTGAGGGCAGTGCTCTAGAATGATGGGCCCGAGCCCAGGTGCCTGATCTAAGCTCAGGGAAGACAGCCTGGCATTCCATGGAAGGCCCCGAGTGGGGCAGGCTGGGTGAAAAGTAGGTTCTGACATCAGGTTGGGAATTGGATACAGAACTCTGGAACACAGGATACAGGAGCCTCGGCCGGAGATGCATGAGGGGAGTTGTCAGTGTGAAGGACAGAAAAAGATTACCACGGAGGGAGCAGCAGGGAAGAACAGGGGGCAGGGGGCTGTGCTGAGAGTGTGTTTGGGGGGAGGGGGGTGACAGACAAAGCAGCCATGACTTCAGGAGGAGGCCAGGCCAGTGCCCAGGCTGCCATGGGTCAAAGAGGAGTGCTCTGACCACAGAGTGCATCTGAGACAGGTCAGCGCTATTGCCCACCCCACTTACAGAGGCAGAAACAGGATCTCAGAAATCTAGGCAACCACAGTTTGTTGGAGTCAGTGAAACCCTGGAGACAGTTTTCAGAGAGCATGTCCCGTGCCAGCCCAGGGAAAGATGAGGCACACCACGAGACCCAGACGGCGTGCTGCTACAGCCCCTCCAGCTGCCTTCCCCCGGGCTCCCCACTGGGCCTGAGAGAGGCCGAGCCCTGCACGGCTAGCACTGAATAGCCCAAGCGAAGACCTGGGCAGGGCCCTGAGGAGCTGCACATGCTCAGGGTGACTGGGAGGAATGGCAGGGAGGGCCATGCCAAAGGGGCACAGGAGGGAGCCCCATGAGGAGACTGGAGGGTGGGAAGTGGAGTCACTAAAATGCTGTTGCAGAAGACAGAGGGAGCCGATGTGAGTGAGGCAGCAGCAGAAATGACAAAGAAGCAGAAGAATCCGGAAGCATGGGAAACAGGAAGTAGGAGTGGCAGTGAGTCCACTTGGACCTCTGATTCCACAAATGAGAATGGACATGGTGTATTCTCAATTCAGGACAAAAACAGGTGGTTCCAACTAAAATGCAATTACCAGGACCCCGAAAGTTTTAAGGGGAAAAGGCATATAAATCAAAGCAGACAGAGCACCCATATGTCCACAACTGGAGGGAAAGACACCTGCAAAAGTGCAGTCCTACGTCCACTCTCTGACGCCATCTATCGTCCCCCGCAACACAGAGGTGGGACAGGGGGCACTGAGGAGGCGCTGTGGCAAGCTGAGCGCTGACCTGGTGCAGGAGATGCCCACTTTCCCTGCGTGGCCAAGATCCAGGAGGCCCTTGGCCAAGTTCTCCTCAGCAATGGGACACTCTGCACTGGGCACCAGTGCCGTCAGCCGATCATTCACATCCACACAGCAGGGCGCTGCAGGGAAGGCCCGCATCTGGCGCCTCAGCTTCTTCCGGGCTGCAACAGCTTCCCTCCACCTGAGGACACACCAACACATCATCACCGCATGTGTTAAAGGCTCACCACAGGGACAAATGCAAACATAAGCTCCGGCATCATTAACATGGGAGCACAGTTTTTGGCAATATGTTCAGTCTTTTTCAGCAACAGCCCTGAAATTAAGAAATTAGTCAGAAGTAAAACTCAAGGGGAAAAAAAGTTTAAAAACAACTCAGGCATAGGAAAGGCCTGAAGCAAATGAATGGTGGTAAGCAAAAAAAGTGACAACTTAATAGCTAATGCGGACGGCTCTCTGGAGGGCCAGTTTGGCAATATGGATACAAGGTACATAGACCCTTTGACCCAGCAACCACCACTAATGGAACTTTATCTCCAGACGTGTGCACTGTGTGTGCAAGATGGTTACTACAGTACTCTTTGTCGAGGCTAAAGAGAGAAATCCACGTGAAAGTCCATCCACAGGGCCAGGGGGGCCATTTACAAGTGCCACTGGCAACAACTGGGAAAGCTGACATGCTGCTGTGGTCAGGCCTCCACCTCCTAGCCTAGCAAATGGGAGGAAAGAATGACTGGGCACAGAGCTGGCAACACGCTCCCACATGTGCTAAGAACTACAAAAAGGACAGACGTGTCTGTGGGTACACAAGCAGCTGGAGGAAGATGGCCTCTCGTGGAATGGAGACTCACTGCTCACTGCTCCCTTTCATGTGGCTGCAACTGCCAAGGAACACTAGTACTTATTTTAAATTTTACATGAACTGAATCACCATACAAATTATGTAACACATATGCACCCAGTTTAGAGATTAATGATGAATCAAACACCCACATCCTTTCATCCATTGAGAAGCAGTGCCTCTGATGCCCATGGAACCTGCTTAGTCACATGCCCTCTTGTTCCCAAAGTAACCACTATGCTGTGTGTTCATTATTTTCCTTCTTTTCTTTAGGCTTACACTACTATACATAAGACCGAAACAATCTATCTGAATATACACCGCTTGTATGTTGTATACATTTCTGTAGGAATTGTCTTTTTTCATTATAAATTATGTTTTGCACACAGCTATAATTGGCTTGGTTTGTTCATGCCATCTCCCTGTGTATAGTGCAAGGGTAAACGAGAAAAAGCAACCTTTAAATATTAGTCAAAATACAGAACAATCCTCCCCAAACTAATTCCTTACTTATCCCTTTATACGTTTTAGGAAAGAATGTGTAACGTGTGTGTGTGTGAGTGCACATGCGTGCGTGTGTATAATTGTTTGTTTCTGAAAGTATAATCTTTGTAAAAAGACTCCTGTGTGCATGGATTTATCTGTAAGAACATGTAACTTACCTCTGAAGGTACTTGCAGTAGCACTGAAGTTCCTGGAGGGTCTCCTTTGCAGTCTGGAAAATCTCCTCCCCGAGAAACAAGTCCACCAGGTGGGCACAGACTTCCTCACAGCAACGGGCCATGCGGACCTTCTGGTCTGCCTCCACTGCACTCCTAGGAAACAGGGCCATCAGCATGAGAGCCACTGCACAGGGCCCACACACGGAGGGCTTGCCTTAAAAGTACAAGAGTCCGTATCTTTTATACTGAAATGTAATTACATTCTTGCTGCAAGAGAAACTTTAAGATTTTCATTTTACTTAATGTACAGCCATTTGGAAAGGAATATCATACAACAAGCATAAGAGAAAAAGAAAATTACAGGGTACTAGATTACAGGTCCAGCGGGGCCCTTGGAAATAAACCTTTATCTAAAACAATAGCTAGAAATGTTAGTTTTTAAATGACCTTAAGACATCCCCTCATCAGCAATATTTGCTGGTTGCAATTAGAAGTGTCTCAAGTACATAACTGGCAGCATGTGGTCAAACAATGGTGGCCCTCATATAAACCAGTATCTGTAAGAGAGATTTTTACAACAAAATTCTATCAACCAAAGGGGTAGAGAGGACTTTATCAAATATATTTAGTCACAAAAATCAAAGTAGCTAAACAGGCAAGACCCATTTCCAACAGCCACCCTCTTGGGTGAGCTGCAGACCAAGCCTCCTGGAGCCAAGGAGAATAGCATGTTCCCTGCACATCCATGAGTCCTGGGTTCTCCTAACACCCCTTCCTGGGATTAAGAACAGACAGATATCCATCATTTGTAAGGCCTCTTATAATAAATATGGAAACAGATTCCCAATGAATATAGAGGGAAACATTAATGAACACATTCTGCCTCTAGGTCTGTTCCCCATATGCACTGGGAGCTGTGATCAGGACTAAAGAGTCCGTCGCCTTCGAGGCTGTCTCAGAGAGCTTAAGCACCAGGACAGATTTCCCTGCACAACTGAACCTCTGTCTTCCCTGAAGCCTGGCATGGAAATCAATGAAGTTCTTAAGTGAGATAGCTCCAAGAAATATTTTATCATGTGGAATAAGAGGAGGATCTTTTACTACAGAAAACTAACGATAAGTAACCTGGTATGGAGACTACCAGTAAATTCTTTTGCTGAGACATCCCCATGTCCAGGGCAGGGTCCGGAATGAAGGTAACAGTGAAAGGGAGGCCCTCTCTGGAGACCACACACATCCAGGGACAGGGTTCTAGTGTTTGGCTATCAAAACATATGTATGCTCCTTGCCAAAGTGCAACCCAGCTAGCCGGAGCTGCAGCAGCCTGCCCACAATGCCTAAGGATCCTGCTCCCTCCTGCCAGACCATTCCTCTCGCACTGCAGGACCCAGCACTTCACTTACTTCAGCTCCTGGGAGCAGGTTTCCCTCACACATTCCATCATCACCAGCTCTGTCAGCTCTGCAGCCAGGCCCTGACTCATCTGAGTTAACACCAGTTCTCTTTCTTGCTTCAACCTAAGGGTTTAAAACAAGAAAAAGAGCAAGGGTAATGTTTAAGAATAAAAATAAGCAGCATCACACTCCAAGACCTCACAAGTGGAGGTTTGAGTTGTGCTGCCTGAGTCCATAGGCCTAATCCTCTGGCCCCACCAGACAAACCACACAGCTGCCCCCACTCCAGCCCCACTGGCCACCACCCCCTCCCCGCTGGCAAAGGGTTGCTGCTGCTTACAAGGTGGGTGTAGCCTCAGGACCCATCCACTCTCTGGGCCAAAGTGTATGAGGGCACTGGGTGAGCCTCGGGCCTGATGCAATGGACAACAATGGCAGGAGCATGCCAGGCCCGGTTGGGTTCTCTCCTATGTGCACACACTCTGACCCCCAGGTGCACTGCAAGGACAAGACACACTCACCTCTCCTCTTCAGCCTGCCGCCTCTCCTCCTCTTTCCTCTCCCTTTCCTCAGTCATTTCTTCAGCTGCAATGTGCCGCAAAATGCCTGTGGTAGCAGCTGCTAACAACTCCTCCACAGCAGCATTGGAAACACTAGACAGAGCAAAGTGGATAGAATTCTAAATAAATAAATGCCAAGCTAACCACATAACTAAACTTTGAACATTGGCAGGGGGGAAAAAACGTATTTAGCTTTTAGCATAAAAATTAAATCCATTTTTAGGAACATAAAATCTATCAAAACTGACATCAAACCCACAGCCTAGGAATGTGTCCAAACCAGGAATCGTCAAACCCACAACCTTCCAGTGTACGGGACTATGCTCTAACCAACGAGCCACTGGCCAGAGCAGACAGATTGTGATTAAATTTATTAAGACTAGATGTTGAAGTATTAGACAGAAGCAGATAAAGCAGGCGTCCTCAAACCACGGCCCGCAGGCCACATGCAGGTGTTTTTGTCGTTTTGTTTTTTTACTTCAAAATAAGATATGTGCAGTGTGTATAGGAATTTGTTCATAGTATTTTTTTTTAAACTATAGTCCGGCCCTCCAACGGTCTGAGGGACAGTGAACTGGCCCCCTGTTTAAAAAGTTTGAGGACCCCTGAGATAAAGTTTGTAGTTTTAAATGTCTAAGGAAATTTTACCATGGTGTAAAATGCAAATGGTACAAAATATTCCAATCCTATCTAATAATAGGCAATATGCAAATTGACCGCACCTTCGCTATGCCCAAGCCACGCCCACCAGCCAAGCCAAGCCCACCAACCAATCAGGACGAATGTGCAAATTACCCCAACAAAGATGGCGGCTGATTTGCATATCAAGACAGCGTAGAAAGAAGCCAAGAGCTGCAGAAGGGAGCAAAGCTGCAGAGAAGCAAGCAAGCCGGGGGGAGGAGAAGGGAGGAGCGGAGGCGGGGCCGGGGGAGAAGGAAGTTGAGCAGGCGGGGCCGGGGGAGAAGGGAGGAGCGGAGGCGGGGCCGGGGGAAAAGGAAGTTGAGCAGGCGGGGCTGGGGGAGAAGGGGCGGGGCCGGGGGAGGAGGGAGGAGCGGAGGCGGGGCCGGGGGAGAAGGGAAGAGCGGAGGCGGGGCCAGGGGAGAAGCGGAGGCGGGGCCGGGGGAGAAGGGAAGAGTGGAGGCGGGGCCAGGGGAGAAGGAAGGAGCGGAGGCGGGGCCGGGGGAGAAGGGAGGAGTGGAGGCGGGGTCGGGGGAGAAGGAAGGAGCGGAGGCGGGGCCAGGGGAGAAGGAAGGAGAGCAGGCTGGTGGAGAAGTTAGAAAAGCAGGGGGCTGGCGGAGAACGCGGGGCGGGGGACAAGGGAGGAGAGCAGGCAGGGCGGGGTAGAGTGCAGCAGGAAACCCTATTGCAGGATTTTTCCTGCAATGGGAACGCTAGTTTTTAATAAACTGAAACGTAACCCAAGATTTTTTAAGTTAGTTTCTTGTTTGTTTTGTTGTTGTTATTGTTGTTATTCCTCACTCGAGGGTATTTTTTCCATTGATTTTGAAAGAGAGTAGGGAGGGGAGGGGAATAGAGGAGAGAAAAGAGAGAAACTGATGTGAGACACATCGATTGGTTGCCTCCCCCATGCACCCTGACCAGGGTCAGGGATCAAATCTGCAACCCAGATACATGCCCTTGACTGGTAATCGAACTTGAGACACTTCAGTGCGTGGGCCGATGCTTCAACCACTGAGCACACTGGCCAGGGCTATAGTGAGTATTTTTCATTGGGGGGGGGGGATAACTCTGAATATTTATTAATTTATTGAATTTATTGGAGATATATTGGTTAATAAAATTATATTGATTTTAGGGATACAATTCTGTAATAAGTCATCTAAGTCACCTGTATACTGTATTGTGTGTTCACCACCCCAAGTCGTCTCCTTCTAGTATTTTTCCATATTTAATAGACAATGAACTAATTTTTACTTTATTAGAATTTTTTAAAATATATTTTTATTGATTTTAGAGAGGAAGGGAGGGGGGATAGAGAGATAGAAACATCAATGATGAGAGACAATCATTGATCAGCTGCCTCCTGCACACCCCCAACTGGGGATTGAGCCCGCAACTCAGGCACATGCCCTTGGCCGGAATCAAACCTGGGACCCCTCAGTCCGCAGGCCGACACTCTATCCACTGAGCCAAACCAGCCAGGGCACTTTATTAGAATTTTAAGTTGTATTTAAAGTTTAAAGAAAAATAGGGTTTAATTTGCAACTTTAATAAACCTCTTGCTGCTCAAAAAGCAGACATGAATGGAAACTACATGCCAATGACAAACAGAAGGTCAGAAACATGAATTACACCCCCCTAGAGAACAGAACCAACATTCAAGCCTATACAAATGGGAAGCTCAATCTCTTGCTGAAGACTGAGAACAGCTTTACGAGAGGAAGTGTCTGGAGGGACAGAGTGTGGTCCCAGTGAGTGCAGACTGCTTCAGAGCAGAAGGGGCGCCCCACTTACCCCAGAGCTGTGGCTGCGAAGGCCGCCCCAGCAGCACCAACCTCCTCACAGTCCCTCTGAAGAACCTCCTGGATGAGCTCGTCCACCACCTGTGCCAGGTCCTACAGAGAGGTCAGACGGAGGGTCAGGCGTGCCAGCAGTGACAGTGCCTCAAGCCAGACCCAGCTTATAACCGAACAATCTCACTCCACAGCCTAAAGGCACTAAAGACCTTCACAGATCCACGGAGTTATCATGGAACTTGTCCTGGGCAGAAACCCCATCAAGGCCTTGTCAATGGACATCGTTTGAAGGTGTTTTAAGGACCCTCACAGGGGGTACGATGCTGTTTCTGGGAAGAGTTCCTGCTAATGAACAGAGGAGCCTTGCGCGAGGATGGCCGTTCAGAAGGCCCCCAGTGCCACTCCCTCACATCAAACACACTCAGAGTCTGTGGCCATTCTTCCCATTCCTCCTTGATCCCCTGACTGGGGTAGTGTCGAGTGCCTGTCCAAGCAATAGGTGGCGAGACCAAGTGCCACAACCTGAGGTGGACTGGCTCTGCTCGACCTAAGCACATGCCTGTCACTGGGCATGTGGTGCTACCCGTGGTCCCCATGTCCCTACTTAACATGTCCACTGGTTTTCGAAGGAGCATACTGGGCACCATTCAGAGCAGACACATGGGGGCACAGGATGGCGCTGGGACAGGGCAACCATGGACACCACAAGCCTTCAGAGCTCTTGGCACAGGAAGCACTCGACACCAGGCAACACTTATTTTATCAACAGCTTTACATCCATAAACACCCTTCAGCACATTCGCCAAAGTTTCGCCTATGACCTTTCAAAGAAAAACACAGGCAACAAACTAGAGACCCACACGTCATCCCTCAGGCCTCAGGCTCCTAAGACACCGACTCAAGCCTGTGGACTAGATCCCAAAGTGAGACCTGCCATGGCTAGTTCAGAACGTTCTAAGGTCACATGTGCAACCACCTCAGTGGGTTCCGTCTACAGACAATGGTCAGACTAGACATCAGATGCTGCTGGGTGTTGTGCGTAACAGGCTGCTTGGAGCCTGAGCTGGAAGGCTCCTTACCGTGTCAGAGTACACAGGCTCAGGCTTTGCAGGAAGAAGCTCCGGCTGCACAGGGGGTGGTATGGGGGGTTGGAAGAGGCCGGGTGCCGCACTCGGGGTGGCTGCTGGGTGGTGCGGCAGATAGGGCAGTGCAGGGGCCAAGATGGGAAGAGGCTGTGGGAGGAGGGTAGGCGGGGACGCGTCCACCTCAGTACCACCTTCCTCTCCTCTCCCTCCACCTAGAAGAGAACAGGCACATGTGGGCACAAAGGACAACCTCCAGGCCACCCTGTGACATTAAGGACTGGCCACCCTCCCTGAGCTTCACGATGAGAAGCAAGCACATGACGCCAGGGAGTCTTTCAGGCCAATCTCAGGATGAAACACCTGAGCACTGAACCAACATCCACATCTGGGCCCCAAAACAAGATAGGTGCTTCTGGCTCCCAAGAGGCTTCCTACAGGGACAAGCAGCTAGTTCCCTCCCCGCAGCTGCAGCTCCACTCACCTGCTGCATCCAAGCCAGGTCTCTGA
The DNA here is from genome assembly GCF_951640355.1 of Cnephaeus nilssonii. Classification (NCBI taxonomy): domain Eukaryota; kingdom Metazoa; phylum Chordata; class Mammalia; order Chiroptera; family Vespertilionidae; genus Cnephaeus; species Cnephaeus nilssonii. Next base: position 9,609,735 of record NC_137074.1, read on the forward strand.
GTGCCCACAGACAGCTCTGTAGCCAGGCTCTCCCCGACGTACTTGTTCTGGAAGTTGAAGCTGCACACGGGGATATGACGAGGGACAGGGGGCAACGGCCCCCCATTCACGATTTCCCCAACCGAGACCATCAGCTTCCTGGTAATAAACACCGACTTCCTGGCCTTCAATAACCCCTCTGGTTCCAAGAACGAGGACCGGTTCAGCTCGACACAGCTACCCAGACCACAAAGAACCCACAGAGAGATGTCTCAGGTAAGAGGCCAGCCTTCACTTCCCAGTGCCCAGCAACAACGCTGGAAGCCCCCTCCCTGATGTCACGGAGTAACCACCCACCCACATGGAAATCCGGAGGGGAGCAGCGCCCACTGCTGCCAGCCTACATGGGTGCCACCTGGCCCAGCTGTTAACACCACACATACACACTCCTGGCTCCCTCCAAAGCTGCCACATCTCCATGAGGAAGGACTACAGGCAGCACAAAGGCCATAGTTAGAGGGAGGGGTTGGGAAACCCAGCTCAGGGCATGCCTATCATGTTTTATACTAGAGGCCCAGTGCATGATTAAATCATGCACGTGTAGGGTCCCCTAGGACTAACCTGTCATCCAGGCCATATCCACTGCCCCGCAAAGCCTAGCACGCTCCGCGGACACTGCTGGCAGCCTGCTCCCCGCTTTTGATGGCAGGGGGTCCGCTGGTGCCGGAGCGGACACACAACGCCCCACTTTCGATGGCGGGGGAGCTGGGTGTCCGCTGGTGCCAGAGCGGACACCCAGCTCCCCGCTTTTGATGGTTGGCGGCAAGATGTGCACTCGCTGCCCCAGAGGCCCCTTCTGTGCCACAGCACAGCCATGGCGCAGATGCTGAGCTTGCGCCTCCGCTGGCGACGCGAGCTCAGCGTCCCGCCGGCCCAATCGGCCACCCCGGCCACCCCAAGTCCCGCCCCCCAGCGCCTCATGGCCAATCGTGGGCATAGCGAAGGTACGGTCAATTTGCATATCACTCTATTATTAGGTAGGATCATGATGCCATTTTCTGGGAGAAGGTCCATGAGCCTCATCAGGTTCACAAAACACTCAAACTCCAAGCAGAGAAGCCCTGCCCTGGCCCACTGGCACCTGTCCGGGCCATCAGAGTTGAGCAGTGGCCTATCATGGGCGGCCAGCAGAGGCCATCCTCAAGGGACAGAATAAGGAGGCCCAACCTTTACCTTTAAGTCCTTCAGTAACTTGTAAAGCACTAATTTCGGAGTCACAAAGAACTGGGTCTACACCCAATCAGCCGACAAGCAGCATGTGATCTGGGGACATTCCCCAGCCACTCTGAGCCTCGCTATGTATACCAGGGAGGCAGCACATGAAACATGCCTTCTGCAGGACCTAGTACATCAATGGCACTTCCCAGCCCTTTACCAGAATTAAGACAAAAAAGGAAAAAGATGCCCTTCAGTTTCATCCTCAGCTCCTACCCATCGGAAACCGTGAGACCATGGTAGTTGAGGAAGTCTGTGGCCTCTTCGCAATCTCTGAAGAGCAGCATGCGCACCACGCTGTCCAGGGGAAAGATGGTGGATCGTTGGGTGCTCACAGTATAGGCGATGTTGAGTGCCCGGAGAGCATCCTTGCGGATCTGAAAGGAGAAGCCAATCACTGCAGTCGCCCCAGGACCACAGAAAGGCTGGCATGGGGGACAGGACTCCTGATGTAGCTCATTCCCTCTGGACAGCAACTTGCCATTATGGGTCCCAGGCTTGGTGATCTAAGGCCATTTGCTCAGTGGAAGATGCTCAGGAATGCATGCAAAGGAAACAATTTTGAACATCCTATATAATAAAAGCCTAATATGCAAGTCAACCAAATGGCGGAATGACAGGCAGAACAACCAGTCACTATGATGCGCACTACCACCAGGGGGCAGACACTCAATGCAGGAGCTGCCCCCAGCCCGCAGGCCCCAGGCCAGTTAAGGTGGTGCGGGGGGGGGGGGGGGGGGGGGGGATGGGACACATCGCCGATCAACTCGCCAGTCACCCTGCAAAGGGAGGCGACCAGCAGCGGTGGCGGGGGGCGGGGCCAGCAAGCAGATGCCAGGCTGGCCAAGGCAAGTGCCAGTGGAGGTTCCCTGATTGCCCCACTGGAGTTGTACCACAGACGGGCCCTGATCGCCGGCCAGGCCTAGGGACCCTTCCCGTGCAAGAATTTTGTGCACCGGGCCTCTTGTAGAAAAGATTACCCTCAAGGCCTTATTTGTAAAAAACTAGAAAACAAACCACTCCACAGCAGGGCACGGAAAGTAAACTGTGCAGCATCCATTCAACAAAAAGCTGTGTAGATGCTAAAAATTATCACAAAGATAATGGAATGCCATTAAAAATGCATGACATGAAATTAAGTAAAAGAGTCAGAGGCAAAATTGTTTCATAGCATTATAACAAGTGCTTTTAAAAAAGAAGACAAAGGACAAACATGAAAATGCTTATAAAACTTGTGCTGGGTGACAGGAATCTGGGTGGCTTCTTCCAGTATTCTTGAACTAACTCAACCAGTATTTATCAATTGTTTACTTCATGCCTAACATTGTTAGTGCTGAGATTACAACAGTGAACAAAGCAAAATCCCTGTCCCCGTGTAGCTGATGTGTTAAGGAAACCAACACTGAATAAAATGCACATATAAAATACACAGTATAGCCCTAGCCAGTATGTCTCAATGTATAGAGTGTCGGCCTGTGGACTCAACGGTCCCGGGTTCGATTCCTGTCAAGGGCACATGCCCAGGTTGCGAGCTCCGTCCCCAGTAGAGGGCGTGCAGGAGGCAGCGGTTCCCTCTCATCACTGATGTTTCTCTCTCTCTCTCTCTCCCCCTGTCCCTTCCTCTCTGAAATGAATTAAAATATATTTTCAAGAAAATATGTATATATTTTTTTAAGTACACAATACATTTAACGGTGACAGTGGGAGAAAGGCAGAGGACCTGGAGCACTAACAAGGGTGGGCCCAGCCAAGACCGTGGCAGCCAAGCCAAGAACTGGAGGATGTGACCTTGTGTGGCTGTGAGAAGGAAGAGCAGTGCGAATAGCAAGCGCAGAAAACCTGAGGCAAGAAGGTGCGGGGCCTGAAGGGGGGGCACCACTACAGCAGGAGCCGAGCACGGAGGAAGCCGGGAGGCAGCCCAAGGACAAGGGACAGTGTGGGCACAAATGGTGGACATTCTAATAACATTAAATAATCACTTTAAAATACTAATTATTAGTGTTATTTATTAACTGCATGGAGTTCCCCGAGTGGCACAGTGTTAGAAATCTTTTCATTTGTTTCAGAATTTCAGTCCTATTGGCAACCGTCAGATCTGACAATGAGCACACTTGCAGAAGATTCTTTGCCTGGAATGTGGTTTAGTCACTGTTTACAGGAGGGCTTTTTGTGTGACCAAGAAGAAAAATGACCTGGAGTCACAAGAACCAGCCAGCAGGTCCCTGAGATCTCCCAGGCAGCTTCCTTCACACCCAGTGGAGCCCGAGGGCTCTCAGCAAGGACTCTGCTGGTGGCATCCTCCACCCCTGCAGTGGGGGAACAGCACAGTGTGTACAGCGGGGGCAGGCGTGGGCTGCTCTGTCATCATCCCCAAGTGCCCTTGGGCTGGGGCTGAAAACCTGACTGGAGATTCTGAGACCAGGAGCTCACACTTTAGGCAAAGCCCCAGGTGCCGCTTTTGTAACCCTGAGCACAGCACAGCATCGACAAAGAGCAGGCACTTGACATATTTATTGAAATGCATTTAGCATCATCAGGCTCTCTAAAAATTTAATATCACTGAGAATTTCTAAGTTAGAGACATTATGCTTGCAGTTTTTTGCTTCCCAGGGAAGATAAAGTACTAAACTTTAGTTACATGGTTCTAAAGAGGTTTTTCTTATCTGAACTGTAAGTACAGTATTTTTCATTGCCTTCAGTGATCAATGATGGTAACGCCTGTAGAATGGGGTTACACCAGTGACCCTGGGGGGCTGCCATGAGGGCTGCACAAGAGTTAGCCCCAGACCTGTCTGAGACATTCGTGGAAAGCAGCACTTAAATGTCATAAGAAATGCCCTAGCTGGTATGTTCAGTGGTTAGAGTGTTAGCCTGCGCACTGAAGGGTTGTGGGTTCAATTCTGTCGAGACCAGGTATCTGGGTTGCACATTCCATCCCCAGCCCTGATTGGGGTTCGTGTTGGAGGCAACCAATTGATGTGTCTCTCTCACATCGATGTTGTGTCTCTCGCTCCCCCCACTCTCCCTGCCTCCCTTCCACTCTGTCTAAAAAAAAAAAATCAATGGAAAAAATATCCTCAGGTGATGAACAACAACAACATATATTTATATATCATAAATAACAGCCTGCTTTCTTCTAATTCTGCAAGTACAGTAACATTACTCACCTGATTAAAGTAGCAATGTAAAAGACAAGCGTTCAAATAAGAAGCTGACTGGACCAGTTTGAAAAATCTCACAAAATTATTACTGTTCAATGCAGCAAAAGCCTGAACAGCAAATTTCACTTCAGAGGAGTTTCTAACAGCCGGATGGAACTGTTGTACTTCTCTGTTAATTAAAGGAGATAAAAGAGATTAGAAATTTATATGATTAATTTGACAATATATTCCATAAAAAAGGATCTGATAAAAAACTAGATTTCAATCATACTGAGAAAGAGGGTCATAATGGCAAATTGCTAACAGCTCTGATAGGGCACCCTGGGCATTGCTGTCCTGGTTCATTCACCTATTCTACTCATCGGGCCCATTCCTTCCTTATTTCCTCTTGTTGACAAGAAGAAATTATTCTCAGGAAGGATTTGGAGCAACTTTAGATGTGCTGGTGTCAGCGTACATCCATCCTGCTCCCAGTGGCTCAGGTCAAGGGACTGAGCCCAGCCAAGGTTTCTTACTATCATCCCAGCATTACGGACCAGACACAACGCAGCAGTAACAGCTACTGCTAATCCCGACAGCTCTTTCCCTGTTTACACCCTGCTTTCCATTTCCAAACAGCTTAGGCCAGCTCGGGAATTGAAAATTCACCTTAGGATGTCCCCCTTGTTGAGATTGAGCAGCACATTGTAGCCCTGGAACTCAGCTTCACTGGCACAGAATACGCCCTTGTTCCTCAGGTCTTGGTACATCTCCTTCAGACTCTGAAGGCACTTGGTCATGTTCTCATTGTTGATCTTGGCATCAAAGGAGGACATGGGCTCCTCACACATGAAGTGAGCACAGTGGATATGAAGCCGGGCACACTTCTCAATCAGGGACACCGTCATGGGATCACACAGGTGCTGCTGCGTGATGTCCTGGCCACAAGAGGGGAATATTACACATGCACGCACACACACCTTATATGCATATGTGTTTCATAGACACAGATCCAATGCACATATTCCCATGCAGAGAATCAACTACTAGAAAAATCATGTTTATTAGCTGAATTTCTCATATTTCAATTTGAAACAAAGCCCATAAAGAACACTTTAATAGGAACCTGTAATGATTTTAAATAATATTATACTTGGTTATAGGTAAAATATAATAGTAAAATGACAAAACTCTCACTTTCACTTTGGAATTCACATACTTTTTCTAGTTTCCTAATCAGAAGAGGCCAATACCTTCCGTATGCCCCGTGTGCGGTTCCACAGGAAGTCATACCAGTCCCGCAGGCTGCCCTCCTTCTGGTCCATAATCTGGGTCACCAGGTAATCCATGGTCCTGCTGAGCACTGCTGAGGGCCGCAGCTCATGTGACAGGGGCTCCTCCTGGTCTGCTGAGGAGCGGCTGTACTCCTTGACAGCTGCCGCGTGGTCCACCTGAAGACAGAGTGGGGACAAGCAGCTGGGTGGCAGGTGCTGAGCCAGCCTCTCAGCCGCTGTGCCTTAAAATAAGGGGTGAGATCGCATACACACTCACATAGGATCAATAAAACAATACAATTTCCATATGTAAAATTTCTGTTTAAAGGTAACAACCAAATTCAAAGACAAAATAAATTGAGAGACATATTTTGAATATAAGTGGCTATCACGTCAAGAAGCATAGGAATATAAAAAATGGGCCAAGGACCTAAATACGTAGCCACTTTTCGAAAGACGACATACAGAAGGCCAAGAGACACATGAAAACATGCTCAAAGTCACTAATCATCCGAGAGATGCAAATCAAAACGACAATGAGGTACCATCTCACACCTGTCAGAATGGCTATCATCAACAAACAACAAACGACAAGTGCTGGAGAGGATGCGGAGAAAAAGGAACCCTCGTGCACTGCTGGTGGGAATACAGACTGGTGCAGCCACTGTGAAAAACAGTATGAAGTTTCCTCAAAAAGTTAAAAATGGAACTCGCATTTGACCCAGTAATTCCACTTCTAGGAATATATCCCAAGAAATCAGAAAGGACATATACACCCCTATTTTCATAGCAGCACAATTTACAATAGCTAATATTTGGAAACAACCTAAGTGCCAATCAGCAGATGAGTGGATTAAAAAACTGTGGTACATCCACACAATGGAATACTACGCTGTGGTAAAAAAGAAGGAACTCTTACCATTTGCAACAGCATGGATGGACCTGGGGAGCATTATGCTAAGTGAAATAAGCCAGTCGGAGAAAGATAAATATCACATGATCTCACTCATTTGTGGAATATGATGAACAACATTGACTGATGAACAAAAATGGATCCAGAGACAGAGAAGCACTGAACGAACTGTCAAACCTCGGAGGGAAGGTAGGGGAAGGAAGGGGGTGGGGGGTGGATGTAAGAGATCAACCAAAGGACTTGTATGCATGCGTATTAGCATAACCAACGGACAAAGACATTGGGACAGTGAGGGCTTGTCCTGGGGGGTGGCAGTGGCCAGGGAGGGGTCGATGGGGGAAAAAGGAAACGTATGTAATACTATAAACGGTAAAAAAAAAAATTAAAAAACAAACAGAGGAATTTAAGTGAAGACACACCTGCTTGGCTCCAAGCACAGTAGAGTGACAGGTAAAGGACTTGAAAGCATTTTCAAAGGTCTTAGCCATGCTCAAACACCAGATTAGGTCTACACAGACCAGGAATGAAATGGAGACAACAGTGAGGACTGGGGGGCATAGCAGAAGCAAGGGCCTGTTGAGCAGGAGCCCAGGACCTCTGCTGTGACAACTGCTGCCTGACTGAGGGCCCTGCGTTGGGTAAAGGCAGCTATAAAACCACCAGCCAAAAGAGGAGGAAAAGCCCAAAACTAACAAAAGAATAAAAGGGCCTAAAATGGAGATTTCTGGGAAACAATTTAGGAACATGAACCGGCACATGTTCAGGAAGCTGAAGAAAGGTCATACCCTCTGACAGAGTTAACTATCTGAAGGAAATCATCTAATCACCTCAGAGGCATTACACACAGCATGCCCAAGTGAATTAACGTAATTGAAAAATTAGAAACAGCCTATCTAACGGTTGCAAAATGGGGAGCTTGGACAGAACTACATAATTAAATAATATGCCATCATTTAAAAATGTTTATACAGAGTTCATTATAACAAAGAAATGCTCATGATATAATTTTAACTGAAAAAAAAATCATACAAAATTGTATCTAGAACATAATCTCAAATGTGCAAAACATAAACATAGGAATAAAATTGTGAAAAAAAAATGGTTTTTAATCTATGAAATAATTCTGCATCTACATCTGTATCTATACCTTAGGGTCCTGTATGGTCCTGTACAAGATTGCTTAGTACACAACTCACGATACAAACAACTGTATACAAAGCGGGACATGGGGCTCCACCTGGTCAGTTCCTGGGATCACTTCAAACACACTCAGCTGGCTCCGGGTCTCCCGCATGTACCGCTCCTTCTCGGGACACATGTCAGGGCATGTCCCAACAAAAGTCCTTGCTTTGTCCAGGTCGGTTCTTTTCACCCGAGCTAAATGACATCAAGTAAATAGTAAGAACATACCACACAGTACGGAGAATTCAGCGAAGTGTGATTTCGTAATCTATAATAAAAGCGTAATATGCTAATTAGACCGGACAGCCAAATGACCTTCCGGATGTCCTTCTGGACATCCTTCTGACGACCTTCTGAATGAACCCAGGACTGCAAGGGCCAAGCCCCTTGCACGAATTTCGTGCATCAGGTCTCTAGTGATAAAATAAGAACAAACCTCACACAAATCACAAAAGAAAAGGAAAACTTTTTAAACAGTGGGCCTCTGGGAAAGAAAAGCATGGCCTATACACAGGGGGGAGGGGGTGTGCAGGGCATCAAGGCCTGCAAAGACCCCAAGGCCTTCTTGCCTCTCCAGACGGATCTCTTCACTGCACACCACAGGCAGAGGGGCACACACTGCATTCAGGGCTCCTATAATGACCTCAATAATAAATACTCATGGCTGCAGTATGTTTGTTAAAAGAATCAATTTGCTAAATGTACATATATCATTATTTTAAATACTTCATCATATTTTTAATGTAACAGGAATCACATAATGAAAGTTACCTGGTCCTGACATGCATAAATCTCTATTATTATCCACGGAATTAAAATAATTACCACTGCCACCCCCCCAGGACAAGCCCCCACTGTCCCAGTGTCTTTGTCCGTTGGGGTGTATCTTTTAGCCTGGGAGAGGTGGGTGTGGGGTGTATGGGGGTCAATGAGGGAAAAAAGGGGACATCTGTAATACTTATAACAATTAAAAAAAAGTATCTTTTAAATGAAATGGAATGAACAACTTCATAATTTGAAATACATACATCTTACTTTTATTTTGGAAAATTATAATATCTAGTAATAATTTTATTTGGAATATAAAAAAAAACACCCTAGCTGGCTCAGTGGATAGAGCGTTGGCCTGTGGACTAAAGGGTCCCAAGTTCAATTCCGGTCAAGGGCACATGCCTGGGTTGCAGGCTTGGTCCCCAGTAGGGGGGCATGCAGCAGGCAGCCAATCAATGATTCTCTCTCATCATTGATGTTTCTATCTCTCTCTCCCTCTCCCTTCCTCTCTGAAATCAATAAAAATATTTTTTTAAAAATCACCATTCAGTGACATAATTTATGATGGCAGCTTTTATTACAGTGTTAAAGAGGCACTGGGATTATTCCACTGATTCACAGCTTTTGAAAAGAGGAAAATCCTAGTTAAAATTTAATTAACACTTTGCAAAAAGCACAGGTGCCTTTTTCTTTTCTTTTTTTTTTTTCACTGCACATCGTTTTAATGTTAACAGAAAACTTACTTTTGGAATAGGTAATACATTCACATGGTTCAATAACCCAAAGGTATAACAACATCCAAAATAGAACACACCCTCATACCTTGTACCCTCTCTCCTGACAATCAGTGTGAGCAGACCCTTCACATCTCCCATGACTATTTTATGCACACATAAAGCAAGTATGCTTACGTATGGGGACATACTCACACACAGTTTCCCCCCTTATTTGTACACAAATGGTAGCACACTACAGACTTCCCGCACCTTGCTGTTCTCACTTCACAATAAATCTTGATGAAGTTCCATGACCTTACAAGGGTCTCTGGACCTCTGCAGAGAGGCAGTCACCATACCTTGCCTCATGATTCTGTCCCTCTGGTCAAGCAGGCGGTACTTTTCCTCAGACGTTTCGGCCACAGTGCCTATCAGCGCACTGAGGGAGGACACACACAGCCCAGGACTCTCAGAACCTTCAGAGCCCGAGTCAAAAGAGTCTCCTTCAAACAGGTGGGCCTTCAGAATGCCTGACTTCTTCACTGGAGAGCTACAGAGAAAGCAACATATCAGAGCCTTGTGTCCATCTGGCATCTGCAAATGTCCACTTCCAAACACTTCCCCTTATCTTTCAAGATTTTCTGCTCCTCTGAAGTTGATAAACTATAAACTTTGAAGTGAGACAAAGCTTTGATAATGCTGGTAATGAGCAAAATGATGTTATCTGTGATTTAAAATTTTTTAAACATTTCATACTTCTTTTAAAATTAGATGAGCCCATTTAAACAGCTGAAATGGATATTTATAGATTTCTATCTCAAAGAAATGAAATTCAGCCTGAAAAAACAACACTTTACCACCATGAAGAAATATCATGTCCAAATGTTTTCATACATAACTTCATTTCAGTAGAAGAATGTACTATAAAAAACTGGGTATCCCCTCTCAGCTTCCCCATTTTCTAGCGGGCTCTCAGAATTCTGTGAACTCCAATGTCAAAGAAGATATAAGAAGGGTGGAGTACCGGGACAGCATCGTCAGTGACTGAGCATTGACCTATGAACCAGGAGGTCACGGTTCGATTCCTGGTCAGGGCACATGCCCGGGTTGCCAGCTCGATCCCCAGTGTGGGGTGTGCAAGAGGCAGCCAATCAATGAATCTCTCTCATTACTGATGTTTCTATATCTCTCTCCCTCTCCCTTCCTCTGAAATCAATTTAAAAAAATTTTTTTAAAGGGTTGAGTGAGAAAAGCAAAAACAAAAGCAAATCAGCAACTAAATTGTTAATTGCAAAACTGAAAGTGAGGAAAACAATACATTGGCCGAAATAGGTGGATTACAGAACTGTGGAAACAGTCCTGCTGTGAAAGGGAAGGTGGGAACTCCAAGAAAAGGGGGGAGGGGCGGGAGCATTTGAAGGGAGACAGCACCCCATTGGGACACATTGTGGCTACCCAGTTATTATGCAGCCTCACGTGATAAGCTGAACCTACAAAAAGCCCTGTTGGAAACTGCTCTCGTGGCTATTAGGAACACATGGTTATGACAGCTAGTTAGAAGTTTTAAGGGAAAAAGTGACTGCTTATTTATTTACATGTCAGGTAGAACTACTGACAGCAACTGTATGATATATGGGACCCAGTCAGATGATTGAGGAGCCCCAGGGCCTCTTCAGGGAACTAGTAAGTGGCTCTCTGTCAACCCTCTTATGTCCTTTCCCACTCCCACTCCTCTCCACTATGTTCTCTCCTCTCCAACTTCCCTTAGCCCTACTCAGGTGTTAGTATACTACCCCACTTCCCTTTCGTGCTTTGGCAGGACTGCTGAGAAGTCCCTCCTGTTTACTGACAAAAAACCCACGTGCCATGTCAAATAAAGTCATAGGAAGGACCAGCCGCACCTTTTATTCATGAGGCTGCCGACTGCAGTTCTCCCCATGGGCTTGCCAAGAGGGGAGTGCTGAAAGGATGTGTCCTCAGGGCCCTGGCCAGCCTCACCCTCACCTGGTTTCTTCTCCTTGAGGGAAAAAGGTTTCTTGTTGGGACCTGAGGATGCAAGAGTCAGAACAGAGTACATGATATTACACACTTGACAATGGATTTTTACTTTTTTTTTTGAGAAAGTAAAATTCTTATAATTGTTACATGAGGTTCAAAGGAGCCCAAGGAAACACTATGAGACAAAAGGATCCACTCGGAGCCACCGCCCCCCGCTTTTGGCCTTGGGGAAGGGCTCCCACTCAAAGCTTAAAGGGTCTTGCAAACAAAGCATTAGAGACTGCAAAGAATATCTGAAAACTCACTTATTTTCTTCTTGTGCCAAAAGATAGACGTTTCTTCAGGCAAACCTTTTTTCCCCTTCTTCCTGGCCAGGGCTGCAGAAGCCTGGAAAACAGTCCACAACTCAAAGTGTGAGGCATCAGGAGACCACATGAAATGAAATTCAGTATCAAACATAGTCTGCAAAAGTTCGTGCAACAGATCAAAACCTCCACCCACTACATGGCTGACCACACTATCGGCCTCCAGCCTTGGGAGCTACAATCCTTTACCTGTCTCACATCTGATATTTGCGCTTTTTTTCTTTTCTTTTTTTTAAATTAATGGCCTCACTGGCATTTGGTAAAATGATTCTCACTATCTGATAACATATACAGTATAACATGGAAAGATAGAGCCAAGTCACACACACACACAAAGGGAAGCTGCAGATTGATGCACACGGGATAGAATGTATCACAAAACACATAAAACCAAGTACATGTTAGTATACCTACAGATATGCCTATGAAAATGTCCAGAAAAAATACACACCACTCTAGTAACTGTACTGGCTCCGGGGTAACAGGAAAGTTGGGGGTGATGAGGGACCTCAGCTTTGTGTTACCAATGAATTGCTTACAATAACAAAGTTTTTATATATCATATTATGTTATTTATTGTAATTTTTTTAGGGTTCAGCTGGAAAACTAAGCACATTGCATTAGCCAAAAAATAACTTTTAAAATAATGAGGATTAATTACCATATGACCCAGCAATTCCACCCCTAAGTATATACCCAACAGAACTGAAAGCAGGGTCTCAAGAGAGATTTGCACACCACATTCAAGGCAACATTATTTAAAACTAGAGGCCTGGCCGAAACCGGTTTGGCTCAGTGGATAGAGCGTCGGCCTTCGGACTCAAGGGTCCCAGGTTCAATTCCGGTCAAGGGCATGTACCTTAGTTGCGGGCACATCCCCAGTAGGGGGTGTGCAAGAGGCAGCTGATCGATGTTTCTTTCTCATCGATGTTTCTAACTCTCTATCCCTCTCTCTTCCTCTCTGTAAAAAATCAATAAAATATATTAAAAAAAAAAAAAAAACTAGAGGCCTGGTGCACGAAATTTGTGCACTGGAGCAGGGGGCGGGGGGATCCTCTAGCCTGGCCTCTGCCCTCACAGTGCAGGAGCCCCGTGATTGATCGCCCCAGAAAGGTAGGCTCCTCGATGGATTGCCCCAAAGAGGTAGGCCGGAGCCGGGGGTCCCGCCTCTGCGGTGCACATGGGGCCTCAGGAACCCCAGCAGAAGCCGCATGGAGCAGCCACCGGGCCCTGCCCCTGCAGCGCGTGCAGTCATCTTGTGACGGCGTGAAGGCATCACAGCGTGATGGCGTGAGGACCACCTAGCCTTTTATTAGTAAGATAGCCAGAAGGTAGAATCAATCTGTGTCCATCAACAGATAAATAAACAAAATGTGGTCTATCCATACAATGGAATATTATTCAGCCATAAAAAGGAATGAAATGCAACCATATGAATGAACCTGGAAAACATGCTGAAAAAAGCCAGACCAGAAGGACAGACTGTATGATTCCACGTATTTGAAATATCTAGAATAGGCAAATTCACAGAGATAAAAAGTAGATTAGAGGTCACCAGAGGCTGGGGATGGAGGCAATGGGAGTGATCACTTAATAGTTATTGAGTTTCTATTTGGGATGATGCAAAAGTTCTGGAAATAGATAGTGATGATGAATGCACAACACTGTGAATGTAATTAATGCCACTGACTTGGAAAAAAAAATCAATAGGAAAGAATAAATAGCAAAACCCTAAAACTGTGCACATATTTACACAAAACTTCCACTTTCAGAAATTTAAACGAAGGATATAAACTAATCAAAAATATATAAACAAAACTGTCCACAAGTAGAATGCTGACCAAGAAAGTAAACAGGATAGAATGCCATGTAGCATTTAACAATCCAATTCTAATCTAGACTGCTAATTGATTTCAGAAAATACTAAAGATTGCCACATGAAGAGATTACCAACAGTATTTACAGTATGATCCCATTTGTGCAAAAACAATGTGACCCTATATTTGCAAAGACATTATCCAGAATATTCAGTCAATATCTTAGAGGAGAGAATTATGGGTGATTTGGTGCCCCTCCCATAGTATATTGACAGGCAATACTTCTACCATTTAACAAAAGTATGAAAACATGCTTTCTACCTTATAAATTCCTATAGAACTTACTTTTTCCCCCACAAGAATATTTGTAAAAATAATAAAGATATAAATCTACATAATGTGAGCTACAACTGTTATGCACAGGTGTACTTATATACATACAGGGTGGGGCATACAAGGAAGTGGGTTTACAGTTGTATGTAAAACAGTTTATTCTTGTATTATTATTTATTAATTATTGTATTATTTTCCATACCAACAACTATAAACCTACTTCTGCCCGATGTTGTATTTAAAGTTAGGGTATAAACCAAACATATCTCTGGGGAATGTGATTACAAGGGGATTTCACTTTTTCTGTATTGTTTGAGTATCATATACTATGACCAAATAAATCAAAAACAAAACAGAACTCAAGTTTGGAAAAGTGCTGTGTGGTTATGGAGCCAATCCAGTGTGTTCCAGAAGAATCTGACTTCATGGGACTCACCACAGCATTCAGTAGGGGCTACAAGCTTTTCACTAATGACTCCAATTATGAAGAAAAGTGCTATTCTGGCCTCTGCAAGGTAAGAACAAAATATTCTAGTACTTCCTACATTCTAGCAAGCAAATAATTAAAAAAAAAAAAAAAAGGTTTTGAAGTGACAAAGTTCACTCCTACTTTATTTCTTTAAAACCTATTTTTTCACTCACACAAACTCAGTCGGGAGTACTCACATGATCAAAGAAATACACCACCGCGAGGTGTTTGTTGCGCCTGGTGTAAATGCGCTGCACTTTAGCAATTTTGCCAAAGTGATTCTCCAGAATGGTCCTGTTGTTGAGATAGTCGGGAATGTTCTTGCACTGGATCGCTGTGACTTCAGAGGGAGAGAAGCCCCCAAGACTGTCTGTGCTCTCACTTCTTTTATTCTGACGCCCAGGAGTTCCTCTTAGAAAATCTAGGGGATCAGAAAATGGGCACAGAACTGTAGTAGATGTAATGTTTTCAAACAGGAGGCACCAACTATGTAAGGGCAAAGGAAATTTCCATGTATGTGAGACCTGCTCCAAGATCCTATGGTATATTAATGTCCTTAACGTTTACAGGGGACTTAACCAAAAAATCAAGCTAACACCCAGGAAAATTTACCAAGAACTTGCCATACAGCAAGATTTACTGTATGTTGTACATTTTTAGAGCTCACCTTCTTTTTTATCTCTACTTTCAGTTTCTTCCTCTTTCACACACGGAAACCGGGAAGCTGCCAGAACAGACTGACTCCCTCCTGGTATGGCCAAGTGATCATTTTCCCCAGACTCGGCACAGCCAATTTCCTTTCTAGATTCCTTGTTGCCCAGACGACTGACTTCTTTATTGCTTTTGAAAACATCCTGTATAGTCCGACCAAACAGAGTACCTCCCCGGGGCCGATTCAGGCGGACAGGCCGCTTATCGGGAGGATGATCACCCCTCGATAGAGGGTCCAAGTCTTCCACTGCATCGTGGCCATATCTCCTTGGGGAGCGATCCTGATCCTCCTTCCTTTTCAGTCCTTTCATGAAGCTGGAAAGTGGCTCCACTTGGGAAACAGTTTCTTCACATCCTTGTCTGGCACCTGTTTTGCTAACTGGGAAGGGTTCCCCCAATGATCCTGAAGATGTGGGGAAGCTAGTGAAGCTACTATTAAGACTTCCAAATAGTGACTTAGGGCCTTTCTTTTCTTCCTCCACATTTTGACTTGACAAAGCAGGGGCAAAAGGTGATGATGAATTACTACTATCAACTGGTTTCGAAAACGTAAAATTTGATTTAGTAGCTGAACTTGTCACCTGTGTAAAAGAAAATGGAGTCTGTCCTCCGGATCCACTACTAATTGGTTGGGAAAATGTGAAAAATCCAGAAGTAATTTGGCTTTGAGTTTTCTCTGGCTCGGAGTCAGCCCCCAATATTGGTCTGAACACTGAATTTTCCAGAGATTTAAAGCTGAACTCTGTTTTCCCAAAACCAGAGCTTGCTACTTCTCCAGTTTCTGGTGCAAAAGTAGAAGTACTTGGGAAAGCCCCAAGGTTGGGTGATTTGAAAGTAAATCTTGGGTTTGCAGGCACACATGAACTTGAAGGCCCAGAGGCAGCTACAAAGGCTGGAGTGTGTTCAAGTCCAGAAAAGAGTCCAACATTCGAGGTTTGGGAGAATCCTAATGTTTGTGCTGAAGAAGAGTGACCTACTCCAGATGTTGGAAAGCTAGATATCTGTGAAAATCCTGAGCTTTTCCCAGGTACTGTATTGTTTTGTCCAAAAAGAGAAGGCTGACCAAATCGAAATGGTTGCTTAGCCTGACCTGTTCCTATGGAACTACTGGAAGATGTTAAAAAAGCACTAGGCTGCTGCCCACTGAAAGGATTAGTTGGGTTCATCTTCTGATCCAGTTATTGGGAGGTAATAAATATTTCCCTGTACAAAGCAGTCCTCTTCCTTAAACAGTTTGTTGAACTAGGGAGCTCCTCCCCTTCATTTCATGTGAGCTGAAAAACAAAAATTCAGATCATCAGAGCTATGTGCTGCTGGGAAACTAAGAAAAGAATTTTTCATCACATGTCACATTCTAAGTTATTTAACAGGCAGACAAAGCAAAGGGCCAAGTATTCTTATTTTCTGAGAAATAGTGGGTCCTTTTTCTTTTTTTTGTGGGGGGGGTAGTATGGGGTGGAAGACGATACAAATAAGTTACTTTATCACAGATGTTTAAAGCGTAACTAAAGGCCAAATCATTTTACTAAATTGGTAAATTCGCCAAAAACCTCAAATGTTAATTTTTTTAAAATGAATGCAATTACACTTTTCAAGTTAAAGAGAGGAGTGTCTCCTAACTTCTTCCAATCTCCATAGCCAGATGATTACACTGTGACAATTAGAACTTCGGTGTTTCAGTTCTCCCACCTAATTATTCTCCGAGTAATCTTAGCACTAAGTACTCTTTCCAGACACAGAAATTAAATGTTTTTATACCGGGGCTACTCCCCGAACGAACCAGCCTAGAGGTCGAGTACTCACGTGGAGAGGCCGCCCTAGACTCGGGAGGGGCTGGAGCGGAGCATCACGACCCCATCTAGCAGGCGGCTCCATAGGTCTCCGCACAGGCCGCAGCCTGGGCCCGGCGCCTCGCTGTCCCGCCCTGTCAGTGACACGCGCGAAGAGGGGCCGGGGAACGGCGAGAGGGGGAGGGGCAACCTCCGCCCGGCTCTGACCCCGCGCAGCGCTCAGGGTCCGGTCAGGGACGCCGCCGCTCCGGGGTACCTCCGCGCCTAGCTGGTAGCGCAGACCAAGACCGCCGGAACCAGCGCTTCCCTGCGGGCCGCGGACCAAAACAGTGGCGGACCGACTTCCGGTCCTACCGAGCAACCCGGCCCCGCCCGCGGGCCTCCACGCTCGGGTTCCGCTCTCCGGCTGAGCGGCGGCGGTGGGGCTTCCGGTGCGCGGGGACAAGGGTTGGGTCCGCAGGCTTCGGTCCCCATACATACGCGGGTGGCTTCTTCTCTTCGAACTCGGGGGACGTCAGCCCACCCGCGTGCTGCCCGGGGTCAGCGCTGAGCGGTTCCTGGGGAAGCCCTGGATCCGGCCAGGCACCCCATTCTACCCTTCCCTCCTCCACTTGCACTGCCCCGACCCCGCTCACCCGCTTGCACTATCTAATAACGTCCCTTCCTCTCCACCAGCCTTAATTTCCTTTGGCTACTGTTGTCCATTCTGGCTTGCCTGACTCTGGCGTCGTTTTATAGACCTTCATTTTTATATTTTTCTTATGGTAAAATGTAAATTCCTGTAATTTTTTTTCAATGAATTGCACCAAATAAAATGACTTGATTGTGTGTGCGTGTTGCACTTTCTAGGACTGATTTGTCTTCTCTTCAACTTAAAGCACAGGCTCCTTTACAGACGTTTTTTAAAGTGCCCCCGTTGTCCTCCTGAAATGAGTCTGGTGCTCAGAAACCTGCAGCGAGCTATCCCGCTCCGGAGAGTGCCGCTCCGCCAGAGGATGGAGATAGTCAGGAGTATTTTAGGAGTCCAGAAATTCGACCTGGGGATCATCTGTGTTGACAACAAGAGTATTCAGCACATCAACAGGATCTACAGAAAGAAAAATATCCCAACTGATGTGCTTTCTTTTCCATTTCATGAGGTAAAAAGTATTTTCCTCTTTGCCTTGTCTAGCCTACCATTCAGTGTAAATTTCCTGTGTTAATTATATTACAGACATGATTTTTTAGTTTTATTTTGAAAACTTTCACAATATACACAAGAGTAGAGATCAACCCTATTGATCAATGCCCATTTCTGGAGGAGAAAAGGGGATTGAGCTCCCCTCTCCCCACCTAATGGGATCAGTGAATTTGCAGTTTTGTGTGTGGATCAATAATGAATATGTATGGTTAAAAATTAAATAACACTGAATAAAAGAAGAGACTTGTGTAATATTTTCTACAAACTTGTGATAGCTGTCAGGTCACTCGCAGTTATGCAAATGAGTCATTCAGGGCTTTACACAGGGGTTAGTAGCAGCATAAATTGGAAAGCAGCTTGGCAATAGACTTCAATCCACTAGTGTCACACCCACAGAAATAAACCAAAGAAGGAAGACCATAAAATATTAAATGCATAATATAAAAATGCATTAAAATGTTAACTTATTAAGTATCACATGATCGCACTCATTTGTGGAATATACTAGTAATGAACAACGTAAACTGATGAACAAAAATAGATTCAGAGACAGAGAAACATCAAACAGACCGTCAAACCTCAGAGGGAAGGCAGGGAAGGGTAAGAGATCAACAAAAGGACTTGTATGCATGCATATAAGCATACCAATGGACACAGACAGTAGGAGGGTGAGGGCATGTGCTGGAGTGGGGGTGGGGAAGCTGCCAGGAAGTGGTCAATGGGGGAAAAGAGAGATATATGTAATACTTTCAACAATAAAAAATTTGTTTTTTTTTTTAAGTTCACTTATTTTCCTTAATAGGAAATACTAAATAAATATGCAGCCATAGGTTACTGGCTTACGGTGAACTGAACTCAACTGAATGGACTGGTGCTTATGGTCTTTACGGTAAATAAGAAAATGTGAAAGGCTATTTAGGACAAAATACCAGGAGGAAAGAACAGAAATATAAAACTATATCAGTGTGGGGATTTAACTCCTAGACATAATCTGTGTGACTGTGCATTGGGAAGGATGAAAGAAATGGAAAGAAACTCACTCGACAAGGTGGAAACATCATAAGTCACTTGTGTGTAGTGGCTTTGTGGTCTCCCGCCCCCACTCCGGACTAGTCAGGACAATGCCTTCCAGAATGAAGTATGTAGGCCTGTCGTCAGGTTAGTGTTCCTGAGGTCCTGTTCTCACAATCTGTTTCCTCATTTGCAGAATCTGAAAGCAGGTGAAATTCCCCAGCCTGATTTTCCAGATGACTATAATCTGGGGGACATTTTCCTAGGAGTGGAGTATATCTTCCAGCAATGCAAAGAAAATGAAGATTACTATGACATCCTGACTGTAAGTAGGAATGCTGAAATGACAGGGTCTGCCTAGCAAAGAAATACCGTGTCCTTCATCTAGGCCATAAAGAGGTTGGCAACGTGCCACCTGTGTCCACACTATTGCCCACACTATTGCCCATGTGAAGAACAAGGGTTATTGAGGGAGATCCACAGAGAGGAAGATGGTGGAACGGGATCTGCATGCCATGTGGCAGTGCCAAGGACGGGAAGAGGACAGGGAGTTTCTCGGTAACTGAGATATGACATAAGGGAAACTCCCAGTAGTGACCTTGTTTTAGCTTTTACCTTGAGCTCAGCAGGCTGTGTAGTTAACGCAGGCTTGCTGAAGAAGCTTCTTAGGAAACTGCCCAAAGTGGACAAAATTCTAGCATCCAGGGCCTTCCAGATCTGTCCTCAGCTTGTTATATTTTAAAAAAAGGGGGGGGGGAGTTCTGAAAGTATTGAGTGTGATAGAGTCATATTTTAACTTCCCCAAGGATTCAATTGAGGGGTCTTCCTTTGGCCAAATAGCCACATCCTGAAATACCTTGCGGGGAGGGGGGGGGGGCGTGTCCTAGTGCTTCCATGTGAGACTCAGTGTGAGCAGGTTTTGGTGTGGGGGGCGAGGAGGAAGTTTCCCTTTCTTCCTGAGCAACAGGAAGCCCAGTGTAGTCAGGACTGGTCAGCATGTCCAGCTCTGGGATCTCTGTGGCCAGCAGTGATGCACCCCAGGGGGAGGGGCGCATGATCGAGGGTGCAATTGTGGATATCTGATTTCACTTCCCGGCACCTCCTGAGGGTTCTGTATCGAAGTAGAGGGCCAGCCCACCACTTCTGTGACCCTCATCCCCCGTCACAGGACCAGCCAGCCACTCTCCACCCTCCTGGCTGCCAGCTGCACGTAGGCCCCTTCTAATAGCCCTGAGTACCCTCCAACTACCACCTTATCCTCCACATCTCACCACTCCTCCGACCCTTCCCTCTGCCCTGAAAAGCAGGTGTCTTCTCAGGAAATAATCACTGACCCTCCCTACGCCAGAGATCCTGGTCTTCACATCCCTGACAGGGCCCTGGTCTACCTGATGTTTTCTGAACCCCGCCCATGTTCTCATTGCCCACTCACACCCTCGGTGCTGCTGCCACCGACTCCCAAAGCCCTTCCTGGGCCCAGAGGAGGGTTCCTAACCTCCCACCAGATGTGGGCTAAGCTCTCCCTGCCTTCCTCCTCCCCTGGCTCCTGGCTTGGTCATGGTCAGCCCCTGAGGCAGCTTTTTAATTGTTCCAACAGGTGACTGCCACTCATGGGCTCTGTCATCTACTGGGCTTCACACATGACACAGAGGCCACGTGGCAGAAGGTAGGTGCCAACCCCCCACAAGCCAGGGCTGCCCGACCTGCCCCTTGCAGTCGATGAAAACCAAAATTGGAAAAAACAGTAAAATAAGGAATTTTATACGTGTTTACTTTATTTTTAAAAATTTTTACAATGTTTGTTTTAAAAAGTGGGCTCCCCAAATGCTGTATTATTAACTCACTATTGAAAGTCTGAGCAGAGAGACTGAATTCTAAAAATTCTATGAAATTCTGATGGCTTAAAGTTACAAAATCTTCGCGAGAGAAACTGTGATGCTATTTATCAATTGCGAACGGGATTTAAAATGCAGGCGTCTGATAGAGACCTATTGTGTCAAGTTATGGAGCCGTTGGTTTCCTCAAAGGGTGCAATGTTTTACCCGCTTGTTAAGGTCCATGTTGGTATACAAACCATATTGTGTTTAATAAACTCAAACTGTACTTGTAGTCAAATAGTCAGATTCTCTGAAAGGCATAAGCAACTTTTTCATTAACAAAAGAAGTCCCTGGCACACTTGTCCTCTCCCCCGGCCATCCTAGGCTGGGTCTACACCAGCCTCACCCTGGCTCCACCTCCCCTTCCTGTCAGAGGCCGGCCTTGCTGTGGCCCCTTCGCCCCTTCCTCCTCAGCCCTCCACCTGTACATCCAACAGATCTAAGTCACAGCGTGTGCAGTCTGCCAGGGACCCCAGCCCTCCGAGCCCTGACCACCCTTCCCCCCGGAGGAGCCATCTGCACCCCCACCCTCCCCTGTGTCCTGCGCCTGTTCTCCTGTGACCCCAAGAAGGCTCTCCCCTTTCCTAGCCAAGATCACCCCCTCTGCCCCAGCCCACAGCCTCTCCTGCCGTCTCCATTGTTCACCCTGCAGGCAGCATTTTGGCACTCTGTGCACAGGTGCTGGGCACCCATGAGCAGAACCTTGAGGGGAGCCCTATGGCCAAGGCTCCCCAAGCCATAGCCTTGGGGACACGGGCCTCAGGGAGGGATTTGCCAAGGAGGGGACCCTGGGCTGAGCCAAGGACTCCCCAGCGCCTGAGCAGCCAGGCCAGCTGGGCAAGTCCAGGGCTGGTTTTCGTTCCTTTGTTGCAGATGTACCAGAAGGAGAAGCAGGTTCTCGAGGAGCTGAGCCGGCGCACGGGGGCCAGGCTCCAGCCCCTGAGCAGGGACCTCTTCTGATGAGCACAGCCCACGAGGCAGGTAGTACCTGAGGGACCCTCCAGGACACAGGGACACCGTGTGGATGGGAGTTGACCCCTCCCCATGGGTCCCGAGGATCAGAGGCTTCCCCACACGGAGGGCTGGTCAAGGCCCAAGCCGGGGCTAAATTCCATGAGTGGAACTATTTCCTAAAGTACAGGAGAAATTTCCATTCATGTCTTTACTTGGAACACAGTGGACATGTTATTTTCAGTATTGTAGATAAAACAGTTCTAAACTCTTAGCGCATCTAACCTGCCCCTCCCGGGGTTTCTGCCTTTGGTAATGAAACCTTTCTCTCTCCCACCTTTGCAGCCACCCAGGAGGATGAAACAAGAGGCCTGGGGGCATATATGTGAGAGCAGATGGTGGAGGGGACAGGCAGCTACCCAGCCAGCCAGCCAGCCGGGGTCTCCATCACCTGAACCTGTCAGGTCAGGATTCTGACCCCACAACACAGGGAGTTCCACGAAGTCACGGCAGTAACACAGCGTCTCAGATCCTTTTTGGCCCTAACAACCAGGGATGCTGCAATTCTGAGAATTTGGTTTCCCCTATGAGTCTATGTTAGAAACATGAAAACCAGTGTGTTAGAAACACATTTCCCACTGGATGTGTGTCCTGTCTCAGTCTGCACTTCCCCCAGCTCTCGGGGATTAGGGCTTGGGCCTGTGACATTCCTGAGTCACCGTTGGCTGCGCATGGCCCGCTTGTAATCACAACGCTCTTGGCTCTGAAATCCTTTTTAAGAGACTGAAGGGGTCCTGAGACCTGCTGGTCTTGTCCCTCCATGTGCCTTCATCAGCACCAGGTACCCCCAAGAGGCTTTCCACGTGACTCCCATGTGACCCCATGTGATTCCCCCTGCTCAGGAGGTGTACTGAACTGAGTGTTTCCAGTTTACCAGATTCCCCAAAGACAGTGGACTTGTCAGATGCCTTCCCTCTGTTAATAACGTGGAGAAATAAAACCGAAGCCATGTTAGAAAAAATTCATGTGAAAATAGGAACTATGGCCAGACCTTTAATTGGTGCGTTTAACAAGAGACTGGGCTTCAGCCCTGACGTCAGCCCAGAGGGGACCTGCGTGAAGCGAAGCGGGCATCGTGCCTCCTCCGACATCCTCCTGGAGAACCCGAGGGTGCAAAGACAGTGTTCCTGCTTCTGAGGAACTTAGGGAACCAGCTGATGTACCCCAAAAGGTGCCATGAAAGCATGCTACTACTCAAAAATGACATTTACAGGAAAACAATATTAAAAAGCAGGAGAACATAATCCCACCAAAGGAAAAGAGCAACAGGAAGTACAGAGAGAGTAAAGGTAACAGCCCAGCGGTGTGGGTCAGTGGTTGAGCATCAGCCGATGAACCCAGAGGTCACCGGTTTGATTCCTGGTCAGGGCACATGCCCGGGTGCAGGCTGTGCAGGAGGCAGCCAAGCGATGTTTCTGTCTCTCTAAACCACTCCCTTTCTCTCTAAAACCAATAAAAACATTTTTTTTAAAAAGAGTAAAGGTAATGGATTCATCAGGTGAGAAACCCAACAGAACTAGAAGAGCCTCGGTCCCCAGCCCCCTCTTCAGGAGCCGTGTGCAGCTCTGCGGGTTTATTCACAGGAGAAAGGCCGGGACAGCGGTTGGATCTGCCTGTCACCAGTGTTTCCTCCCAGGACAGCACATCACAGTCTCAGCCACTGCTTTCCTCCCTCGCCTCTGGGCTGTCTCCCATAGGAAGGTTTATATTCTTTTTTTTTTTTTAATATATTTTATTGATTTTTTTTTTTTACAGAGATGAAGGGAGAGGGATAGAGAGTTAGAAACAGCGGTCAGCTGCCTCCTGCACACCCCCCACTGGCGATGTGCCCGCAACCAAGGTACATGCCCTTGACCGGAATCGAACCTGGGACCTTTTAGTCCGCAGGCCGACGCTCTATCCACTGAGTCAAACCGGTTTCGGCAAGAAGGTTTATATTCTTAATGTGGCTAAATCTGTGCTATGGATCTTCTTCCTGTGGCTGCTGGGCATCTTTTCTGACAACATCTCTGTTGATCTCAGTGGTCAGGGACCACTGTCAGGCTTCCACCTGGTTTTTCCGACCACGTCCCTGAGGGAAGAGGGACCGTGGGGCCCACCAGGCAGGTGTCGGGGGCTCACTGGCCCGGAGCCGGAGCGGGTGCAGGCAGGAAACCTTCAGGCACAGCCCTAGAGGAAAGGCAAGAGTCTGGGTGTCGTTACTGCCCCGCAGGGCTCACAGGTGCACGGGGCAGGTGAGCTCTGCTCTGGGGATCAGGAGGGGCCCGCAGCCATGCTTGGATTGGACATACCCAGGGTCATCTGGGTTAGACAAATGACCCAAGCTGCACCCAGCGTCCCCAGGAGGTTGCCGTGGGGCCCACACTCAGCTGTGGGGGTGGGGGTGGGGGGGTGAGGCTCCATGGTCCCACCTGTGTCCCTCAGGAGATGGCAGGGCCTTTCCGGGACCCTTTCCCAATTCCTTCTGCAGCCTAGGGACCTGTCAGAGACCTACGTCCGCTGGCTTCTCAGTAGGGGTGGGGAAGGGCAACGGGGTTCCGGGATCCTTACGTGCTAAGGGCAGCGGCAGAGGGGGCGGCCACGTGACGCATGGTGGGCAGGAAGCTGGCGACAGGTGGGAGGGCAGTGGCGGAGACCACCAAGGGCCACGTGGAGTAAGCCACGGGTGAGCCAGGTGCGGCCGCCTGCATCGGGGCTGGGGGCGCATAGTGGTGGTGATGGTGCACGGAGGGCGGCTTCTGCCTCTCAGCTCGCAGCCCGGCGGGGTGAGGCCACTGCAGGCCCTCGGCACAGCACAAACACCCGCTCGTTTCAACGGGGACCTGCTGCTTCAGGCACCCCTCTTCCCCCACCCCCGCTCCCGTTCCTGACTTAGGGTGGCCTCAGAGCCCAGGAAGGGCAGGGAAAGGGGGGCGGGGAGAAAATGGGGGGTGGGGGAGAGAACTCATCCCAGGGAAGCAGCTTTCTGGGCCTCAAACTGCACAACCCGTTCCTCATCTGAGGGGACAAGGGGAGCACTGGGGGATTTCACGGCCAGATTGCAGGCCCCCAGAGCTAAAAATGTGCTTTTCGGAGTTACACTGATTCACCATTTCCAGAAGTGCTTACTTGGGTGGCCCCCTTTACCTGGTGTCTGCTCCAGGCTGAGCCTACCTGCAGGGTGGGGGGCAGGGGTGTGGCTTGCGGTCCCCTGGAGGAAGCAGGGGCCATTGGGGGCACGGCTTGGAGCATCAGGTTCTGCATGATGACCTGGTGCATCTGTGCGTTCTGCAGCAGCAGCATCTCCACCATGTCTGAAAGGGTGGGGAGGAGGGGCTCGGTCACACACACAGGGCTCGCCCGGCAGGGGGTCTCACCTGAGAACAGAGCTTTAGAGCAGCCTATTTGTTGAAACAGGTGTAGGGTGTTACAGGTATCTGTTCCTCCTGCGGGCGGGGTCACATTCCCAGACCTGAAATTTCCAGGTCAGAGGGTATGTGTGCGCTGTAAAGTGTGTGGACGGTGTCCAGTTGGGCTCCTAGGAGGTGGCTCCTCCTGCCTTCCTGTAGCAGATTCCTCAAGGCCATCGGGGCTGCATGGTGGCCCCTGACCTCAGAACAATGGCCTTATTTGGAAAAAGGGTCTTTGCAGATGTAATGAAGGATCTTGAGATGAGACCACTCTGGCTTATCCAGATGGGGCCCAAGTCCAAGGGCAAGTGTGTTTATAAGAGACAGGCAGAGGGAGATGGAGACCAAAGGGGAACACAGACACGGACAGAGACGAGCCATTGAGCTCCAGCCCAGGACACCTGGAGCCACCGCTGGAAGAGGCAGGAGGACCCTCCCTGGAGGGAGAATGGCCCTGGGACACCTGGGTTCTGCCTCCAGACTGTGACGGAGTGGATTTCTGTGGTTTTCAGCCACCTGGCTGGTGGTGCTTTGTTACAGCAGCTCCGGGATAAATTCACCAACTCTGCATATTATAAAACGTGTAAATTTTGTCTGCGTGAGAGGTAAACATGGGTTGTTTGCACAGCAGCTAGATCCAGGAAATTGGGCATTTCCTCCAGGCTCTGTCAGACTCACCAAAGGAAGGCAGGTCCGCTAGGACCATTCATACTCGCAGGCAAACGAGGCCCAGGGGCAGGGGCTCAGCAGGACACAGGACCCCAGCCAACAGCCTCCCCACTCCAACTGAAACTCTCCCCTGGGTCCCCAGTGGGCCAGCCCACCCTGCAGATTTTGGACTAACCAGGCCTCCATAATGGCACAGGCCAATTCCTTAAAACGCACCTTTCTCTCTGTATACACATCCTATTGGTTCTGTTTCTCTACAGAGCCCTGACTAACACAGATTTTGCCACAAGGTTGGGGCACGATGGGAGGTGCAGACCCAGAGCCAGATCCTGCAGCAGCACAGCTGTGGGAACTCTGACCCTGCATGATAAGCAGCAGGAGAGGCTGTCTGGTGGCCCAATCTGGGAAAGGCCCTTGAGGAGACTCGCGTGTGCCTGGGCTGGGGCAGACCCCACCCACCAGCAGCAGTGGGAGCCTCTGAGGGGACACTTCCCAGTCAGGCCCCCAGGACTCCCACTGATAGAGTCAGGAGTGAAAAGATTACATTACACAGGAGCACAGGAATGGACACATCCTGTTCACTAAAGGGACGCTTCCTGACAGGGGGACACGGTAGTGCAATTGGAGAGCCTTCAGTAAATGGCACCGGATCAAACTGATGCCACGGCAAAAAGAAAATAGCATTGAGCAGAAACCAGTTTGGCTCAGTGTATAGAGCGTCGGCCTGCGGACTGAGGGGTCCCGGGTTCAATTCCGGTCAAGGGCATGTACCTTGGTTTCGGGCACACCCCCAGTGGGGGGTGTGCAGGAGGCAGCTGATCGATGTTCCTCTCTCATCAATGTTTCTAGCTCTCTATCCCTCTCCCTTCCTCTCTGTAAAAAATCAATAAAATATATAAAAAAAGAAAAAAGAAAATAGCATTGATCCCTAACTCATCACACACACACATCCACTCCAGATGGATCGTGAATCTGAATGTGAAACGTAAACAGCCATGTGAGACAATATGACCTTGAGCAGGTAAAAACTTCAAACAGGACACTAATCATAAAGGAAAGAGCCCCAAACCCTATTAGTGAAGTTAAGAACTCCACCTAAAGACATTAAGAGTGAAAGGGCAGGCCACAAAAGGACTTAATATTTGTAATACGTATATCAAAAAGGACCCGTTGTAGACTATAAAGAATTCCTATAAATCAATGAGAGGCAAGCAACCTGAAAGAAAAATGGGCAACATACTTAAACGGGCACTTCACACAAATGGGTATCAACTGGCCAATAACTATGGAGTGTCCCAAAAAATGTATGTACACACTTTGAGTAATTATGAAGGCAATGTTTATTAAAGTACATTTCACTTGCAAAATTGAGCTGTTAAAGTGTGTATACATTTTTTGGGGGACACCCTGTATATAAAAGGTGAAACGTAAATTAAAGCCAGAATGATCTACTAGTCATGCCCACCAGATTGGCAAAAATGGAAAAAAATCAGAAAACACAGAGTGTTGGTGCATTGCTGTGGGCAACTGAAAGTCTCCTTCCTTTCTGTGGCATGTACAACATGAATCACCACTCGGGAAGACTGCCTGGCGGTGTTTTCGACTGGGCCATCTCCTTCCCCAGCACGTGCTCCCCACGCATGTCCCGTCACCCAGAGACAGCTACGTCCAGAGCAGCACTGCTGTAGGAGCCGCTGCAGGGAAGAATTGGAACATCCAACCCTAAAAAGAATGCACCAGTCCTTGCCAGTGTGACTTGACTGGGTGTCGTCCCATGTACAGAAGGTTGGCGGTTCGATTCCCGTCAGGGCACATGCCCGACCCTCGGTAGGGGGCCTGCGGAAAACAACCAATCAAGGTTTCTCTCTCTCTCTCTCTCTCTCCCGCTCCTTTCCTCTCTCTCTAAAAATCAATTTAAAAATCTTTTTTTAAAAAATGCAGCCCTAGCTGGTTTGGATCAGTGGATAGAGCATTGGCCTGTGGACTGAAAGGTGCTGTGTGATTCCATTTTACATAAGGTTCCTAGAGGAGTCAGATTCATAGACACAGAAATTAGATGGTGGGTGTCAGGGGCTGGGGGAGGGAATATGAATTAGTGTTTAATGGGACAGAGTTTTAGTTCGGGAAGATGAGAAAGTTCTAAAGATCTGTTGCATAACAATGAATATCATTAACACCACTTAAACATGGTTAAGATGGTAAATTTTATGCTCTGTGTTTTTTAGCACAATTTTTATTTATTTATTAATTAAAAATACTAGAGGCCTGGTGCACGAATTCATGCATGGGTGGGGTCCCTAGGCTCTTGGCCCCATGGGAAAGGGGCCCTGTCCGCTGCCACCCACCCCCGGTTCCCTGTCCCAGCCCAGGGCCCGGCCCCAATCAGGCGATCGGGGCCTGCTGGCCGGAGCGGGGGAGGGGGGGGAGGGGAGGGAAGGGTGGCGGGGAGGGGGACCATGGGAGGTTGACTGTGGGAGCACACTGACCACCAGGGGGCAGCTCCTGTGTTGAGCGTCTGTGCCCCAGTGGTCAGTGCGTGTCATAGTGACTGATCGTTCCAGTCATTTGATCAAAATGGTTGCTTAAGTGCATATATATATACTAGAGGCCCGGTGCACGAAATTCGTGCACGGGGTTGGGGTGTCCCTCAGCCCAGCCTGCACCCTCTCCAATCTGGGACCCCTCAAGGGATGTCCGACTGCCCGTTTAGGCCCGATCCTAGGATCGGGCCTAAACAGGCAGTCGGACATCCCTCTCACAATCCAGGATTGCTGGCTCCGAACTGCTTGCCTGCCTGCCAGCCTGATCACCCCCTAACCACTCTCCTGCCAGCCTGATCAATGCCTAACTGTTCCCCTGCCAGCCCAGTCATCCCCAACTGCCTTCCCTGACAGCCCGGTCACCCCCAAATGCTCTCCCCTCCTATTACCTCTTTAGTAGATAGGGTTTTTTTCTTTAACATATTGGACTGTGTACCTGCCGTGGTCTTCACAAACCAGTAAAAAATGTAAACCCAAACTAAAAGTGTCATAAAATAAACTTAAACAGGAATTTCATGAGACCTTAGAAAGGTGATATGATGTGGTTGTTTCTTTCTTTTTTCTTTCTTTCTTTTTCTTGATGTTTCAACTTTTGTCCTTTCTTTCTTTTTTCCTTTTATTCCTTTTCTGTCCTCTCTTTCTCTTAACTTTTCCGTTGGTAGAATTGTCAGTACTTGAATCTGTCTTGCTTCCAGAAGACAAAGAAGAGGGAAACACACAGTCATCTGAAGAAAAAGATGATCTATGATGGGATTGGTGGTGTTTCTGGTTTTGCTCTTTTCCCGGTTTGATTGTCATTTCTGCCGGCCCCGGCATCTTCAGGACTTGTGCATGGGCACTTCTTATTCATGTCTACAAAACCTCCCTGCCTTGGTGAAAACTGTAGGGGAAAAGGCCTTCCTGGGTGGGCTCAAGCCCTGCCCAAGGTGCTGAGGAACCAGGGTGGGGAGCACTCTGCACCACCTCTGCAGAGCCAACCTCCGGACCTCGGGGTACTCTCCAGTAATGTAACTGCAATGTCCAGGTTTGCCTTCAGAAATTAGTTGTAAGTTACTTCTGATGTGAAACCCTATCTCAGACATTTCCATGTGGTTCCTAAAGATTTTAAACAAAACCCATTTACCTCCCTAACCTGGTCAGAACTTTCTACCCAATGGGAGAGGTTTGCTGGGCAGCATCGCCCAGATTACTAACCCCCTCCCTCTCCAATCACTCGGCTGGCGGCAAGGGAAGTTCCAAGGCTATAGTGTGTGTGGGGGATCACTCCATGGGGGTGCACCCTGACACCCCAGGCTGCCTCTTGGAGGGAATAGCTCTGGGGGGCACGGCTGCCTCCCAGGCCTACACCCCCCAGCTGCAGATGGGAGCTGATCTCAGAGGGGGCAGGGTGGGGGGGTGGGAGGGAGGTGTATAGGCAGCCTGGGTCTCCCAGGCCCACAGCCCAGGCTGGGACAGGCAGCAGACGGCTCCTGCCATGCACTCACTGGAACCTCGCAGGCCCAATGCCCAGGCCACTGTGGGCAGCTGATCGTGCCGGCCTTGTGCAGTCGCCTCCCAGACCCACGGACCGGGTCGCGGAGGGCAGCTGATCAAGGCAGCTGTTCTCGGAGGGCAGATGATGGAGGCAGCCGGTCTCGGAGGGCAGCCTATGGAGGCGGCCCAGCGCGGGCGCCTACCAGACCCACGGCCCAGGTCTGGGCAGGCAGCTGATGGAGGCTGCCTTGCGCAGGCGCCTCCCAGACCCACGGCCCGGGTCCGGGAGGGCAGCCGATGGAGGCGGCCGTGCGCGGGCTCCTCCCGGACCCACGGCCCGGGTCCGGGAGGGCAGTCGATGGAGGCGGCCGTGCGCGGGCACCTCCCGGACCCACGGCCCGGGTCTGGGAGGGCAGCCGATGGAGGCGGCCGTGCGCGGGCGCCTCCCGGACCCACGGCCCGGGTTGCGGAGGGCAGCCGATGGAGGCGGCCGTGGGCGGGCGCCTCCAGGACCCACGGCCCGGGTCGCGGAGGGCAGCCGATGGAGGCGGCCGTGCGCGGGCTCCTCCCGGACCCACGGACCGGGTCCGGGAGGGCCCGTGCGCGGGCGCCTCCAGGACCCACGGCCCGGGTCCGGGAGGGCAGCCGATGGAGGCGGCCGTGCGCGGGCGCCTCCCGGACCCACGGCCCGGGTCCGGGAGGGCAGCCGATGGAGGCGGCCGTGGGCGGGCTCCTCCCAGACCCACGGACCGGGTCCGGGAGGGCAGCCGATGGAGGTGGCCGTGCGCGGGCGCCTCCAGGACCCACGGCCCGGGTCCGGGAGGGCAGCCGATGGAGGCGGCCGTGCGCGGGCTCCTCCCAGACCCACGGACCGGGTCCGGGAGGGCAGCCGATGGAGGCGGCCGTGGGCGGGCTCCTCCCAGACCCACGGACCGGGTCGCGGAGGTCAGCCAATCGAGGCAGCCGTGCGCGGGCTCCTCCCAGACCCACGGCCCGGGTCCGGGAGGGCAGCTGATGGAGGCGGCCGTGCGCGGGCGCCTCCAGACCCACGGCCCGGGTCGGGCATGAAGCTGATCATGGCGGCCGAGCGTGGGTGCCTCCCCGACCCAGGGCCAGTTTCAGGGCTAGAAGAGGATCTGGCTGGAGGGCAAAGCCGCCTCCTAGGCCAACAGGCTGGGCTGCTCGCTGCCTTCTCTCAGCGGCAGCCTTCCCTGGGACTGGGGGACTCCTGCGGGCCTGGGCGCCGCCATCTTGTGTCTATGGGCGCCGCCATTTTTGTCGCGGAGTGATGGTTAATTTGCATACTACTCTATTATTAGATAGGATATATATATATATATATATATATATATATATATATATATATAATTATTGATTTCAGAGAGGAAGGGAGAGGGAGAAGAAACATTGATGAAAGAGAAACAACAACATCGATTGGCTGCCTCCTGCACGCCCCCTGCTGAGGATCAAGCCTGAAACCTGGGCGTGTGCCCTGACTGGGAATAGAACCGGTGACCTCTTGGTGCATGGGTCAACACTCAACCACTGAGCCACACCAGCTGGGAAAGTCCTCTTTCTTTTATATCTTTTCTTCACTCCGCGATATCCATCATGGAAACATTTCTCAAAGTTAAAGCCATTTTCATGTTGGTAACAGGTGACTTCAGTTGAGTAGCCAGAAGCTGACTCTAAATGACTATCCTGCTTACAAAATATTTTTCCTTTCAGTAGAGAATTTCATAGGCCCACAACAATATTAATATCGAATACTTACCTTCCTTAATACTTCCAGACCTTTGAGCTGGGAAGGCCTGGGGAGGGGGAATCTGTGCGATGAGTGGCTGCTGAGGTAGCTGCTGAATGATGGTGGGAGGAGCCTGGGGGACCTAGGAAGACCAGGTGACTAGCTACTGAATGCATCCTTGGAGAGAGTGTGCTACAGCACCCACCTATCCACACACTCACCCATGCATCTACCCACCCACCCACCCATCCATCAACCCAACAAACCACCCACCCACCCATCCACACATCCATCCACCTATCAACTCACCCACTCACTCTCTCACCTACCCACTCACCCACTCACCCATGCATCTACCTAGTCATCCAACCATCCACCAACCTGTCCATCTACTTATCTATCCATCCATCCAAGGGGAACTTTGCTGATTAACCCTAGAGGTTGACTTGATGGCTGAACAGATAATTATGTGAGTCTGGGCATTAGCTTACGACATGATATCTTATGGATTGAATGTTTGCATAAAACACCCCCCCCTCCCTGCAACTTATGCATTGAAATTAAGGTCTGAAGCTTCTCCTGGTCATTTTGAAGTTTTGAAAAAGAGTTAAAACACGTCTTCCCCTAATTCAGGGTCCGCCTAATGCTGAACTTCCATAATACTTCTACTCCTAGAGCAAAAGTTAGGACCTGGGACCCCAGCCTCTCATCCTATATAATAAAAGGCTAATATGCAAATTAACTGAACTGTGGAACAACTGGCCACTATGATGTGCACTGACCACCAGGGGGAAGATGCTCAATACAAGAGCTGCCCCCTGGTGATCAGTGCGCTCCCACAGGAGGAGCGTGACTCAGCCAGAAACTGGGCTCACAGCTGGTGAGCACAGAGGTGGTGGCAGGAGCTTCTCCTGCCTTGGTGGCAGCACCAAGGATGTCTGACTGATGGCTCCCAGACTGCGAGAGGGAGCAGTCCAGGCTGAGGAACACCCCTCCTCCCTGAGTGCACGAATTTCGTGCACCGGGCCTCTAGTCTATAATAAGGGGACAAGACCACAATCCCCAAAGCCCTGTCTTAAGGCACCTGTGAAGATGACTGAGATGAGCCCCTGATGTCCTTGTGCATGCCTGGATGTGGTGAGTGCACCACTGTGGACTCTTAGCCAAACGACCTCTTCAGAGCACTCACAGGGCTGCTGAGCTTGCTGCAGATGGGCGGTCTCCGTGGGCACAGAGCCTTCCCACAGTGGTTCTGCCCCTGGGTTCACCGGGAGGAAGACCTACCGAGTGTTGGATGACCCGAGGCAGCTCCAGGGGCGGTGGGGGTGGGGAGGCAGCAGGGTAGATGCCAGGGGGCACCTCTGTTGGCAGCGCTGACCCATGGGCTCCTCGGCTGGGCCCTGTCCAGGAGCGGGCGTGGGCGCGGGAGAGCTCTTCCAGCAGGTGTTGTTCCTGCAACGCCAAGCAGAGACGCTGCTCAGAGGGGCAGCCACTAACCTGGGGTGGGAGGTGTGCCCTGGGCTCTTCCCTGGCGGGTGGCCCGTGTGGGACACCTGGAGTGTCCATCACTGCCCTGCAGGCCTTCCCTAGGACTGAAGCCAGGCCTGAAAGCAGGGCCTGAGGGCCCTTTGAGGGGAACCACTTGAGAATACTGCTTCTTTTAAAATTTACCAAATCATATGAACTAGTTCTGGTTCTGGCTGCCTCGGCGTCCCCTTTGCTACAAGTGCTATATTTATTGAAACTATTTGTGTGGACGGGGAGTGCTCCTTCCTGCTGCTGGGGGACGGAGTTGGGACCAGGAAGGAAGTGGGCTCTTTACTCAGCATTTCCAGCTTGGACAGTGTGCTACCAGAGCAGGTGGCCTAGCCAATCGCATGCGTGTCAGAGCCCAGACCACAGACAGAGCATGTTCCCAGGGCCCCAGGCGTGAAATCTCAGCTGCTCGCAGTTTACCTGCTGCCCGCCCACGAATCACAAACCTCAGGGAACTGGCACTGAGTCCAGAAAGACATGACAACCCCCATTCCCACCTCACACACCCCACTCCCATCCTCCAGTCCCCACCCCTTCCCTCACCCCCACTCCTCACCAGGGTCTGAGTGTGGTGGCCAGCTGTTTCAGCCACAGACGGCTCAGGCCCAGGCTGCTGCGACCTACCCAGAGTCTCTGCTGAAGGTCCTTCCTCCTCCTCAGGGCGCTCTGCAGGGCTGCATCCGGCCTGTCCTCGTGTCCTGGAGAGAATGTGCAGACCCGTCAGGACACCTCAGCCGCATCCGCCAAGACCTGGCGGTGACCTGGGCCCGTGTTCTCATTTGGAAAGTGGGGATGAGGGATGTCCCTGTCCTGGGGCTTACAGGTAAAGGTGATAGGATGGGATGTGAGGGTGCACTCAGCAGAGCACCTGGTGTGTGCGTGTGAGTCTTCGTGTGTGTGTGTGTGTGTGTGTGTGTGTGTGTGTGTGTGTAATTGTGCCTGCCTGTGTGCATGCGTGTGTGAGTGCATGTGAGTGTGGTATGTGTGTGTGTGTGTGTTGTAAAGATAAAACAAACCTTCAACCCTGGATATAAGGAACAGATTAAGCACAGCCTTGCTAGTGACAGAAGAGGGAGGGACCTGAGCAGAAGGTGGGTCTGGTGCCCGCCCGAAGGGCTCCAAACAGCCCAGCCCTTACCTGGCACAAGGTGGGGGTCCTCAGAATCCCCTTCCACATCCTCACACTCCTGCTCCAGTTTCTGTGAGGAAGAGACCGTGGCAGGGTCCGGTTCCCGGCACAGGCTCAGTGTGAGCGGGCACAGGCTGGCGGGGGGCACCTGCCTGAGCTGCCGATGCCCCAGATGAAGGGGACGGGGCAGGAAGTGCTGGGTGCTAGAGGGTGGGACAGGCGGCAGGGTCACCATCCTCTCTTAGGGGTGAGTGTGTCACATTCTCCACACATGCACATATTCCTCCTTAGACTCTGAGGGCGGCGCTCTGATCTGTGCGGCCCCCTCCAGACAGCTTTCTGAAGAGCCAGACCCAGGCTAGCTCTGTGTCCCTGACCACCCTGACTGCCCACCTGGGCCAGTCCTGGGGTAACCCCTGCAAAGGGGCCCATGCGCCAGCAGATGGGGCGTGTGTGTGTGTGTGTGTGTGTGTGTGTGTGTGTGTGTACAGGGCTGCAAGGTCAGCAGAAGAGGAACAAAGCAGGTGGGGACACGAGGAGCTGCTGTGCTGGGCGGTCTCTGAGGCTCATGCGGACTCTCAGAGGGTAAGAAGTCTGGTGTGATGACAGGTCCCCCAGTCCTTCTGCCCAGGCCCAGCCCAGGGGGCTGTGGGTCCTACAACAGGTGGGTCTCTGTCTTCCCTTAGACCAGTGGTGGGGAACGGCTAGCCTGAGGGCCGCATAAGGCCTGTGAAATCAAGTGCTCTGGCCCTGCCAAGGCAACCACAAGTGAGACTTGAAATTCAATAAATCTAGGAGCTTTTCTCATAGCAACATAAACTCATATTAAGCGAATTATGTTATAAATATCCAAATGGCCCTTGGCAGATAAAAGGTTCCCCGCCCCTGCCTTAAACACTGAAGCCCAGAGGTTCCTCAGGGGACCTTTGTGGGGCCCTGGAGGTGTTGGCCGCAGGTGTGTGCCTGTGTCCTGGCTGCGGAAACTGCCAGAAGAACCTACTTGGTTCTGTATGAATGCAAAGAAGAAAACTCAAGAAACCACAGTCCATTCATTACAAGGCTAAAATCCACTGGGAGGGGGAAAGAACAACAAAAAAAGAAAAAGAAATGAAATCCACAGGAGAGGGTTTTGCTGGGAAGCTGTAGCACTCACAAGAATATCTTACCCTTTAAAGTTGCACTCCTATAAGCAGGTGTTAAAAACACGACTGCCCGTCGGTCCGTCTTACCTTCTCCAAGAGTTTCAGGGTCAGTCGGGCCATTTGATCTGCCACAGTGGAATCCAGCATCCCAGGACCGTGGGAGAGGGGACACCGCAGGCCCCTCCCTCCCTGGTTGCCAGTTATCTGCAGAGAAGCAGCCTCAGCCCTGCTGTCGATGAAGGATTGTGGAGACTGGCCTCTGCCAGGGAGCGGGAGGGCCCCACATCTCGCTGGACTGCAGTGTCTGCAGCCAACACTGGCATCGCCAAGGCAGTTGCTAGACGCAGCAGACAGGGAGGCCCCAGGTTGCCAGGTTTTCGCGGAGAGTCTTACCCGGGCCCCGCCCACGCCTTACCCAGGGGTTGCCTGCAAACACTACCACTCCCAGGTGTGGCCAGGCAAGCTCCTTGGAAGGGCAAACGTGGGCAGCAGCTGGGGCCAGAGGGGCAGAGCAGGGTCCTGGCGGGAGGACAGTCCCAGCCCCACCATACACGGTCCCCACCGTGACAGAGCCCAGAAGAGGGTGAGGCTGTGGGGAGGGTTCAGCCATACCCACCTCCCCTCCGTTCAGGAGCCTGCACTCTGCATTATGACCTCCAGGAGGCCAGCAGGCCCCTGGCTGCTCCTAGGCACCCTCAGAGCAAGACAAAGCCCCGGCACCAGCTACCTGAGGGTTTCAGGAAATTCTGGGCCGCATGGGGGGGGGGGGCACCAGGGAGCTGGCCAAAGAACCCCTTAGGGGCTCCCTGGTTTGTCCACCCCACAGGCCAGCTGGCCCCTCAAGGGACACAGGTTGGGCCCCCATCCCACTGGGCAGGACATGAGTCTAGCGCTGGGACTGCCAGGAGGGGACCCCGCCAAGGCAGTGGTGGGCGTCCTGGTAGCTATGTGGCGGGGACATTTGGGGCAGGTGTGAGTGGGAGGCTCCGACCAGCAGGGGAGGCCTTAGTGGGCAGTGGTGTGGTAGGAAGGGCAGGGCCCCATGGAACAGAGGGCGTGGTTGTTGGTTCCCTTGGCTTTCCATTTCAGGTTTACAAATGGGTCAACCGAACTGATGAAGAGATAGAACAGATTTGACATTGGAGCGGTGACCAAAGTCCGGGGCGGGGGTAGGAGCAGGGCTCAGCACCTTACAGCCCTCTCCTCAATGCAGCCAACCCAGAGACTTGCATCAGGTGGCTGAAATTGGGCTAAAATCTCTTAAGTTGCCCTTCAGTCTTTAGGTTTTATATGTATCATACCCTAATGTTCTAACAGGTCTGAGTGTGTACAAAAACTAGTTAACTTAGTAACTCAAGGTAGCTAAGGAGGTGACTCCAGGGGTATATACATCCTAGGGAGTATGAACTTGTTTGGCAGTTTACAATAAAACAAACTTTTTCTTTTTTTTAAATATATTTTTTTATTGGTTTCAGAGAGGAAGGGAGAAGGATAGAAACACCAATGATGAGAGA
This sequence comes from Cnephaeus nilssonii, assembly GCF_951640355.1. Classification (NCBI taxonomy): domain Eukaryota; kingdom Metazoa; phylum Chordata; class Mammalia; order Chiroptera; family Vespertilionidae; genus Cnephaeus; species Cnephaeus nilssonii. The sequence continues at coordinate 9,646,684 of NC_137074.1, forward strand.
GAGAACCACCACTGGTTGAGCCCACAACCCTGACCAGAGTCGAACCCAAGACCCCTCAGTCCACAGGCTGAAGCTCTACCCACTGAGCCAAACCAGCCAGGGCCAAATTTTATTTTTTAAGAACAGCTTTAGATTCACAGAAAAATTGACATAGTACAGAGAGGTCCCACACATGGCTCCCCAATTATTAACATCTTATATTGGTATGACACATTTGTTACAATTAATGAACCTATATTGATACATTATCATTAACTAAAAGTCCATACTTCATTTCCTTTTTTTTTTTTAATTCTCACCCGAGGATATTTTTTCCATTGCTCTTTTTAGAGAGAGTGGTAGAGAGAGAGAGAGAAGCATCAGTTCCTCATCCAAAGATGTTTCTCATCCCAAAGATTGTCCTAACAGCAATAGATGTGCATTACAGGTATGGGTTTTCCTTTCCTGTCTGCAGGGCCTCAGCATGCCCCTCTCTACAGAACCCCCCACCAGCATGGGGGGGGGGGTCCCTCCTAATGTTACTGAAGAGGTCTGCCTAGGACTAGCCTGTAGTGTGTGGGTTCTTGAATTTGTGCCGGAAAAATTTCACATGAGTCCAGTGAATTTTAGAGGATGTTTATCAAAGCTGTGGACAATGAAACAAAGAAGGGCTGGGGAAATGCACCCGGGCTGGTTGGTCTGCTTTGCCTCACTAAGTAAAAGAAAGGGGGGCCTTAGGGACAGGCTCAGCGGGTTTATCTGGAATGAACTACCACTGCCCATTGCTGCCCTGTTTGCAAGCCTGGTGGGGTCCTTAGAGTTTAGGAGATGCACCCTGTGGGGAAAGGATGCAGGGAGAGGCATGGGCTTGCTCCTGGGAGAGAGCACAAAGCACTGGGACCTTTGAGGGGTTTTAAAGGCTGGGAGTTCAGGGATGGTCTTAGGGGAGGATTTCAATAGAACATCCACCAGCTTTATGCTGATGTACTAAAATGAGATTTATTCTCTTAACTTCATCTGTCCTTGGGTGTGGCTGGCAAAACTTCTGTTGCATGGCACCCTGTCCTCCCTACTACACACCACTGGCTACAGAATCGGACTTCTGCCGTGTCCCTGTGTAGGGTGATTTAAGCCAGCAGTCGTCAACCTTTCGGACCTCACCGGTTGGCGACCGCTGATTTAAGCTATTTACTTTCTGGTTGGGGAGAAGTGCAAACCATTTACTTTTATGTGTCCTGGTTTAGGGAAAGTAGGATTTACTAGATGGCTGTAACTACTTGGCATCTTGATTTTTCCAGATGGCTGCAAACTGCTGTATAACTATCTGGTCTCAGTTTCCCTATTCTGCTTGTCCTGCCTTACTGGCCTGTTTCATTAACATTCTTTGATCCAGGGGACTGTTTTATGGCAGAGATGCTGGAGTGGACCCATGACTGGGGGACGCTCTAGTCAAATCCTATGCTGCATCACCCAGGAGCTACAAGCTGGGGGTAGACACATGAACTCCGACCTCAATTTGGCACTGTCTCCAGTAAGAATACACTGGTCCACGAGTGGTGCCAGTCCCCGTGGCAACCTGTCCCTGCAACTCTGGGCTGTAACTAAAGGTCCTGACCCAGGTCCCCACCGAATTCATAACTGGCTGCCCTGGCACATGGGCTCCTTCAGTCCAGATGCCCGTAGGCAAGGAGGTAGAAGCGAAGTCATACAATAGGGAAGGGACATACAGTATAGGAAAGGATCCAAATAATTTTGCTGGCTGTCTGTGAAATGAACAAAAAAAGCATTCCAGCGAAGAAGGGCTCAGTGACCAGGGCTCAGTCCCGAGGAACGAGGATGAGGGCATCTAGGACAGCAGGAACGAGACGTGAGATGCCCACTGCAGCCCTGAGGGTAGTCACTGCTTCCCAGACGAAGGGGGCGGGTTCTAGGAACCGCTCCCTGGGTGATCGTGGGGTAGAAGCCGGCCTCGAAGTCCTTCCTTGAAGAGGAAGGTGGAGTGGGTTCTGCAAGCGCCCCAGCTCCTTTAGGGGTAGGTCTCAACTCCCCAGGGGTCCACGTCTAACAACCGAACGACGAATCGGGATGAAAGTGACGGCAACGCTTGGTCCAAAGGCTTTGGCATAGGAGCTGACTCCGGATTCGGCGGAACGTGAATACTCAGCATCCCTGCCCAGAGCAGGACCGCAGGCCCAGCGACTGCGCAGACAAGGCGGTACCCCGGCCCCTTTAAAATCGACCAACCACAGCGAGGTCGAGGCCACCGCGCTCCGCTGATTGGGGCGTTATCGCGCCAATCGGTGGTCCGCAAGCGGCAGGGGCGGAGTTCTACGCCAGCCGCGCCATTCTGAGCGCGCGTGCGCAAGGGCAGGAATGTGACCCCTGATTGGCGGCGAAGCCGGCGGAGAGGGGCGGGCTCACGTCTGCGTGACAGTTGTCGCGGGGGAGGGAGAGCCCGGGCGAGGGGGAGGGAGTGTAAATAGAGCGAAGGCAGCGCCGCGTCGGCTCCGTCACCTCCCAGGAGGCCCGCGTGGAGGCCTGGAGGGAGATGGAAGAAGATGAACAGGAGCAGCGGCGCAGAAAGGTGGAGGCCGGAAGAGCGAAGGTAAATGATAGCGCCGACTCCTCCCGCTACCCTGGTGTGGGCTCCTAAGGGAGGAATCCAGGGCCCGCCACCAACCCAGCCAGGAGCGAACGCAGTCAGGCGGAGGCTGCCGCCGCACTCTTGCCCTCTGTTCACTCGGACGGTAGCCACCTCCTGGCCGCCGCCATCTTGAATCCGCCGCCCTCTGCCCAACCCCGCCCCTACCGCGGTGCCACCAATCAGCGGCGGGGGACGCTTGGCGTCTCTCTGAGATGCCGAGCGCAGGGCATGACGGGACTCGAGGGGCGTGGCGGCTGTGGTTGGTCCGGGAGGGGCGGTGCGGGTGGGTGGGGGTCTCTGCCCGGCCCCCCTCCCGTGTTTCCCGGGAGCCTGGCGTGGCGGTGTTTCTTGGATTCGCGGTGTAGTCTCCGCCAGGTCTCGAGACGCCCTAACGGACAGTAGTGCCTTAGGAACGCGCCGCGTCCCTCACTGCCCACCCACATCCGGACCCCAACTGAAAGCGAAGGGCAGGCGGGTAGTGAAGGGAAGGGCGCTCTCACTACCTCGTGTGTCCTCGTTACCCTGGACAGCCAATAAGTGGCACACCTGTGCACAGCTGCACCTGTTGCGGCTCCACCTCGTCACGGCTCAGGCTTCCTGGAGGACTTCTAGGACCTGTGACTTCCTTGCAGTCCTGGGAGACACAGGATCGTTTCTTAGGGCTCAAGGTTGCTTCCATCCGTTTAAAACTACATGCAGATTTTCATTTTACTTGGAACTCTGCAGTATTATTTAAATATAAAAAGGTTTCCGAGTGTTGTTGCAGGAGACCTTTTACATTGCGGAATACTACCTCCCGCTGACCTACTGTTCATTCCCGGGGTCCAGAAGTTCCTGTTCTTTTATTTATTTATTTAATATATTTTTATTGATTTCAGAGAGAAAGGGGGAGGGAGAGAGAGAGATAGAAACATCAATGAGAGAGAATCATTGATCGGCTGCCCTCTGCACGCCCCCTACTGGGGATCAAGCCCGCAACCCTGGCATGTGCCCTTGACCCCAATCCAACCTGGGACCCTTCAGTCCGCATGCTGACACTCTGTCCACTGAGCCAAACCATCTAGGGCCAGAAGCTCCTGTTCTTGCTTCCTTGCTGTTTGGGCCCAGGTGGACGGTCTTGAGCAGGTGAAGTTGATGGAGGTGCCTGGAGCCCGCCCACAATGCTGGATTCCTAGGGAAGCTACAGACACCCTGCCGAGCCTCCTGGGGGCAGTGCTGTATCCTACCTAGGGTTGTGGATGATGCCCAAGTGAACTCACTGGTCCTGGAGTCATGTGTTTCCAGGCTTGCTTTTATCACTTCTCTTCTGCCAAGGTTTTCACAGAAATGCCTTCTGGTACTCACTGTTTTGGGGGCATGTTGTGGGGATTACAGCACATGCTGAATAGACCTGGGCTCCAGAGTTAGAGTGGAGCAGGCTTGGGCATGTTGGCTGTGACTCCGGCCCCACCCCATTCTGGCTGTTGGAAGTGACCTGCTCTGTCAGGAATGAAAGAAGGAGAGCCTGTACAGTGCCAGCTAGTAGTAAGGAGAGCCACATGAAGTTGCTGTGTTTGAGGTTAGATATGGCCAAACCGTGGCGATTTCATATGGGTTAGATAGTAGGAGGTATTCATTGCTAGTTCCTTCCCTTGAGAAAACCAAGGGCCACTGCATTAAAGAAATCATTCAGAACACAGTGATTGGTGTGAGGCAGTGACAGGGACAGCAGTGTCTAATGGCAGGATAACAGGCATAGGACAGAGTGGCCCAATTCAGGCTTCCTGTGAAGGTGAAACTACTGACTAGGATTTGAATAGGGAGTTCTGTGGCCTGTTTTTTGCTCCCTTTGCTTGTGCCTGTCACACATAGGAGATGAAAGTGAGCCTAGTTTTAACACTGTATTCCTGAGCTTGTCGTGGTTTGTAAATGTGAGTAAATGTGCTTGAAGGAGCATTGAGGGTGGTGATTAACCTCATCTGGAGAAGAAACAATATGCCTCTTGTTGGGCAAACACAGGCCAGAAACAAGGACTGTGATGCAGGAAGGCAATTTGGATGGAGTGTGGCATAAAACAAATGAATTAAAATAAAATTAAATAGATGAGGCTGGTTCTGAGGGCATTGTCTGTCCTTGACAGACAGCTTTTCTCACATGAATGGCTAGTGTAATTTCCTGTGTCCATGGAATTGTGGACAAACATTTGTTAAATGCATTTGCTTTTATGAACACAGTTGTCATTTGAAGGAACAGATGTCCCCCTTTGTGACATCAGTGAAAAATTGATGTTAGATCTCATACCTTTTGAATAAGGTGTTAGTGGGAGAGGGTGTGTGAGCAGAGTCTGAAACCCCCAGACTTGAGGGACGGAATGAGCTGGGTTGTGCCTTATGATGGGCGACATTCTGTGGAGTCCCTGGTGCTTTGGTGAGCTGTGTCATGAAAACTAGAACATCTGATTCCATAAAGGAGGATGTTAGATTGACCTGGCTTAATTAATTATTTGCTATTTCTGTACTGGTTTCAGAATCCATGGCTAGGAAATTTTGGCTAGGCTATATATTTTCTTGATTGGGTGGAAAATGGGGGCAAAAGGGAGAGATTTAGCTTTTACATGGTTTTAAACCTTAAACATGCCTTCATTGAGCTATCAGTTTTTTCAATAGTTGTACTTTTTAAAATATTATTTTTCTGTAAATTTCCAGTGGCTAGAAAAGCTATTCTGTCACTCGGCTGTCTTGCTTTCTTTTGTCTGTATACAGGCATAATTAACAGTCTTCAATCTAGACTCTTTGGATATAATTCTGAGCTTAGATCCTGGCATCATAGGTATTAATGAAGGCAGTGTGTGGGGGACAGAGATCTGTTGGTTAATGTGAATCTGGCGAGGTGTGGCCAAGTGGACTGAGCCAGTCCCAGAGCCTCATGTTCCCCACAAGCCTGCTGACTTTGTGGTGCTGTTACATTTTTCTCACTTACCTTTGTCTTTACTACTTCTCTACATTTTTGCACAGCTTGCTCACTTCCGACAGAGAAAAACAAAAGGTGACTGTGCGCATTCGAAGAAAAAGACGGCGAAGAGGAAGAGCTCGACTGTCGATGCGCCTGTCCAGGAGGAGAGTCCGGTAGCCAACGAGGACCGTGGATTCCTGGGAGGAGGGGACGTTTGCAAAGCCACATCATGCAGTGACACCCCTGATGGGGCAGCAGCAGCTCAGGTAAATTTTCTCAGCATTATGTTTTGCTCATCTTTTAGTTATTGTTAGCGTAATTTACAAAAGGTGGTCTTCGCTTTGTTTTTGCCTCTCAAATGTGGGGAAAGGGGGTTTTATTTTAGTTTACAAAAAGGGAGTATATTTTTGTGGGTTTTTTCCCTAATGTTTTATCTTTGTATGATTGTGAGAAATTTTGGATTGACTGTTTGAAGGCAGTGTCAGTATTGGTGCTTGCTTTGGTGATGGAAGTTTTATAAGTATGAGTTCATCGGGTGTGGCTGTGTGCATCATCCCCTCTAACAGGTGTTTTCTTTGGATACTTAAACTATAATACTCCTTCACCTACTTTCAAATCCACCTACTTGTCATTCTTTGTCCTTTCCCTTCTTGCTGAACGTGGGAAGAGGAGGGAAGGGGGTGAAGGTGTGGAAATGTGGTATTGCTGGAGGAGGCACCACATTCTGTTGCTCAAGGTCCTGAGAGCTGCAAAGGTCAGGTGTAGCAGGTGAGTGGAAATGGACTTGGGCATTGAGAGTACTGAGGATGCTGGCCCTGTGTGGCTTCCCTAGGGCCTCCTGATCAACCGTAAGTGGACTCTCCTTGGAACTTCTTCCTGTGTGCCTTATAGATAAGGGGCCTTGAATTGTAAGTATTTCCTACTGTGTGCAACAGGGCTGGTGCAGATTTAGATGTTTGCTAGAATGAGCTGGAAAGCTGGCAGCTGAGGGCAGAATTTGACTCAAAATCATGATGTATCTGGCATGCCTTATGGAAAAAAAATAGTTTTCACCTATACCACCTACAAATACACTACCTACAAATCTGGAATTTTTCTTCTTTTTTTTACAGCAGCATAGTATTCCATTGTGGAGAAGTACCACAGATTTTTAATCCACTCATCTGCTGATGGGCACTTAGGCTCTTTCCAAATCTTAGCTATTGTAAATTGTGCTGCTATGAACATGGGGTGCATATATCCTCTCTGATTGGTGTTTCTGTTTTCTTGGGATATGTTCCTAGAAGTGGTATTATTGGGTCAAATTGCAGTTCCATTTTTAATTTTTTGAGGAAACACCATACTGTTTTCCACAGTGGCTGAACCAGTCTGCATTCCCATCAGCAGTGCAAGTGGGTTCCTTTTTCTCTGCATCCTCTCCAGCACTTGTTTGTTGATTTGTTGATGATAGCCATTCTGACAGGTGTGAGATGGTACCTCATTGTCATTTTGATTTGCCTCTCTCGGATGATTAGTTACTTTGAGCATGTTTTCATATGTCTCTTGGCCTTCTGTAGGTCCTCTTTCAAAAAGTGTCTATGTAGGTCCTTTGCCCATTTTTTGATTGGATTGTTTATCTTCTTTTGTTAAGTTCCCTGTAAATTTTGGAGATTAAACCCTAACCCTAACCCTAACCCTTATCGGAGATAACATTGGCAAATATGTTCTCCCATGCAGTGGGCTTTCTTGTTGTTTTGTTGATGGTTTCTTTTGCTGTGCAGAAGCTTTTTACTTTTATTTTTTAAATATTTTATTGATTTTAGAGAGGAAGGGAGAGGGAGAGAGAGAGAAAAACATCAATGAAGAGAGAGAACCATTGATTGGCTGCCTCCTGCATGTCCCCTACTGGGGATTGAGCCTGCTACTCGGGCATGTGCCCTTGATCAGAATCGAACCTGGGACCCTTCAGTCCGCAGGCTGACGCTCTATCCACTGAACTAAACCGGTTAGGGTGAAGCTTTTTATTTTGATGTAGTCCCATTTGTTTATTTTCTCCTTAGTTTCCATTGTCTTAGGAGCTGTATCAGTAAAGATGTTGCTATGACATATGTCTGCTATTTTGCTGCCTATGGATTCTTCTAAGATTTTATGGTTTCCCGTCTTCCGTTTAAGACCTTCATACATTTTGAGTTTATTTTTGTGTATGGTTTAAGTTGGTGGTCTAGTTTCATTTTTTTGCATGTATCTGTTCAATTTTCCCAACACCATTTATTGAAGAGACTGTCTTGACTCCATTGTATGTTCTTGCCTCCTTTGTCAAATATTAATTGAACATAATGGCTTGGGTTCTCTGTTCTGTTTCATTGTTCTTTATGTCTGTTCTTGTGCCAATACCAGACAGTCTTGAGAATATTGGCTTTGTAATATAGCTTGATATCTGGTATTGTGATCCCTCCAACTTTGTTCTTTCTCAGGATTGCTGAGACTATTCAGGGTCTTTTTTTTTTCAGGGTCTTTTTTTATTCCAGATGAATTTTTGGAGAGTTTTTTCTAGGTCTGTGAAATACTATGTTGGTATCTTAATGGGGATTGCATTGAATCTATAGATTGCTTTGGGTAGTGTGGACATTTTAATGATGTTGATTCTACCAGTCAATGAACACGGTATAGTCTTCCATTTGTTTATGTCTCCCTCTATCTCTTTTTTTCAACATCCTGTTGTTTTCTGAGTACAGGTCTTTTACCTCCTTAGTTAAGTTTATTCCTAGGTATCTTAAATTTTTTTTTTTTGTAATGGTAAATGGGATTGTTTTCTTAGTTTCTCTTTCTGTGAGTTCATTATTGGTGTATAAAAAAGCCATAGATTTCTGGGTGTTAATTTTGTATCCTGCTACATTGCCGAATTCATTAATTAAGTCTAGTAGTTTTTTTATGGAGTCTTTAGGGTTTTCTATGTACAATATCATGTCATCTGCGAATAATGATAGTTTTACTTCTTCCTTTCCAATTTGGATGCCTTTTATTTCTTCTTCTTGTCTGATCACTATGGCTAGCACTTCCAGTACTATGTCGAACAGGAGTGGTGAAAGTGGGCATCACTGTTTTGTTCGTGTTCTTAGGGGGAAATGGTTTTAGTTTTTGCCCATTGTGTCTGATGTTGGCTGTAGGTTTGTCATATATATGGCCTTTAGCATGTTGAGATATGCTCTCTCTATTCCCACTTTGATGAGAGTTTTTATCAAAAATTGGTTAGATTTTGTCGAATGCTTTTTCAGCATTTATTGATATGATCATGTGATTTTTGTCTTTCAGTTTGTTTATGTGATATCACGTTCATTGATTTGCGAATATTGTATCAGCCTTGCATCCCTGGAATAAATTCTACTTGGTCATGGTGTATGATCTCTTTAATATATTTCTTGATGCGATTTGCTAATATTTTGTTGAGGATTTTAGCATCTATGTTCATCAGGGATACTGGCCTGTAATTCTCTTTCTATGTAGTGTCTTTGTCTGGTTTTGGAATTAGCATAATGCTGGCCTCATAAAAAGAGTTTGTAAGTGTTCCTTCCTCTTGGATTTTCTGAAATAGTTTGAGGAGTATAGGTGTTGGTTCTTTTTTGAATGTTTGGTAAAACTCCCCTGTGAAGCCATCTGAACCTGGGCTTTAGTTTGGTGGGAGTTTTTTTATTAATTCTATTTCATCAGTTGTTATTGGCCTATGCAGGTTTTCTGATTCCTCCTGATTCAGTTTTGGGAGATTATATTTTTCAAGGAATTTCTCTATTTCATCCACATTGTCCAGCTTGTTGTCATAGAGTTGTTCATAGTATTTTCTTTAATCCTTTGTATTTCTGTGGTGTCAGTGATTACTTCACCACTTCCGTTTCTGATTTTATTTGTGTCCTCTCTCTGTTTCTTGATGAGTCTGGCTAACGGTTTATCAATTTTATTTATCCTTTCAAAGAACCAGCTCTTGGTTTCATTTATTTTTTTATTTTTAGTCTCTATGTTATTCTGCTCTTAATCTTTATATTATTTCCTTCTACTTACTCTGGGCTTTTCTTATTGTTCTCTTTCTAGTTCTTTAAGTTGTAGGGTTAAATAGTTCATTGCTGATTTTTCTTGTTTCTTGAGGTATGCCTGTAGTGCTATGAACTTCCCTCTCAGGACGGCTTTTGCTGTGACCCAGAGATTTTGGGTTGTTGTGTGTTCATTTTCATTTGTTTCCAGGAAGTTTATGATTTCTTTCTTGATCTCGTTGGTAATCCATTCATTGTTTAATAACATGCTACTTAGCCTCCATGTGTTTGAATGTTTTTGGGTGTTTTTACTGTAGTTGATTTCTAATTTCATTCCACTGTGATCTGAGAAGATGCTTGATATGATGATATCAATCTTCTTGAACTTGTACAGACTTGTTATGTGGTCTATCTTTGTGAATGATCCATGTGCACTTGAGAAGAATGTATATTCTGCTGCATAGGGGTGAAATGTTCTATAAATGTCAATTAAATCCATCTGATCCAGTGTGTCCTTTAGAGTCTCTGTTTCCTTGTTAAGTTTTTGTCTGGAAGATCTGTCCAGTGAAGTCAGAGGGGTGTTAAAGTCCCCTACTATGACTGTATTGTTGATCTCGCCATTAAAGTCCTCTGGAAGTTTTTTTAAATGTATTTAGGTGCTCCTATATTGGGTGCATATATGTTTTACAAGGGTTATATCCTCTTGTTGGATTGATCCCTTTAGTATTATGTAGTGACCTTTGTTGTCTCTTGTGATGGCTTTCATTTTAAGGTCTATTTTGTCAGAGATGAGTATTGCTACTCCAGCTTTTTTTTCTTTTCCATTTGCTTGGAAAAATTTTTTTCCACCCCTTCACTCTCATCCTTTGTGTGTCTTTTGTTTTGAGGTGGATCTCTCGTAGACAGCATATAGTTGGGTCATGTTTTTGTATCCATTCAGCTACCCTATGCCTTTTGATTGGAGCATTTAATCCATTTACATTTAGGGTTATTATTGACTAGAGGCCCAGTGCACGACATTTGTGCACTGGAGGGGAGGGGGTTCCCTCAGCCTGGCCTGCACCCTCTTGCAGTCTGGGACCCCTTGGGGGATCCTTAGTGCTGCCGTGGAGGCGGGAAAGGCTCCTGCCACCACCGCTGCGCTCGCCAGCCATGAGAGCCTGGCTTCTGGCTGAGTGGCACTCCCCATGTGGGAACGCACTGACCCCCAGGGGGCAGCCCCTGCATTGAGCGTCTTCCCCCTGGTGGTCAGTGTGCTTCATAGCGGCCGGTTGTTCCGCCATTTGGTCAATTTGCATATTAGCCCTTTATTATATAGAACTGGAGGCCTGGTGCACGAATTTGTGCACAGGTTGGGGCTGATAGGGCTGGGCCAGCCAGGGTGAGGGGACACGGGAGGTTGGCCAGCCGGTCCCGCCCCCTGGTCGAACTCCCGGTTGAACTCCCCGTCGAGGGGATAATTTGCATATTAGTCTTTCATTATATAGGATAGGTATTTTTTAATTGCCATTTTAATTCTTTTTTTAAAAATATATTTTATTGATTTTTTACAGAGAGGAAGAGAGAGGGATAGAGAGTTAGAAACATCGATGAGAGAGAAACATCGATCAGCTGCCTCTTGCACACCCCCCACTGGGGATGTGCCCGCAACCAAGGTACATGCCCTTGACCGGAATCGAACCTGGGACCCTTGAGTCCGCAGGCCGACACTCTATCCACTGAACCAAACCGGTTTCGGCTGCCATTTTAATTCTGTATGGCTAGGTTTCTCTCTCTGTTTCTTCTTGTTACTGCAGTCCCTTTAGCTTTTCTTGTAATGCTGGCTTGGTGGTGATGTTCTCTTTTGGCCTTTTTTTTTGTCTGGGAAGCTCTTTATTTCACCGTCTATTTTGAATGATAGCCTTGCTGGATATAGTAATCTTGATACTTGATACTTGCTTTCCATTATCTTGAGTACTTCATGCCATTCCCTTCTGGCCTGAGAAATCAGGTGTCAGCCTTATGGGAACTCCTTGTAGGTAACAGTTTTATTTTCTCTTGCTGCCTTTAAGATTCTCTGTCTTTAATTTCTGGTATTTTAATTATGATGTGTCTGGGCATGGGCCTGTTTGGGTTCTTTTTGCTTGGGGTTCTCTGTGACTCCTGAACTTATGTGACTTTTTCCTTTACCAGGTTAGGGACGTTTCTGCCATTATTTCTTCAAACACCTTCTCTATGCCTTTCTCCCTTTCTGCCTCTTCTGGCACACCTCCTATTCTAATATTGTTATGTTTCACATTGTCCCACAGCTCCCTTAAGCTGTGCTCTGATTGAATGATATTTTCAACTAGTAGCCCGTTTGCACGAAGATTCGTGCAATAGACCTTCATTCACCTGGCTGCCTGCACCAGTTTTCTGCCAGCACCGGGGACCCAGGCCTTGGCTGTGGCCACCGCCTTTTGCCTTCTTTCAGGGTCAGGGCTTGGCCCTGGGCGGTGGCCTTGGGCTCGGCCGCACCCAACATCCCTGCTAAGGATCGCAGGAGCCGACCCCCAATGGTTTCCTGCGATCCGTGCAGGCTCCCCGCTGGTGCCCAAGGCCGGGAAAGCCTCCGCCTGAGGCTTTCCTGGCCTTGGGCTCCGCCACACCCCAACGTCCCTGCAACCGTTTCCTGGTGGGCGTGGTTGGTGGGCGTGGCTTGAGTGTAGCGAAGGTGCGGTCAATTTGCATATTTGTCTATTATATATTTTCAATTCTGTCTTCTAATTCACTGATTCGATCCTCAGCTTCCCCTAATCTGCTGTGTATTCCTTCCAATGTGTTCTTTATTTGTGTTGTCTTTCTTTATCTCAGACTGTTCTTTTTTCATAGTTACTATATCTTCTTTTTCATGCTGTTGAGCATCTTTGTCATCATTACTCTGAACTCTGTTTCAGATAAATTTCTTATCTCTTTTTCTGGAGAATTCTCTAGTTCTTTCATTTGGGGGTTGTTTCTTTGTCTCCTAATTTTGGCTATGTAGTAGGTAGATCCTCTACACCTCTCTCTCTCTCTCTTTTTTTTTGTTTGTTCATAAAATATGAATATTTTATTCCAGCTCTGGGAAATGAAAAAGGGAAGGATAGAGATAGATCCTTCCACAAATCATTCTTTTTTTTATTAAATATTTTTATTGATTTCAGAGAGGAAGGGAGAGAGAGATAGAAACATCAATGATGAGAGAGAATCATTGATTGGCTGTCTCCTGCACGTCCCCTACTGGGGATCGAGCCCGCAACCCAGGCATGTGCCCTTGCCCAGAATCAAACATGGGACCCTTCAGTCCTCAGGCCAATGCTCTATCCACTGAGCCAAACTGGGCAGGGCCACAAATCATTCTAATTTAGCTGACATTAATGTCACAAGTTGGGAATTGATAGTGAGAAAAAGCTAAAGCAAATATATGTGTGTATAAGTACATACTTATTTTTTCAGATCTTAGTCTCATAATTGTTCACATATTTGCTCTATTTTTTGTTTATAAACACCATTAAGTCATCAAATGCATCTTAATACTACTACCTCTGCCTCTTCACCAATCATTTAATATTATTTGGATAGTATTTGCTGTTTGTGTTGTAATCACTTACTTGATTGGTCAAACTATATATTAGAAGATGTATGGAATAAATTTGCTTTAAATTATGCTCTATGCATCACAATTACCCATTCCATGATTTCTTTTATTATCATTTGAAACTTCATACATCTTGTAATTCTCTACGTAGACTATCTCAGCTTCTAGTTCTGTACATATCTACATCTTCTGGGTGGGACTGCCCATGATCCATGTGCTTGGGGTCAGGCATAAACTGTGTAGCACCTAAGGTGAATTCTGATGTGAATTCTTTGTTTCAGATCTTAGTTCTGTTGGCAAAGCCATTGAGTGCTTCAGGTCGTGAGCTGTTTTTGCAGGTATTTCTATTTCAGCAGAGCTTTCTAGCTTAATTTTTTCTTTAGGTTCAGGAAGTGACTCTTTTTTGTTGTTTTTTGTCCACAATGACTTAACTGCTTCATAAATTTTCTGACTTGTAGCAATGCCTTCTTCCCGGTGACGTTTGCAATTATTACGGACTGAACTGGGTAACAAACAGTTGCTCCTAAAGTGACCATCCCCAATGGATAAGCAATTTTCTTAAATCTAGAACCTTTTCTTGCTGAAACCAAGCCTGCTAATCCTGAAATTGTAATCACTCATTTTCGGAAGAAAATCTCGTGGTGGATTCTTCAGATAAACATATGCATCTTTTCCAAATTGAACTGTATCCATTATCCCATTTTTCACAAAGACATAAATAACCTTGCACCAGCCAGTATAATGACCAGTTGTAATGTGGATGGAGCCAAAGCCCATTTGTGAATTACCAGGCTGCTCTTCAACATATTTAGATTGAAAAGGTGTTGAAGTATATATGGGGAACTGTATTCCTCTATATGTAAACTGTCTTTCTTTTCTGGCTGTTTTCTGCATTTTTCTTTCAATTTTCAGGAGTGTGGAAATGATGTGTATAGGGACATGGGATGTGTCTATGTGTATGGTATTTATCCTACTTGAGGTTCTTTCCACTTCTTAACCCTTTGCACTCACTTGCTTTTTTCTCGATTCCTTTATTCTAATGCTAACCGTGTCGAGTCACACTCGACATCCGAGTGCAAAAGGTTAAAGCTCTGACTTGATATGTGTCATTATTTTTGGAAAAATTTTGGTCTTTGTTTCTTCAAATATTTCTTCTGTCCCTTACGGCCACCACGTCTGTGACCCTGTCACACCCAAGTTTTTAGACGGAAAGCCCCTCTATACCTCTCAATCTCTAGTGCAGGACAGTGTTAAAGGCTGTTTCTGACTAATTACATCAGGCAAAGACTCAAAGCCTCCAGAAAACACCTCTGCCTACAGACTGATAGGATTCCGACTTGAATTGCCCCCCCAAGCAATGGTCATCAGGTGTGGCGAGAGTTTTTTTTCCCAACAGGGTGGGGCAGGCAGTTGCTTCTGCCTGGAGACTAATTGTTTTAATTCTCTTAAGTGGCCTCAGGGCAACGTGTTTTCCAAGAGGGTGTGTCAACTATCTTCCCCCAAGCAAGGCAAATGTCCATGGTGGGAAAGATGTCCTCTGCTGAGTGAGGGAATGACTCAGCCCAGGAAACTTGGGGTGTTTGCCTTTGTGAGCTCTATCCCCTGAGACCCCAGTCCTGGCTTCTGTTCTCACAGCTCCAGTCCACTGCACCCTCCCTCTGCCAGAGCACAAAGTGGGTGGCTCCATAGGGAATTCTGTGCCGTTGCCTCTTTAAGAGGGTGCCTGAATTTTCAGCTGTCACTCCTGGCAGACAGCACCCCGTTGCTTTTCACAGCCAGATGTTATGTGGGTACCCTTCTCAGTTTTGATGCTTTCTGCTGAGGGGCCCAACTTGGAAATTAGATCCCAGGGTTCTCAGTGGCAACCCCCCACAGCTGAGATATCTCTCTGGGACTTCGGTTGCTGTCGGGGGGCGCCAGCCAGCCCTTTTGTGCCTCTGCCCCTCCTACCAGTCTCTATGCGGTCTCCACTTTCAGTCTTCGGGTATAAGGGTTCTCCCCTGTGAGTTTTCTGTTGATTATTCAGGAAGTTTTTCTGTATTTTAGTTGTAATTCCAATTTATTCCTGGGAGCATGTCTGTGCAGCATCCACTTATTCTGCTGCCATTTTTAATCCTCCGAGAAGTCTTATTTTAAATGAAAAGTTTTATATTTTTTCTAAAATTCTGTCATAATTCTTGGGAAAATGTTCATAAACATGTTATTATTTAATGGATTTATTATTTTAATATATTTTTATTGATTTCAGAGAGGAAGAGAGAGGGAAGAGAGATAGAAACATCAATGATGAAAGAGAATAATTGATTGGCTGCCTTCTGCGAGCTCCCTACTGGGGATTGAGCTGGCAACCCCAGCATGTGTCCTTGGCCGGAATCGAACCTGGGACCCTTCAGTCCATAGGCTGACGCTCTATCCACTGAGCCAAACCAGCTAGGGTTGGATTTATTATTTAAAGAAGTAAATTAATATTTTATTTTATTTTTTTTATTTTTATTTTTTTATTTTTATTTTTTATTTTTTTTAAATTTCTTTATTGATTAAGGTGTCACATAAATTAATATTTTAAAACAGTTTTCTATTTTTTACCTTCATTTATTATTTCTACAAATTATTAAAGGAAAATTCTATGTAAAAAGGGGAGATCTTGAAGATAAAATATTTGTACTTATATAAAATTAAGAGCTTGGAAATTAAAATTAAGTGCATGAGTCTGAAAGACTAGAATTTGTTGAGAAACTAAAATTTAGTAATTTAGGTGTCAGTACACAGTGAAAATATTTAAAGAAGCAAAATTCAATAAAGAGAGGGGCAGCAGCAGTGTGGAAATGTGATAACAAATGGTAAATGTGTTGCATAAAAAGAGAATGGTTTAGGAGGAGAGTGCAGATTCTGAACAGGTGGGGTGGAGTCAGTATGGCTGGCAGGTGGAGGGGCTGAGAGGGCCTGAGGCTGCAACCGTGGTCGGTGGTTGTTAGAGTAACTGCTCTTCTCTGGCCCTTCCACTCTTAGCTGGAGAACCCTGATGGAGCAAGTACAGAGGACTCGGAGCAGCCCTGGCAGAAGCTGGATGGTGACGGTTCAGAACAGCCTGGGGTCCTCACAAAGGTATGCATCTTCAGGGTTCTCTTGTTAAGGAGTGTTCCTTGTCAGAGGACTTCTCTCTGTTGTAGAAACCTAAATCAGAGAGAGAACTCAGTCTTTTAAGAACCCTCTCTCTCAAAGTGGAAACTGGGGCACAGAGGCTTGAGGCAGAGCTGCCCCTGCAGGACTCAGTTCCTTTTATTTTTTATAATGTATTTTTATTGATTTCAGAGAGGAAGGGAGAGGGAGGGAGGGAGAGAGAGAGAGAGAAACACCATGATGAGAGAGAATCATTGATTGGCTGCCTCCTGCACGCCCCCTACTGGGGATCGAGCTGCAACCCAGGCATTTGCCCTTGACCGGAATCGAACCCAGGACCCTTCAGTCCACAGGCTGATGCTCTAGCCACTGAGCCATACCGGCCAGGGCAGGCCTCAGGTCCTTCATGCTGCCCCTGCATAGAAGGTCTCTCCAGACTTTCTGTTTGAGCCCAGTTCGGCCCTCTTTGTGACCTTTGGCCTTTTCTCTAGATGTTAAAGAGAGAAGTTCGTCTTTCATGCATGGAGGATAGCGATAACATTCTGATTTTTTCCCGCAGAGTGCTTCTCTTGTCTCACATAGTCAGCTGTGTGTATCTGGTCTCCAGCATGGCCCTATGAGGCAGTCTCCGACTCAGAGTGTGTCGGGAGGGCGGGCTTGCGATCAGTCTTAATGTCCCAGTTTCTGCACAATGACGGAGGGGTACACAGGCTCTGCTCACCCAGTAATAATACCTGCAGCCTCTGTTTCTGAGGTTTCAACTTTATACTAACCTACTCCAACAGGTTGTATATTCTTTTATGGTTATTTTTATTGAGATGCAATTTGCATAACATGACATTCACCATTTTTAGTGACTTTTATTATATTTAATAGCTTGTGAATTTATCACAGTTAATTCCAGAACATTTTTGTTACCCCAAAAGGAAACCTTTTCCCATTATCCATCACTCCCTACTTCTTCCCTCAGCCCTTGGCAACCACCAGTCTACTTTCTGTCTGTGGATTGCCTGTTCTGGACTTTTCCTGCAAATGGATCTGTGAGTGTGTCTGGCTTTTTTTACTGAATGTGTTCCTCAACTTCTCAGTGATGTAATGTGTCCTACGTCACTGCTTTTTGTGGCTGGTGAAATCCCGTGTGTGGGTGCACCACATTTGTTTATCAGGTCATCCATCAGTGGACACTGAGTTGCTTCCACCTTTTGGTGGTTGTGAATAGTGTTGCTGCGAACACTCATGGGCATGTTTTAACGAGGATGTATGTTTTCCGTTCTCTCCGGCATATCATCATTATTTTTTGTGACTGAATTCTCTGGGTCACATCTCTTGCTCTCCTTCCTCAGGAGTGTGAACAAGAATGTAAACCTGAAATTGCTGAACTGATGAGCCGACATGAAGACGAGCCTGACAGGGAGCAGTGGTCAATGGTGGGGCTGCCCGCAGAGATGCAGCAGGTACAGCTGCAGACCCAGGTGACTCAGATGCTGTCACTCAGACCAGGACCCAGTGGGTTTGGGATCTGGGAGGTTGGCAGGTAGGAGAGATTTGTCACAGTGGATGGATGTGCACTGGAGGCTTACTGTGTCTATTTTTCTGGTTTGTTTTGTTTGCACGTCTTAAGCGGAGCCATTGAAAGTAGAGGAACACACGTGGGCATTTGGTGGCAGCAATTTGGGTCAGGTGCCAGGGACACACTCATTGCACAGCCCGTACTTTCCTATCAGTGGCCAATCATACTCCTTATACACAGCAGTGTTGGGCATTAAGGGGCTAAGAAGCCCTGGTCAGTCAGGAACATCCGACTCCCCTGAGAGCTCTCCAACCACATCTTAAGCTAGCGCTGCTTCCCCAGTGCCTCCGCAGCACCGCCTCTCTCCTTGCAGCCCGTGCCGCCCCTGGAGCTGGAGGCGTTGCGCTTGAGTCTGAGCAACATGCACACAGCTCAGCTGGAGCTGACGCAGGCCAACCTGCAGAGGGAGAAGGAGACGGCACTGATGGAACTGCGGGACATGCTTAATGGCCGGCATGCCCAGGAGCTGGCCCTGCTGCAGAACCGCCAGCTGCTGGAGCTGGAGCTTGTTAGGGAGCAGCATGCACGTGAGCGGGAGGAGGCAGCACTGCGGTGCAGCCGTGAGACAGGTATGTGTGTGTGGGCAGGCATGGGCTTTCATTTCTGGTATTTGGGGAAGCAGGTGGCCCCATCAGAGGCACCTCCAAGGTGAGGCATTCATGCTCTGATCTCCCTGTCCATGTGGGAGCTGTGTGGTGTGCTCCATGTGTGGGCACCTGCTCCTGACCATCGCTGGGCCCTTGTTTACCTCCTGGCTGGCAGCGGTGCATCCAGCTCTGCATATCCTTATCCTGCTCTCTGTCCCCTTGCCTCTTTCCAGTTCTTCAACGGGCTTGTGTTAACTTTTGAAATGATGTCTTTGGAGGTGTTTTGCTTACATACTGAGGTTTCTACATCTGCGTCGTTGTGACTGTTTAAAACACATTTACAAAAAGTTGTGACTAACAAAAAAACATTAAAAATTAAACACAAAAGTATATTTTAGACATAAGCTCAGTCTAGGCTGAGGCCATGTTTTATCCAGCCCGACCGGATGCTCCTAGACACAGACTCCCTCATCCTACAGGCTCTTCTGTGCCCAGTGGGGCCCTGGTGCTCCTGATGGGCAGCCCAGGACCATCTTTATCTCCTGATTCTCTAGCCTAGACTGAGCTTATGTCTAAAATATACTTTTGTGTTTAATTTTTAATGTTTTTTTGTTAGTCACAACTTTTTGTAAATGTGTTTTAAATAATAGCTTTACTGAGCAGTAATTCTCATACCACACAATTCGCCCATTGAAAGTGTACATGTCAGTGGCTTTGAGTGTGTCAGAGGTATGCAGACATCTTACAGTCTGCGATTAGAACATTTGTCACCCAAAAAGGAATCCCACACCCCTGGCAGTCATCCCACTTTCCTGCTGGTGTGAGCACCTGATTATCTGCCCTTTTGCTGAGTTTTTCATTTGGAAAAAAAAAAAGCAGCATGCTGGCTCCAGGTGTGTGGAGAAGTCCTTTTCTTTCTGGGTCTCAGGTTCCTTTTTAAATATATTTTTTAACTGATTTCAGAGAGGAAGGGAGAGGGGGAGAGAGAGATAGAAACATCAGTGATGAGAGAGAATCATGGATTAGCTGCCTCCTGCATACTCCCTACTGGGGATCGAGTCCACAACCTGGGTATGTTCCCTGACTGGAATCGAACTGTGACCTCCTGGTGACCTAGTCTGTGCTCAACCGCTGAGCCACACGGGCCAGGCTCTTCTCAGGTTCTTGTAGTGCTGTCTCTGTGTCTTCATCTAGATTCAAGCAAATGCAAATACCTCATTTTACTCCCATATATATGTATATGCATGTG
Organism: Cnephaeus nilssonii; assembly: GCF_951640355.1. Taxonomy (NCBI): domain Eukaryota; kingdom Metazoa; phylum Chordata; class Mammalia; order Chiroptera; family Vespertilionidae; genus Cnephaeus; species Cnephaeus nilssonii. The sequence continues at coordinate 9,666,360 of NC_137074.1, forward strand.
GAAGTAAAATGATGTGTTTATTGTTTGTGTGTGTGTGTGTGTGTGTATATATATATTTATATGTATATATAAAATGATGCAAATACATGTGTGTGCGTGTGTATCCCTGTGTATGTGTGTATGTATATATATATTTTTTAGTGATCTTTCTTTTTTTTCATTTCCTTTTATAAATATCTTTTTATTAATTTGAGAGAGGGAGAGAGAGAGAAAGAGAGAGAGAGAGAAAGAGAAAGAAACATTGATGTGAGAGAGAAACATAGGTTGCCTTCTGTACACACCTCATCCAGGGATTGAACCCACAACCTGGGCATGTGCCCTGACCAGGAATTGAACTGGCAACTTCTTGGTGCATGGGATGACATTCAACCAACCAAGCTACACTGGCCAGGGTTTTAAAATACGAGACATGCTCTGCCTTAGGCCTTTCCCAAAGCTGTCTTCTCTTTTTCATGGCATCCAAGAGCAGGTCTATAAAGAGGCCCACGTCTGACCTCTGTTTTGCGAGGTTCTGCCGTGGCATGGCCCGTGTGGATAATGCAGGACCTGCCTTCAGTGTAGCTCCTGGCCCTTTGCCTTAATTCTGGACTTGCTCAGGCCACCCTCACTGTGCACATATGGCACCCCCTCTCCCCACTTCTAACCTGGCCCTTTCCTGAGGCTCCTGCCATCTCTACCTGGTGCCCTGATCGCCAGGTGTGCACCCACATCTCCGTGCTAACTTGGCTGTGCCCATGGGTCCAGTCCCGTCTCCCTCCTCCACCTCCCAGCACTTACTCCTCTTTTCTTGTGCTTCTTCCCTTTCAGGGTTGGGAGTTGTTGGGTCCTAGAACATCTTTATCTTTCTTCCAGCACCTAGCGTGGAATCTGGCTTGGTGCTGAGCAGACAGGTCCCATTACCAGAGGAAGAGATGTTCAAGGCTCTCAGCGAGTATGCAGTCTGGAGCCAGCCTTGCCCGCTTATTTCAGACTGTTCTGCTGGTGTAAATCTTACACTCTTTGGTTTGGGCATGTATATGATTTGTTAATTAAACCAGACATCATCATACTCTTACTCCCTCACAGATGCCTCCTCTTCTGTTGATGCTGGTGGGTGCCCGTGGAGCAACCAGCAAGAGCCAGGAGCCCTTTAGCTCCTGGGTGATCAGATTGTGGAAAAACCTGAGGCTCAGTGATGTGAACGACTTTTTATGTTTTTCTTGCAGCTGAGCTGAAGGAGAAGTTACAATCAGAAATGGAGAGAAATGTCCAGATAATAGAGGTATCTGTATTCTGTGTGTGCATGATTTCCCTTTTCTGCCCATCCCACCAGGTTGACCCCTGCACTCAAAATCCCCACAGAAATACACCCCCTCACCTTGATATGAAACAAACCCAGTCAGAGCTTTAGTGGGCTGTGTTGGTCGAAGTGTGATGTGTTTTCTTTCAGAGGTAAAGCGGTCTTTTATTTTTACAAGTTGATTTTGTCAGAACAACTTGTGTAACATGAGGCTCTTCCATCCCAAGTTTGGTTTTCTGAGTGGTTGCTGTGTCCTGGCCCTTGCTGTGCTTCGGACACAGACCCCTGTCCTCATGCAGGGAGGTGTGGACTGCGGCAATTGAGATGTGGGCAGTGTGGGTTCTGGGACGCTGCAGGGAACCTCAGGGAAGAGCTGTGCCTCAAGGGCAAAGCGGTTAGTCACGGGTGTCTACCTTGCGTGCACCATGATTGGCTCTGTTCACAGTGCTCACCGCACTGGCATGGCCATTACTGTCCTGCTGTTCCCAACTCACACCCCATTTTTGGGGAAAGAGTTATGTTTTAGAGTATAACAGAATTAGCTCTTTTCTGAGGCAGTCTCTCACTGGAATTTCTGATTCTCGTAATGTGTCCCCTTCTGAAAGCTACATTTGTGGAGGGGCCATTGGCACTGATGACAGAAGAGGAAATGGGTGACATCAGGGAACATGGGTGATGTTAGATGTGTGACATTGGGGCATGTGGGCATTTCTGTCTTGGGTGCTCTGGTCAGGCACTGGTGGAATATGGTTGTCCTGGGTTGGAGGCCTGTGCCCCAACCCCTACCTGCTAGGCTGGATGGTGGGGACTTGTTCCTCAAGGCACCTGGCACATAGCCTGGCCCTCCCACAGATGTCAGTAACATCATTGTAGCATCCTGCCCCCCAGGTCTTTGTGGGGCAGACACATGAATCTCTGAGAGTGACCACACACCTGTGCTGTGTGTTCTGTTTCTGGGCAGGTTTGCCTTGTTTCTTTTCATGTGTGGTTTGCCTTGTGGATATTTTGGTCCTGTACATTCAGAGCCGGTTTCCTATGGTGACAGTCTGGTCTAGACAGGGAGTGACTTCCTAGTTTTCAAAGGTACGATTTAAAATTTTTTATGACAGGTAATTATTGGTCATACTCTCTTTTTCCTTGTTTAAATTAGACCCTGAAGCAAGACTGGGAGTCTGAAAGAGATTTATGCTTAGAAAGCCTGCGCAAAGAATTATCTGCAAAGCATCAGTCAGAATTGGAGAATTTACAAAGCCAGTTTAAGAAAGAATTGGCAGAACAGAAAACTGAGCTGGAGAAGATTTTTCAAGCCAAAAATCAGGCAGAATGTGAGTATTTAATTAAGATGAGCAGGTCTTACAGGGGGACTAAATTTTCTTGAGTAATTCTGGAATAAACTCCATGATTCGCTAGATTTGTGGTGAATATGAACTGCTTGTGTGTTCAAATGTCAGATAACAGTGCTTGTGACACCCCCGGCTGACAGAGGTGCAGGGCTGTCTCAGGACAGTCAGCCGTGGGGTCTCCCCTTATTGACTACAAGTTCCCTGAAACTTACATTTCAGGGATAGTTTTTGCATGTTCCATTATTAAATTGCTACCCAAACAGTAGTATTGCATTGTTCACTTTTTATGGAGTTGTTGCCTATTACCCGACCTGTCAGAACAGCTGTCTGCTGGTCAGCTGGCCTATACCCCTCCCTCACTCCCGAGGAGAGCAGCGGTGCTGAGAAGGGGCCTGCAAGGAGCCTGGGGGCCTTGAGTGGGAGGTGGCCCTCTTAGTGCTAACTGTCATTACTAATAGTACGCCGAGGAAGAAGACTGTGCTGTTGTAAACCGAGCGCCTCTGCTCTTCAGTGTCCCTCCAGGCTCTGCAGGCTCAACATGACGCTGCTGTGAAGAAGCTCCAGGAAGACCTGCAGTCTGAGCGCTGCCGGCACGCGGAGGACCTGGACCTGAGAGTCAGAGAGAAGGAAAGAGAAAAACAGCTGGAGGTGGGCGATTTTTTAATTACTTAGAAGGTTTAAGATGGAGGTCGTTTCATATTCTGTTATTTGCTTAAGTACTAATTTAAGACAACTGTCAGTATTTGCTGGAGCCGGTAGGTGAGGTACAGAGAATGTAAGATTGATTTGACAGTTATATGTTCAGCCTTAGATACAGATAATTCACATTCTTTACAAGTCCCCCCGAGATGCTTACAGACTTCAGGTAACAGGGGTGGAGGGCTATATGCTGTGACCACAATTCAATAAAGAAATTTCTAAGAAAAGAGCAGAAACATTCCTGCTGCTTCTGTGTTCAAAACTCTTTCCAATGAAACACTACATATCAGGATGGGGGTGATGTGGCCAGATCTACTGAGACCTGAAGTATTTCTGTCACCAAACCCAAGAAGCAAGCAATTCCCCCAAACATTGGTTCAGGAAACTAAAAAGAAAGTAAGCCAGGGATGGAGTCAGTCATGGCCTGTGCGTGGGTTTACAGATGAGGAGGGGGAGGAGTCAAGCCCAGGAGGAGCCTGCATCTCTGTCCCCTGCAGCTCTCACACCCACTCCCACCACCTCTCCTCCAGACTGAGGCCATGATGGCCAGGCAGAGCCAGGGCCGGGCTGGCGTACACATCACTTTCTTAATGAGAAAGAGATGACAGGAAGGTACCTTCTGTCCTGTGCCCTGGATGAGAAAAGGCGACAGGGGCCTCTGGGCCAGCGCTGCCCTCTCTCAGGCTGACTGACCATGCTGACCCTGAGCCTCCGTGCATAAGCAGGTTGGAGCTGTTCCCAGCTTTGTTGGTGTTCTCTCTCTCTCTCTCTCTCTCTCTCTCTCTCTCTCTCTCTCTCAGTGGCTGGCATATAGCACAGGTTTGGTGTGCTAGCTTTCTTCGCCCCTGAAAGAAGCTGCTTTCCAGGAAGATTGAACAAGAAATGCAGAGAAAACCCAAACATACCAAGGGATGAGGGAGGTCTGTGATCACTAATGAGAAGGAAAGGCCCCTGTGCAGAACACGTTCAAGTCAACAATGGGGGGACCTCTTGGGAGATTGAGTCCTGTGGTCAGTGCCAGTTGGCAGCCTGGGAGGGAGCCCGTGCGCCCATCTCACGGGGCCCAGTCCCTGATCACCCACCCATTGGCCCTCCCCTGACTTAGAGGGCAACAGAGAAAGTTCTTGTCCTTGGTCAGTGAGAAGTGGTGGTCTCTGCAGGGAACAAGGCCAAGGGCCTGAGCAGGTGATCTGTGAGAAAAATACCAGGCGCTCATAGGACTGCGATTGGGAAATGGCACCTTTAAACATGACGAACGATCGTTTTTCTCTGGTGCCGCCATTGCTGCTGTTCTCTAGGCTGGATGTTTGGGATTTGAGCTTTTACTCATGTGCTCTCTCATGCCTGTCAGTCTCGGGGCTCACTCTCGGTCAGTGTCTCACTGTCGCCTTCCTTTTCTAGTTGGAGAACCTTCAAGCATCTTACGAAGAGCTGAAGGCTCACTCACAAGAGGAAGTCAGGCGCCTGTGGTCCCAGCTTGAGTCCACGAGGACTGACAGACAGGAACTGAGTGGTGAGGAGTTTCATGTTGAGGATTCAGAGTCTCAAAAGCTGAAGCTGTGGGTTTTTAATTGTGGGACCATGAAATGAGGATGTAGCAATTGTAGCGAGTGCAAAGAGTGATTTGTGTACTTCCTAAAGATGGGTGTGTGGAGTTTGCTTGTTGGTGGGGACCTTAGTTTCATGCTAAGCAAGCTGCCTAATCATGAGTGTTTGCTTGTGTTGATGTCAGGCACCTGTTGAGTGTGCGTGCTTCTGTCTAGGAGCTGCTGGCATCTGGGGTCACAGATGTGCCTTCTGTGTGGATCCCATGAGCTCACCTGGCGTAGACTCCCATTGCCCCAACCTCTGGTGTTGGAGGGTGTTGATCCCGAGTCTCCAGGCCCGTAATTGCAGCCACCATTACCGAGGGTAGCTCACCTGGGTCCCCTTACAGAATCATGTCAGAGCAGCCTCTGCTCCCTAGCGGCACTTTCAGATGGGGGAGGTCATGAGATACAATGGGGAAACACAGACGTGTGCTTTTCTGCTGCTTATCTCCAGAGTGAGCCTTTTAAACTAGTGATTGTCCTTACTGGGTGAGTGTTGTTGGGAACAAAGACCAGAGTTAGGAGAAAGGATCAGAAACACCCTGTCTGCTGCATGGTGGTGAATAAGGCTATGTCTCTGTCACCCCTCACTCTGTCAACCCATCACTCAGTCTTTCCTTCTGGTCTGTGTGTCACTGATGGAGGCCACAGGTGGCACTGGTGAACTTAATGTGTACATGACTTCATGCATGCTTTCACACAAGTGTTCCGGTTCTAGCATGTTTACTGGAAGTCTTTACCCTTGCATGTAAGGACCCTCACAGGGAACCCTGATTTTGAAATCTCTGGGATAGTGAATTATTTATGTTCTTATTTGAAAGCTGATTACTTATTGTTGACCAGCTGGCAGCCTTCTCTTGATCAAAACAACAGTGACACATTCTCTTCTGGTCTGTGTTACTGTTGCCATTAACAAAATATCACAGACTTGTTGGCTCAAAACCAGTCATGGTTATTAGCTTGAAGATTTGTGGGTCAAAGGTCTCCGGCAGCATGGCTGGGCTTTCTGTCCAGGGTTACCCACAGCCGAATTGAGTTGCTGGGCTGTCCCTTGACCTGGCTCACTCAGGTCCCTGTGGTTGTAGGACAGGTCCTGTGTTGTTGCTGGCTGTCAGCCAACCGCTCGCAGCTTCCAGAGGCTGCCCATATTCCTCCTTGCACAGCCCCTCCATCTTCAGAGCTCAGCAGCACATGGGATGCTTCTCACATGTTTAGTCTCTGGCTTCTCCCTCCAGCCTGAGAACACTGAGATAGCTGGTCATCTCTCTGGGCACAGGTCATCCTCCTGTGTCACATTAGCCAGTCACAGGTTCTGGGATTGGGGGCCTTTAGAATTTGGCCCCCCTGCACCAGGACCTTCAATAGCTCCCGGTTTTTCCCAAGTGTTTCTGTTTAAGGTGATCGTGTAATTTCATTCTATTAAAGACTTACGTGAGCAGCTTCTGGCTCGAGCGTCTCACGTGGAAGAATTAGAACATCTGCAGCGAGACTTTGAGCAGCAGCAGCAACGGGAGAAAACTGAGCATGAGTCAGAACTGGAGCAGCTGAGACTTTACTTTGAAAAGAAATTGAGGGATGCAGAAAAAAATTACCAGGAAGACCTGACTCTCTTACAGCAGCGGCTGCAGGAGGTGAGGGAAGACTCTCTTCTGGAGTCTGCGGAGATCAGGTAAATAAACCAGTTTTTACCTTGAATATGTATTTGAAATATGGGAACCTTGAGCTGAACTGAAATCTAGTTTATGGGTGTGTGGTGTTTTTTTTTTGAGCTTCCCCTCAAACACCAAAGTACAAGAAGTGTATATGTGTCATGAAAGTTGATTACAGCTGCTTTGACCTTACACTTGAGAGACATTGCCTTTCCCAAGGAAAAGGCACAAGAATTTGTCTCTCTGATAGTCTAGTTTTAATATTTCCACAGTTTTATCTTCCTTTATTCTTCAACTAGAGGCCTGGTGCATGAAAATTTGTGCACTCAGGGGGAGTCCCTCAGTCCAGTCGCCCTCTTGCAGTCTGGGACCCCTCGGGTGATGTCCAGCTGCCAGCTTAAGCTGTCAGTTGGACATCCTTAGTGCTGCCGAGGAGGCAGGAGAGGCTCCCGCCACTGCTGCCGCTGCTCTCACAGATAATCAGCCTGGCTTGTGACTGAGCAGAGCTCCCCCTGTGGGAGTGCACTGACCACCAGGGGGCAGCTCCTGCGTTGAGCGTCTGCCCCCTGGTGGTCAGTGCGCGTCATAGCAACCGGTTCTGCCTTTAGGGTCAATTTGCATATTACCTTTTTAAAAAAATTTTTATTTTATTGTTTAAAGTATTACACATAATTTGCATATTACCTTTTTATTATACAGGATAGGATACTATCCCTATATGTTTAAGCAAATTTTTAAATTATTTTTATTGAATTTATTGGGATGTTATTGGTTAATAAAATTATATAGGTTTCAGCTGTACAATTCTATGATACATTGTATGTTGTATTGTGTGTTCACCACACCTGAAATCTAATTTTGCTTGTGATTTTATGCCAATGGAAACGAATAACCTGGTATTCTAGAAACACATTTTTATGTTTGGGACCCAAAACCAGAGAACATTAGAGCTAAGAGCTGAATCTGACTCACAGGACAGGCTGCAGATGATGTGCGGCTGGTGGAGGTGGGCTCAGGCAGTGGGGATCTGTGTTGTCTCGGGGGCCCCGCCACTAAAACAGCAGTTGTGGTCACTGACACATATTTCATTCAGTTGTGTCCTGTTCTTGATGCAAGTAGAATTGTGGTGGAAGGAGCAGGAAGGGTTTTCTTCTTTCATGTGGTCAGATCCCAGGGATGGAGCAGAGTTCCGATGTGAAAGTGCCATGTGTAAGGTTTTCAGGATGTGTTTTCTCCTAGTTCATCCAGTGCGGTTTTAGTAGAGACTTCTGAAAAAGAAAGAAGAGACGACCTCGATCAGCTCAGCTTCCATCTGGAGCAGCATGAGGTGACAGGCCAGTTTTGTTTTATTGACGTATAATTGACATGTAATATTGTATTAGTCCAAGGTGACAACGTAACGATTCGATATTTGTCCATATTGTGAAATGATCACCGCAGTAAGTCTAGTTAGCATCACCACACAGTTACAGATATTTTTTCTTGTGATGAGACCTTTTACGATTTATTCTCAGCAACTTTCTCCATAAGCCACCATGCTGTATGATACATCCCAGGACTTAACTTATAATGAATTTTGTACCTTTTGACCCACTTCATTCATTTCTCCCACCCATGCCCTCTGGCAACCACCTATCTGTTCTCTGTATCCATGAGTTCAGTTGTTTTATTTTATTTGTTTTTTTTTCAGATTCCACATATAGGGAAGATCATATCTTATTTATCTTTCTCTGACTTGTTTTACTTATCATAATAGCCTCCAGATCCATCCAAGCTGTCACAAATGGAAAGATTTGATTCTTTTTTATGGCTGAATAATATTTACATATATATGTGCACTCATATCACATTTTGCTTATTCACCTATTGATAGCAACTTAGGTTGCTTCCATATTTTGGCTATAGTAAAAAAAATGCTGTAATGAACATAGTCATGCATATATCTTTTCAAGTTAGTGTTTTTATTACCCAGAAGTGGAATTACTAGGTCATAAGGCAGTTCCATTTTTAATTTTTTGAGGAGACTCCTTGCTCTTTTCCATAGTGACTGCACCAGTCTGCATTCCCACCAACGATGCACGAGGGTTCCCTTTTTTCCACATCCTCGCCAACACTTGTTGTTTGTTAATTTATTCATGATAGCCATTCTGACAAACTCATTGAATTTGTCCTTCCAGTTTGGAACTTGGCTCTTTTGTGTGCTCAATTGTCACAGGGGCAGGAATCTTGAAATTTAGGTTGATGTGACTCCTCAGTGATTTTTTTTGTTTTTTTTTAGGAAAATGAGCTTACTAGTTGCATTGTGAGGGGAAAGGGAAGTATAAAAGCATTGAGCCCGCCTTGTCTGCCCGCCTGCTTTTCTTTTCTCCATAAGGATGCGTGGCTGGGCCTGTTGTCAGGGCTGCTCACAGCAGCAACCAGAGACACTCTCCCCGCCACCCCTCCCCCTCCTCCCCCCAGAAACTCCTGAGCAGGCCCAGCACCAGACCTTGCATTGGCTCTAGATGGGAAAGTGCAGGGCAAGGAGAGCAGAGGAGGGAGTGAGGAGGCTCAGGAATAAGTGGGTACCGAAGCCTGGGAGCCCCACATCAGAACAGGACCCCTTCAACTGAGACCCTGGCTTATGAGGCTGGTCAGGGAGGCTGAGTGGCCTGTGAAGGATGGAAGGCAACGGGTGAGGCTTGACCCTGGGAAGGGGAGGTAACGGCAGGGGGCCTGGTGGGCAGGATCAGCCTGGCGCTCCTGTGGCTGGTGTTCTGTGTTGGCTCTATGAGCATGAGTAGGACTCCCTGACTGTGGGCCCCTTGCTTTAGCAGAGCCTGCCCTCCTCAGGGCTGCAGCCAGATATTTCCCTCTGGACAGGACAGGTGGCACAAGAAGACTGCATGAGCCGGCATCGCTCATGGGGAATACCTGGGGGCAGTGACTAGGCCACGAGGCAGAGGCTCACTGAAACGTTTCTTCTGTGTGACTTCCCCAAAGGAGGGCCGGTGTTTGCAAACTCAGTTAGAAGAAAGCCCACAGCACCAAGTGGCAGCCCAACAGGAGGCGGACCTTGTGGGGACCCAGGTGTTGGCACAGCGTGTGGGGCTCCTGGAAGAGCCTGGCCCAGGTGGGTGTCCCTCAGCAGCCCAGGTGTGATTTGTGGGGAGGTTGGGAGCCTTGCCATGATCAACTGTCCCTTTACTCTGCAGTGCTGGTGCTGGAGGTCGGCTCAGGGTGTCCCCACACGGGTCCTAGAGTCCAGGGGTGGGGCAGGGCCTAGGTGTATCAGGAGAGGGCCTGACTGTGCAGTCTCACCAGGGCTAACAGGAGGCTGTGGCAGCCAGGAGGTGGCAGATGGAGGAGCTGTGGTCATCCCACAGGTGTGGCAGATGGGAACAGGTAGTGGCCTTGCTGCAGTGAGAGTGGATGTAAGGCCAGACACAGATTCCAGAAGGGCTTGAGCAGCCCAGATGCCTGGTGTGCTAGCTTGGGACAGCCCTGGCGGTGGGCACTATTGTGTTCTGCATAGAGCTCAGGAGGCGAGGCAGAGAGTCCCATATGAGGGTCTGGTGGGGTTCAGATTCCACTCTGGGTACTCTGGCACAAGTACCTATCTTGGCTCAGGCTTTCTCAGAGCTGGTGGGGCAGATGAGGGGGGGCACGACCCTGACAGCCAAGGTCACGCCGCACTTGACATCTACTCCTCTTGGTTCTCCTTCCTGCGTGACAAGTGCCCCATGGCCACCATGCAGCACATTACGGTCATTGGGCATGGCGGACACATCTGATTACAGTCACCTGCTACCCAGCCTGAAGGAGCAGAGTGGGTGGCTGGGACAGGGTTTGTGCAGGGGCAGCACCGGGTATGGTTCTGCACATTGACTGCTGGGCCTCCAGTCGTGTCCACTCTTGACACCAAGTGCACACAGGATTTTTAAAAATCTGAATTTCTGTTGTCTGAGGCATCTGAATGCAAGTGTCCTGTTCCTGTTACATGGGTGTCCTCGTGGGTCACGCCTGTCTTTCCTGTCTCCTTCCTCGTAGAGCTTGCTTGCATACATCTTTGGGGTGTGCAGGGCCCAGCCGTGGAGGTGGAGACCAAAGTGGCAACAACAACCTTGGGTTTGGAAACGGAGGTTAAACTCTCAGTGCTTCAGACAGAGCTCCAGGAAGAAATCAATCTGTTAAAAATAGAAAACCGAAATTTACACGAGAAGCTGCAGCGGGAAATCCGCCTGAAAGAGGACTTGGAGAAAGTGAGTTGTGAGTCCTTATGGCGAGGCACGACTGCCACTTCCGCTGTGACCTTGTGGGAGCAGTGGCCTGGGCCAGAGGGTGGATAGGATGTCAGGCCGCACATGTGCACGGCCAGGAGTGGGTTTGGTGTGTCCCTCAGTGGGAGTGAGCCTGCTCCCCAGCTGAGTCCAGAGCTCAGGGGCTGAGGAAGCAGCTGGGTGTCCTCAGAGGACGCAGGAAGGGGCTTGAGCCACAACTAACTTTAAGCCTGTCCCCAGTGCCTCCAGTGGTGGTGTCCCGAAACCCCAGGCTCTTCTTTTTGTCAGCTGTGCAGCTTGGCAACCACTTGTGGGACCCTGAGTGATGAGCTTGCTGCTACACCATTGTGCACGCTGAAAAACACATAAACATAGACTCGCTGAGTTATTGAAGGGCCTCATTATGCAGCAGCACAGTTTTATCACTTTGTAGGAATATTGTAATTAAGGTGACTAGAACTTTTAAGTCTTTTCCACATGTGGAAACTAGTAATAAAACGGCAGCCCTCAGTGTAACCTTGTCAATAGCATCATGAAAAGGTAACGGACTACACACTCCAATTAAAAGCCAAAGTTTGTCAGAATGGGTTTTTAAAATACCCAACTATATGCTGACCATATGTATAATATAATAAATATGTGCTCTTTTCCTCCAACTACTCACATAACTGCTAAAACCATTGGCTAAGGGTCTTGTATGTTAATGAGAAGAATGATGGCTGGGGACCCCTGCATGGGTCATATTTCCTCTTTATTTTGTATATTAACTGCTTTTGGATTGGATCCTGGACCTTGTGGAGAGTCTGGATTCTGTTATATTCCTCTGAAGAGTAATGATTCTATGTTTCAGTAGGCAGTTAACCTGGCTAGATTCAGAGTCACACAATCCTTCTCTGGATTGAAGTGTACTGTTCAGTTCATTTAGTTTTTGCCAGCTTGCCCTTGGAGTCTGCCCACACACATGGGGATCAGGCATGAACCTGAATTTAGGGCTTGGTTTATACCAGATTTTGCTCTCTGTCTCTGGCTCTGTCCTAATGCACTTTCCTCTCTCACTTTCCAGCCCCTCTGTTCAAATAAGTAAGATTATGGAATTCCTGTGAGCACAGCACATATAGTAAATCACCTAGTACCATTTCTTTTGGATGCTCTCTGGGCCTTCAGGTAGTTTCTTATATTTTATCCAGAGTTTATAGTTGTTATTTCTGGAAGTTGGGTCTCATTAGGATTTCTCAACCATCAATAGAAGCAGGGCCCCTAAACTTCATTTTTAAATAACTTTAAATAAGAAGTTGAAGTCAGTCTTACATATCTATTTTGATTTTGTTTCTTTATTATGTTCAGTAGTTTGTTGACCTTTCTTAAAAACAAAACAAAACCAGGATATTTGCCTACCTTCAGCTTTCTGATTCATCCTCTATTTCACAAGTTACCTCTTTTAAAATGAAGTTTTAGCTCATCAGCCTCTTGCCCAGGATCCTGTATATCCTGTAATATAAATTGTGCAAGTCCAAAGACTTGAACTCCTGACACTGTCTGTTGCGCTCATCTCCCTCAGGCTTTCAATCTCCTTGCTGGTGGTGCTTCAGCTCTGTCAGGGGTCCAGTTGGCCTTTTTATCAACAGATGACCGTGATATGTCAGATTTTTCCCTATTGCTGGTCTAGGCAACAGAGAAGGCCTTCAGCCCGTCTTTGGGTTCAGTTCAGTTAGTTTTTGTCCAGGCTTGCCAATGCCAGACAGAGCTGTTGGTTCCATGTGGACATCTTTTACTTAAGCAAGTAGTTTAAGTTTGTTCCTTTTACATTTATTCTGTTCTCATCAACACACAAAGCAGTCCCATTGCTCTGCTCAGCACAGTGCCTATATGTTGTGGAAGCTTCTCTGTCTTCAGAGATGGATTTGGATTTTTGCTGCCAATAATCTTTTCCTTTAACTTCTTTCCTCTTAAATAAAATTATCTATAGGGGAAACATAATTTAGTTGAAGATCATCAGGAAGAACTGAGGAAAGCTAAGGAGCAGATTCAACTAATGAAACAAGAACTCAAAGAAAGAAAAGCAGAGTGGAAAGATACAAGTGAAGCCCTAAGGAGAGAAGCTGAAGAGAAGTTAACCCTGATGCTCCTTGACCTGAGAGAACAGGCTGAATTGGAGAAACAGTCAATAATAAATGAGTTTGAGCTTCGAGAAATTGAAATGAGGCAACTCCAGGATCAGCAGGCTGCCCAGATCCTGGACTTGGAGGGGTCCCTGAAGGAGCAGCAGGGCCGCCTGAGGCAACTGGAGCTTGGCCTTGCTGGGGACGAGTCTCTGCAGAGCGACCAGGAGCCGAGCAGTGGACTGGCCCCAGTGGACCAGGACCAAGACCTGGAGCTTGCTCCCCTCCATCTGAAGAAGGACTGTGCCCTTCAGCTGATGCTGGCCCAGAACAGGTGGGTGACATTCTTGTAGCACTTCGTTAGTATGGCGCCATCTGCCAGGTTCCACGCGAGACCTAACCCAGGACACCTGGTAGAGGGTGGGAGGCAGATCTGGGAAGATGTTCTATGGGCTCTCAGTGATGTCCTGAGTCCTGGACACTTGGTCTTCATCCTAAAATGAGAACGGGACATTTGGCTATGTAAACAAGATGTGCCGACATGCCATTTTTGTTCTGTTTGCACATTTTAAAATTTCAGTAGCACAACTGTAGACCTCATTTATTATAAGGATATGTAGTTCATTCACATAAGTTTTCTGGTGTTTTTTTTTAAACAGATACATTTTTTTTTTAAATAAAATATATACATCTCTAGGTTTTAAATAGATTTAGAATGTGATTTGGTTTTTTGACTCTGTTGGTGCCAACTCTTTCTGTAAACCTGGCCTGTCATGTCAGGTTTTTCGTGAGTTTTGGGGTCTGTGGACATGCTGTTGGTTCTGCTGCTTCTTGTGTGTCAGCTGCTCCCCAGCATCATGAGTGAGGTGCAAGAGCTTCTGCTCTGGGGTCTGAGAACTCGCGTTCAATCCCAATGCATCATGTGGACACGAAACCTGAGTGCTCTCAGGTAAAGGTTAAGTGGGGTAATCCATGGCAACGCCTTTTTCGAATCTGGTAGACAGCATGTAAAACTAGTCACAGCTCTTGTTGTTTTTGTGAACTCACCAAGCCGTGCCACTAGCATAACCTGGACCAGTAGAGGTTCCAGGCTCCTCCCTGTTCTTGGTGGGATTCTGGGTGCTTTAATAAGAAGACATCTTCCTGCTTCTGCTTTGCCAGCCAGCGCCTCCTTCGGCTCTCCTAATTCACATCTGTTAATTCACAACTGAAGAGTGTTTCTGAGGTCTTTTGAATGCTCTTTGTGGCCGTGTGGGCTCCTGTGAGTGGTCGTGCCCCCCCTTTCCTGTCAAGATCCTTCCCTTGTAACAGTCATGCCTGCTTTCCCGTGGTGTCTGTTGTGAGCGTACATGTGGCTTCTTGCTGTGGGTCCTGTATCCTCCACTTCAGGCTGTGAGAGAGATGCCTGGGCTCTGGCCTCTAAGTCCTCTGGCTTCATATGGCCCCTTTACTCCACTTATTGCTGGTGGTGTGCTCTCAGGCCATTGTGGCAGAGGAAGGAGTAAGGACAGTTAGACCCATGAATGACGACTTGTCAATTGAGGTGTTTCCTGTGGGAAATGTGAAGAGGTTGCTGCTTTTACGACTACATTTTTTGCCGTCTGTTCACTTTGCATGTCATCTCAGGTTTTTAGAACAACGTAAAGAAATCACAGAGACATTCACTGCAGAACAAGATGCCCGTCTGCGGAAAGCCCAGGAGAAGCACGCCAGCGAGCTCCAGCTCCTGCAGGAGAAACACCAGCAGCACGTTCTCTCCCTGACAGCAGAACTCGAGGCCAAGCACCAGGCCAGTGTCGAGGAGCTAAAGGCTATGTTCCAGAGAGAGCAGTGGGCTCTTTCAGAAGCTCGTGTGGCTGAACTGCAGACGAAACATGCTGCTGAAATCCATGCTCTGGAGACGAGACATTTGTCACAGCTGGATTCTGTGGAGTCATGTTACCTGTCTGAAATTCAGGCCCTCCGGGATGAGCACGGGCGGGCCCTAGAGCTGTTGCGAGGGGACCTTGAGGAACAACTGCAGAAAAAGGACTCTTCTCACCAAATGATTTTGACTCAGGAGTTAGAGAAACTTCAGCAGAAACATGATGAAGAGCTTGAGTCTGCAAAGGGCAGCTGGAGAGCTGAACAGAACACTGAACACACTGAGAGTTTGAGGGCCCTGGCTGCAGAGCTTCGGGGGGCTCACCAGGTGAGGACTAGGCCCCTTCCCTGTCTCAGGACAGGTGTCTTCCAGTGGCCTGTGTGATTCATTGCACTCTTGTGTGTCCATGAGTGTGCGCCTACACAAGTGTGTCAGTATCTGTGCAAGCCCGTGTCTGTGTGTCTCACTGTTCCTTTCAGCGGTGACTTTGGTTTCCTCATGAGGTAGGTCTAGAACAGTTGAGTTTTAAGGGTTTCTTTGATCACATGATCGCAGACTTTTTGGGAAGGCTTGGGCTCTCCAACCCTAGGGAAGTGCGCATATGACCTCACCAGCTCAGAGTGCTCCTCGTGTCTGTGCTGGCTCTCTCTGTGGGCCTGACATTCCAGGGCCTCAGCTTTGTTTTCCTCTTGTGCATATGTACCCTTGGCTTTCCTTTGTGGTGCTTCATAAAATTAACCCTCTGTCATGTGTCAAGAGCAGTGACTTTAAGTTTGGTATGAAAGGGAATTTCTGGAGAAAGCCCGGTGCCCTGGGCTGGCACCCACCTTTGTAACCTGCATCTGAGTGTCATGAATAGGACATGTGTATTTGGCCTAAAACTACAGTCACAGTAAATGGGGCCGCACTGCCCAGTTTGTGGGCCAGCTGGGCCTGTCAGGCCTCCAGGGGCAGACTGCAGGGTGGGACGTGTGCCTTCAGTTCCATGGTGTGGGTACTGAGATAGGGTGGGTGGGGTGCAGTGTCCTGTGGACTCTCTTGGCAGGAGGAGCTGGCTGGAGCCCTGCTGAATCAGAGGCGCCTGCTGGAGGAGGAAAAGAGTGTGGCTCTGGACCGGGTGCATGCTGAGGTCCTCCTCCTGGAGCAGCAGCACCAGGCCGCCCTGCAGGAGCTT
This sequence comes from Cnephaeus nilssonii, assembly GCF_951640355.1. NCBI lineage: Eukaryota > Metazoa > Chordata > Mammalia > Chiroptera > Vespertilionidae > Cnephaeus > Cnephaeus nilssonii. The sequence goes on from NC_137074.1 coordinate 9,682,315, forward strand.
GGTGACATGCACGCAGCTGAGATGCAGAGGCAGCGGGCAGAGCAGCAGGCATTGCAGGAGAGGGCTATGCAGGTGAGCTGCTCCGAGTGTGCAGTGCGGCCCCTCCTTGGGTAGAGGAGGAATCCGGGATCTCCAGGGGGTGGACTCTGGCTCCACAGACTGCCAGGCCTCCTGGGGCTTCTCATTGGAATGCACACTGCTTGTAGATGGTCCAGGGCATTGGTGAAGCCTGTGGGCTGCTTGCTGGGTGAGCCTTGGGCATGCGAAGAGGATCCAGGATCTATTAGGAGTCTGGCCACCAGCCCCTCAATAGTCTCTTCTCTGCAGAGTGGTCCCTGCCTTGTGTACCCCATAGCACACCTTAAAACTCCAGGGCCTGTGGCCGGATCAGGGGCAAGACTCCCCACAAACTCCGACCACATGTGCCCTCTGCCCCTGTCTCCTGTACTTCTGCTTGTTCTCATGGCCACGTGCTACCTTGCTTTTCCTAGGATATACCCTTACGTATGATTGGAGTCAGGCCCATGACTTGATTCGAACTCATGTAGGTATTGGCATGTTCCTCCTGCGGTCTTCCCTCAGGCTTTACTGCAAACAGATATTACATAAAGCCTTGCTGGGCATTTCTTGGGATGCCAGGATCATCTTCCCCAAAATAGCTGGGACACACTGTTCTTCTGCGAATAGGTTTTATCTGGGCTACAAATATCTTGCACCTGTTGAAAAGCTGTGTCACTTATCAGAAGACTTAATGTGTTCGTGTGAGGTGATTGGATCACTTTCCAGGTTCCCTCCCTTTGGAGTGTGGTTGTGAGAAAAGTGCTCTGAACGTAAGCTTGGTTTCCTTTTCTTGGAGATGTGCCTCCATGAAGGGCCCTTCCTCGGGTGGTAACACCAAGCAGGGTCTGGAAAGAGAAGTAAACCATAGTGTGACCAGCACTGTTTGCTCAAGGCAATTTCATCTTTTCTTCGTAAAAAAAAAAAATCTATATGATAATTTTTGGAAATATTAAGAGAACCTGTGGTCAGTTTAGATATAGTTTGAATGTCTTTATTACGATGTTGATGTTCTTTGTGCAGTACTGTTTACTTTTTATCTTCTCCAGGCATATCTGTTGTTTAATATATTTTTTTTAATCCTCACCCGAGGATTTTTATTTATTATTGATTTTAGAGAGAGAGGAAGGAGAAGGGAGAGAGAGAAACGTTGTTCAGTTGCCTCCCATATGTGTCCCAACCGGCGATCAAACCCACGAACCTTCAGTGTTCAGCACAACAATCTGGCCAAAGTTCTATTGTGTTTTCCTAATGATTTATATAAATATATATACATATGACATTTTATATATATATGACATTTTCTCTATAATTCTGTGGATTTTTAGAAAAACTCAAGAACATATTTTTCTTATATTGGCCTTAACATTAAAACATGGCAAATTTAACAGAATTTTACCCAAGTCTGGAACTAGAAGCGATTGTCTGTAAGGGATCTTATGAGTTAAACCTTCTTTGATTCTGTTCATTCATGCCAGGGGTGGCCTAAAGATGTGCAGTCCCTGCTCAATGTCCAAAGCCCCGGTATGGGCCTTCGAGGTCGCACATTGAATGCTCTCTGCACCCTCTCCTGAGTGTACCTTGGCTACCCTCCTGCACGGGTTGGAAGGGCTCCCTCTTCCCCACCCTCGGAACTGCCTCTCCTGGCTCCTACATGACTCATGGATGTTCTCTAGAATGCTGCCACATCTGATCTTGGCCTCCTTCATGGTGCACTTGTGCAAGGTCCTGTGCCAGGCTTGGGGGCACACTAGGCAGGACAGGCATACTGCTCCTCATAAGTGGATAGTTGGCACGGGGCTTTGAGTTTGCTGCTCTTCTGCCTAGTTTGTGTGTCTTGTTAGACTTTGTGTATGTCTGTAACTGCCTTAAAACCCTTCCTGAAACAAAGTGAAGGTTAAAAAATAAGTGATATTCTTAGCTTCCATCTGCTTTTAGGAATTGCAGTTCTGTGTTGCGGGTGAGACAAGGAAGGGGCTTGACATCCTTGACATCATTGGGGGCTGGTTCTTTGTTTTTTTGCCAACTTAATGTTAGTAGTTTAAAAAATTATTCTACATATATAACTTCATTCCTTCCTCTCTCCGTTGTTGCTAAAGTTGTTGTGCAAAGTACGTATGTATACATTTTTATACTCATTGCTCTATACAGTTGTTTTTTGTTTTTTTTTTTAAATGTATTTTATTGGTGTTTTACAGAGAGGAATTGAGAGGGATAGAGAGTTAGAAACATCGATGAGAGAGGAACATTGATCAGCTGCCTCCTGCACACCTCCCACTGGGGATGTGCCCACAACCAAGGTATGTGCCCTTGACCGGAATCGAACCTGGGACCTTTCAGTCTGCAGGCCGACGCTCTATCCACTGAGCCAAACCGGTTTCGGCTATGCAGTTGTTTTTAAAATCAGGAGAGCCCTGGCCAGTGTGCTCAGTGGCTAGAGCGTTGGTCCATGCACTGAAGGGTCACGGTTCAATCCCGGAGGGCACATACTTGGGTTACAGGTTCCGTCTCCAGCCCCAGTTGGGGTGCATGTGGGTGGCAACCAAGCGATGTGTCTTACATCAGTGTTTCTCTTCCCCCCTCTCTTCCTCCCCTTCACTCTCTCCAAAAGTCAGTGGGAAAGATATCCTTTGGTTAAACTGAACAAAAATAAAGAAATCAGATAGGAGTAAAAAGAGTTACCAACAAAAACTACTTTTATTTTGTCTTTTATATTTATCTGAATAGTTACCTATACCAATGTTCTTTATTTCTTCACGTGGATTCAAGTTGCTGTCCAATGTCCTTTCATTTTAGTCTGAAGAACTCCCTTTAGTATTTCTTCAGAGCAGGCTCATTAGTGATGAATTCTCTTAGTTTGTATTTATCTGGGAATATCTTAATTTCTCATTCATTTTGGAAAGAGAGTTTCCTGGAGTAGAATTATTGGTTGACAGTCTTACTCTTTCAGCTCTTTGAATGTGTCATCTCACTGCCTCTTGACCTCTGCTTTATGATGAGAATTCAGCTGGGTATTCATCTGCTGAGGGTCTCTTGTGTTGCATTGCTTCACATTGGTTGATTCTGGTATGTGCCCTGACGGCACTTTTTGTTTTTAATCATATCTTTGTACAGGGTGAATTCGAACATGGAAAGGAGGCTGCTTTGCATGAAAAAGAGGAGATGCACAGATTGGAGTGGGAGCGGGTGCAGTCTCTTCACCAGAAAGAGAAGGAGTCTCTGTCCCTGCAGCTTCAGGAGAAAAGCAACCAGGTTCTGCAGGTGTGTGGATAGTCTTTGCTGCTTAGTACTAGTCTGTGTGGTATAATATGCATAACATGAAATTTCCCACTTTAACCATTTTTAAGTCATCACAATCACACTGTTGTGCAACCATCACCACCATCCATCTCTAAAACTTCTCCATCTTCCCAAAGTGAAACTCTGTCCCCATTAAACACTAATTCCCCACCTTCTCCCCCAGCCTCTGGCACTTACCATCTACTTTTTGTCTCCATGGTCTGACTATGAGAAATCATGCAGTATTTGTCCTTTTGTGACTGGCTCATTTCACTGAGGATAATGTCCTCAGGGCCCCTCCATGTTGTAGCAGGTGTCAGAATGTTCTTCCTTTTTTTTAAAAAAAATATTTTTATTGATTTCAGAGAGGAAGGGAGAGGGAGAGAAAGATGGAAACATTAGTGATGAGAGAGAATCATTGATTGGCTGCCTCCTGCATACCCACTACTGGGGATTGAGCCCGTGACCCAGGCATGTGCCCTTGATTGGAATCGAACATGGGACCCTTTATTCTGTAGGCCAATACTCTATCCACTGAGCCAAACCAATTAGGGCAGAATGTTCTTCCTTTTTAAGGATGAATATTCCTTTGTATGCATGTTGATATAAGAACTTCTATCAAATCTGTAGAGAATTTAAAAAATATATATATATTTTATTGATTTTTTACAGAGAGGAAGAGAGAGGGATAGAGAGTTAGAAACATCGATGAGAGAAACATCGATCAGCTGCCTCTTGCACACCCCCTACTGGGGATGTGCCCGCAACCAAGGTACATTCCCTTGACCGGAATCGAACCTGGGACCCTTGAGTCCACAGGCCGATGCTCTATCCACTGAGCCAAACCGGTTTCGGCCAAATCTGTAGAGAATTTTTATAAAAAATTTATTTGAGGCAAACTGACTACAAGCCAGAAGCAAGATCTCAAATCCTCCAGGGAATCAACAGTTAGCAGTTTCTTTTATGCATTTGGAATTAAGGAGGGAATGTGAAGAAGATTACATGAAGGTGGAAAAAGACAAGGTGGGGATTAGATTATGGGATAGTTAACAAGATCATGTCTCACTGGAGGGTGGGGGGCAGGATGTTAAAATAACAATTTAAATTTTAAAATTTAATAGAACTATTTCTTTTCTATTTTCTCTAGTCAGTTTTGTTAAGATGCTTATTTGCTCCTCTCTTCTTCTTATCATATATTAGGATTTCCCCCCACTACTGTGTACTTTGGGCAGAGGGAGGGAGCAGGACAGGCTGAGGAGAGTCTGCTGTCCCACAGGCTCTCTGAGTAGAACCGGCCATCCTGATGGCCCATGTGCCCTGGCCACCAGTCATGGGTGTGGCCAACCCGAAGGTCATGGCTATGGGGCTCAATGCAGCGAGGCCCTAGGTGTCCACCATCCACTGACTGCCATCCACTATCCATACTATAGAAGCTGAGGCCACAGTCTGGCCTTGAGTGGTCTGGACATGCTGTTGTAAAGCGAACGCGAGTGAACGGCCACTTGGAGTCCAGACCAAATTAAGATTTAGGGAGCCTTTATTAGCTGGCCGGCGACTGCTCTGCCTTTCTCCATGCAGGGAGTCCAGAGAGCAGCCCTGGCCCTTTGTCAGGACCGCTTTTAAACCCATTTACCACATCTTGTTTTTGCAGAGTAAGTAATTTAAGACAAAACAGTTTTTCTTAAGTAATGTCAGGGTCATGTTATTGACGGCCATGTTATTTACAGGGTCATCCTGTTCTCAAGAAAGCTGACAGTGATCTATGAAAGAAGGCCTACCTGCTGGGAAGGGGCCATGAGACCATATCTCAAGGCCTGGCCAGGTGTCAGCACTGACAACTCTATCTGGGGCATAGTCCATGGCCTCTCTGGAATGGGAGTAGTCTTATTTTTTGAGGTGCAGCTGGGATTCAAGGCCAAGTCAACTAGGAGGAAGCATGCTCAAAAATTCCCACTCTCCAACAATGCAGGTCCATGTGCTGGCAGCTTTTGGTGTACACGGTTCATCTTCTGAATCTTTGTTTGTTTTGAGTCATTTTTTGCCATCTTGAAACTTATAATTGTTTCATTTTCTTTAATTTTTAAAAAATATATATTTCATTGATTTTTTACAGAGAGGAAGGGAAAAGGATAGAGAGTTAGAAACATTGATGAGAGAGAAACATCAATCAGCTGCCTCCTGCACACCCACTACTGGGGATTGAGCCCATGACCCAGGCATGTGCCCTTGACCGGAATCGAACCTGGGACCCTTCAGTCCACAGGCTGATACTCTATCCACTGAGCCAAACCGGTCAGGGCCATTTTCTTAAATTTTTCCGGCTACTACATGACAGTCTGATGTAACCAGTGGTTTATGGAGTTTCTGTTCCTTTCTAATTTCCCTACAAGCACAACATTGAAACTGTGGTTTAGTTTGCTGTTTTTCCCTGTAGTAAATTGGTTTCAAAATCACACTCTTCTTTTTCCTGTGGCTTGTGCTTTCTTTTTGTATTTTCTAACATTACTTTATGGGTCCCATGCTTGTGTTCTCTTGTTCATTTTTTTTTCACTCTACAAACCTGCTCTTGGATGAAGGGACATGTATGGCAGTGTGGCGCTTGTTCCTGCACTGCTTCTCCATTTGCTGGTGGCTCTTCCTGGTTCATCTTGGCCGAGGCCATGGGCACGTCAGACTGTTGGTCCCTTGCAGCCATGGGTGTCAAGTTGTCTTCCAGAGAGGTGGGACTGGGGTGATGGTGGCCCCACGGGCACGTGTATGGTCTGTTGTGTCCTCTGTTCTTTCATCCTCTGGGAGGACACCCATATTCTCATTGGTAAACTGGACTGAAACAGAAGTCACCACTGTTGGCGATGAGCTCAGGGGAGAGGGCTCAGGTGCTCAGGCTGCTCTGTTGCTGGAAGACACTAGTCACTTCTCTAAACTGCTCAGTTGGCCCAGGAGCTCATGGTAGCTGGTGCCACCCACCCACCCAGCCCATTGAGACTCTGCGATCATTGACTTTTGTTTTTAGAGAGAAATTTGTAAGAGGGATGTTCACTTGCCTGGCAACTGATTTTTATTCTGAATTGATCCCTCCCTCCCCCTCTGAACTGACAGGCTGGGAAAGTTATATGTTTCATTTTTGTAGGCAGAGTAATGGAGCAAAGGCCTTATTAATAATTTTCACCTTTCACTTTTGTTCATCTTTTGCCATATTAAGTGGGATGATGAAAGTTATGGTGAAAGTGCCTTACAGAAGTTTATTTTATTTACTTGTTTTTTAAATAGGTTTTTATTAATTTCAGAGAGAGGAAAGGAGAGGGAGAAAGGGATAGAAACATCTATATTAATAAAAGGGTAATATGCTAATTAGACCAGGAGACCTTCTGGGAGACCTTCCAGACATCCTTCCAGACAAAGCCATTGGGTGGGGCCGAGGCAGAGGCGGTTAGGGGCGATCAGGCCAGGAGGGGAGGTCAATTGGGGGCAAGCAGACTGGTGGGGGGGGGCAGTTGGGGCAAGCAGGACGGCAGAGGAGGGAAGTTGGGGGTGAGCAGGCTGGTGGTGGGGGCAGTTCGGGGCATTCAGGCCGGCGGAGGGGCAGTTGGGTGCTAGCAGGCTCGGGGGGGGGGGGGTAGTTGGGAGCTATCAGGCCGGCAAGGGGGAGCAATTGGGGACAAGAAGGCTGGCAGGCAGAGTGGTTAGGGGTGATCAGGCAGGTAGGCAGGTGAGCAGTTAGGAGCCAGCGGTCCCGGATTGTGAGAGGGATGTCCGACTGCCGGTTTAGGCCCGATCCCACCTAAACGGGCAATCGGACATCCCCCGAGGGGTCCCAGATTGGAGAGGGTGCAGGCCGGGCTGAAGGACAGCGCCCCCCCCCCCCCCCACCACATGAATTTTGTGCACCGGGCCACTAGTCAATGATAAGAGAGAATAATCATTGATCGGCTGCCTTCTGCACACCTCCCACTGGGGATTGAGCCCACAACACAGGGATTGCCCTGACCGGGAATCGAACCGTGATCTCCTGGTTCATAGGTCGATGCTCAACCACTGAGCCACTTCGTCCAGGCTAGAAGTTTTATTTTTAACCAAATTGTTTTAACTAAAGCTTTAACAATTTTTTCTCAACAGCTAAAAGACCAAATTTTATCCTTAAGTCGTGAGATAGAAGAGCACCGTTCAGAACTGGAGACGCTACAGCAAAGGCGGGACAGGGAGAACCAGGAAGGCACGAACCTCATCTCAATGCTCAAGTCTGATGTGGATCTTTCTCACAGTGAAAGGTCAGCCTCCTCTGTCGCTGCTGCCTGAGCACGATGATGTCTGGGGAAAAAGGGCCCTCATGTTGCATGATTCTTATCATTTAAAACTATTTTAAACATTGAGAAAAGTACTGAGTAATGTCCAGACACCTGCATATCCACCATTTCGCTTTGCCAAAGTTTCACATTTGCCAAATTACAGAATTTGATGTTATAATGCAGGCACCATTAGTAATCTGCCCCTTTATCCTGTTTGCTTGGGGGTTTCATTTTAGAAAAAGGTTTTCACTCTGACGCCACACAGATTTCCCCCCACCCCATATTTTGTCTTGGTTTTAGTTTTTCTTTTCCCTGTATATAGGTCTGGAGTGCATCTTGAACTGTTCAATTCTTTGTTTATTTGCATCTGATGTCAGGAAATTTGTTTTTGTCTGTCTGACTAGTTCCTCAGCATCCCTGTGAGCAGGCCTTTCTCTGGGCCGCTCCATTTGTGCCGTGCCCACCAGCGTGTGTCTGCCTAGGGTCCTGTGCTGACCTCAAGGGTCAAGATAGACCAGAGGGGGTGGGCAGGCGGGGGGAACAGGCTGATGATTTACAAATAATGAACTCTGATTGGGCAACAACTTGTTTTGAGTTCCTTCTGTTTGACCTAACTGGTGAAATTTGTGTTCATGAGCTCATCTGCAAAGCTTTTAAAAAGATTTTCAGCTGTTTCAAATGGGACTTAGCTGTATGTGTATAAAAAGATCACATCAGGTGGATGAGAGATGATTGATCCCTTGTTTGCTTAATAAGTTGTAAAATGAAGGCTTTGAAATGCAGGCTATAGTCTAACCATGGTGCTATTTTAGGCTGGCTTGTTAAACACAGGTCTAAGCCTAGTATATCAATAAAGCAAATACTTAATTGTTTCATTTCCTTAAAATTTTTTTATAACACTGTGATAAGCTTGCACCTTTACCAGAGCATTTTAAGCTATGTAAATGTGGAATCCTGATAATAAAATACAATTGTATGCGGGCTGTACATTGAATGAATGAATATAAATGAATGAATGAATGAATGAATGAGTGAATGAATGAATGAGACCAGGTGGGGCAGACAGGCCTGGCTTATTCCTGAGCTCAATGTGCGGGATCCATGACTTTCTTACTGCACAGGGTCCCGAGCCAGGTCTCCTTTCATTCTTTTGAAAACTTTGTAATTCTCTGTGAAGACGTGCATGATTCTCTAGCACTTGTTTGTAGCTGTGGTTGTGGTTTGATGCAGACTCCTCAGGTGCCCTCCCTGACCCACCATCTCTGTGATCATCCTCTCTCCTCCTGTACACTAAACCCAGGGTTTTTGCACATGCTCTGCTCATCCTCCCTGTGTCCTTGGTAGCCACCTGCAGGGGCCTGGGCAGCAGCCAGGGAGCTGTCAGGCCCCCCACTCCCCTCCGGGTTTTTGTGCGTCATGCAGTCAGCCCACTGTCTTCCCTTCTCTCCTTGCACTTCCTGCTTGTGTCCCTCATTGGGAATGTTAGCTCTGCAAGGTGTTGCTGTTTGTCTGTTTTGCTCAGTGGTGTCTCTCCCTGTGCTGGAAGCAGCGCCTGGGTGGGTCCATTGGTAGGGAGTGTGTGCGTGAACAGGTTGGGGTGGGCAAGCCCGTGTCCTGCCCACTTTGGCTGCATGTGGCTTGGCTGGCTTGCGTATAAGCTGTATCAGTTTGCCCGTAGCTACATCCTAGGCAGGGTCATGTGATAGAGGATCCCCTGCTGGAAGGGTATAGCTTAGAGACAGGGTGCAGCTGAGTCCTGGTCCTGTGAAGAACAAACCACACTAACCTCCGCAGTCTGTGCAGCCCCAGGGAGAGGCACGGGAGAACCTCTGTGCCCTTGGGCTGTGGGACAGGTGTGATCACCTGTCTCAAGAAGGGCAGGGCCCTGAGGGTCAGAGAGGCTGTGCCATGGGGATGGGTGAGGTTTGTGCGTTCCTATCTGAGGGGAGAGCAGCTGCGGGGATGGTTCTACATGAAGCCCTTGCCCTTTGCTGGTTGGCTGGAGGCTGATTCTAAAGAAACATGCTTGAATAAACAATAATGGCATCTTTTAAAAATGAGCAGCAGCAACAAGGTTTGCTCTGCTCCTGTTGCAGAGCCACTCTGCTGGGGTCCAGGCTGAAGGCCGCGCCCGCTGTGCTTCCTTTCCCAGGATCGCTCTCCAGGATGCCCTTCGGAGGCTGCTGGGCCTATTTGGAGAGACAGTGAAGGCTGCCGTCTCCCTGAAGAGCCGGATCAGTGAGCGCGTGGGGCTCTGCCTGGAGGATGAGAGTCCACCCGACGCGAGGCTGGAGGGCCAGGTCCCATCTGTAGGTGAGCGCTGGACGGGCCATGTGCAGCCCTCAGGCTCAGGGCGCCAAGTGCCCCTGGGCTGCATCCCGTCTCCTGCTGGCGCTGGCAAACCCACTCCTTATTGAGATGGGGTGCCATCCCTAGTGACGTGGGCATGCTTGTCCCTGATGCCTAGGTGCAGGCTTTTGTGTTTTCTCACTTTGTAGTGCCAGCACTGGATGAGACGTGGCCTGGGCTTGATGTGGCCCTGCCGGAGCTGGATAGAACTTTGACTGAATGCACTGAGGTGTCTTCCATGGCTGAGATCAGCAGCCACATCTGTGAAAGCTTTTTCCTGAGCCCGGAAAGTACATTGGAGTGTGAGCAGCCCGTCAGGAGCATCTACCGGAGCCTTGGCCTGGCAGTGGATGGCCTCCTGGAGATGGTTCTGGACTCCTCTAGGCAGGTGAGCCTTGGCCCACTTAGCACCAGACTCGCCACCCATTCTTTGCTCTGTGGCTCCATTCTGGCCCCTGTGCTGATGCTCTGCCTCAGAGAAGGGCTGTGGGTGAATGAATAAGTAGGTTGGATGCATTGATAAACCTTCTTCACTGGGCATTTCTTATTCTCACCAGCCCTGCAGGGTGGGAATGGACGCTTTGATTCTCCAGTTGAACGCGGTCTCTCTGTCTTCTCCAACACCTGACGTTTGGGGACTGAAACTGTTGATTCTGGTGCTCACACCCCCTGCCTCCCCCCAGGTCACTACCAGCTATGTCTTCCTCCCAGGATTCGCTTGAGGAGTCTTTTCTGAACCAAAATTTTTGAGATAGTGGACTTGTGAATGAAAAATAAAACCTCAGCATCCTTAGATGACATGTAATTTAGCCCACTTCTACTTTTCTTTATGTACTCCCCTTCAGCTGCTGCCCTTCCCACCTCCCACAGGAACTTTAATTTCACATTCAGTTATTTATATTCAAAGATTACAACTGAAAAAAGGGAATTATTTTTGTTAACCCTTTTAGAACATTTTAGACAATTAGGAAAGACATTAAATAGGAATAATTGAAAGTAATAAAGAGATGCTTTTTTCCAAAGTTTGCCCAGTTAAAAAGTAAGTGCTCTAGCCCTGGCCAGAATGGCTCAGTTGGTTGAGCGTCATTCTGTGCACCAAAAAGTTGCCAGTTTAATTCTCGGTCAGGGCACATGCCCAGGTTGCGGGCTTGATCCCCAATATGTTTCTCTCTCCCTCTCCCTTGCCTTTCTAAAAAATAATAAGCAATCTTTTTTTATTATTAATTTCTTTTTTTATTGTTTAAAGTATTACATATGTCTCCTTTTTCCCCCATCGAGCCCTCCCTAGACACTCCCACCCCCCAGGACAAGCCCCCACTGCCCCAGTGTCTGTGTCCATTGGTTATGCTAATAAGCATGCATACAAGTCCTTTGGTTGATCTTTTATGTCTCTTCCCCTGCCCCCCCCCCCCCATAAGCACTCTTATGTGGAGCTTTACTGTTCACATTGCAGAAATACTGAGTAGTTTTCCCTCCTCAGGGCATGTGGGCAGAGCAACAGTGTTGAGACCTGAGGTGTCTCTTTCTCATCCTCCTAGCTGCCTTCCCTCCCCCCCTCACCTCTAGTCTTCTCTCAAAACCTAGACAGGTTTGGGCAGCAGCAAACAAGTCATCAGGTGCTTTTTTTTAAAAAAATATATTTTATTGATTTTTCACAGAGAGGAAGAGAGAGGGATAGAGAGTTAGAAACATCGATGATAGAGAAACATCGATCAGCTGCCTCTTGCACAACCCCCACTGGGGATGTGCCCGCAACCAAGGTACATGCCCTTGACCGGAATCGAACCTGGGACCTCTCAGTCCGCAGGCCGACGCTCTATCTACTGAGCCAAACCGGTTTCGGCTCATCAGGTGCTTTTGATTGTACTCCACCTCCTCCCCAATGTCATTCCACAGAAACAGATGCCATCCTGTGAGCATCTGGCATCTGCAGGTGTCACCCAGCTATGGCCCCAGCCTGGTGTCCAACTAGGTGCCCTTGTCTGATGTGGGCCCACACTTGCTCCTCCTGTGTTCTGCGCCCTAGAAATTTACCCCATTGAGTGTGTTCCACAGGGAGTTTGGCCATCCCCACAGCAGGGAGAACATGGGTTGTGTGGGAGAGAAAGCAGAGCAGGTTTTAGGCAAGGGGTTAGTGGAGTAGAGTCTTGTGGGAGGTGGGAAGGGCAGTGGCTGAAGGGTAGTGAGGGGCCCCTGTTTGGGCCAGCGTCAGTGGTGGGGCTGCCCAGGGGCTGATTGGCTTGGGCAAGTGTCTCAAGAGGACAGAAACTGTGGGAGGTGGCCCATGGCAGGGCATGAAAAGAGGTGGCCTTGGGGGCTGTTTTCAAGATAAAACCAGTAGATTTACTTAGCATCTGAGTTGCATCAAGTACATGGGAGGCCCAGGCTAGGTTCTGAGGAATCAGGACAGCTGGGAGTAGTTGTTCTGAATTCAGAGATTAATCAGGGCCACTCAGCCTGTAGATGGCCTGGGAGCCTCAGAATGGACATGCTGCCAGGGAAGCAGGGGAGGCAAGGAAGATTGGGGTCCAGGGCTGAGCCGGGAAGTGGGGGCATCCAAGGAAGCCAGGGAGGGGCCTTGTGGTGACTAGTCAGGGAGGTGGAGACTATTAGGCTTCCTGCCCAGTGTGGTGACTGGCCCCATAAGCCTGCTTTTCCCACCCCTGAGACCTTTCTCATCTCCTTTTCCAACTGTGGAGCTGGTGGCTCATTCCTTTCCAGGTGCCAGGTTCTCGGTAGTCGGCTTCCTGTCATGTGTCTTTAATGTTGCCTTACAGAGACATCTGTATCCATGGTTCTTTGTGTGTGTGTTTTTTTTAATGTATTTTTATTGATTTCAGAGAGGAAGGGAAAGGGAAAGAGAGATTGCAACATCAATGATGAGAGAGAATCATTGATTGGCTGCCTCCTGCACACCCCCTACTGGGGATTGAGCCTGCAACCTGGGCATATGTGCCTTTGACTGGAATTGAACCTGGGACCCTTTGGTCCACAGGTCAACGCTCTATCCACTGAGCCAAACTGGCTAGGACTCCATGGTTCTTAAGTGCATGTTTTTGTGGTGCTGTGTGTGCAGAACTGTTCATTGTTGAAAGTTGTTTAATGAGCAACTTTAGTAATTAATTAATCATAACAGCAAGCATGGAAACTTGTTTCTTATGGAATAGTGACGATTTCATCAGAATTCTAAGCAAGTAGAATTGTAATTGGGATTAATGTAAGCTTTTATTGTTCTTGATATGTAGTTCCAATTTTTCAAATTTTCAGCTGGAGGAAGCACGTCAAATTCATGCTCGTTTTGAAAAAGAATTTAGCTCTAAAAATGAGGAGACAGCTCAGGTTGTTAGAAAACACCAAGAGTTATTGGAACGCCTGGAGGAGGAGAACTCAGCCAAGACTCGGCTGACACTGGAGCTGCACAAGGCAGAAGGTGAGCAGCCAGTGGTCTGGCAAGGATGGGCTGGAACCCAGGCATTGCGTTGCTAAGGGCAAGTATTAACACAGAATATTTTAAAGCAAATGTAAAAGTAAAATAAAGCAGTCAGTTTTGAGACATTGCTGACTTTTCTCAGTGGAATGAATCGCCTTTGAAGAACTACATGCAGTAGCTTTGGGGATCACGGTTGCAACAGACAGGCTCATGGGGTGATCCTGTCCCTTGGCACTTACCTCCTGTTTAGGGTGACAACGTCAGAGTGTTGTGGCAAGATGGGAACTTTTGTCTTCCCATCACAGGCTGTGGGCAGTGAGTACCCCAAGAGATCACCCCTGAGACCCTGGTGTCTGGTGCTCACGGTGGCCATGTGTTCTGGGTACTTGGCACCAGGGTGTGCGTGTGTGTAGGTGGGTGCTCACAGGTGTGTTGCCTTGTCTGGCAATTCCCACACCTGTCTGGGGCTGGGGTCAGCCCTGTGCCATCCATCTAAGGCCTGGACACAGGTGTGACCACATAGCTCATGTTGGTGCGTGGCTGCCCCTATCTTTGTGGCTGTTCTATTCGCTTCTTCAGGGGGCCTCAGCAGCCGTGTCTCTCCTGTCTTCCCAGGCATCATTGAGGGATTCAAAGTGGAGAAGGCCAACTTGCAGGAGGCACTAGTCCAGAAGGAGACGTCTGAGCAGGGCCTCGTGGCTGAGCTGGAGAGCCTGAATCAGCAGCTTCAGCGGGTGACTCGGCAGCAGGCAGAGCTGAAGGAGGAGAACGCTGTCCTGTGTCACCAAAAGGAGGTGGCGGCCACAGAAGCGGAAGAGAGAGAGGCTGGTAAGGAAGGCTGTCTACAGGGCTGGAGGGCAGAGCACGGGCAGCAGTACAGCCGGCTTTTCTGGAAGCGAAGTTTGCCATTTCTAGAGGGTGGAGAGGGAAGACCGCAGCACTTTTCAGAGGGAACCTTGGAGTATGTGGCTTTGAGAGGGGTGTGAGGTTAGATTAGCGTCCACCTATCATCCTGGTTCTCATGTCTCCGTGAGGTCAGAGTAACCTCTGGCAATTAGGTCACGGAAAATGTTGGCAACTTGTTTGAGATAAACAGCCAAGACCATGAAAAAATGAAGGTGATGTAAAAATTGTATTTAAAATAAAAAAGTTCTTGATGTAGATCTTAACTACGAAAAAACTTTAATGAAAGATATTTCAGACTTTAAAATATTTAAAAACAGTCAAAACGTAAAAAGTGTAAAATGTTGAGTTTGCAGGTAGCCATGTCCTCAGTAGCAGATTTGTAACAATCCTGTGTGAGTTCAGCTTTCCCAGAGCTGTTCCCTGTGCTGACTTCAGGACCCTGTCTGTCCCTGTGCCTGCCTGCTCCCTGATGAGGTTGTGTGGCTGCTGGCTGAGTCAGGGTGGGTGGAGCTCCCTGCCTCTCGGTGTCCACAAGGTCTCTACCTTCACCCTGGTTGCAGCTCCACGCCTGTGCTCTGACCTCGGTCATTGGTAGGCCACTCAACTTTACAGAAACTTTTCTTCCCTAAATTGTTTTTTTTTTTTTTTAACTTTTCTCAATAAATAACCAGCTTTTGGTTTTGCTCACCATTTCCATTTTCCTTGTCTTCTCTGTAACTGAGTGCGCCCTCATCTCTGCTGTTCGTTGCCTTCTTAGTTCTGTGAGCCCTGTCGATGGGTACTCAGCTCATGCTGACCTGTGGCTCTAGGGCAGGGGTGTGGAACGTCCCACCTGCCGGCCATATAAGGCCCAAGAATTTATTTGGTCTGGCCCTGCCAAGGCATTGGGGGTGAGTTAATTAAATTTTTGACCAAATATAGCAGGCTAATTTTTAAGTTGATAATTTTATATGGCCCTCTAGTGATGCTATAAATATCCAAATGGTCCTCAGCAGAAAAAAGGTGACCCTCCCCTGCTCTAGGGAGGCATTCAGGTCTCACAGGTCTGCCATTTCTTTCAGCAAATAGTGATTTTTAGGCTGTTCTTGGTTCCCATTCATGAGCAAAACTTTAAACTGTATTTCCAGACCTCATCTTCTTGCTCAGCTTTCTTTTGTGTGTGTGCACGCTTTTTGTCCCTTTTTCATTTTAGATGAAAGTTTTGGTATTAAAAAATTAGTCTAGCTTTCTCCTTTCCCCCCTTATATGTCAGTTTCTACCCCTTTATATTCACTTTTTTCTTATACTTGTCTCATGTTAATGACTTTGTAAAAAGTTCAGCTGTGGGCATCTCTTTTACTCTGTTTAGCCAGGTTTTATTCCTGTGCCCATGGCTGTTTGGGTCTGTTGCCTTCTTTTCTGTTTTCCACACTTCCTGTGGGTGCTGTCACTGCCCTCCCTCCCCCACCCCCAACCCCCGACCCCATACACACACACAGACCTTCTGCTGACTAATGCTATGTGTCCAGGGCTCCTTCTGCCTCAGGGTCCCTCGTTCCCCAACATTGAAACCTGTCTTGTCTCAACCATTTCCGCTCTGGCCCCAGCCATGCCACGCCACTGTCAGGCAAGGCTTTTGCCCACATTTGTGTGTATGTTTGTGCACACGTGTGCACACGAGAGCACATGAGCTCTGTGTATTCTGTGTCATGTGCAAATTGCCATCTAATAGCAATAAGTTGTGGGTTATTTTCTCCTCAACTCAGTGGTTTCAAAGAAGGAAAACCTTGAGTACCTGAGTTTTACCTTATTTTATCGTCATCCTTAAGTGAAGATGTAGCTGGAAAGATAATAATTCTAGATTTGATTTATTTTCCTTTAAAATGTGAGGCTATAACCCAACCTTTCTTTACATCTAGTATTTCTACTGAGATGTTTTTATCTTGTTTATTTGCAGGTAGTTTTTAGAAATATCTCTTTGCTTTGATGTTCTTACATGTCACTAGGGCGGGTTTTTCACATCTTTCCTGTTCTGTCTCACTTTTTTTTTTAAAACTGGGGATTTGTCACTCATTGTTTCTTCAGTCTTTTTTCTTCTTCTGTTCTCATCCTCTCCTGTCCCTCTGGAGCTCCTCATAGGGCGTACTTTGCAGTGGGACAGACCTTCCTTGTGCAGGGACCCATTATGTCTCAGCCTGCAAGTCCGTGTGATGGCCCATCTCCTCCCAGGGGTGACGGTCCCACACTCTGTCCATTCAGACTCATGGTTACCCTGTGAGCACTAGTACTTCCAATCTGTTCTCCTCCTCCTACAGGTTCAGACCTAAGAGTTAGGACCTTGTGGGATACACAGATGCGGGACCATCTCAGGGGCCACACAGCCCTAGGCCGTGGGACAGCCTCGTCTTGGCTGGCCAAACCCAAGTGGCTCTGGCTCAGGTTGGCCTGGACCCGGCTGCCCCCGGTTCAGCCCTTCTGTGGCATCATCTCTGCCCACACCTGGCTTGGCTCCTCCCTGGCTCTTCCCAAGGCTGTGCCCATCTTTCAGAGAGGCCAGTCCCACCTGTGCGCCCGCAGTGCCTCCGGAGAAGAGGGAGCTGGGCCAGGGAGGGACAGCTTATGGAACTTTCTCCGGGGCCCAGACCAGTCTCTCCTTTGCTTTGTTTTGTTACCAGGAAATTCTTGTACTTTATTTGGGATCGTCTGGGTTTGCTTTCATTTTCACTTTGTTAATCCCGCTTAATTTCTCACTTGATCTCTGTCCGTTCCCCTCACTCTGCCACACAGTTGTGCGATCCCAGCTAGGGACTTGGCATGTCAAATCAAAGTGCTGGCCATCCTGTGTGAGCTGTTTGACATGCTTGTCACCTGTTAAAGAGTTTTGGGAGGTCCCGGCATCTCATGGGGAAATTCAGCTCTGTTTCTTCTGTTTGTCTCCTTTAAAAGCCTTTGGGATCCAGAACCTGCTCTGACACCTGAGCAAACAGTCCTGTCTCAGTCCATTCAGCTGCTGTGACAAAACAGACGGGTTGCTCATAAACAACAGATATTGTCATAGTCCTGGAGGCTAGAAGTCCAAGGTCAGGGTGTTGGCATGATTGCCTTCTGGTAAGGGGCCTTTCTGGGTCACAGACAGCATCTTCCCACTGTGTCCTCACATGCCAAAGGGCCAGGGTGCTTTCGGGATTCTTTTAGAAAGGCTCTACCTCCCAAGGGCCCTGCCTCCTGATGCCATCACATTGGGGGTCAGGGTTCAACATAGGGTTTTTGGAGACAGACATTTAGACCCCTAAGCAGTGGTGGTTTGGAAGTGCACAAGGTTTAGAGGTTGTCCAGGGCCAAAGACATTTCTTGCTATTGTCACTGTCCTCTTTCTTGTTTCTAATGGTCACATTCTAGGTCGCACATTCTCCTGTTTCATCTCTGAAAGTGCTATGTGTTCATTTGTAGGCGTTCCTGTTACTATAGCGCACAAGGATTCAGGTTTGTGAAAACAAACAAGTGATTTATGTGCCATATGCTGTGTTTGCACCAGACTTTGCAAATGTTTGACTGAAGAGCAAAAAATATTCCAGAGCTTTTGTGGCATACTATTAAATAAAACGATAACTTTCGTCTTCAATATCATATGTATAAATGGCATGCCTTCCTCCGGTGATGCCTACAGCAGTAACTGAGCTACAGTGTGCTGTTGTGCAGGGCTAGGGGCCATGCTGTCCTAGGTTGGGGGAGGGGTGGGTCCAGTGGAGCTCCTTTGCTCTCTGCTTTGGCAGCCACGCAGATGCCTTCCCCTCGGTCCCACTTGCATGTAGGCCGTGTGTGCTGGCAGCCAGTGTCTTTTCTGCAGCACAGAGCCCTGACGGTGGTGTCTGGGTGGATGGTCAGGCATCACTGATTGTCACAGCAGTGACATGTGAGCCTCGTTTTGTGTCTCTAAGGGCTGTGAATGACGTTGACCTAACTGCATGTTTAAGGCTAATTTACTGTAATTGCAAACTTACTAGCATGAAAATTTACTGAGACTGTTGTTAGTGGTGATGGTAGTTTGTCATAAATAATTGACAGATTTTTATAAACCAGAATAATAAGACTCTGAAAACTGGTGAAATGTAAATAATATTTAATATTTCAGTTTGGGGTTAGTCTAAACACTTAGGGTTCCACAGAGGCAAGCCTCCTTTTAGATGCTTGATTTATAGCTCCCACTTGAATTGCAGCATTGGCCGTCGCACCCTGAATTTATTTTATTTTTTTAAAAATCTTCACCTGAGGATATTTTTTTCCTTTTTTTTTTTTTTTTTTTTAGCGAGAGTGGAAGGGAGGGAGAGGGAAAGAGAGAGAAACATCGACATGAGAGAGACACATCAATTGGGTGCCTCCTGCTTACTCCCTGACTGGAGCCAGGGACCAAGCCTGCAACCAAGGTATGTGCCCTTGGCTGGGAATTGAGCCCATGACCTTTTGGTCTGCAGGCTGACCACTAAACCAAACCAGCCAGGGCCACACCCTGAATTTATTTATTTATTTTTAAATATCTTTATTGGTTTCAGAGAGGAAGGGAGAGGGAAAGAGAGATAGAAACATCAATGATGAGAGAGAATCGATTGGCTCCTTCCTGCATGTCTCCTACTGGGGATCGAGCCCACAACCCAGGCATGTTTCCTGACCAGGAATTGAATCATGACCACCTGGTTCATAGGTCGACACTCAATTCTGAGCCACACTGGCCAGGCCTCAGACAGGACTTCTAAGTTACATTTTATTTTTCCTTAGTGGGGATTATATGTGAAGGTGTAATTCCTAGAAAGTTACCTGATACTGTCATTTGGGAACACCAAGATGGATTCTTCTCAGGCTTTCTTGAAAATTTTTTACTTGAGGCAGTTTTCATGTAAAGATTGCAATATTAAAATTTTATTTATTTATTTTTGCAAATGTGCTTGAGTTTATTTTCGGTGGGTATTTGGCTACATTGCGGCTATGTTAGGACATGAGCTCGGTGTCTGACAGAACACAGGCCCATGCTGGTTTGCAGGATACACGTTCCCTCATTTTGAGGTGGCTGTGCGGCAGGAGAGGGAACGAAAGTTAGATCCGTGCTGTATCTGTGGGGAGTCTGGAAGCCTTGGGGACCTTGTGCTCCAGTCCCTGGCTAGGACTGGGTCTCGAGCTGCCAGGGAGGCTGGCCATGGTGTCACGTGGGGCTTGTGCTGTGCGGCGTCACTGTTAGTAAGCACATGGTGGTGTTTCTGGTGCAGCACGAGGACCATGCCCCGTGCTGTAGGGCTCCCCTTCTGTTCTCTGCCACTGTAGCTCTTCGGAGGGAAGTGGAAGCTGCCACCACAGAGCGGTTGGAGACCAGGCAGCAATGTGAGAAAGACCGGGCGACTCTGCTTGCCCAGGTGAAGCTCCTGGAGGCCGAGCTGGAAGAGCAGCTCTCCCGCCATCAAGCATGCGCCTCACAGGCCGAGGAGCTCAGCGCCCTGCGGCAGCAGATGGCGTCCCTGGACAAGCACTTGCGCAGCCAGCGGCAGTTCATGGATGTAAGAGCGCTATAAATTCTCTTTGCCTCCTTGAAAGTCACCTTTCCAAGCCTGGCCCTTCTCAGGTCATTAAGCTTCTATGGCCCGATGAGAAGATTAATGTATAGTAGACCTTCACGTGTCCTTGTCTCTTGGTAGATAGTTCAGACGTTGTCAACGTTTGATATGTGATTCTGAGGGAACACCCTGAGGTCTTGTGGCCACGCTCCTTTCAGTGGCTTGGGCAGGAGTCTCCTGCAGTGAGTTATAGGCCCTGTGTGCCTGAAGCCAGCTTGGACCTGCGCTATTGGCCCTTTCTGACGTTTCTCCCTTTTAACATTTCAGAGGCCTCTCCCTCATCCCCTGGGAAGGCCCTCCTCCCCCTTTATCTCTCCTTCCCACAATGTCCACTCAAGAGGCCTATTGTACTGGGCAGTGGCCACGTGTATGAAATGGCCGTAGCGTCAGACCTGGAGCCTTCTCTGTCCATCTCCTACCTTTCAGTGGTTCCCTTCAGGGGGAAGTGGGTGCGACTGGGAAGTGACATCACAGTAAGCAACCCCCACAATCTGCCTCTCGTAACAGGAGCAGGCCGTGGAGAGGGAGCATGAGCGGGAGGAGTTCCAGCAGGAGATCCAGCGGCTGGAGGAGCAGCTCCACCGGGCAGCCCAGCCGCAGGCCCGGGGCCCCCGCGACAGGGATGTAAGTCAGTCTGCCATGGGCTACAGGCATGTGTGGGGGAGCGATTCGTTACAGTGTTTTTAAACTTTATCTTTAAAAATATTTTTGCCTTCCATGTACACGGCAATGACAGCAGGCACAGCTGGATGAGGAGGTATGTGTCCTCCGTCGGTGCCCTGTCCACCTGCATGGCTAGTGCATGTGACATATGGGCAGTGGTGCACCTGCTTCTGTGTCTTGCTGCTTTTTCTCGCATCCTTCTGCTTAGTCTGGAACTGTCTGCTTCCTCTTGTCCGGGGTGGCTGTAGTCAATTTGTTTATTCCTTTTTTAAATTTATTTTGAGAAAACTGTGGTTTCAATTGCAGTTATGTGAGAAATAAGACACACAGAGATCCTGTGTGCCCTTCTCCCAGTTTTCCCAGTGGTGACATCTTGCAGAAGTCAGCCCAAGGTCACAGTCAGGATGTTGATGTGCAGACGGAGCCGCACGGGGCTCTCAACCAGATCCCCACAATAGTTCCTTATTTCCGCATGGTTATACAAATGGACCGCAGTGGGCAGCCTTCGGGGATTGCTTTTCACTCAGCCTAGAGATTCTCTGGAGATTCATCCAGGTTGTTGCTGTATCTGTGCTTCATTCTTGTTTTTTATTGCTGAGTAGCAGTCTATTCCTCACTATCAAAACTCATTTTAATAACAAATTTTATGTTTTTATTTTTATTTTTTTTATTGAGAGAATTCCCAATTCTCTCTGCAGCCTAGGTCTGCAAAGCCATGTAGAAGATCAGTTTTCTCTGAATGCCTTGGGTACTTTTTTATTTGGGAAATGGTTGGTTGTTTTTTTTTTTTAACTATTGTGTTTTTCAAGCATTCTTTGTTGTTTTAGGTTGAATTGTTACAGGAAAAATTGAGAGAAAAATCAGATGAACTTAATGAATTGGTGATGAAGAAAGAATTAGCAGATAGACAAGTATTGATCCAGGAAGAGGAAATTAAACATCTGGAGGAGACAAATGCTGATACCAAGAGGAAAGTGATCCAGCTCCAGGAAGAACTGGAGAAGCAAAGAAAAGCTATGAAAGAGCTACAACAGGTAAACACCCTATGTTGTGTGGGATTCTGTCCGGGTCCCCGCTGTTGGTTCATCACTCTGAGAACTCGGAGCTGCTTGGGGCAGGTGGGCGAGGTGGGCGTTCCTTTTCACGAGGAAGACTGTGTTAGGGAGGACCTCAGACCAACTGCTGGCAGAGTTCCCTCTGACCTCTTGGCTTTTATTTGCTCTAAAGGAAAAATGCTTCGTATATCTCTTGCACAATTAGTCCTCTGCTGCATCACTTCATGGGTAACACTTCTGGTCACCAAGCGTGTAGGGGTTTCCCCCACACCAAACAAGTGTTCAATTCTCAGCAGATTCCAATGGGGTGTCTTAGAATTTAGTTCTGACACCATCCTCCTGAGTTAACGTCAGACCCCACAAGTTAAGGGCTCAACCTCCCACCCCTTATCACATCAGATGCCCATCCCAGGTCCAGGTTGTATAGATCAGAGGTCCCCACAACCCCTCCTTGGGTTTTATTAATTTTCTAGAGTCACTCACAGAACTCAGAGAAACATGTTACTTAGTAAGTCACCTGTTTGTTATACAGGATATAACTCAGGGACAGGTGATGGAAGAGACCCACTGGGTGAGGTGTGGGGGGAAGGTGCACAGGGCTTCTGTGCCCTGTCCAGATGCCCCCTGTCTCCTTATCTTCATGTGTTCAGCATCCTGGAAACTCTCTGAACTCCCATCCTTTGGGTTTTTATTGGAAGCCCCATCACCTAGGTGTGATTGATTAAATCATTTGTTGTTGGTGATTGGTTCGACCTCCAGCCCTTCTACCTTCCCTGGAGGTCAGGGATGGACTAAAGGTCCAACCTTCTAATCACATTGTTGGTTCCCTGGCAACCATCCTTAGGTGACCTTGGGGCTTTCTAAAAGCCACCTCAGTAACATAAACTCAGGAGTGGCTGGAAGGGGCTTGTTAATGAATATCAAACACCTTTGTCACTCTTTTCACTCAGAAATAATTCCAAGAGTTTTAGGCATTCTGTGCCAGGAATCAGATGAATACCAATATTTATTTTTATTATAAATCACAATATCATATATAATAGCATTTTATAACAATTTTTATAGTACTCCTTAGTAATTTCATAAATATTCAAGATTTTAGGTTTAAGAAAGTTATTTCATTAAATACTTAGCACTAGTTACAATTATTTTCATTTTTGAGTTTAGTAACTATGTCAATTCCCCCAGTGAAAATGCCTCCAGTGAGTTTTCATGGTGTTGTTTGGATGCTTTTGTTTGTATCTGAACACTAGGATGAGGCTGGAGGGCTGTGCTGAGGGTAGGAGACCTGTGGCATTTCTGGTCATTCAGCATTTCCTCAAAGCACAGACTTCTGGTATTTCATTTATTTAATGAGCTGGAGGTTAAAAGTTACATGAAAAGTGATGCTCCTTGAGAAATTTTATTTTTGAATCATTGGCTTTGTCCTAAGACAAATCCTGCTTCAAGGAGGCTAGTTTTTATCAGGTGTGTTAGGTTCTTAAAAATGCCCATGAAAACTATTGAAGGAGTCAAGCTTGGCTCTTACCTCAGGACACCAACCTGGCCAGTTTCACCTCTTTTCACCTCCTTTCATTACTTGGAGGGGAGTGGTGCTTGGTGCTGACTTGGGGACAGTTCCTTGAAGCTGCTCTCCTACCCGCCCCCCCGCCACCCCACCCCCCGCCAAGCAAACGTACTGAATTATTAGATGCCAGGGGTATAGGAAATGTCTTTTTTCCTACACAAATTTGGACCAATGTGTGGTAACCATTTTATCCATATTAAATTTTCTTTGAAAACTTCTTAACAGGCTGTTAAAATTCTTTGTATGCATATATTGTCATCCACTGCCCTGATCTTTGGCAAAGTCTTTTCAGTTTTTTTATATTTGCTAACAGTCAGAGACTATTTTGTATCTTGTTGAATAATTACTGAGGATCAGTTCATCCAGTGTAATCGAGGGCCACCAGTGGCTCTCTGTTTGGGATTGCATCCTTCACCAAGCAGATCTCTACTCTGGAGCATGGCTGGGTCTGGGGATCAGGTGTGGTCCGTGCAGGTGTGTGCAGGAAGAGCTGGGGATGGTTTACACTTTAATAGATGGCACATTGAGGCCCCTGATTCTTGAAATACTTGCCTAAAATAAATCTCATTTTTTCTTAAATAGGATAAAGAGGCACTACAGCAACAGCAGATGAATAACTTGCTTCTGGTGTCCACATTGCAGTCTAAACTAGATGAGGGCAAATGCTCTGTGCCTTCTGTGGACAGCTGCCCCGAGGGCCCAGAAATCCAGTTAGAGGCCGTGCAGAGGGCCCTCTTGCAGCGGGAAAGCGAGGTAAGGGGAGGGAGATGGGATGGGTGGTTTACTCTCTTCAGTGCCTGACACGTGTCCTCTGCACTGCTGTGTAAAGGGCAGGACGTCCAAATGATAACCTCAGTGGGCTTGTAACTACTGCATATTCTTTGTAATTTTAGCATTTTTATGTGGGTTATAGGATAGTAGTAATTTTTTTTGGCATGTACTTTGAAATCTTTTAGCATAATTTTAATTATTATTAAATCATTTAGAATATTAGGTAATTTTTAATGTTTACCTTCATTTGTTTCACTGAAAGGTTTTGGACTTAAAAGAACAATTAGAAAAGATTAAAGATGACTTAGTTAATAAAAATGAAGAAGTACTACATCTGAACTTAAAATTAGACCTGCAGAACAGCCATGCTGCCGTCAGCGTCAGAGGACTACAAGAAGAGAATGCTAACTTGAAGGTAATGTGACCAGACCCACCTTGTCATCTACGTTTCTGTCGGTTAAGTGCTGCAGCCCAACACGAGAACCATCATTTACAGGAACTGGGTACCTCAGGCCTTCCCAGGAGACGTGAGGCTTCCTTCTGAAGAGAGAGGACCCTGCTCTGGCAGGTGATTTCAGAAAGTGCCTGACTTGTGTCTGTACTGAGGTTGGCACCTAGGGCAGCTCAAGAAAGTGTAGTGTGGAGGCAGCGTCTCGGAATCATGAGTGGAAAGCCAGAGTCACCTCGACTGGGGAAGTTCACCCGCTTTCACCTCCACACCAAACTCTTGCTTTTGGTTTGCAGCACTGATGACAGTCATGCCTTGAAGGCTGCTTGTAGGAGAGGCACTTCCCTAACTGCCAGGGAAACAAATCGTAACTTGGGAACGATGGCCCTGCTCTGGCCATTACCAGGGTGCCCATTCAGGATGGAAAAAAGTCTGTTTTTAAATCTTCTCTGTTATCTTAATGAAATGGTGCTTTTCAAGCAAAAAAGAAAAACAGCTCTTATATAGTGGACATGATAATCAAAGCTGTAAAGAAAACATAATCTTAAAAGATGGCCTTGAAATATATTGAGTTTAGAATAGTGGCCTATGATGCCAACCTAGCCATTGTTTGATTAGTGAACTGATAGCATTGAAAGAAATCCTCAGGTCTGTGTCATTTGTGCCTAAACCTCCCAAAGGCTTGCAACTGCACAATTTAGAATATCTTCAGTGAAAATGAGTTTTAGGCCGGTCCTAGGATCACTGCTTATCTTTTCAGTGGGCACTCATCCTTAATTACTAGATGAGGAGCATATACGAACGGCTTTACTTACTCTTTGGTGGTTGCTTTAAACCAAACATGTCAAACTTGGAGCCAGCGGGCCACATTTAAATGAGTTTTACATGCTTGCTTTAAACAAATTTCCTGGAGAAATGCGTAACTGATTTTAGAAAACCAAATTAATATGTCACTTTAAATAGAAAGCACTTTAATAGAAAAACATTTTCAAATTGAGTGTTAGTATTTGAAACTACAAGCTTATTTATTAGGATAGTTTATGTCTGCAAGGCCTGGGGACTGTTCCCACAGTAAGGCTTTATTATTATTATCATTTCAATAGGCATTTCTGCAAAACAAAGAAAAGGAGATACTGTGTATGAGCGAGCAGCTGGAGGCACAGCTGGCTGGGATGGGAAGTGGTGCTCTCAGCGAGGTAGGTGGTCCTTTTGGCATGAAGGCATCTTGGGCATTCATGTTCTTGGTAGTTTATAAGTGTGACCTTGGATCAACAGAGACCTCTGGGGTGATACTACATAAAGTGTATAATGGCTTTTTCCATTAATTTTGATAGAAGGTATAAGGCCTGAGGCAGCTGCTAGAGTAAAAAGAAGTTTTGTCTGCAGTTTTTTGTGTCTCCAAATTTCACTGTGACAGAGGCTATTGAGATATTAATGATCTGTGTTGGTATCTTAAATATTTGGCAAAATTTAAGAATATTATTTTGTGTTACTTTGAGGAATGCCTTTATTTTTTATTTATTTAATATATTTTTATTAATTTCAGAGAGGAAGGGAGAGGGGGAGAGAGATAGAAACATCAATGATGAGAATCATTGATCAGCTACCTCCTGCATGCCCCCTACTGGGGATCAAGCCCACAACCTGGACATGTGCCTTGACTGGGAATCGAACTGTGACTTCCTGGTTCATAGGTTGATGCTCAACCACTGAACCACATTGACCAAGCTTAAGGAATGCATTTAAAACCAGTAACTAATTATTAAAATTTTATTTTTCAAATATATTTGACATACAGTATTAAATTAGTTTCAGGTATACAGCATAGTGATTAGGCATTTAAATACCTTTTGAAGTGACCCCCACCCCTGATAAGTGTACTACCTATGTGGCACCATACAGAGTTATTGCAATACTAGAGGCCCGGTGCATGAAATTCGTGCACTGGTGGTGGCGGTGGGGGGTGTTCCTCAGCCCAGCCTGCACCCTCTCCAATCTGGGACCCCTTGGGGGATGTCCAACTGCCGGTTTAGCATCGGGCCTACACTGGCAATCAGACATCCCTCTCACAATCCGGGACTGCTGGCTCTTAACCACTCGCCTGCCTGCCTGCCTGATTGCCCCTGACCACTTCTGCCTGCCAGTCTGATTGCCCCCTAACCGCTCCCCTGCCAGCCTGATTGACGCCTAACTGCTCCCCTACAGGCCTGGTCCCCCCCAATTGCCCTCCCCTGCAGGCCTGGTCCCCCCCAATTGTCCTCCTCTGCAGGCCTGGTTGCCCCCAACTGCCCTCCCCTTCTGGCCTGATTGCCCCCAATTGCCCTCCCCTGCCGGCTTGATCGCCCACAACTACCCTCCCCTGCCAGCCATCTTGTGGCGGCCATCTTGTGACGGTCATCTTGTGACAATGTGGGGGCGGCCATCTTGTGATGACACGAGGGTGCGAGGGCCACCTAGGCTTTTATTAGTATAGATTACTGATTATATTTCTTATGCTGTACTTTATATCCCCATGACTATTCTATAAACTTGTACTTCTTAATCTCTTCACTTTTTTCACTCAGCCCTCCAACCCAACCCCCTCTCACCTGGCGACCATCAGTTTGTTCTCCATGAATTTGTTTCTGTTTTTTCATTTAGTTTGCTTTTTAAATCCCACATATAAGTGAAATGATATGCTATTTGCCTTTTTCTGTCTGACTTATTTCACTCAGCATCATATCCTCTAGGTCCATCCATATTGTCACAAACGGCAAGATTTCATTCTTTTTTATTGCCGAGTACTAATACATCTTCTTTATCCAATCGTCTATTGATGGACAAATCATACATCCAATAAGGAGTTCATATCCAATATAAATAAGAAACTCATACAGCTTAACACCAAAAAACAACAACACTCCAGTTCTTCCATATCTTGATTCCATGTCTTGGCTATTGTAAATAATGCTGCAATTAACATAGGGGAGCATATATCTTTTTGAATTACTATTTTTGTGGGTTGTTGTTGTTTTTTATAAATACCCTGAAGTGGGATTGCTGGATCATATGGCACCTCTAATTTCCATTTTTTTTGAGGAACCTCCATACTGTTTTTTATAGTGGCTTTACCAATTTACATTTTCACCAACAGTGCATGAGGGTTCCCTTTTCTCCACATCCTCATCAACAGTTATTTGTGGATTTGTTGATGATAGCCATTCTGACAGGTTTTAGCTGATTATCTCATTGTGATTTTAATCTGCATTTCTCTTACAATTAGTGACATTGAACATCTTTTCATATGTCTTTTAGCCATCTGTATGTCTTTTGGGGGAAAGTGTCTATTTAGGTCCTCTGCCCATTTTTTCATTGAATTGTTTATTTGGGTTGCATGAGTTTCTTATTTATTTTGGGTTTTTAAAATTACGTTATTTTCTTAGGTATTTATGCATGTATTTATTTATTTGTTAATTCCCACCTGAGGAAATTTTTTCATTGATTTTTTTTAGGCCAGTTGGCATGGCTCAGTGGTTGAGCATCGACCTATGAACCAGGAGGTCAGGGTTCAATTCCCGGTCAGGCCATATGCTCTGGTTGTGGGCTCGATCCCCAGTGTGGGTGTGCAGGATACAGCCAATCAATGATTCTGTTTCATCATTGATGTTTCTATCTCTGTCCCTCTCCCTTCCTCTCTGAAATCAATAAAAATTTATTTTAAAAAAATCAGAATGACGCCTAAAATCTAAATTCTCCCTTTAGGAAAATCAAACAAATCAGAGTTGTTTATTAACTAAATTCACATTTAAAAGGTGGCAAGCCCTACCCGGTTTGGCTCAGTGGATAGAGTGTCGACCTGCAGACTAAAGAGTCCCGGGTTCGATTCCAGTCAAGGGCACATGTCCGGGTTGCAGGCTCCATCCCCAGTGGGGACATGCAGGAGGCAGCCGATCAATGATTCTCTCTCATCATTGACGTTTCTCTCCCTCTCTCCCTCTCCCTTCCTCTTGGAAACTAATAAAACTATATTAAAAAAAATAATAAAAGGTGGCAAAGTATTAGTATGAAGGTGTCATTAACTGAGAAGTGGCCAAGTTAGAGCTTCCTCAGAATTCTGACAAAAGAGGGCTGGGCTCTGGGGCAGTGCCCAGCAGCCTCAAGTGGAATATCTGAATGAGCTGCCCAGCAGCAACAGGATTTTCCTTTGAGATAGTTAAGTAGTTGGGGTGCAGCATTTTGGGAATTTTTTATATATTAACTTATTTGGTGTCATTGTTAGTTCTTACAGCTGTTTTGTATTTCAAGCTGTGAAGAGACTACTCTTTTTTTTATGTTTACCTTAATTTTATTTTGTTTTATTGTGGTAGGAACACTTAACACAAGATATTCCCTCTTAACAAATTTTTAAGTGTAAAATACAATATTGTTAACTATAGGCACAATGTTGTACAGCAGATCTCGAGAACTTCTTCATCTTGTATAGCTGAAAGTGGATGCCCATTGATAAGCAGTTTCCCATTTTCCCCTCTCTCCTAGCCCCTGGTAACCACCATACTAGTCTTTGATTCTGTGAGTGTGACTATTTTAAATACCTCAGATCAGTGGGGTGATGTAGTATTTGTTCTGTGACGTCCTCAGATTTTATCCATATGGTGATATATTTCAGTATTTCTGTTTTTAAGGCTAATATTGTATTAAATGCATACAGATTCTCTTTATTAATTCATCCTTCAATGGACATTTAGGTTGTTTGTGAATCTTGGCTTTTGTGAACAGTAGTGCATTGATTCTGGGGTGCTAATATCTCTGAAATCTTGATTTTAGTTCTTTTGAATAAATACTCAGAAGTGGGATTTCTGGGTCATATGGTAATTCTATTTTTAATTTTTGAGGAACTGCCATACTGTTTTCCATAGCACCATTTTGCATTCCCATCAGCAGTGTGTGAGACGCGTCTACTTCTGACAACAAATTCAGAGCTGTAAGTTGAGAGGGGGTTCTGAAGGCAGTTATGTAGTTTGCCTCTGAAACGTGCTCTTTCTGCAGGTTATGTATAGTAGAAGCTCTGAAGTCGAGGAGCTGAAGTCCATTATTGAGACTTTGCAGGAGAACCAGGAGCGGCTGCAGAAGGATAAAGCAGAGGAAATTGAGCAACTGCACGAGGTCATCGAGAAGCTGCAGCGAGAGCTGACCCTCGGGGAGCCTGCCAAGCATGAGCTCAGTGACAGCCAAGCTGAGGATCTCCAGAGTGAGCTAGAGCGTGGGCTATGCTGCCTGCAGGCCGAGGGAGCCAAGACCCAGGCCACACTGCAGGCCGAGCTCCAGAATGCTCTTGAGGCCAAGGAGGCTCTGAGCCAGCTGCTGGCTGAGCAGGAGCACCAGCATGGCCAGGCCCTGGAGGCCCTGCAGCAGCGCCTGCGGGTTGCAGAGGAGGCTGCCGCGAGGCAGCTGGCCCAGTTGAGGTCCAGCGCTACCCTCCGGGAGGCTGAGGTCCAGGGCCTGGCCTCCCAGATTCAAGAGTTTGAGGCCGCCCTCAAAGCAAAGGATGCAGAGATTGCCCAGAGGAATTTGGAAATTGAGGCTATAAACAGAAGGCACTCAGCCCACTCCACAGAACTGGAGGCCATCCTGCTGGCCTTCACCTGCCTCCGCCGCACCCTGGAACAGCAGCCCCCGGGTGCCACACACGAGCCCCCTGAGTTGCAGCGGCTCCGAGTGCAGTGTGTCCGCCTCAGCCACCAGCTGCAGACACTGAACCAGCGGTTTCTGCGGTGCCAGAAGGAGCTGGATAAGCAGCAGGCATGCGGGGCCCCCGTGCTCCATCGTGTGAAGGGCAGCTTCCAGGGACAGCTGGCCAGGAGTGACAAGGCCTTGTGTGATGAAGAGTCGGAACAGAATGTGGGCAACAGGCAGCTACCTATGGCCTCCCATGGTCAAGCCGATGATGCACAGGTGAGCCTGGTTCCCCTGTAGTCCCACAGGTGCAGTCTGTGTGCAGAGAGCAGGAGGCCCTGACCAAAGCAGCTGGAGGTGGAGCACTGGGCTGGACCAGAGGGAGTTGGGGGTTCTCTGATGAAACAATTATTTTTCTTATCCTTCTCTTCTCTTCTCTTCTGTTTTTTTTTTTTTTTTTAAATGTATTTTATTGATTTTTTTACAGAGAAGAAGGGAGAGGGAGAGAGAGTTAGACACATCGATGAGAAAGAAACATCAATCAGCTGCCTCCTGCTCACCCCCTACTGGGGATGTGCCTGCAACCAAGGTACATGCCCTTGACCGGAATCGAACCTGGGACCCTTGAGTTCGCAGGCCGACTCTCTATCCACTGAGCCAAACCGGTTAGGGCTGTTTCTGTTTTAATTAATGACTCTCCTCTCTGTGGTGGGCAGTTTCCAATAGGTGGCTCATGTCTAGGAGGGGAAGTGAGTCTGCAGCTTGTGCTGGCTGGGGCCCTTGCCATTTAGGATCCATAGAACCTTAAGTTAGGACACATGTATGCAGTGAGATTAGGCTGGGTCTTGCTGTTGTGTACAATTTTAAACTTATTATTGCTGTAAGTTATTAAAGCTTTTAAAAACACTTCTTTTTTTGATAGGGAACACTCAGTGATGTGGAGCTTAACCATGTATTAGACATGTAATCAAATGGTTTATCTTTTATCAACCTTTCCAGTGTAAAATGTTTCAAGCTCATTTGGGGGTGGGGAACATGCTTCAGTTTATATTTGAGTAGAGTTCTGCCACCCCCCCATCAGCTTGGGGTTCTGTTTTGAGTGCACCCCATTCTACCACAGCTGGCACTTGTGCCCTCGGAGCCCTCAGCCTCCAGCACATCTTGTCCCATTGTGGTTTATGAGCAGTCAGCAGGGTTGCAGCATGGTTCTGGTCTCACGCTTTAGAGCTCCCAGAGCCTGAGGCTACCCTGCAGCTGGCCTCCCTGCATTTCTGACATTCCGTGTGTTTAGTATAATCTTTATAGCATTATCATTGTTTTTTTCCTCTTACTGTAGAGTCCAGTGAAAGATGATCTGCAGCCTGCCAAAGCCCTGGTGACGGTAAACCACACCGGTCTCCACAAACAAGACAGCATGATGTCGATGCTCACGGTCTGCCAGAGGCAGCTGGAGTCTGAGCTGCTCCTTGTGAAAAATGAAATGCACTTGAGTGCTGAGGACTACGGCAAAGCATCAGGGACAGTGAAGGTACTTAGGCTCGTTTCAGGAGAGACAGGCAATCCTCTCTGGCATTTTGTTGAGGGGACACACACACTACGTAGACTGTAGACAGTGACATGTTTTCTGAATCTATCATACTCTCATAGCTATTCAGATTTGCTTTGAAATGTCCTACACGTTTCATTTAGGCACTCCAGGAGCTAGTTTTTTGTTTGTTTTTAATACGTTTTTATTTATTTTTAGAGAGAGAGGAAGGGAGAGGGATAGAGAGAAACATCAATGAGAGAGCAACATTAGCAATGGCGAACCTGCTAGCGGTTCTCAACCTGTGGGTTGTGACCCACAAGTTGAGAACTGCTGCTATAGAGCCTAAGACCATCAGAAAACACAGATATATACATTACGATTCACTAACAGTAGCAAAATTACAGTTATGAAGTAGCAACGAAAATAATTTTATGGTTGGGGGTCACCACAACATGAGGAACTGTATTAAAGGGTCGCGGCATTAGAAAGGTTGAGAACTACTGGTGTAGAGAAATGCAAGTGAGTTTTATAATTTTAACAGTTTTTTATGTGGTATCTTTAGGGTTTTCTACATATAAGACCATAAAATCTGTGAACATAGATAGTTTTGCTTCTTTCTTTCCAATTTGGATGTCTTTAATTTCTCTTTCTTGCCTAATTGTTCTGGCTAAGACTTCCAGTACTATGTTGAAGTGGTGAAAGTGGACGTCCTTTCCTTGTTCTTAGTTGTAAAGCTTTCCGTCTATAACCATTGAATGTGATTTTCACTGTCTCTCATCTATGGTTTTTATTATGTTAAGGTTATTTCTTTCTATTCCTAGTTATCTTAAATGATTTTATCAAGAAAGGGTGTTAAAATTATGTCAAATGCTTTTTGTGCATCAATTGTGTGATTTTTTTTTCATTCATTTTGTTAATGTGGTATATTACATTGATTTTTCTATATTGAACTGCCCTTGCATTCCAGTAATGAATACCACTTGCTTATGGTGTATAATCCTTTAAAATGCGGTTGAATTCAATTTTCTAGTATTTTGTTGAGTATTTTTGCATAAATGTTCATAAGGAACATTGGTTTATAGCTTTCATTTCTTGTACTGTTTGGCATTCGTATCAAGGTAATGCCTCATAGAATGAGTTAAGAGGCATTCCCTCTGCTTCTGTCATATGAAAGAGACTGTAGAGAATTGGTATAGTTTCTTCCTTAAATGTTTGGTAGAATTACCAGTGAAGCCCTCTGAGCTGGTGCTCCTTCTTCAGTTTATTGGAAATGTTTGAGAAAGATTAATATCAGTTCTTTAAATGTTTGATAGAATTCACCAGTGAAGCCGTCAGATCCACAGCTTGTTTCATTGGAAGATTTTGAATACTGGTTGTCTCCTTTGTATTGAGATGTTAACATGAGATTTAGTGGTAAACTGATTCACTCGTGCATTCTCTGTCACCTGAGAGATGTGTGACTGATCATACAAGGAGGAGCATGAAAGGCTTGTTGGGTTGAGAAGTGAACTGTGAGATAGGAGATGTTTAAGAACTGAGGTTTGACTATATTGCATCAGATAAGATTCTGCCAGTGCAGTTGATGTCCAGGTGGGGGGGAGACAGACTCTTGTACTTTCTGCTGTGCCATCTTTCCAGAATCCTCTCCAACAGTTGCCTTTTAGGCACAGAGCTTTAAGCCTTGATTCTGTCTTTGAAAAAATTTGAAATCCTAAGAGTCTAGAGGGACCAAAGGGCTCATCATGGAATCTCATACTTAATTTCTCAGTCTCTGAAATTGGCTCATAAAACTGGCTCAGACAGACAAATGTTGCAGCATGTAATGCAGTTATTTTACTGTATGCATGTTCTATCTCACCTGTAGGATAAAGAAAAACAACGGGAGTGTTTTAAGCTGCAGAAAGTTGATCTTATAACTCAGGTGAAACAGCTTCAAGAAAAACTGAACCGTCTGGTATATTCTATGAACTTCCAGAACATCGAGACAGAGGATTTCAACTCTCAACAGCCATTGGCATTTTCTCATGTTTTAGAAAACAGTTTGAATGGTAGTTCCAGTAACGGTGAAGAAACTGACAAATTGCCTCCTGTTGATGAATTTAATATCAATAAAATTACACAGGATGTAATTGACAGTATTGGAAATCAGGATTCATTGAAAAGAAATGAAATGCCAAATGTTCCCATGGAAGACAAGGTAGATTTGCAGGATGGGTCACTTAGTTTACAGGTGAGCTTGCCGAGTAGCTCCCATGACTTAACCTACATTGAGGAGGCTGAGCCCTTGAAGAATGCACTCAGTGCGATGGACCTGTCCTCCTGGAGCTCCCCCGAGGTTGTCAGGAAGGACTCAATGCTCGAGCCACCACCCAGCCTGCCCCTGACACCCTGCTTGGACGTCCTGAGCCAGCACAGCCTGGATATCTCCCTGAAGGATAGGACGAGTGCGTCAATGCTCCAGGCTGACCAGTCGGGGCTGCTTTGTTCCCTTGGTGGGTCAGCAGCAGAAAAGGCCCCTTGTTGGGCAGAGTCTTCATTGGCCGCAGACGGGGCTCCCTCCACTGATCCTCATGTGCATCGTATGGTTGTGGTAGGTTGGCTTCCCTGGGTGCTGTGGGTGTTGTCCTGCTTCAGTGTCTGTATGGTGCCCAGGGCTCCAGTGTGTTCCCATGGGACTGTGTCTACATGGCCCGCGGTGTCACAGCGGCAGCCATTGTTGGTTCACCTCCTGCAGGCCTGTGGGCCGGGTGTGGATGAGCTCCTCACAGTCCCCTGGTCAGCTATGTATAGGGACGGTCAGCTTTCTACAGGACTAACCCTAATCCACTGTAATGTGAACATTTAGACACTTAAGTCATTTTTGGAAGTATGTGAGATGCATCGTTAGGACTAAGTTTCTTTTTTTTTGGGGGGGTGCTAAGTTTCTTAACTAATACTGATTTTGAGAAGTACAGTCATAAACTCATCTTTGTGTGTAGTTTGCATATGGGTTTTTATTTAGAATGTTTTTTAGATTTATTTTTAGTTGTATTGCATATTTAACAGATTGCACATGTAATGGTAATTAATTTCAGGAACACTTCAGTTTACTATTTTTGTTAGATTATATCTTTTATAACATAGTTTTGGTATTTTGTTTATCTTGAGTTAGATCAAATAAAAAGTAAATTAGGATATATGTTTTATTTGGAGTATCTATATTCTACCATTTCATGCAAAAGTACTTTAATCTGAAATATTTGCTAATGACTTGTTTAAAATATTCCTAGAGCACTGTGGGTGAATTTGATTACATTATTAGAAGCATGTGACCTCAGATGTGTCCATAAGCTTTGAACACTTTTATTTGGGTTCTTTTTTTTTTTTTTTAAATATATTTCTTTATTGATTTCAGAGAGGAAGGAAGAGGTAGAGAGAGAGAGAAACATCAATGATGAGAGAGAATCATTGATCGGCTGCCTCCTGCATGCCCCCCACTGGGGATCGAGCCCGCAACCCGGGCATGTGCCCTTGGCCAGAATCAAACATGGGACCCTTCAGTCCGTAGGCCGGCGCGCTATGCACTGAGCCAAACTGGCCAGGGCTTATTTGGATTCTTTGTGGGAAGATGATAAATTCAGGTCTTAGAATGTTTCTGTCAGGCAAGTTTAATTCCATGATGTGATAAATTATTTTATAATCATTTAAAATTCTACCTATTTGAACAGGAGAAAGATGTTGAGGATTTTATTATAACGTCTCTTGATTCTCAAGAAAAGTCAAGATCATCTCCTCTTGGGTTAGAAGGAAAAAGCAATGGAAGTGAAAACAGTGAGTTCTTCATCTTTTTAAAAAAACTATTTATTTTTACAGTTTTAGAGTCCAAAAAGCACTGAGAATTCCTGCATATCCTTCACAGATTCCCCAGTGCTAACGTTTACCTGGTTTGCTGTGTATACTGCCTATCTTTTTCTTATTTCCGTTTCTCTCTGTCTTTTGTGTTTGAACATTGCTCAGCCTGTTTGAGAACCTGGACGACTCAGCAGGCTGGCCTGCACGGCTCTCAGGAAGCTCAGTTCCAAAGGGCCTTGCCAGTAGCCCCCGAAGTTCTCCTTGCCCCATGCGGGTGCTGTGGGGAGGAGCAGACAGAAGGTCTGAAGCTGCTTTTCCATCAGGCGCCCCTCCATTTTCCAGAGCTCGTGCTTCCAGCCTCCTGAACTGGAATGGGTCTGGGGCCTATGAGCTTCTGAAAGATTTTGAATTCTGATTTGAGGACCCCTTCCCATTAGATCAGGGATGGGAACATCCGGCCCGTGGGCCCTATAAGGCATGTGAAATCACTTGGTCTGGCCCTGCCAAGGCAGTAGTGGTGAGTTAATTAAATGTTTGACCAAATATAGCAGGCCAATTTTTAAGTTGTTAATTTTATCTGGCCCATGAATGATGTTATAAATATCCAAGTGGCCTTTGGCAGAAAAAAAAGGTTCCCCACCCCTGCATTAGACAGAGGTTCCGGGAGCCTCTAATTCTAGACCTGGTTCAGGGTTCCCCAGCCCTAGTGGCTGATTTTAGGGCTTTTCCTAACCAGATGTCTGCTGCTTGTCCACCTGTTCCCAACCTGTCCTTGCTGTTGGCATCTTCTACCTCCTGTCCTCTCTTTATCCTCATTGTCTGGGTTCTCACCTGTCTTTACCCCGTCCTTGGGTTTGTGTGTGTCTTTTGGCTGTGGCACTTGCTCTGCAGAGTCCTGTGGGTTCTATCTCTTGGGATAAGGGAACACACATCAACATCTGTGTAAAAGTGACTGAAATAGCTGAAGATTTATGTTCAAATCATGAACATTAATATTTTAAACATGCAAAAAAACACTTTTTCTTACTTAATGTATGTAGATCTCGTCTGACGTTTTTATTAAAATATTTTTACCATCTTTGTGGTTCATTGATTTTTTTTTCAGGGAAAAGATTGCAGCTATAGGCTTCTGGGTGTTTCTAGGCCCAGCCTCACATAGCACAGGCCAGTGGGGGGGGGGGGGTCTGACCCCCCTCAGCACTCTGCAGAGCATCCCCAGGAATGCCCCTGAGAGAATTGCAGTTTTAGACCCTGATTTGGTGGTGTTTTATTTAGGTGATGGCTTCGGGTGTGGAAAGATACTAAACCAAGGTTCAGGAGGACTTGAATCTCCCACTGTTAGTCCTGCAGTGCCGTCCCCCGCCTCAGGAAGCTTCCGACAGCCACTGGAAGCCATGAAGGAGAAGGAAGTCCACCCGAAACAAGTTAAGGTAATGGGTGGTGGGAGCAGGGCGAGGTGCGCTGATGGGCTCCATCTCTGGCCCACTCTAATTGTGCCATTGGCTTCCAAGTGTTGCATGAGGATCATACTCTGCTCAGAGAGCTCAGCTTCAGCTCTGTCCTACCTTTATGCCTCATGTGAGGAGTGTACTGATCCTAACACCAGCTTCTCCATGAGGACAGCTCTGGGAAGCCGCCTTCCTCTTTGCTCAGCCTCTTTGGGCAGGACATAGATGGCCAGCATGCATGTCCCAGTTCCCCACTGCTCTATAGTAAACGGCCCTCTCCTGTTCTCACAGACCCTGTGGGCAGGGACTCAGGGCCGGTCTGTTGGGACTGTTCTTTGCACCCTGTGTCGGGGGACACCCCCATGATTTAGCCATTCCATCTGTAGGCACCTTGTCCCCTGAGGTATCATCCATCAGCTGGGACTTGTGTACACACCTCCCATGGGGCTTCCTCATAGTATGGCAGCTGTGGTCCCAGGAGAGCCAGGAAAGTACATGGAGTCTTCGGAGTCTTCATGACCTCTCCACGGAAGTTGGCCCGAGGCCCTGCCCTGAGCTGCTCTCAGGCTCAGTGGAGGGATGATGTTCACTGTGCAGGAACAGATGGGATGGCTCCATCATGGGGGTCATCCTTGGAGGGGCTTATATAGAAATTCACTCTTTTAAAACCAGTTTCCTGCTGTTTCTGACTGTTATGGGGGAGGAAAGTTTGAAAACCTCACAAGACAGTAGGTTCTGCTCTTTGATAAAGGCCATGCGAGTAATGTGCAGGCAGCCCCAGCGAGCGTTCATGGCGAGGGCAGGACAATGAATGGATGAGTGCTTTCAAGCTGCTTTTCCTTCTTTTTCAAATGTTTGTACTCTTGTAGGCTTTGCTGCAGATGGTGTATGACGAGAGCCACCACATCCTGGCCCTGTCCGAATACCATGGATACCCCAGCGCACTGAGCAAGGGCGAGCCAAGCACACCCATCAAGCACTTCCTGAGGGGTGGCCAGGGACTGTTGGAGGCAGTGCCAGCTCTGAGGGGCCACCTGACCCCAGCACCCCAACAGGCAGAGAAGGTATTTTCTCACATTTTAGAAAAGTTTGAGTGGTAGTTCCAGTAACGGTGAAGAAACTGACAACTTGCCTCCTCTTGAGGTCAATAAAATTTGGAATTGTTTTACCAAATAAGTAGGAATAGGAAACAAGTGGTGGTCAGTGGTGGCAAGAAGACTGTGATAGTGACTAGCAACCCTCTCACTCACATTCATGGGCACCAGCCACATGTGAGGGGGCCAGGCTGGGCCGGGCCTTAGCCCACAGGGTCTCAGTGTCCACTCTGCAGCCAAGGAGCCAGGGAGGCCAGGGGAGGGGGCAGTGCAGAGGTGAGGGCCAAATGTGAACTATGTCCAAGGGAAGCCAACCTGCCATGGGCTTTGAGGGAATAGTGAGCAGGACACTAGGCTGAACCTGTAGGGGAGGCGATCTAGAGCAGGTAGCCCGAGGGTGGCCGCCTGTGCATGTCCACACCCTGTGTATGCATACACACGACCCCATGCCTCTACCCTGTGCAGTCATGTGCTCTGGCATGCACTTACCAACGTCACTTCTGGCCTTGGGCCTACTGCAGACGCAGGCCTTGTGTTGGAAAAAGGTTTGCCTGCTGACTTTGCTTGACCGTGTTTCCACCATCGTCTTCAGTGGTTTCTTCTCAGCTTGGATGGCTGCATTGGCCTTGCATGCCCTGGACAGTCCGGGGGTGCTCCTGTGTCTCTTTTCCTGTTGGAGTGGCTCCTGTTCTAACCTTAGATGCATCTGTTGCAAACACTGAGCTTCTTGTTCCAATTTTAGGAGCTTTCCGACACCTGCCTTGACTGGAGAGGAGAATTCCTGCAGGTAGTCCAGGAGGCATTTGAAAAGGAGAGGGAGATGCTGACGGTGGAGCTGCAGCCTCAACTCGGTGGCTCTGACTCCAGGGCTCTGGTGGAGAGACTGCAGAAGGTGGCCCAGGAGCAGGTAAGCTTGGGCCTGGGTTACCTTAGAGCTTACCCCTGTTTCAGCTGACCTGGGAACATGCCCATGACTGAGAGGAAACCCTGCTACAAACCAAGTGTAATACTGCATGTTTCTGCATGAATTCTATCACACGGAAGGAAAGTTACATGCCTCTACCCTCCTTTATACCTCACTCTGTTCTAGAGATAACTGGCCTTTCCTTGAAAGGAAAGCATTTTCAGACTGCTCAGCCCCAGGTTATGAGCTTGAGTCCAGAGTCAGGGTGTGAGGTTGGTCAGAGCAGCCCCCAGGCACAGACCAGGCCCAAAAACGAGACAGGTGCTGGGGGTGATGGTCACTCGTCCTCGGCATGCTTACCCCCCAGCCAGGGATAGAGTCAATAGTGGAGGCTTGTATCTGCAGAGGGTGTACTGCTTCTGCCTGGAGCCACCAGTTCCCTTCTCATCCTGTTACCCCATGTGGGCGGGCTCCTCGTCCCTGCAGAGCCTTCCTAACTGCTGTCCCTCTTTTACCCCATCTCCAGGGGGACCTGCAGGAGAAGTCCTTGGAGCACCTCCGTCAGTCCGACAGGAGCAGCTTGCTGTCCGAGATCCAGGCTCTGCGAGCCCAGCTGCGGCTGACGCACTTGCAGAACCAGGAAAAGCTGCAGCAGTTGTGCGCAGCGCTGACCAGTGCGGAGGCCCGTGGGAGCCGGCAAGAACACCAGCTGCGCAGGCAGGGTGGGTGTACCCCTGAGAAACATGCCCACCTGAGGTTCACCTGGTGGGTAAGGTGGCACACAGGTTAGTTAGCAGAGCTCCTCTGGATTGCCGAGAGCTGGATCTGGTGGCAGCAGTGACATCCTGGTTTCTTCAGGTCCCTGAGTGCAGGGAATGTCAGCCTCGTCATCAGAATACTGTGGCTGGAACATTTCTCGGTTCATAGAACTCTGAGTAAAAATGACCCTGAGACCAGTCAGCACAGAGGCTTTGCCAGGAGTCCTGGCAGGTGGTGAGGGGCCTGGTGTCCGAGCAGATG
This sequence comes from Cnephaeus nilssonii, assembly GCF_951640355.1. NCBI lineage: Eukaryota > Metazoa > Chordata > Mammalia > Chiroptera > Vespertilionidae > Cnephaeus > Cnephaeus nilssonii. Next base: position 9,722,182 of record NC_137074.1, read on the forward strand.
TGCTGGGTGCCAGCAGGACCTCGTCTGGGAGAGTCCCTGGAGCTTGCACTGGGCTTAAGTAACTATTATAGTTTGTACATTTAATTAGATTCCTTGGGTTTTTTTTATAGAGATGCTCATGTCACCTGTGAATAAAAAAATTTTATTTTTTCTTTCCCATCTACCCCCTTCTCTCGCTGACCACTGGTCAGGCCCTGAAGCGCGTGGTGAATGGAGTGTCTGGCCCTGCTCCTGGCTGCAGGGGAAGCACTCCATGTCTTACCCTTAAATAGGATGATAACTGTGATCCTCACAGATGCCCTCTGTTAGCTCTGGCAAGTCCCTTCTCTCCTTAGTTTTGGAAGCTGAATGATAGCCAACTAAGTCTGTCTAGTGGGGGCAGTCTTTCATTTTGGCTGTGACCCCTTGTCATGGTGCATTATCCTTTGTACATTTCTGGGCTGGGTTTGCTCTTATTTGGCATCTGCATTCACGAGGGATACTAGTCTGTAGTGTTCTTCTGGTTTTGGCATTGGAGTAGGGCCAGCCTCGTGGAGGACTGACATCTGTCTACTCCTCTTCTGTTTTCCAGAGAACTAGTTTATTTCTTAACTTTTGGGAGAATTCTCCAGTGAAGCCATCTGAGCTGGAGTTGTCTCTGTTGGGAGGTTTAGCATAGGAGTGACAGATGGGATGGCATTTTTGACCACAGGGATGGTCACACCTGGCCTTCCTGCCCCCAGCAGGGAGGGCTCTGAGCAGCCTCCCACATGCAGGTCCATCTCGGCTTAGCTCCAAACTCAGTCTCCAGGGAGACCCCAGATCTTAACTGCTGCAGGGTTGAGAGGGGGTGTGGCCCACCCTGGGGAACCATGTTGTGTTGAGGCCTGGTGCTGTTCGGGTTGGAGGAACCAGCAATAGGCAGAAGGAATGTGCCCCTGGCACCATCAGAAGCAAAGCCTTTTAGGTTACAGAAACTTCATCCTCCCTGTCTCCTTAACTGACTTGTCTGTAATTAAATCATCTGTACAACTCTCTTTGGACTCATGAATAATGCTATTTTATGTTTTCTAATCTTTTTCTTAGTTGAGTTACTGGCATATAAGGTTGAGCAGGAAAAATGTATAGCAAGTGATCTACAGAAAACCCTCAATGAAGAGCAACAGAAAGCAAATAATGCCCGAAAGCTGCTGGTGGTGGAGCAGAACGCAGTCAAAGCTTTGAAATCGGAGCTTTGTGAGTGTAAACAGGACAATGAGAGGCTGCTGAAGTCCCTCAATGACGTGCAGAGGGAGGTTCTCCAGCTGAGGTACGTATGGCACTGCCTTCGTGATACACTGCCCGCTAGCCCCCAGCTGTCATCAGACCTTCGGTAGAATAAATGGAAGTTACGTAGTTCTCACCACATCACTCTTGGCGGTGAAGTAATGGAGCCTTGGTGCCATGACTTGTGCTACATGCTCAGTAGGTATTAGACACAAGTGCCCTGCTCCCGTGTGTTTAGAGCGAGAAGGCGGGACTGAGCATGTGTGCAGATAATGAGGAAGCAACAGGGCCTACCTGCCTCGTCCTGGGAGCTCCCGGCCCCTGAGGGTAGGACTGTGTCCCTTCAGAGCGTTGTGCAATGTGGAGTGTGACTACCTCTCTCCGCATACAGGTCTGTACTAGACAGCAAAGAGAACGACCTGAAGGCCGCACTTCAGGAGCTGGAGAGTGAGCGCAGTAAGGAGCGCGCCCTGCAGAGCCAGCTGGAGCAGGAGCAGCTGGAGCACCTGCAGAGGGAGGGCCAGGACTCCAAGGCCCTGGAGGTAAGGGGACCAAGGTTGGCCTAGTCACCACACGGGCCAGGGATGGGAGCTGGGAGGCCGTTCTCTTTGATGCTGCCTCCGATTCTTTTTGTGGATGGTGAGCCCAGGTGACAGGGAATTGGGGCAGTGAGGTAGGGCTGCGTCTTCAGGTAAAACACGCAGCAGCTTTGCAGTGACAGAGTGTGTGATGACCATATGATGCCAGTGCTGTAACACACATGGTCCCCGCCATCTCTGCGAGCTTGGTTCTGCAGAGTGGACACCGCCTCCTTCCACACAAGGCGCAGCCTCAGAAGCCTGTGTCAACCAGATAAACTGCATGACCGAGCTCCTGTGCAAGATGTATAGCATGTGTGTGAATCGGTGTTTTGTTTGGCAGCTTGATGACCATGTGTCCAGCAGGTGTTCCATAGTCCTGGGCAAGCTGACCATCAGTTCCCCAGTTAGGGCAAAGCTGTCTTTCAACAACACAGACCATGGTTCAGCTCAAACTGCGTGTGTGTGGTTTGTCTTCTTAGTGTCCTGAATGTTGTGGTTCTAAGGAAGGGAGAATGAACCCAAGATGTGTATGTGTGTTTACTCAAAAAGGTAACAAAAATTATTATACACTGACCCTTGAAAAAAACAGGTTTGAACTGTGTGCATCCATTTATATGTGGATTCTTTCAGTTGACCGCTGTTCTAAGGGTCAACTTCGTAGTTGGGAATTGCATATGCAGAGGGCCAACTGTTGTTAAATGCAGATTTCTGTCTTCGAGAGAGGTCTGCGCTCCTAATACCCACGTGGTTAAAGGGTCAGCCATACATACTTTTTTTAGCCACAGGGTAAATTTCAAAAGGTGTAATTACTGGTCGAAGGATAGAAACAGAAACTTGGGTGGAAAGACTGTTTAGATACTTTTCTCCAGTTTTAATTTTTCCATCTTATATTTCCCTGATCCAGGAGTTAAGATTATCTTTGGAGAAGCAATATGCTCAGAATAATCGACTGTGTGTAGCATTAAAACATGAGCAGACAGCAAAGGACAACCTTCAGAAGGAGCTGCAAATTGAGTCCTCGCGCTGCGAGGCGCTACTGGCGCAGGAGCGGAGCCGGCTCTCCAAGCTACACCGGAACCTGGAGGCTGCACAGGGCCGTTCGCAGGAGCTGTCTGAGGCCTTGCAGCACGAGCGAGTCCTGACAGAGCAGCTGAGCCGGCGGGCACAGGAGGCCTGCGCTCACCAGGAGACACAGGCACACCGTGCTCTGCTGCGGAAGCTGAAGGAGGAGACGACCCGGGTGGCGGAGCTGCAGGCAGCACTGGAGAAAGTGCAGCAGCACGCCATGTGCGCCCAGCAGCAGCTGGAGGCTGAGGTGCAGAGGCGCTGTGCAGAGCTCGAGAAAGAGAAGGAGGTGAGTGCCAGGCTGAGGTCCACTGTGCAGGCCCTGCGGACCTCCAAACCAGAGCTGAGCTGTGATTGGGACAGGGAGAGGGAGAAGTCCACACAGCTGCAGGCAGAGTTAGAGCAGTTACACACGAGGCTGGCAGAGCAAGAAGGACTCAAGGACATGAGCAGAAGAGTGGAGACAAGGCAGAGCCGGGCAGACACGGACAAGTGGAAGAAGTGGCAGAGAGACAAGGAGAAACTGGTGAGAGCCGCCCTTGGCCAATGATAGCACTTAGCAGCTAAGTTAGTAGGGTTAAGATAACCCACAGGACTGGGGCTTGTTTTGGTCCCTTCTGTTCGGCTGGCCTGTACAGTCCTATGCTGGAAGCAGTAACTACTACAACTCTGTGGCAAGGCTGGAAGTCAGAAAGTGCACAGCCTTTTACTTTGTTCTTTTTTCATGGTTTAGATGTTGGGGATCCTGGCAGTTCTGCACGCATTCAAGGACTGGGTTTTTTCATTTCTGTAAGAAAGACTATTGGGATCCCAATGGGCATTGCACCAACTCTATAGATCGCTTTGAGAAGTATTGTCACCTTGTAATCATGTTCAGTCTTCGCACCCGTAAAATTAGAAGGTCTCTCAATTTATTTAGGTCTTTTATTTCTTTCAACAATGTTTTGTAACTTTCAGATGATAAGCTTTGCACTTCTTTTGTTAAATTTATTCCTAAATATGTTATTATTTTTGTAGCTGCTGTAATGAAATTATAATTTTAGTTTTACTTCAGACTGTCCACTGGTATACAGCTGTGCAGTTGATTTTTGTATGTTGATCTTGTGTCCCTCAACCTAGCTGCACTTGTTCATTAGTTCCAGTGTTTCTTAATGGATTCTTTGGGATTTTCCATGTACCCGATCATGTCCTCTTAACATAAGCATAGTTTTATTGCCTTCTTTTCTATCTGGTGTCTTTATTTCTTCTTGCTGCCTGACTGCCCTGACCAAAGCTTATGGTACAGCGTTGATGGAGGTGGTGAGGGGACATGGTGCCTTGTTCCTGATTGTAGGGCAAGCAGTCTTTTTTTTTTTTTAATGATTTATTTTTAAAATATATTTTATTGACTTTGTATTTACAGAGAGGAAGGGAGAGGGATAGAGAGTTAGAAACATCGACGAGAGAGAAACATCGATCAGCTGCCTCCTGCATACTCACTACTGGGTATGTGCTTGCAACCAAGGTACATGCCCTTGACCGGAATCGAACCTGGGACCCTTCAGTCCGCAGGCCGATGCTCTAGCCACTGAGCCAAACCAGTTAGGGCAGCAGTCAGTCTTTCACTTTTAAGTATGATGGGATTTTTGAGATGCCCTTTATCTGAGGAAATGCTCTTCTATTCCTAGTTGTTTTAATCTTTATTATTATTTTCTGAAAACACATTTTTATTGATTTCAGAGAGGAAGGAAGAGGGAGAGAGAGATAGAAACATCAATGATGAGAGAGAGTAATTGATAGGCTGCCTCCTACACACCCCACACTGGGGATCGAGCCCATAACCCACCTAGCCATGTGCCCTGACCAGGAATCGAACCATGACCTTCTGGTTCATAGGTCGATGCTCAACTGCTGAGCCGCACCAGCCGGGCAGTCTTTATGATTTTTAATCATAAAGAGTATGGGATCTGTTTTTCATGGTGTCTTTTAAGAGCTGTGGCTTTTGCACTTTATTCTATTGATGTGGTGTGTTGCATTGCTTTTCATATGTCAAGCCATCCATGCATTCCTTGGGATGAATCCCACTTAATTTTGTGTGTAATTCTTATTATATGATGCTGGATTCAGTTTGCTAGTATTTTGATAAGGATTTTGCCTCTCTCCATATAGGACATTGGTCTACAGCTTTATTTATTTGTGGTATCTTTGGTTTTGATATCACGATGATTTGAAGTGTTACCTCTTTTATTTTTCGGATGGGCCTTAATTTTAGATCCATTTTATGTCAACCAAAAGCCTTTGTTTCTCATGCATTGACGTTTACTTTGGCCTTTTGAGAAATAATTTCTAAAACCATGGAGGAAAAAAAGTTCACAATTTCTGTTTTTGCAAATTATAAAAAGTTTTTTTAAATGCACAATGAAAACGAATGGCCTGATCTTTATAGTAGTTAGTTTGCCATGAAGTAGTTAAGAATTGAATGTGTTTCTAAGAACAAAATTCTAGGTTTTAAATGCTACCAGGATTAACCATATTCTAAAATACTATAAAATTATTTTTGTAAATTAATATGAGGGAAGTGATTAATATTTTTTAACAGCTTTACTGAGCTACAAGTCACATACCATTGAGGAACCTTTACAGTAGTTGTAGTGTTTTATCACCAGACATCTTGACAAGTGGAGTAGTTTGGGGGTGTGACAGAGAGTGGGCAGAGTGTGGCCAGGAGGCGTCCCCACTTATTTTGTGGAGGCAAGTGGAATTAAGCTCTTGTCTGTGCATTTCAGTTACACAGACCTATCTTCCCCATGAGGAGGCCCTTCCACCCTGCGCTCTCCTCGCCACACTGTCTTTGCCCTCTCTGGTCACTCCCAGTGGAGATGCAGGTCCTGCGTGCTTGGCAGGGAGTGCGTCCTTGCTGACTGACTTTTCTCAGCACCTCCTTGGTGGAGAGCTTTGTATCAGGTTTTTCCCCCCCCACTTAGTGAGACCCCCAGGGCACTCCCAGATTCATGGTGTGCGTGCTCGTGTGCATCTTCTGTGTCTGTACATGTTGTGTGTTCATGTGTACACGTACATGTTTGTTGATAGTTGGGAACTAGAACTCAGGCCTGTGAGGCTTCGTCCTTTATTGCTGCTGTAATGGAATTATAATTTTAGTTTTCGTGTCAGCGTCCTGGCCCCTCTCCTTTGTATCTCATGCTTACCTTGGGCCTGTAAAGGCTGGCCATTCTCAGAAATAAGCACAGAACCTCAGCCCTGAGACTCTGCAGTGGGACTGTGCTGTCTGAGGCAGGAGCTGTCCTGACCCCATGTCACATGTGGAGCGCCCAGTGTGGATGTCCCATTGGGGGTGGTGTGCAGGGCAGAGCAGCCCAGCCCCTGGGTTCGACACTGGGCGGAGCTAGGTTTCTGGACTCTGTGTAAAGGTCTTTTCTGCTCTGCATTGACAACAGAGAGAGTTAGAATTGCAGCGCCAGCGCCACGAGCACAAGATCAAGCAGCTTCAGAGAAAGATGAGGGAGCTGGAGGCCAGGGAGGCAGCACACCTGTCCCCGGAGTCGGAGCATCTCCAAGAGCAGCAGCAGGGTCTGGATTCGATTCGGCAGCAGCTGCTTTGTGCGGCAGGGATGCTGACCAGCTTCATCAACCAGACCATAAACAGGTCAGTCACGGAGAGCCAGCAAGTTCTATGTGACCCTGCGCCTTTCACTGTGAACAGTTCTGAGCTTTAGGTGTGCCTGCAATTTTAAGTCTATGTTCTAACGAAACTGACTCTTATTTCTCGTCCCATATGCTTGAACGAGTTACGGACAGCACTCTCCTGCATTCTAATATGACAGAAAATCCAGGTTTCTTTTAGATTGGCTTGTCCCACACCCCTTTATAATTATTCACCATCCAGAGGGTCCAGGCCCGATGACAGCTCCCACCTGAGCCCACTGAACTGGGCAGAGCCAGTATCTGCTGTGTCTGCCTTACCTGAGGCTCTGGGGCTGCCATTCACGCTACCAAAATTTGTTTCATGGTTGACGAGCCAAGACTGAGGTGTTTTGTTTGAACAGAACAATTAATGTTGACATTTGCCCTTCTGTGTATGCACAGAAACCAAGCAAACACAGTTCTCCTGTCTCTAGTTGGGTTTAATTTATAGAGCACCAAAGATTTGTTTAGGACACTATTCTAGTAACGGACCAGATCCCGGCAGAAAGCAGCAATAGGTGTAGAAGTGCTGAGGGAGCCCCAGTGGTCAGTGGCCGGAGGTTTTTGAGCTTTACAGACTGTCCACTTCAGGGTTGCACTGCCTCATGGCTGCCACCATCACTAGAGGGGCTCCCAGCAGCCACCTTCATGGACAGAACACGGCTTGATGAAATGCTTGGCAAGCATGCTACCGGTGGTCTATGTGAGCTTGCTCACAAGCTCATCTTTAGCACAGCGCCCTGTATGGCGTTGGTTGACAGTTAATTGGAATCCATATGAACCTTTTAAATGTTTATTTTTATAGGACAGTTAATGATTGGACATCATCAAATGAGAAAGCAGTGACATCTTTATTGCGGACATTAGAGGACCTCAAGTCCCAGCTGAGCACATCTGGCTCTCCCCAGGTGAGAACCCAGCTCCTCCAGGTGAGAGACAGCTTCCATGGCCTGCCTCCTCTGGCCACCTGGGCCTGGTTTATTTTTTATTGTGACTGGCTGTTCCTCCCTCATTGCCTCCTTCTTGTTTTTCAAGTTTGCAGTCTGGGTGAGTGAGCATGTGCCTCCTCCTGTGTCTGGGAGGAGCCAGGTGCTCACTTGCGCTTTCTCTGGTGCCTCCCAGCCTGCTGGTCTGTCATGCTCCAGCCCAACCTGCTCCTTGAGCATTTGTGTTGAGAGCCAGAGCAATTTGGGTCTCTAAGACTGCCTGGGGGAACACTCCACTCCCCATCAGCTGCATCTGAAGGCATTTCAAGTTGCTGTTACGAATTTCTGATCAGTGTTCTTTGATAATTATGAAATCTTGATATTTACCTGAGAGCAGCATGCATGTGGACCCCCTCACCCTTGAACCTGTTACCCTCTGACCCACTCGCCCTCTGACCCATCTTCCCTCTGACCTGCTCATTGAGTGTGGTCAGTGGATGGGTGCAGTGCATTCTTGCCCTCTTGTCTGTCGGGCACCATGCCTTGTGGGCTCGCCGCAGGCTTAAGGTTCCTCTGATTATGAGAATAAGATAAAGAGCCTGTTTTAAGGGACTTACTCATTGGGCTTCAGGGATGAGCACATGATGTTCCCTGGTCACCTTGGGTGCTGCCTGTTTGTGGTGTTATTAGCGGTCAAATAACATTGTATCTGTAACAGGCCTGTTCTGTTCATATAGCTCCATTTGGTGCCAAGTCTGTTTCATAGAGGATTGGAAAGAAATGTGATTTGAAAACTTTTATTATTTCCTGTCCCACAAATGGACAACTCTTTCCAGCTCCACAAGCTTCCCACAGAACCTCAAAAACGCTTAAAATAATATCTAAAAGTATCCAACAATGAAAAGCACAAATAGCCCTGGCCAGTTTGACTCAGTGGTTAGAGCTTTGGCCTTCAGACCAAAGGGTCTCGGGTTCGATTTCTGGTCAAGGGCACATACCTTGGTTGCAGGTTCCCCAGGCTTTCGGGAGGCAAACAATCGATGTGTCTCTCTCATGTCAATGTTTCTTCCCCCCTTCTACTTTCTCTAGAAGTCAATGGAGAAAATACCCTCTGGTGAGAATTTTTAAAAAACACACAAATAAGTGTCTATGCCTTTTAACAAATTCTGTACATTTATTTTTGCTTTCTTCTTCTCAAGAAAAAAATGACAGCAGAGGTCCAGGTCCAGTTGGTGGATGTGTTGCTGAAAGAAAATGATTCTCTTACTAACGCTCTCAGCACTGTGACCCAGGAGAAGGCAGAGCTGTGCAGAGCAGCGTCCCGGCTGGAGAAGACTCTCAAGCATCACCTGCTGAAGGGCTGTGCGCTCAGTGTATGTCACTCACACTCCTGCAGGGGTTAGTGGGTGAAGGGAGCTGGGCTTCCTTATGGCTGGCTGGCTGGGGCATGTCATTTCTTTATAGTTAGCTGCTCTGGGCTCCTTCCTTCCTAATGGCCAGAGTATCTTATTTAACATTTTAAACGGATTATCCCTTGTTCACAGGGCAGACACATGCACACACACTGTCATACGTGGTGGCCCTTGCCACAAGATGGTGTTTGATACATGTCAACGAACGGAAATTTTGACTTAAGAATGTAATATATCTGATGAAATTAGAATTTTATTTGACTTGTAACTAAGGAAAAGAATTTAAAATTTTCCTGATTTGCGTAGTTCATTTTTGGAATGCCTAATTTTTTTCTTCTTTTATATTTTAGGTTGTTTTTTTTTTTTGTGTGTGTGTGATTTTCTTCACTTTTTTTTACAATGAAAAGTTCGTGCAAATTATTTTGTAATTTACATATGTTAAAATCTGCCCCATACTAGTGTGATGTCACCTGAGTTTTCACTTATACTCTGCCCCCTTCCCTATGGTTTTCTTTCCCTGGATGTCTTGTAAGTTGAAACTATAGTTTCTGAAGGCTCTTCACTTCCTTTATGGTGCATTTGAGATCCACCTGGGTGTTGATCTCAATAGCTTATTCTTCCTCATTGCCAAGCTTCTTTCGAGGCATGGATGTGCCTCAATTTAACCATTCACCTAGTGAAGAATATATGGGTTGTTTGCAGTTTCTGACTGTTAAAAATAATTTTCCTGTAAACACTGTGTACAGGGTTGTGTGTGGACATAAGTTTTGTTTCTCTGTATAAGAGCCCAGGGTGAGATTCCTGTGTCTTCCGGTGAGTTTGTGTTTACCTTATATATTAACCATGCCATGGTGTTGTCCAGGATGGCTGCCCCAACTGCTTCTCTGGGACTTAACTCAGGAAGTGTTTCAAGGTTCCTTGTTTAGGGCACCCCATTGTGGACTAAGGGCCTGTGTGTACTAAAATGCAGTCAATAGCCCTAAGTGGTTTGGCTCGGTGGGTAGAGCGTCGGCCTGAGGACCGAAGGGTCCCAGGTTTGATTCCGGTCAAGGGCATGTACGTTGGTTGCGGGCACAACCCCAGTGGGGAGTGTGCAGGAGGCAGCTGATTGATGTTTCTCTCTCATCAATGTTTCTAACTTTCTATCCCTCTCCCTTCCTCTCTGTAAAAAATCAATAAAATATATTTAAAAAAATAACATAAAGTAAAAATAAAATAAAATGCAGTCAATAGCAGAATGCTTTTATATTTTATGAAAGTTAACACAGAAACTAGGACATGAACATTCTTTGTTGTTGTTGTTGTTGTTAATCCTCTCTTGAGGATATTTTTCCATTGATCTTTTAGAGAGTGGAAGAGAGAGGGAAAGACAGAGAGAAACATCGATGTGAGAGAAACACATTGATTGGTTGCCTCCTGCATGCATCATGATCAGGGCCTGGGCCAGGGAGGAACCTGCAACTGAGGTACATGCCCCTGACTGGAATCAAACCTGGGACCCTTCAGTACACAGCCTAATGCTCTCCACTGAGCCAAACCGGCTATGGTGGAAATGAACATTCTTGATGAGAAAACCAAAGGTAGACAGAAAGTGAATGGTGGAGTATTCTCCTTCATGTCCAAGATGACATGTGTTCCTAGAGCGTCTTTTCTAGGAACCACCCAGCTGTGCTTTAGAACCAGAAAAACCACTGGTCTTCCCTGCCTCGTAGGGTATGAGGGACCTCACTCAGGCTTTCCACTCACAGGCCTGCCCTCCTCTTAGCCCTGCCCTGCAGTGGTGAGGTAGCATGATCAGGCTGCCTTTGATTCCTCTTCCAAACTGCTGGGCGGAGGCCGCTGACCATATGGCCCTGGCAGTACTTTAAGTTCTCTTTTGCCTCGATGTCTGTTGTGGGTGGCCCCTTTGTTCCCCTCACTGTGGACTCCTTCTCCTTCTATTAGCATATTCCCTGTTGGAACTCTGGGGGTGCCCATCCCTTGGTGTAAATGGCTTCTGTGTGGGGTGCTTGCAGAGGTTTCCAGGCCTGTAATTTGATGCTACTATAGCAGAACTAGATATTGTATCTTCCTTCCTTTAGCATTTCTAGGACCAGAGAGTTTTCAATATGCTTAAAGCTTCGAATTTGGGATTATTTTACAAATATTTGATTTTTTTTTAATGGAATCACACTTCAGTAAATGGCGTATAATAATTATCCCATAAGTGTTAATTATCTGGTTAATAATGTCACATAACAACTTGAGCACCGCTGAAAAGATACTAAAGGGAGATAGTGGTGTGGCCTATGTCCTAGCGTTGCGAACACCTGTACCCAGCCTCCCAGGGGCCCAGCTCTCCTCTGCCCAAGGCCAGCCTCACCCTGCAGAGGTCCTGGGGGACAGCTGGGGAAGGAATGAAGTCTTTGGATGTGACCTTCTTCCTGGAGTTGGGGTAGGGAGGGGTCAGTCTTCTCATGATGTTTTTATGAGAACTGCTCTGTAGATGCACTTTCTGTGGTTGTTGCAGAGGTCAGACAGGAGGAGGGACAGGATCGTCCTGCAGAGCTCACCAGGACTTGCAGACCCAGGACTGTCCGCTTCAGCTTCCAGGGAGGAAGCAAACACCCGCAATGTCAAGGTAAGACCATGCCTATGGCAGCATGGGGGCATCGAGAGGGGATGCTGCTCTTGGTTTGTTTTTAAGACTTTATATCTTTAGAGCAGTTTAGCTTCACAGCAAAGTTGAGGGGAAGGGGCAGAGAGTTCTCATATACCCCCTGCCTCACACACTCAGTCTTTCCCACTGTCAGTGTCCCCACAAGGTGGCGCATCTGTTAAAATCCGTGAGACTGCATTGATAAGGTCATCATCACCCACAGTCCACAGTTTACATTAGGCTCAGTCCTGGTGGTGTGCATTCTCTGGGTCTGGACAAATGTGTAATGACATGTGTTCACCATTACAGTATTATACAGATTAATTTTACTGCTTTAAACATCCTCTGTACTCTGCCTCTTCATCCTCCACCCTTTCACGGGATGCTTTTAACTAGTAAAAACAGTTCACGGCTTGGAGGTCCTCTGCCTGGGCATCATTGCCAGCAAGTGTGTGTGTTCACAGTAAGAAGACCACATGGTGGTTCGAATGACCAAGTCGTGACAAATAAAGGAAGCTAAAGACAATGAACTTTCATTTGAAATTTGGCCTACTTTTGTGTAGACATCACGTTTCTGTGCTCATGAGTAGAGGCAAAACGTGTGGTGCTTTGAGTCATTAAATAAAGTCTCTGCAACCTGAAAAAATTCACTTGTCATCGTTTTCGACAATGTAGAACAAGTGATGGGCCCTCTCCTGAAGGAAAAATTAGGATATGGGCACCAATACTTTGAGGGGTTCCCCCCACCTGCAACGTCCATAAACCCATGATGAAACGCCTCACCCGGCCCCAGTTTGGACCTGACTTAGTGGTCAGATTCACAGTGCCTTCCAGGGGGCTGCTTTGATGCTGTGGAAAGGACTTGTGGCCTACGTTTTGTCTAATAATCAAAATTGAACTTCAAACAGCAAGTTGTTTCCGATTATAGATGTGCATGGCTGACTTGTGTAATGATTTGCTGAAGGAAAAGTGGTCGGGTTCTTTCTAAAGCACAACAGTGCAAACATGTTTTTTAGATTTGTCAGCAAGATGGCTGTTCTGTGATTAAATTTTCCAATTTTTTTTTTTAGATGGAAAAATTGTACCTGCATTATTTGAGAGCAGAGAGCTTTAGAAAAGCTCTGATTTATCAAAAGAAGTATCTTTTACTTTTGATCGGTGGATTCCAGGACTCTGAACAAGAGACGCTCTCCATGATTGCTCATTTAGGAGTGTTTCCTTCCAAAGCAGATAGGAAAATCACCACATCCCGGCCTTTCACCAGGTTCCGAACAGCTGTCAGGGTGGTGATTGCAATTTCAAGGTAATAGGAGGCGTGTGCCAGTGCTGTCTTCACAAGTGGGAGGCTCGTTTCAGTGGTTTTAGTCTCTGACACTCTAAAATTATATTCTCTTTTAAGATGAATTCTCTTAAAGACAATACAGATGACACTTGTCTTCAGGAAATCATCAGGTGCAAAACTTACTTTCTAAAAAGAAAAGATTTAAGGGTGCCTTTTTATAATAAAAATGCCTTGCCCCTTAATGGGTCTCTTGCCAGGATTGCTTCTGATGACCAGCATGTCTGATTAAGTTTAAAACTGCATTTCACTTCTTCACATTTGTTTCCTATATTTTAGTCAAATTGAATGTGTTACATAATAGAGGCCAAGAGCATAAGAATACATCTGTGATCCACCCAGGGAGGTGGCCATTTATGGCACAGGCACCCTCCAGTCTTTGCCTATGGATTGGAGAGGGGAGGAAGAGCCTACTGCAGGGTGCAAGGGGCCCTCCATCTTTACCCTCCACTGCTTAGCCCAGCCCTGCCCAACCCCCAGCCAGAGGTATTGCTCACTCTCCCCAGCACTGTGTGCACAGGTGTCATTGTTAGAGCAGGGATGTGACTCCCTAGTGTGATTGGGGATTTTGATCATTTCAAAATTAATAGTGATGAGATCCATTTTATTTCATAATTTTTAATTTTGCTGAATTTCTAAAAATGGTTATCCCACTAAGAACTGTGCAGCTCTGTGACTCCTGCAGAGATGCCCTCTCCAGTCCATGCTGGTCTTTGTCTGCAGGACAGGCTGTTTGGTTCCCTTGGCTTTCTCCAGACTGTGCTACAGAATGGGTGGAAGTCCCACACAGGGTGGGGAGGGAGGCTTCCTCCAGCCTCAGGGCACTTAGTCCCCTCACCTCTGAGTTCTGACCACAGCCATGCCCGATAGCGGGTTAGACACTGGATGGAGGCAGGTAAACAGATCCAAACCCCGCCTCCAGCCTTCCTGTCCAGGAGGGAGGATCATCTTAAGGGCAACAGCATTTTTTTTTAATCCTCACCCGAGGATATGCTTATTGATTTTAGAGAGAGGAGAAGGGAAAGAGAGAGGGAAACATCGATGTGAGAGAGAACATCAATCAGTTGCCTTCCGTATGTGCCACAACTGGGGATCCAACCTGCAACCTAGGTGTGTGCCTTGACAGGGAGTCCAATCTGCATCCTTTCAGTATAGAGGATATCACACCAACCACTGAAGTACACTGGCCAGGGCGAGCAGCAGCATTTTTAATGCCCACACCACTGTCCTCCAGTCACACCAACACCCCACCCACTGGCTTGTGGCCTTGGTAGTGGAAGGAGCAGGGTGTTGCAGATTGACTTTGGGTGTCTGGGAGTGGGCAGGGCTGGGGCTGGGCGGGACTGGGAGTGGGCGGGGAAGGAGCCCAGGATTGGAGGTAGCTATCCTGTCAATGTGCAGTATCTGCTGCCTTGGGGAAATTGGCCACCAAAACCCTTTCAGCTGTTGGTCACATTTGGATTTTTATGGCTTTTGTCACTGCCGTTGTGCTCTAGTTTTCAATGTTTCATATCTTTTTTTGTAGATTACGTTTTTTGGTTAAGAAATGGCAAGAAGTAGATCGGAAAGGAACTTTGGTGCAAAGCAGAGCGCCTCACCCAGGTGAGCCTGCAGGGACTCCTTAACCTCACCTTTGCAAACTTGTCTTCCACTTGCTGTAACATTTCATTAATATCTGGTCATTTTCAGGGCTCGATGGGGATGTAATGAAGCACAGTAATAAATGGGTAAATTCAGTCAGTGCAGTTGGCAGAGGCAAAATGGTTTTTGAAGGAAAGTAGTGTTTATGTTCATATAGTTAATGTTAATGAGTAAAAGTGGTTCAGAGGAGCATAATGATTGAGAAATAGAGAAGTGATAAATATGTTGACTAATAACTTATCTTTTTAAACATGTTTTTATTGGTTTGAAGAAGGGAGAGGGATAGAAGGATAGAAACATCGATGAGAAGCATCATTGATCAGCTGCCTCTTGCCCCCTTTCTGGGATGGAGCCCACAACATGAGCATTTGCCCTGATCAGGAATTGAACTGGTGCCCTCTTGGTTCATGGGTTGACACTCAACCACTGAGCCACCCCAGCTGGACCTAATAACTTATCTATATATATAAAAGCCTAATATGCAAATTGTCCCCACGGGCGTTCAACCAGGAGACCAGGTGTTCAGTTGCTCACTATGACATGCTCTCACCACCAGGGGGCGGCGTGGAATGAAGAGAGGCCCCGGCCGGCAGCTGGAAGGCCCCAATCAGCCCTGATCGCCAGCCAGGCCTAGGGACCCTGCCCATGTACGAATTCCATGCACTGGGCCTCTAGTTTTTAATGAAAAGGTCACTTTTCTTCTCCAAAATGAAGTGGAGTTCTTCAGACTCCCGCTTCTTTGCTCTGAGAGCACCATACTTACTTTCTCATTTAGGTCTTGTGTTTAAGGTTCTTTGCTGTTGCCCCCAGTCTGAAGGATGCACACTGGCCACCAAGTGCAGGCCTTTGACAGGTCACTGCCCTGGGGAAACATTGGCGGACAACCTCCTCCCCCTCAGCACAGGGATGTGGCCGCTTGGAGGGGTGGTGGAAATGGGTGCCAGTCAACTTGGATTTTCATCTGTCAGTTGTTAACTTCTTGAAATCAGAATGCCTGGTCAGCCTTCAGAAAAGTTTGCCCCTCTCCAAGGCTGGTATTCTCCAGGGTTTCTGCGCTGCCTCCTGAGCCCACTCCTCACTTGAGTGGAGGAGAGTCTCCACCCCAAGCTCCCCATTGCCCAGCAGTCTCCATCAGGCACTGAGCGCCTCTCCAGGGTGCTGCTCATATGGATGCCAGGGGTCAGGCTATAAGGTGGTCAACACTTAGGTTCCTTCCAGAGCTTTTTAAAATACAATTTTTATAACTTGGGTACTCTAAAAATGTTTTGAAATTGCCATGCAAATTCTTAAAGCTTATATATTTTAAATTTTGGTAGATGGGCCTTCCTACTAAAATGCATTTGTCATTTTTCATAATCCCTTTGTTGTTGAATAATTCTGGGGGAAGGATTCCTGGTGTCACGGCAACAGCTGACTCCACCAGAAACCAGTGAATCCCTACCCGAAACCAGCGAATCCCCACCCGAAACCAGCGAATCCCCACCAACCCGGGACGTGTCTTTCAGCCACACCAGGGACCCTGTGCCAAAAGCCTCCCCACGCAGGAGGGAAAGGTGAGATATGGTGCTTTCAGACTGTTTTTTCATTGTCAGGGTTAGGCAAGACCTAACCATCAGTAGAGGCCCAATGTGCAGAGACAGGTGGCCATGCATGGCAGGGTCTTTGGGCAGATTATGTGGGTACCCAGGTATATGTGTGTGTGTGTGTGAGTGTGTGTGTGTGTGTGTGTGTGTGTGTGTGTGTGTGTGTGTGTAAGGGGGTTTACATGTACCTGGGAAACCCCCCTACACAGACACACACACACACACACGCAAGGCCTTGGTTGGCTTAACTCAATCTTTTTTCTGTAGAATTTGGGTTTATTGCACCCATAATGTATTTTTATACTTATTACTCAGGTGACAATTGAGATGTTACAGTGACAATGTTAAAGATCAGTTATTTGGGAAAAAACCTTTTCAATTTTATAGAATGTAATTTAGTTTAAAATTAAAGTGAAAAGGTTTCCCTGACAGGAGAAACAATACACAAAAACATAAGGCATCACTGTGATCTAATTCTGATCACCTCTGCTAACCATGCCCCACCAGTGTATGTGGTTCCTCAAAGAAACGTATTTTGAAAGTTTGCCTTTAGGTGGGCCCCAGAGCAAGACTGGGAGCACACCACTGTGAGTCCCTGAGGGCCTGGAGCGCCCCCCCCCTTTTTTTTCCAGGGAGGGCATTTTGCCCAGTGCCCAGGTTGGTAATATTTACTGAGGGAATAAATGGTGGCCAAGGCTTCTTCTGTATGGATGACAAGGACAAGACATGTGCCTCCCCTGAAGAGTATGCTAGGAGTGACACAATGGAGCTCCCTGGTCCCAGCGGGAGACTAGGAAGAAGGGCAGCTGACATACCCATATTGACACAAAGATGGGTCTGAGGGATGTGGATACATATCTATGAAGATTTAGTGAATAAAATAATATGCGGTAGTTTTTCCTCATTGTAGCTCTGAGACATTATATAGAAGTTGGTTTTTAACGCACTATGTATCACTTTTTAGAAATCCTTTTTTCTTTTGCGGTAAAGAAAAGATACAAAGGAAACAGCCATCTAGTTTACCTCATTTCCCACAACGTGTCCAGTCAGAGGACCCAGCACCACTTCTTACCTATGTGCTTACTGCATTCACCATTCTATTGTGTTCAACTCTTGTTTTGTTTGTTTCTGGGTTTGTTTGTCTGAAGGTCCAATCCATCTCCAAATTCAAGGTCAGAAAGATCCCTGACTGCTTCTCAAGATCCGGAACATTCTTTGACAGAATATATTCATCATTTAGAAATGATCCAGCAAAGACTAGTGGGGCTACCACCAGGTAAAAGTCCTTCTCTGTTTACTTTTTATAATGTAAATGTACCCTAGGAATGTAAAATAATGTGGGGAAGGTTATTAGCATTCAGCTTAGTAATTGTTGGTTTCAGTCCTAATAATAAGCTGTCATTAATAGTATCAGAAGAATGACTGTAAGTGAACTGTATACTTAATCAAGAAGTGTCCAGATCAGTTTGACTTAATCACTACTAGCTGGGCCTTGTGATCCTCCCTCTTACACTTCTAGAAAACGCATAGATTGTTTCACTGGATATACTTTTTCCAGTGTTTTTTAATCATTGTAATTTAAACCACTATATATTTGAATTATTCATGTTTTTACCAAAAATAAGATATTAATTCAGTGTTAGTGTTTCAGAATTGTTCTTAAAAGACATGTGAAGCCTTCTAACAAATTGCTGCATCATTTTTATTTTTATTTAGATTCCTCCTCAAAGAAATCCTGCCGTCAGAAGAATAAACAATGAATAAAGTCCTTGTGGCTCTTACCAGTGGCAATTCTGCTTGAGGAAAAGAATCGTTTTTTTCCTTTTTCTAAGGAAAGCTTGTGGTCTGGTGTGGCGTGGCATACTAAGCAGTGCCAGTCTCCTCACGTGACTGAGATGCCAGCCTCAGAGTGCCATTAAGTGTTCTCACTTTTGTGCATTGCTACAAAGCCAAATAGAATATTTTTTATGTAATTTCAATATCTTTTAGCTCCTTACCTTCATGAGGTAATGTGTGTGCTCATGAGCGACGGCACCTGCCCGTTTCTTTGCATGTTGGCAGAGCCACCCTGCCTGCCTCCAAAAAGGGTAAGCAGAGAATGGCTCCCTGGTGTTTTATTTTCTTAAAGTGTACAGATAGAAACTTGGTTTAAAAATAAACATACAAAAGAAAAAAAGAGAATATAATTAAAACACTATTTTATTTGTGAATAGCCCTTGCGTTGTTTTTTAGTTTTACCCCGTTTGCTTTTATTACTGAGGGGGTGGAAAAACAAAAAACATAGACTTAGAATTTATGTTAAATTGCTTTAAGTCAGAAATTTTCAATGGAACTCAAAAGTACTCTTCACCTAGTAAGACACCTGCCTGTTGCTTCATCTTACTTGGTTTCTCATTTACCTCTGTACGAGGCAGCCACTCTGTACTACTTCTCATGACTATGATCTTTTTACCTTTTACTGATGCTCACTTGTACCACGTGAAATCTAGCCAATTATTCTTTACCCAGAAATCTACACAGGTATATTTACAAGCATCTCAGTGATTTTTTAAGTACCTTTGAACATGACATTTATTCTGCTGGGCTTAGATTTTAATACAAAACCTTTCTCTAGCCCTATCCGGTTTGGCTCAGGGGATAGAGTGTCAGCCTGCAGATTGAAGGGTCCCGGGTTCTATTCCAAATGCCCGGGTTGTGGGCTTGATCCCCAGTAGGGGGCATACAGGAGGCAGCCAATCAATGATTCTCTCTCATCGTTGATGTTTCTTTCTCTTTCCCTTCCTCTCTAAAATCAATAAAAATATATCTAATTTTCTTTTTTTTCCAAATCACTACTTATTTTGGTGATAATACAGAGTGGCAGCCTGTAACACTGGCCCATGTCTGCATTTTCTGCTATATTAGCTGACACTGCTAGAAGATCACTGTTTTTTTATTATGGTTAATCCTCACCTGAGGATATTATTTAGAGAGAGTAGAAGGAAGGAGAGAGACAGAGAGAAACATCGAAGTGAGAGAGACACATTGATTGGTTGCCTCCCCTGTATGCCGGGGATCAAGCATACAACTGAGGTATGTGCCCTTGACCAGAATCGAACCCAGGATCCTTCAGTCAGTGGGCTGACGCTCTATCCTCTGAGCCAAACTGCCTAGGGCTAAGATCACTGTTTATAACCTTCCCACTTTCCCTCCTGAGTTCTTTTACATGATTTGCTGAAGCTGAAATCCTTGCAACAGTTGGCAGCTTGGGTAGAGCAGACAGGCTGAGTTGAACTGGAAACACACAGGCAGGTGGCCAGCATAGCCCACCGCTGGACTAAGCATTTGTTCTCACCCAAATTTATTTACCAGAATGTAATGTATTGCACCTGCCCGATGTGAGGCAGATACTCTTCACCCTCTCTCCAAGGCCTCCCGGATGTCATATCTCAGTCGTGCAAACTACTCCTTCAGGACTGATTTGTACAATTCATGCACCCCAGCTTGTCATACAAAATAGGCAACTGAAGGGGGGTGTGCAAGGCAGGAATTAAAGTAAAAAGTGCTACGTCCCTGCTTCCATAAGTGATCATAAGGCTCCATTTGGTGTTCATCACCTTCTCCTTCCATCACCTGGTCCTTGTTTCTTCAGTGAGCGAACACGTTGGCTGGGTGGGTGACCTAAACTTTTCTTTCTGAAAGATTTGAAACATTCATCTTGTTTTTGGAGAACTTTCTATTTTACAACTAAACTTGGATAGTGCCCATGGAACAGGTTATTGGTTCAGCTTTTCCTATCCTCATGGAGTGCCAGCCACCCAATTTCCCCTCGGTAATTGGGATCAATTGCACCAACCAGTACAGTAACCCTCTAGTTGCTTGCTGGTTCAGATGAGTCTCACTCGTTCAAAGAAACCATTATCATATCTTGGGATAGCAGAGGCCAAAGTCATAGGATGGGAAGCAAAAATTCCTTTAAAAAGGGCCATTCCACCCTTTGGGTTTCCAGGCTGATACACTGTGACTGTGGGAGAAATGGCACTGCAAGTGCATCTTCAGAAGGTAGGCTTTCCACTGTCCATTAGGTGTGCTCCTTCTGGGTGATAGTAGTGATCAGACAGCACCCAGTACATGTTGGCAGTTTGAGTTGTATAGGACTTGGTTTCCCGTGGGTCGGAGTTTGGTCTCTGCCAGGACTGAGCAGTAGGTCAGGTGTTTCTCAAATGGAGAATGAGTGAGAAGGAGTCCAGGCTTTGTGTTAAGGCCCTGGAAGTCTGCCTTAATGGGGCTTTATAGTGAGGCACCACCAGTTATCCTTAGTTGCAAAGGCACTTTAAGCATCATTGAAACTTAGTGTCCAGATCTCACTTGAAACTAACAGCCTATGACTTCCTCAGTAGATAGACTGGAGTAGCACCCCCAAATATGGTTGTATACAAAAATCCAAACGATCTAAGCCTTGTGTCTTAGTTGTAGGCAGTGTAATGTGTAGCTACTTGTCTTTTACTTTATAGAAGGGATACTGTGATATCCCACAGATGGCTCAACCCCTAGAAACTTTGCCAAAATGTCAGGCCCCTGACTTTTCATGGATTTCTTACCATCCACCACTCATCTTACTAAGGCATAAGGGTACTTAACCATTTCCTGCTCACTAGGACCAGTTACTACGATGTCTATAAAGTAATGAATCAAAATGATATTACGATGTCTAAACAAAGGCCCTAAGGTAAGGTAGTGAAAGTATAATCCTGTCTGATACCTGAGATTGCATTAATCACCTTTCCTAATTGGTATTGAGAAAAACGTGATAAGGGAACCTGAATAGAAACCTCTTATGATTGCACCTGGGATGGACACTGTTGCTTCTGGACCCATATCAAGTACAAGGTCTGCTGTGGGAGGAGATAGCCTATACAACAAGTCATAAAACTGTAAACAGCACTCCATTGAAAACTGAGACAGTATGTCTTAGTTCAGCCTGCTTTAACAAAATACCACAAACCTTGGGTGCTGTAAACAACAGAAATTTATTTTTCGCAGTTCTGGGGGCTGGAAGGGTTCTGGTGAGGTCCCTTTTCTGGGTTGCAAACTATTCATACGGAGGAGAAGAGAGAGGGTAAGCAAGTTCTCTCATGACTCTTAGATGGGCACATATCTCATCTAATCCCCGTTTACCTCCCAAAGCTCCTACCTTCTAACACCATTACACTGGGGGATAGGATTTCAGCATATGAATTGGGGCGTGGGGGCGGGGAGGTGCACGCCAATATTCAGTCCCTAACAAGTATATTCAAAACTGGGCCTGAACAAATCCAAGAGGCACAAGTAAATGACCAGAGTGAGTGGTCTTCATTGTGCTAAATTTTCTACTTTACTGTCTCTTGTTCAGTCCACATCTGTGGTCTCACGGGAAGTTCCCTATGACCAGTTGACAACAGAGGAAAGCATAGGTTTGTTCTGCAGAGGGATCTGCATTGTATGCTGGCATCACCCAGAAGTAGACAGCTGCTGCACTACAACCCAGCTTACGGTAGATTTTGGAAATTTTCCACTTGGCAAACCTTTGGATGGTATGTCTGGTGGTCCATTTCATGTGGAAAAAGTTGACCTGAGTTACTGATCTATAAGCATTCATGTACAATGGGTAATCAATGTCCAGCTGATTGATAAGTTAACAGAGGAAAGGTTGAAAGATTGGTAGCAAGGAAGTCTACAGCACAGGTATGTAAACAGACCTCTGCCTACCAGAGGACATCCACTGTGGAAATGGAATCTGGTGGACAAGATGATATCTGTGGATGTCACTCAACCTCTTTAGCCAACATGGTGCTTTCTGAACAAACCTAGAAAGTGGCCACAGTGTCATAAAGGAGTCTTAACATTGGTTCAGCAATATAAACTTCCTTTCACCAAGGCTTCCCTTGCTTCTGACACGTCTGTGACTAAATTGCCAACAGTAGAGGCTAATGCTGAGACGTTGATGTGGTGACCTGGGTCCTTCTGTTTAAAGGAGCAATGATTTGTTCTCCCAGGAATAGACCCATATTCCAAGTGTGAATTTGGCTTCCCTGTCCACAGTGCATCTGCCAAAACCACCATCCATGGACTTAGAATGTCTTCTCCTTTGCTGTAGCTCTGCACAATGCTGCTTCTTAGCAGTGGGCATATGTTAAAGCTGTGAAATTGCAGGAATGAGCTCACACTAGTGGAATTCAGTGGTCTTGGCATGTGTTGGAAGAGGTCCTGGAGGGGATATGATTGCTGGTTGACCTTGTGAGCTGGACCTGGGCAATTGTGGACACTTCCCACCTCTCTCCCATCCTTGAAATGTGTGTTATGCTTGCCTTCCACACTTTAGAAGCTTCCTCAAGGATGCAGCCTTGAGAGAGTAAGGTGTTGAGATCATTTGGACAGTATACATAACCCAGTTAAGGCCTCTGTATAAACTCAAGATTCTGGTGGGTGGGTGCAGAGACCTACTCATCTTGCATTGGCCCAAAACAAACCTAAGTTCCCTTGTTTACTTACTGTTTTTTAAATGTATTTTTATTGATTTCAGAGAGGGAGAGTGGGATAGAAATCGAAACATCAGTGATGAGAATCATTGATCGGCTGCCTCATACAAGCCCCCCATTAGAGATCGAGCCGCAACCGGGCACATGCCCTGACCGGGAATCCAACTGTGACCTCCTGGTTAATAGGTTGACAATCACTGAGCAACGCTGGCTGGGCATTTTTAAATTATTTTTATTGATTTTTATAGAGAGAGGAAAGGGGAGAGAGGAGAGAGAATCATCAAGTTTTTGTTGTTGTCCCACTTAGTTATGCATTCATTGGTTGATTCTTGTATGTGCCCTGACCAGGTATCAAACCTGCAACCTTGGTGTTTCAGGATGACACTCTAACCAACAGAGTTATCCGGCCAGGGCCCTAAGTTCCCTTGTTTATTAAACCTGCCACCTTCCAGTCTGGAGTAGTGTGCCTCTTTCTTCCATCCCACCTTGCCCTCCATGTACAGAATCCAATTTAGGAACCAACATCATATATCCCATCAGCTGGAAGCAACTGCCTTGACGAAAGAGTGGAGTGGCCGGCTGAAGGCTCTCTTTAGCACCAGCTTGGAAATCACACCTTACAAGTTTGAGGTAATGTCTCAAACTGGTGTATGCTTTAAATCAGTAGCACATATGCCATACTATCTCCCTTACAGCCAAACTGCAGGGGTCTGGGGATCCAGAGGCCGAACCCCCCAGCACCCGCAGCAGCAACAAGGACAATGAAAGCAAGAAGCAAAAGCAGCATAGGTGCTGTCTGCCTAGAAGCTCTTCCCCAACCCACCCAGAAGATAGTGGTTGCTATGATCAAGGGCAGTGGTGGTGGATATCAGCTCAGTGAGGTGTTGATCCAGTTGCCCCAGTACTATGAGCTCATTTCTAGTCACAAGAACCACAACCCCGACAGTCTTTGCCAAAACACAAGACCTTCAACCTGGAGGGCTCTCTGACCTATGAAGACTCCACTGTCCTGTGTCATCTTCACCAGTGTATGGCAGAAAGAGATAACCAGGGGAGCGAGGAGGAAGGCTTGGATCTGAGTCCCGCTTGGTCAAGTAAAGGTCAAGCTCAGCCAGAAGGAGGCACAGGATTGGCTGAAGGGGACCACTGGCAGCAGAGCTGCAGGTCCTGGGCCAAGCCAGTGGTGAGCAAGAACAGTGAGGAGTAAGAGGAGGACAGCTCAGGAAGTGTCAGTGAGGAAGACTGAGCCTGTCTTTCCAGAACCGAGACAGCATCACCCTTAACAGTAACCGGCAGCAGCAGATGTCATTTCAGACTTGGGGTAAAACTGTATAAGTGAAGATTATCCATATTTATATGGTAGAGAACATGTAGGACTATTTGTGTCTTGCCCTCTTCTGAAACCAGTAGCATTTGTAACACCATTAACTGTTTAAAACAAGAAAAAATAATTGAGTTGGGGAAACACGTAACACCTGTTTTTCTTTTCCTTCCTGGCAGTACTTTGTGGCTGTAGTTTAGAGTCACTGTAGTTAAAACCGAGAACAAAACAAAAACAATAGCAAAAACATGGCAGACTCACTATAGGTGCAAGTTGGATTCTCTAGTGCAGTGGTTCTCAACCAATGCCGTGACCCTTTAATACAGTTCCTCATGTTGTGGTGACCCCCAACCATAAAATTATTTTCGTTGCTACGAAAATTTTAATTACAAAACTTCATAACTGTAATTTTGCTACTGTTATGAATCGTAACGTAAATATCTGTGTTTTCTGATGGTCTTAGGCGACCCTGCTAGCGGTTCTCAACCTGTGGGTTGCAACCCACAGGTTGAGAGCCGCTGCTATAGAGCCTAAGACCATTGGAAAACACAGATATTTACATTACGATTCATAACAGTAGCAAAATTACAGTTATGAAGTAGCAACGAAAATAATTTTATGGTTGGGGGTCACCACAACATGAGGAACTGTATTAAAGGGTCGCAGCATTAGAAAGGTTGAGAACCACTGCTCTAGTGTCTTAATCACAATTGAGCAAACAAGGATCAAGACCTCCCATGTGGATCATCTGGGTTCCACACATATTCTTCCCTATGTGTAATGCATGTAATAGCCCTACTTTCTCCACTGCTAAGACATGACTCCTCCCTGTTCCTGCTGGTTCCTAGATACAAGGACTCCAAGGTTCCCAGACATCATCCATACTTTATAATCTAATGGAATAAGTTCTTATGTCCCTGGTGAGTGTCCCTTTTGGGGACCATAACTCTAGCCTGGCAGAGTCTAAACTTGGGAGGACAGGAAGCACAATGTTCCCAGGGGATTCTTAGGAATGATGATAAGTGGGGCCACTCCTGTTTCCACCCTTTGGTTTTAGACTCATGTATCCTCCCTATTGGGAGCGTAGTGCCATATAAAGGTCTTGACTGGCATCCCATCTTCACAGAGTGTGACCTCTAACTTGGTGCTTCAGCTGTGCCTTTAGCTGGTCCCAATGCTCTATCAGGCAGTGGATCTCATGATCCCTGCACTTCCTTTACTAAGTGAATCCCCTGTTTGATGTGATGCCATATGGGATTCTGTGTCAGTGAAACAAGTATTCCTGAAGCCCTTGCTGGTGACACTTGTGAGCAGAAAAGGCAAACTTATATGTAGAATATGAATCTATTCCTGTAGGAAAGAAATTCTGGCTCTTCCAGAATGAAAGAGTTCCAATATAGTAAACTTGGTTGGGCTTCTTGATGAAAGGGCCATATTGGGAGCTCAGCATTGGTCTTTTTGCTGGCAGGTTAGACATCCAGTGGCTGCTAGGAGCTAAATCAGCTTTGGTCAGAGAATCTACCAAATTCTCTGACCAAAGAATGGCCAAATGAATGTCCTCCAACTCCACCACGTTGGCCATTTTGTCCTTGTACCCAGTACTGGGTTTGCCAATGAGATGCTGCCCATTGTCCACTGTGTGAGTCATTACACTTGGTTTTTAAATACTTTCATGGATGCTCTGTGGTGGGCATTAGCATTAGCACTTTATACAAAGATCATCCCTAGCCGAAACCGGTTTGGCTCAGTGGATAGAGCGTTGGCCTGCGGACTGGAAGGTCCCAGGTTCGATTCCGGTCATGTGTGGGAACCTTGGTTGCGGGCACATCCCCAGTGGGGGTTGTGCAAGAGGTAGCTGATCGATGTTTCTCTATCATCGATGTTTCTAACTCTCTATCCCTCTCTCTTCCTCTCTGTGAAAAATCAATAATAAAAAAAAGATCATCCCACTTGGTACCTATTCCAGTATATTGACCCACAAATTTTTACCACAGGTCTCATTGTCCCCAACTTCCAATTCTTTTTCTCTAGACCTGTAACCAGTCACCCAGGCACACAACACTGTTCATGAATCCATATATAGTTTCCCCTTGGGTCACTTCTTACACAAAAAAGTGAATGATTAGGAGCTCTGTTGGATGGATATGCCCTTACCAGTATCTTTCAAGGCTACCTAAGTGAGGCTGTAATGTAGCTGCTGTCCAGTTTCCTTTTGAACTCACATATCAAGCCAACCCATCTATGAACCCAGCTTGTTTTCCTCTTCTGTCAACTAACTGGTCATAAGTCTCCCCCATGTGGTCATAGGTATGAAATGTCAGAGAAGGCTCTAATACAACAGCAGTGGATGCCATCTGGGTCTAGGATACCTATTCTGCACTCACCTGTGACCGCTGTACATTTTCATGCTCAGTCTTGAATACTTCCATCCTATGATGGATTAATGCTGGGCCCAACCAACCTTATGATGTGGTGAGTTTGACAGAACCCTCCTCATAATGGGTGGTTTTAGCTGCATGGTTATTTGGTGTCTCCAGTTCAGGTGTTCCATCTCTCTCTATTGGAACACAGTAGCACACCAGGATACTCCCCCCCCCCCCCACGCACCCCACCCCCCAAAGGCAAATAATTCTCTGCTCCCAGTGGCATGGCAGGACCTCAGCATCCTGCATTTGGGACATGCTGGAAACGCCACATTGCATTGTTCCCTACCACCAATAACTAATGCCACCTGCTAGACCATATAGTCCAGGCAGGAGAGCTACTTGCATCACAGCTTTTACCTATTACAGAAGCTTCCTGTTCTGGGCTCTTATCAAAGCTGCAGTCTTCCAAATCACCCAATATTTGGGCCAGAGCAGTATTTCTAGGTGTGGAGTATGCTGCTTCCAGAACCTAAAGTCCCCACAGAGTCCTGCTTTCTGAATGGTTGAAGGTGCAAGTTGCAATAATTATCTTTTATTTTTGGAAAGGATGCCCAAAGGCACTACTGACTACTGGACCCCTAAAAATGTTATGGATGTAACCGGTTCCTGAATTTTGAGAGGGTTTACCTACACAATGTTATTGATGTAATGGAACAACGTAACATTATCCAGGATGTCTAAGTGGTCTTGATGTCTTTGGACTATGAGAGGTAACAGCGTTCAGGCAAAACTGTATCTTTGTTATACCTAAACATGAAATATTTCTGATCTTCTGATAGGGACAGAAAAGAACACACTCATCAAATCAATAGCCACCTACCACATCCAGCACAGAGGCTGCTCTCAGAGCTATGACTTAGTTTAGTTTGCGGTAGTATTATCCTGTTATCTTCCAGGATCCTTCCAATTTCTTCAGGGGTCATGCTGGTGAATTAGATTTTGGGGACTACCACTTTGCATCCTTTGGATCCTTAAAAGTGGCACCAATCCTCTGCCATCTGGATGTGATATTGTTTTATGATCTTGGTAGGTATGGGGTTAGTTTCAGAGGATGCTGCGTGGCCTTTCCTATTGTGATTGCTCTAAACCTACAGGTCAGGGACCCAGTGTGAGTAATGTTAAGTGCCAAGAATGTCAATGCCAATTATTCAGTTAGGGACCGGGGAAATGACCACCAAACGGGTCCACCCTTGCATATGCAGACACACTTCCCGTGTGTATGCGAGGACCAGCTCCTTCAGGATCCTGTGGGCCTTTCTGTTCAGGGTCTGGAGGAAAACAATTAGAAGCTGGGGACGAGATCTGTGGTAGTAGATATGTGTGGGTCAACTGTCCTCGCACTTCCCAAAGTCACCTCATGATCTGAATGGCTGCCGTAGCTCCTTCGTGGTCAGTATTATACCTTCAAAGGCTGTTTTGAAAAGCAATGAGTTACATCAAACCCTGAGGAAAACGCCGGGCCCACACCTCCGCGATTACCCCAGCAGCAATGCAGCGCCAGGACGGTCATTGTGCCCAGGGTGTGCCAGCGGGCTCCCGGGAACCAGAGAAGCTCCGGCAGTGCAGCACACCGTGGTAGGCAGGCTCCCCAGACCCCAGGACCAGGTGTGGAGGCCACTGCAGCCTCGTCCCTAGGGGGTTCCCCGCCAAGATAACTCAGATCCGAAGGAGACTCAGACCCCGCGCAGAGCCTACCGGGAGTAACGCTCTCCCGCTTCTCCCAATAGGAGCTCGGAGCGACCTCGCCGCGTCCTCGGGGCCAATGGGAGAGAGTCATCGGTGTTGCTGGGCGGGCCCGGGACTCCCAGCCCCGCCCGCGACCCGATGCGCACGCGCGCTCCCCTCCCGCCCTTCCCGTCGCGCACGCGCACTCGGCGTAGGTCCCTCTGAGCTGTCGGGGGCGCGCGGGGCGGCGGCCGCGCTTGAGGTGCTGCCAGCGATCGTGCCCGTGCCCGCGCCCGCGCCCGCGCCCGCAGCGGTGCGGAGCCGCTCGGGCCGCGCCCCTGCCCTGCTGTCCGCGCTGCCCTCCGGGCCGATGCGGGTCGCTGGGCTGAGGGGAGCGACGTAGCCGCCGCCTGCGCCGCCGCACGGACCCCGGCCGGACCCTGATCCCGGACCTGCCCGGGCTCGAGCTCGCCTGGCAGTCGCGGGGCGCGTCCCGAGCAGGCGAGGGGGCCATGGCCGACCGCGGGTGCCCGCTGCAGCCGATGCCTCTGCCCGCTGA
Source organism: Cnephaeus nilssonii (assembly GCF_951640355.1). Classification (NCBI taxonomy): domain Eukaryota; kingdom Metazoa; phylum Chordata; class Mammalia; order Chiroptera; family Vespertilionidae; genus Cnephaeus; species Cnephaeus nilssonii. The sequence continues at coordinate 9,750,761 of NC_137074.1, forward strand.
GGTGCGGGAGAGCCTGGCCGAACTGGAGCTGGAGCTGTCGGAAGGTGAGCGGCCCTGCCGCGGGGCTCCGCCCGGCTCTCACCTCCGACCCGGGACCCCCGCCATGCTTCCCACACCCGGACACCCTGCCCCGCCCCTCACCCCGGACCCGGGACCCCCGCCATGCTTCCCACACCCGGACACCCTGCCCCGCCCCTCACCCCCGACCTGGGACCCCCGCCATGCTTCTCACTCCCGGACACCCTGCCCCGCCCCTCACCCCGGACCCGGGACCCCCTCCATGCTTCCCACACCCGGACACCCTGCCCCGCCCCTCACCCCCGACCTGGGACCCCCGCCATGCTTCCCACACCCGGACACCCTGCCCCGCCCCTCACCCCCGACCTGGGACCCCCGCCATGCTTCTCACTCCCCGACACCCTGCCCCGCCCCTCACCCCCGACCTGGGACCCTCGCCATGCTTCTCACACCCGGACACCCTGCCCCGCCCCTCACCCCGGACCCGGGACCCCCGCCATGCTTCTCACACCCGGACACCCTGCCCCGCCCCTCACCCCGGACCCGGGACCCCCGCCATGCTTCCCACACCCGGACACCCTGCCCCGCCCCTCACCCCCGACCCGGGACCTCCGCCATGCTTCTCACACCCGGACACCCTGACCCGCCCCTCACCCGGGACCCTCGCTTCTCCACTCACCCGGGACCCCCGCCTCGCCCGGCGGTCACCTGGGGTGCTTGCCTGGTCCCTGTCCCTCACACCGGGATCTTTGGGTCCCCGGGCCCCTCCCGGTTTCTCGCAACCGGAGCCCAGACCTTTGGGTGCCCGGCGGGTTGCCTGGGTGGGTTGCCTGACCTCCGGCGCGTGAACCTGGACAGGTGCTGTAGGCGGTGGCTGTCCCAGCCCCAGGCCGCAGGTCTGGGCTTCCCGAGCGAGCATGGCTGTGCCCAGGCAGCGGCCGCCTCCCTGGGAGCCCATTTCCGCCTGCGTGCCTCAGTTTCCTCCCCTGTAAAACCGGGTTAAAACAGCATCTCCCTCTAGGGAGGCACTTATAACGAGGTTGTTAGCCCGTTAATAGAATTTTTAGAAATTAAAAAAAGTTCCATAAGTGGTTTTTTGCTTGTTAAAAAATAGACTGGAGCGATTCTGCTTCAGTGGCGGTGGGTGGCATTATCCATCTGGAGGTTATTGCTCCCCAAACCTGTGTCCTGATGTTCTGCTTGATGTCATTGCTTAAAGAAAAGCATCTAATGTCTGACTTTGTTTCTGAAACTTAAGTGCATTTTCAGTTTTTAGAATTCATAGAAGTTCATAGCCTTAATATTTGTACTTTAGGTTTCAGGGTGATACGTTTCGCAGTGGTTGGGGTAGTGAATTCTTACTACCATCTAATAAATACGCACTGGCTTGTACTAACTCATTTAATCCTGCCAACCTTAGGGAGGTAGGTGCTATTGTTATATTTGTTTCATAGATAATACAACACCTACCTACTTGCAATTGTTTTGAATTCAACATGCAAATTTTTAGAAGTTCTGTGATATGGGACACATTTTTTTTTTATTGCAACTGCAGTAAGAAATGGGTAGAGCCGAAACCGGTTTGGCTCAGTGGATAGAGCGTCGGCCTGCGGACTGAAAGGTCCCAGGTTCGATTCCGGTCAAGGGCATGTACATTGGTTGCCGGCACATCCCCGGTAGGGGGTGTGCAGGAGGCAGCTGGTCGATGTTTCTCTCTCATCGATGTTTCTAGCTCTCTATCCCTCTCCCTTCCTCTCTGTAAAAAATCAATAAAATATATTTTTTTTTAAAAAAAGAAATGGGTAGATTTGAGAATTCTTGGTGATTAGATGCTTTTGGGAAGTCTGAAAAACTCCAATTAGAAATGTTTCTGACAGGAATGATTTGTCGAATTTGTTATAGCTTTTCTTTTTCCTTTTTTTTTTTTGGTTAATCCTCATCTGAGGATTTTTTCTATTGATTTTTAGCGAGAGTGGAAGAGAGAGGGAAAGTCAGAGAAACATCAATGCGAGAGAAACACACCAATTGGTTGCCTCCTGCACCAGGGCCTGGGCTGGGGAGGAGCCTGCAACCAAGGTATGTGCCCTTGACTGGAATTGAACCTGGGACCCTTCAGTCCAGAGGCTGATGCTCTATCCACTGAGCAAAACAGACTAGGGCTTGTTATAGCTTTTCATCAGGGAAAATCATGTCAGTGCAATTTAGATTTTATGCATTTGAAATATGTTTTTGCAGATTGCTCCTAATTTCTGTGTCCATGTATTCGTTATTCTCTAATTTTTTTTTATTTTTATTTTTGTGTGTGTGTATATTTGAGTACTTTCTAGGAGTTGACGGTTAGGTAAGATTAGATCCTTTCCTCAAAGAACTTCATAATTTGTGTGACAGAACACACACAAATTATGTTTTTCAGTGAAAGAAATGCCTCCTGTCTAATGAATCTATTTATACCTTTGTCATTTTAGACATATGTGGATGATTTATACAAAAGTATATATAAGTGGAAAGGAACCTGGAAATGTAGCTTAAGCTGAGGAAGGGGGTGAACAAGGTGTTAAAGGGAAGGGACAGCAGAGTGAAGCTGCAGCCAAGGAGACAGGAGCCCTGGCTTCTGTCCCAGCTCTTCCACTGGCCTGACACCTTTCTTTTGGCCCAAATAGGTCAGTGATTACTTGGATACAGTCATGCTTGGCCTTGCTCCCTGGTGCTTCCACACCTTTGATGCTGGCTTCTTTAGTTTGTGTTGTGATTGTTGTTGACATGGGGCCTCTCTATTGTACTTAAAGATGCCTTGCGATAGGGACTGTGACTTAGGCAGATTTTTGGCATCTTCACACCGTGTCTGGTAAGTGTCCCTGAATTTCCACTGCATTATAACATCTCTTAATCTGGATTTGATTATCTGTAAAAGGAGGTGAACACCTGCCATATTGATGTCCTATAGTTCTTATGAAGATTTAGTCAGATAGCTTATGTGGAAGTTCTTTGAAACTGGTCAGGTTTTATTTATATAATTAAAGGAAGGTGTTAGTAATGAAGCACAGCCCTAAAGCAACTAAAGTTAGTTTTATTATCATTATTTTAATATTTTGATCACATAGAAGTAAAAAGTGGGATTCACTTTGTCCTGGGCCACCTCCTTCCCCCTATTTTTTTTTTTGGGGGGGGAAATAAACTTCTAATTCAGAATAAAATAGTGTCAAATAAGATAACTTCACAGTACTCAGATTTGTCTGAATGATACATTGCTTAAAAGTTAGAGTCGAGCCAGGCCTGCGTGGCTCAGTGGTTGAGTGTCGACCTATGAACCAGGAGGTCATGGTTCCATTCCTGGTCAGGGCATATGCCTGGGTTGTGGGCTCAATCCCCAGTGTGGGGTGTGCAGAAGGCAGCTGATTAATGATTCTCATCATTGATGTTTCTATCTCTCTTCCTCTCCCTTCCTCTCTGAAATCAATAATAATATATATATTTTAAAAAGTTACAGTTGACACTGCTTGGCAGATTGGGAAACTTAACAGACAAAATGCTGCCTACATGGAAGCTGATAGTGATTTTAAAAAAATATATATTTTATTGATTTTTTTTTACAAGAGAGGAAGGGAGAGGGATAGAGAGTTAGAAACATTGATGAGAAACATTAATCAGCTGCCTCCTGCACACCCCCTACTGGGGATGTGCCTGCAACCAAGGTACATGCCCTTGACCGGAATCAAATCTGGGACCCTTCAGTCTGCAGGCCAACAATTTATCCACTGAGCCAAACCGGTTAGGGCCTGATAGTGATTGATCGGTACCTGAACAATCTGGAAAATCCTGCACTACTTTCCCTCAACCTGTACATCAACAGTGACTAGTTGAAAGTATGTTCCTGCCTTTATTATAACTCATATGTGGCCTTGTTCTTCAACATCCTCCCTGGATTCTTGTCATCCACCGTTGTCATTGGGGAAGGTTCTGGTCTTAGAATGCACTGATTTCTACCTATAGGGCAGGTTTGCTGACTTTTGTTAGGGATTCTGAATAAAATAAAGTACAGCTGTGGTCTTGCTCCCTAACTTTCCTTCTTAACTTAGGAGTCTACCTCAAATTAAGATGAGGATGAAGGGTGGAGCTGCACAGAACCCCACTCTTCCTCAGACCCTACCTCACCTGCCGTGAACATACTCAGAAGAATTCACGTATGTGGCTCTTTGAAGCATATTAGATGTCCTTGGATGAAAATGAGGTTATTAGAAGTATAATCTGACTTTTTAGGGGAAAAAAAAAAAAGAATTCCCAAACAATGGGCTTTACTATTCAATTACCTTAGATATACCACAACTAATTTTGGTACTGTACAGTGTCTTGGGGCTATTGCTTCTAAACTGTTTTTAAAATGTGGACAATGGTGCAAGATTTGTTTTTTGGTTTAGTGGCCTGCTGTGGTTTAGAGAGGAAATCCCTACACAATAGGCTACATTTGTCCCACTCCTGTTTCTTTATTGTGGTTAATAGATCTGTTCCCTAGCTTTAACTTTAGTTTTTTGTTTTCCTGCATTCTGATAATACTGGAGCCCCAGGCTGTATAGTGTCAAAGGAAAAGGGGAAAAGCTCTGTGTGTGGGTGTAGAGCAGTGGTTCTCAACCTTTCTAATGCCATGACCCTTTCATACAGTTCCTCATGTTGTGACCCCCAACCATAAAATTATTTTCGTTGCTACTTCATAACTGTAATTTTGCTACTGTTATGAATCGTAATGTAAATATCTGTGTTTTCCGATGGTCTTAGGCGACCCCGCAATACCATCTTATATAACCATAGTACATTATCCAACCATCTCCCATTTTTATTAATTACAAAGAATTATATGCTTATTGTGCTAAAAATTTTAAAAAGTTTAAAAGTGTTTGAAATAAAAAGTGAAATCTGTCTCATGCCTACCCAAAGCCAGATAAACAAATCACTCTTTGGGGTAACCAGTATTAGTGATTTGTTGGGCATCCCTCCAGAATATTTTCTGCATACACATAGATATACACACCTACATGTGTGTAAATATAGTTTTGTTTATTTTTACCAGTTAGACCATTTTGTATATGTATTGTTTTTCAACTTCCTGTTTTTCTCAGTAGGATATCATTATTAATCCATGTGATACCCACATCCCTGCCCCTCAAATAATGGTATTTTGTTGTTGTTGTTAATTCTCACACATTTTTCCATTGATTTTTATAGAGATTGGAAGGGAGAGAGAGGGAGAGAGAGAGAGATGTGAGAGGGACACATTGATTGGTTGCCTCCTACACAAACCCATACCTACTGGGCGGGGAGCAAACCAGACACCCTTTGGTGCACAGGCCCACACTCTCCCACTGAGTCACACTGGCCAGGGCAATAATGGTATTTTTAAAAAATCTATTCTTTATTGATTTCAGAGAGGAAAGGAGAGTGAGAGTGAGCGATAGAAACATCAATGATGAGAATCATTTATCGACTGCCTCCTGCATGCCCCTACTGGGGATTGAGCCCGCAACCTGGGCATATGCCGGACAATAATGGTATTTTTTTAAGAGCCAGCAGTATTCTGTAGCAATTAGGTATGCCAGCATCTTTACTTCTTTCTTATTCCTTTTTTTTTTTTATGGACAAAGGTTTTCTCCCATTATTTGCTATTACTAGTAGTGTTCACTGCCTACCCTTGTTTCTGTGACCTTGAGGAGTTCTTCAACTTTCAAGAGTAGGTTTTGGAAATTATATTGATGGGTTTGGAACTTTTGGTGATATTTACAGTTCTCCATTGGTATCCATGGGGTACTGGTTCCCTTGATATACCGAAGTCCGCAGATGCTCAAGTTCCTTGTATAAAATGGTGCAGTATTTGTATATAGCCTATACACATTTTCCCATATACTTGCAGTCATCTCTAGATTACTTATAATACCTAATACCATGTAAATGCTGTGTAAATACTTTTTATACTGTGTTATTTAGGGAATAATGACAAGGTAAAAAAGTATACATATATAATATAGCTGCAACCATCATAGACCTAACTACATAGTACACAGTAGCAACCACATAACTTTTTTGAATATTTTCCATTAGCTGTTGGTTGAATCTGTGAATGTGGAACCCATGGATATGGAGGGCCAACATGTATTTGGGATTTTGCATTTGTAATCCTGAGTGAGCTTGGTTTGTGACAGTGGAGGTCAACCTGAGGCCACACATTGTATCTCTACTTAGAGCAGTGATTTTCAACCTTTTTCATCTCATGGCACACATAAATTAATTACTAAAATCCTGCAGCACACCAAAAAATACGTTTTTTGCCAATCTGACAAAAAAAAAAAGATATAAAGTAATTTTTTTTATTTTTTTATTTTTTAGAAGAGAGGAAGGGAGAGGGAGAGAGAAACATAGAGATGTGTAAGCAAAACATCTATCGGTTGCCCCCGAATGCTCCCTACCAGGAATCGAGCCAGCAACCTGAGCATATGCCCTGACTTGGGAATCCAACTGGCAACCTTTCACTGCACAGGATGACGCCCAACTAACTGAGCCACACAAGCTAGGGAAAAAGGAGTAATTTTGATTCATTCATACTGGATGGTTATTGTTGTGTTAGTTATCAATTTTTAGCATTTGACAATCTAAGGGAAAAGAGGGTCAGTGCCCTGACTAGTTAGGTATTGCATTTAAAAACAATTCTTGCTCACACCAGTTGAAAATCGCCGACCTAGGGGACTGGTAAAAACAGCTGTTATCCCTCAGACCACCAGAGAAGCTAGTTGTGAGGGTGGGCCCTGGTGTTTTTCCAAAGCCCACCAGGTGCCTGGGAGCTATGGATGTTGGGTCAGGATTACCCCAGTCTGTGCAGTGTATTAGGGAACTTGGCTCTGCTGTTTGCCAGAAAACTTGGATTCAGGTCCCTTTTCTAATAGCCTATTACAGTCATGCACTGCTTAACAACGGGGACCCATTCTGATAAATGTGTCATTATGTGATTTTGTCCTTGTGAGATCATCACAGAGTGTGCTTACACATGCATAGATGGTATACCCTGCCACACCTAGGCTGTGTGGTACCGCTTACTGCTCCTAGGCTACAAGCCTGTACAACCTGTTCTATATAAAACAACGTGCGATTAAATCAGACACAAGAGAAATGATGCAATTAAGAGATGGTAAATATGAGATGTATGAGACTGTTTATCGGCTACTGTTTTACAGTAAACTTTTTCTTTGTAAGTAGAAATAGTACACTCTTAACGATAAAAAGTATAGGGTAGTAAACACATAAACCAGTAACGTAGTTATTTATTATGTATTATGTGCTGTATGCAATTGTATGTGCTATACTTTTATACAACTGGCAGTTCAGGTTTATTTATACACCAGCATCACAACAAACATGGAGCATATTGCCCTACAACTTATGATGTCACTAGGTGATAGGAATATTTCAGCTCCATTATAATCTTTTTTTGTTAATCCTCACCTGAGGATATTTTCCCATTGACTTTTTTTTTTTTTTTTTTTTTTTTTTTAGAGAGAGTGGAAGGGAGGGGGAAAGACAGAGAGAGAAACATCGCTATGAGAGAGACACATTGGTTGGTTGCCTCCCGCACACCCCCCAACCGGGGCTGGGAGTTGAGCCTGCAACGAAGGTGCGTGGCTTTGACCTAAGGTGCGTGGCTTTGACCGGAATCAAACCTGGGACCCTTTCCGCCGACGCTCTATCCATTGGGCCAAACTGGCGAGGGCTCCATTATAATCTTATGGGACTGCCATCATTGACTAAAACACTGTTTTGCAGCTATGACTATAGTCTTGTGTCTGGATTCTATTTTGAAATTCTACTTTGCTCTTTGTGTGGGTGGAAACTTTGCATTCAATGGGGTGTTGAGTTAGTGTGTAAGTTGATATGTGAAAATATAGTAACTGGGTACACATGAAAATGTGTGACTGGTTATGTTCAATTGGTTCAGTTGAAAAAAGAAAAGACAGCTTTCGGGATATCATGAACATCGATATGTTTCATTTCTGAATGCTCTTTGGGTACCTTCATCATACAGATGTTAATTTGAAATGGGAACATAAGAAATTTTCTAGGAAATGAATACTTAATTTTTACATATCCTGTAAAAGCAAATGCTTTGATTTTAAGTAGTGATTTATCAGTTTTAGTTTGTATAGCAGTATTTTTTGTTCATTTAAATTTGTATGTATGTATGTATGTATGTATGTATGTATGTATGTATTTATTGTAGAAAAGCAAGCAAGAATTTATTGACCACAGCAAAAATATATTTAGGACAGTGAAACAAGGAAGGGCATCAAAGGAGCAACAAGAGAGCCTAGGCTGGGCTGTTTTGGCTCACTGGCAAGTCAGAGAAAAGGGGGCCTTGGAGACGAGTTCAGGGGGTTAGCCCAGGACTAGCTGCAGCTGCCCATTGCTCCCCTGGTTACAAGCCTCATGGGGTCCCTTAGAAGTTAGGGGATGTATGCCTGTGGGGGAAGGAGAGGGGAAAGGAAATGGCATGGATCTGCTCCTTGGAGGGAGAGTGCCCCTGTTACATATTTTTATATATTCCAGAGGAAACATTTTTTTAGTAGATATTGCTTTAAAAAATATTTGTGCTTTAAAGTTGTTCGCAAGTTGAAATATAGTAAGTGAAATTATACAATCATATCCTGGATCTGATCAGCGTCTGTAAGTGTCAAATGAGTGGGTAGGACAAGGACAATGTACCCCAAGGCCACTGCAGTCATCAGTGGATTGTGTGCTCATTGTGAATAGGTTGATGTTAAAATGGAGTGTTTAGAGAAAAATATAGGCAGTAGAATGAGATAATATACCATTCAGGTAAAGTAAAAATACATGGACACATGGCAATATACATTCTGTAGAACATTCAAATTAAAAGCCACTAAATGGCCAAAGCCGGTTTGGCTCAGTGGATAGAGCGTCGGCCTGTGGACTCAGGGGTCCCGGGTTCGATTCCGGTCAGGGGCGTGTACCTTGGTTGCGGGCACGTCCCCAGTGGGGGGTGTGCGGGAGGCGGCTGATCGATGTTTCTCGCTCATTGATGTTTCTAGCTCTCTGTCCCTCTCTCTTCCTCTCTGTGAAAAATCAATAAAATATTTAAAAAAAAAGCCACTAAATGCAATGGAATAGTTTTCTGTGGCGGGGTTAGGGGAATAGTGGGGGCAGAAGGGTAAATAAAAGGAAGGATATATGAAATAACTTGAGGAAGGCCTGACTGAATGAGCTGTGGTCAAAGCAGAAGATCTGTGCAAGATTAGGGGGCTCTTCAGGCCACAGGCTATTTGTTGTAGCCTGACCCGTCTCAGAGCAACTGCCTGCTTGGTGGTCAGGATCCAGCGCGTCCCTGACCTCAGACTCATCTTCTATAGGATGGTATATTAATGTCTACCCAGTGGCTTTCAGTGAGGCTTAATTTAGATGGAAAAGGTGTTGGTCTTTTGACACAACAAATCCTGCAGTCAAGAGTTTATCTAAAGGAAATACTTGTGAAGCACGCAGTAATAGCACCCTGACAGCTTTGGGGTGAGAAGGGTGGAGTGAGAGGGCAGAGAAGTGGGGAGAGGAAGGCTTGCAAAACACTATAAGCTTTCTATTGAAGACAGTTCACCCAAAGAACAAGCTGCTAATGGAACTTGTAATACATATTTCTGGTCTAAATAAAGTCTCCAAAACATGACAGATCCACTACGAACACTCAAGTTCTGTCTGGGAAACCATGTGGTGTGTTTAGATTGAAAATTGTGTTTCCTATCTTGTTCCTGGTTGGTTTAATTCACTTTTAGGCTGTTCTTCTTTATAGTGTATCAGAACAGCAGTTTCTTTTCCTGAGTCCTTACCAGGGACACCCCATGGCTATTAGGGTTCATTTCCTGTGCCCCTTATACCAGTGCTTCCACATCTTGAACCTGTGCAGGAATCGCTGTGGGGGATGGGTTCTTGGTAAAATACACGTTTGGATTCTGTCAATCTGGGGCATCGCCTCAGAATCTGCATTTTTGACAAAGCTCCTGGGGATACTGAACATAATTTAAAAAATATGTATATTTTATTGATTTTTTTACAGAGAGGAAGGGAGAGGGAAAGAGAGTTAGAAACATCGATCAGCTGCCTCTTGCACACCTCCAACTGGGGATGTGCCCGCAAGCAAGGTACATGCCCTTGACCGGAATCGAACCTGGGACCTTTCAGTCTGCAGGCCGACGCTCTATCCACTGAGCCAAACCGGTTAGGGCTGAACATAATTTTTAAAAGTTAATTTATTATTTACATACAGCAAAATTCACCCTTTCTGGTGTGTAATTCTCTAAGTTTTTTACAAACAAGGTCATGGAACAACCACCATAATCAAAAGAGAACAGCTTCATTATCCCCCAAAATTCTCTAGTCCTCCTTTGTAGTCAGCCTTTCCTTCACTCCCATCCCCTGGCAGTCCCACTGTCTGTTCTCTGTCTTATAGTTTTATCTTTTCCAGAATGTCATGTAAGTGGTATTTTGAGCCTGGCTTCTTCACTTAGCAATATGCATATAAGAGCTATCTAAATTATTCTATGTATGAATAGTTTGTTCTTTTTTATTGCTAAATAGTATTTCATTGTGTGGGTGTGTCATGGTTTGTTTATCTAATCACCAGGTGAAGGACATTAGTGTTTCCAGTTTTTCCATTATGAATTAATCTTTAATTAAAATATTTTGGAACTTTAGAATAAAGTGGGTCATATAATTATTTTTCATCATTGTTTTAGGTGACATCACTCAGAAAGGATATGAAAAGAAAAGGGCAAAGCTGCTTGCACGTTTCATACCACTTATTCAAGGTAAGTTCAATACACTCAATTTTGTATCAATTATATTGTCTCATAAAACTTGGTTTTAGAACTTAACATTGGTATGTTTCCTATTTTTCCTGTGTTTCCTATTAAGAAGGTCTGGGTGAATAATGTGTCTAATATTAAATAATAAGATCCAAAGGCATAGATTACAATTTACAGCTCTGGTTTGGTATAGATCTCATTCCCAAATAAGATTTATTTTATTTTCATGAATATAGAACAGATTATTTTTATGATTATAGTAAGGAACATTTTCTTACTTAGGTTTGAAACAAGTATTGTAAAGATGTCAGTTCTTCCCACCTGAGATTGACCTGTAGAGTCAGCACATTCATCATTTCATCAGATTTTTGTGTGGGTGTGTATGTAATTTAACAAGCTAATTCTAAAATTTATATACAAATTTAAAGGGCCAAGGGATTCAAAATATGCTCAAAAGAGAAGAATGAGGTGGGAAGATTTGCCCTATCAGGTATGAAGAATGGATGTCAAGCATTCATTCATCAGTAAGACAGCATGACTTGGTACAAAGGTGGACAGCTGGATGAACAGAGCAGAACATGGAACTCAGGCACAGATGTGCATGTGGCGGACCAGGTTTATGCTAAAGACAGCATTGCAGGTCATGATGCTGGCTTAGTTTCTTAGCATGTGTGAAACACACATCATTGGACACAAAAATCAGTTCCAGTTTATGATAGGCCTTCATGTGAGAGGCAAATACTATAGCACCTTTAGGAGATCATATAGGAAATTGTCACCATCTCGAGATTGGAAGGATTTCTTAAGCCACTAAAACTACCAAAAAGCCGCAACCATAAAGTAAAATATTAGTAAATTGAACTCCGTTAAAATTAAGAATTTTATTTTCTCAAAAATTATCATGAAGAGATTACAGACAAGCCACTGAATGGAAGAAGAGAAGTGTAACACAAATAACTAAAAGCAGCATTGTCCGAAAGAATTTTCTGGGATAATGGAAGTGTTCTGAGGCTATAGTGTCCACTGTACTGAATACTAGCCACATAGAACTCTGAGAAATGTGCAATATGGCTAGTAGTGGGAGACTGAATTTTTAATTTAATTTTAATTAATTTAAAAGTAACCAGAAAGTTATCCAACATGATTAAAATAGAAAGAGCCCAGTAGGAAAATGGGCTGAAGACTTGAGTAAGCATTTCGTAAGAGGGGACCCTAATGGTCAGTGAGCAAACAAAAGGGGCTCAACCTCAGCAAAAATCAGACATGCCAATTAAAGCCTAACCTACATCTGATTGTTGGAGAGGTTTCAGATGGTGGGAGTATGGACAGCTGGTGTTACCTGGTAAAGTTGAAGAAGTCATAGGTAATCAGCAATTCTCCTTCAGGTACACAAGTGCCCTCGAGAAACTTTGAATGTTTGCACTTGTGTTTGCCTGTGCACAAGAGTGTATGTTGTATCCTTCAACTGCCAATAACTCGAATACTAACCAACAGAATTCATATAGGGGAAAGCTGAAGACCTACATATATCAGAAAGGATGAAGCCCATAAACATATGGGGGAGGGGAGTAAAAGAAACCACTGCAAAGGAAAATGGGCAGTATAAGTTAAAAACATGCCAAACTGCACTATTTTGGAACCTTTATGTAGTTGGTAAATAAAGACAAGAAGTTTTCATTGAAGTCAGCATGCGGCTTCATTGTGGAGTGAGACTTCAGGGTATCCTGAGACACGAGTGTTTATTTCTTTTTTTCTTTTGTTTTAAATCTTTATTTCAGGCTTCTTGACTAAAATTTTTTTTTCTTTATTGATTAAGGTATTACATATGTGTCCTTATCCCCCCAACCAATACGATTGTTACATTGATTGTTTCCTTATAATAATTTTAAAATTGAAAACTTTATGACAGCTATATCAGTGTGATATATTTTACAGTCAGCAACAAAAAGAATAGTGAGGAGTCTCTTTATATTCTGACACTCATTCCTCCAAAATAAAACAAAAACAACCTCTCTGTAAAATTCGAATTTAAGGAAATGATGGAAGCATTTGACAGCCCATTTGCAAACATCGACAGCTGCCTTCACACTGGGTGATCACATACTGTAGCGTTTCCATCCCATGCAGGGTGAGACAGGAATGCTCACTGTGCCCATTCTTAGGCCACTTTGTTTAGTGGCCACTGCCAGTGTGGTGCAATGGGAAACAAAACAGGATAAACATCTTCAGTTACAGATGGTGTTATGGTATACCTTGAAAACTCAGGTGACTGCTTATTAACTATTAGAATTAGTAAGAGTTTTGGATTTGATATAAGGTAGATATGTAAGAATCTATAGCTTTTCTCTGCAGGATTTTTGTTAATGAAAAAAAAACTACTTATAATGGCAATGAACTTTCAATTGCTTATTAATACATTTATCAAGGAAGCCACAAAACCTATATTGGGGTCATAAAATTTATTTGAAAGAAATAACCAAGACACTAAAATAGAAGAAACACCAATGTCCTAAATGGAAAAATGTAATATTATAAAATAGGCAGTTTCCAAATTAATGTGTGAACATAATGTAGGCCAGCCTGATTCCGCACCCCCCTTTCCAGTCCCCTCATACTTGATTGGAAATAATAACCCATTTGAAGGAGGAAAGTTCTGAGAGTAGCCAATACATTTTTGAAAAGGAATACAGAGAGAAAGAACTGGCCCTCAAGATGCTAAACCTGACTGTGTGTACTTAGTTGTCACAACAGGAGGGTCTTGGTGCAGGGGGTACAAGAAAATCAGTGGAAGAGAAAGGGGTCTAGCAATGACTCAGGAGCATTCAAAGTGGGGAGGCAACAGAGCTGGGATCCTCTTCCTCTCCATTGTTAGTCAACATAGACTTCAGAAGGACTATCACTCTATATTATGAGATACTATAAAATTCAGGAGAACATTTCAATAACCTTTGAGTGGAGGTTACAAGATAGGAGACCTAGACGTTGGGAAGAAAAAGAAAAACTGGTATAATTGGTTCCCTAGAAATGAAAATATTTCAAAATGACTGAGCTGCCTACCACCAGCTCAGTGCAGGGCAGTATCCCCAGCTGAACAGGGCTTCCTGCAGTTCTTTTGAGGGGCTTATTAGCTGGGTGAAACGAATAGAAATTCAGATCAGAGGAAATATGAATGGGCAATAAGCATTATGTTCAACTTCAGCAGTAGATAGGGAAATGTAATTTAAAGTGAATAATTTTTTTCCTATCAGCTTGGCAAAATTCTAAAACTTTTTATAGCATGCATTGCTAACAAGGATGTGGGGAAATGATACTTTCATACATTGCTGTGAGAGTGCGAATTGCTGTAATCTTTTTGGAAAGTTACCTCTTGATATCTGTTAAAATAAAAAATATACCTATTCTGTTATCCATTAATTTCTCAATGGGTTTTGTATCTTTGTTGAATAAATGAATCTATCTGAAAAAATCAGAGTGCCCATAATTTGGAATGTAAGTCTAAGGATGTCCATTTGCATGTACATCAGTTTGCAACACACCTGTTTATAATACACAGCACATCAAGTTCTGTGCATTCTCAATTCCAATATGAAAGTAAAGTAATTTTATTCAACCACAAGAAACAAAGCCAGTAGCAATACTGGTTAGTTTGCTATGGATGCACATGTATATGTGTGTGTATGTGTGTACATGGATGGTCAAATTCTGAAGAGCTAAACATTGATTTCCAGAGGGGTTCCCATTTTTAGCACTAATAACTGACACCCAAAAATGTAGACTTGAAACCAACAGTGACAGCCTCTTTCTGCTCACATCTGCAGTTTGGCTGGGCTGGAGGGCATCTGCATCCTGTCCACAGAGCCAGAGCCTGTATACTGGGGGCTCCCCAGTCACAGCTGTGGTGTCGGTGCTGGGAGACTCGGGGCCAAGCACAGTGCTCCTGTGCTGCCTCTATCCCCTTCTGTCCCCCTTTGTTCTCTCATGTCTCCTTTTCGTGTTGTCACCGAGAGGACACGTTGACACAGGTAGCATGTGTCGCTTTTCATGACTGGCCTCGGAAGTTATGTAACATCACTCCTGCTACACTGTGTCCGTTGGGTAGTCACTGACTACCAGGGTCCAAGGCAGGGATAGACTGCCTCTTTTCTGGGAGCAATAAGGACTGGAGGAGCCAGTAGGACTGAAATCCTGCTGGCTATTTTTATGAGACATTTTGAACCAAAGGCTAAATTAAGCTGATTATTTTGATGATGCACAATTGAAGGCTTTTCTTTGTGCTGTTCTCAAATATCAGCAAATGAGGACTCAGATAACACCAGGGGTTTTGTTTAATGACCCTGCACACTTGTACCCCATTCCTTGACTCATCACACGGTGTCCTGAGGACCTATGTGGTCAGGGGCGGTGGACATGAGAGCTATGGGCCTGGCCATGAGTGTAGAGAGCCATCAGCATGTTGGGTGTGGAGACATGGAGCATGGGTTGAGGCAGTTGGGCCTGAGTCTGAGCACTGTGGTCTGCTGTTATCATTGTCATCTGTGCCTCTCTCTTCTCTTTCTCCACCAATCCACTTATTTTCTGCCTGTGTCTAAGGATGACTGGTGACATTCATGATTGTTTAGTGGGCTGTTTCTCACTGAGTGTACTGATACCATGGACAGTATCAGGAAAACTGACTCAGGTCATTTCAGATTCAGGAAATGTTTATGGTGCAGAAATACGCTTCAAAGGACCTTTTCTAGAGAGTCTGCCTGAGCAGCTGCATGTGTGGTGCTTACGGGGCTCAGGATTGGGCTGTGTGATGATCATCTTTCTTGCGAATGGTGGATGATGACATAAACCTGGGCTGGCTGATGTGAGAAAAGAGCTGGAAGTGGGCATTCATGGCTTCCCCTTGATCTCCTGACTTGGTCTTTAGGGTGCAAGGGCCAACACAGGGTGCGTGTGCTCAAATAATTATTTTTGGTATAGTGTGTGCTGTTTAAAATGGGCTTTTCCACAATTGGAAAAGCAAATGGTGTCACAAGACATACCTATAAAATTGTGTTTCAGGAGTGGACGCATCCCTTCAAGCAGAGCCTAGGATCCCCGGGCCCTCACAAACGATGGCTGCAGCACCTAAGCAGCAGAAGCCACGGCCCACCAACTCACGGGATGAGCGCTTCCGGTCAGGTAGGGACCAGAGGCAGCAGACCTCCACTCTCCACTCTAAGTCTTTGGGTTATTTCTTTCTTGCTAAAAATGTCTGCTGAAGAAATAATTTTCACTTGAATGATAGACATATGAAAAGATGCTCAACAGCACTAGTCATCAGAGAAATACAAATTAAAATTACAATGAGATATCACCTCACACCTGTCAGAATGCTTATCATCAATAAATCCACAAACAGCAAGTGTTGGCAAGGATATGGAGAAAATGGTACTGTTGTGCACTGTTGGTGGAAATGCAAAAAATTAAAAATGGAACTACCTTATAACCCAGTGATTCTACTTCTGGGTATATATCTGAAGAAACCCAAAACACTAATTCAGCAAAATATATGCATCCCTGTGTTTATTGCAGTGTTATTTACAATAGCCACAAAATGGAAGCAACCCAAGTGCCCATCAGTAGATGAGTGGATAAAGAAGTGGTATATAGCTGAAACCGGTTTGGCTCAGTGGATAGAGCATCAGTCTGCGGACTGAAAGGTCCCAGGTTCGATTCCGGTCAAGGGCATGTACCTTGGTTGTGGGCACGTCCCCAGTGGGGGATGTGCAGGAGGCAGCTGGTCGATGTTTCTCACTCATCGATGTTTCTAGCTTTCTATCCCTCTCCCTTCCTCTCTGTAAAAAATCAATAAAAATATATTATATATAAAAAAAAGAAGTGGTATATATTATTACTCAGCCATAAAAAAGGAATGAAATTTTGTCATTTGCAACAGCATGGATGGACATAGAAAGTATTATGCTAAGTGAAATAAGTCAGTCAGGGAAAGACAAATACCATGTGATTTCACTTATATGTGGAATCTAAAGAACAGAATAAATGAACAAACAAAATCAAAACAGACTCATGGACACAGAGAGCAGACTGATAGTTGCCGGGAGATGGAGGGATTGGGGGACTGGGTGTAAAAGATGAAGGGATTAAGAAATACAAAGTGGTAGAATCAAAATAGTCACAGGGATGTACAGCCTAGGGATTATAGTAACTATGTATGGTATCAGGCGGGTACTGGAAAATTCCAGGGGAGTGCTTTGTAACATATATGATTGTCTAGCCAATATGCTGTACCCCTGAAACTAATACAAAATAATATTGCATGTAAATTATATGGAAAATAAAATTTAAAAAAATTTTTAAATGGCCATTTTGTCTTAAGAATATCTAAAAAGAGCATTAACATTTTAAATGTTATATTAATAAGGATGTGTGATGAAGGGATTTGAGAAACTTATGATCAGATAATTTCTTACCAATTTAATATAAAAAACTGTCACACTGATAATTGTTCTTTTCTGATAATCCTATATAATAAAGAGCTAATATGCAAATGGTCGTCATGCCCTCACACCATCAGACACTCAACACTGGGGAGAGAGGAATGGGGACCAGCCAGGCACAAATGAACTTGTGAGAGAGGAATGGGGACCAGCCAGGCACAAATGAGCTCGCGAGAGAGGAATGGGGACCAGCCAGGCTGCAGCCCAGGAGAGGGACAAGCCTCCCGCCCCGCAGTCCCGGGCACCTGTGGCTTTGGCCCGGGTGAAGCCGGCCTGGGTCCTGGGGGCTTGTGACCGACCAGAGGAGGTAATCCTGGGTCCTGGTTGTGGGGTGAGACAGAGGCAGTTAGGGGCGATCAGGCCAGCACGGGAGCAGTTAGGGGAGATCAGGCAGGCAGGTAGAGGTGGTTAGGGGCGATCAGGCAGGCAGAAAGGCGAGTAGTTAGGAGCCAGCGGTCCTGGATTGCGAGAGGCAGTCAGACATCCCCCGAGGGGTCCCAGATTGGAGAGGGTGCAGGTCGGGCTGAGGGACATCCCCCCCACCCCATGTATGAATTTCGTGAACCGGGCTTCTAGTATATATATATAATACATGTAGTATAAAGTATTACACCTAGTGTAAAGACAATAATAAAAATCACCTGAAGTCTCTGAATCCCAAGACAACTGCTCTCACCATTTCACTGAATACCATCTTCAGCCCTGTAGTCAAATATATGCACACACATGTATATAGTCCATGAATGGGATCACATAAAGGATCTCGTTGCCCTTCCTGTCTTCCTTATTTCCCTGTCCCCATTCTCCCCACCATTCATTCCCATGTAACTGTTAATGTTAATAAACTTTTTTCTGCCCTTGTGAACTTTATTTTAGTTCTGATTATTTACTTGATTATAAGACCTTTATCATAAATAAGGTTTGCTAATATTTTCTCCAAAGCTTTGTATTGTCTTTGCATTCTCTTAAAGTGGCTTTTGAAGAGCAAAAGTTTTTAATCTTAATGAGATTTAACTTATCAATTATTTTAAGTGGATAGTGCTTTTGTTCTTATATCTAAGACATCTTTGCCTAATCCAGGGTCATAAAGATTCTCACCTGTGTTTTCTTCTAAAAGTTTTATCAGTTTAATGTTTTACCTTTAGGCCTATAATCTATACTTTAGTTATTATTCATATGAGTTCAAGGTATGGATCAAAGCTTATTTTTTGCATGTGGATATCCAATTTGTGGAGCATATACTGTCTGTTCTTTGTCTAAAAGCAGTCACACATGCACAGGTGGCTGTGTTTCTGGACTCTGTTCTGTTTATGGATGTATTCGTCCATCTTTATGGAAAACCATGCTCTTAATGATTGTAGCTTAATACTAATTGTTGAAATCAGTAGTGTTAGTCCTCCAAGTTTGTTCCTTGTTTTTGATCCCATGATTGTAATGTGTCTTTCTTCCTCTGGAACTTTTAATATTTTTCTCTTTATCACTGATTTTGAGTGATTTGATTATGATGTGTCTTGGTGTAGTTTTCCTTATGTTTATTGTGCTTTGTTGAGTTTCTTGGATCTGTTGGTTTAGACCTCTGTTGTGTTGATATTGTTTAGATTTTTAGTTCTGGGTTATTTTACCTGTTTTTGTTTGTTTCTAAGATACTAATCAAGTTTAAAGTGTGTGCTCAGTCTTCTGTATCTATTGTATGGGCTCCTGGATTTGTTTCCCTCAAGCACCTTCTTCTCTACAAGAGTAATGTCCCTCTATTTTTTGATCCTTCAAGATAATTTACTCTTTCTCTGAGAGCTTTTAGAATTATCTTGTTGCCTTTGATGTTTGTAAAATTTTTTTAGTATGTTTAGGTGTGAATTTTTCATCTTTTTTTATTAGCACTTTATCAGCCATTTCATTGTAAGGTTTTTAATTTTTTTCTACTTTTTATTTTTTTAATCCTAACCCAAGGACATTTTTTCCATTGACTTTTTAGAGTGAGGGGGAAAGAAAGGAGGGAGAGAGAGAGAAGAAAGAGAAACATTCATGTTAAGAGAGAGACATCAATTGGTTGCCTCCTGCACCTGTCCCAACAGGGGCCAGGGACAAACCTGCAACCAAGGTACTTCTTGTTCGGTAATTGAACCTGAGACCTTTTGGTCCAAGGGCTGATGCTCTAACCATTGAGAAAAACTGGCCAGGGCTTAAATATTTAAAAAACACCTTGTTGGAGAAAAAATTTAACTGTACGAAAGTGGTCTCATGCACTTTTTAAAAAATTACTATTATTTTTAAATTCTCACCCAAGAATATTTTCCATTGATTTTTAGAGAGAGTGGAAGAGAGAGGGAAAGACAGAGAGAAACACATCGATTGGTTGCCTCCTGCATGAACCCCGACCACGGCTGGGAAGGAGCCTGCAACCGAGGTGTGTGCCCTGACCGGAACCCAGGACCCTTTGGTCTGCAGGCCGACGCTCTGTCCACTGAACCCAACTGGGTAGGGCTGTCATGCACTTCTTTTTGTCCTTAGTATGTTTCTCTAGAGGAGCAGGGTAAATCGTTTAGAGTAGTTTATGCTGACTACTAGAGACATATTTAAGTTCATTGGTTTGATCTTATTTTCAATTTTGGGAATTTCTTTTTTATTTAGTTTTCATTTATAACTGTGAAAAATAATTATATGGTTCTGAAGTCAAATCTACAAACAAAGCAATATTTAAAGAAACCTAGGATAACATGTGGGACCCATGAGTAGGTACACTCAATGAAAACCATGAAACTTAATTTTGTTACTTCATAACCAATATTATAAAAAGTGTTTTTACTGCTTTTTCTATATAGATGTTCACACTGAAGCCGTGCAAGCAGCTTTGGCCAAATACAAAGAGAGGAAGGTGCCTCTGCCTTCGAAAAGACGGTCTATCCTTGTGCATTCATCTGTGGAAACCTGCACCCCACCAGGTACTGATAAATCTGGGTCAGGAATGGCCCACAGGTTTTTCTCATACTTGGTGTCATAACTTCATTTCCCAATGAGTTGGAATATCCTTCTGACCTATAGTATAGAGCTGAAAAATTGAAGATTAAGTGTTTGTATATATATTTTTTACCTGAAAATTTGTGGTATACACAGTATGGCTCTTACCCAGATGGATAATTGCTTTCTACAAGACATTTTGTGTAGATTTTAGTTGTGTGTGTGTGTTTTTTAAATAGAGATTTTCTTTTCTTTTTTAAAAAAATATATTTTATTGATTTTTTATAGAGAGGAAAGGAGAGGGATAGAGAGTTAGAAACATTGATGAGAGAGAAACATCAATCAGCTGCCTCCTGCACACCTCCCACTGGGGATGTGCCTGCAACCAAGGTACATGCCCTTGACCAGAATCGAACCTGGGACCTTTCAGTCCGCAGGCCGACACTCTATCCACTGAGCCAAACCGGTTGGCTTGTTTTTTTTACTAAGATGGTATTTATGTTCTTTAAGGAAGAGATGAACCTAAAATGAGTACTCAGTGGAATGCAAGGGTTTCCTGGATTAAAAATTTTTAAATTATTCACTCATTTACTGTGTTGTTACCAGGCCATAAATGGGAGAGTAGAAGGCTATCTAGAGGGTTTTTAAATTTTACTTTGTTGTTACTACGATTAGAAATGAAACCTTTAAATGGAGTTTCTCTTTGTCAGTGATGTTTTTTAAGCTTCCTATTAAACTATCCCATGGTGTTGGTTTAATGACTTCATATTCATGTACTTCTGTTGCCTATGTTATTATGTAAGTCCTGAAACTGGTGACTAAAAGCCAAACACCAGATTCACAAGATAATTTAGTGGTTCTGATAATGTTTACTTGATAAAAAAGGAAAAGTTTTTACTGTTGAAAAAAATCTTAGACATGGCTGTCAAATTATTCTTTTTACTAAGTATAATTATAGATACTACCCAGTTTTTGAAGAACTTTAAAATAATTGTGAAACCTATAATAAAATGCAGTTATGAAGACTTGATAGACCCTTATTCCCAGTTAATTTTATTGATTGAAGCAGTTGTTTTGGGGAAGGAATTCTTTCCAGAGCTCATTCCTACCGTGCAAGCATGTCAAACTCGCGGCTAGCAGGCTGCATGCCTTGTTTATGTAACATGCTTGTGATGCAGGTGAATAGGGTAAGGCCTGGAGGTGTGTAGGCTGCAGCCTCCACAGTCCCTCACCTCAGGAGGTGAGCTCAACCTTCCCTGTGGGGTGCCCAGCCATGTGAAGGTGGTGTGGGGCTTGGAGTGGACGTCCTTTAGCAGCACTGTATGTTCACAGAGCACCTGGAGTCTCCTTTGATATTTGGGACACCACCAAGGAATGTGCTGAAGCCATTTAGGAATTGAGACTGCCTTCACTCCCAGTGTATTGTGTCCTGAGACTAAGTCCTCTGGGAGAAGCTGGGGTCATGAAGCCAGCTTTCCCAGGTAGGGTCCTGTGGGTTTTACAGTTGGTTGATGCAGGCCCTTCTAGATTGAGGGTGACCTTTGAGATGACCCCTTGGCCATGTGTGGGTACAGCGCAGGCTGGGAGGCCTGAGTGCCAGTGTGGGACCCTGCCCTCCTTGGTGACCCATACCTACATCATGCCTGTCGTCATTATTTTAACCACAGACACGTCGTCTGCCTCAGAAGATGAGGGCTCTTTACGGCGACCCGGGCGACTTACCTCCACTCCGCTCCAGAGCCATTCCAGCGTCGAGCCCTGGCTCGACCGGGTCATTCAGGGCTCCTCCACCTCATCCTCCGCATCTTCCACCTCATCTCACCCGGGAGGGAGACCTGCCGCCGCACTCGCAGGCCTCGTGGCCCACACCCACATAGGTTAGTAACAGCTGCTGTGGCCCCTCTAGGACAGGGGTACCTCTACACTCATCAAGACCCACCTTCTATTTTTCATCTGGAAAATGGCTTTTGGTAACAAAAGAGGTTCTTGATGCTTCTGTGGTTTAGTGATCACAGATACAATGACCTGTGGGCCTTCCGAGAGAAGTGCATGGTGTTTCTTGATGTGTGCCTCCTCCTGCTCTGGAGGGTGGGCTGGCACAGGTGGCTGGTGCAGGGTGGATGGTCAGTTAGGTGTGACTGTGGTTGTCCCTGATGGTCACCCTTGGCCTGCAACCTAGACATTGCCACCGCTTTTGCTCTTTACTTGTGTGCATAGCTGGGGTCCATGAGCTTGGGAGGTCCAGGTTAAACAACCCCTCAACCTGAATAGGGATGTCAGTCAAGGATAAGTCATAAAGATCCATAGAACTTTTCCAAATCATTCAGTCTTTAAAAAGTATTATCGTAACCCCTGTTTTGTAGATGTGGAGTGGGGACAGAAAGTTAGGTTGATAACCGACCTGAGATTGCATAGCTGGCTTAGTGTTGAAGCCAGGCTGACAGTTTTCTTGATTTCTTTTTATTTTCTTTACTGTTAGATACTGTTCTGCTAACACTGAAACGGTGCACCTATGACAGGCTGGTATTTTCAGTGGGGTCATAGCGGACAGGTTCTGGGCTCCGGTGTTGAGCTTTTTCATGTAAAATCTTGGCCAAATGACTGGACTGAGAATAAATGGTTGGCTGGATTGGAAGTAAATTGGATGTTTTAAGTGGCCGACAGCTTTAGTCTCACCATCCTCTGTGGGCACGGCACTGAGTCTCTTCATTTTAAAATTTGTTGCATCAGTGCATGAAGCACGTTTCTGTTGAGCATGTCTCTTCTATTGTGATGTGAGTCTTAGATGAGAACTCACATGCCACACTGTGCTTCCAGTACACAGAGACCACTGGGTGACAGGGCAACTGTCAGGGCTGCCCCAGGGCAGCATGTTTCAGGAGAAAAGATCCCTTTGGCAAACAGCCCGCCCAGATTGTTTTGGTAGCTTTCCTGGGTGTCCTACCAATGGCCACTGGTTACTGCCCACCTTTCCTCAAGGCGATTGACAGTGGATAGCTTGAAAAATAGTTTTTGCATTGTTGTATTAAAAAATTGCCCACAGGTCAGAATGTTTAGCCAGGCAGCCTTCAACTTTCCAGTTGTGGGTCTTTCAACAAAGCATTTGGCTGTAAGTGTGTTTGAGTGAGATGTTTTCATTCTCGGAGAGGCTCTGATTGTGAAGATTCATGAGGTGAATTCATCACCTCTCAATGAGGACTCCTGGCCTCTGCTAGTGTAGCTGAGCCTGTCTGTCTCCCACCCCCCTTGCTTGACTTTGCATATACACTGTGATTAATTCTAGTAACTTCTAAAAATTTTAACTTAGGCTCTGTTTGATACCATACTGTGATTATAGCCTTCATATGCTATATGTTTACTGGGTATAGTTGCTTGAATTTCTGAATGTGAAAATACTCAATTTCTCTCTCTTTATTATAAAAATCATCCTTTGTTTTAGTGTCCAACACTAAATTGAATTCTTCAATTTAGGTTAAGAAAAGAAATACAGAAAGAACAAGAATATTTAGATAAAAAAATTTGAGGTAGCATATATTAGGTAAAGATAATTTTAAAAATGTATTATTTTCAATATTGGATTAAGGAAATCAAATACAGAAAACATTTGGACACAAATATAAATACATATATTTAAAAGGTACTTTTAGTTATAATAGTTAATTTGATTTTTAATGTAGTTTGCTTACTTTTATGCAACTATTTTATTTATTATTTAATAATGGTTCTTTATTATTAAAAGTATTACATTTGTCCCCTTTTCCTCCCTATTGACCCTCCTCCTATGCCTCTGTCCTATGTAATTATTTTAGAAACTACTTTTGGTTAAGATTACCATTTATGCCTTTTTCATGAATACTGTTAAAATCATTTATTCTTTTTGTTAGATTTAGAAAGATGGGGAGATTTCTTTTTAAACTGAAAGAACTTTATGATAGGCATACTTTAAATGGCTGATTTCATAAACATCAAGCTTTTTCAATGGTTATGAAAGCTCTATAATTAAAGTTAGATTTTTCCCTCCAGCTGGTGTGGCTCAGTGGTTGAGTGTCCATCTATGAACCAGGAGTTTATGGTTTGATTTTCGGTCAGGGCACATGGGCTCACTTCCCAGTGGGGGGCATGCAGGAGGCAACCAATCAATTATTCTCTCTCATTATTGATGTTTCTATTTTTCTCTCCCTCTCCCCTCTTCTCTGAAATCAATAAAAAAATACTTTAAAAAAAAAAGTTAGAGTTTTCCAACTGCTATTTTCTGCTGTGTAAATAGTGAGTTTGTGTTTTCCTTCCATATAATTTCATATTTCTACATATTTTAAAAATTTCTTTCTGGGTTATGAAATGATAGCTTGATTATCAGAATTTAAAATATTAGCATGCCATCTGATGGCAGGAGTATTCATTAGAAGATTAAACAGATTATAGGTCACCACTGACATAGGCTAATATTGATCTCACAAGTGGACAAGTATTTGCTCTAGTGTTATGGGAGGGCACAATTTCTGGTAGTTGTGCAGACATGGTGCCTTTTGTAGTGGGAGACTCAACTGTAACGATAACGTGAAAGCAGCTTACAGTCAGCCAGCATTCTGAACAGATCGATGTCCCTGCCATACAATGAAAATTGAAAACACAAAAAGGTACATTCAGACAGTGGAAGGGAGTGACTTCAAACATTTTCTGTATGTAACTAAATTGGCTTTAAATAAATACATTGTAGTCTCTTAACAGTGAGATGTGTTGAACTAGCCAGAGGGTAGTTTTTATCTTTGTAGGTTTATTCTTTGAAGCCTGCAAAGTCTTATGTCTTTGGGACATCCAACATACTCTTTGTGGGTGTGTGGGTTAGTCTATTTTTTTATAATATAATAAAGAATGGTCCAATAACAATTGATTTGAAATGTGTTTCTGCTTCATCGAGGGAAATTTCTGAACAAAACCTCATATGGAAGGCGAGTCCACTTGTGTCTGTGTCTGTGCTGTGGTCAGTGGTTCTAGTCTGGATCCCTCATGCACACAGGTCTATGTACCGTGTCTGGGAACTGAGAGCTCACAATGTCCTGTGTGCCTTGGTCGATGAGAAAAACAAAATTAATTGGAATACCATGCTCCTTGCTTAGAGCTCAGCTAGAGAAGCCTCACTCGAATGGGGTTTAAACAGCAACTTACTGGTCTTTTGAATGAACAACACTTTTGTTTTGGATTTGTTTTTCAAAAGCAGATCTGCACTCTGCCCCTCCTGATGTCACCACTGGCCTTGTGGAGTATTCGCACTGTGAGCGTCCACAGCCAGCCTCTGTGAGAGGCGTCCCTCGGGGGTGCAGCGGACGCCTCCTGGACACAGCAGGTGGTGAGCATGTCTTTCTTTCTCCTTTTGACGCGGCTGAGCACAGGTTCATTTCAGGTACTGAACATTCCTTCATGCACTCGCTGTAGCAAACCTGAGCCCGTCAGTAGTTATAACCCTTCAGTGCAGTAAACTGAGAACAGTGTGTGCAGTGCATGTTATCACAGAAAGCACCATGTGCAGAAATGATCAGGAACATCTGTAAAATTGGTCCAGTGGACAAGGAGGGTAGAGAGGAGAAAACCTCCAAATTTCGGTTCAGTGCGAAAGGAGTTTGCATCTATAGTATTGTAGGAAAATGAGAAGCATGGAAGTTCTTATTTGAACACAGTGTGTTCAACAGATCAAGTCTTAGTGTGAGTGCACCCGCCTGCAACATGGCAGTCCCTGCTCTCACTGTCCTCAACAACCTGTGAAATGGGCACAGCTGCACTCACAGTTCCTGATGTGCAGGCCCAGTGCTGTTGGTGCAATTTCAGGGTCCTGTTTAACAGCTCTAATGTCTTATCAAAGTCATGTGAAGTTTTCTTTCCAGTGTACTGGATTTGAATTGGAGAAAACTCCAGGGGCTCTCAGATCCAAGCCTTGATCGCGTAATTTGATTCTTTTAAGCAGTAGGACAGATTTTGTTGAAGTCTTTGTTTGTTGTTCAAATGCAAATGGAAAATACTGAGTCAACACGAAGCAGGCTTTCCATTGGTTAGATAGATTTTTATTTGATTTATTACTCTTTATTTAAAAAAAAAAAAGAGTTTAGCTGAGTTAAAATTGACATATCCACCATTGCATGTATTTAAAATGTGCGATTTTATAACTTTAAGATATGTGTACAACCGTGAAACCATCCATACAGTCAAGACACTGAACACATCCAGCCCTCATAAAAGTTTTCTTTGTCAGACCTCCTGCCACCCTTTTTTGGCTTCCCTTAAGGCAACCACTGATTTATTTCCTAGCACTGTTGTTAGTTTGCATTTTCTAGCATTTTATGTAAATAGAATCATATAGTATTTACTCTTTGTGTCTGGATTCTTTCATTCTACATACTTATTTTGAGATTCATGGTCTTGCATGTATCAATAGTTCATTCCTTTTATTGAGGAGTAGATTGTTCTATGGATGCACAGTTTGGATAAATAGTTTATCTGTTTAACTATCAATATATATTTTGGTTATTTCCAGTTTTTGGCTATTCCAAATAGAGCTTCTATGAATATTTTTATGCAGGTCTTGGTGTGGGTGTGTACTTTCATTTCTTTTGGGTCAATACTCAGGAGTGTAATGGCTGGATCATGTAGTAGGTCTGTGTTTAACTTTTTTTTTAATTAAAAAATGTTTTTATTGATTTTTAAAGAGTGGTCCAGTTATTTCAGCATCATTTATTATAAACTAGAGGCCCGATGCATGAAGATTCGGGGAAGAATAGGCCTTCCTTCCCCTGGCTGCTGGCACCCGGGTCCCAGGCCTTTGCTCTGGCCGCTGCCTTCCGCCTTTGTTCTGGCCCGGAGCTGCCTTCCGCCTTCGCTCCAGCCCGGAGCCGCTTTCCTCCTTCGCGTGCTGCCCAGAGGCCCGGAGCGACCAGGACAGGGTAGAACGCCTGCATCGCCGCCATCTTTGTCGCATCAGTTTGCATATTCCCTCCTTATTGGCTGTGGGCACCACCATATTTGTCGTGAAGTGATGGTCAATTTGCATATTCCGTCTTTATTGGATAGGATACCATTCTGTTCCCACCAAGTTTCTTTGGCATTTAAAAAAAATATTTATTTTTATTGATTTCAGAAAGGAAGGGAGAAGGAGAGAGAGATAGAAACATCAGTGATGAGAGAGAATCATTGATCGGCTGCTTCTTGCACACCCCCTACTGGGAATCAAGCCCACAACCCGGGCATGTGTCTTTTACTGGAATCGAACCTGGGACCCTTCAGTCTGCAGGCTGACGCTCTATCCACTGAACCAAACCAGCTAGGGCATCTTTGGCATTTTTTTTTTCCTTTTTCTTTTTTAATTTTTATTTATTTATTTATTTATTTATTTATTTATTTATTTATAATTTCTTTATTGGTTATGGTATCACATAATTGTCCTCATCCCCCTATTCCCATCCTGAACCCCTCCCCACGTATGCCCCCACCCCCCTGTTGTCCATGACCACTGGTTAGGCTTTTATGTATGCATACAAGTCCTTTGGTTAATCTCTCCCCCTTTCCCCCACCCTCACCTGCCTTCCCTCTGAGGTTTGACAGTCTGGTCGATGCTTCCCTGTCGCCGGGTCTGTTTTTGTTCTTCAGCTTATGTTGTTCATTATTTCCCTTAGATGTGTGAGATCATGTGATACAAGAAATACACTTATAAGAACCGAAAATGAGACAAGCCATAATGGTTATTTGCTGGGAGGCAAGTGAATTAGTCTATAGTGAGTTTCTTTCTGGGCCAACAGTTCTTTTGAGTCCCAATTTCAATTTCGAACATTTCCTTATGTGTACATGTCAGCAATGATATTTCAGTTCTGGGTGGTGGACAAATAGTAGTGATGCAGGTCCAACCGTCTCTGGTTTGGTCCTGGGCATCCTTCAGCGGCACACAACTGCTGTCTGCTAGTATGGCAGGGTGTTGTCAGCGTCTTCCATCTCTGGACTGTTTCTCTTCTGTCTTCATGGCTGGAGCAGTCCTGTCAATTCCTCTCTATTGCAGGAATCCACATGGTCTTGGAGTTATTTTCTGAAAATATACAAACATATTCTCGACCAAAAGTTAGTAAAGGAATATTTTCTATAAATTTGACTTGGGGTTCTTTTTCATTTTTTTTTTTGCTCAAATGCTTTTCCTCTGGTTTGTTTTGACACCATATGTGTTTTTCATGGGTTTCTTGCTGTTAGCATTACAGATTAAACTTAATTTTCTAAAGTAAAAATTTTCTAGATGTAATTTACTTACAGGATATTTTTCTTTACATGATATTCTTCTACTGTCACCCCCCCTTTTTAATTTAAATACTAGGAGGCTTTTGGAATTTTATAATGTAGTCTTGATAGCTTTTACATTTTAATTTTTTGCACTAAAATATGACTGCTTTAGGTTCATTACGTGTTACGCAATTTTACCGAGATGAATTGCCAATCAAAATTTTTGTTAACACTTTAAGAACAGCTTTTGGTACGGTACATTTAGTTTTTCTAGAATATTTGCTTGTTTCAATTAGTTAATTTAAATTACTCTGAGTACTTGACTACTATTCTACTGTCAAACTCAACACTCTTAACAACAATCTTATTTTACCCTGTGTATATTAGTGGAAAGGATTATTTGCCTTCTTGAGTAGGCCCTGAGCATTCCTGGTTCTAGGCTGGATTTGGATATCAAAGACCCACTTCCTTACGCCATGGCTACAAGACATCTCAAACAAGTCTTGTTGCAGTGAGAGGGCATCTGCTGTCGGCCAAGTCTCTGTTTGTTACCTGGGTCCCGATTTGAGCTGTGCATGGGAAGCAAAGCAGCCATGGGGGCAGGAGACCTCCCTCAGAGGGGGTGAAGGTTCAGGCCCCTGTATCTTTGGCATTTTTAATGAAAATCAGTAGACCATATATGAGAGGAATCTATTTCTGGGACCTCTATGCTATTCAATTGCTATATTTGTCCATCCTTATATAAATAGCAACTTGTCATGATTACTGTAGTTTTATAATAAATCTTGAAGTCATGTAGTTTGTCCTCAACTCTACTTTTCAACTTAAAATTTGCTTTGACTAGCCCGGCTGTGGTGGCTCACTGGATTGAGCGTCGTCCCATAGACCAAGAGGTCCTGGGTTCGATTCCCAGTCAGGGCACATGCCTGGGTTGCGGGCTCGATCACCAGTAGGGGTGTGCAGGAAGCAGTCAATCAATGAATGTCTCTCATCATTGATGTTTCTATCTCTCTCCCCTTCTCCCTTCCTCTCTGAAATCAATAAAAATATTTTAAAAAAATTTGCTTTGACTATTCCAGCTCCTTTGCATTGTAATATATATTTTTAAATGTTTGTTAATTTTTACCAAAATTCCTGCCAGATTTTAATTGGTATTTCATTGACTTTCTAGATCAATTTGAAAAGACTTGGCATTTTCAGTTGATAAATATAGTATATTTTCCCATTTATTTAGCTCTTATAAAAATTCTAGCACTGTTCTATAGCTTTCAATGCAGTTATTGCACATATTTTGTTAAAATTATCCCAAAATATGTTGTATTTTTTATGCTATTGGAAATGGTATTTAAATATTTTTCCAACTGTTTGTTGCCCCACCCTGGGGATCGAGCCCAAAACCAGGGCATGTGCCCTGACTGGGAATCAAACGTGACCTCCTGATTCATAGGTTGACGCTCAACCACTGAGCTATGCTGGCCGGGCTAGAACAGCATTTCTTACTATTTATTGAGGACATGAAAGAGCTTTAGTTTATGTGGATTATAGCTCTTGATATTTACCATATTAGAAATTAAAACTAAAGATTTAAAAAATATTCATTTAAAAAATAATAAACTCATTATAGCTTAACAAATAGCTCATATTTATGAAAAACATTTGTAAAACAAAAATTTAGGGGGAAGAATGGACTTTTTCTCCTTTGTTGCCAGTTGGTCTCATGGCTGGCATAACAATAATATCTGATTCTGTATCTCATCCCCATTCAGTCTGTTGTGCTATGACATGATGTGTGGTCTCTGGGAGCTCCACTGTGCTCTTGTGAGAGGAGGAGAGTGAAAGGGAAATGGTATCTTAATATGACTAGGGAAGGACAGTTGGCCCATGAATGGCAGCTGGTGCTGCATAGTCGAAAATCAGCGTATAACTTGACTCTCTAAAAACTAGTTGTCCCTCGGTATTTATAGGGGCTTGATTCCAGGACCTTCCACAGACACCAAAATTTGCAATATTAAAATTCCCCATATGGCATAGATCAATGCATACGGTCAGCCCTTTGCATTCACAGACAAAGATAGTGCAGGTATTTATTTTTAAAAATCTGCGTATAAGTGGATTCATGCAGTTCAAACCTGTGTTGTTCAAGGCTCAATTGTAGTTTGACCTCATGAACCTCCTGAAAGGGTTTCAGGCACCCCCAGGGGCCCTTGGACCACTTTGAAAACCACTAGCTTAGAATTAAGTTCTAGTTTCTAAAAGGCATTCAGTATTTAATGAATTAATCAATTCCAAAATGGCTGTCTGATGGGGCCAGTGCTTTTTATTCATGTAGTTAGTCACTGGACCTCATTTCCATGTCCTGTTCCCCAGAGGATGCGGCCTGTTCTAACTTCAGTGTTCCTCTTCCCATGACAGGTGTCCCTGTGAACAGCAGAGTGTCCTCCAAAATCCAGCAGCTTCTAAATACCCTGAAGAGGCCGAAGCGTCCTCCGCTGAAGGAGTTCTTTGTGGATGATATGGAGGAGCTGCTGGAAGGTGAGTATACTCAGATTTGGGCTCACGTATGTAAACGGGGTGACCATTACATCTGGAGACGCAGGCAGATGTACATCCTACATGGGTTATTACTGTGACGTTATGGCACAATAAAGTGATATTCTCTCTGTTGGCAGCACCTGCAGTCACCATGTGTGATGGTGAATTAGTATCACATGTGACTGCTAGCTTTATTTGAACAGGTGGAAAATTCATTTCTTATAGTTAAGACATTTAACATTTCCTTATGCCTCTGATCCACTGGTTAGTACTTTATAAGAATACTTCTAAGGTTTCATTTTTCTTACATTGTTTAAATTTTTATTTAAACTTTAAATCTGAAATACTCCTCTTTTCATGGTTTTAAAGTATTATATCTTCAGTATAGTTTTGGCTCCTTTTCAGAATTTTAGTCTCTTGAGATATATATTTAGAAGAAAGAATATAGATTTTTTTTTTAAATTACCAAGAAATAGAAGTGTAGTCTTCTAGATAAGGAACAGAAATAAAGCCCAGTACAAGATACAAGCATATGAATGTGTTAGAGCCACCAGGACACATGGCCAGCCCCTCAGCTTTCCCACCTCTTCCACTGCCCCACAGAGGACCAGCTCTGGGTGTTTTCTTCCTACTTGAGGATTAGATACGGCTTTTAGGGCATTGTTTCCCCTTTTAATTAGATAATGCTTTTCAAATTCAGAATTCAATCACATGAATGCTTTTGAGAGCAATTTTTCTTATACTAGGGCAAATTTTGGTTATAAATCCACTGAAAATATAATAGACCTTATTTTTTCTAAAACATAGTGATAGTTGTTTTGAATACCCAAAGCAAAGTGGTGATTCTGCTCACTTTTATCCTTTATAAGCAGGAACTAGTGCCTGTTTCTCAGGTGTCGTCAGGGTTGTCCCTGTGACAACCTGGCCATCACTGCTGCCACCCTGGGGATTGTCATGTGGGGTTAAGGTTACCAGACTCCATCATTATTCATGATTCAGTCTCCATCTGTCTTTGGTCAGTTGGTCTATGACTATTATAATGATAAGGAAATCTAACCTTTTTATAATTGGTATTTTAAAAAACAATATATAAAATATAAATGCTTAAAGGTGCAATGTGTGCATGATACTATGAAATGTTGATTTTAAAATTTCAATTTTGCTTACAGTTCAGCAACCAGATCCAAATCAGCCGAAGCCTGAAGGAAGCCAGATGGTAGTGCTGAAAGGGGAACCTCTGTCCTTGGGGACACCCTGGCCACCATCACTGCTGGCTGCCTTGCAGCGGTGGGGCACAATGCAGCCCAAAGCCCCCTGTCTGACCGCCTTGGACACAACTGGGAAGGCCGTCTACACCCTTACCTATGGCAAGTGTCAACAGAAGGCAATTGGCTGTGGTTTAGCTATAAAATAATACATGTGTCACACAAACAACATAGACATACACTTGATGAACATGATAGAACAAGTTCCTGAGAAACTAACACAACTGTTTAACAAATAGAACATCACCTCACTCCAGGTGGCCATCCCAGACCACTGCCTCTTCCTCCCACCAGAGGGGACACTGACTGATGGTGCCCGGCCACTGCTTTGGCTTCAAGTGTTCACATCTATATATGCATTTCTGTACAATGGAGTTTAGTTCTGTCTAATTTTGAACTCTGTTTAAATGGAATCGTACAGTATGTATTTTTTGTGTTTGGCATCTTTTGGTCTTATATTGTGTTTTTATGTAACAGATCATAAGCACATAACCTGATGCACAGAGTAAATGCAATCAGCACTCAGCTGAGTAGCGTTTCCAGGTTGCCAGGCTCTGTGTGTCCCCTCCAGTATTCACGTCCTCCCACACACTTTAAAGGCAAACTGTTGTGCTGACTGCTAAGACCTCTGGCTTTACCTGCCTTTGAGTTTTCCATAGATGGGATTACATGAAAGGTGTTCTGGGTCTGCACTCTTTTGCTCAGTATTGTTTGTGAGACTCATCTATGATGTGTGTGAAGTGTAGTAGTTTATTCTAATTCATGGATGTTATTTTATTCTGTGAAAACGCACTGTGCAGTAGATGGACATTTGGTTTGTTTACACTTTCGGGCTATCGTGTATAGTGCTGCTATGAACATTCTCCTGTGGGTCTGCTGGTGAACATGTGGAGGTCAGAGCTTGTGCTGGTGTAAACGCTGAGGTAGCAGTGTCTAGCTTTAGATCATTCTGCCAGGCAGTTTTCCAAGGGGTAGCGGCAGTCTTCATTCTCACCAGCAATGTGTGCAGTCCCAGGTGCTCCACATCCTCGCCAATACTTGACATTGTCTATTTATTTCATTTTAGCCTTTCTTGTGTGTTGTGGTTTCCAGAAATGCTAATTGCATTTTCCTGATGACTAATGATGCTTTCATATGCTTGTTGGCTATTTGAATATTCTCTTTTATGAACTATCCAAATCTTTGTCTCATTTTTCTGTTTAATTGCTAATGTTTTCTTCTTTATATTTACAGATACACGTCTTTTCAGATATATGTTTTGCATATATCTTCTTCCACTCTTTGTATTGCCTTTTAACTTTTAATTGTAGCTTTAGATAAATGAGAAGTATTAACCTAATTTACCTATTTTTTCCTTTACTATAGTGCTTTTTTGTCCTTTTTAGGAAGTCTTTGCCAAACCTAAGGACACAAAAAAATATTTTTCTACTTTTGCTTCTAAAAACTTGTTTTACTTTTTACATTTGGATGTTAAGATGCATCTGCAATTTAATTTATGAAATGGGAGCCATTTTCTTCCCTTAGGAATATCTATGACCCATTATCATTTATTGGAAAGCCAGTTCTTCAGGTATTGGGGTGGAAAGTGCACCTGTGGTTCTGTTTGCAGACTCTGTTCTGTTTAGTCAGTATGCTGTCTGTCCACACCCCCTGAATCACTGTAGTATTATGAGTCTCAGTGTCTGGCTCAGAAGTTCATTAGCTCTGTGATTATTCCTTAAGATTTCCTTGACTGCCCTTGCATTCCAAGTAAACTTCAGAATTAGCCTGTCAGTTTCTGGAAAAATTCCTACTGGGATAATGATTGCATTGCATTGAATCTGTAGTTCAATTTGAAGAAAATTGATTCATGAGTAGAATATTTTCTTCTTTTTTAAAGTCCTTTAATTTCTTTCAGTAATGTTTTTACTTTTCAGTACAGAAGTTTTGAGCATCTTCTATTATTTATTCTTATGGTAATGGAATGATTAAAATTTTTTCTACTCATTTGTTGCTTGTATATAGAAGTGCAATTGATTTTTTAAATGGTGACTTTGTAACCTTGCCAAACTAACTGATTATTTTCTTGTTTGTCCATATATCTTTTGGATATCTGGTATACAAAATCAGTCCTCTATGAACAATAACAGTGTCATCATGGCCTTTCCAGCACTTAGTTTCTTTTTCTTGCTTCTTCTGCACGAGCTAAAATCTCCAGTACAAAGTGGAACAGTGGGTATTCTCGCCTCGATCTCCATCTTAGGTCATGAATTACGATGTTTGTCGAAGTTTTTTATTTTTTAACATGTTTTTATTGATTTTTAGAGAGCGAGGAAGGGAAAGGAAGATAAACACATGGATGAGAGAGAAACATCAATTGGCTGCCTCCTGTAAGCCCCCAACTGAGGATCGAGCCTGTAACCTTGGCATGTGCCCTGACCAGGAATCAAACCAGTGCCCTCATGGTGCATGGATTGATGCTCAATCACTGAGCAACACTGGCCAGGCTTTTTTTGCTTTTTTTTTTTATGGTAGAAATTCTTTGTCAGATTAAGGAAATTCTATTCCTAAAAGTTTACTAAAAATTTTTCATCATGGATTGACATTGAATTTTTTTTTTTTGGGGGGGGGCGCCATGTCATCAATATATGCTTTTATTTTTCTTAACCTACGTATTTTTTTAAATAAATCTTTATTATTGAAAATATTACAGATGTTCCTTTTTTTCCTCCATTGTCCTTTCTCTCCCCCCGCCCCATGACATGGAATTTTATCAAGTGTTTTTTCTTTTCTGTCAAGATAGTCATGGTTTCCCTCCCCTTCCCCATTAATTTGATGAATTACTTTGATTAATTTTCAAATGTTAAGAATATTTGTATTCCTAGAATAAATCCCACTTGGCTATGATACCTTATCTTTTTAGTAAATGTCTGGATTTGATTTGCCGCTGTATTGTTAAGGATCCTTGCGTTTGTGTTCATTAGAGAGATTGGTCTGTAATTCTCTAAGAAAGGAACTTACTGTCCACTGGGAGGAACATGGTTTGCTAATGGCCACCACCTGTTGAATTCAGCTTTCAGGTCTGTTTTATGCTGTGCTTGGGGTAGCCCTAGGCAATGACTAAGGAAGGTGGTGGTTCAGTGCCTGGTTTCTCTCAGCACGGGCTCCCCTTATGAGCAGTCTACTTTGGATCACCCCGCTGGGCCTGCAGAGACTTTGTCACAGCCAAGCTATCTCCTGCCTGATCTCACCATGTGCCTTTCCCTTCACAAGTTTTACTCATGCCTGACTCTGTCTGCTTCTTGAAGAACCCACCTTCACCCTTGCATTCTTTTGTTGCACTTTATTTCTACCCCTGGGACACTCCAGGATTGTCTCTAAAGTCAGTAGTCATACTCTATTCTTTCCTTTGTCACACGGTCCCCTTCCTGCCATCCTGAATTTCCCACTGTAATCTCTCTTTTCGGCCTGCAAGTTCTCCGTGTATGTATTCATTTTACTGTGGATTTGCTGGTGAGGAAATCTCAGTGCTTGTCTGACAACAGTTTATTTTATCTTCATTTTTGATATGGGGATCATTATCTGTTTTTAGTACTCTGAAGATATTGTACTATCTTTGCATTTTTGGGATAAAACTAACTTGGTTACGATGCATTGTTCTTTTTATATTCTAGCTGGATTCAGTTTGGAAATCTTTATGGGTTACAGTTATTAACATTTGAATTGACCATTGATATAGACAAAAGCAACAACAGTGTTTTGAGTTAAATATTTTTTCTCATTTATTTCTCAGGTCCCACAATTCACTTATTTCACATTGTTGCACTTGAGTTTAATATCATTTGCAGTGAAATTTGAGCATTTATTCAGAGGGCATGGCTGCTCAGACTGCATGGGGTTATGTCACAGCAATTTGAGAGGGACTGAATTAAGACGTTGGTGTTACTTTTTAGTACACTGCTTAGGGTAAATGTTAAGGCTGCCTTGGATGTTAGGGATGGACTGAGATTCTTCTGTCTTCCTACTCCATTATCACCCCTGACTCTGTCTACCTCCCCAGGTACCTTCAATCCTCTTTACTTTTCCTTAATCTCATCTTTTTTCAAAGAAGCTCTTCTTTGCTGAGCATTCATAGGGCTGGTACTGAATATAGAGACTGCGTGCCAGGAGGAGAAGTGTGTTGGGCAGGAGCTCATAGGGTTAAGGGCTGGATTCTGGGGGTCCAGATGCACTACTCCAGCAGCTGGTGGCTCTGCGCAGTTACTTAACATCTCTTTGACTGTCTTGTCTTGAGTGAAAAGCGAAGATGAAGATATGACCTACCTCATGAATTGTTGTAAAGGTTACATGAATTATAAGGGATGTAATTGAGACAAAGTTAATGACATGAAAATGCATTCACAATTCAATGTTGAATGAAAAAAGCAGGGTGGAGTATGATCTCATTTTTTGAAAATTCGACATACATGTATATATGTATGTGTGTGTGCATATGTATGTTACATATACATATATGTAACAAAGAATGCTGACCTTTTTCTGCTGGCTTTTCTATATTCTAAATTTTCTATGATAAAATCCTATATTATTTTTATGTTAAGAAACATAAATTTGTAAGTTGTTTTTGAGGAAAAAACCATGATGTTTATTATAGCATTGTGCAAAATAGTTATCATTTGGAAACTACCTGAATTTTCAGAAATTGAGTAATGGTACTTGTGGGGTATTATGATTATTAAATTAAGATGTTAATTATTAGTTTCTTAAATTTTACATTGCTTAGTATTTTTATTTCATTTTAGGGAAACTTTGGAGTCGGAGTTTAAAACTAGCTTATACTCTTCTTAATAAACTGACTAGTAAGAATGAACCACTACTTAAACCTGGAGACAGAGTAAGTAACTAGAATGTAACTATTGGAGTAAGCAAAAACAGAGACTGTAAAAATCTTTTGCATTGAAATCAGTGTTCTATCAGCTGGTTAGACTTACAGCGTTACTACAAGGGATTTAAAATCAGCATGGAAAAATATTAAATATGGGAAAAATTTTTGATGATGTAGATAAAAAGATTGTTCTTTTTTTTTTCTCATTGCCTATCCACTGATTCTTCCACTCTTTTCTCTTCGACTTCAAACATGTTGATTTTAATAAAAATATTAATATCAGATATTAATAAATGTTAAATATCCAAAGCTTAAGTTTTATGAGGAAACAACCTTACTTTGAAATTGTGTGTGCTTTATATTCTTCCTATTCCGTGTGGCAAGGCCACCATCCCCTCTTCCTTTTTTTTTTGTCTTTTAGGAAACAATTTTATTTAATTTTTTGTTCATTCAAAAAATATTGACCAAGCAATATGCTCTAAACACTGGGGATAGGAAGGTCATTGTAGGTGTGGTTCCTGGACTACCATCCCCTCTTAACCTATCAGCCCCAATAGCTTTTAAAGGAAGCTAGAGGCTTAGATCCTTGTCCTACACTGTCCCAAGTAGTGGGCATAGCCATATGAGGCTATTTAAATTAACCAAAATTAAATAAGATGAAAAATTTAGGTCACTAGTCACACAAACCACATTTTAAGGGCTTAGTAGGCTACCATATTTGATAGCTGGAAATAAAATATTTTCATTATTGTAGAAAATTCTATTAGACAGCATTGTTCTTGGCAAATGAACCAGATTTGAGGAACTCAGGTATACGAGAAGGTCCAGGAGAGAAAACAGGAGAACATGGTGAAAATCAACAAACTTACCAGTATAAACTAGTGAAAAAGGTTGCCTAGGGTCAGAAATGAAAATATAAGTTGACAAGCTGTCATAGAGTTTCCGGCAACTCTTTGCCTCATTTTTTAATTAAAAAACTAGAAGCCAAGGACATTTAAGGAAGGAAAATTTAATGTGGAAGAAGATAGCCAAAGGGCAAAAAAATGAAAGAAAAAGGGCGGTAGAAGAAACAAATGAACTTGGAGGAAAGCTAGATACAGAAAACAAATGTTCAGAAAATTAGTATTAATATTTCTAGAGTCTATGATGAAGAAAAATAAATAAAAGAACAAGAGATGGATGGTAGGAAGGAAAAATAGTGCAAAAATTAGATTTGATCAAGAAGGCCCAACATCTGATAGTGGTTCCAGAAAGAGATAAGAGAAAGAGAATACAAAATTTTCAGTGATAATAATTTAAGATGATGTTCTAGAGTTAGAGAGCATTTGCTTTAAAGTGAAGACTGCAGTGAACACAGTAGCTCCACAAATGCGCATGAGCACATAAGCATGTTACTGCGCAAGACCAGGGTGCAGAGCCTAAGGGGAAAGCGGGATGTATACAGGGGGTCAGCAGTCAAATTGGGGGAGACCAGTGTGACACTTCAGAAGTTCAGAGGGAATCTGATTTTAACCTACAGTTCTATTCTTAGTTATTCAACCAATGTGAGGATAGGTAACCATTTTCAGATACACAGGATTCAAAAAAAATTAGACTCCCAACCACTCTTTCTTGGGAGATTCCTAAAGGATGAGTGCTTCAGCGGAATGAGTGCGTGGGGCCCAAATCTGAAAGCCACAGGGCAGTCCCCCAGGAGCAGCCTAGCAGGAGTAGGAGGACACACGGCCCAGAGTGTGGGTGGGGCTGGTCCACAGCTGGTAAAACTTATGAGTTCACCTGACTGGTTGGCTATTTGGAGAATACTATTGATAGATATTTACACATGTGGTGGGATATTTTAGAGCAGATTGACTAATGTATACATAGAGAGCAGAACCAGTACGAATGCTGGTAGCTGTCACCATCAGAAAGGAAGGAGATGTGTACCTGATTGTGAAAGTGCAAAAGGACGAGAATGATACTTTATAATGTGTTGTGCTTTAGAGTGAGTCTGAAAGAATCCCTGATTTATAATGAATCTAAGAATCACTCATTTATTTTTCTTGAAGAAAATTCCTGCAAGGACAAAGACTTATAGATACTGTCTTGACTTGCTAGAGAATCCACATAATTATAAAAAGGTTGACAAGATCACAGTGAGTTAATTATCAGAGATGGGTGGCAAATTCATCTTCCTGTGTTAATATATTTTTAAAAAGTGAACAGACACAACTCTTTTGTAACAGATTCTCTAAAAACATGTTTTCTATACCAAACATCTAGTCACAAGGCTATAGTTCACAGTTCTGGAACAGTCTCTATTAACATCAACTTTAGAAGGAGAGCTTTGCCCTTTTCAACTAACTAACTTGTCAGAAACTTGATTAAGTTTACAGTATAAATATAGATACAGTTTGAATTTTGCCTTACAAAGAGGAGAGTTATTTATTAGTTATCCATTGTTCTGTGTTCAGAGGCCTGTGTTAAAAGTGTGTTCAAATAATATTCTGATTCATCACTATGGTTTCAAGCACAACTTATTACACTATTGTGGTTTAAAAAAATCTTATTCCAGCCCGACTGGTGTGGCTCAGCGGTTGAGCGTTGACCTATGATCCAGGAGATCACACTTCAATTCCTGGTCGGGGCATACGCCTAGGTTGCAGGTTCGATTCCCAGTGTGGGGCGTGCAGGAGGCAGCCAATCAATGATTCTCTCTCATCATTGATGTTTCTATCTCTCTCCCTCTCCCTTCCTCTTTGAAATCCATATATATATATATATATATATATATATATAAAAACTTATTCCATAAATATCTTTTCATGTAACTAGATTATTATAAGAAATGGAAATTGGGGTGATGGGAGAAGAAAAAGGGGGGAGAGGAGAGCTAAATATTCATCTACAATAACAGGAAATAAAATTAGTACCTGAATATTTTTAAAAGATAAAACAGTGTAAGCAAAATATTTGAAAATATGAGAGTAAATAGCAAAAGGAAGATGTAAATTATTTAAAAAGTGGTTGCCTTGGGGAGTGGGAAAGGGTGGAGCATGGGGGGTATTGTTTTTCATTAGTACTTTTTTGGGTCATTTTAAATTCTGTGTTTTAAAAAATTGACAAAAATAAAAATATAAGATAGACAAAATAGAACATAGAATTTAAACAGTAGCAGCATGCTAACAAGGTGGGAAGAGGGACTCGGTGGAAGCAGCTGTAGGGATCTCAACTGAGGATTTTGTAGCCCCCATCCTTCCCTGTGAATACACTTAAGTCTTGAGTGGAGATCTGTTCAACTAAAACTTTGGCATT
Source organism: Cnephaeus nilssonii (assembly GCF_951640355.1). Classification (NCBI taxonomy): domain Eukaryota; kingdom Metazoa; phylum Chordata; class Mammalia; order Chiroptera; family Vespertilionidae; genus Cnephaeus; species Cnephaeus nilssonii. Next base: position 9,791,271 of record NC_137074.1, read on the forward strand.
ATGATTTCTTCTTTTGGAAGATATTTTAGATATAATATGATTTCTTGTTTACTTTTCGTGTTAATACAGGTGCTTTTCACCTGGGCTAATTGATGGTGAATGATGGTCCATCCCTGAGTTGCTGCTGCGCAGATGGACTGTCTTTAAATCCAGAAATTTTAAGTTATTTTGTTGTATGGGGAGTAGAGACCTCAACCTAAAAACTATTTATTAAAAGTTACATGGTTGAGCCCTAACTGGTTTGGCTCAGTAGATAGATCGTCGGCCTGTAGACTGAAGGGTCCCAGGTTCGATTCTGGTCAAGGGCATGTACCTTGGTTGCGGGCACATCCCCAGTAGGGAGTGTGCAGGAGGCAGCTGATCGATGTTTCTCTCTCATCGATGTTTCTAACTCTCTATCCCTCTCCCTTCCTCTCTGTAAAAAATCAATAAAATATATTTTTTTAAAAGTTACATGGTTGAGAAAATTTAAGGACTAAGAATTAAACCCCAGATTCTAAAATAATAAAAAATGTCTCAATTCTATCTAATCATTAGCAGATACTCCAAAAGTTGAGATGACAGTCATTCTCCAGTCGATTCCATGGTTGTTCTTTGTGCTGCTGTAGGTGGCGCTGGTGTTTCCGAACAGTGACCCTGTGATGTTCATGGTTGCATTTTATGGGTGTCTCCTGGCAGAACTGGTTCCTGTCCCCATAGAAGTGCCATTAACAAAAAAGGTAGCAAACTTGGCCCTGGGCCATGGGTTCAGGTTTCATGAGGTTTGAAACGATGAGCATTTTTTCCTCTGATAAATAGAATTTGAAATTTGATAAGACTTTGTTAAACTTGTTCTCAACACCATATGTTTATTGACAATAAGTTTCATTTCTTGGGGATAAATCATTATAGTCATTTATTACAGCTCACTTTTCAGTAATAATTTTGAATATATGAGATGGAAATGTTTTGCATTTCTGTTTGCTTACACAGCTGGCATTTTTTGTTACTGACATGATTACTGTGGGAGTTCTGATGGTCTAGGCAGCTGTTTCATTTTATGTATAAATGTCAGTAACCTAACTATTGAAAAAATTATTTTAGGAGTAGACGAGGCATGTATTTTAGAAACTCAGAGTTTTCTATTGTATCCCAGTATTCAGGCAGCTGCTAACATGAAAATTGTCAGCAACAAATATTCAAGAATCACAAAAGTAAAGTTTTCAAATAAAACCAGAACATTTCCACAGATAATATATGATGACAGATATTGAATACAGGGATTCTTAGGAAAAAACTAGAGATTTGTCAAGCTTTCAAAAAGAAAATTGTAACATTTTACAGAGGGACATATATAAAAGAGGACTTGAGTAAAACAAAATGTGCATTTCTGTGTGGAAATAATTAGTATTGTTAAACACAAATCAAGTGGAAATTTCAATGCGGTTATTTTGGGAGTTTATTAAAATGCTGCTAAATGTGATTTGCAAGGAAAAAACTTTGGGAAATTAGCCCATTATCTGCACCTTATATTTCACTGCTAAAAGTATATATCTTTTAAATTTAAAAACAATTATATTTTATTTTCATGAAAATACTGTATATAGCAGTGATTTTCAACCTTTTTCATCTCATGGCACACTAATTACTAAAATATAAAATATAATTACTAAAATACATAAAGTATATTATTTTTTGCTGATCGGGAAAAAAAGGTATAATTTTGATTCATTCACACCGGATGGCTATTACTGTGTTGGCTGTTGTCATATTTTTATTTGACAATTTAAAGGAAAAGAGGTCAGGTATTGCATGTTTTAAGAAATCTGGTGGCATACTGATTAAAAATCGCTGGTATGTAGAATTGAGTTGTTCTAGAAATTTTACAAGGGATGGACAAAGCACTCTTCTTTCTGTGCATGGGCCTGCATAGTAAAGGTCCTGAGCCGAGACTGCCAGGAGCGACTCACTTCCACCCCACTCTGTCTTGTTCAGGATGCTGGCAGCCAGCAGATCGGGTTTCTGCTGGGCAGCTGTGGTGTCACCCTGGCCCTGACCACGGACGCTTGTCAGAAAGGCCTGCCTAAAGCACAGACTGGAGAGGTGGCAACTTTCAAAGGTGGGCCTCTGAGGGGAAGAGGGGGGGTCAGCATTCTGAGTTAAACTATGTCCTCTAGTACTTTTTCAGCACTTAAACTTACAGAGGCTGAAGTTGAGACTCGCTTTTCACCTGGTTCAGGGTCCCTGCTGTTTAATATGAATTGAGTAAGAATTAAATGAGACTGAGATATCTGTTCCTCGGGCACTCAGGAGCTAGAGCTGCATGTTCAACAGCTAGGCCCTGAGTGTGGGGAGCGGAGACCCTCTGACATTCACCTGTGCCATGTTTCCTGGCTGCATCCTTACAGGTTGGCCCCCTCTCACCTGGCTGGTAATCGATGGGAAGCATCTGACTAAGCCCCCCAAGGATTGGCACCCGTTGGCCCAGGACGAAGGAGCTGGGACCGCCTACATTGAGGTGATGACTCTTCTAACACAGTATGCTAAAGCAGGCCCCACGGGTTAGATCTTGTTTTCATATGAGTATGAGCTACTGAGTTTTTTAGTTTACAGGCTAAAACTTACGTTGAATTGTCATATGGGAACTTTCTCAGACTCTTTCAGTTTTACTCTTACCTAATCTCCCCTCACTGGCTACCCTGGGGATGCGGACAATTATGAGGGAACTCGCATGCACTGTGGCCCTTAGCACCTGCCCAGGATGAGTCCTGACTTCATCCGAGGGTGTCACCACAAGGGTCAGGGCATAAAACGCTCTTCAGTCTGACGGGCTGGTTAGTGAAGGAGAGACAGCTGACAGCTTCTTCTCTCTAAAATCCACCAGCCTCCATTCTCTCTGCCGTGGCCTCCAGAAACCTCACATAATGGAGTTTTTTTCTTGAAATCTTTCAGTATAAAACCAGCAAAGAAGGCAGCACAGTGGGGGTGACGGTGTCCCATGCATCTCTGCTGGCGCAGTGCCGGGCTCTGACCCAGGCGTGTGGCTACTTGGAAGGTAAGGGCATGTGGGGCAGCTCTTCCAGCTGTGCACGGGCAGCAGGGAACTGTCGCTGCAGGTGTCAGATCCAGTCCTATACAGGACCTGCCTTCTAATCCGGTGTTCCAGGTGCTCTGCTTGCACTAGATGAGTGAGCCCTTTCCAGTAAACTTGTGTGTATGTTGATTTTCTGGAGTGTGAAGTCCATATCCCACCAGTTCATCAATGCCCAGTTGGCTGGTTCAACAGAGCTGAGGGGCAGTGCATTTTACATTTTAAAAATATGGAAAACGGTGTTATTGGCACTCACTTTTCCATTGCTATTTTATATGCCTGTGGTTTGGCCTTAAGCTGTCCTGCATACAGATATACAGATGGAATGTTGTGGTCATAGGTTGGCTCTTGGTAGCGCCACATGTACTGATAAATGTTAGATATTTAATTTAGAGAACTATTATTCCGAAAACTATAAAAATGTATACATGGAAGTTTGTTTTGCATTGCAATACTTGAACAAAACTAAAAAGTAAATTGAGTGGTATGTTTAAATATCTACAATATGGGTGTTTAAATGTAGGGGGTAGTGTAGGGCATAGCTGAAGATTTCAGTAGAGATTTGGAAGAGGATTTTAGATATGTTCAAGGGCCTGAATAATTTTTAAAGAAATTAGACCTATCAGTCAAATCCCATGATTTCTTCTTCAGACCCAGTGCTGACCTTACGTATGTCACCTATAATTGGATCCTCAGCTGACCAGGGAGCCTGTACAGCATGCTTATTCAGAATGCAGCAGCGTCCTGGCACACAAACCCAGCTCCCTGTAATCCTGTGGGGCGCACTAGGGCTTGCCGTGGCCTTTGGTGAGGGACCAAATTTGCTTCTAGCCCCAGGCTCTGTTCCCTGCCCTTTGGAGCCAGGTCCCTCAGAGGGTGCTGCCAGATGCTCTGAGTACAGGGATGTGCTGGGAAGCCTGGGGACTCCTGTTCGCTCCTGCTTCCTAATATCTACCAGTCATACCCTCTGGAGGAGAAAATGGGCAGGAGAGAATGAGCATCTTTCTAAAGGGAAGTGATATGAGCAGCATGTGATATTTTTTGAAGATGCAGGATAATGGCCTTGGGTATGAGAAATGGAGGAACTGGATGTAAAATTGAGAAGAACACCCATGACAGTCTGACTGAAATGTGTAACAGCCTCACTCAGCCTCTTAACTGGAGATTGTTGCTTTATTTTCAGATTGATGATCAGCATAGTTCTCTGTTGTAGTCCAGAATTGTATGACCTACTGTTGTTTTTCCAGTAATTTAAGTAGATAACCAAGATTATTGGTAAATTAGTGCATGGTATTTGGAAATGCTGTATGTTTCCTAAAACTCTTATATGCTGATAATATGCTCATCTCAGAGTTTCTCTAAAAGTGCATGTGACTTGTGAAGAGGTTCACTCAGCAGTTTAACCATCTTTGTCCACTTTCAGCTGAAACACTAACAAATGTGCTGGATTTCAAAAGGGATGCTGGTCTGTGGCATGGAGTGTTAACAGTGAGTGTTGATGCTAAATGATCTAATTGTTGGAACGAGGGATTTCTAATGTTTCATATCAATACATGACCCCAAACCCTAATTTTTATGTGATATAATTAATCCTTAGTTCTGCTGATTCACCTGACCAGTATATCTGACCTGAAATAGTGTTGTGAGCACTGGTGTTACCTTTGTCGCTTCGGCATGGTGTAGAGCTCTGTAGTCTGGATGCGGAGTGAGGCCTGCCCTGAGCACCTGTGTCTTTCACAGAGTGTCATGAACAAGATGCACGTGATCAGCATCCCGTATGCACTGATGAAGGTGAACCCGCTCTCCTGGATTCAAAAAGTATGTTTGTATAAAGGTAAGGGAATTCGCATCATTTCTTGATTCATCCTGCACTAATGAAGTCTCTTTGAATTAATCTTTGGTGATTAAGAAAAAAATAAAGCCAACATGCAAAACTGTAGATGGGGGCTGAGGAGCCCTGACGGCCAGCATGCGCCATGACCAGGTCTTAGGCTCGTCTGTGGTGGTCCTGACTCACCAGTGCTGGCTGTAAGCTGTTGTGACCTGTGTGTGCAAAGCCTGACCTGGGTTTGCAAGGCCTGGGTATATGCAAGGCCCTGGTGGAGAACTGTTCAGTGACAACTCTTTTCTGTAAGGACCATAGGACCCTAATGTTATTCTTTTGAAATTTTCCTTACAATCACATCAATTCTTAGTATTTGAGATGGTTTTAATATGAAGTTAGGGCTTTTCAAGCCACCAGCAACAAAGCTGTTTATTCAGATGAAGCCGTCCACGAATGATGGGGCTGCCCGTGGGACCTTGCCCTGTCCTCCACATTCAGTCAGTCACCCTTGGAGTCACTCCAGGCATTTCTGTGGCTCTGCTCTGGGGGAGCTTGAGGGCACCTTCACTATCTTCTGAGTCTGGGCCTAGGGTCTTTGTTAAGACTGACTAATCCTGGGTACCCTCTTTACTTGTCTACTTGTGCCGACGGTACTGCCAGTTACTGAATGTGGACATGAGACATGAGACAGGGCAGCCTAGAGGGAGTAGCTGTCTCTGTTTATCCTGTTTTATCCTGTTTTACTGAGGAAGATTGAAGCTGGTTTCAGGGTTGGTGGTTACTCTCCATCAGCATGGCCAGGGTTGAGGGCTGAGTCTATCTGCTCACAGCCCTCGTATCCCTGAGGCTTCTCTGGCCACACGGTTGCATGCCTAAGCAGCTTGGGGGAGGGTTGGATGAGACAGAATAGGCAGGTGTGGAAAGAACAAGATAGAGCTTCTGAGAGAAATTCACAGTGGAAAATGGATTCGAGTTTATGTTTGATTTTAAGTAAAACAGGTTAGGGTGAGTTAAACTGTGAATGAGACATAGCTGCAGAGTATGTGTGGCCTGAAACATAGAATGCATGTCTGTGATCCTACATGTGTACTGCACTGGCAGCAAACACTGCATGTGGGTCAGGCTGATGTGGGAGTGCCGCCTTCACGTCTGTGTTTCCTTGCAGCCCAGACAGCACTGGTGAAGTCCCGTGACATGCACTGGTCTCTCCTGGCTCAGCGAGGTCAGCGGGACGTCAGCCTCAGCTCACTGCGTATGCTGATCGTGGCTGACGGCGCTAACCCATGTGAGTAACCTCCTGACCAGGGCTGGAGCCTGGTGCCCCAGACAGTGAAAGTGAGTGTATTGTAACTGTCTCTAACATGTCACTTCTTGTTGGTGACCCATTGTTATATCTCATGCATGTTTTTTGGCCACTAAATTTGGAGGTGATTTTAATACAGTTGAGAGAAGGTACATGCCTTAAAGAGTCATATTTCTGCCCGGCTGGCATGGCTCAGTGGTTGAGTGTCAACTTATGAAACAGGAGTTTGCGGTTTAATTCCCGGTCGGGCATGTGCCCGGGTTGTGGGCTTGATCCCCAGTGTGTGTGGGGGTGTGTGTGTTGGAGTTAGCTGATCAATGGTTCTCTCTCATCATTGATGTTTCTGTCTCTCCCTTCCTCTCTCAGATCAATAAAAAAATATTTTTAAAAAATGAGTCATATTTCTTAAGCATTGACCAGAACATAGGTACAGGTTGGGAGCCTCATGAAGCCCCTGCCCTTTGGCCTTGTATCTCACCCCCACTGTCTCAGCCACTGCACGTCCTCCCAATGAGAACTCCTCTAGTGTGCTGCTGTACACCCCAGACTCTGTAGGACCTGAGCGTGACTGCTTGTTGGGGGCCATCCAGGGCCTACCACAAAGTGTCTTCTGGGGAGCCTCAGTGGAACGTTGCAGCACAGAGCCATTGACCAGAGTCTGGCCTGTTACCTAGTCTGCTGTCCAGTGAGGCCCTAACACCCCTGTGTACCTGTGCTCCTGGGTACCTTGTTGCTTGGGAGATCACTTAACCTAGCACCCCAAAGCCTCTCGTTCCCTCCATCTACACATGAGCTCAGCAGGGTCACTACATCCGGTCTCTAAAACACCTGGGTGCTGCTCACTTCTCTGCTGCTCCCCCGTACCCATCAGCCTTACAGTTATTCTCATGTCCCACTTTGTTTCATGCAGGGTCCATATCTTCCTGTGATGCCTTCCTCAACGTCTTCCAGTCTAGAGGCCTGAGGCCGGAAGTAATCTGTCCTTGTGCCAGTTCTCCTGAGGCACTGACGGTTGCCATCCGCAGGTAACTTAATTGGTTGTGTTTTGTAGAGACTTAATTTTTATTCTTACTCCTGAATTACCTGCGGTATCAAATGCTGTTAATTTGTTTCTGAGCAGTAGCCATCATGAAGTAGTGCCCCATCCTGTGCCAGTTTCCCAAGCTGTTTGAGCACTAATGGGTGCCCCAGTGCCATCCTAGGGTAGAGGTGTGCCTATGGTCAACTTTTCCTGCCTGGGTCATCTCTTGCCTGCCCTGTGGCTGTTGGTCTGCAGCTGCTCCGGCACCATCCTAGGGTAGAGGGCAATGGAGTTTTCAACTCCATTGTTAGAAAATTAGTGTCAGTTATGGTCCTGTATCATTTATGTATGTTCATATGTCCATAAATAGTGTGTGCTTTTATGTGCAGGCGTTAAGTAATCCTAAATGTTAATGATAACAGCATAAGAATAACATCTTTATCCTTCACAAACCATGAAGTAGTCTTTATTTCTTTGTTCTGTGGTGAACAGTTTTGCTTGTCAGTGTAGTTTTTTCTTCCTGGGAAAAATATTGACCTTTGTTTTTAGTGTTGCATTTACTAATGCTGCATGGCAAATTACTCCCAAACTTGGTGGCTTAGAACAGCAACAGTCAGTTATTATATCTCTCATACTTGCTATGGTCGGGACTTCGGTGCTGCCTTGCAGTTGGGTGCTCTCTGGACTGGATTAGGGTTGGGGGAGCGGCAGACATGACTTCCTGTGTGCAGTCTCAGGGCCTCTCCTGCTGGTCCCTGGAGTGGACTGCCCTGGGCTTCCTCACATGTGTCATTCTGCTTTCCTGGCTGTGCCCAAGGCTCCCAGTGAGTTTCCCAAGACAAACAGGTGGAAGCTGAATCCATTTATGACCTCCTTTGAAAGTCACTTAGCATCACTTCCACCATCATCACAGGCCCACCAGATGAAGGGAGAAGTGTTGGGCCCCACTGCAGAGGAAAGCATGGGGTGGAAAGGTGGTGGCAACTTTAGGAATGCAGTCTGCCACACGCAGTCCTTATCCTAGTGCTGCCGTGTCGGGGTTCGAGGTTACAGTATGATTCAGAGCAGAGCCTGGGGCGTAACATGGTCTTGCAGGCAAGGTAGGCCATAGGTCTCTTCAAGAACTCTATCCTTTGTCAGTTAATCTAGTTTTGTTTTCTAGGCCGCCTGACCTGGGAGGACCTCCTCCAAGAAAAGCTGTGCTATCAATGAACGGCCTTAGTTACGGTGTGATCAGAGTTGATACTGAAGAAAAGTTGTCAGTCCTTACTGTTCAGGACGTTGGTCAGGTGATGCCTGGAGGTAAGGGATGCACCTGAAGTGTGTCTTATCCAGTGTTTGATTAACATGACAAAGAGTCATACTAGCCCCAGGCTTTGTAGGAGTTATCTGGAAGCACACAAGTAAAAGATTTCTTAAAATGGATTTTCCATGTAAATTAGGATTTTATAACATTTTCCAGGTATTTTTGCTTTCTTTTGTATTAAGTTTAAAGTTGAGCTAAAATATAAAGGTGTGTTTATGGCTGTGAACTCAAACTTCTAGTTTCAGTATTTGGGATAATGGTGACAACAGCTCACATTGCTGCGAGGCATAGCCTTCATACTTCACATATATGGAGGCATAAACCCCAGGCGCCCAGGATGTCTGAATAACTTGATAGATTATTTCAATAAGTCATGAAAGTATGGGTATGTTAGGAGTATGACCTTAATTAAGGTCCACGGAAATTCCTGTAGGTTCCAGAAAGGTCATGATGAGCTATCCTGCACATAGGGCCCCATGGGCCTGACTAACTCCTAAGTTGTTGGAGGCTTCCCTGCCGTCCCGGGCAGTGCAGCGATGAGAGGGTGATGGAGCTGTCTTCCTGCTATTCTGCAGGCGAGGCCACGTGGCGTGATGCTGGTGCAGTTTCACATGGAAAATTTAGAGCAGAGCCAGGCTCAGGAGGCCCCGGTGACCGTTGTGAGTGGGGGAGCGCTCTGTTGTTGCTGCTCTGTGGTTACCCCTCCTTGTAGCAACCCCACAACTTCTCTAGTTCGAACCCTCCTCGCCATACTGGCCCTTCTGTGGTTCACGGGCAGTTGTCCTGACCCACCCTGGTGACTTCTAGAGGCAGGCTCTCACCTTTCAGTCAGTCACCCTTATCCCAGTGCTGCTGTATCTGGGTTGCAGGGTCTGCAGGCTGCTCAGCATCCTGGTCCTTGTGTTTTCAGGTCTGTCTCCACAGGTCGTCTGTGCATAGGGGCATGTGCTGTTCAACTTGGCGCCAGGGCACTCCAGAGGGAGAGCCCATAGCAAGGATGTCTGACCCTGCATGTGTGGAAAAGTTGGAACTCTTAGAACAAGACTAGAAGTTCAACTAGAAATAACTAGAAATAAAATACAATATGAAATGTATTTTTCCTTTTTATAATTTTACCATAAATATGGATTAATTGGTCCTTTAGTAACTTGAATATGAGGATAAAACATTTTACAAAGAACAAAGATTGGGAATCTTACATATTTTTAGTAGTTATGAGGAGAGCCCAGTAACTCTTTAAAATATTGGTAAAATATAGTCTTAGTGATTTTTTCGAATGAAAAAATAAGGGACTTTCATAGTAATGTTCGTTTTTTACTGGTAAAACATGGACCAGGATGGACTGTATGCACAGTTTTCCCCTGGGTGTGTGAGTATGCACAGTGCTCCCCTAGGTGGGCTCTGTTAGCCAGAACAGTTGAAGATTGATTGACTTGTTGAGGGCTGATGGTGTTTGCTTTTAGCAGATGTACAACTTCCACTGTGTTAATCCTACTGGGTTTGCATTGACCATGATATGAAGTGGATTTTGTCCTTTTGTGTCTTTTTGTATTAAATTGGAGTGTCTGTCATCACGTGAGTGTCTTGAGTGTGAGCTGAGGGCTACCTGCCCAGCAAGATATGTGAATGCCACCTCCTTTAGTGAATGTCCTCAACATTCTCTCTGCTGAGGCTTTGACGGATTTGTGCACAAATGGAATTAAATGACTGTTGCCCTCCTGTAACCTTTCCTTGCTCACATCTTTGAAGATGAGAATACTTTGGAAAAAAACTCAAGAAGGGCCGAAGGAAGGACAAGGCCCAGGCTATTTAATTCATACTGAGTGTCCGGGTTTTGTTTGATGGACCACTCCATGTTCTGGTGTGTATTTTGCTCTGCTGTTGGAGGCTGTTTCTGGATGCTTGCTCTGTGGCAGGGCTGGGGGCCTGGGCCACAGTGACCACACAGGCAAGGTCCCCTGTGCCGAGGGGCAGGCAGCAGGCAGGAGCATCAGGAAGGTGTGCTGCTTAGTGAAAACAGAAAAGGAGTGATTGGGCTGGGGAAGGGGCCACACTGAGGCCTGCGTGACAGGATGAGCCCTGGTACAAGTGGGGTCCGTCAGGCTTTGGAGCAGGAGCGAGCCTCTGAGCAAACGTGCAAGATGGTGCCTTTTGGCAGCCAGGTCAGCCGACATCTCATGTGGGTGCAGGAGAGTCATGCAGAGCCTGTGTGTCTGCTTATCACAGGGAGATCGCGCTGAACTGTTCCATCGCCTCACCTTGACGTGTATTAAATGTAGAGTCATGAGCAAATGGAATGTGTATGACACCTGTCAGAAAGCTTGTTGCAAGAACATACTACATGTGTAATATTTTGTTTCCATAGCTATAGACATGGCAGAAATACATCCTTGTGGATGATCCACTTCAATATATTTATGCTTTTGAGGTTTTTTTTTTTTTTTCTTTTTTTTCTTTTTGTAGCTAATATATGTGTTGTGAAGATAGATGGTGCCCCGTATCTTTGTAAAACCGATGAGGTTGGAGAAATATGTGTTGACTCCAATGCTACAGGCACAGCGTATTACGGACTACTTGGGATCACCAAGAATGTCTTTGAGGTTTGTGCTTTATGTTGAAGTTAAGTTCTGAGAGCATCCATGGGGCACAGTGGATGGTGGTCCGACCTCCTTGGCACCTGCTCTGCTGGGTTAGCTCAAGGGAGTTGAGGCTGCCCAGGCAAGCCAGTGCTCTGTATGCTAGAGTTGTTGGGGTGTCTGGAGAGCCCACTGAGTGCTCACTTTTCTGGGCCAGGCACTGGGAGCAGTGGGAGGAGAGGATAAAGCAGGAACAAAGCCTGTGGTCATGCTGTGCACAGGGGCCAGAGGAGGATCTCCTCAGCCAGCAGAGACTCTGGTCCTGGGGTAGCCTCTTTCCCTTCGGAAACATGGGTGACAGCCCTATCTGAGGAACTACGCCCTGGCTGTCAGGCACTGTGAGTGCTGAGCTCTCCCACCTGCCTGCTGACTCCTGGCCGGTTGGTTGATTATCTGTGGACCATAGTCTGACTGTTCCCCTCTCCATTCTGTGCAGACTGTCCCGGTCACTGCGGGAGGAGCACCCGTCTCGGACAGGCCTTTCACCAGGACTGGGCTGCTGGGCTTCATCGGCCCTGTGAGTAGTCACACCACCAGCACCAGGGTCCTCCAGGTGCTCACCTCGCAGGAGGGTATGCTGCCAGTATATAGTGGGCATCTAGAGTGTGCACAGGACAGAGTACCGTCAGCCCAAAACATCAGGGTGCCAAGTTTGGGAACCCTGCCGATGTCCTGTAGCACCCAGAATTCCTTACAAACTTCACCCACAAATGTATTCCTATCTCTGACCTTTCTCCTGCCAACTCTGTCCCTGAATTCCCCTTTGCCCCAATCTGAACCCACTGGTCTTTAGGGCCCCTTCCTCCCACAGTTGCCTTGCCCCGAATTTCACCTGTCATCGTGTAAGGGACATGGTGCTCCCATCTCCTTGTAGCAGGGCCTGACTCACAGGACCTGCTTGTGTGTCCTGAGTCCTGACCAGCTTCCTTGCCTTCAGGATAACCTGGTCTTCATTGTGGGCAAGCTGGATGGGCTGATGGTGGTCGGAGTTCGCAGACACAATGCGGATGACATCGTGGCCACTGCGCTGGCGGTGGAGCCCATGAAGTTTGTCTACAGAGGCAGGTGATGCGCTGCGGGTCCCTGTGTTATGGTTTTAGATCCTTTTCCACTTAAGGTTGGAGAAGTCTGTTTGCGGTGGAAAAAAGCCCAATGATTTGAACAAATGAACCTAAAAATTCCTGTTTATTAGAGAAACCTCAAAAAGAAAAGGATGGTACTTGCAGCATGGACAGCAGAGTTACTGTCCGTGCTGTCCCCAGAGCTTACGCTGTCCTTTAAAACAATATGATCTGAATGTATAACTGGCACAGGGACCAGCCCCAACACCACAGAGGGAGCCATGTGCATGACCTCACAGATGTAAATTGGAACACCCAGTACCATGTTCTCGGCAGCCAGCAGAGGCCAGTTCCTTTTCTCCTAAAGTTTAGCAAAACATACAGAAACCCTACCTTGCTCCTGGGATAGAATCAGTGTTAGGCAAGACTTTAAAGATTCTCATCTCCATTGAGCAAATGAATGGACCTCTGGCCTAGCCCCGGTGGCTGGGGGAAAGGAGGGGAAGCCCTGTCCAGCTCCTGAGCTCTTTGCCCTTCTCCTAGTTGATCCACCCAGCAGGCTGTATTTAAAATTTTTATCCTTCTCAGGAAGTGCTTTTATTATTCAAACTAGGGTGCCTGTGAACCTGGCCAGATCCTGCCTTTGAATATACCTTAAAGAAATCATTAGCGAATTCTGCCAAATGGTGGGTCAGCATGGGCTGCTGGCCTTCCCCCAGGAAAAGATGATGGGTGTGGGATAACTGCCCAGGAGAGACCAGCAGGGCAGTCCTGTAGGTGCATGCAGCCTAGAGTGTCCCAGAACATCACTACCTGTCCTCACAGTGGAAACCAGGGACACTGCTGGTACAAGTGTCCATGGGGTAACATCAGGGTAGCCCATACCTCTCCTAGGGTGGATTATAGAGACTGACTCCTTGCATGGCCACCAGAACCTGACGGTGCCTAGAAGTAAAGTCCCTGTTCTGAGCAGGTACCCTATGATGCAGTACCAGCCTGGGTGATAGGCTGGGGTGTGGGGTGATTACTCTGCAGGTAGACAGCATAGCCTGCCTGCCCATTAGGGAAGAGCTTGAGGACCACAATCATTTTGAAATAGAACGATAACTGATTGAATGTGTGTGCCACTGTGATATTAATAACATGAAATGAGATCAAGAAACCATAACAGTTGTTTACACAAAGAACATAATAGATGGAATAAATAGTAGGATAGATGCAGCTAGAGAAAGAATTGATAAGCTGGAAAGTCAAATTGAGGAACTACTCTAGAGGTAAAGAAATGGAAAGTTTTAAAGAAAAATTAAAAGAGATGGGGAGAAGAAAAGAAGAAGGGCTGGCAATCCAGGTATCACACTTGGAAGAGGAGGAGGGAGTGATTTCAAAGCAGGTGGCTGGAGTGCTCTCGACTTGAGTAGGGCCCACATGGCGGATTTGGCAATGTCTCCTCAGCTGACACAGGACCAGGCAGAGAGTACTGGGGCTGGTGCAAGAGGATGACAGTGCAGTAATGTTTTTCAAGTTTTTAAAAGGAACTTTTAGCCTGGATTTTGTATTTCTCCGAATTGTCACTTAATTGTGCAGTTGGAATAAAAATATTCATGGGTCTGTAAATTTTAGAAGTTTGGTTACCAAAAGATCCTTTTTGTGAAAATACTTTCAGATGAGGTACTAAGAAATATTCAGGAAATGCTACAAAAATGTATGAAAGTAAGGAAAATTTGCCCTGGCTGGTGTGGCTCAGTTGGTTGGAGCATTGTCCTGTGCACCAAAAAGTGGCAGGTTCGATTACTGATCAGCACACATACCCAGGTTGTGGGTTTGATCCCTGGTTGGGGCACATGCAGGAGGAAACCAATCGATGTTTCTCACATCAGTGTTTCTCCCTCTCTCTCCCCCTACTTCCTCTCTCTAAAATCAATAAAAAAAAAGAAAGTAAGGAAAATTTAATACAGGGTAAAGTTTGTTGTATAAAAAACTATGTGTGTAGGTGTGTGTGCACACGCACACATATACACGTATGCACACTAGTCAAAGGAGAGAATGAGAAGTTATGTCCATAAAGGCCCCAAATTAGAACCTTAGACATGCATGATGGTTTTATGGAGAGACCAGCATCTTGCCTTATAGGAAAAAGTATATAATCTCAAGTTTAAAAGAAGAAAAAGGCGATACAGAGAAAACATGTTGAAATTCTTAAAGTAAAATGGGAGAAACAGGTCCAGTAAACACAAGCAGATTAATTCAGTGAGAGATAGATTTAATCCGTTAGATGAAAAATAGAACTTATAGACAAAGATTTTTGCACAAAGAATTTATCATGTTATTAACATCACAATTAAGGAAAAACACCTGACGGTTTTGATTTGTACCAGAGTCCTCCCTGTTTTGGTGAATTTTCAGTCATATCTGAGGAAATTAGTGACTGGTTACTTTTTAAATTCTCAACAAGAAGATTAGAGACTGGCTACTTCTTAGAGCCCACTGTTCGATTGATTCTAAACCAGCACGTCTGCATCGTCCTTTCAAGAGAAAAGAGGTGTCTGCACCCCTTCTGGCATCCTTTGCTGGATGGTCATTTCTGTCCTTGTCCTCCCCCAGAATCGCTGTGTTCTCCGTGAGAGTACTGCATGACGACCGGATTGTGCTCGTGGCCGAGCAGCGGCCGGATGCTTCCGAGGAGGACAGCTTCCAGTGGATGAGCCGCGTGCTGCAGGTGGGTGTGGAGGCACACTCCTTCTGCCTATCTGTTGGTGTGTGGTTCAAGCGAGTCCACCTGTCCCAGCATTCCCCATTTCATTCCTTCAGAGCAGGCGGTGAGTCCCTGCTCCCGCTCTGTGTTTGCAATACCTTCACATTTCTGTAACCGTGCTGAGCAGGCCAGATGTGCAGTTGCCCCACACTTACTCATGGGGATGACTTGTTTGAGATTCAGGGCTTCCAGGATCCTTTCTTCACCCTGTGCTGCCTGGCACACAGTAGGCACTAAATAAACACGCAATTTGTGAGGAAGAGGAAATAGCATTTGAAACTGTAATCTGTACAAGGGTTACTGTGTCCTTATTATCTAATAGCAGCACCATGAAGTTGCTGTCAGCTAGAATGGTTTTAAATGAAAATACCGCCTAGATTTAGAGTGGGCTGACCCCCAGGGTCTAGGTGAGCGGATGACGTCATCTCATGTTTCTTGGTAACTGAGGTCTGCCTGGTCTTGGCACGGTGGCTGAAATAGCCACATCCAGTGTAACAGCTCTTTCTTAGGGAGTTTTTGTTCATATACGAGAGATAGGCTATGTACTGCTGGTGTTGTGCGGGTCAGGAATTAATAGCAAGAAGCATCCTGTGCTGTAGGAAGTGAGAAGAGCCCTGGAAAGGCCAGGGGAAGGAAATAGTTTTAAACTGGGCCTGGAAACGTGGAAATGAGTTTGCTTCTCTTTATTTTCACCTCTTTATGTAGAGCAAAATATATTAAATTTAGAAGCTAGAGGAAGCAAGTGGAAGAACATTAGTCAGCCATCACCCAGAGAAAACCCACTTTGAATATCTTGATGTCTACCCTCCATACTTGTTTTACTGCATACACTCTAGAAATATGAGTTGATATATGATCCCTAAAATTTTAATATTCATAAAAATCCAAGGTAATTCATTTTAATTTTAAGGGGTTACACTATTTTGTTTTATAAATGTCCTCTAACTTAACAAGTTCCCTATTGTTGGGCATTTAGGTTAAATTGCCAGTTTTCAATGTTCTAAATGAAAGTTCTTGAAACTAAAATCTTTGTGTATGATCTAAATGTTTGACTTAATTTTCCTAAAAGTGCTGTTACCTGGTCCAAGGTTGTGCTGATTTTTAAAAAAGATGCACACTACCAGATTACAGGTCTAGTATTTTGACAGGCAGGAAAGAATGTGGCTTAGAGGTACATGGGATTAGGGAGCTGTAAATCCAGAAGTATTGGATGGAACAGCGAGTTTTGGGAACTGTTGATTGGATTCAGATTGTAGAGAACCTTGAACACCAGACTAAGAAGTGCACCATTTGTCAACAGTGGGAAACATGGAAAGTTAAAGTTAGTAGCATGACAAAGGGAAACCAGTCTGGAGGATTAGTATAGTGTGTTTTGAGGAGTGGCGGGACTGGCAGAGGGGAGACAAAGTATTAACAAGGCTAATTTAATAGTCCAGGCAAGAGGTGGAAAGGACCTACCATTTGAACTTTTCTGCCTGCACAAGACTTGTAAATAAATCTTGTGTACAAAATTTCTAAACAAACAAATATATATCAATCAATCATAGTTTTCAGTGTACAGGTCTTTTACCTCCTTGGCTTAGTTTATTCCTAGGTATCTTATTCTTTTTGACACAATTGTAAATGGGATTGTTTCTTAATTTCTCTTTTTGATAGTTCATTATCCTACCTAATAATAGACAAATATGCAAATTGACCGCACCTTCACTATGCCAAAGCCACGCCCACCAACCAATCAGGATGAGTATGCAAATTACCCCAACCAGGATGGCTGTTAATTTGCATATCAAGACAGCGTAGAAAGAAGCCAAGAGCTGCAGAAGGGAGCAAAGCTGCAGAGAAGCAAGCAAGCCGGGGGGGAGGAGAAGGGAGGAGCGGAGGCGGGGCGGGGGAGAAGGAAGGAGAGCAGGTGGGGCCGGGGGAGAAGGAAGGAGAGCAGGTGGGGCGGGGGAGAAGGGAGAAAAGCAGGCGGGCTGGCGGAGAAGGCGGGGCGGGGGAGAAGGGAGGAGCCCAGGCAGGGCCGGGGGAGAAGGGAGAAAAGCAGGCGGGCTGGCGGAGAAGGCGGGGCGGGGGAGAAAGGAGGAGAGCAGGCGGGGCGGGGTAGAGTGCAGCAGGAAACCCTATTGCAGGATTTTTCCTGCAACGGAACGCTAGTTAGTGTATAAAGATGAAACAGATTTTTGTATATCACTTTTGTGTCCTGAAACTTGACTGAATATGTTTAATATTTCTAATTGTTTTTTGATGGAGTCTTTAGCATTTAGTGTATATAATATAATGGCATCTTCAAATTGACAATTTTACTTCTTGCTTTCCAATTTGGATGTCTTTTATTTCTTTTTTCTCTTCTTTTTCTTGCCTGATTGCTTGGGCTAAGACTTCTCATACTAGGTTTAATAACAAGCATAGGTATCCTTGTCTTGTTTCTTATAAGAATATGATGTTGGCAATGGGCTTGTCATGTATGGCCTTTATTTTGTTGAGGCATGTTCTCTGTATCCCCACTTTGTTGAGTTTTTATCATAACAGTAATAGCTGATGTAATTAAATATCTATTCACGATTCAGATTTCCCCAATTAATGTTTTGTTTGTTGGTTGGTCTCAGGATCAAAATGAGGGTAAAAAAAAAAATTGTACTTGGCAGGAACAGGTCCTTAAGTCTTTTTTAATCTTTAGACTCCTCCTCTGTCATCATTTTCTTGCAATTTGTTTATTAACAAAAACAGGTTGTTTGTCCAGTATGTTCGCTAGCCTGAATTCTAATGACTGCACCTCTGCAGTATCATTTAATGTGCTCCTCTGTCCTATCATTGCTACATGTTGATATTAGATCTAACAGTTTGACCATGCTCGATTTGGTTTTCTGACAATGATCCTTTATAGAAGGTGGTTCATGATGCCTGGTTGTTTAGCACTCCTATACCCAGTGATGTGTTAGGACTTCACAGTGATGTTTCTTTGATGCTGTTATTCCTTCTCATCATTCACTGGAGCAGCTTTAGAAGTTTCTTCTAGAAAGAGTGCTGTCCTATTGAATTCCCTGGGGACTTGGAGGGCAGGCCATGTAGGAAAACAAGGTCAGGGATTGATTTCAGAGTAATGAGCTGGTTTCCTAGAAAAGTAAAAGTGTCCACTGGGTTTTATTTTATTTGTTTCATTGTGAACTAATGGATTTAAACATACTGGACGTGTTTCATATTATTATAGTTATTTTTCAGTGGTCAGTCAGGGCCTCTTCAGGTTGGCTTGTGAGGCCTTTCGTAACACCCCTGCTTCTTGAGGCCACACTAGAGAACAGAAGGCTCAGCTGCCTGGAGAGGTGGCGCCTTTCCTGTCCTAGACCTGTTGGGGCTGGGACCCTAGCTGCCTTCCAGGGGAAATGGAATTTGGGACCACCATCTGGGCACTTGATGTTACTGGCTTAGTCACTGTTTCTGGGCTTTTTTCAGTGGACAGAGTAGGAAATGATGTCCCTTTGTCTACAAGATTACCTACATCATGAGTTTATGTGGCTGGTTTTAACTCCGATTCAAGACTGAAGGATTTTTACTTAATTTATTGATCTTTCTCCCACACTGAATGACTCGAACAGAATCCCTCCTTCACCTTAGGCCACTCCACCCACCCTGTAGTCACAGAACCGCAGTCTGTGCACTGCCTCTAAAACTGAGATTTTTGAGAGCAGCTGAAGATGTTTTTTCAATTCTTTTTGTCCACAGGGCATATCCACTTGGGGGAGACTAATCAAGTCACCGTGTTTAAAGTCACTTTAAATAGACACTCTCTGTGGGGCTGTGCCACCAACCTGATTCTAGTTTGCTTGAGTTCATTTGTTTTATTTTACTTTCAGTTGTTTTTAGTGTTTTGTATGTAAAATAATAATGTGGTTCCAAAGTAAAATCTGAAAGCAAAGTATATTCAGAGGAGTTCAGCTTCTGCCCTTGCTTGTTCACTCCTCCCATAGGAGGTCATTTAACATGTCTTTTGGCCTGTAAGTGGTTACAGGTTATGGACATGTATATAGACACATTTTGTGTGGTGTGTGTGTGTGTGTGTGTGCGCGCATGTGTTAAATGATAGAAAGTGTACATGGCATCCATCTTGTTTTCTCATTTAACAAAATGTCCTGACGTCACTCTGTCTTCTTGACCTTTGGGTTGTAATGTCCTCACCCGGTGCAGTGCCCAGCCTTCCTAGCCGCCTTCAGTTGGTCAGCATGTGCTCCAACATCACTATGCAGTGTGTCGGGTCTCAGAAGTCCTTCCTGTCCTGTATCCTCCCTTCCAGGCCATTGACAGCATCCACCAGGTGGGCGTGTACTGTCTGGCCCTGGTTCCTGCCAACACCTTGCCCAAGGCTCCTCTTGGAGGGGTTCACGTCTCTGAAGCCAAGCAGCGCTTTCTGGAGGGGATGCTGCACCCGTGCAATGTGCTAATGTGTCCACACACCTGTGTCACCAACCTTCCCAAACCTCGCCAGAAACAGCCAGGTTAGTTGTGCATAACAGCCTTAAAATGGGTGGCGGCCACAATCATGGTTAAATGGTGCAACCAGTTAGGGTTAACCTTTTGCACTCGGATGTCGAGATTAAAATTACTCTTTGAATGTATCAATAATTTGAAATATAAAAAAATCCAAATAAATAAGTTTGTATGAAAAGAAACTCCAGTTTTTTATTCTACTGCCATGCTTTGTAAAATCTGGGGTATTTAAAAAATTAAATCCCGAGTAGAATAAAGGAATTGAGAAAAAAGCAAGCGAATACAAAGGGTTAAGAGTCAGAGTGAGTGGCAAACCAGGCCAGTCACCAGCTTCTCTCTTCTTGGAACTGAGTCATATAGGAGAAAACTTGACTACGTCACCAGCATTTGGCTTCCTCCAGCCTGTTAGAACCCATCTCAATGGCTAAATTCAGGCCTGGCCTCTTAGCTTTGGATGGCGAAGCAATGGCTTCTGGGGAGTAGAAATCCTGCCCAAGAGCAGACTTGGAGCTCGGGGGCTTAAAAAGCCTATTTCAGTCACTGCAGTGCTCACGGTGGGCAGCCACGCCAAGCCATGGCAGGACAGGGGCATGCTTGCTCCGCCCCTCGACCTTGTGACTCACCACAGCCACAGGTTGATGAGACCTGGGAAGTCTCAACAAATACTCAATTTTCCTTCCCTGGTTTAACTATTATATACTGTGCTTCATTCTTTTGGTTATGTTAATTTTTAGTAAATGCTGGCTTTTTTATTATTATTGAACACTAAAATATCATTAAATAAAATACATTTAATTAGGAAGGTGTAATTTCCTGTTTTATACATAAAATACAGTAAAACAATGAAATAATTAAAAGTTTAGCTGTGGCTGAGATCAAATCATATCCCCCAGGTATGTGCCATATTGTAAATTTCTCAGTCTGACATTGCTTATATTTAAAGAGAGATTCTATTTTATTTGTCATTTAGCATAAACCTTGTAGCTGGTTTCCTGAACACCTACACTGAGTGGCCAGATTATTATGATCTCTGAACGCATAATAATCTGGCCACTCAATGTATATCCTATATAATAAAAGGCTAATATGCAAATTGTCCCCTCGACCAGGAGTTCGACCAACAGGCAGGCCGGCCAACCGTCCATGTCCCCTCCCCCTGGCCAGGCTGGCCGGACCCCACTCATGCACGAATTCATGCACCGGGCCTCTAATATATATATATACACTGAGTGGCCAGATTATTATGTGTTCAGAGATCACAATAATCTGGCCATTCAGTGTATATCATAGTGAAGAGTTGAATACCTAAATCAAAAAGTGTGACATGTCAGTAGAAGTCATCAGCATCTTCCTGTTTTCTAGAGGTTGGACCAGCTTCCATGATTGTTGGGAATCTGGTTGCTGGGAAAAGAATTGCACAGGCCTCCGGGCGGGAGCTGGCCCACCTGGAAGATAGCGACCAGGCCAGGAAGGTAACGGGCCAGTGCCTGGGAGGGTGAGGAGGGCACCTCTCTTGTGAGGCTGCGGAGGATTGAGTTGGCCTCTCTGCGCAGTTCCTGTTCCTGCCCGATGTGCTGCAGTGGCGGGCCCACACCACTCCCGACCACCCGCTCTTTTTGCTGCTGAATGCCAAGGTGAGGTTGGCTCGGCTGCCCTGTGGGGGCCAGTGGCGCATGCACGGTGTATACTGAGGTACCTGTGGGCAAACCCTCTGCTCCCCAGTTCAGTGTGACTCACTGTTGGCTTTCCTAGGGCACGGTGACGAGCACTGCAACCTGTGTCCAGCTGCACCGAAAGGCTGAAAGGGTGGCTGCTGCTCTGATGGAGAAGGCAAGACTGAGCATTGGGGACCATGTGGCTTTGGTCTACCCCCCAGGTAAGCACATTGAGACCTCCCAAAACTCACCTGGGTCCCTCCTCCACACACACCCACATCTGTTGGGTCTTCTCTCATGGGACAGTCCCAGTGGTGCTGCTATCATGATCACCTTTCCCACGGACTGTTGCAGAGACTCTGGTGGGCTCCTGGCTGCAGTCCTACACCACTGCAATCATAACAGTCCAGCTTCTGAGGATTAACCTTGGGTCTTAGTTGTTAGTTAGCTTCTTCATACGTCTGTATTCCCTTGTCAATAATTGTAATCTGTTGTGATTAGACTCAGACTTTTTTAGTAGTATAGCCTTTATTATCTTTCTGCTTTTTATCTGCTTTCCCTGTCTATCCCCTACATTTTGTTATTATAAAGCAAGCACCCTTGTCACCACCAGCCAAGTCAAGAAATAGATCTTTGCCAAGTACCCAGAAGTCCCTTTGCCTTCCTGTCCCAACCACAGCCTCCTCTATCCTCCCAAAAGTAGCCTCTGTCCAGACTTCTGGAGTCGCCATTCTTCTATTTGTTTATAGTTTGATCGCTAGACATTCTTGCTGTTTTTGTCCAGGTGCCTAAAGGATTTTTTTCCTTTTGTTAAAGTCCAGGATGTAGTCTTGATATTAGTTGTTATGGGACAATAATCTCATGTATAAGGAAGGTATTTTTAAATAGGCAGCTTCATTTTTTTTTAACTTTAAGAAAGTTTTCTAGAATCACTTTTTTCTTCTATTTTTTCTCTTCCCTTGCTTTGATCTTCTTCCTGTCATCCTCCTCTGTTCATGTGTTAGATCTTTGTCTTCAGTAGTCGTTTTCTGTTGAGATGTTTCTGTTTCTTACTAAATTTCTTTTTGTTTTAACAGTCCCCTCCCTTCCTGTTACTGAGGCTTTGTCTGTTGTTTTTGTTTGCTCTTGTGCTCCTTCTACTTTCATCTTCATTTTTTGAAATGATTTTTCATAATTTCTAGTTCTTTCCTCATTTCTGATTTTTTTCTAATTCTGATTTCTGTTATTTTATTTCTTATATCATCTTCTTAATGTATTTTAGTTCATTTTAAAATAGACGATTACGGTTTATGTCTGCTGTCTGCCTGTCTATATAAGTTTGTGGAAATGTAACCTCATGTGGTGGCCAGCTTTCTGAGGTCTCCTGACCCTGTCCCTTCCTCTCCCCAATCTTATTGCCATCTGTCGCCTTTTCTCCTTCTTGTTCCTTATCTTGTCTCTACATCCTCAATGTGTCCTTCCCTTCTAGCTGCGTCTCTGCCTTGGAGGGCCCTGCCTGCTGATGGGTTGATTACAGGGACAGCAGGAGCTATGCTAGCTCATGAAACGAGTTCCGGTTGATACCTTTTTGTGTTCAGTTTGATGATGTGTTTGTGGCATGTTGGCAGCGTGACTGTGCTGGGTGTGAGAATGCTCAGATGTGTTGGAACTGCTGTGTGCTGGCCCTCAGTGTGGCTCTCACTTTATCCTCCGATAGGCACAGAGCAGATGGGTGGTCCTATGGCAGCAATAGCTGTTGGAACCAGCCTGGTCTGGCCTGGTGGGTGGGCTCAGCCCCTGCTAATTGCTATGCTGAGCTGCCCCTGGCCCCAGTGGTCACATTCCTAGTTACTGGTGGAGTCTTGGGATTTGTAATCTGGTGAAACCCACAAACTGGGTTAAATGTGGCATATTTATCTTGACTCTGGAATTGAAACAGCCTGAGGATGCCAGGTGGGGGCCTTGTCTGACTTGAGGGCAGCAACTAGAAAGGCATCCGGGGTGTGGGGCACAGGTGTCCTCAAGTTTGATTGAGTTTAAGAGGAGAAAATGGGTTTTAAATGTAGTATGAGTCCCCATAAGTGTTAAATTATGGGGAATTTGAAACATAAAGAAAAGATGAAGGAACAGTATGGTGTTCTGTGTTACACCGTGTGGTTGAGAGCGATGCAGGGACATCTTGGCCTGTCCCCATGGGTGTGGACCTCCCTGCAGATGCGCAGCAAGGAGGTACAGGGTCTCTGTGTGCTGCTCTGGCTCCTATGTTCTTGTGTCTTCTCTCGTGGACAACTTAGCCCTCAAAGGTCTTTGCGGTCCTCGCTCACAGGGATGGTGGTCAGAGCTTGCTGTTCTAGTAGGCCCAGGCTGCACCCACGCTCCTCCATGGCCTCCAGGGTCTGTGGGGAGTCTACCTGCAGTAGAGATAGCTTCTGTCCCTCCCTAACAACATTGTGTTCAATAAATGTTTCACTAGTTGGGGTAGTAGCAGCTTTACTAGGTAAAACAGATTGTGTTCCTGTGTCCTTTTCGCCGTTCCATAGCACTAGACACATTGCACTGCAATCAACCCCACGCTGATCCTTTGACCACGTGTCTCCCCAGGGGTGGACCTCATTGCTGCCTTCTATGGCTGCCTATACTGCGGTTGTGTGCCTGTCACTGTGCGGCCCCCACATCCCCAGAACCTCGCCACCACACTTCCCACTGTCAAGATGATCGTGGAGGTGAGTGTGTGTGGTGGCCCCACAGGGAGACCTGATCATGGGCCTGGGTGCTGGTCGGACCAAGGGTTTCCTCTCCTCCCAGGGTCTGGTTATTTCTTCAGGGCCCCACAAAGGGGTTTGCTCCCAGGCCTCATGTCTCATTGCACCTTTGATCCCTGTGCTCTGCAGGTCAGCAAGTCTGCATGCGTCCTCACCACGCAGGCCATCATGCGGCTGCTCAAGTCCAAGGAAGCAGCAGCCACTGTAGACGTCCGGACCTGGCCCACCATTCTAGACACAGGTACGTGTCTTCAGCGCCTTTGGCGTGCATACGGGTCCCCACCAGGACAAACCCTCTTTCCTTTCATTGTTGCAGGGATTGCATTGTTGTTGTCACCCAAAATACATTAGATAAGAGCAGCGGAAGTAAATGGTGAGGAGGCTGCTAAAAGGAGCCTGCTGACTGGTTCCCAGGAGCCCGTGTCCACCTACTAAAGTTGGACACAGGATGAAGGGTGACATGAAGCATAGCTCACGTCATAGCAGGGTCTCTACTTCCAGGGGGAAGCAAAGATCCTCGCCCAAGGCCTGTGTGTCTGTGGCCTGCAGCTCATGCCACTGCCTCTCATGCCTACATAGCAGTTAACAGTTGTGAGGATATGGATAGCCCCACAGTATGTGTGCATGCACATGCACGCCCCAAAACACATCTATCCCTCATCCCTGTTATTGGTGAGTGCTGCCTCACCCCATGACAACGAGAAGGGCTGAAAACCTCTGTCGCTCTGCCTTGGCCCGTCAGGTCAGCCTAGGGTTGAGTGTCATCCCTGTACCTTATCAAGACACCCCGAATGAGCAGCACCGCACAGGCTCCTTTGGTGACGAGGTACTCAGCCACATGAATGAGCAGACAGGAGTCCTTTTGACCCAATCATACTTATGTGCCTTTGTGCTCCAGGGCACCACCTTTGAGAGGAGGTCAGGATCTGTGTTGTCTGTGACCACCTGCTTGATACCCATCGACAGGCATGGGAGCATGTCCATGATGCTCTCACTGGCCAGTGTTTGTTGATCCTGGCTCAGCCCAGATTCTGTGACCTGTGCACTCCTCTGACCTTTTCACTGGTGACCAGAAGACTTCCCTGTAGCTCTTATGGCCTGTGTCCTCTCCTCCATACCCACCTCGCCCACTGTCCCTGTCCCATAGCATCAGCCCTGTCTTGGTAGGCCCATGCCATGTGACCTGTCCTTGAAGGTTAAAATAAGCTTTCCCACTCAAATACACAGTCTGCTTTCCTGTAGCCCAATGTCTGTTCTGAGCATGCTCTCCAGGACTCCCTGGTAGAAATAGTCTCATCTCTCCTGGTGAGAGCCTGAAGTAGTGTTAACAGGCGTCTCCCATTAACAGATGATATACCGAAAAAGAAGGTGGCTAATGTGTTCAGGCCTCCCTCCCCGGATGTGCTGGCCTATCTGGACTTCAGCGTGTCAACCACAGGGATCTTAGCGGGTGTGAAGGTGGGTCCTTTGATCGTAATTCCCACTGCTTCAGCCCCTTGACACAGGGGTGAGTAGAAAGGGTGTTAGGTGCGGGTGCGTACAGTCTCTTCTCACACAGAGCCGGAGGCAACAGTGTTGTTCATTAAAGTCTGTGTTTAATACCAGTAAACTCCAAAGTTGGGTTAGCCTGAGAGTAATGCATATTTTGATGTTTTGTGGTAATATCTGAACTTTCGGATTTATGGCTGACTTGCTTTGAGGAGAGGTGGCTTTGATGAGTCCATATCCTTACCAGGAGCCAAGCGCTTCATGAAAATTCTTTATTATCCTGAAATCTCATGTAGACGATTTTTCATGTGCCATTTCCCAAGTATTATTTGATTTATGTGGGGTTATGAGCCAGGTCATCCTTTAAGGAGGTAAATGTGTCTGGCCACTGTGGACAGCAGGTACTGTTTTTAATCCCTTTCTTCCTGCACGTCACTGAACAGACCTTGTATTTTACCCCCTAAGATGTCACATGCAGCCACAAGTGCCTTGTGCCGCTCCATAAAGCTGCAGTGTGAGCTGTATCCTTCGAGGCAGATCGCCATCTGCCTTGATCCCTACTGTGGCCTTGGCTTTGCCCTGTGGTGCCTGTGCAGGTGAGTGGAAGTATAGTGTGCAGGTGAGTGTGCAGATAGGGTATGCATGCAGGTGAATAGAGAGAGAGAGCAGGTAGTATGCAGATGAGTGGAGGTAAAGATTATAAATGAGTGTGCAGGTAGAGTGTGCCATTGAGTGTTCAGGTAGCGTATACAGGTAAGTGTGCAAGTAAGGAGGTAAAGAGTACAGGTGAGTGTGCAGGTTAGTGCAGGTAGAGGTGCATGCAGGAAGAATGTGCCAATAAGTTTGCAGGTAGAGTGTGCAGGTGAGTGGAGGAAGAGTGTGCAGGTAAGGTGTATGGTTGAGTGCAGGTAGAGTGTATAGGTGAGTGCAGGTAGAGTGTATAGGTGAGTGCAGGTAGAGTGTGCAGGTGAGTGGAGGAAGAGTATGCAGGTGAGTGGAGGAAGAGTGTGCAGGTAAGGTATACGGTTGAGTGCAGGTAAAGTGTACGGTTGAGTGCAGGTAGAGTGTATAGGTAAGTGGAGGTAGAGTGTATAGGTGAGTGCAGGTAGAGTGTATAGGTGAGTGGAGGAAGAGTATGCAGGTGAGTGGAGGAAGAGTGTGCAGGTAAGGTATACGGTTGAGTGCAGATAAAGTGTATGGTTGAGTGCAGGTAGAGTGTATAGGTGAGTGGAGGTAGAGTGTATAGGTGAGTGGAGGTAGAGTGTATAGGTGAGTGCAGGTAGAGTGTATAGGTGAGTGGAGGAAGAGTGTGCAGGTAAGGTGTATGGTTGAGTGCAGGTAAAGTGTACGGTTGAGTGCAGGTAGAGTGTATAGGTGAGTGCAGGTAAAGTGTACGGTTGAGTGCAGGTAGAGTGTATAGGTGAGTGCAGGTAGAGTGTATAGGTGAGTGCAGGTAGAGTGTATAGGTGAGTGGAGGAAGAGTGTGCAGGTGAGTGGAGGAAGAGTGTGCAGGTAAGGTGTATGGTTGAGTGCAGGTAAAGTGTACGGTTGAGTGCAGGTAGAGTGTATAGGTGAGTGGAGATGAGTGGAGGAAGTGTGCAGGTGAGTGAAGGTGCCCCTGCTGCTGCACCCACGTGCTTAATTGGAATTGTATGTAGTTTTTTAGAACTTTAACATTCTAAGATGCATTTTTGAGGCCAGTAAGTCAAAGATACACATGTGAGTGGGTTTGTTTGGGGGTGGAGTGGGTTTGAGTATGGGTCTGAAATTGAGTAAAAGAGTAAAAATACATTAAAAACAAATAAACAAACATTATCCATTACTAGTAATTGAGGAGAGACTACTTAATTCCATCAAATACTAGGAAGTAGGGACAGGTCTTTAGAATTAGAACACTGAGTCCCCAGCCAGCAGACCCTGACCCTAACTGTGACTCTAGGTCCTTATGAAGTTCTGAAGGGACACAAGGACTCCCTGTGCATTATGCCCCTCCCTCCAAAGTGTGTTTTTCACCAAAACTCTCTCTGTACATTAGGGAGAATTGTCCCCCTGTTCTATCCTTGGAAAAGAAACGAGGCAGCCACACCAGGCCCATTGGGTGCAGGGAGGCACGGTACCTGGGGTGCACAGATGACGCACCTGGGCAGAGCAGCTAACACTGACTTGACCCTTCATGGCCCCACAGTGTCTACTCTGGACACCAGTCCGTGCTGGTGCCCCCGCTGGAGCTGGAGAGCAATGTGTCCCTGTGGCTGTCAGCCGTAAGCCAGTACAAGGCCCGCGTTACCTTCTGCTCCTACTCGGTGATGGAGATGTGCACCAAAGGCCTGGGCGCACAGACAGGTGTCCTCAGGGTGAGTGTGTCACTGCCCAGGCCTGCTTGCGCCCTACTGTCTTCATCCCTTTTTAGGAGGTGCCCAAACCAGGGGTTTCTAGGTTGGCTCTAAACCGGGCCATTGGAATCTAAAAAAAGACTCCCAACACAGTTCCAAGCAGTTGGGGAAACAGAGTAAACCCTTACCAGGCACCAAGTCACGCTGGCTCTGTGTCCCTTCTTCCCGGCACCCACCCTGCTGGAAGCTCTTCACTTATCCGCCCCCCCCCCCCACACACACACACCTCTACAGTAGGTAGTTGCTCCCTTCATCCACACACCCATGTGGCAGGATATGAGTGTGGGGTGGGCAGACGTGTGGGGCTGGCTTGCGCAGGTACATGGTGGGGGGCGTGGGGGAGCATGTGGAGCGGGCAGGTCTGACACTAGCTCTGGGCGTATCTTGGAGGTGTCAGGGTCCCTGGGGACCTGGGATAGGATCTGGGAGAGTCCTGTGGAGCTATGGCCAGATGAACTGCAGGACTGGCTGGTGTGGATGTGGAGCAGATGGGTACCATCTGGCGCTTCCATACTTAAGAATTCTGTAGAATGAGACCACAGCGGAGGAGGTGGGGTGTATGTTCAGGTCACACATGGGTCCCCTCAGGAGCTTCCTAAAGGAGTGTTCAGGGCCTGTCTTACCCTGCTCCTCCCCACAGATGAAGGGGGTGAACCTGTCGTGTGTGCGCACGTGCATGGTGGTCGCCGAGGAGCGACCTCGGATCGCGCTGACACAGTCCTTCTCCAAGCTGTTCAAGGATCTGGGCCTACCCGCACGCGCCGTGAGCACCACGTTCGGGTGCAGGGTCAATGTGGCCATCTGCCTCCAGGTAAGGTGGCTGGGCTGGGCATCCAAGACAGACAGTTTTTTAATTGTCGCTTTTCCTTGTTGTGCCGGCTACATCCATTTCTCATTCTCTGAGCCTTTAATGTTTCATTTCCAGTTTATCTTGGAGAACTATGAGGGTTCTATTTTTAAAAGATATTCTCTTCACGAACAAGGCTTATTTGGAAAAAAAAATTGTTTTTTGAACAGTGACTATTTCTTATCTGGAAGAATCTCACTAAGTTGGATAAAATATGCATTTAATTTTTTACAACAATATTGTTTTAAGACATCTAGTAATTTTAAATTGAAAATTATTGTGATGATTTGTATTACCTCTACTTCATATTTGAGACATCAAGGTATTTTACTTAAGGTATTTACATGAAGTTTCAGAAATTGAACAACTAACTGCAGTGCTGTTTCTTCAGGTTACTCTGGTTATTTTCCAGATTTTTACTAGTATCTCAATTTCACTCTTTCTAAAAATATACTAAATGTCCGCTCACCCACGTAGAAAAGACTTGTTAGAAGGAAAGGGAGCTTTGGAACCAGAGCAGGGCCCCCGGTAGAGCTGTTTCTTGTTTCTGGAGCCTTGGCTCAGCTTGGCCTTCATCTCAGAGCACTCCTGTCATGGGCCAACTGGGGACCATCATCCTTTTCTCCCTTATGCTGATGTCCTCTCAACCGTGAAAAGACTGTGCTACCACTCCAAGCCTCAGACCCTTGCCATGTGGCAGGAGGAAGTGGGCTGGGTGCCCTCCTCATACCCTTCCTGTTGTAGAAAGTAGGACTGAGCATCAGGCTCTTGGTGTGTAGTCAGCAGCTGTAAATGAAGGCATGTCTTTCTTACTCGATATTTGAAGGTTATCTCCTCTATCTGTTGGCATGTGGGATGCCATGTGTGATTGCAGAAGTCTTAATGAGATAATCACATTTGCCCTTTGAGATGCAGTGACACATTTTGCTGTCTCTTACCGTGTGTTTCTCACGTGGCCTGTTGCTTTCTGTTTGTCTCCTGTGGCCGTCTCCTCCTGTCTCACTCTGCTGGCCTCCTTTGCCTCTGTCAGCCCAACAGGTTGGGAAAGCTGGCTGAGCAGGTATGACCTTGACCTCGAGGTACCTCTGTGCTTCCCCCATGAGTTCATGTGGCCTTCTCCTCAACTCTAGACAAATACGTGTTTCTTTTGCTGTCTGACTGCTCACACTGAATATTATTTTACATATGATAAAAGTTCCTCTGTAATAAAATTTAAGTAAAACTGTTTAAAAAAAATTTAACATTCATAGCATTGCCTCTGGAGGGAAGGGCTGTTGAATCTCAATGAAGCAGTTTTTGTTACGTTGTCTGGGATCTTCAGAGAGTGATGTTGAGCAGAGTATCCATTTAACTTTATGTTCCTTATCTAATAAAACAGAAAATAACATCCTTCACTCAGGGTCCAAGTGTCAGAAGTGAGGAAAGGGAGAACATCACTCTGTGGACCCTGATTGAGCCTCTGCTGTGCTCAGCCCTCAGTAGAATTAGGTTGGCTGGAGAGAGGCCAAGCCTGACCGATAGCTGGGTGCAAATGCCCTCAAATCCTGTGGTGGTGTTTTCACCATAACATAGAGACCAGCTGTGAGAACTGAAATGTAAAATTGTACAATTTGGCATGTTCATTCAGTGTCACTAGTGTTTCACTCGATGTTATCAAGCCATGTAATGTTTGGATGGAAGGCATCAGTGTCCCTGGGCAGGCTCTCTGCTGGAGCAGAGATGCTGCCTTCCCGGCCACGGGGAGGAGCTGTTAGGTGGCTGTGCCGTGTAGATGCAGACGTGCTGCTCTTCTTCCAGGGCACGGCTGGCCCGGACCCCACAACGGTCTACGTGGACATGAGGGCGCTGCGCCATGACAGGTAACGCCAATGATGAAGTTGTGCAGCTGGTTCTGCCCTGACTGGCCCTCCTGGCACCTGGACTAGCAGATGGCTGGCCAAGCTCTACTGGGGAAACTTGGGTCTCCCTCTCTGCGTCTCTGTGTCCTCGAGATTCAGTCCATGTCCCTTTATCTGTTATTCCTATGATCAGGAAGGGTAATAGGAGTGACCAAACATTTGCATTTAGCTTTTTATGGGGTTGAGGACAAGTAAAGCAACTAATGGCAAGGACTTTTTTACACAATACCGTTTTAAGACAGGATTTAGTTTTTTCATCAATAAATGTGTGCTGGCGGGGGGGGGGGGGGGGGGGCGGGTCACAGTGTATGCCTGCGGGTCCGGGTCCCTCCCAGCTTTGAAGCTCAGATTCTGGTCTGGGCCCTCAAATGTGGCCATGCTGCAACTCAAGGTAAACAGATTACTGTGGACAGGGCAGCTGGTTAGGGACGGCCCCCAAAAAACCTAGAACAAGCTTCTGCCTTGAGCTGTGCCAGGTGAGCCAGGCAGGTCGAGGGCACCTGAAGTCACTGTTCCAAGGTTACAATAAGGTCATTGTCAACAAACTGTCATAGTGATAATTTCTGATTATCTTATGAGTTGCCTTTTTAGAGGTCATTACCTTTATAGTAAATTTTATTCTGAAAATTTTCCCTTGTTAATTTTTAGGGTACGTTTGGTAGAACGGGGTTCTCCGCACAGTCTGCCATTGACGGAGTCTGGAAAGGTAGTGGAAGCTGCAATTCTCCTGATGAACACAGATGGCTGTGGTCAGGCTGGGCTGGGCTAACGCAGGAGGCCTCCTCCTCACTGCAAACACACACAAGGACTAGGTTAAGTCTTAGTTCAACATACGTCTAAAGCACAAAACCAAGAAAGGAGGACTTTGGGTGCAGAGACACAGAAGGAACTCCCATTGCTGGGGCTCGAGGCTGTAGGGCCCCTTGGGTGAGGTCCCAGTGTCTTCACACAGTCTTGGAGCAAGGGCCGGCACAGCTACCCAACTCAGCCCCTGGCCCAGGTGACAGCCAGGAAGTGGTTCCCTCCAGGGCCTTGGGCAGCGGGTGGAGTCCTAGACACATCTTGCAATTTTCCATTGAAGCGAGTCCAGAAGACTGGGAGCCCATAAAGGGGTTGGGAGGGATGGGAGTGGGGAGAGTGAGGCCATCTGAGGGTGCCCAGGTTAATGTGAGCACCATGAGATGGGTCAGCAGACAGAGACCCAGGGGAACAGGCATCTTCAGAAACGGGAGGTTTGAAGGAAGGAAGAAAGCCCACATGGCCCAATGACGCCATGTGATGAAGATGGTGTGCCATGGCCAGCAGACAGCAGGATAGTGGGCAGGGCTGTGTGCCCAGCATGGCCAGGAACAGGAAACTCCCAATCTATGCAGCCTACAGGGCCACCTGACTGCTTACAAACTCCTGTGGCTATAGCCCCCTTTGGGGAGGCAGCAAGGTGCCTGGAGAGGAGCCCGTGTGCATGTACTAGGGAAGAGGAGGAGCAGCCACAGGGACCCGGGGCAGAGGGCTCAGCTAGTCAAACATCCTGGGGAGGGAGCATAGTCACAGGGAGACTAGCATAGCTACAGTCGAGCTGGGGGAAGAGGAGGAGGTGCAAGGCCATGGAAGCACACCTCCCCTGTGCCTGCCTGTCTTTAGCGTCATCTGGAGGAGACCAGCTGAGAGGTGAATATGGGCAATGACCTCCCCTTTCCAAGCACATTGTTGGATCCCACGCTCAGTGGACAGCTTTGCTTATCCTTTTTGTATACTCAGCATATTTCCCCTGTATTATTAAGTTTCAAATGACTTATGCCTGGGTATTGGTGTTCTGGAAAAAGTTCTGGCTTTAGGGTTCAGGTGGGCCCCATGGAGAGAGGTCAGAGGCTCCAGCAGCATTCAGGAAAACAGGACTGTCCCATGGGTAGCGTGTGGCAAGGATGCAACAACAGTGGGAGGAGAGGAGGGTCTGGCACTGGCCGTAGGCAGCAGCCTTAACTCACGCCCTTCCTATAAGTGACCCCTCATCCCTTCCCACCTGCCTGGGGGACCTCACTGTCATCATTTTGTACCTGAGGAAACAGGACACAGAACAGGTGACCATGCCTGGAGCAGCCACATGGTCTGACCCGAGCCCAGTGAAGTCTCCCCAGGACCAGGCGTGGGGGCTTCCCTGATTTGAGGCACCCTGCCCTGGAATGTTTTCCATGGCTCCTGGGTATGAGCTGGTGCCTCTGTCTGTCTGAGTCAACACAGAGCAGGTGACCAGTGTTGGACTGACTCTGAGTCATGGGAAGGGAGGGCTCTTCAAGGTTAGAGTTCCAGCCCAGAACTAGGAGGCTTGATGAAACCCATGGACAGAGTCCTTGCTTGGCTAGGCTGGGGCGCAGCTGAGCAGTGGGGCTGAGTGGCCTTCTGCCCTTGTGTGCCCCACAAGAGGCAGGCAGTCCTCGAGTGGCCTTGTTGAAAGATCCCAAGTAGAACAGATGCTTATATAGACCCTCTTTGCCTCTGACAACATCCAAAATAAGGTCCATTCTTAGGAACTAGGGTCATTTTGTTAAGATTCACATGTATTTTTATCAATTAAAGTCTTATTTCTGTTCAAATGCAAATTTAGCTTGGCTTTAAATCTCCTGATCACTTACAAGTACATATCATGTTGTTTGGATTAGCTTCTGAGGGCTGTTGTTTTTAATGTCATTGAGTCTGGAGTCTTGTGTTTTCTTTGACATGGGCACGATTTTCCTTCCAGATCCTCCCTGGAGTGAAAGTCATCATTGCACACACTGAGACCAAAGGGCCCCTTGGAGACTCGCACCTGGGAGAGGTGAGGTTGGGGGTTGGGTTCTGGAGCCTCATGCACCTCAGGAGCTGCTCCTCCCCTCTTCCCATCTGCCAAGCTATTTGGTCCTTTCCTCCCCCCCACTCCACCCCCATTTGTGCTCCTGTACCCAGTACTTGGGTAGGATTTCGTGGACCCATGGGATGAGTCTCCACTCCGGGTTCCCTACCAGCAGAGGGAAACCTTGAGTTTTGTAGGTACTTGGAGACCCTAGGAGCCACACAGGAACCCGCAGCATGGAGAAAGCAGCTGTGTCTTAAAACACAGTTCCTGCACCAAGCCATGAGCCACAGCCCTGAGGAAGGGGCTGGCACGGCACAGACACTGAGATGGGAGGCGGGGTCCTCTACTCCTGAGGACACGTCCCCTGGACACACACAGGCTGTGCAAAAATCATTGTGTTGACATAACTGCATTTATGCATATGTATCCAGTGTAACGAGACAGTTGGGACTTACTACCGGAGGCCAGGGTGGCAGGAGAGTGCAGGTCACAGCCTGAGTGCCCACGTTGGTTCTGTTATTATGGGAATGGTCTTATCCTCCCAGTTCCAGGCCCTAGGGACATGCCATGGAACCTGTGTCCTGGCATCAGGGTCTCTGGTGTGGACAACCTCTGAGGTCCTGGTAGATGGCACTCAGGGGCAGTCATACAGACACTTCCCAGTCTCAGTCTAACTGAGATGAAGGTGTGAGTGAGCCTGGGGGACTCCCAGGGGTTGCTCAATGTCCTAATGGGAAGATGTGCTAGTCCCAGGGTTGGGTGGGGTCAGTGTGGGGCCTCCCTTCTGGCCACTGGACCTAGGCCTGTTAGGGTAACATTGTGCCCCCAAGATGGTCATGGAGGGTCTGTGCTAACCTGGGCCACACCTCTTGTGGCAGAAGCCCCTGTCAGCTTCCCTGTCTCCTCTTAGGATGCTGCCTTATGGGGATATATAAAGCCAGGTACTTGATCTGGGGAGCTGACTCTGGGTCCTGGATGGGCTCTGTATTTAGAAGGAGCCCCAGTACACCGGGTACTGCTAGTATGTGTGCACCCGAGAGTATATGGATGTATATAAACTCACACATATACAAGTAAGTCTGGTGCATGGTGCAGGGTTTGCACACTCAGTGAGCCTAACTCCATCACTTGCCCCTGTGTGGACCTGTACATCGCTCCCCATCCTTATTGACAACAGTAGTTTGATGTGAGGAGTGGGAGTTACCCGGTGAGCTCATCTACATCACAGAGTCCTGGAGAGGAACTCTCCATTTGAAGGAGAGAAAGTTACTTGTTTGCTTTCTATACCTATAATTTTAACTTAGTTCACAGGATAAGAGACACTGAAAATGCCCTGCCTTTATGCAGTGTTTTAAGTTCTCTTGGCGAGTGGATGTCTCATGATAATCTGTGCTCAGCTCATTCTTGTCCTCTGGGCCCCACAGATCTGGGTTAGCAGCCCCCACAACGCCACAGGCTACTACACAGTCCATGGAGAGGAAGCACTTCATGCTGACCACTTCAGTGCCCGACTGAGCTTTGGAGACACTCAGACCATTTGGGCAAGGACTGGCTACTTGGGCTTCCTTCGGAGAACGGAGCTCACCGATGCCAGTGGAGGTGAGGGGTTACGGTGACCCCGTGTCAGCACTGTTGGGGGTGAGGGGCTCTGTCCACAGCCCACAGGGCCTGCTGCTGTAGCTTGTGAGCCTGACAGGCACGTGCAGCATCTCAGGGATTCCCGCTGACTCACCACACCCCTTGCAAGAAGCTTGTATCTTTGGGTGTG
The DNA here is from genome assembly GCF_951640355.1 of Cnephaeus nilssonii. Lineage (NCBI taxonomy): Eukaryota > Metazoa > Chordata > Mammalia > Chiroptera > Vespertilionidae > Cnephaeus > Cnephaeus nilssonii. The sequence continues at coordinate 9,826,347 of NC_137074.1, forward strand.
GGGTGAAGGATGAGCTCTGGCAGTGGTGTTCTCTGAAAATTACTATTTTTCCCTTTGTGACCATCCCTCACTGTCCTTGGACCCTCGGCCTCAGCTGAATTTGTGGGGTTGTTGGTGATGCTGTCAAGTCCTCCCCTAGGCAGAGCCACCTGCATATTTCACCAGCTGTGGGTGGTACCCTCCCCACACATGACCCCTCATAACTGCAAAGTCCTTAGGCCCCAGCAGGCCAGCCAAATCAAGTCAGAACTTTTGGTAGCCTCTGTAGATGTTGTTTTGTTTCCAGAAATAGTAAATAATATTTTAAAATATATATTCACACATTGACGTAATTCTTTGGAATCAAGGGGACGGACAGCACCTTTATCAGGCTCGGCTGCACGCCTCACCCATTAGGAGGCTTGGGTTTCAAGTGATGTTAGAATAGTGAGCTCCCTGTTCCAGAGAGCCCGACTCAGGCTGACACAGATGTGTGGAGGGTGCCCAGATTGCACTGTGCCTTTCTGAGGTGTGCAACTGTGCCCTTCATAGAGCGACATGACGCACTCTATGTGGTTGGGTCTCTGGATGAAACACTGGAGCTGAGAGGCATGCGGTACCACCCCATCGACATCGAGACGTCCGTGATCCGAGCACACAGGAGCATCGCCGAGTGGTAAGAGCCCAGAGGAGGGCGAGTCCCACCCAGCCCCTCATCTCGAGCAGAGCCAGGGACTGAGGGCCATCTGCCTGGTCACGTTTCCAGCAGAACCTGGTTACAGGCACATGCTGGCAAAGCCTGCCTCTCCCAGAGCTGACCTGGGCTCTCCAGACCTGCTCTAGGAAACCCGCACCAGAGACCCCTGGTGCAGCCCTTTGGTTTTGCTTGGGCTTTCCTTTTTTCCTAGTCAGTTTTAGACCAAGCATTTGGCCCTGAATGAACAGGCAAAGGTGAGGTCTCCACAGTTTTCCTGGTGTTTCTGCTTTTAATGTGAATTTTCTCATTTAAATGGTTGTGATTCATAATTTCTTCACTATGTAGGGAGCTTGCATTGGGACAGGCTCAGCTTTCATCATCAAACAATGAATGCTTCTGATTTTTAGCAAGAACTTTCACTAGAATAGATAGTCCTAGACAGCACATTTCGCCTAGCCTTTCAATTGTGAACGATGTTCAGCAGCAGCGCAGTGTCAATAAATATACTTGTCTTTTCACTGTGCTGTTTGGCATCATTTCCCATGTATCTGTTGGTCCTCAGAAGCAGATGTCCATGTCCTGTGATGCCATCTGTCTTCTCCCTGCAGTGCCGTGTTCACCTGGACAAACCTGCTGGTTGTGGTGGTGGAGCTGGACGGGCTGGAGCAGGACGCACTGGACCTAGTGGCCCTGGTGACAAATGTGGTGCTGGAGGAGCATCACCTGGTCGTGGGTGTGGTGGTCATTGTCGACCCAGGCGTGATCCCCATCAACTCTAGGGGCGAGAAGCAACGCATGCACTTGCGTGATGGCTTCCTGGCTGACCAGCTTGATCCAATCTATGTTGCCTACAACATGTGAGCACCGCTCACCAGCTCCAGGGTTCTGTCCAGTGTGAGGCTTCCAGGGGTTGGAACCATGTGAAGGTGTTAGAACATGTGAAGACACTGCAGTGTGTCCGTAGCCACCAGGACAAAGGACTGCAGTCATCACGGAATACTGCACCCCTTGCCCTACTTTTAGAGATTCGTCTCAAAGTTCCCCAAATCTTATTGAGAAGCCACTTCCTGAATTATTTGAAGAAATTTTTTAATCTTCAAGGACATTTACAAAAACATAAATGTCAGTATTTTAACAGATAGGGTGACTGGGATAGGAAATGAAAGGCTGGCCATGGGTATCATGAGGAATTGCAGGTGTGCAGTTTGTTCTCTACTGTATTGCAAGTTTGCACTTTTTAGACTAAAGATATAGTTCTTGATTTAAAAAATTCAATTATTTATACCCACTTAAAATGACAAGTTTATATGTAGAACTTAAGCTAGAAAGAACTTGAGGCCCCAGTACAACTGATTCACAGGGAGGAACAGAGCCCAAAGAGGCTAATGAGAAGGGCAGCAAGACCTGCCCACTCCTCCTACCCCGGCTCTTGGCACTCTAGTTACAGGGTGCTTCCTCTCTCCCAGTTTATTGAAACAGGTGTGCCCGATTATCTGCACACATTGTCACTGATGTTCAGTAAGTGCATTTGGGGCTGTCAGGGTAGATGCTCTGTTTCGGAAAGATAAACCAGCATTTAGTTTTAAACCACTTTCCTAGGTTTGTAACTTAATGCTGTTTAGTTAAACACTTGTTTTCATAACATCACAATATAAATTCTTCTCAGTACATGGAAGTGTACTGCATGATTTTCATCCCAAATTAACAGATTTGGAAGCATTGATGACAGTGTCTGAGGTTTTCACATCCTCAGTGCAGTTGAGCTGTGGGGAGAGCCTTGCCCCATGTTGAAGGTGGGCCTGGTAACCCTCACCCTGGCTTTCACATTTTGAGTTGTATGCCTATTAAATTTGGCCAAACCATATTCAGTTATGACTAAACGGAGTGATATTACAGTAAACCTAAATCAAAGAGAATATAAAATCCTTTAGAAACTTCTAAGAATTTGAAGTGAAGCTCAAATCTAGGACATAGAGTATTTTTATATAGCTAATAGAGTATGTTATGAAGTTGTTGAGTTTTGGGGGGAACTGTGGATGGGAAAGTTTATGGATCATGCATGCTTTATAGAAACAACCAGGTTTTTCTGGAATTAGCCTGAATCAGTGCCTAACAAAGCTGTTATTAATTCTCTACAATTTGAAATTCTCCACCAAATAGGTCTGGCTAACTAGGCTAACTCTTACATTTTACTCTTATTTGGCTACTAATAGCAGGTGCATTGTAGCTCTCTTTGCCTGTGGTGGTGGACTGCAGTTAGGATGTTACAACGTACTGGAATTGTAATAATCTATTGTAATTATGTACATAATCTGTGTAACTTATTGTTTGACATACAGATAACAGATATTCCTTATAATAGAATGGCCGGCAGGGGAAAGAACTACCTAACCCTAATCTTAATGTTGTAGTTTTGTAGCCAATATTGTAAAATTTTTGTATTGAAAAGTAAGTGGCAGTAAAACAAGGTGTCTTGTAAATTAAGACTTTAAGAAGCACATTAAAATGTTTTAAGATTACTCTCTGGGAATTCTGTATATCACACTAAAATTTTTTATATCATAATGTTAATAAAAGTTATTGATTTTGTAATTCTGCATTTTGAAATGTGTGAAAAGGTTTTTTAAATGATCCCAAATAGGATGTATTTTATTATGCATTACTTTTTTTCTGAATATAAAAGCATTTATGCTTGCAGCATAAAATCTACAAAGCACATTAAAGTGTAAAGAAGAAAATCTATAATCCTACCTCTGAGTAATTTAGCAGCATTAGTATTTGACGTAAATCCTTTTCCGGGATTTTGTCCTTTTAAAATTTTTTACAAAATTAGAATCATATACTTTTATAATCAGCTTTTGTACTTAATAAATTAGACTTTTTAATATGTCACATATATTCTACATGTTTTAATGACTGTACAGGTGTGTCATGACTAAAGGTAGCTTTTGCTCAATTGCTGTTGTCCATCATAGTTCTTTCAACAGTGCTGCAGTGAACCTCCTCCCAGATGTGTGTGTGCACGTCTGCAGTTACAATTACTGCTTCAGGCTTACTTCCTATAGGTGGAGTGGGGGGTAAGAGTTCATGCCAGACTTGAAGCTTTGGGTGCTCACTGCCCCGGTTTTCCTGCATCCAGCTCTATCTTTCAGAGTTTAATGAGGGAACCTGTTTACATGAGTCTGTGAAATGTTTAGGCAGGACCTTGTGGAGTTTTCCAAGGGCGGTGCAAAGTGAGAAATTGAGAGGTTATTACTAATTCTAAGTGCCAATTAAGTATAGGGTACCTTGTTCCCTAGACTCTCCAAGTGACTGAAAAGGCCAAATATCATGAATGATCATTACAGATACTGTTTAAAAGCAAAAGGTGAAAAAGGACAATGAGGGACCAGATGAAGCTTTGAGGAGAGATGCATTGTCACCTATTGCTACTCCCAGCAACAGTGAGCTGGACTTCCAGGTGGGTACACCCAGATGCTGCCACAGGCTCCAGATGGAGAGCAGGAGAATGAAGGCCACCTATAGGCTGTTGTTGCATGCTGATAGAGTGCAACACAAGTTCAAAGACGAGCATTGTTTACCACTTACTTCACATTAAAGTAGGGAAAGATCAACTTCTGGCACGACAGCCTGAGAAGCTCTGTGAACATGATATTCAGAATAACAGGTGAAAATTATTGTTAAAAAAACAACCACTTAAAGCCTTTGGAAATGGTCCTAAGGGCATACAGCAAATGGAAAAACATCTGTGCATGAAAGTTCAGTAAGAAAATCAAGAATCTGTTATTTGAACCAAGACTGATCTCCTGGGATATCTCTTCCATTCAGCCTCCACTCATGGAATGCAGCCTCTACCTTGGATGAAGTGCCACCGAGAATACAGGGGCTCTGACTGACCTTGTCCAGCTCTTACGTTGGTGCTGCCATGCCAGGAGATGCAAACTGAGAAGACCTCTGGCTACTGCCCCAGAGGTCCTAAAGCAGGGGTGTCGCTCAGAGATGCCTGGGTCTAGCAAGAGAGAAACAACTTACCACTTGCAAGAGAACTCCAGTAAATTGACAGCTGAATTCTTACCAGCAATAATGGAAGCCAGAAGGCAGGGGGTTAACATATTCAAAGAACCCAAAGGAAAAAAAATACTAAGACTTGTATATCCAGCAAAGCTATCTTTCAAAAGTGGAGGCATGATACATTCTCAGATAAAAAGAGTGAATTTGTTCCTAGCTGACCTGCATTATCAGAAATACTGAAGTTCTTCAGGCTGAAAGCAAGTGATTTCAGATGGTAATTTCAATTCACATGAAAAAAAACAGTATTGGTAAAGATAAAGGCAATTATAAGACTATAAATTGTAATGTCCCTGCTCAGGCGTCCTCAAGATGGTGAGGTCTCCCCTACCCAATGCCTTGCACAGTCTAATTGTGAGAGGGCGGGCACAATTCCTCTGTAAGGACCATATAGGCTGACAGTTCTGCCTTACCAACCCAGTGCTTCCTAACTTCCTGAGGATGAGAATCACCTGAGTTCTTGTTAAAACAGTCACACAGCCAGACACGGCCCCATCCCAGATCTGGGAGACCTGTCACTTGGGATATTTAACAGGCCCCCGGTAGAGTTTTGTGTGGAATTGAGCTGTGGGGCCCATGTGGCTCAGCATTTCCTCCCCAGTGTCTATCCCCAGCACCTCAGAAGGGAAAATTTCAGGAGCAGTCTTCACTGTGTGAAAGGTTTCCAGGGACCTGCATGTTCAATGCGGGGTTTGGGGTGAGGGGTCTTCAAGAGAGCCTGGGGGCACTGGGCTTTGTTCTTGAGGTTGCCGGCCTCAGCCCAGGCTCTGCCCCATGTCCAGCCTGTGCCCAAACCTCCCTGCTTTGCCTCCTGCCAACTTGCTTGAATGATGTTTATTTTTCACACTCTTCTAAGAAGCCAGTCCTTTTCTCATCAAACACAGAGAAAAAAGGTTGTGCCAGAATCTCATCTGGCCAGAACTGCAATGATAAGAACCCAAGTTTGTCTGGATCAGAGAGGGATGAAATCTCCAAAATTAAACATCCTGATCAAGAAAATCTCAACACTATGCAACCAATAAGAAATTGCACATGTAAACTGGCTGAGGCTCATGTGATGGCCATCTAAACCCCTAATTTTAACCTTCTGTGCTCATCAAAACTTTTTTACTGAATTTGAATCTGATAAGTTTATAAAATAAAAGTAAGTAAGAACCCAGAAACAGCGATCAAACCCAGAAGCCTCGTGGGATAGAGTTGTGGGCCTTCCCAGAGCTTCCTGGGAAGAGTTGTCACACTGTTTCCAGGGTCTCAGCTGGTGTGTGAGAGTTGAAGGGCCCCTCTTGCCTTGGAGACTAGGGGGGGGCCTTGCAGGGTGGAGCTGCAGGGGTGTCATGCTGGGATATAAACTGCCCACAAGGAAGACATTCAGAGTAGGGCCCCAGGTGGCCTGGGAGAAAATGTACTTCCTTTGGTGGCTGCAGGAGACGCTGTCTGCTTAGGACAGGACCAATCCTGTGGAGGTGAAGATCTACTATTGTGCGTGAGGACCAGCTGGTAGAGGCCCCTGGGCGACTCCAGGGCCAGAGAAGGCAAGGGGGGCAGGTGGAGCCCTGGCCTGCCCAACCTCAATGCCCCTCCACCCATTGTTCCCTGGGGGGCAGGGCCAGGGTGAAAGAGGGAAGAATGTCCCAGGGCTCAGGAATCCAGGGCCTTCCTGAAGTCCCTGTGCCTGCTGGGAGCTCTCTGTGGAGACCCCAGGCCATGTGTTCCCCCTTCATGATAATGAGATGAGGATGCCTCCTCTCAGTGGCAGGAAAGTCTGACAGCTGTGTTGCCCAGACTTGGAGCAGGGATAGCAGTACATGCTGGGATGGTCCACATGGTTGAGTGGAGGTTGGGTCCCTGCAGGCCCCAGACCCTTTGACAGCACTTGTCAGTGCAGGACCAACAAATGGGATCCTCTGCTCGGGCTCGGTCTCTGGCCCGAGAGCCTTAATGCTGCTGTCAGGGTCATTCTCTGGGCTACTTTGGCCCTATCTTGTGGATTAAAATGGTAACTGATGGGGCTCAGGGAGTTGTGTGTGGCTGAACTGGGTCACGATGGGCAAGGCAGTGTGGGACAACAGAGATCATTTTAAATTCAGAGTTTATTCTCCCTAGAGATGTCTGAGGCAGCGCCCAGTGGGCCATGTGGGGACCATCACTGCCCATTCATGGAACCAGACAGTGCCTCTTGGAGAGAGCAGATCCTTCTCAGCGGAGGACAGGTCAGGGGAGGAGGATGGACATTTACAACCTGGAGCTCACCATAGTTTGTGCCAGAAAGCCCCCAGGAGTCCCTGAGGATGGCTGTGCAGTGCTCAGGAAGTCTCTCCCGGGGGAAAGGTACATCATCCCCCGATGTGGGGTCAGAGGCAAACACAGCAGCTGCACTAGGCAAGCCCCTTGGTGGCCGGTACACTCCAGTTCTTTCCTCTGCTTAGGAAGCAGGGTGTCATCTGGGAACTGAGTCATCTTGGGATCAATGGGGACAAGGGAGGTACCAGGAAGGACCTACTCAATTTCTGGCTAAAGCAGCAGGGCTGTCCTCTGGTGATGAAAGGAAGTGTAGAGACGTGGTCTGAAGGCAAGCTGGCCAGGTACAGACACCTCACACACTACAGCTCAGAGCCAACCCACCACCCACCTCCCAGACAGACTCACTCTGGGCCTCCCAAGCCAGCTCCCCTTCCTGTGTCCCACCATTGCCTAGGACGGGGTGCACAATCTGCAGGGCCCAACGCACAATGAAAACGCCAGGCCCCTCGTCCATAAATTACCAAATATTTCAAGACAGCAACAGCAGAGTGCTGACCTGAGCATGGGCCCGTGGTCCTCCCAGGTTGACCCGTCTGAAGCCCAAATCTCTTCTTCACTGCTGCCCCAACCTCTCCAGAGACCCCCTGCTGTTGCCGCCTCTGCTGGAAAGCCCAGGAGCGCCCCCTGCCCTGGGGATAAGGCCGAGTTCCTTTGGCTCCTAACCTGCAGCCCTCCCAGCCCTGGGGCCCTCACTTCCTGCGGTGCCTCCAGCCCTCCCCTAGCTGCGTCCCGTGCCTTTTCCCTGCGGTGTGGGCACTGCTCCACCTGTTCCGCCAGGGGCTGTCTGAGGGCCCCTGCGGAACAGCTCGGGTCTCCCCGGAGGGGCAGCTCGCCCAGTCCAGCCAGCAGGCAACACTCCGGAGGGGCTTCTGAGACGACAACCACCACCCAGCTTTCTCTATTGGGTCTGCGGGCAGGACCGAGGATCCTGGAGGGTGACCCCGCGGGAACCAACCCGCCAGAACAGAGACGACCGCCCTGCCCGCGCCCCCAGACTCCGTCAAGGAGACCACGGGGACCCCGGCCTGGGGGGCGTGGCCGAGCCGGCGGCGGAGCTGGACCGAAGACCTAACTCTGTGCCAGCCCCGAGCTCCACCGCCGGCTCGGCCACGCCCATCTCTTCCTGTTGGGCAGGACCAATCGCAGCTCCCCCTCGTGGCGATTGGTCCAGAGAAGGCCACGTGACGCCAACCGGGCCGGAAGTTTCTGAAGACTGAAGAGCGGGAAGGTCGTCCCACCACGTGCTGCCCCGCCTCCCTCCCCTCGCCCCACCTCTCCCGCTCCTCCCTGCCCGCCCGCCCCCGCCACTACGCTGTCCTCCGCGCACCCCGCCCCTCCGCGCCCCTCCGCGCCCCGCCGCCTTCTTAAGGTCCCCGTCTCCTGTGCCCCCCTGGGCACCCGCCCTGGCCTTGGCGAACGCACCATCTGCAGCTGTGAGGAAAGCCAGGCCCCCTCGACTTTACCCCTCTTCCCATTTGGCAGGTATTTCGTTTTTATTTCATGTTGAACGGCTACGGAGACTTATCACAGTGCTCTTTTATTTAATGCAAATACAAGCGATCAATGGTTTTATGAAGTTTGTGTCTTCAAATAAAACAGAACCAGTAAAGTGGTGGATGAGATTATTTTGAATTTTCCTGGAAGTGATTTTTAATATTTGTAACGATGATTTGAAACTTGATTTATTTGAATTCGTAGATGCAGGAGCATTAAGTTCAGCTTTCCAAGTACACTGACTTTACCAACAGCACAAACAAGTTAGGAATGACATTCACCAAACAGACCAGACACATCAGTAGTAAGTAACCCATCATCGCACGGACAGGAGGGGAGGCTGGAGAGACTGGTCTGAAACCTTGGTCCTGAACCTGCCCATCCTCCTGCCAAACGCACGTCCCACAGATCCAGCAAAGTGTGAGCCTATCGGGAGAATTCCACTGAAGGTAGAATTTTGCTTCTCAGTTTTGGTTAGAGTTAAGGTTTCAGTACTTGTTGGTTTATGGGACACGTTTTTCCATTTAGAACTGTTAGCATTAAATATCTACTCAGTAATCACAGCTCACCACAGGAAAAGGGATCTAAATGAGACCATGCTCTAAGGGCTCGTGGGACAGCATTTTCATACCATCTAACTACGTTAGGTTTCATTGGCACTGATGATGAACAAATTTAAGAAATGGCCGCCTATTCGAAGGTTGGATAGAGCTTTGTTGTTTCAAATGAAGCGGAGACTTAAGGAAACCACAAATGTCCAGAATCCTTTTTGGTAGTCAGTTTTGTTTTTTTCTGGGTTGGGATTCTGTATAGCCTAGGCTTTGTGACTGAGAATTGACTTTCCTACATGATATTACCAGGAGTCCCAGGGACCAGTCAGCTAGCACGTATGCCTAATATAGCAGAAGGAATGATGGGGGCCATTAAAAACAGCCCTTGGAAAGAGATTTTCAATTTTTCATTCACAAAGCAAATGAAGCTTCCTAATTGCTACGACACAGCCGGAAAGCTCAGCTCCTACTAGCCTGCAAGCCCTTGCTCTCTGCATCCTTGTGTGACCTTCGCCTCTGTTACAGGAACAGCGTGGCTGCTTTCTCTAGTTCACTCGTGTTCAAAGAATTCGTGGCAGGCTGTGGTAACCATGGCGATGAAGGCCACAAATTCCTGGAAGTCACATTCGCCATCTCCATCGTTGTCCAGTGTTTCCATGACTTTGTCCACAGCCTCCTGCTCTTTGATTTCCTAAGAGAGATCAGTCACCCAGCTTGTTTTTAAATGAAATTTAAGGCCATCAAAACATGATTAAAAGTTGGATCAGCCACCAAAAAAATCTGTATCAGAAACAACCTCAGATATAAAATGCAAGACACCAGGAAGATTTCTCCTGGGACTAGAGGACTGTTGTCCAGGGGTTTGTGCCTTCTCTACCTTACTTTAGGTCCAGTGGGACCTGGGCTATTTGTAAAGACTGACTGGAACAACCAAGATCTGAAAACCTGTAGGTTTTTATCACTATACTTAAAACAAAACACCCGGAAAAGAATAGCATTTCGATCAGCCAGAGTATATTATAGGAAAATGTCTTGAAAGAAAAAAAACAAACACTTTTGGCCCCCCAAAACTTGTCAGTTTCTGTGTGTAGAAGTCCCCACAATGAAGATTTTCATGGATTTTTATGTTTTGAAATTTTTTTCTTTTGTTTTTTGTTGTTGTTGAAGTGACTCTTTAGCATGCCCTGAATTTGTGACCTCCGTGTGTTCTTTTTGCCACTTGAGCTGCTTTCTAGGTGTCATGGAACTTTCTCTGACAGTTCTTCCCAACACAGAAGCCAAGTGAATAGTCTTACAAAGTCTCTGAGGAACAAACACGGTGCAGGGCCCTAAACATGTGAGAATGTGGCATTTTGCACTGAAAAAGAGCATCAATGCAGGTTGTTCAGAATAACAATCCCCAGTGCAGCAGAGGTTGGCCTGAAGAAGTCCCGTGTAATGTTCAGTGGCTGCCTTCAATCTAAAACATGTACAAGACTGAGCCCAGCCGGCGTGGCACAGTGGTTGAACCAGGAGGTCATGGTTCGATTCCCAGTCAGGGCACATGCCTAGGTTTTGGGCTCAATTCCCAGTGTGGCATGCAGGAGGCAGCCAATCGATGATTCTCTCTCATAGATGTATCTTTCTCTCTCTCTCTCTCTCTCCCCCCCTCCCTTCCTCCCTCTTCCTTCCTCTCTGAAATCAATAAATATATATTTTAAAAAATAAAACATTTAAAAACTGAGATTCCAGCAGGGGTTGGGTGGGACCTATAAGCATAGGTTAGAACCGTGGTCGGCAAACTGCGGCTCGCGAGCCGCATGCGGCTCTTGGGCCCATTGAGTGTGGCTCTTCCACAAAATACCACGGGCTGGGCAAGTCTATTTTGAAGAAGTAGCGTTAGAAGAAGTTTAAGTTAAAAAAAATTTGACTCTCAAAAGAAATTTCCATCGTTGTGCTGTTGATATTTGGCTCTGTTGACTAATGAGTTTGCCGACCACTGGGTTAGAAGATGGATGGCAGCAGTGTATTATTTCAATTATACCATAGGTTTGCCTCCTAACCAAAATTTCCTTGATAAAACTAGGCCAACAAACGTTCATGATACCTTGGCATACTTACCTTGAATTACTTTTCTTTTATAAATTGTGGTTACCACATGTTAAGCTTTTTCTATATTTTAAAATCAATAGCAGTTACTGGTTTTTGAACTTTCACTATATGTTAAGCACTTGACAAAAACTATCATTTCATCCTCATAAGAACCTTTTTACAGAAGTAACTGGGACTTTGATTAAGTTAGAAGGCAGGATTGGTGGGACTGAATAATTGAACATGTGAGTGAGGCAGCTGCCACTTGGACTTGAATGCCTGAGAAATCAGTCCCAGAATCAGACTAGGGGATGCCTCCCCCATCCCACCACAAGCCTGCAAGTCACTTCCTCTGCTCTGGTGGTGCCATTCACAGCCTTGGAGTGTTTGCGTGGGGGTGGGACAGGAGGACCAAGCCAGCTGCAGACAATGGGTGCTGCCCTGATGCTGGAACCTGGGGCTCGCCCTGCACTGAGAGGCTCAGCTGGCTGGGATGGTGGCTCCCTATCACCATCACCATCCCTCAGGATGCTCTGGTGTCTTTCCCGGAATTAGCTCCTGGTCAGACATCAGGGCACTGGTTCCCTGGCTGGCCTTTTCCCTGTGTGTGATTAGTCACTTCAGAACCTTGGTTCTGGGTACTAAGGGCACGTCAGGCACCAGGTAGATTGCAGTTCATTGCCTAGAGGGTGTAAGACTGGTGTGCAGTAGAGATAATGGGTGGCTGATCCAAGGGCGGGAGCTAGTGGGTAGGGAAGTGAGTCCTCCACGAGGTGTCTGGACATTCTTTTACCACAGATCAGAGTGGGACCTGTGTGGGGGAGGAGGGCTCATCAGGAGTCCTCATGCAGCTTCCTAAGTTAGGGTCCTCTCCAATGTCTCTTATTCCATGAAACCCCCTGCAAGCCCCCAGGCCTCCTGCCCTCAGTCAAGTAGGTTGTGGTCCTTCATGGATGTGCCAGCCTGGGTGCTTCGGAAGCAGAGGCCATGTCCTTGGGCCTGTGTCTCTCCCAGTAGTGAACGTAATGAGTGGTCAGTAAATATTTGCTCAGTGAACGGCATCTTTATCACTTAGGTGGATGCTAAACATCTAGCTAAAGCTAAAATAGTGCTTTTCCCCCAAACAAAAACTTATCTTTAACATCTTCTTTGTATGCACATGGTCCATGATAAGTTGTGAGTCTATTTTCCATCTATTCTGCCATCACTGCTGTAAATCCTTAGATTTTTTCAGAGAAATGTCAGCATTATTTGGAACCTGTACTTTTGCCTTTGAGACAGCAGTTGTTGTTTTTTTTTTTTTTTTTTGATGTTCCTACTACGTACAAAACAAGTGAAAATGAAGACAATGGGGCTCAGCTAAGCTAACCTCCATAATGAGGCTTCAGTCGTGCAAACGAGTTTCCAGAAGCAACCTAGGAGTCCCGAAACAGACCCGGAATCACCTTCATGTCTGCTCTGAAGAGAAAGTGCACAGGTGGTTTTATAAGTGGAGAGGAGAATGCATAAACTGTCGATTTAAAAAAGACTCACCTCTAAAAAATGGGAAAGCTCGTTGTTGATGAGCTCCTTGAGTTCGGATTTCTTCAGCTTGTGCTTGTCACCCTCCTTTCCGGAATATTGATGGAAAACATCAATGAGGGCCACCACGGCCTTCTCCAGCTCAGACATCCTAGGGGTCCACAGAGGAAAGATGCCTTCTCATGCCTTTTGCCTTGCTTCACAAAGAACAGTTAACGTGTTACCTATACAGACATCCACCCAGAGGAGGGGGCTGGGCCAGCCTTGGTTCACCTCCAATGTCAAGCTTGGAGCAGGGCATTCTGGGACCTTGCTCAGTGGTCACCAGCCTCCCATCCACCTTTTAGATCCACTCTCCCCTCTTTGCTCCCCTTCTCTGTCCCTGCTGGCTACCTTGACAACTTCCCAGGCCCTCTGGCTTCTGATTGGGTTGGCCAATGGGAAACTCCAGCAAAAATATGAAGGCAGCCCTAGCCGGTTTGGCTCAGTGGATAGAACGTCGGCCTGCGGACTGAAGGGTCCCAGGTTCGATTCCGGCAAGGGCATGTACCTTGGTTGCGGGCACATCCCCAGTGGGGGGTGTGTAGGAGGCAGCTGATTGATGTTTTTGATGTTTTTCTCTCATCGATGTTTCTGTCTCTCTATCCCTCTCCCCTCCTCTCTGTAAAAAAATCAATAAAATATATTTAAAAAAAAATGAAGGCAGCCCTGGCTCATGTGGTTCAGTTGGTTGGGCATTGTCCCGTGCATCAAAAGGTTGCTGGTTCAATTCCTGGTCAGGGCACGTGCCTGGATTTGGGGCTCAATCCCCTGTAGGGGGTGTGCAGGAGGCAGCCCATCACTGTTTCACTCTCACGTTGATGTTTCTCTCCCTTCCTCTATCTCTAAAAGTCAATTTAAAAATCTTTAAAAAATATGAAGGCAGAGCAGTGAAGGAGTTCTGAGATTGATCCCTGCCTCCTCCCTTGGGCACCCTCTGCCCTGGCAGGGCCCCAAGTCAGTGACAGTGCTGCTGAGCAGAGCAGTGCTGCAAGCTGTTAGAATTAATAAGAAAGAAGTAAGGTGACTAGGAGCCAAATGAGGGCACCAACATCCATAGTAGTCTTATATTCTGTCAATGAACAATTGGAAAACAGGAGGAGAATTCCATTCATACAGCAGCACATACATATTACTAAGAATATGTTTAGTATGAAAAGTGTAGGTCTTTCCAAAAGATTTTAAAGATCATAAAATGTAGGAATTTGCTTTCCTTTGAACTAATATGTAAATTTAACTCATTTTTAAATAAAAAAAAATGTTTACTGGAAAAAATTAACATGGTAGTATTTCTACAAATTTTTTTGAAAAAGAAGATCAATGAAAGGTACTTTGACCTACTAGAAACAAAAATGTATTATCAGGTTATACAGTGAAGCTGGTTCCGCTACAGGAACAGGCAAGTGCAGCAGGAGCCACCGCCAGGTATTTCTTTGGGATCCATGGAGGTGCTGCCTCAAGTGAATGGGAGAAAGGTCGCTTATTCACTAGTAAGTGTTTCTCTGCAGTTGCCAAAGTCAGAAACTTTCTGCTTCCCTCAACACGCACCATATACCATAGCATGCAAACTGAAGAAATACCCGTTCAAACCTGGGGGTTAGGCACATTTTACAAAGGACAGTTTTTCAACTGTTTCACAAAACTGAGACACTCAGCCAGAGAAATTTACCAACTTTAGACCTTGAATTCTTCTTATTAAAGAATCCTAGTACCATCAGAGTTAAAGATAAATGCAAGAGTTATATCTACTTGTGGAAAAATCATTCCCATGTTGAGTATGTCACATCTTAAAAGTAAGTTGGAATAAAATATTTAAATTTTTATTTCTGACTTCCCAAGGGAAAGAGAATTGAGGGTTTTCATCTTGGCCTGATTTTTGCTAAAGTCACACCATTATACTTTGTTTTAAGTCCCTAATAATCAGATATATCATATACAGATAGAACAATTCAGGTGGATGAAAATCTTTAAACATTTCCTACTTATCCTTTGCACTCAAGTTACAATTATTGATTTTTTTTAAAAAAGAAACAAAACAAGCCTCAGTTGGTTAGAGTGTTGTCCCAATATGTCAAGGTTGCGGGTTTGATCCCCTGTCCATACACATACAAGAATCAACCAATGAATGCATAAATAAGTGGAACAACAAATCAATGTCCCCCCCCCCCCCCTTTCCTCTCTCTCTCTAAAATCAGTAATAAAAACCCCAAAACCTGCCGAGACCGGTTTGGCTCAGTGGATAGAGCGTCGGCCTGCGGACTGAAGGGTCCCGGGTTCGATTCCGGTCGGGGGCATGTGCCTTGGTTGCGGGCACATCCCCAGTGGGGGGTGTGCAGGAGGCAGCTGGTCGATGTTTCTCTCTCATCGATGTTTCTAACTGTCTATCCCTCTCTATCCCTCTCTATCCCTCTCTCTTCCTCACTGTAGTAAATCAATAAAATATATTTTAAAAACAAAAACAAAACAAAAAAAAACCCCAAAACCTTTTATATCATCCCGATGCTTCTCAAAATCCATGATGTTTTGGGGAAGAGGAAGATAAATTATTTTTTGTGTGAAGTATGACTAGTGGGATTTTTCTAAAAGGAAGAACACGGAATATATACTTCATATGTTTTAAAACTCCATAAAATGTGCCGAAACCGGTTTGGCTCAGTGGATAGAGCATCAGCCTTCGGACTCAAGGGTCCCAGGTTCGATTCCGGTCAAGGGCACATCCCCAGTGGGGGGGGTGCGGGAGGCAGCTGATCGATGTTTCTCTCTCATCGATGTTTCTAGCTCTCTATCCCTCTCTCTTCCTCTCTGTAAAACTCCATAAAATGTGATTTTCTTTAAAACCATACTACAAGTTAACTAATTTTTCCCCGTTCAATTCTTCCCGTTGACTAAGAAATAATTGATGGTTTAAAGCTTATCAAATATCCATGTTCCTTTTCTACTTCATTCTATGGCTATTATTCCTGCTTCATTTAGCCTCTTATTTCTGTGTTAATCTTTTTATGTCAAAACCAAGAGAAGTTTTGGGCTTTAACACATCGCACATTATGTGAGGGTTCCCTCTAAGGAAGGGGCCCTACCTACTTGAGAAATTACCAGACTGATGAAAGTTAAACCCACCATAAACCCCGATTTCTTTGACCCAATTTATAATTCACTTGTAAAGACCTCTCAGTTTGCATGGAATTTCTGAGTGGGTGTCCAGAGGCCCTGACATTTCCCTTTGAGGGAAACGAACACTGAGAAGCAGTGTGTGCCCAGGGCCAGGGCAGGAGCAAGGAGAGAAAACACTCATCTGTAAGAGAGGGCTAAACTAGCATCAGGTTGCCCGTCCTTCTCATCCCTGCGGAAGCAAAAATCCTCCTTTTCAAAGAGGGAAGAATCAATATTTGCAGTACTTCTGGGGAAATGTCAGCAATCACCAGACCCGAGGTCCCTCCAATTTATGGTAATAAAAACATGGGCAAAATGAACCTCCAGCTGTCTAGGGTTGAGGCAGTCAGGTCCACAGCGCAGTAGTAAAATCCACACTTTGAACTGCTGCACTTATCCGAAAGGGGCTTTTTAAACCACCACCCAGTTCTCCAACCCACCTTCTGGGATCCCTGCCCCACCCCAGCCCCCAAAAGAGCAGGCTTCCCCCCTCACGTGTGATCTTGGTTGCTCTTCGCTCTTCGCGGTCACCTCCTGGCTGCAGTGTCCTGAGTGGCAGGAATGGTGAGGAGGGATGGCCTTTTATTCCTTCCTCTGGGCGTGGGCCCCTTGTGCAGTCCCATTGCAGGCCCAGGCAGCCAATGGGGGCCGAGGGCAGGGTGGGGGTGGCTGGGGCAGGCAGGCCTGCACACAGGGCTGCATTGACCAAGCTGCCACCCGGGGACTGTACTTGGGCCAAGGAAGAAAATGGCCTGCGGGGCAGGAAGTGGGGAGTCAGCTTTTTGTGCGATTTTAAATTTACGCATGAATATTAATGATCTTCTAAAAGCAAGGCTGGTGGTGGGGAGAGGAGAGAGACAGATTAATTGATTCAAACAACACAGATGTTCAGCCAAGAACTTGGAGCGTCCAAGTGCAGGCTGGACCATGCTGTTTTCCAGTGGAGAGGCCCCTGAGCCCTCTCCTGTCTCCAGCTCCCCCGACCTGGCCCCCACTAGCAGGCAGGATGCCCCGTGGACATCTGAACCCTGAGCTAAGCAGGGCTGCCTCAAGAAGGCACTGAGCTCAGTATCAGCAGGGACTGAGACATTTGGCAAAATAGATACTTGATTCATTTAGGGCAGTGGTCGGCAAACATGCGGCTCTTTGGCCCCCTGAGTTTTTAGCAAAGGCCAGCGTAGGAGTACCCTAATTAAGTTAATAGCAATGTACCTACCTATATAGTTTAAGTTTAAAAAATTGGGCTCTCAAAAGAAATTTCAATCGTTGTACTGTTGATATTTGGCTCTGTTGACTAATGAGTTTGCCGACCACTGATTTAGGGGAAAGTCCTTGTTTAATATGATTGAGGACCCAGGCCAGGCACACTCCAAGGCCTTCTCCTTCATCCCAGGGCGCACAGTCACAGACTTTCAGAGCCAGACGGCGCCATAGACATGTCCTGTCCAATTACTGGGTTCTGTAAAGGTGCAGTTTCTGTGGGACTGAGGCCCCTCGGCCAGCCACAGGGAAGCCAGGCCCAGCCTCCCCGCCACCCATCTTCAACAGCCCATACCGGAGACATTTCCAAGCAGAAACCCAAAAGGTACGCATTCCTGTAGATGGTAATTCAAGAAACGTTGGCTTCGAAGTAATAAAAAGATGTCTGAGCCAGAATCAGGGCCCTTCTGACTCAGGTTCACAGTGGCTACGGACCGATCCAATACACAAAGATGTCTGTGCACACAGTTGTTCTGTTGTCATCTGTTTTACCGGAAACTTCTTGTTTATTCAGTACTCAGAAGCATAGCCTGGAAATAGCATGGGGCTCTGAGCCTTGGGACCTGACTTGTCCCAGCCTGGACCCCTAGCCTATTTCGTTCTTTCTTTCTTTTTTTTTTTCCTTAAGCAATTTTAGTCACAAACTGAAGGTAAAGGGGGTACAGGTTGGCTCTTAGAGAGTGGTGGCTGACTCTAGGCTATGTTCCTGGAAGTACTGGTGGGGGAGAAGGAGGTGGTTTCCTGGCTTTTCGTTGAAATAGGATGTAATCTTCCCTTGTGCTTCCTGATCTCCTGTTGGCAAGTCCTCCCACAGAACACCTTCCACCTCCGCCTCCAGGATGCTCTGGGCCGTGCGCCAACTGAACACCCAGCCTATTTCTTTTTTCTTTTTTTAAATATATTTTATTGATTTTTTTACAGAGAGGAAGGGAGAGGGATAGAAAGCTAGAAACATCCATGAGAGAGAAACATCGACCAGCTGCCTCCTGCACATCCCCCACTGGGGACGTGCCCGCAACCAATGTACATGCCCTCGACCGGAATTGAACCTGGGACCCTTCAGTCCGCAGACTGACGCTCCATCCACCGAGCCAAACCGGTTTCGGCCCCAGCCTATTTCTTATAACCAGTTGGCTGTGGAAGAAAAAACGTGAGCTCGGTTTACAGGTGGGTCTGCAGGATATGCTGATCCCACTCTAAGTGGACAGATACAGCACTATGGCGCCACTCAAGGGGACCCTACAAACAGTGGTGAAGGGAAGTCCTCTCAGGGGCTGAACTTTGAGAAGCACATTGGGATGTCTACTCTATCTTGAGTGAGAAGTGGCCGGTATATGGATGTATATTAATTCAGGGAAGGCTACTAATAATTAGTCAGCAACTTGGAAGGAGCAAATTAGGAAATTTGGCTTCTGGAAGAGCCATCAACCGGCCCACACTGCAGAAGAGGCTCTGAATAATCAGCTGGAAAGTGACCGACCCTGTGTCAGAGCTGGACAGTGCCCGAGACATGTCTTGTCCAAGTGCTCTGTTCAGCCAGCTCTGACTGCCTCTACTCCAGGAGTTGCTCACTGTCCATGAGTGAAGTGATCAAGTGGCAGGCATGGATGCGTGCATGTGCTCATCATCATGGCCTTCCTCTCACCAAAGCTGACCAGGCTTTGAGCTCCCAGCAGCCGAGACCAGCGATGAGTCCTGTGGTGCCCAGCCAGACGCCTGGTGGCAAGTTGATTACATTGGACCTCTTCCATTGTAGAAGGGACAGAGGTCTGTCCTCACTGGAATAGACATATATTCTGGGTGCGGATTTGACTTCCCTGTCCATCCTGCTTCTGAAAGCACCAGCATCCATGACCTCACTAAAGCCTTGTCTACTATAACGGCATTCTGGACAGCATTGCATGAGGTCAAGGAACTCACTTCAAGCAAAGGAAGTGCAGCAGTACGCTCAGACCCATGAAATTGAGTGGTTTTGTCACACGTCCCATAACTCAGAAGTGGTTGACCCAGTTGAAAGGTGGAATAGCTTCCTGAAGAGTTGGTTATGATGCCAGATAGGAGGCAGCATCCTGAAAGGGATTCTGTATTACAGGATACAATATACACTCTGAACCAGGGGCCGTTACGTGGTGCTACGTCCCCACAGCCAGAATGCTCCTCTCCCTAGAACACTGACTAACCTACTTAGAGAATTTTTGTTTCTCGTCCTGGCAACTTTGAGGTGGTTTGGAGATCTTAGTCTCCAGAAAGAAATGCTTCCACTAGGTGTCATAGTAATGGTCCCACTGAATTGGAGGCTGAAATTGCCACCTGGCCACTTTGGGCTTCTTATGCCTCGGAACCAGCAGGCAAAAAAAAAAAAAAAAGAAAGATAGAAAGAAAGAAAGAAAGAAAGAAAGAAAGAAAGAAAGAAAGAAAGAAAGAAAGAAAGAAAAAGAAAAGAAAAAGGGTTAATCTACTGGCTTGAGTGATTGATCCCAATTACCAAGGCGGGGGGGGGGGGGGGGGGGGGACGTGTTGGGTTACTGCAACACAATGGAGGCCAGAAGGACTCTGATGCCCAGGGGCATCTGGGCAACTGGGGCATCTCTTAATACTTTCATGACCAGTGGTAAACGTTAATGAAAAACAACCAACACCAAAAAATACAAATAAAAAAATCCAGCAAGACTATTGAAGACTCAGGTCCTTCGGAAATGAAGGGTTTGGTCACTCTACCCACTAAGATACCCAGAGCAGGTTCTACCTGAGGGCAAAGGAGCTAAAGAATGGACAGCTGAGGAAGGAAGCCATGATGTTACCTACAACCTCATCTCACTACCAGTTCCAGAAGTGAGGGCTGTAGCAGCTTTGTATGTTTTTTTTTTTTTTGCTTTTATATGCATGTGTTTATTTCATAACCATTTCCCTCTCTCCTCCCAATTTTTATTTTATAAACAAGTTGTTGGAGGTTAGCATTTTGGTTTAATCTTTAGGTGACTGAATTTTCAGTGGAACCATGACTGAATTTGGGGACCGAGTATAGCGATGGGTGCCGTGACTGTTGGGTCTGTGCATCTTCTCATTTCGGGGAGAACTTCACTTGTCACAAGATGGCTGTGTCTTTTTAGGGAGAAATAGAATTATTTAGTTATTGTAAGGGAGTCCAAATGTGTGTAAAATTTTGCTGATGGACACCGAGTAGCCCAAGAGTGGATTGGGCTGTTATAGGTGTATTACCTCTCAGGTCTGATTCTCTGCTGCAGCACCTGCACAGCATTCACATAGACTCTCTGATTGGGACTCCTTCCGGTGAGCGTGATGTCAGGTTTTGTAGTGAGGGCGTTAGAAGGGGGAAGGGGCTTCCTTCCGTGTTTTGCTTTGTCTCACTCCTTCACAGTCCTTCACAGCATCTGGCGGTGCTCTGCCCCAGCCACATGTCCAGAGAGGGCAGCCCTTGGAGACCTTGCAGCCTGGCCTGGGCCCAGTGGCCCTTTCTCCCTGGTCCTAATATGGACACAGCACAGTCCAGAACTTGCCCTCACATCACCTCCCCACTCTCTCTACATGTCTATCCTGCAGCCTCAGTATGCCTGTGCCCTGGAGGTTGTTTCTCATGACTTTCATGGTGTGGTCACTGCAAGGCCAGGCTCACATTCACACTGGCATCCCACCCCCTCTGTGCACCCACCCCCTGCCTTGGCTCACCTGTGCTCTCTGGGGTTGAGTCAAGAACTGTGAAGGGCCCTAGCTGGTTTGGCTCAGTGGATAGAGCGTCGGCCTGCGGACTGAAGGGTCCCGGGCTCGATTCCGGTCAAGGGCATGTACCTTGGTTGCGGGCACATCCCCAGTAGGGGGTGTGCAGGAGGCAGCTGATTGATGTTTCTCTC
Organism: Cnephaeus nilssonii; assembly: GCF_951640355.1. Taxonomy (NCBI): domain Eukaryota; kingdom Metazoa; phylum Chordata; class Mammalia; order Chiroptera; family Vespertilionidae; genus Cnephaeus; species Cnephaeus nilssonii. The sequence goes on from NC_137074.1 coordinate 9,847,346, forward strand.
TCATTGATGTTTCTAACTCTCTATCCCTCTCCCTTCCTCTCTGTAAAAAAATAAATTATATATATATATAAAAGAACTGTGAAGGGCTGCACTTTTACCTGCTTCAAGCTAACCAGTTGGCATGTTCTTGGTTTCCAGATGCTGGCAGGAGGCACGAGGTTCCTGGGTCAGAGTTTACTCACAGAAGAACCAGTAGCCAGAGCTCCATGTTGGCATTGGTTCCCCTAGTCCATGGCTGTGAGGCAGATGGGCCTGGATGAGAGCATGTACATGTGGGGCATGTGTCCCAGGAGGGCACGCTGAGCTGGGGGTCTCGCTGCTTTCACACCAAGTGGTGATGAACTCATCATTTGTCCTCCTTTCTTAGGGCTGCTCCCTGCAACAGCCCTGAGGCTGGATAAAGCATGGCAAGGGCCTGGCATTCTTGGCATGCCTGGCAGTAACATTCAGGACACTCAGGGCCATGGGGGTTTCCTGCTGCCCCCACCTGTGGACCAGCTCTGGCCTGGGCAGACAGCAAACTTCTTCAACGGGGTATGAACCCCAGGCTTGGGTGGGGGGTTCCCCTTCTAAGTCTGTTCTTCCTTGGTTATTCTCCCTCAACCATAGGCTGCCCTTTACATTTCTCTGTGTAGTTACTGTCCTGTCCCAGTTTCATGATTCTCTACGTTAAACTTGCCCTGTTTAAATTACCATGTGGCTTCTGTCTCTTGCTGGACCCAGACTGATACATTAGTTAGCAAGAAAAATAAAAGGGTTTATTATTATTATTTTTTTTACTACTTGTTTGTTAGTCTAAAATGATTTCAAAAGAAAAACATTAAAAATATACTATATGGAAAATGTAAACTTAGCAGAAGGAACAAAATGGAGGAAAACAGTAGTGCTGATGTCTGAAATCAATAGTTATTTTTGAATATATAAAATCCCCAAACTGATGTACTGTGATCTTTTTTGTTTGTTTGTTTGTTAGTTTTTTACAAACAGAACACTTCCAACACCAAATATGTGGGTTTTTTTCCCCTCACATTAACCGATTCTCCTTCATCAGCGGGTGTCCTACAATTCAATACAACTCTGACACCATCTACCGGAAATTAATGCAGACGCCACAGGTTAGGGGCTCAGTCCCACAAGGCTGCCCCGACTTGAGACATGATTGCAAGTCCCGAGCCACACGTACTTCTGACTGACTGCCTATAAATTGGGGGTTCCCATGACACTCTCCTCAGGTTCAATAATTTTCTAGAACAGCTCACAGATCTCAGGAAAACAGTTTACTTACTATTATTGATTTATCATAGAGACTATCACTTGGGAACAGACAAATGGAAGAGATGCGTGGGGTGAGGTTCAGGGGAAGGGGTGGCGGAGCATCTGATCTCTCTGGGGGCCCCACTCTCCCAGCTCCTCCACCATGTGTTCACCCACCTGGGAGTAATCTGAACCCCATCCTTTTGGGATTTTATGGAGGGCCCATTACGTAGGCATGATTGATTAAGTCACTGGCCATTGGTGAGTAACTCACCCCTGAGTTTGGGGGTGGGACTGAAAGGTCCAACCCTCTAATCACAACGTTGGTTTCCCTGGTGACCAGACCCCATCCTGAAGCTCTCTAGGGGCCCACAGAGTCACCTCATGAGCATAATTTCAAATGTGGTTGAAAGGGGCTCATTGAGAATAACAGAAGATGCTCCTCTCATCCCATCACACAGGGAATTGCAAGGTTTTAGAAGCACTGTGCTAGGACCCAGGATGAAGACCAAATATATGTTTCTTATTATAGCACAATATCACATGATGTAATAAGACATTGTAAATGTACATAGCCCACCCAGGAAAGGCATATGTACTATTTCCCAAATAATAAAAAAGCTTAGGGAGACAGAGAACCAACAGAGGCTGGTTACTGGATAGCGAGCGCTACCTGGCTGTGTGTGACCTTGGAACGAAGGTGTCTACTGTGAGTGACAGCGGCCTGACTCCTCTGGCTGAGCCATCTGCTTGGTTAGTGTTCATGGCACTGTTGAAAAATGCCCAGCATTCCCATCTGCAAAACTGGGGATGACTGGGAGGAGATGACCGAGGCTCAGCCCCTCCCACGTCTAGGCCACAGTTGCCCTCAATGCCAAAGGCACCTCGCGTAGGCCTATTGGTATAGATCTACTGAGGGGGTTGGCTCGCCGAGCTGGGTGGGGGTGCGGGCTCAGCATTGGTCATGGTAGGGGAAGGGTCCACTTCCCAGGCAGGAGTGCCTTCTCCATCCGGGCAGTGGGCACAACGCTTCTGCCAAGGTCTTCTCCTGCCACTTGGGCTCCTTCTCCCTCAGCCCACCTTTCATCTACTCAGCAAACCTTCACCACCTCACTGAGTAAGCAGACCTCGGCCTCACAGTGTCTGCTCAGGGGGCAGGAAGAGTCATTCTGGTTTGAGTTTTCCAGGAGGAAAGGCCTAGGGCAGCAACATTGTTCTCTCGCACAAAGGACTGCCATGCGCCACCAAGCTGCTCACGAGGTTGGTTACAGTGACCCAAGCCCATTGAGAGAAAAGGACGCCTGTGTTCCACAGGGACGTGGGAGAAGGGACAAAGGCTTCTGTTGTAGTAACTGCAAGTGTGGAGGCGATGAGAATCAATTGTCTTTCCTGTTATAAGAAGGCTGCTACCAGCCGCAGGAAGCCAAGGCTCAGGGCTTGTGGCTGGAGTCGAGGGGCTGGGTTCAAATCCTGCCTCTGAAGAGACCTTTAGCAAATGGCTTAACCTGTCCCAGCCTCAGCGAAAGTGGAAAAGCAGGTACCCTTCAGAGGATTGGGGTGGAGTAAATGAAATTTTGCACACATGGGTGTGCATATGCACAGGTATAGAGTGTGAAGTGCCTAATCCACTCATTGTTATCATAAAAGGTACTACTTTTGTTTATCAAAAGAACCTGGAGCCCTGGCCGGTGTGGCTCAGTGGATAGAGCGTCCGCCTGCGGACTCGAGGGTCCCGGGTTCGATTCCTGGTCAAGGGCGTGTACCTTGGTTGCAGGCACATCCCCAGTAGGGGGTGTGCAGGAGGCAGCTGATCGATGTTTCTTTCTCATCGATGTTTCTAACTCTCTTTCCCTCTCCCTTCTTCTCTGTAAAAAAATCAATAAAATATATATTTTTTAAAAAAAGAACCTGGACCTGTCCTACCCGGTTTTGCCCAGTGGTTAGAGCGTTGGCCTGAGGACATGGGTTCAGTTCCGGTCAAGGGCACATACCTTAGTTGCAGGCTAGATCCTGGCCCTGGTCGGAACAGGGGTGGGAGGCAACCAATCAATGTGTCTCTCTTACATCGATGTTTCTCTCTCTGTTTTTCCCCCTCCCTTCCACTCTCTCTAAAAGTCAATGAAAACAATTTCCTCAGGTGAGATTAACAACAACAACAACAACAGACCCTGGACCTGTCAGGTGAACTCCTGGTACAGAAGGCAAAGCAAAGCAAAGATCAGGACAGAGATTTCTTTCTGCGCCAGCATACGCGGGCCCAGAAGTGTGGAATGAACTCACTGGCTAATTTAGAATACTCTGAGTCCAGGAGGCCCCAATGTGGCCAGTTGTGATAGCGTATCTGTATTTTGTGAGTATCGTGTTTTATTATTTTTATACTACACCAAATTCCATGAATCCATTTGGTTCCTAACCAGTCATTTCAGAATCGCTGCTCCCTCTCAGAAGGGCAGCCCAGCGTGAGCGGAGCTGCTGGGGTTTGCTTTGGATCCATGGCAACGTGAGGGCCAGCTCAGAACAGCGGGGCTTTTGTTTTTGTTTTTTCTTTTAAATTTTGAGAAGGAGCTGGAGCTGGGAGCACAGGGAGCACACTTTCCTCAGCCTCGCTTTGTGTGTGTGTGTGGTTTCTTGCCCAGGGAACTGCTGCCAGGAAAAGGCATCAAAAGGAAAAACCAGTTTTCCCCTTTGGCGGAACTCTGTCGCAAACATTTACTTGAGTATGCTTTTTATAACCTTTAAGGTCTCTTGGACATTTGCCATAAAATCATGTCAGGTTTAGAGTTAAAAAAAAAATCACTATATTAGCCTCTTTGTTTTTTTTTTTACTCAATGGGAACATTTTTTAATTTACTCTGTAATCATCACACATTTTTATAACTTTCTCTGGTGGGCCCAGAATAGCACACAGTATTCAACCACGTTAAGCTAAATGAACAACAACAAAAACCTAATCAATTGAGTGTTGAAATTGTTAAACTAATGAGGACTCATACACTTTGATTTAAAAAATGCTTCTGTGAGATTGAGCCATCTCCATCCAATAAGAACGATCCAGCAGGTGGCAATGAATTCATTATTTTGAGATTTAAATAAAAAAGGTACCAAAGAAAATAGAGAATGTGAAAGATAAAGACGTGTAAATCAGTAAGCCTAATTCCTAGTAGTGTATAACTTTATGTTTTCCTTTCTAATAGTTATTCCTTTTACTTATTTATTGATTTACTTGCCTTATTGTGCTAGCCAGGATTTCCTCTGGTTGTATATTGGTTTGTTATGATTTCACATCTACTTGTTATGGCTTAAGTGAAGTGGTTTTGATCTAAGGGTTAATTTGTTTACAAGAGGGGGTTGTGTTAGAATGATGTCATCAAAATTGTTGTGGAGGAGCAACTATGATGTACTTATTTAAACTTTAATTCCAAGAGTCTGTGAGGACTTACCGAGAGTGTTCAGTCTGGAAAGGCTACTTTTCGCTGATCCAAATAGTTCTCTGAAGACCTCGGGGTGGCCAGGCTACTCTGTGCCAGCAGTGATGAAAACTGCAGCGGCCCATGAAGGAGACCACCTTGCCCGCCAACACCGGTGCCTTTGTTCCACTCAAATCTTGCTCTAGTGACAAGGGACTTGCAGTTAGCGCTGGCAGCTGGACACTAGCTGTTGGCTGGCTAAACCAACTCTTCTGAGAACCAACTTGTAGAAAAGTCTACTTTAACTAAATTTGGATTTAATTGCTTTCATCTCCTCTTTGCCTGGAATAATAGTATAATTAATCTATCATTGGTTTGGAGTATATACACTAAGTGGCCAGATTATTATGATCTCTGAACACATAATAATCTGGCCACTCAGTGTGTGTGTGTGTGTGTGTGTGTGTGTGTGTGTGTGTGTATATATATATATATATATATATATATATATATATATATATGGCCCGGTTCATGAATATGTGCATGGGTGGGGTCCGGCCAGCCTGGCCAGGGGGAGGGGACATGGGCGGTTGGCCGACCTGCCTGCTGGTCGAACTCCTGGTCGAGGTTACAATTTCCATATTAGCCTTTTATTATATAGGATATACACTGAGTGGCCAGATTATTATGTGTTCAGAGATCATAATAATCTGGCCACACACACACACACACACACACACACACACACACACACACTAGAGGTCCGGTGCATGAATTCGTGCACAGGTGGGGTCCCTCTGGGTGGCCTGCAGGGATCAGGCCGAAACCTGCAGTCCAACGCTGCCTGAAGCTCCTACCTGCCGCCTGCCGCGGGCTCGTGCCCAATCAGTCCCGCTCGTGCTGCTGCAGCAGCAGTGCTCACTAGCCATGAGCTATGTGTATAGTGCCCTCCCAAGGGGAGTGGCCTGCGGGTCAGGCTGAAACCAGCTCTCTGACATCCCCCAAGGGGTCCCGGATTGCGAGAGGGCACAGGCCAGGCTGAGGGTCCCCACCGGTGCATGAGCCGGTGAGGGACCGTGGGAGGGCTCCAGGGCATGTCCAGCCCATCTCGCTCAGTTCCCATTGGCGGACCCCAGCAGCAAGCTAATCTACTGGTCAGAGCATCTGCCCCCTGGTGGTCAGTGCACGTCATAGCAACTGGTCAACCAGTCGACTGCTCCCTGGTGGTCAGTGCAGGTCATAGTGAGCGGTTGAGCAGCCTTAGCTTATCATTAACATATTACGCTTTGACTGGTTGTTTGGTTCTGCCATTCGGTCTATTTGCATATTACCCTTTTATTATATAGGATATATAATATATATAATATATATATATATATTAATATGTTTTTATTTCTTTCATAGAGGAAGGGAGAGAGATAGAAACATCAATGATGAAAGAGAATCATTGTTTGGCTGCCTCCTTATCCCCCATGCTGGGGATTGAGCCCGCAACCCAGGCATGTGCCCTTGGCCAGAATTGAACCCAGAACCCTTCAGTCTGCAGGCCAATGCTCTACCCACTCAGCCAAACCAGCTAGGGCTGGAATATATATATATATATATCAACTTATTAGGAGATATTATCCTGTATACTATTGGCTTGTTACAATAGCATATAGGATAATAGTATGTTACAATTTTCACAGTGAACTTATGTTAAATAATTGGCAAAGATACTCTCAGTCTCTGAGCATAATTTTGCCACGAACAAACACCTGTAAAATGTTGAATAGAAGTGGTGAAGGGGATACATCTGCCTTGTTTCTAATAAAAACTTTCAATATAACATCATTAAGTATGATTTTAGTGATAGGTTTTTGATAGATGCCTTTTAATAGATAGAAGGAGTTCTTGTCAAATCCTTTTTCTTATTTATTGAAATGATTGAATTTTCTCCTTTATTCTGTCAATAGGGTGAATTACATTAGTTTTCAAGTGTTAGCCCAAGTTTACATTACTGGGATAAACTCCACTTGGCCATAATGTGTTGCCCTTAGTATATGTTGTTGGGCTTGATTTGCTAATGCTTTAAGGGTTTTTGCATCTATTTTTATGAGATATTAGTATGTAATTTTTTCCTGTATGTCAGATATTTGTATTAGAATTATGTTTGCCTAATAAAACAAATTGGGAAGTGTCCATCCCATATATTTTTTAAAAATTATCTTTATTTTTGAAAGTATTACAGATGTCTCCTCTCCCCCCATTAACCCCTTCTAGCCCACCTCCGCCCCCACCCCAGGCCTTTACCACACTATTGTCTGTGTCTATGGGTTATGTATATCTATACTAATAAAAGGGTAATATGCTAATTAGACCAGGAGACCTTCCGGGAAACCTTCCGGACATTCTTCCGGACAAAGCCATGGTGGTGGGGCCGAGGCAGAGACGGTTAGGGGAAATCAGGCCAGGAGGGGAGGGCAGTTGGGGGTGAGCAGGCTGGTGGGGGGGGCAGTTGGGGGCGAGAAGGCTGGCGGGGGGGGGGCAGTTGGGGGTGATCAGGCAGGCAGGTGAGTGGTTAGGAGCCAGTGGTCTCGGATTTCGAAAGGGATGTCCCACTGCCGGACATCCCCCGAGGGGTCCCAGATTGGAGAGGGTGCAGGCTGGGCTGAGGGACCAACCTCAGCCCTCCCTCCACGCACGAATTTCATGCAACGGGCCACTAGTATGCATATAAGTTCTTTATCCTATATTTTCTTAAAATTTTGTTTAATAATGGTGTTATTTCTTGCTTATATATTTGATGGAATTCACCAGTGAAACCATTTGAGGCTGGACTTCCTTTGTGGGTAGGTTTTTTAAATGATACATTTATTAAGAGATATATTACATAAACCACAGTTGGTTATGAAATATAATCACTTTATATATCATTGGATTATTATTTTTTAAATATATATTTTTATTGATTTCAGAGAGGAAGGGAGATAGAAACATCCATGATGAGAAAGAAGCATTGATTGGCTGCCTCCTGCACACCCCGTACTGGGGATGGAGCCAGCAACCTGGACATGTGCCCTGACCAGAATCCCACCTTGACCTCCTGGTTCATAGGTTGAGGCTCAACTACTGCACCACACCGGCTGGGCTCATTGGATTATTTTTGCTAACATTTTATAGCAGTCTTATCCTGGCTGCATAGAACCAGCTAGCAAGTATTTCACTTTTCTCTATTTTCTGGAAGAATTTGTGTAACATTGGTGTTCTTTTCTCCTTATATGTTTGGAAACATTTACTAGTGATACCATCTGGGACTGGAGTATTCTTTGTAAGAAGACTGTTATTAAGTCAATATCTTTAACAGATATAGAACTATGCAAGTTTTCTAAATATTCTTGTTCAGTTTTGATAATCCGTTTTTCAAGAAATCTGTGGAATTTGTCAATTTTTTCAAAAGTTTTGTGATATGTTTATCATCTTTTAAAAATTTATAGAATCTGTAATGAATTTTTTTTCATCCCTCATATTGGTATTTTGTGTTCCTGTTCCTTTTTGAACACACATACCATAAAATTTACCACCTTCACCATTTATAAGTGTATAGTTCAGTGTATTAAATACATTCATGTTGTCCACCCATCGCCAACATCCATCTCCGTTACTCTTTTCATTTTGTAAAACTGAAACCCTGCCCGCTGTCTCCTCGCGCTCCCCCAGCCCCGCAGCCGAGACCAACAGGAAGTCACGCTAACGTCCTCTATTTCTCTCTTAATCTCAAACTTCCTTTTGGTGAAATAAAAACGCAATCACTCTGCTCCCATGTGGCAAGTGGAAAGGATGACAAATGACCCCCATTTAACAGCGCGCACAGTGAGATGAACTGAATTACTATAGGAGAAGCACGAGAGCGGCAGTGCGGGGTCCAGACACGACGGTCCTTTCTGTCGCTCGAAGATGGGTCTCCATCCCGGGCCGACACGGTCCGCGGGCCCGCTCCCCGCCTCCCGACCGGGCGGGCAGCCCCCGCGCCTCGGCTCCGCGCGGACTCGAGGCCGGACCTCACAGCAGGTTGGCGCGACCCGGGGAGTCACGACACGCAAAGTGCGCCTGCGTGGGGCTCCCGCCCGGAGCTGGACCTGAGGGCACCGCGCCTGCGCAGGCCGAGGACCGCGGCTGCACTTCTCGGGTCCGAGGGGCGCGTAGGGAATGCGCATCCGCGGGGCGGGCTTTCTCCGCTGACGGCTTGCGCGCATCGCGCCTGCGCGGGCTGAGGGCGGTGGCTCCGGCTCCCGCTCCTGCTAGGTACCGTCCGCCCCTCCGCGCTAGCGGTGTGGACGCTGAAACTCAGCGGAGAAACGCGGCTGAGGTAGGTTTTCCGTGGGCAGCTCGGGGCGCTGGACCGCGCGGGGGCAGGACGTGCCAAGTGAGAGGTCTTCGATTGGCGTGTGCGTGGCCAGCGCCCTGGGGCCCCCGCCCCACCCCGAGACCACCCGGCTCCTTCCCCACCTCAGTGCTGCGCGCTGTGTTGGCCGAGTGCCAGCTCGGCACCCCGCCCCTTCCCGGGCCCCGCCCCTCCGCCACGCCCTTTTCTCGAGCCACGCCTCTCGCCGTGGCACGCCCACTTCCCTTCGGTCCACGCCCCCTTTTCCGCCTCCCCCACCCCCCGCTGTGAGCCGACGTCATCCTTTCTTGCCTGCTTACTCCTCCATCGGCGGCGTCTATGCCCCGCCCCCTCTCTCCACTCCCCCCACCTTTCACGCCTCCCCTCATTGGCCACCTGCCCTTCATGATCCTGGGCTACTCATCCCACAGTGCGCGGAGCCTGCGTCCCTTTGCAGGACCGGCCTTCCCCGGCCCCACCCCGACCTTGGTCCTCAGGGCAGTCTTCCCGCCCGCCCGGCCCCGCCCCGCCCCTGTCCCCGCCCCCGCCTCACCCAGCCCCGCCCCTTCAACTCGGCCCTGCCCAGCCCTGACCCACCCTGGTCCCCGGGCAGTGTTTTCCAATGAAAATGTAACCTATGCATATTAGTATTTGTAATTACAAATGTCACAAAATAATTATTAGGTCTTGATTGATAAGTGAAGCACGCATTTTAAACAGAATTGAATAAAAACCCCCTTAGTGTCTAATATGGACTGCACTGTCGTTGGAAAAATAAGAATTGAGAATGAGAAGGAAAAGCCTTTGGAAGATGCAGACCTTGGTTCCTGTTAGTGGAAATACTTTGAAGCCTCAGGTAGGGAAGTTTAGTTGGAATGAAAGCTAACAGGATTCCAAGGAAAGATTTTACAGCGCCGTGTGTTAAATCAACCCAGTGATGGGACAGAAACTAACAGGCTGCGTTTGGCCAATGAGTAAGATTAACACACCTTGCAGACTGGTGAAGAAAACACACACTTCTTTGAAGTTCATACATTTTCAGTTGTTTTTGTAAAGGACTGCATTTATAAATTTTATTTCTGTTTCATTCTTTAAACATACACGTTTTATTTCCACGTGGTAGGGGACCTTGTCGTGGACCTTAGAAGGGAGGCGAACGTAATGCTTATGCAATGTAACAAATCATTTTCTCATTCCCTCTATTTTAAAGTAGAAATGGAGAGGAAAATGAAACATTAAAAGTGGCAGCTATGCGGCAGATCCTAAAAGAACTATGGCAACATCAGGTGACTGCCCCGGAAGTGAATCTCAGGTAATTTCAGTTCTGGTCTGTAAGAACCTGTACTTAAACACTGGGAACGTTACAGAGAGCTGAGATCAGCCCGGAGCGGGTTTTAGGAAGGTGTCCACCAACTATGGTGTGCTTCAATGCAGGAAATGCAATGTCTGTAAGCGTTACAGTTGACATTCTGAATTGGGCACTGTAAACATTTCCCAAGAACCTAGGGTTCCATTTTTGGTACCTGTGCTGGTGAAGCAAGCACATTTTCTTAGTTGTTAATAAACTCTCAGGCATGATATGTTAAAACAGGTCAGATACATTAGAAAAGATTCGTGTAACTCATACTGCTTTTTGCCTGGGACACACATAGTTCCATTCAAGTTAGCAGTAAAAAAGTCACCTTAAATCTCAAGGAATATTGATTAGGAAAAATTAAAAACCAAATGAATTCTCTAATAAATAATGTTTATAAAGAAATTAAACAATTTCAGGTTTGTGATGTCAAGTTTAACATTCCCCCCCTTGAATTCTAATGATTGTTGTAATTTCATTAGGGTTAAAAAAAAGAGATTTTTATTGATTTTGAGAGAGAGAGAGAAGAGGGGAGGAGAGACAGAGAGAGATAGAGAGGAAGAGAGAGAGAGAGAGAAACATTGGTTTGTTATTCCACCTATTTATGCACTCATGGTTGCTTCTTGTATGTGCCTTTACTGGGGATGGAACCTACAACCTTGGTGTATCAGGACGACAGTCTAACCAACTGAGCTGCCCGGCCAGGGCTTGGGTTTTTATATATAGGAATTTTATTTATAGTTGGGTCATTTGATTAATCAGTTTCTTAAAATTAATCATAAAATATTAAAAAATATTTTTATTGATTCCAGAGAGAGGAAGGGAGAGGGAGAGAGAGATAGAAACATCAATGATAAGAGAGAATCACTGATTAGGTGCCTCCTGCACATCCCCTACTGGGGATCGAGCCTGCAACCCTGGCATGTGCCCTGGCAGGGAATCGAACCGTGACCTCCTGGTTCATGGATCCACACTCAACTACCGAGCCACACTGGCAGGCAGTCATAAAATGTTTTAATTCCATGGTTGTCTCATTTTTCTTTTGAGAAATATTTGAACATTTATAGAATAAGATTGCAAACATCAAGTACACATTTCTCAGAAGTGAAAATTTGTTAACATTTTGTCATGTTTGCTTTAGCGTCACACACACACATACAGCACATAAAGCAAAACCACAGATAAAGTTTGTTTCCCAACCCCAGGCCCAATCTTCCTTTGTCTTCAGAGGCAAACACTACTAAGAATTATGAATGGAATATTGTGCTTCTGCACCAGTTTTATACTTTTTATAACCTATTTTGGCATCTTTAGAATTTACCTAAATGGTGACATATTCTGTGTGTCACCTTGCAGCTTGCTTTTTCCACTAATGTTACTTTGGGGGATTTGTTCTTAATGTGTGTATAGAGCTAGTTCAGTCCTTTAGGGTGCTCCTGTAGTGTGTTCCTTATGAGAATGTATCACATTCATAGATATGTATATAGGTCTGTGTATATTAGGTATGCATCATATTTTATTTATTTCCCTTTTGTTGGACACTTGTTTTTCCAGTTCTTTTCTATTTCAAAAAGTGCTGCAGTGAACATCCTTCTACCTGTCTCCTTGTGCACAGGCGCTCTAATAATGGCATTGCAGGATGGAAGGGATTGCATGTTTTCAGTTTTAATAGGTAATGTTCAGTGTTCTCCCAAGTGGCTTTACCAGTTCACAGGTCTTTCAGTAGTCCACAGTGCTTGCTAACACGTGAGAGCATCAGACTTTTAAATTTTGGTCAGTCTGATGGGTTAGAAATGGTATCTTGTTATTTTAGTTTTCTGATTACTTATGAGTCATGATTTGACTTACTGAAATATTATTGTCATTTAGGTTAACATTGAAATTTATTTCAGTAATATTTGTGTTCATCCTAGTAATATAATAGCACCCTCCATTACAGAACAGATGCCTAATATACACAATTTGTGTTTTATCTCTTTTTTTTCCTTGATCAATTTTGTTAGGGTTTTATCAATTTTATCTTTTCAAAGAACCAATTTGTGTTTGTTGACTTTCTCTTTGTTCATCTGTTCATTGATTTCAGCTTTTTATTTCCTTTAGTCTATTCTACTTGAGTTTAATTTTCTCTTTTTATAACATCTTGAGGCAGAAACTAGGATCACTGATTTTAAACCTTTCTTCTCTAATGTATGTTTTAAAGCTATAACTTTTCTTTTAATCTCTGCTTTAGCTGCTCCTCACTCATTTAAATATGTTATATTTCCATTATTGTTCCATTAAAATACTTTCTAATATATCACACTGGAAATTAGAAAATTTCTGGGCTCTTTAGAAACATACTGTTTTATTTCCAAACATTTATGAAGTTTTACTTATCTTTTTGTTATTTAATTTTGGTTTGATTATATTTTGTCAGAAAATATAACATACTTTGTAAATTTCCATTGTTTTGAAATTTATTCAGGCCTGCTTTATGGCCTAGTCATACGGGCTTTTTGGCTAATGTTCCATGTGCACTTGCAAAGAATACATATTCTGCAGTTGTTGGGTGTAGTGTTCTACAAATGTCATTAAGGACAAATGAATTATCAATATTATTCAAATCTCTATGTCCTTTCTGATTTTTTTTGTTCACTTGTTCTATCAGTTGCTGAGAGAGATGAGCTTTAGGAATCTTTGCTATGATTGTAGATTTGTCTGTTTTTTTGTTTATTTACTTTTGGATCTATCACTTTTTGCTTTATATATTTTGAATCTATTATTTGGTGCATTCATTTGAATTAGTTTTTGTTTTCTAGATTAATTGGTCCTTTTATTTTTATGAAATCTGTCTCTTTTTACCTTTTAATATTTTCTGCCTTGTATCTGTTTTGTCTTATGTTAATATTGCTGTACCAGCTTTCTTATGGTTAGTGTTTCCATGACACACATACAAATATATACCTGTGTTTCCAACCTATCTTAATTCCTCGTATTTAAAGTGCTTCTCTTATAGTGGTGTCTTTCTTTTTCTGTCAGATAGTTTCTGCCCTTTACGTGGAATATTGAGTCCATTAAAACTTAACATAATGCCTGGTATGATTAAGTCTACCATCTGGCTGTGTTTTTTTTTTTTTTATGTTGCATTTCTTCTTTGTACCTTTCTCCATTCTTGCCTTCTTGTAGATTAATAACATTTTTCTGTAATTCTTTGTTATCTCTTCCATTAGCTTTTAAGCTGTATCTTTTAAATACTATTTTAGTGGTTACTCAAGAAATTGCACTATGAATCTTTAACCTAGACCAGTCTTTTTTGGGACCACTTCACAATGTAAGAATCCACCAAATTGGTTCCATTTACCAGTCCCATTTTTTTGTGCTATTGTAACAATTTTACTTCTACATATGTTATAAACCCCACAATAAATTATATTGTTTCTTTATACTATCAAAAGTCTTTTGAAGAAAGTATAAGAAATAGTCTGCTTTCCCACATAGTTACCTTTTCTGAGGTCTTTACACTTATCAATCTGAGAATAAAGACAGTGATAATACCTGTTGCTGCTGGTGACATGTGAAGACCTACAAACTTTGGAAAGAATCTGAAAAATATTTGAATGAAAACCATGCTTATTTTTCAGCTCTGGCAGTCTGTCCCATAAAGATAGAATGCCATGATGTAAGAATAAATGTGCACAGATGTTTGTGGCAGTGTTGCTTATGGTGGTAGAAAACTGGACATCAGGAGAAAGTCCATCAGTCGAGGATGACTGAAGAATCAGGCAGAATTTCTGCTGTGCAATATTATGTAGCCATTGAAAACTGTAAGTTAGAGTACTATCTGTTAAGCAGTTTTTTCACAAGGTCTTGTGTGAGTAAAAAAGCAAAATAAAAAAAGAAGAGTCCTTTAAAAAAAATGTATCAAAAAAACCCAACCAAACAAAAAACCATGTGTGTGTGTCACACAGCATGGAGAAAGTACGGGAGTATATACACCAGGTGATTAAGGATTAGGGGTGGTGATGAGAGGGTGTTGATGGAGGGGAGCAGGAACAGGGGATGGAGGGCAGGCTAAGAGGAAAATGACACTGTTACAACTAATGTTACCACAATAAGAAAATGTGCCAAGGATATAAATAGGCAATTAGCAAAATAAAAAAGGTTACTGATAAGTATTTGCAAAACATGTTTGACCTCACTGATAATCCAAGGAAGTAACAAAGGTAGTTTCTCCCTCTCAAATTGGCAGAGATTAAAGTGATGAATATCCATTATTGATAAGTGTGTAGGAAAATCTGTGGCTTACTCTCACATGCTACGTCTTACTGGTGTAGGAGTTGAAACAACCTCCTTTCTGGGGGGCATTTGGTAGTGACATCAATAGTCATGAAAGTATGTATCATCTTGATCCCTCAATCCTATATAATAAGAGCATATTATGCAAATTGTCCGCTCGACCTGAGTTCTTCCAGGAGTTCAACCAGGGGTGGGCCGGCCTGGGGAAGGGAAGGAGGCCCTGGCGCTGGCAGGCTGCAGGGGGAAGAGAGGGAGGCCCTGGCCAGCAACCAGCAGCTGCTAGGGGTCCTCTAGTTTCACAATAAGGAATTTGTCCTAAGAAAATTATCAGGGAGCCTTGTTGGTGTGGCTGGTTGGTTGAGCCACATACACCAAGAGGTCTCAGGTTCGATTTCCGGTCAGGGCATATGCCCAGGTTGAGGGCTTGATCTCCAGTAGGGATCGTGCTGGAGGCAGCTGACCCATGTTTCTCTCATTGATGTTTCTCTCACTCTCCCTGCCTCTCTCTCTCAAATCAATAAAAACATTAAAAAAATTATCAAGGTGAGACAAAATGATTTCTGTTTAAGAAAGTTTATCTTCACCTAATTTATAGTAAAAAAGTGAAAAAAGTCTAAATGTTCAAAACTAGAAGATTGGATAAATAAGTTTTAATAATTCATAGAGTGGAATACTGTCTGATATTAAAACGTGTTTAGAAGTGTATTTAATAATGAAGGAAAACATTCAGAATTTAATAAGTGGGAAACATGTCACAAGACAGAATTGCATTATCCCAATAAACACCCTGTATGCATGTGTTAAAGGTACACTTTAGATAAAAAGCCTGAAAAGATATAAATGTGTTAACTATTTCTATCTCTAACCAGTGATGGAGATTACAGATGGTTTGAATTTTCCACTGTGAACTCTTGTGCTTTCACAAGAGTCATAAGAAATTCACGGGAGTTACATTTAAGTGTAGGAAAATATGTTAAAAATGTACATATTGGGACGGAGTGCTGCAGTGAGCTGGAACAGCGGTTGGAGGTTCTGCCACCTTTGGCAATGTCTTCCAGGCCAGCCCCTTGTGCTGTGAAGTGGAGCTGGGCAGCATGCAGGTCCCTGAGGTGTAGGGCCTTCCTCTGGGTCCTGAGCAGCATGTGTCAGTGGCAGTGCTGTCCGGTGAGGCCACACACCTGGTGCCAGGTCGCCAGCTCCTTCCCTAGGCCTTCAGCGAGGCCCACGAGGCCCGTCCAGCTCTGTGTTCAAGCCCCGTGAGGTCCCCACAGTGCGACAGGCAGAGGCGGGACTTCCTTCTCCTGGGGCTGGGCATCCTTTTCAGGAGGCTTCCCAGATGCTCAGAGGTCAGTCACTTCATAGACACTAAAAATGCCTCTTTCTCGTTTCTTTCTTTGATGTTCTATTGAGGTTGCAAATCATTTTGTACTAGAGATAAGAGGTAAAGGTGGAGTGCAGGTGAGACCCCTCAATTCTGCTAGTGAGGATGACCCAATTGTTTGTATGATAAAAACTTGGGTCAGCTGAATCTTCATAAAACTATCCTAATAACCCAGAGACCCCACTCCCACTATCCTAATAACCCAGCAGCCCATAATAATTTCCTTGTTCTCTCTTTGGCTTTGAGCAGCGGGGAGAAGAACCTGTGGAACACTGTGAACAGCACCTCCCAGAGGGGGTGCACCCCGAGGAGTTCGTGGCCATCGCGGACTATTCTGCCACCGATGAGACACAGGTAGCGTGTGCATCAGGTCCATGTTCTGAGGATTCCAGCATGCTTGGAATTAGGTGAAATGACGGAAGTAGGTGACATTTTTCAGGAAGTCATGCTAAAGTTAAAGAAGTGTTCAGATGTTTAGAGCCACGTGAGGCCCGTGAGTGGTCGATCCTTCCTTCCCAGCCTAACGAATTGTGATCCCAAGCCTGACGTGAAAGATACCTGTGTGAGGACTGGGGGAGGAAGTTCCTGCTCCAGTCTCTGCTTGGCAACCTTGATTCAGAACCTACCCTTGTTACTGAAAAACAAGGTTATAAAATAAAATAAAAATCCCTGCTTGAATTGGGCTTTCTTTACTTTGTAACAGGAATTTCCTAGCCAGGGCCTCCAGTCACATAATCGGCTATCACATAGCTGAGTTACAGCGGAGAGGCTGTTGAGAATTTCTGTCCTAAGCCATTTGAAAATGTTTAATCTTTCTTTTAAAAAATACCAATTAAGCTGTGCTTTTCTTTCATGTAGATGGATAAAGCCACAAAAATCTCTAAATCCTGGTGCCATTTTCATAAGTTGTCACTTGGTATAAATACCTATTGACTTCTTTTTGAAATGCTGTGATTTGGGCCCCAGTGATAGGGGATTTATTACAAAGTCACAGTTGAAATGACAACGACACGTTTTTCTTGAATTTTCACTTCTCCATGTGTGTTTCCAGCTGAGTTTTCTGAGAGGAGAGAAAATTCTCATCCTGAGACAAACTACTGCTGACTGGTGGTGGGGCGAGCGTGCCGGTTACTGTGGATACATCCCAGCGAACCACCTTGGGAAGGACCTGGAGGAGTGTGACCCCGAGGACACGTGGCAGGATGAGGAGTACTTCGGCAGCTACGGAACTCTGGTATTGCTTTCAGGTTGCCTGCTCAGCTGGCCACGTTCCAACTTTTCAAAATAGTTTCTGGGCTTCCACTCATCTCGGTTTAGAGCAGGGCTTGTTAGGCCACACCCGTTGGTTCAAGGCTGCTCGCTCTGCGGTCGTAGTGTGAAAGCAGCCCCCGACACAAAGAAGCGAGCACGGCTGTATTTCAAGAAAACTTGATGACTCTGAAATTAGAATTTCATATAATTTTTATGTGTCATATTCTTCTTTTGATTTTTAAAAATCATTTTAAAATGTAAAAGCTATCCTTAGCTTGCAGGCCATACAAAAGCAGGTGGTGGGCCTGGATTGGCCCATGGACTGTAGTGTTAGTTGACTCCTGGTTTAGGGATATTATCTGAGCAATGAGATTATGAACTTTCCTCAGTATTTTAAAAAAAGTTATCAATTTTATGTAAAAAAACACACAAAAAAGACATAGAGCAACAATAATAATAATACCTCTATATAACTAATGTGTTATTCTGTGTGTTTTTTTTCAATATGGATAAAGACCCATAATCCTATGGTCCAGACAACCCCATTTATATTTTAAAACTAGATCAAAACTGATACTTGCAGATCGAATGTTACAAACCTAATGTGGAGTGAAGGAAGCAAGATATCAAAGAACAGTTAATGTTTGATTCACTTATATAAAGTTAAAAGGTATTGTTTATGATGAGTGTACACAATGGTGGAACTCTGAAGGAGATCAGGGACCTGGTTCCTCTGAGGACCTGAAGTGCTGTAGATCATCAGGGTCTCTGATTGGCAAGGCTGGGATGGGAACGCTTGGGGTGCTAGCAGTGCTCTGGTGTTGGTTGTTCTGAAACTGGATTTGATAAACTTTTTGTAGGTATGTCATATTTCACAATAAAAAATGCTAAGTTCAATGAAGAACTGTTGATATATGTACAGTGATGTGGCACATAATGATGTTTTGGTCAACGACGGGCCACGTATGTGATGGTGGTGTACCATGTGGCCAAGGTGTTCAGTGGGCTGTACCATCTAGGTTTGTGTCAGTGCACTCTGTCATGTGTGTACGACAAAATTGCCGAACGATGCATTTCTCAGAAGGGATCCCGTGCGTGACTGCATGGTTAGAGCTTTCTGTCTCTTAAGAAAGACGTAATGAAATCCAGAGTCTGTGTCCTCACTCCCACCCTAGAGAGACCGCTGCACCTTGTAAGTCCTCTCAGCTGCAGTGTTCATGCTTCCATCAGGTCTAAGCTACATCAGTTTTAGTTTTTTAAATTTATAGAAAAGGAATATTCCACACACACTGTTTTCACTTTGCTCTTTTCACGTAGCTATGTTATTTTGAAGGTCTGTTCTTTATATCAGCTACAGAGTATTGTGTTGCTTATAAAAAGACCATGTTGGTAGACTGTGCTTAGTTAATGGCTTTTTATCATGACAAGCAGTGCTGTGATGGATGTCCTCCTACACGAGTACTGCTAAACTTTGCTAGAATTTCCATTGGGTAAATTCATAGGGTGTGTGTATGTTTTTTACTTTGGTGGATTTTGCCAGTTCGCCCTCCCAAAAGATTTACTGATTGTACACCCACCAGTGGTGTGTGGATACCTATTTCACTACCACAAAGCATCTAAGGGAAGCAGTATTTCAAATTTAAATTCTTTATTGTTTAAAGTATTACATAAGTCTCCTTTTCTCCCCATTGACCTCTCCCTGACTGCCCCTACCCCCCAGCACATGTCCTCACCCCCCCCCGCCCCCACTGTCTGTGTCCATTGGTTATGCTCATATGCATGTATACAAGTCCTTTGGTTGATCTCTTACCCCCTCACTCCCCGCCTTCCCTCACAGTCTATTCAATGCTTTTATGACTCTGATTCTATTTTTGTTCATCAGTTTATATTGTTCATTATATTCCACAAATGAGTGAGATCATGTGATATTTATCTTTCTCTGACTGGCTTATTTCACTTAGCATAATGCTCTCCAGTTCCTTCCATGCTGTTGCAAATGGTAAGAATTCCTTCTTTTCTTTTCTTTTTTCTTTCTTTTTCATTTTTTTATTAAGGTATTATATGTGTACATATCTTACTATTGGATCCCCCCCACCCCACTCCCATACATGCCCTCACCCCCCAGTGTTTTGTGTCCATTGGTTATGCTTATATGCATGCATACAAGTCCTTCGGTTGATCTCTTATCTCCCCGACCTCTCCCTAACCTTCCTGCTGTAATTTGACAGTCTGTTTGATGCTTTACTGTCTCTGTATCTATCTTTTTGTTCAACAGTTTATAATGTTCTTTATTATCCATAAATGAGTGAGATCATGTGGTATTTTTCTTTCATTGACTGGCTTATTTCACTTAGCATAATGTTCTCCAGTTCCATCCATGCTGTTGAAAATGGTAAGAATTCCTTCTTTTCTATAGCAGCGTAGTATTCCATTGTGTAGATGTACCACAGTTTTCTAACCCACTCATCTGCTGATGGGCACCTAGGCTGTTTCCAAATCTTAGCTATTGTAAATTGTGCTGCTATGAACATAGGGTGCATATGTCCTTTATGGTGTTTCTGATTTCTTGGGATATATTCCTAGAAGTGGTATTACTGGATTAAATGGAAGTTCCGTTTTTTAATTTTTTGAGGAAGCGCCATACTGTTCTCCACAATGGCTGCACCAGTCTGCATTCCCACCAGCAGTGCACGAGGGTTCCTTTTTCTCCACATCCTGGCCAGCACTTGTTGTTTGTTGATTTGTTGATGATAGCCATTCTGACAGGTGTGAGATGGTACCTCACTGTTGTTTTGATTTGCATCTCTCGGATGATTAGTGACTTTGAGCATGTTTTCATGTCTCTTGGCCTTCTGTATGTCCTCTTTTGAAAAGTGTCTATTTAGGTCCTTTGCCCATTTTTTGATTGGATTGTTTATCTTCCTTTTGTTAAGTTGTATGAGTTCCTTATACATTTTGGAGATTAAACCCTTATCAGAGAGAACATTGGCAAATATGTTCTCCCATGCAGTGGGCTTTTTTGTTGTTTTGTTGTTGGTTTCTTTTGCTGTGCAGAAGCATTTTATTTTGATCAAGTTCCATTTGTTTATTTTCTCCTTAGTTTCCATTGTCCTAGGAGCTGTATTGGTAAAGATGTTGCTACGACAAATAAAGGGAAGCAATATTTTTAAAAACCTTTTTTGTTGAAAGTATTACATATGTTCCCCCCTCCCCCCCGCATTGACCCCTCGAGGGAAACAATTTTCTATCTTAAAGGTGAAATACAGTATCATGCTTTTGATTTTCATTTTTAAAAGTGAGAATGATCAGCTTTTATATTTTACTAGAGGCCTGGCGCACAAAATTCGTGCACAGGTAGGGTCCCTAGGCCTGGCCTGCGATCAGGTCTGATCTGTGGGGCCACCGGCGGGGCGATCGGGGGCGGGGGGGTGTCCCTCGCTGGCACCTGCCTTGGCCAGCATGGTGCCGCCCGCTCGCCGGCCCTGCCCCCCTGCCACCACCGCAGGTCGCCTCCCTCTGTGGGGCGACCAGCGGGGCGATTGGATGGGGGGACCACTGGCACACACCTTGGTTGGCCTGGGGCCTGCAGGCTGGAGGCAGCTGCTGCATTGAGCATCTGCCCCCTGGTGGTCAGTGTGCATTATATCGACCGGTCTTCCTGCCATTCAGTTGATTTGCAAAGTGTACCCTTGGGAGTTCGATTGCTCACTATGACGTGCGCTGACCACCAGGGGGTGGTGCGGAATGAAGGAAGGCCCCGGCCTAGGGACCCTACCTGTGTATGAATTTTGTGCACCGGGCCTCTAGTAAATATATAAAAATATATTTTTTAGAACTTTTGTGATTCCATTTTTTACAATGAAATAGTTAAGTCACCTGGAATTTATTTGTAAAGAATAAGGAAAAATTTCGACTTGATTTCCCCATAAATATCCAGCTGTTCCTGTATCAGTTATTGAACCTCCTTTTCTGCTGATGTAGAAATGCACATTTATCATGTTAAATTTCTAGGATCTTTCTGGAATCTGTTGTTTCATTGATCTGTTTATTTCTTCTGTAGTTCTAGATGCTTTTCATTATTGTAGCTTTTTAACTTTGGGAGAACTAGGCCTTGAGCAGCTTCTGTTTTTTAGCATTGTCATGGCTAGCTTTGGCTTTTTATTTTTTAGAAACAAATTTTATTATCATTTGTTGTGTCCTCTCCTCCCCAGGCCAAATTATTTGGCATTTTAATTGGTATTGCATGAAAGTGTACATTAATTTAAGGAGAAGTGACAACTTTGTTATATGCTGACTCTCCCTATTTCTTAAGCCTTGTTTTATGTGTCTCAGAGTTTTAAGGTGTTGATAATACAAGGTTGTGTACCTTTCTTGTTAAGCCTGTTCCTAGATATTTTTTTATGTATTATTGTTGTAGACGGATGGGTGAAGTGTTCTGTAAATATCAGTTTGGCTAAGTTGTTTGATAGTGTTGTTCAAGTCTATGTCCTTACTGATTTTCTGTCCATTTCTATCAGTTACTGAGAGAAGGATGTTGAAGTCTCTGACCATCACTGTGAATTTGTCTATTCCTTGTCACATTCTATTGGTTTATGCTTTGTGTATTTTGAAGCTCTGTTACTAGATACAAAAGTATTTAGAATTATATCCTTTTGCTGAAGTGATTCCTGTATTATGAATGGATCTTCTTTTTCCCTGGGAACATTCTTTGCTCTGGATGTATTTTTTCTGGTACTAATGCTGCTACCCCAGTTTCCTTCTCCTGGCATCAGCACACCCTTGCATCCTAGCTCTGACTTTCTCTTGAGGTGATAGCTGCAGGCAGGATAGCTGGATCTTCACTCCACTCTACCAGTCTCCCTATGTCCGTCCCTTTGCTTTTGTGAGGAGCCAAGGTGGGCTTGTGAAGGCCCCTTCAGACCTCCCGTTTGTCCTAACAGTCTGGGTGGCCTGGCGGTGTGTCTCCCTCTAAGCGATGCTGTTTGTAGGCTGGGTTTTCTGCAGCTTGAGACCTGAGGAGTGGGGCACGGGGGATGGGGCTGTGGGTACAGCCTCTCCAGCAGCCAGGGCTCTGACTGACACCTGGCTTCATGAACCATCTGGAGGAGTCTTTCTCTACCTTCCTGGGCATTGGCCCAGTTCCCAAGGGGTGTGTCCTTGAGTTTCAGATATTTTATTTCCTCTGTACATGCCTGAGAGCCTTGAGCAGAACCTCCAAGGATGGGTGGGGTTGTCACCTCCCTCCAGAGCTACAGTTTCTACTCTATTCAAGCAAATGAGGGACAGATTTATGTGTGAGAGTGACTTTTGGGCCCTGTGTGAAGAGGATTCTGGGGTGGGGCCCCGTGTTTCTCCTCTAGGATCTCTCCCGATGGCTTGTCCATGCCCTTTCTTGGTGGGTACTCAGCTAAGTTGTACCTGGTCGGGAATGTGGCAGTTTCTTTTGTCTCCGGTGGGAACCATGATCAGGAGGGTGACGCCTGCTTTGCCTGCTAGTGGTCCATGTCTGCTTCTTCGCTCACCTGGCTCACTGGGCTGTGCAAGAAGCTGCAGGCACCTCACTGAGGCAGAAAGCGTCCAGAAACTTCCAGTTTATTCCTTCACTGTTTACTCTTCATCTGTTGGCATATTTTGGTCTTTTGACTGCTCATGTGTTTATATGTGGGGTTGAGAGGGTTAACTTAGGCCCCTATGTTTCACCTTAAACCACAGATCGGTGCAGCTCTAATTATAAGCAACAAGAGGCCCGGTGCACGGAAATTTGTGCACTCAGCGGGGGTCCCTCAGCCCGGCCTGCGCCCTCTTGCAGTCCAGGACCCCTTGGGGGATGTCCACCTGCTGGCTTAGGCCTGCTTCCGGGGGTATTACGCCTAAACTGGCAGTCAGACATCCCTCTGGCAGCCCAGGAGTCCTCAGGGGATGTCCAACTGACGGCTTAAGCCCACTTCCCCTGGGGAGTGGGCTTAAGCCGTCAGTCAGACATCCTTAGCACTGCTGAGGAGGTGGGAGAGGCTCCCACCACCGCCACTGTGCTCACAGCCGTCAACCCGGCTTGTGGCTGAGGGGAGCTCCCCCTGTGGGAGCGCACTGACCACCAGGGGGCAGCTCTTGCATTGAACGTCTGCCCCCTGGTGGTCAGTGCACATCATAGCGACCCGTTGTTCCTGGTCATTCTGCTGTTAGGGTCAATTTGCATATTAACCATTTATAATTATAGGCAATGACTCACTGTGCTTTTCCTGTAGAAACTTCACCTGGAGATGTTGACAGACCAGCCACGAACAACAAAATACCACCACGTGATCCTGCAGAACAGGGCGTCCCTCAAAGACAAAGTGATTCTGGATGTCGGCTGTGGGACTGGGATCATCAGCCTCTTCTGTGCACATTATGCGCAGCCCAGAGCGGTGAGTAGGAACGAGTCTCGGTGACATGTCCTTTGTGTACCAGCCATCGTGTTGACAAAGTTGGCAGTGTATCCTCGCAGGCATCCAGCCAGAGGTCATGACATTGGTTAACGAGCCACACACAGCACAGAGTGTGATAGGACAGATAGAAAATGTCCCGGTGAGCTGCATGTGGTGTGTAGCTTTTTGAAATATTTATTTCCCTTGGATATAGAAACACATGCATCCCACATGTATAGGTCACATCCACATGTCTTCCCTACCCTGAGCAGCGACTATTCGGCAGGGACAGGACAGACCTCACTTTCTTTAAAGCACGTCTGGGTTGTGCAGAGTTGCAGCCCCTTGCACAGGCTGATGTAATTCCTAGTGTACAGGTGAGGCTGCGTGCAGGAACCACCTGAGTTCAGATCCTGTTGGAACCAGGACATGGTGCTCAGGACCCTCCGCTGAGAACCTGGATTGAAATGATGTCAGAAGCCACTGGTATCCTGAAAGTCGGGCTGTCCTCAGATGAGAGCCGAGAACCTCCTGCGTCAGTTAGGGATTGCTGCTGCGTGAACAGGAGCCGGGTTCTGGCCTTACCCAGGGGGCCTTGGGGCAGGCGGCCCTGGGTGGGTGCAGAGGCTTCTGTTCACCTGCGGCCCCCGGTCTTTTAGGCCGAAGGTGGAGTTAGAGTAGATGCAGCTCCCTCCCCAGGGCTCCCTCTGAACAGGCAGCACACTGGCCCTTCCGCCGTCGGCACATGCCTTCCTGCTGTCCCTGCCGTTTGCCATGTGCTCCGATGCAGGTTCTGACTCAGCCGAGGCGGTGACAGGCTGAGCAGTGCCAGCACGCGCACTGATGGTGCTTCTCCCACATGCAGGTGTACGCGGTGGAGGCCAGCGAGATGGCCCAGCACACGGGGCAGCTGGTCATGCAGAATGGCTTCGCCGACATCATCACCGTGTTCCAGCAGAAGGTGGAGGACGTGGTGCTGCCGGAGAAGGTGGACGTGCTGGTGTCCGAGTGGATGGGGACCTGCTTGCTGGTAAGGGCGGGCAGTGGCTGGGCTGGTCTCTGGGATCTTCTTCACAAATCATAATTAACCCTTTGCACTCACTTGCTTTTTTCTCGATTCCTTTATTCTAATGCTAACCGTGTCGAGTCACACTCGACATCCGAGTGCAAAAGGTTAATTTTGACGTTTTCTCTAAGGTCAGATGTAATTGATTTTTTTGTATGAACATTGGCCTAGTGTCTTATTTTTAACTGATTAAAAAAATGCCTTTATAAGAATCTGGTATTCTTTCTTTCGTGAGTGATTTACATAAACTTTGTTCTCTTTGGGAACCTGGGAATGTCCAGTGCTTAATGTACGAGGCTGATTTTTGATGCAAGCAGTCGTCGTCTCTTTTCCCAGCAGCCCCCTGTTTAGCGGCAGTGAGACCCGGCCTGGTGCTCCCTGAGTCTCACAGGTGGACAGTTTTCTGGTTATACGCCCCCCTCCCCTGCACAGTGCTATGTGCTCACAGATCCTGAACTTGGAGGCTCAGGATTTAAGACATTAGAGTGAAACACCCCAATCTGAAATTTAGCATCTGTGAAAATCCAGAGAAATAACATCTGGGTGAACGTGAGGGGAATGTGGCTGATGTTCCCAGCGAGAGATCCATTTAAATGTGTTGCTACTAGTTCTTAGAGCTTGCAGAGTTTGGGGGAAATGCCAGCCAATGCCATTGGGCCTTTAGCCCTGTTGAAATGATGTCTGAAGATAAAGTGTAAATAGACTCAACATCCATGATATAATTTGGCTTATTGATAACATCTGTGGATTCCTAAGATTATACATGGGGGGCAAGGGACTCACTACACCGTTAAACCATAAAGTGGACATTGGCCTCTGCCCCCCAAACACCACTTAGTGTTTATTGAGTTCCTCCTGGCCATGGGACATGGGGAGCCAGCCTGTGGTGGAGATGCGCCCACATGTCCAGTGCAGTTGGGGATGTCTCACTGCCAGCATCCAGCTCTGCCACTGGAAGTGGGGCAATGTGGGAGACATGAGGAGGAGGGAGGAGAGAGAGGAGGATGAGGGGGAGAGGGAGGAGGAGCAGAGGGGAGGGGAGAGGAGGGATGGAACAGCCTCTGTCAGGGGCAGTGGCCTGGATTCAGTGTCCCTGTGATCCAGGGGTGGGTCGGGGTGCATTGTGCGTGTGTTAGGCTGCCAGCTGCGGTCAGGACTTTTAAGGGGAGGAGTAGAGATCAGTCACCTATGGGATTCCTCCCTGGGACTGCAGTGCTGGTGAGGTCTTCAGGGTCTGGGGGTTGAGGGAGGGGTGCTGGGGGTGGCAGGGTCGGGGAGGACAGTTCGGGTCCGTGGGAGGTTGCAGGGGAAAGGGCCAGAGAAGGGAGCTGAAGGGGACGACTAGGGGAGGTGTTCTGGGGAGTGCTGGCAGGGGCCCATTTGGGGGGGGGGGAGGCAGGGCCTGGTGGGCTCCCTGTCCTCTGGAGCCACTGATAGGTTTGTAGTCTCTCAGACAGAGGAGACCAGGTGGGGTCCTGGGACTTGCTGGTGGGGGGTGTGGGCAGAGGGAAGGGGTGGCTGGTGGGGCCCAGCAGGGGACTTGCGGGGTTGGCAGCTCCATTCTAGGTGCAGGTGCAGGTGCAGGTGTGGGTTTCATGGAGGGGGTGTGGATTCCAGGTGGAGCCTCTGATTGGGTTGGGGGAAGGGAGTGTGGATTCCAGGGAGGTGGTGTGGATTTGGGGGTGGGGGGGCGAGGGCATGGACCCTGACTGAGCGCAGGAGTGAGTACCAACTGGGTGGCACCAAACTCAGGACAAGGACCCTGGAGCAGGTGGAGAGTCCTGGGAGGCCTGGCTGCTTTGTGCAGGTGCCGGGGACATCCTCTCAGGAAGGGGCCCTGTGGTGCCTCGGCCCAGAGTTGGTGACACTGGATACAGAGAGGTTGTGTGTTTGGGAGCTGTCACAGTTTCACCCACTTGTAATGTCCCCATGTCCTTAGGCAGAGCCCGCTGTTCTCTGCAGCTGCCCTTCTCCTGTGCTTCTTGCCCTCCGGGCATCCTCTTCAGGTTCCCAGCCTGTTCTCAGAGCTCCTCAGACTTCAGGTCCCCAGCCTCTCCCGCCCATCTTCCTACTCTGTCGTGATTACAGTGATGAGACAGCGAGATCATGGGACAAAGAAAATGCAGAATCAAACCCAAATATAAATGCATTTAGTTTATAATAAGGGGGGGGGGTTTCAGTCACTGAGGCAAGGATATGTAATTGTCCGAAGATGCTGCTGAAACAATGGATTATTTTGCAGAAAATGGTTAGGTCCTTCTTCACACCAGAGGTTAAAATAAATTCCAGATGGGTTACAGAGTTAAGCATTTTTTAAGTGAACATAAAACAATTGTTCAAAATTTTATCTGATGTTAGGATGGGAAAATCTTTCTGAAAGCAAAGCCCACAAAGAAACTGTAGAATAAAGTGTTTGATCAAAGATGTGTCCTTTATAATAACCAACCTATAGATTATTATAAGGTAAGTGAAACTGAAGAATTGCAGCTTATAAGACAAAGGATCCTTGTAAAGAGTTCCAGTAAGGCAATAAGAAAAGCAGAAGGTAAATAACTCCAGGAAGGTGGCCAGGGGGCATAAAAAAGCACAAGACCAGACATATGAACGTTGTTTAATGTCACTAGTAATCAAAGAGGTAACTTAAATATTTTTGAGATATCAAATTGGCTGAGAAATCACCTAATATCTGATGATAGCCAGTGTCACTGGGATTTTGGGGAAACTGTCAGACTCTTATTGGCAGTATAGATTGGTATAGATTTTTGAAGGAAAACAAGGCATTGAAAATATTTAAATGGTATTATTCTAAGATTTTTACATAAACTTATGCTCAAAAATGTATATGACAACACCATTTAAAATGGAAGAAAGTTGGGAAAAGTACAAATAACTGTGGCAGTCTATATAAGAGAATACTCCGTGGCCGTTAAAAATTAGGCTTTAGGAAGATTCTGGATAAACGTAGAGAAAAGTTAGAGATAGTTTGTTGGTTCTAAAATAAGCACAAAAGGATAATTGCAGTACGATTCCAGTTTTGTTTGTAAAGTCACAGGTGGCAATGACCGAGCTTCAGGTCCAGGTGAGATGGAGCGAGCATGTCGTGGTAACTACTGAGTGACCGACCGAGGTGGGATGAGAGTGAAGTTTAGTCTGACCATTAGCCACGCCCAGTTCTGAATTCTAACTCAAAATGATGTGACTTAAACTCAAGCTGTAATAGGAGGTGACCGTTGATGTGTGGGTATAAGAAATCCTCCGAGACGTGTTGGCTGGAAATACTCTTGAGGGTTAAACTTGTAAAGATCCCAGACTGTCTGAATGCAGCAGAGATGTCTGTGCAGACACTGGCCTCAGTCACCGTGTCTCCCATGTGTCTCTCCCTCCCATGCAGTTTGAGTTCATGATTGAGTCCATCCTGTACGCCCGGGATGCATGGCTGAAGGAGGGTGGGATCATCTGGCCGACCACTGCCGCACTGCACCTCGTGCCCTGCAGTGCTGACAAAGACTACCGCAGCAAGGTTCTCTTCTGGGACAACGCCTATGAGTTCAACCTCAGCGCTCTCAAGTGAGTGTCCGGGGCTCAGGCACCCACAGGCACACTTGGGCCTCCCGCAGGATGGACTGCAGGCATTTCTAGGGCAGAATAATGTGCTCGGTTATAGAACTTGCCATGAAACTAAATTTACTCATGTGCCTGAGAATTTTGCATGTTGCCTTTAATGCCTTTAAACTGATAACAGCTGTGATGGGAATTGCACTGTCTTTTGCAATCGAAGGTCCCAAATATAATGGGGAAAATAATGTAATGTTTACAGGCAAGGCCTTTATAAATGCGTGGGCCATTAAAACACAAATATATGTTCCCACTAAGAGCTATAAATTTTCAACAAGGATCAGAACATTTGATTTCCTGGTTTTTAACATGTGACACTCTTGCACAGTTGAGCTTCAGGTTTGATTTTCTGATAAGGCCTTCACATTTCTATGCTGCCTCCTCGGGGAAGGATGGCAACATAAGCTGGCGGCTGCTTCTGAGAGTGCCATAGTAATTAAGCCCTGGAAATTAGGGAAGGGCCATTTGTCAGAAGCTGCAAGAAACTTCCATTCATGTAGCAAGGACCAGGTGAGCCTGGATGCCTGCTGGACATCCAGATGGGGAGTAGACAGCAAGACAGGGGCCTCCAGGCCTTTTGTTTTTTATTAAAAAACTAGTGACCCGGTGCACAAAATTCATGCACATTAAAAGGGGATTAATTAGAGGAAATAATTTAATATTGCTATTTGCCCTTTCTCTATAATAGAAGTGTCAGAGATGAAATAAAATTAGTAAAATTTATATGAAAACCTTCCTCCTGTCAGAGTCTGGGGCTCACCACGGGACCCAGAGTCAAGTCCCCCCCCACCCACATGCACCTCAAAATCGTGTGAGACCCAGACCCGGCCGCCCCCCGCCCCCCATTGGGCTAGATCCAGACCCATCCAGTCCTACCCTTGTCAAGCCTTGCCAGGCAGGGGGCATAGCCTCAGGTCCCCTGGCCTGGCGCCAGGATGTGAGGCATGGCCTGAGGTCCCCCAGCCCAGACCGGGGCTGGGGACATGCCTTGAGATCCCCTGTCAAGCCCTGCTGGGTGGGGGCCATGCCTGAGGTCCCCTGTCAAGCCCCGCCAGGTGCGGGGGGGCACAGCCTCAGGTCCCCTGTCAAGCCCTGCTGGGTGGGGGTGCAGCCTGAGTTCCCCTGACCCAGCACTGGGGGTGCACCTTGAGGTCCCCTGTCAAGCCCCGCTGGGTGGGGGGCACGGCTTGAGGTCCTTTGTCAAGCCCAGCCAGGCAGGGGGGCGCAGCCTCAGGTCCCCTGGCCCAGTGCTGGGGCGGGGGGCATGGCCTGAGCTCCCCTGTCAAGCCCCACCTGGTGGGGGGTACGGCCTGAGGTCCCCGGCCTGGTGCTGGCGCCGGAGGAGCAGCCTGAGGTCCCCTAACCCAGCACCAGGACGGGAAGCGCACCTTGAGGTCCCCGTCAAGCCCTGCCGGGCAGGGGGCATGGCCTCAGGTCCCCTGTCAAGCCCCATGGGGGCGGGGGAGGGCATAGCCTCAGGTCCCTGCTGATTGCTCGTTAAGGCTCCTTATGGTAACTTGGCCTCAGCTGTGGATGCAGCCATCTTTGTGATGGAGTGATGGTCAATTAGCATATTCCCTCTTTATTAGATAGGATTGAAGAAAAATAAGTGTCAACTGAAGGTCACTGCTGCCAATTCAATGCCAACAGGAGTCCCCAACTTGGGGTGCCATACAGGAGAGACTTGATACAATGAAACAGCTTGTCTGTGAACACAGCTCCTGTTGCAGCTCAGTTTGCCAACCAGGGAAACACAGCCATAGCGATCCACTGAGACAGAGGGGAGGCTGGCTTATATAGAGAGAAATTTCTGCCCCTGTCCTTGAATGGTCTATTTTCATGTAAATGAGGAATCCAAATTTGTACAGTTTGATTGGTCCAAATAGCACTGTTCTGAGCGGTCAGCTCCATGAATTCTGATTGGCCAGTAAAGACACAAATGAGAATAGAATTGCACAGCTCTCATTGAGTGGGGCAGGTCTTCAGCCCTTGGGTTGACTTTCGGTCCTAGGAGCTCTCTTATAAGGGAAGAGAGGAACACAGTGCTGGAGGCTGCTGCTTGTCCCTGAATGATGCTGTGTGCATGAGGGGCCCCTTGGAAGCAATGACTGCTAGACTTTGGTTCTGTGTTTGAGCCCAATTAACCACAAGGAGTTCTTAGCAGGTATATTCTTCTCGGGGTTGACAATAGTAATGCATACGTATGAAATCTTTCCTAGTTAACACTGAATCATTGCATCCTCAACCCAGACCCCAAAGGGAATGGAGGGGGAGGGTCTGACAGAGTTGTTCTGTAGTTCATCTAGGAAAAAATGGGCAGGAAGGGCTGGGCAGGTTATGAAAAGAGCAGTGAGGAGGTTCTTATGCTGCCAGGTATTAACGTCTATGGTAGGGTCATTAAAGCAGTTTGGTCCTGCGCCCAGAAAAGACAGATGAGCAGAATAGGACAGGAAGCTGCACAGAGCTGTTGACTCTGGAAGAGGTGGGGCGTGAGGGCAGGCAGCCAGTTATCCTGGGACAGGTGATTGTTCCTTCTCACACCACACATTAAAACTTAATTCCATGTG
This sequence comes from Cnephaeus nilssonii, assembly GCF_951640355.1. Lineage (NCBI taxonomy): Eukaryota > Metazoa > Chordata > Mammalia > Chiroptera > Vespertilionidae > Cnephaeus > Cnephaeus nilssonii. The sequence goes on from NC_137074.1 coordinate 9,878,286, forward strand.
GATTTAAGAGTTTTGTGTTAATATGCCATATATTCTTAATTCCTTATAAGTGCATACTTGTTTTTATCATCAGAGAAAATTATTAAAATATGTACATATAGTGGAATCTTTATTAAAATGTTTACCTTTATTTGCTATTTCAGAAGTTACTGCTGTCCTTATTTTTGGAAACTTTTCTGTGGTAAATAACTGATTACTTACTGGCAAACACAGGGTTCAGCCTGTGAAATGGAGTGTTAGGGGAGGACATGCAAAGGGCCGTGCAGGAGGTCCAGCAGTGTCTCCGGAGAGTCAGGCTCAAGAGGGTGCCTTCAGTCCTGCTGATTCACTGCATTTATTAAGGAATAACCTAGAACAGGAATATATTTTTTATTTGTTGTGTAATAGAAGATCCATGAAAGGTCTTTTATAATAAGACTAGAGGGCCGGTGCACAACATTTGTGCACTGGGGGGGCAGGGCTGGTCCCCTCAGCCCAGCCTGCACCCTCTCACAATCCGGGACTCCTCGGGGGATGTGGGCCTAAGCCGGCAGTCGGACATCCCCCGAGCGGTCCTTAGCACTGCTGCAGAGGCGGGAGAGGCTCGCTGAGCTTGCCAGCCATGAGCCCAGCTTCTGGCTGAGCAGTGCTCCCCCTGTGGGAGTGCACTGACCACCAGGGGGCAGCTCCTGTGTTGAACATCTGCCCCCTGGTGGTCAGTGCGTGTCATAGCGACCAGTCGTTCTGCTGTTTGGTCGATTTGCATATTAGCCTTTTATTATATAGGATAGATTCTAAAAATAAAGAAAACACACTGTGCCCTGTGTATCCTGGGTGTGTGGTGAAGGTTGATTTCTGTGTGTTCAGACCTCGTGAAGAGGGCAAAAGGGAAGTGCCCCATTGCTGCACTCTGGCTGCTTGGTCTGTGAGGAGGGTTGCGGGGAGGGACCCAGAGTTGGGCTCTCAGGGCTGCAGACAGTGGAGTAGAGTTCCTGCTTATACAGAAGAGAAAAGGCATGTCCTGTTGTCACGTGTGTCCGAGCCTGAGCTGTTGGTGATGGCTTTGAGTAATTACTCTGACCTTTTCCCCAGATCTTTAGCAATTAAGGAGTTTTTTTCGAAGCCCAAGTATAACCACATTTTGAAGCCAGAAGACTGTCTCTCTGAGCCGTGCACTATATTACAGCTGGACATGAGAACGGTGCAGATCGCTGAACTGGAGGTGAGGCTGTGTAATCGGTGCACACATGTGTGAAACTTGTTATACAAAGAAACGGATTTATACACTTTTTGCTATTGATTTTTCCATAGTCTTTTTTTCTTACCGTCTATTTGATTTTCTTTTATATTTTTACATTATTTTCTTTCTAGTTAACCTCTTTAACATCTTCCATTATTTTTAAAGATTTATGTTTAATATTATCAGCATCTTCAGATTCAAATATTTTATATCCAATTTCATGATGGAATTAAAAAAATATTTTTTAAAATTGATTTCAGAGAGGAAGGGAGAAGGAGAGAGAGATAAAAACATCAGTGATGAGAAAGAATCACTGATTGGCTGCCTCCTGCATGCTCCACACTGGGCATTGAGCCCGCAACTCGGACATGTGCCCTGACCAGGAATCGAACTGTGATCTCCTGGTTCATAGGTCAACACTCAATCACTGAGCCACACTGGCTGGGCTCATGATGGAATTTTAAGAAAAATTTTTTTCTAAGTGTTTTTAGCTATTCTTGACAAAATTTAGTTCTTCCTTTTACTTACCCTCTCGTCATAAGGGCGTATGTAGGTTCAGGACCATCCCTTTGGGGGAGACAGTGTTTGATCACAAGCAACCTTCCCCCACAGCTTCCAATAGGAGTTTGATGGCAAAACAGTATGCAAACTGAAATTTTGAGGTTTTGTTAGTTTCAGCTACAACTGTAGAGACCCAGCCTTGAACTTTCTATACAAAGAACTGAGAAGAGAAGGTATTCACGAATTTTGGGGCAGAAAATTAGGCAAATGAGGCCCAGATTGCTTGAAACCTTTTCTGATTATCTGCTCATTTGAATTCACTACGCAAGTTTTAGTGTTTACTTTCCTAGGAGGATATTCTGTATGGTTTTTTGATGTGTACAGTTAAACTAGCAAGTGACAGGTTTGTTTCTAGTTGCTGAGATGGGGGTACAGGCTGTGTGGTGGGATCTGTGACATGTGCCCAAGCGGAGGAAGAGGTTGCCGAGTCTCGCTCAGACAAAGCTGAGGTGTCACGTGCCTATGGACCCATGGCCGTTTTCTTTTTCTTTGGCTGAACACAGACAATGAAAGGTGAGCTGTGCTTCGATATCAAGAAAGCCGGCACTCTGCATGGATTCACGGCCTGGTTCAGTGTCCGCTTTCAGAACCTGGAGGAGGAGGAGCCGCAGCTGGTGCTGAGCACGGGGCCGTTCCACCCGTGAGTGTCTGCTCCTCCCGCGGGCGCACGGGTGCTTCTCCGTGGAGCGTAAAAGGGTTTGCCTTCAAGTTATTGGCCTGACAGAAAGCACGACAGAGTCATGAATTTAAAGATCTAGTAGTATCAAACGCTGACTTAAAATTTCTCTAGACCAGCTGACCCCTGGGCTGGGGAGCTGTGATGTGGAGTCAGGTGTGCAGTGGGTGGGCGCCGGGGCCCAGGCTGGGTGGAGGTGTTGGGGTCTTGCGCCCCCACTCGTCCCTGCACTTGGCTTCCTCAGGCTGCTCCTGCGCCCCCTGGATGAACAGAGCGGGGCTCGGGGTGGAGCAGGCTTTGTCTTTAAACAGCTGCTACAGCTTTTCTTTTTTAAGTATATTTTTATTGATTTCAGAGAGGGAGTAAGAGGGAGAGAGAGAGATAGAAACATCAATGATGAGAGAGAACCAGTGATCGGCTGCCTCCTGCACACCCCACACTGGGGATCGAGCCCACAACTTGGGCATGCGCCCTGACTGGGAAATGAACCGTGACCTCCTGGTTCATAGGTCAGTGCTCAACCACTGAGCCACTGCAGCCGGGCTGCTACAGCTTTTCATGGTTAGCAGCATTCTAGGGGCTTTTACTCAGACTTTTTTGCCGAAGGCAGATGCTTCTTGAGACACGTTTTGTGCGACAGCGTTTCGTGGCTGCACACTTGTGCCCACACCAGGAGCCGACGTCTGCTCAGGTGCTGACCCAGCAGCCCATGGAAAGGAATGCTGCCTTCATGGGGGCTTTCATAACTGCCCTGGACACCCCCTCAGGCACAGGGGTCAGCTAGAAGTGAGCAAGGCACTAGGGAGGGGGTAGTTGTGCTATTTAGGCCTGAAGGACCCCGGCCAGTGAGGCCGAGCGCTGCTTGCCCAGAGCATCCTGTGGAGGTTGCAGAGCTGGGTCTGCAGCCAGTCCTCCCGGAGGGGCCCCGGCATAGATCGAGTGCTCACCTTAGGAACCAGCGCTGAGCGCTGTGTGCCTGGGCTTGTCTCCACCTGAGTGTCTGCAGTGGGTTGTCTACATGCAGGTGGTGGCAGGGACAGGGTGGGGGTGGGCAGGGCACAGCCAGAGGACTCATGCTCGCTGAAGGGCCAGGGAAAGAGACCCCCATGGAGGCTGAGGGAGGTGGTCCGAGAGTCTCCTCAGCTGGGCATGATCTGGGGCCACACTGGGTGCCTGGGAGAGGACATGTCAGGGGATGAGCCTACAGAACTTAAAGGGTCCCAGAGTGTTACTGTTTCCCCCAGATGTCACAGTTGTGTTGTAGGCATGCAATCACAGGAATAGCGTGTTTTGGACACAGTTTCCTTCCTAACTGCAGGAACTAGAACCTTGGGCATCAGTGGCTTAGAGAAAGAGCTGGGTGACTTGGGGTGGACACCGGCTGTGCCAGGTTGTGGGGCCGGGCTGACCCTTGGAGGGGCTGGGGAATAGGCACCGTACGGGGATCCTGTGTCTGGCCATGCGCCCTGAGCACCCCAATGTACCGGGGCCGCCAGGGTGAGCCCCCTCCCCTCCCCGCTCCCGGGATCTGAGCAGCGTCCAGCAGCCGTGCCCTCCCTGGGCTGTGTCTACCTTGAAGTAGCCCTGAGAGTCTGGCCCAGGGGGACTCCAGTAACGCCACCCCCGTGTCTTGCAGCACCACCCACTGGAAGCAGGTGCTGTTTATGATGGACGAGCCCGTCCCCGTCCACGCAGGGGATGTGCTCACAGGCTCGATTGTGCTGCAGAGAAACCCAGTGTGGAGGAGGCACATGTCCGTCGCTCTGAGCTGGTCTGTCACTTCCAGACAGGACCCCACGTTGCAGAGAGTAAGATATTGAAATGTAAAGGCATATGTTGTGGTGCTGGGCTGGGGGATGGGTCTGTGGTGATCACCGTGGCGGATACTTGTCCCTGCCCTGGCCAGACACCACGGCCACGCCTTGTCTGCATCATTTTTCTAATTCTCATGATGGGCAGTGGATGCTGTTATTTCCAGAACAGGAAACGGAGGTGCAGAAAGGTAAGTGGTTTGCTCTGTGACACAGCTAGTCAGGGGGAGGAGACCCAGACCGGCTGGGGCCACCCCTCTGTGTCCGGGAGCCATGGGTGGAGAGAAGGGCCGAGGGCTGAGCCATCGTGCAGCCTGGCACACACCTGGTGCCCACCGGCGCTGGGTGTGCAGCCGTGCGGTGTGAGGGGCATGGTCTGACCAGGTGGAGGTTTGAGGACCAAAGAGCCGTTGTTCCCACAGGTGAAACAGTGCAGCTGGTAGGCCTTACGCTTCAGAGGCCACTGAGAAATGGATTCTCTTCTTCAGACCTGGGGTTAATGTAGGAGGGGAAAGAAAAGCATCACATGGTTTCCCATTGTTCATTTTAAAAAAATACATTTTTATTGATTTCAGAGAGGAAGGGAGAGGGGGAGAGAGAGAGAAACATCAATGATAAGAGAGAATCATTGATCGGCTGCCTCCTGCACGCCCCCTACTGGGGATTGAGCCCGTGACCTGGGCAATGTACCCTTGACTGGAATCAAACCCGGGACCCTTCAGTCCACAGGCCAACGCTCTATCCACTGAGCCAAACCCACTAGGGCTCTCATTATTTTTGATTCCTGTTTTGTGCTTTGCTTTACGGTAATTTTATGTTAAAAGTTTGTCATTTAAAAATACTCTGCACCTGAATGCCATTCTCCTGTCCAATATTAAATTATTACTAGGAAATACTGTGTGTTAGCAAACTTTAACGATTTGCTATTTGACTGATTTGTTTTCTTTGTCTTTTCCAGGTTGGAGAAAAAGTCTTTCCGATCTGGAGATGACAGTTGAAGTTCTCCTTGGGAAGCAGTGTGAGCTTGTTGGAGGAACGCACAGGAGCGGGGAGCTCACACCCGACGTGAACACTCGTTCTTGTGAAACCTGCGGACGCTCACTCTGCCTGGCAGGCGGTCACCCCCTTCTCTGTGGCTCCACGACAAACACGCTCGGGCTGCCCTCGCCACTGTCACGGCCCGTGTCTGTCCTCTAGAAGTAGCTGTGTTTCCAGGTGTCCACCAGTGCTGTCCACAGTGCCCACCTGTGGGCAGGCTGGGGGCACAGTGTTCCTAAGCTAGGTCTAGTTCCACACTCATAGGACGCGCGCCAACCTTGTACTCCTGTGAAGTGACTGTTCGTGCTTCATGTGTTACTGGTGTCCTTACTGCCCTCGGTTCATCCACTCACCATGCAGAACGTGGGGTTGCACAGAGCCGTGCAGGACCTGGGGTGGCAGTGCATGCGCTGGGCTCTGCATGAGGTAGTACCTTGTAGAGACGTCTTCCAAATAAATCGTGTTGGCACATAGTCCATCTCAATAAATATTTTTAAATAAACGAATGTTCGTGTAGATCCTACTTCTGTGCATGTACATGATTTGCACAAGCATGGGATTGTACTACGTGCATTGCTTTGTAACCTTTCTCATCTAGTATTAGGAAGAAACTTCCAAGCCAGTAGGTACACATCCACATTTTATGTTTGTTGTTTTGATGTTTAGTGAACTTTCTATCTATATACACTGAGAGGCCAGATTATTATGACCACCCCATCAGTACTTGGTTGGGCCACCTTTTGCCTTCAATACTGCGGCAATTCTTCTTGGCATTGACTCCACAAGATGTTGAGAGGTGATGCGAGGAATCTGACACCATGCCTGATGAAGAGCACTGTCCAGTTCTGTGAGATTTGATGGTTGTGGAACCAGCTGCCTGATGGCTCCTTTAACTTCGTCCCACAAATGCTCAATTGGATTGAGATCTGGTGATTGTGGGGGCCACCTAAGCAAGGTAAAGTCTCATGTTATCAAAACCACTCCTGCACAATATGAGCACTGTGGCATGGCGCATTGTCTTGTTGGAAGAAGCCATCTCCATTGGGATACGCCATCACCGTGATAGGATGAACCTGATCAGCAACAATACTTAGGTATGTTGTGCTATTCAGACGTTGTTCCACATGAATTACTGTAAAGGGCCCACATCATGCCAGGAAAACATCCCCCAAACCATAACACTGCCCCCATCAGCTTGAAGGGTTGTACTCATGCATGTGGGGTGCATGCTTTCATGCTGTTTCCGCGAAATTCTCACTCAGCCATCTGCATGATACAACTGGAAACGTGATTCATTGAACCACATGACTTTTTTTCAATGCTCAACTGTCCAATCCTTGTGTTCCTGTGCGAATTGGAGACGTTTTACCTTGGTAACTGCAGACAGCAAAGGTGTTCGAACAGGCCTTCAGCTTCTATATCCCATACGATGCAGTCTACAGCTAATTTGCCTGCAAACGTCAGGTGGTCATAATAATCTGGCCACTCAGTGTATATAAAAGCCTAAGCGGCCAAATGACTGGATGACCCATTGACCAGCCACTATGACGCGCACTGACCACCACGGGGCAGACGCTAATACAGGAGCTGCCTCCTGGAGGTCAGTGTGCTCCCACAGTGGGAGCACTGCTCAGCTGACCACCGGGCACCAGACGCCGGGCTCACGGCTGGGGAGCGCAGCTGTGGTGGCGTGAGCCTCTCCTGCCACAGTGGCAGCGCTACTGAGCCGTGGTGGCAGGTGCAGTGGGGCCGGGATGAGCCGAAGTGGTGTGGTGCCTTGCCTGGGCTCGGGTTCCTCCCTGGCCGCCTGCTGCTTGGCATACTACTACATCCCTCGGGGGATGGCGGACTGCCGGTTTCGGCCCGATCCCTGCAGGCAGTGGTTGGTGCAAAGGTAAACATTTCTCTGTGTGTGCTTTGGTGCACGCCTCCGCTGAGTATTCACCAGGAGCTCAGCGTTACCAGAAATGGTCAGACAGTTTTTCAGAGTCAGCATGGAGACCAGCTCCCTTCTGATCGTACACATCCGTCTTCAGACTGTTCCCAGCACGTTGGTTGGGTTTGGGGGTCATTTTTAGTCATTTTGCTTACTTATTTAACATCACTGAGTATGGTAAATGACCATTGAGAAAAGGGTCCATATTATCTCACATTATGGAGACCTCCAGGAATATGACCGATAGGATTCCTTTAAAAAAATTATCTTTATTGTTGAAAGTATTACATATGCCCCCCCCCTTTTTTTTTAATCCATTGACCCCTTCTAGCCTATCCCCTCCCCCCCCGCCCCACCCAGACCTTCATTACACTATTGTCTGTGTCCATGGGCTATGCATATATGCATGCAAGTTCTTTGGTTAATCTCTTCCCACCCACCCCCGCCTTCCCTCTGAGATTCATCAGTCCGTTCCATGTTTCTGTGTCTCTGGGTTTATTTGGTTCATCAGTTTACTTTGTTCTTTAGATTAGAAGGATTCCTTTTCAAGGGGTGGGAGTGTGGGATAGGGAAGCTCTGTGCTCCTCTGATACTGGTGAGGTTTTGAGGAAGGCCCATAGACTGGCTTTAGGGGTCTGTGAGCTTGAAATTGGCACTGCTTTGTGGGTGGGATTGTGGAGGGCCTCAGAGGTCATGCAGGGTTCCCCCCGCCCTCCCACCTGGGAAGGGTGGTGCTGGCCTCATGTGCCTGGGCACACCCCTGACACACAAGGACGCTCAGCAGACGTGTAAATTTATCCAGGAATGGGTGCAATGACCTGTCAGTCCCCAGGTGCAGCCTTCTTTTTTAGAATATATTTTTTATTGATTTCAGAGAGGAAGGAAGAGGGAGAGAGAGAGAGAGAAACATCAATGAGGAGGGAGAATCATTGATCGGTTGCCTCCTGCACACCCCACACCGAGGATCAAACCTGCAACCTGGGCATGTGCCCTGACCAGGAATCGAACTGTGATCTCTTGGTTCATAAGTCAATGCTCAACCACTGAGCCATGCCGGCCAGGCCAGGTGCAGCCTTCTTGAGGGCTGGTGGTTCCTCCTGGGACTGGCTGGATCCTTCGTCCCCTCTGAGTGGGCAGCAGGAGGCAGGCAGGTCTCAGTCAGGACAGCCGCTGAGGCAGGCCTGGACAGTCCTGCAGCTCCGCGCAGCCGGGCCCGCCAAGCTGACTGAGCTACCTGGGCAGCATAGGCAGCTCCTTGGGAATTTTTAATTCCTAACATCCAGGAGGTTAGACAAGCACCTCCTCCCTCGCAGCCTCAGCCTGCCGAGAGAGGTAAGAGTCTAAGATGCGGGAGCACCTGCATCTCCCAACAGGAGGTTTCACTCTGGGCCGCATGGTCTCTGAGACCCACATGTGCCCATGGTCCAGTCCCGGTGGCCTCTGGAAAGCTGTGGATTCCATGTTTGGAACAATCCCCGAGCCTCTGGCTGCTTCACTGAGCAAGGAGAGACCGGAACGAGCCACTTTGTTCTTCAGGGATGGCTGATTGACGTGGCTGGGGGCAGGTGTGGCTCCCGGGCTCCATCGCCCAGGGACACAGAGGAGGTCTGTGTGTCTTCCCCGGGCACATGGGCTATTCTGGGCCGGTCTCTGAGACGCAAGGACCAGTGCCCAGCAGCTGCAGTGCTTTTCCCGCAGGGGGGGTTGCTTCTGCCATTATGGGAGGACAGCAAGCCCCGGACAGGTGTCTGCAGCCCGTGGCCCCGGGTCAGTGGTGGGCAAACTCATTAGTCAGCAGAGCCAAATATCAACAGTACAACGATTGAAATTTCTTTAGAGAGCCAAACTTTTTCAACTTAAACTTCTTCTAACGCCACTTCTTCAAAATAGACTCGCCCAGGCCGTGGTATTTTGTGGAAGAGCCACACTCAAGGGGCCAAAGAGCCGCATGTGGCTCGTGAGCCGCAGTTTGCCGATCATGGCCCTAGGTGAACCTCTGTTTCTGTGGGCTTGGGCCACCAGTGATGTGGAACCTGCTGCTTTCCCACCAGCATCTGTTCTCACGCTCCAGTCCAGCCCCTGAGCTTCCCCGTGGGAAAGACATCTCTCCTGCTTCCAGTCCAAACAGTTCCTGAGTCCCGACCCCACATCTAGCCAACCGCACATCCATCTTCTGGGTGCTCTGATGGGTTCAAGAACGAGACTGTGACCCAAGCAAGGCCCAGGGGAGAAGACACCTTTCCTGGTAGAATGGACAGTGAGTGGGTGTCACCCGGCACCCGTGGAGGCCGAGACTGTGCCTGTGAGTGGGGCACCCAAAGGCACCTATCAGGATGGAGGGTTGGAGAGGGACCAGGTCCCACTGCGGGAGTGAGAACCTGGACCTGCCAGGCCCAAACCCACTCTGAAACTTGCCTCTTGCAGGTATTAATTTGCTTCTACCATTGAAAAGTATTTACTTCAGTGAGTATGTCCAGTTCCTTGCAATAAAGCGTGTCCTGGCTGGTACATCAGAATCAACAATTCCCGAGGCTCCCTCTGCCCGGTGTCCTCACGGGTGGGGAGTTTTGTAGCCTCAATATCCCCCGGCTTCCCAGCTGCCGCACCTGCGTGAGGGGCTGTCCCTTTCCGCGTCTTCGCCCCCTCCCCAGTCTCTGCGTGGCTTCTGCACTCCTCGGTTATGATATTTCTGAGAAGCTATACTTCACGCTGCTCGTCAACTTGCTTGCTCTGTGACTGAGCTGTGAATCCAGTTTGAATCTGAGCGAGTGGATGCAGCTTCCTGCTACTCTGCAGCCATCTTCCAATTCCTCTGCTCTCTTTCATCTCTTCTTTTGCTTTTCTCTCTTTTCCCTCTTCCTCTCTCTTTATCTCTCTCCTCTTTCTCACCTTTCTGTTATCTCTACTTCTCTCCTCCCTCTCCCCTCTCTTTTCTTGTCTCTCTCTCCTCTCTTCTATCTCTTCTCTCTCTCTCCTCTTTTCTCTTGTTCCCCTCTCCTCTCTCTCCTCTTCTTTATTTTTTCTTTCGCCTTTTGTCTCCACTCTCTCTTTTCTCTATTCGTATTCTGAAGGCACGTGTACAAGCCTGAAATCCCAGCTCAGCCATGCACTCGCTGGGGAACTTCAGACAAGTCCATTTCTCGGAGCCTCAGTTTTCCTCTTCTGTGAATGGATGGCGCTGATCATAGGATCCGCCCGCGGAGAGGATGAGACAGCCAAGTGTGTGGACATGGCAACAGCCATGCAGGACACAGAACCTCCTGCCCCACAGCAGGCACCATGCCAGTGCCAGCTGCTCTGACGGTAGGTGGTTCTATATCACGTATATCCATCTGTCTCATTATGTATATAAAACATGACACTCCTACGCTTTTATGACATATACTAGAGGCCCTATGCACAAACATTCCTGCAAGAGTAAGGCTTCCCTCCAGCACCCAGGACCCGGGCTTCCCTCTGCCACCCGCAGGCACCCAGGACCCGGGCTGGCTTTCCTCTGGCCCCGGCTTCATCAGGAAGGACGCCCGGTCTAATTAGCATATTACCCTTTTATTATTATAGATATCTACATCACATAGAGTGTTAGCTATTTTTATTATTTGATAACGGAGCAGATAACATGTGCCACAAGGTGGGTGAAATAGCGCACATGCAATGCCGGGCACTCCTGTCATAGCTGCCTCTGTGACAAGCTTCAGACAGATTCCTCCTCTGACAGTCTTCCTCCCCCTCTTCCTACTTTAAGTAGCTTTTATTTATCCTAGGAAGACTCCACATGGATCTTCCCTCTTAACAAACTTCCCAGTGCACAGCACAGTGTGGTTAACTACAGGCACGTGTTGTACCGCAGACCCCTGCAAGCCCCTGGTCTTGGACAGCTGAAGCTGCAGGGAACGTTCCCGATGACGTCAACAGCAGCAGCAGAACGCGCTGCGGTGGCCGGCGGCGTCCTGAAGGTGGCAGCAGAGGTCCACGCTTGAGGCGCGGTGTTTGCTTGGCAGGGGCGAGGCAAGTGATCCCCGGGGTCTGCTTTTGCTGTTGTAAACTTCCCCTTCGCTAGGAGCGGTGCCGGGAAGGGGTGTGTCAGGATATTTCGGGAAGCTGCTCTAATGCAAATGATATCTGGGAAGCGGGAGCCCGCTATTATTCATTAAAACCTCCGGCGAAGTGAGAGCATTCGTGCATTAATAGGATGCAAGGAAGCGGAACCGGCGGTGGAGGGGAGGTAGAGGGCGAGGGAGCCGGAAGAAAAGGGCGTGGGTTTGGGCAAGCACGTCCCTTGGCCCCAGGACTCTTGGGTCTGTAGGGCGGGCCACAGCCAGGGAAAGCTGCGTCCTCTGAATCAGGAGGTGTGGGCGCAGAACAGGGTCCCCCTTCCCGGGTCTCAGGCAGTGAAGGCCGGGAACAACCTCCTCCATACGCTTTGAAGAACCTGTGGGTTCCCTCATGCCTATGTGTACAGATCAGAGTCTCTGTCTCTATTACAGATGAAGGGAAAAATGAAACGGACCAAAGGAGACCCTGAACGTTTTCAAGGGTTGGGAGTCGCTCGCTCCAACGGATGTGAAATACCTCATATAAACCACCAGATGGCAGTGTTGCCCCACAGAAAGCTCGCACCAAAAGGTTTACTCTTGTAGCTAAAAAGTACTACAATCACATGCGTTTCCCAATGCAGTGGCAATGGAAATCATACATATAATAAACATTATCTTATATTTGCACTTTCCCCATAAATGAATAATATCACATTTGCTGTTATTGTTAGTAGTGATGCTTAGGTCTACTTCAGTTATTGTCTTAGGAAAATGGGAGTTCTAACAGTTGTATTGTCAGCGACTCTATGCATTTTATGATTCAACATCATTAGTAAAAAAAAGGAACAAGGGCAGCCCGGCCTGGGATGCTGCGCTCAGATGCGTGGGATCCTGGGGAAGGCGGGGCGAGGGCCCGGGCGGAGATCCGGCCCCGGGGGCTGGGGGATGGGGGGCTAGCTTACAGAAGTGTTTTACATTGGCCTGCCAGGTGCTTCACATTTTTTGCAATACTTTTCTGTTGTTTAAGCCAGTCTGTGGTACTTTGTTACAGCAGCCCTAGCAAACTAATACATCCTCTTAAATTCTCTTTTTCCTTTTACATCTGGAACACTTCAGGAATTTGTGCCTCATCTTTACGCAGGGCTCATGTTAATCTTACCTGTCTTGTTACAATTTTACTATATGTGCTGCTCAATGAGCACTGCCCTTAGATTATTTATCCCCCAAATTTACCAAAGTTTTTTTTTTTTTTTAAATTGGCTTTCTTGGATTTCAGGTCTCACCATGGCTGCAGCACGGTGGCAAGAGTGCTGCTTTTGCCTGAGAGTGAGAGACAGCGAATCCCAGCCTTTCCGAACAGCTTCCATGTTCGGGTAAAAATGTGGAAATGCTGTAGATGGCAGCATGACATCCCGAATGATTCCTTCAGAGCAAAACCACGGTGTCACTGTCCCTCTTTACTGTTTCCTCCCCCTTTTTCTTTTTTCCCTAGTGAGCAAGTTACTGGAACCTTTTAAAAAAATGATTATTTATGGTGAAAACTTGGAAAAGCAATTATGCCTGTTTTTCAAGTTCACTCCTGTGGCCTGTACTACAAAGTACCAATCAGTAGCGTCCCCTTGAAAAGCCTTTAGGCAAACACTTTGTTATTCTAGCTACCCACTTGGAGAATCGCAGCTTTAGATTTAAACATATTCTGAAATTAAGCCTCAGAGATGTTCCCAACCTTCTTTCAAGTTCCTGCAGATAAGTTTACCAAATGTTAACAAAGAAGTAATTATTCTCAGAACTTAGGGCAACAGGGCAATGGGACTGAGAACGGCCTTTTAGACGGAGGCAGGCATGTTCCTCTGTAATGGCCATTCAGACACAGTTCAATTGCCCTGCGTTTCTTTTCTTAACAGAAAAAATAGTTGCTTCAGGGAACTCCAATATTGACTGTTTTCAGCAAAATCTAATACTGCAAACCAGGGGTCAGCACACTTTCTGCACAGGTCCACACAGTAACTGTTTTCAGCTTTTTGGGCCACCTGGTCTCTATGGCAACTGCGTTACTCAGCAGTTGTTTCTGGAAAGCAGCTGTAGACCATAGGGGCACAAACGGGCGTGGCTGTGTTCCAATAAAACTTTATTCATAAAAGCAGGCAGGCAGAGTTGGCTGTGGGCCATAATTTGCCAACAGCTGCTCTAAACTTGGGCTTGCTGTCCCCCTGAGACAGACTTTGCATCAGGTTTGAACTCTTCTATAGACATTCTGCCCACCCTCACTTTTGTTTTTCTTCTCAAATGCTGTTACTTTCCACCTATGTTTGCAGCATGATCCTGTGTTACTTCTTTTGGAGGTAAAATGGTAGGTTGGGTGGAGGAGGAAACTGACTCTTGAGCTTGCTATGGGAGATGAGTCTGGGCATACCTCATGTTTTCTTAGTTCATCCCATGCGCCATCTGGTTTGGGCTCAACCTTGGGAATAAGGGTTTAGGCTTGAGATTGTGCTTGGAACTGGCCAAGTAATTAATGGGGCAAATGCTTTTCAAGTACCTGGTGGTAATGTGTGAGCCTATGAATGAACAACCAGCTTAGGGAGCAAATTACATTAGTAATTATATCAGGGGTCATGCACATATACATTTATAAACAGTGCCCTGTATGTCACAAAATACATTCAACAATTCTCAAGAAGATGATGCACTTATTAATAGGCAAGTCCCCAGGGGTTAATTCCAAGTGTGGTTCACTTGAGACCATTGCCCATGTCAATTCTCTGGGTGAAGATGGTCCGGGCGTAGAAAATGCTGATGAGCTTGCGGAAATCAGCAATCGTGAACTCCTCCAGGCTACCTCGGGGCACACCTGAGCCCTGCGTGACCTCAGACTGGTTTGCTTTTGAAGAGATTCTCTTGAGGGGACTGACCTGCTAGGTCAGTGGTCGGCAAACTGCGGCTTGCGAGCCACATGCGGCTCTTTGGCCCCTTGAGTTTTTAGCAAAGGCCAGCTTAGGAGTACCCTAATTAAGTTAATAACAATGTACCTACCTATATAGTTTAAGTTTAAAAAATTTGGCTCTCCAAAGAAATTTCAATCGTTGTACTGTTGATATTTGACTCTGTTGACTAATGAGTTTGCTGACCACTGTGCTAGGTTATTCCCCACCTCTCTAGACTGGGGCAGCCCCCCAGCAAATAAAGCAAATCATGTCCACTGGTACACTTCTTCAGGGGCACGGAGCCATGGAAGGGTGCTTTTGATAGCTTCTGGTCTCACGTTAATTTTAAGCTTATAAGAACATTCTAGGAGGGAAGCCCTTGAGGGTGAAACTGAGGCTGGATAAAGGCACCTCTTCTGTCACACAAGATCCCCTCCCTTTGCATGAAGACATTGGTATGAATGACTTTATGAATAAACTCTATTGTCTGTATGTGGACTATGATACCCATTGACTGAAAACTAGGCAAAGTCTGTGGTTGGCCTTGAAGCACTGACACGGGCTCATTTGAATCCCTGCTTTATGTCAACTCTCAGGGAGAAGTCAAGGCATTCCGGAGGCTGCCCGGTACAATCAAGGACTTTGTCTATTTTCGTCTTTCTTGCCTGGTCTGGTTTGTAGAAATAGACAAAACTAAATAGAGAAACCTGCTCCATGGAACAGCCTTGGGAAGTGTGGTTGCAAAGATATAGCTAGGCTTTATGCAGGGGAATTTCCATGATAAATATACTCAAAGGACCAGAAGAGTGAGTTCACATGAAAAATACACACTGGGTGCCTGGAAAGTGTGCTTTCTATAGACAGGCTACGTAAACGCACATCCAGGGAGCTCTCCGGGGAGGACGTGAGCGTTTGCAAAAGGCGTGGGGATGAGAAGTACTGCTAACTTGGTTTACTTATTGGCTGGAACTTTATGGAAAGAGAAAAAAATCCTTCAGATGATACAAAGTGGACTTTTTTCTTACGCTCTGTATAGATCTTTTTGGGAAACACTTTCCATTTCCACCCTTATTTGGCAAACTTTGACTATGTATTTGCACGGAATACCTAAACATCTCTCCTAGCTTTTGGAACTGTGTTGACCTGTAGGAGGCACTAGTCTCGTGTCGCAGTAAAACACTTAAAATATGGTTGCTGTGATTGATGAACTGAATTGCTTACTTTATTGAGTTTTTGTTCATTTACATTTAAATAACCACATGTGGCTAGTGGCCACCTAATTGGGGCAGCACGGATATAGAACATTTTCATTTTCATTATCACAGAACGTGCTATTTGATCGGTTCTAGAGGGTGACAGGTCAAATTTTTGCTCACAGAGTTGTTTTTAATATTGAAGACTTAGTTTTCCTCCAAGACATTTAATTTTTCCCCCACTTTTATTTATTTATTTATTTTTATTTTTTTAAAATTTCTTTATTGATTAAGGTATTACATATGTGTCCTTATCCTCCCATTGCCCCCCCCCCCTCCCACTCATGCCCTCACCCCCCTGTTGTCTGTGTCCATGGGTTAGGCTTATATGCATGCATACAAGTCCTTTGGTTGATCTCTCCCCCTTCCCCCCACCCTCCCCTGCCTTCCCTCTGAGGTTTGACGGTCTGATGGATGCTTCTCTGTCTCTAGATCTGTACAACTGAGACATTTAAAAAAAGGATCCCATGGAGAAGGCACCTTAATGCCCGTGTTCTTCAGCTCTCATTAACACTGCTAACCTCCCCCCCCATTCTGAGGAATTATGGGTAACATTTTATATTTAGTTTCCTTTAATGTAGTTAAATATCATATACTAATTCCAGGATACCATTCTTTAATTAGTTGTGTTTTAAATGGCCTCACTAAACCAAGTAGCCAAGTCCCTATTTTCCTTAGAAAAAACGAACGAACAAACAAGAAAGACCTGTTTGTTTATTTACATGTTTATTTTATTTGTGCCAAACAGGAAAGTGCTGTGATTTAGCAAGAGAAAATTAAGAGGGAGGAAAGTTTTCAGGCCTTCAAAACGGAGTCAGAAACAGCATGTCAGTTTCCCTTGCTGCTCTCGGTAATTTCTCAAGAGGATATCTGTGAATACCTAGTTGAGGTGTTTGTTTTTGTGTGTCTCACTTTAAGGATACTTTAACTTCAGGACAAAGAGACATTTAATTTTTTTAAAAATATATTTTTATTGATTTCAGAGAGGCAGGGAGAGGGAGATAGAAACATCAATGATGAGAGAGAATCATTGATTGGCTGCCTCCTGCACGCCCCACACAGGGAATCGAGCTTACAATCCAGGCATGTGCTGTGCCCTGACCGGGAATCAAACCGTGACCCCCTGGTTCATAGGTCGACGCTCAACCACTGAGCCATGCCTGCTAGGCTAATTTTTAACCATAGTTTACAAACCAGTATATTTCAGGATGTAGCTAATGATCTCAAAGTGATCATATGCCATCAAAATGGCTAAAATGGTCATTTTCTGATCATTCTACCAGGAAAAGCAAATGGAAAGCAAAAACGCATTAAAATTACTTGGAAGCAGACTCCCCGAGGGCACCCAGTGTCAACTCAGGTGTCCCCAAAGTGCCTGTGTTGCGGTTGGCTTCTATTGCATGGCTGTGTTTAAATGGGAGAGCAGTTCCGGTCTTAGGATGGGGTGAGAAATGCTGTAAGTTAGAAACACTGGGGATCAGGATGATTTTTGCAGGCCCTAGGCCCTCCTGTTTTGGGGACCAGAGGGTCAGGCAGTGACCGGATGAAAAAGCCCCCAGGATAAGGGCCCAGGCTCCGGGTCTCTCCGTGTGGCTCTCTCCTGGGTCACAGACAGGCTTCGGAAAGGCTGACCCAAGTGTCCCTGCAGAGACTTGCTCTCTAAGGAGAGAATCGGCTTTCTGACTGATGGAAGGTAGAAAGATGGCAGGGAGAGGGGCGTCGTTCCCTAGCTCCACACCAAAACCCAGGCCCCCATTCCTTTCCCTTTATCTTGTCTTAGCCTTACATTGTAAGACGAATACATCAGCCACGTTGCGCCCCACTCAGATGTTGCCAACACCTCCTCTAAATAATAGCAATAAACATATTTAATAAACCAGCTGTCTTTGGGGGAGATCTGGCAGCAAACGTAACTGAAAAAAGGTCAGGTGTTTAAAAAGAAACACTGGTTTATTGCTTAAATGTGGAAATAGTACAGACCACCGGCTAAGCTAATCGTTTTTTGAAAAAGAAAGTTAAACACGTCTGTTGCTACTTCACTAACACATACATAAATGGAAGGTGACAAAAAGATTAATATGTAAAAAGGGGCTCAGATTTGCCGGAAAGTGACTGCTATTCTGAGCTCTCTGCCTGCAACAATGATCTGACTGTCACGTGAAGAAGCTGAAAAACACCAACCCTCAAGCCCGCCTCTGATCCTGTCTCCAAATAAATACCGCTGCAGTGCGATCCCCTACCCTGTGTCTCTCTTGGCTGTGTTTCCCCCTGAAAACGGTTCTTTATTTTGAGCTTCCCTCTCGCCCTTCTTGAATGTTAGGGGCATATCACTGGCTAGACTCCAATCAGCAATGGAAACTCGTGAGAGTTCTGGCAGACCTGGCTTGTGAAATAATGCAGAGCTGGGTAAGTTTAGCCCATTTGGCTGAGATGCGAAAGCAGTAAAGTGATGTATGTAAAGGCATGATTCTATACAGCTGTTGAGAGTTCTTAAAAAAAAAAAAATGTCCCCTACGAGCTTTCATTCAAAGTGGGTGCATATTTCCAAGGCAGCCCAGAAATCATAAAGCAGCTTATATTTTTTTCTTTTTAAACATTCTATGGACGAATTAAGCTCTGAAAAACCATTTAAACACAAGGAGGCCATAATGTCAACACTTCCAAAATCATAAAAAAATAAAATAAAAAGGAGGCTGATATTTGAAGTGTTGTTTTCTCTGGCTTTGCTCCCAAGGCCTCAAAAACATTAAATATAAATAGATAAAAACTTCACTGAGGACAGAAAATATATATTTTTTTGCATTAGTTGGGACTCATCTCTTTCTACTTCAAAATTGATGGGGAGCTTCTTTTAAACCTTCCCAGCTCCTCAATGTTAAGTAGGGAGGGGAGATGAGAACTAGGACGTGTGATGAAGATAACGTTTAAAAACCCCAGGAATCTTGAAATATCAATAGGTGAAAGGAAACCCATCTGTCCATTTTGACTTTCCCATCTGGGCTGGCTGTGGCTTGTATTTCCTCTGCACCTGCCTCTCTCATCCTTTTCTCTGGGAACAGAGTCAGCAGGGTTTCTAGAAAGGATATTAACATGCTCAGGTTTCCGGCTTGGGAACAGCAAGTCCCCTCCCTTGGAGCCCCCTGAAGTCTGGTGTGAAAGCATACTGACGTTTTATTGCTGGTGAGAGAGCAGGAGGCAGAGACCAGGAAGTAAAGGAGGCTGGTCTATCACAGGCACAGTGTGCGCCTGACTTTACTGCCTGCCTGTCCATGTCCTCACCCTCGTCATGAGACGTGGGCCTGCTCTCCAGGTCATCTTGTTGCAGCAAGAACTACTGTAGGTATGGCTGCAAGCAAGTCTTAGGCGGACTGTGTATGGCGGATTGCAAAAAAACAAAAGGTCTCGATCCTCCACCTCCTGTGTCGACGCCCGCTTGCAAGATGACTTTGCAGTCTCTCCCATCAAAAGGTAGCATCTCTTTCCCCACAGTTTGCACTTGGGGGAGTCTGTAGGCAGAATTCCAAGGTGACCCGTAGACATCCTCCCCGACTGTGTAAATCTCCTTGCTTTGACCTCCGTGAGCACCTGTGAATATGATGAGCTACGTCATAACAGAAGGGATTTTTCAGATATAAGTAACTTTCCAAATCAGTTCACCTTAAGATCAAGAAATGATCCAGGTGGACCTGACCTAATCGCATAAGTCCTTAAAGCTGGACCTAGAGGCCAGAGACCGAGGAAGTTAGAGATCGGAAGCATGAGGAGGATTTGGAGCGCCCTTGCTGCCTGGGAGACGGCCTTGTGGTAAGGAGTGTGGGTAGCCTGCGGCTGCTGAGAGTGAACTCTGACTGACAGCCAGCAAGGACACAGGGACCTCTGTCCTACAACCACAAGGACTGAATTCTTCCAACACCAAGAATGAGATTGGAAGCAGATATCCCCCCACCCGCCAGGGTCTAGATAAGACGGCCTGCCTTGTTTTTAGCCTTGTGATACCCAGAGCAGAGAAGACAGTCATGTTGTGCTGAAGGTCTGATTTACAGAACTGTGGGCTAATAAATGACTGTTGTGTTAAGATGCTAAGTTCATGGTCATTATTACGCAGAAACAGAAAACGAAGACAGTCTCAGAATACCTGTGCACTTCCATTCTCTCCTGGGGCCTTTTCAAGGTCATGAGACCACGCCCAGAGTGGCCTGCGGGGGATGAGAGACCACACAGAGCAAAGCTGAGCAACCCTGCTGACGGCCTGCTGACTTTTGGAAGCAGAGCCACATAACGCCCCCACAGGTGACTCCAGATGCCTGAGGCTGCTCAGCCCAGAGTAGAAGCACCAGATTATTCTAGTGTAGGGTGCTATGGTTTACATGTTTGTGTCCCCTCAGATTCTTATGTTGAATCCTAGCCCCCAGTGTGATGGTATTAGTAGGTGAAGCCTTTGGGAGGAGATTAAGGTCTGAGAGCAGAACTGTCATGAGTGGGATTAATGCTCTTATGAAAGTGGCCCCATTCCTAGTATCACATGAGCTCACTCATCTAGGGGAAAAGATGAACAACATAGACTGAAGAACGAGAACAGCATGGATCAGACTGTCAGACCTCAGAGGGAAGGTAGGGGAGGGTGGGGACAAGGGAGATAGATCAACCAAAGGACTTGTGTGCTTGCATATGAGCCTAACCAGTGATCACGGACAACAGGGGGATGGGGGCATGCGTGTGGGGGGGTTTGGGATGGGAATGGGAGGGGGGGGTTGATGACAAATATGTGATACCTTAATCAATAAAGTAATTAAAAAAAAAACAAATAAAAACTCAATGACAAAAAAAAAAAAAAAAGAAAAAAAGAAAAAAAAGTAAGTGGCCCCAGAGGGATCCATTGCCCCTCCGCCACGTGAGGTTCCAGCAGGAAGGTGGCCATGGGAACCAGGAAGCAGGTCTTCCCAGACACCAGATCCGCTGGCATTACGGTCTCGGACTTCCCCGCATCCCAAACTATGAGAATACTTGCTGTTCGAAAGCCACCCAGTCTGCGGAATTCTGTTATAGTAACCTGAATGGACTAAGACACCCGAGCTGTATGAATGATTGGTTTTTTTTTGGTCCATTATGTTGTGGGGTGGTGTGTTACATAGCAGCATCTAATTGACACACTAGCTATCTTCATGAGCAGGTGCCACACGTTTGATGCCTTTACTTAATGCTAACACGTACGTTGTCACAGTTAGAGAGGAACTGACTGGGCTGGAAAGATGAAGCTTCTCCCTGCCTAGTGCTGAGACCTCATTTCCATGAGCTATTCAGGCAGCAAACCGCCTTAGCGCTGATGAAAACGGTGGCGTGGTTTTGATCAGGATTATTACAGAGGCCGTGTCAAAATTGCTCATTGCCTCTCCAATTCATGAAACATAATTTAGAAACATTCGTTATGAGCAGAAGCTCAGGGTAAATTATTTTAACAACCCAAATTTTCAAAATTGTAAATATTAAAAAAATAAAAGAAAGTTGTCTTGCCAAATTTCTGATTATGACTAAAAGCAGACAGGCTGAGGCAGACAACAACTGTGGAAAATGAAGATGAAAAGATTTCAGTGGTGTGCTCATGTTGTCGGAGTTGAAAGTTGTACAGACATCTATATATATAAAAGCATAATATGCAAATAGACTGGATGGTGGGACTACCAGTCGGCTATGACGTGCACTGACCACCAGGGGGCAGACACTCAACACAGGAGCTGCCCCCAGCCCGCAGGTCCCAATCGCCTGATGGGGAACCGGGGGTGGGTGGTGTCAGATGCAGATGGCGCCATGGCCCGATCGCCCCACTGGTCACCCCACACAGAGGGCAACCCGTGGAGGCAGGGGGCAGGGCCAGCAAGTGGGTGGGAATAGTCAACCTCTTGGTCCCTCCCCCGGCTGGCAGCCTCTGATTGTCTGATGGGGAACTGGGAACTGGGGGTGGGTGGCAGTGGACGTGGGTGGCACTGGGGTTTCAATTGCCTGGGCAGATGGCAGTGGTGTGGTGGGGGGCGGGGCTGGCTGCTAGCAGCCAGGGAAGATCTACCCTGATCACAGGCCAGGCCTAGGGACCCTACCCGGGCACAAATTTTATGCGCCGGGCCTCTAGTTTATAAATAAATGCAATGTATCTAGCCTGGCTGGCATGGCTCAATGATTGAGCATTGACCTGTGAACCAGGAGGTCATGGTTTGATTCCTAGTCAGGGCACATGCCCGTGTTGCAACATCAATCCTCAGTGTGGGACATGCAAGAGGCAGCCCATCAATAATTCTCTCTCATCATTGATGTTTCTATCTCTCTCTCCCTCTCCCTTCCTCTCTCTCTGAAAACAATAAAAAATATATTGAAAAAAATAAATGCACGGTGTCTCTGCATGAGGGTCTGAAGTGTCCACAATGAACTCAGGGAGGCTCTTTTGCAAACTTGGGTCTCTCCTTTAGCAGACCACAACCTATTTTATGTTCCCTCGATGAACAGGTAGGTCTGTGAAACAAAGATGTGGGTGGCTCCATTTCATTTTGAACTCCCAATATGGATATTGGGGACCTTGGGTATAGAAATCTCAATTCCTATAATGTTTTAATACTAGGAAGACTGCTCTAGCAGCTAATGTTAATATCTCCTTCAAAGAGCTGTGATGATGGCTTACCTCCAGCCCCAAAACGCACCAGGAAATGAGAGAGCAGACATCTGTGGATGGAGGTCACTGAAATACTAGCGTGAAGGAGACAAGAGTTCAGCAACAGGGCTGCCATTGCTGGTGGATTGGGTAGGGAGGGTGCTGTGGCAGAACTATCAACAGTGGCTTGCAAAGAACAAGGAGATCATGAAAAGGTCAGATAAAGAAAAAAAAATCTGTGTGTGAAAAAACTGGGGGTGGGAAGTGGGTAGGGAACTTAATTCAAAATATCAATAACTCACAGAGAAAAGAAGAGCAGAATGTAAGATAGGAATGGAGGATGTGAGTAATTCAAGTTCAACTGCCTGTCAGTGCATCATTGGTTTCACCAACACCGCAGTGACCTGCAGGCATGTTCCAGGAAAAGCTAGCTGCTAGATGCTTCGTGTGCTTGACAGGACACTCAGCTGGAGACTCTAGTGGATGCTTAGACAGGAAACAGGCGATGTTACCTAAGAGGAATCCTGCTATGTCCAGGTCAATGAAGACTGTGCGAATTGTACAAACACTCGCGCTGCTCACTTGTACTATATTTTTTGCCAGGGGAGGCGGTGAGCGGAGGGCAAATTGACCCCCATAGAGCCTCAGTCTTGCATAGTCCCTATTCTAGAAGAATCTGTGTGTTACCAACAAGCAAAATTTGATCTGGAGGGAGAAATAGGTTTCTGTGGGACATTCGTTATACCCGTCTCTCTGGGAAACATTCACACAAGTTCCTTTATCCTGACCCGTGGAACCCCATCTAGTTCCTCTCCACACGCCACCCCTCCTAGGCTTTTGTTCTGGGCAAGGGAAGAACAGTTTCGTGGACCGGCTCCCAGAGAGAGACACACATAGGATGGTCCACGATCCAGAGCCTTCTGCCTTTGAGGGTCCCCATTCACATGTGCAGCCCCCCCTCAGAGACCCCACATGACCGGGACAACCCTTTACAACAACACTCATTGCGTGGTGTCTCCCCACATGAGGCCCTGCGCCCCTGGCACTCGAGTCCTCTGCTTTATTCTCAGTGCCAGGCACACAGTGGGCACTCAAATATCCAGTGAATAACTGAGGCTAAGTCTGAGAGTGCACCTATCATGATACTTCGGTAAAAATGTTGTTTTTTTTGGGTCAATTTTTTGCAGAATCGTGAAGAGGCAAAGGTCCCTAGGCTTGATATTTCTGTGTAGCCCGTAGGCCTGGAAATAGCTGCTGTACAGACCCTGCACTTCAAAGGCCGGGGCGGCGAAGTGTCGCCATCTCTGATCTATAGCCGATGTCGCAGAACAAAGGGCAGGAGAGACCGGATAGCCGATGAAAGCAAGTGTCTTGTTTCAAGTTCAAAGCAGTGCTTTTGCGACCTGGCATGCTATCAGGAGCAACACATCCCACCCACGCGCTGCGGACAGACCTTTGGATGTCACCACCGCTGCCTGCCCTGCACGCTGTTGGCAGGTCCCTGGGCGGACGGCCCGGGCTGCACCGCTGAGGCTCCCGCTGCATCTCCAGGGCCAGCGGCCGGCTCCGGGGACCGCCTGCTGCCCAGCCAGGTGTGCACTTACTCTTCTGGCAGAGCGATCGTTCATTCCATCCCTGTCACAGAACTTCGTGTCTGGGGGACATTCAAGGACACGGAAGAAATAATTTATTCCCATTCTTGAAATGAGATATTTCCACTGGCAAGTATCAATGTCCAATGAATCAAATGGTTGTTTCCAAGCAGAGTCTGGCCACGGGGAAGTAGAGTTATAATGCAGAGAATGGCAGATTTTCAGGGGTTGGGGGCTGAAGGAAGGGTTCAGGCTCCATCACATAGTTTCTGTGTGACCGTGGGCTACTCCGTTCTCTCCACACTTTACTTTCTCTCTATGTAAAACGGACGTTGTAGTGTAAACAGGGTATTGTGAGTGCTGGGGACTGCTCATTCCGTACTCTTGATGTTTCTTTCCATTTAGAAGACCTTCTCCTTTCCCTTTCGCCTTTCCCCACTAGCTCCTCTCTCCACTGTTCCCTCACGCATTCAGTTTATTTACCCAGTTGGCGGGTGTGAGGGAGGAGGTGTAGTGTACCCCACTTGCTATCATTTCTCCTGGGGGCAAGCTGCTCCCAGGGAGGAGGACTTGCCCATCACGGTGGGCTGCCTCGGGGAGGTTCCCTCGGACCCCTGCCTCCTGGTCTTCATGTCCTGTGTACTCTCCCCTCCCCTGCTGGCCCTGTGACTTGCTTCTAACAAACACAATATGGCAGAAGGGATGGGATGTCTTCTGAGTTAGGGTACAAAAAGAGAGTGACTGTCTTTCTGGCGCCCTCTTTTCTCTCCCTCCTGGAGCCCTGGCTCCGGAGTGAAGCAAGCTGCGATGGTAGAAGCACCCTAAGGAGAGGGCCCATAGCAAGGAGCTGGGGCCCCCAGTCCAACAGCCAGGAGGAGCTAATTCCTGCCAACCGTCAGTGACAGGGAGCCAGTCTTCACTCAGTTGGACCTTTGGATGACCACAGTGTAGGAGGAATTTTGGGGTGTAAGCAGCTGCTGGACTTGGAGGTGACTTCAAAAGGAGGACAGGCTTTCCCATCTGATCATAGCGGCATGCCCATGTCACTTTAGGGAGAAATGGAGAGGTCAACAATGTTATTAAATGCTTAAAGACTTCCCAGAAATTATTAATGAGGCTACAATCATTTGGGCACCCTTATTGTTTTCTCACTTGTTCTTTCTCAGTTCAGTGTATTTATGCTTTTTTCTTTTAATCTTCATTGTTGAAAGTATTACATAGGTCTTCCTTTTCCCCCCATTAACCTCTTCCAGCCCGCTCCCGTTCCTCGCCTGCCCCCAGGCCCTCACCACCCCATTGTCTGTGTCCACGGGTTATGCATATATGCATACAAGTTCATTGGTTGATCTCTTCCCACCCATCCTCCCCTGCCTTCCCTCTGAGGTTCATGATTCTATGTCTCTGGGTCTATTTTTGATCATCAGTTTATTTGGTTCATTAGATTCCACATATACATGAGATCATATGATACTCATCTTTCTCTGACTGGCTGATTTCACACAGCATAATACTTTCCAGGTTCATCCATGCTGTTGCAAATGGTAAGAGTTCTTTCCTTTTTATTGTCGTATAGTATTCCATTGTGTAGATGTACTATAGTTTTTTTGTTTTTTTATCCACTCATCCGCTGATGGGCACTTAGGCTGTTTCCAAGTCTTAGCTATTGTAAATTGCACTGCTATGAGTATAGGGGTGCATATATTCTTTCTGATGAGTGTAGTTCAGTGTATTTAAATGAGTGTGCACTTAATCCCGGAGCTTTGCCCACTCCTGGACATTCTTCAACCATGGTCTAGGAGGGGACACTGTGTGCACTGCCCCTCACTAGGAGTCACAGCTCCCGGAGGGCGGGGGTGGGCACTGCCTGACCCCCTCTGGAGGGAAAGAGGGGGAATTCGTGGCTTGGCAGCTTGAGAAGGTTAAAATGTGCTGTCTCCATCTCTTCTCTTACATCCTCGTTCAAATTCTTTTTTTTTTTTTAAAGTTAAAAACAGGAAAACAGCACTTGGACTTTACAAAGTACAACAGATTAATTCCTACTTGTGGTTTTACCCTGGGGCCTGGCATGGAGAGGAGTTCTAACAGATATTTTTCAAAAAATCATTAGGTTCACCAAAACTCAAGTTGGCCCGTGCTATTTGGATTATATCCATTTAAAAAATCTGATACTTTCCTATCTCCAGTGACCTCTGGCCTTTGATCTTTTCTCTACATCATGAATTTAGGTCAAAAGCATGTATTTGTCCACTGAAGATATACTCAGAGCGCTTTCATTTTCTTGGATTTTTGGGCAAACATATTGTAAACTTCTTGAGTAGAAAAGGAAAGCACAGTTGATAAATTTCCCACCCTTTAGGGAGGTTCATAATTTTTAATAACCCCAATGTCTGCTACCCTCCTCTCTCAATTTCCTTTGGGCCTACCCTGGTGATATACTTACTTTCATAACTGCATTAGATTACATAGGGTAATCAAAAGTCATAGGTGATAATTATTAAAAAGGATTGCATTTTTAATGTGTAGTTAATATGTGCTATGTCTACATAGTTAATTTGTAAGAATACCTGTTATTTAACTAGGGTATTATGTTCATTTCTTACTGTTACTGTAACAAATGACCACAAACTGAGTGTTTAAAACAACTCGAATTTTTTACCCTACAGTTCTGAGGTCAGACGTCTGAAATGGGTCTTGCTGGGCTGAAATCAAGTCTTCAGCAGGGCTGGTTCCTCCTGAAGACTCTGGGGGATGTGTTTTCCTGCCTTTCCCCTTTCCTACATCCTTCACTTGTGGCCCCACATTGCTCCAATCTCTGCATCTGCCATCACATTTCCTTTGGTTCTGGCCTTCACGCCTCCTTCTTTCAACTTTGAAGGACCCTTGTGGTCACATCCATTGTAATCACATTAAGCTCACTCAGATAATCAAGGAAAACCTCCTTGTCTCAAGGTCCTTGATTTATCTCATCTTTTGCCATGGAAGACAACATATTCACTGGTCTGGGGATGACTATGTGGACATCGTTCAGGGAGAGGGGGCATTCTTCTCTTCACCACAGGCATCTTCAGAAGAACATTTACTTCAGTGTCATAATATGAGTCTCCGTGTCTCTATCTGAACGTTGGTATCAAGGCCAGGATGTGACAAAGTCCTTATCATTGTTATTGCTATTGCTTAGAAAAGTTATAACAAATTTTAGTGTTGCTTTCTTTTACATTTCCAGGCAAAATCTTGGTAATTCACCTCAAGTGGACACAATTTTGGTGTGCCCATTTGCCCTGCGTTAAAAGGAATCACTCTTAATTCAATAAATAAACCAGTCAGTAAAGAAATCATCAGCAACCAACTGGTTTAGACCGCCTGAAACCACACACTTTTGCTATATAATTAAATAGCAGTAGGCTGTTTCAGATTATCACGTGTAAGCATACACACACTACATGTCAAATAAAGCTACATTTAACACCCATACAAATCTAAACCAATCACTGGAAAGTTTCCACAAAGGCAAGACCTGCCAGGCTGTTTTATGAGTTTATCTACCTGTGGATTTTATTTAATTTCCTGACATACTTCCAATGGCATAGAATCCTGATGACCTGTCCACATTCCTTCTGCCTTAGTTGTGATTGCTGCATCCGTTTGTGGCTAGGGTTCAGGATCTGAAGAAGGGGCCGCGCACATATGAAAACACTACACAAGAAATATGAATTTAGAAGGCATGGGGGACCAAGCGGGAAAACTTCCCTCTAGTGAAGAAGCTTTCTGAAACTCGATCCCTTCTGCTTTTTATTCACTTGAATACACATTTGCCCTTTAGGAATGCATACAGGCATATCAAAGGTAAAGTTTGGTAAACAGTAAAAGCATTATCAGTTTAGGGGATTGCCTTGAGCCATTTGGCCAACAGCAGGGCAATATTATGTTGATTTTCAGCCCTGCTGAATATCTTTTCGCATTAATATGCTAACTACTGTTGGTCTTTGCCTCCCGGCATTAGTGAACAGTTAAAGATCATTACAGATGGCCACTGCAGGCACTTTACCTGTGTGGACCCCTCCATTGATCCCTCTCTGTCCCCTTTAACTTCTCTATGTTGTCCGCCCCCCCCCCCCCCTTTGCCTGTTATATGAACATTACAAAAACGGTCCCACTTTTTCCTGAATATTCTGGTGATTTCCAGCACCCTTATTTTTGCCAGTGTATTGACTGCCCTCTGCCTTTTCTTCTGTGCTGATCTTAAGTCTCAACTGAAAGCCCAAATCAAATGATTTGGACTTGGGGAATCCTATAACACCCAGGATGCACGATGTTCACTTGTTATTTTGAGCAGGCTCTTTTAATTTGTGGCCAGGTGCAACTTTGAGATGTTAACGAATGCACTATTTTTTGGGGGTAACTATTTGCCCCCATGTTCCTCCTTTCCTTTTCAGGCAGCTGCCAGAGCATTAGGATTTCATTAAAGGATGAAATGGCCAAACCTAAGAGTTCATTCTCAGTTTTTGGGTTTCAAAAGCCTGGCCTTTGAATTTCACAAGGCAAGGTTCCCAAGGACTTGGGGGTCACAGTCTACTCCAAGGCCAGTGAACTGTAAACAGGCTGTGTGTGTGCGTGTACCCTGGGGTTTCAGACTTTCCCCAGGGGCTATGCAGGGACATGGGCAGCACCAAGCAAATCAGTTTCCAATTTCCTATGTCCTCTTTTCTCAACTGGATTTGTCTATGGACAAACCCTACACTTATGATCTGTGGGGTTTCTTCTTGTGTTCTTTCCACACTTGCCCTTTCCCCATTTCCCCTCCTTATTCACTCCTATCCTTGTTGTGGTGAATAAACCCTGAGTGCCAACCCAAGGGACTCTGCGAAATAATGATATTGAGAAAGCAAACTGCTTGGGCTGGCGAACACATCCTCCTACAATTCAGATGTTTTTTTTTAAGTCTTTGCTCTAAACAGAACTGAAGACCTACTCAGGATTATTCAAAGTAATCCTTGATGACAGACCACTGTGCTACGTTTGGATGTGACTGTGAAAAGGTTTAAAGAATGGAAAGACGTTACTATTAAAAAATCTATTCCATTTCCAGCTACAATTTTTTTTTTAAAAAACAAGTCCTTTCAGTGCTGTTATTTTAAATGAGGAATGGCATTAATTATGGCCTCTTCCCATTCTAGCAACAAATAATATTCTTTCATGAAGAGATGAAATAATTAGGAAAAACAAACCAGTCCTGTCCATTTTATTAAGAACTGAATTTCTGGTAGAATTTGGATTTATATGTTTATTTATCAACATTTTAAACATATTTGTAAATTTTTTATTAATTGTGTACTAAATGAGAAGTATAATGATATCTTCTCACAAGAAAAAACCCCAAAACATTTGAACCTCTATGGTCACAGGAAATTTAAAAATAAATGTCAATTTACATCCTTTTTTTTCAGTCAATTTCAGGTAGGCTTATTTAGCAAAATTCTTTCAAGTATAATATGTTGTCATATTAGGATAAAGTTCTATGAGGAAAATGAGATGGAAATATGACTTCAGAGAACATTATAAAACAAGATACACTTGTTATGTTTATATTTTTGAATAGACAATGCTATCAGTTTCCTTTAGGATTTATATTTCATTAGAAACATTTAAAATAGTGGATAACAGTTTTATTTTATTTTATTTTTTACTTTATTTTTATTGTTGACACTATCACAGATGTCCCCATTCCCTACCCAACCACCCCACCTTTTGCCCACCTTCACCGAGGCCCCCCTACCCCTTCCCTCTGGCCATCACCACACTGTTGTCTGTGTCTATGGGTTACGCACATATGTTTTTTGCTAAGCCCTTCACCTTCTTTCATCCATTCCCCCTCTTGCCTCTGACAGCTGTCAGTCTGTTCCATGTATCCACGCCTCTGTTTCTATTTTATTTGTCAGTTTATTTTGTTCATTACATTCCACATATAAGAGAGATCATATGGTATTTGTCTTTCTCTGACTGGCTTATTTCACTTTTCAATATTTACAGCTCACTGGAAGTCACAACTAGCAACTACTTAAACTTATGATAAAAAAAGTATAGGTGTCTTAGGTAGAAGGTACACAGTCTTTTGAAATTATTTTAGGAAATAGAGGAACAAAAAAGGGTTGAAGACCAGATCATAAAAATCATCCATAATGATTTAAAAGCAAGATTTCAAATGAGATGAACCACCTGCAGGCAGGGGTTGCTGGACAGCACTGTTTGGCAGGACAATAGACTGGCCTCTGATAGTAGGTGGGGCTTGGGGCTGGGAATGATAGAATTTGCAGAGCCCAATCTGAGAACTGGCAGAACCTAAGCCCTCACTCTAGTCTGCAACACCTGGAAAGCAGGTGGTGTGTGCATAGGAGTGTAGAGATGGCTGTGTGGGATTTCATAAAGTTCCATTCATATGGTTCCTCCTGGTGGCCCTCTGGGTGTGAAGCCCAGTTGCCCTCAGCAATTACCCATCTCCTTGCTACACTCTGTTTAGTTTATCTCCTGTCCCTGCCTCTCTTTTCCCACTGACCCACTTGTGCTCCCTGAGATCATCTCCCAAATAAAGTACCTGCACCCCAATTCTATCTCAGGATCTGCATTTGGGGGCATCTAAACCAAGACATGCATCATAGGTTAATATATATATATATATATATATATATATATATATATATATATATATATATTTATCTATTTCAGAGAGGAAGGAGATGAAGAGAGAGAGAAACATCAGTGATGAGAGAGAATCATTGATCGGCTGCTTCCTACACACCCCCTACTGTGGATCGGGTCTACAACCCAGGCATGTGCCCTTAACTGGAATTGAACCTGGGACCTTTTGGTCTGCAGGCCGATGCTCTATCCACTGAACCAAACCGTCCAGGGCCAGAATTGCCTTTTTTTGGGGGGTGGAGTGGGGTGGGGGGCTGGCTGTGTGGGGCAGAAGTAGATTTATCTGGGAAAAGGCACAGGATTGCGGGCCAGAACAATACCATGGCTCATGCCTGAGCTTGTTGCAAACAATCAGTGACAAATTATGCAAGAATTGTTGGTATTTTCATCTACTGCTTTGTCTCACCATTAATCAAGTTGACCTGATTTTCTTAATTCACTAGGACCTCACCCTTTTTCTCTTTCTTCAAATCACTTTCTGTTTGAAGCTAACAAAAGTATATTTATATATCATAAATGCTTCTACTTTCATCAACAAAACAGCAGCATATTTAAAATACATAGTGATTCTGTTATTATACAAGTTTATCAATTATACCGAACTCTCCTTTGGGTAAATGTTGTTGAACAATTTTCTTCCTTTTTAAAATAAAGATTGTGTTTAGCCTTCTGCGTATTTCTCAATCCCACGATGCTGTAGGCATTCTTCAACCATGTTTGTTCTTTCAACTGGGAATATTATCTGGTTTCATTGTTTCCAAAGTGGAACTGAGTTTTCCTAGTCTTGATTCTATATACAGTTCAGCCTCATCTCATCATCCGTTCCTACCTTATTCTAAAAACACTTTCCATACCCCACCTGTACCGGAAAATGCATTTATACTTTGAACAAAATTGACAAGCCATAATGGTAGTGTATTTTCCCACTTTTTTCCAGCTTCGTAAAAATTAGAGGAAAATATAGGCAAAGAGTAAGAAAAATATATCTGAAATGGCATAATATAGTACAGTGGGAAGCCAGATAACCAAGTTGGAGAAGGATGCTCAGAGATTAATTAGAAATTAGAATCTGTATAAGATAAAGCTCAGAAAAAATTATCTATCATATAAAAGACCATTTTTGTTGAAGGGATATTAAGACAATGATATAACAGAAAATACCGAGTAGAAAAAGATTCTTGCAAAACTTAACAATAACACAACTCAATGGACGTCACCTGTTATTCTCCCGTGCAGAATAGGGTGGTGGTCGGGAGTGTCAGCTCAAGTCAGACAGACTTAGAATAAAATTCAGGCCCGTCATCACCGACTGAGCAAGTTATTTAAGATTCTCTCAGCTTTAGTATTCTTTAGCTATACATGGTCCTCAATAGATAATGCCTCTAAAGTGACTAATAAGACACATGAGGCAAGTTAACTTATTAAAATAATTTCTTAAGCCCCTGCCACATGTATTTCACAGAGCTTAGGGTCTAGAGAGGAAGGCAGACAATCAAATCAGCACACAGGTAGATAATGACAGATGGAGAAGGAAAATAGTAGAACATCAGGAGATCACTAAATAGAGAGATCTGGGCTGATCTGGGGCCATGGAAGGTTACCTGAGAAAGTGATGTTAGAGGAGGATTGGGGGTTAAATAGGTAAAGGAGACACACACAATGATTTTTAAACAGTAGTTTAAATTTTACTTCAATTACAATGCAAGTTAATCTGATTTGAGGCCAATTAGGGCCGGCCGGCTCTGGGGAGGGACCGAGGGAGGTTGGCTGTGGGAGCATACTGACCACCGGCGGAAGCTCCTGCATTGAGTATCTGCCCCCTGGTGGTCAGTGCGTGTCATAGCGACCGGTCAACTGGTCCTTCGGTCAACTGGTCATAACGGTTGCTTAGGCTTTTATATATATATATAGATGCAGTGGGAAGCCAACACAGGACTCTAAGTTGCAGAGGGACATGACTTGCTGGGAGAATAGAATGAAGTGGGTAAGGGGCTGTCCTTCAGTGAGAGCTGATGGTGGCTGTGGCTGGGTGGTGACAGAGCACTTGAGAACAGTGGGGAAAGGTCAATATTCATATGTATAATTCTATGCAAACACATGTACACCAAAATGTTAGGTTTGCCACAATTGGTCTAAACCAGTCAAAACCTTTATTTAGCTTTATTACAAACTAGGGGCCCAGTGCACGAATCCGTGCACCTTGAAAGAACTGTGGGCTGCGAGGCTGCAGTAGGCACAGGGGTGGGTCTCTGCCTATCCTCCGCACCCCTGCCCGGCCCCTCCCACCACAGCCCCTGGTTCCCTGTCTGCTGGCTGCCCTGCTCTTGCTGCTGCTGCTCCCACGCACTGAGGCGCCAGCCCTGCTCACACTCACTGACAAGCACAGAGCCATTGGGGCTGGTGCCAGCAGCAGGTATGAGTGGGGCCGGAGCCGTCATCGTGTGCTAGCAGCAGCTGCTGCCCTAATTGTCCCTCAGGACCAGGGGGAGGTGGAGAAGCCCTCAGGGGTGATTGGGGCTGGCAGCCACTGCTTGCACCCACGGATGGTGCCGAGCGGTCAGGGCCAGCACTGGGCACCAGCAGCAGGTGCGAGCGCCCCACGGGTGCATGGGAGCAAAGAATTTTCAGTAACCAGCAGAAGCTTGCCCCGATGACAGCAACCCAACGCCCTGCCTTGGTCTGGCGCCCCTGCTCACCTGCTCCACCATCCTGCCGCGGCCAATGCCCACCATGTTCTGCACTCTGCCGCCTGCTGCCAACGCCCAACATGTTCTGTGCATGCCCCCTGGTGGTCAGCGCACATCATAGCGACCAGTTGTTCAGTTGTTCTGCCATTTGGTCTATTTGCATGTTAGGATTTTATATATATACTAGAGGCCGGTTGCACGAAGATTTGTGCAATGGGCCTTCCTTCCCCTTACTGACGGCAACGGTTTTCCTCCGGCACCCAGGACCCAGGCCTTTGCTCTGGCTGCCGCCTTCTGTCTTTGCCGGAGCCTTCAGTGTTCGCTCTGGCCGGAGCGCCACTCCTGTAGCTCCCTCCGCCCCCCGCCCTCCCCTCATAACAGGCATCCTGCCCCACCCGGCCGCTCCGCGCCTGCATATGCAAATTAACCTGCCAGCTTTGTTGGGTTCATTTGCATACTCACTCCTGATTGGCTGGTGGGCGTCACGGAGGTAGCCAATTTGCATATTTCTCTTTTATGAGTGTAGATATAGATGTATAAGATTTGAAAATTTTATACTGTTCTTATCTGTCTTATATGTGTTGCTCACATGTTTCTTTTCTTTTTTTTTTAAAATATATTTTATTGATTTTTTACAGAGAGGAAGGGAGAGGGATAGAGAGCCAGAAACATCGATGAGAGAGAATCATTGACCAGCTGCCTCCTGCACACCCCCTACCAGGGATGTGCCCGCAGCCAATGTACATGCCCTTGACCAGAATCGAACCTGGGACTTTTCAGTCCGCAGACCGACGCTCTATCCATTGAGCCAAACCGGTTTCGGCAATTTGCTCACATGTTTCTAAACAACTGTAATGTATTCATTCGCTGATCAAACATTTATTTTTTCTCCTCATGAAATGAAATGTATGCTCTTAGGATTCAGCATCACATTCAGGGCCCTGAGCCGCTTTCCTGCTTCACCTTCTTCACAGTCCCCTCACCCCAAGGGCGCTGTGTTGTCTTGGTTTTGAGTCTGTTGTCCCTCGGCCTTGGATGTCCTCTAAGCATGTCTGCCCCAGATGAACCTGTAGTCATCCTTTGAGACCTTTTTGAAACATGATCGACTCGCTGAAGCTTCTGTGGATCCCTGTCAAATGTTTGTAAATTGCCTTGTTCTGATGTGAGTTCATATCACAGACAGGCTTGAATTAAAGTGAAGTTGTTCCTATCAGTCCCCTCCTTTAGATGAATAGTTTTTAAAGTTCTGTTTTGATTCTCTAAAAAAAATATTTTTATTGATTTCAGAGAGAGGAAGGGAGAGGGAGAGAGATAAAAACATCAATGATGAGAGAGAATCATTGATCGGCTGCCTCCTGTACTCCCCCTACTGGGAATTGAGGCCACAACCCTGGGCATGTGCCCTGACCGAGAATAGAACTGTAACCTCCTGATCCATAGGTCGATGCTCAACCACTGAGCCACACTGGCTGGGCTGATTCCTTTTTTTTTCCCATCAGGGAATCTTGTTCAGTTTACCCTCTGATTCAAGTTGGGTTCCCCCAGAAGGAGATCCTGAGATAAGGATTGGAGTGCCAGTAATTAATCTCTGTTGGGAGGGAATCCCAGGCAGTGCCTTCCAGGGAGCGGGGCACTGAGACGGGGAAGGGGAAGGAGCCGGGACAGGTGCATCGCTGAGCAGGTAACTCTGCAGGCGCCCGGGCCCCTTCCCTCTGGGACCCCTGAGAGACGGTGTAGAACATGCCTCAGGGTTGCACCTGAAGGCAAGGATGCTGGAGAGATAGTCCCTATCATCAGTCAGTCAGTCAAAGGTTGAGGGCTGATGCACCGGGCCAATACACTCAGCAGCCAGAAGGCCCCTCATACAGAGAGTGGCGGATATTTGCAGCTGAGAGCTCTGGGTGAACAGAGAAAAATGAGAGCTGAACACACCGATGGTATCTGCAGGGATCATTCACACAGAGAGCATTTTTTATTCGAAGTCATATACAGTAATGGAAGCGTCTCCCTCCTCCCCCGAGACAATAAAGAGAAGGTGGGATTTGAGAAGGAAAAGAGCATATTACCAGAGGGGAGTGTGGCGGGGACCTGGGATTTTTATTAAATGTACCTAGAGTTTTTAGCTAATATATTTTAACGGCGAACATATTAAAAACCAGGGTCTAGAATTTATAGCGGCTGTAAGGAAAGTGAAAAATAACAAGGCCTTGGGGTCTGACTGGATATAGTAAGCGCCACCAGCAGGAGGAAGGGTCATAAAACCTTATCACGGAATATGGGAGGCATTAACCACATGGTTAAGTAAGGAGAATTTCCTCACCAACGATGCCACGCAGAGCCCGTTTAATAAGGGGCTTGGAATCTGGATGGCTTCTTAGGTTAGGAATGTTCCCCAAAGTCTTAAAAACCAGCAAATGCATTTTATGTGAAGCACATGCATCCAGGCAGGCTTAGCCGATTCTTTTCCAGCAGGGAAAACAGCAAACGGGTTCTTTTCATTCCATTTTCCATGTTTGTAGCACTCGCTGTCCTCTGAGTCTCTCTTCACATCTACTCCTTGTCCCCCCTCCCTAGGACTGGCTGCTTTTTAGAGCGATTTTTGGATCTGTGGCATATGCTGCTTCTTCAAGAAAATGTATTGGTGTTGAACTGCGGTCACAGTGCCTGAGTTATGGAGTATTTTGGTGATTCATTGGCCACACACATATATAAGAAATATCTCTGCTTGAGAAGGTGCATATAGATTCTCTTACTCATCTGACAGTTCCTATCACAAAGAACATTATAAAATCAAAGGGAGGTATAGTGTTGGTCGGCTTGTGTTACTTTACCTTTAAACCACACGTTGGTGGGTTTTTCTGTTTCCAAATCATATTCTTAGCAGACCTCCATCCACTCCAGCAGTTTAATTTGTTATTGTACAAAGTCCAAGAGAGTGAAACTTTAACCTCTGCTTCTAACCACTTCGCGTTGGTTTTATCTGTAATTAACTTAGTGAAAGGCATCTGATGACAGATTCTTTCTTATGCTCCAATTACCTAACGTCGGAGGTCCTCCAAGGGGTTTAACTTACTGCAAAGTGTCATGTGGTAGAGCAGGAATATTAACTAAGAATCCTAGGTGTTTTAGCAAGGAATCCCAAAGAGCGTTCCCGGGGGAGCCCACCTGGGGAATGTTGGTAAAGTCTTGACTGGTGTGGTTAAGCCTGGGGTACACTGTGGTCAAAAGAATACAGCGCCGAAACCAACATTTGCTTCAAAGTAATTTAAATACTTTACATCTCTCAAAAGCAATGCTTTTAACATCCCTTCCCCCACTTCTCTCCAGTCCACCGGCCATGCTCTGCAGGTGTATCTGGGCCCTTAGTTTTCAAATGTCTCACCAAGAAAACTCCTCCCCCAGCACCAGCCCTCCTATTTCCTAGGCTCCTCTCCCCTCCACCCACCTGATTCTGCCCAGAAAAACCCTAAATGAGCCAGTCTGGCAGAAGTGGGAGCTTCTCGGAAGGCGGAAGAGAGTGAGAGAGGGAGAAACATCGATGTGAGAGAGAACATTGATTGGTTGTCTTCTGTACCTGCCCTGCCTGGGGATTGATAGAACCTGCAACCTTGGTATGTAGCTGACGGGGAACAGAACCCACAACCTAGGCGTATGGGACGATGCTCCGAACAACTGAGCCACACCGGCCAGGGCAAGGGGGGCACTTTATTAATAGCAGGCCTGGTTGTCCTTCATGACAGCCACCCTGAGTCATTAGAGAGATGCATCCCAGAGTTCCACCCTCCATGTGACTCTTCCACCAGAAATCCTTCCTGAACCTACTTATATTTAAAATTGTGCCACTCGTGAGGTCCACAAGTTAAAGATGGTTTGAGAATTCTTAGATTGGGTTAATGACGCTAAATGCTGTCTATGCCTTACATGATTTCAAAGGCTTCAATCACTCTAACCCTCTGTCCTTTTTCAGTCCCTTCTGACTGAGAGAAGCCTCCGTTCTCTTCAGCATTTTGGTTGGCTTCCCTGGACCTCTTCCAGCTCAGCTATGTTTTCTTTGCGATACAGCTGTCAGAATTAGTCACAGTATTCCAGGTGTGTGAGTCAGCTTTGCAGGAGGAACAGCAGACTTTACGATTTACTTTTAGCATCTTCTTTTTTTTTGTTTTGCTAATTGCCTAGTATTATTTTTGCTGTTACAGTTTTCCAAGGGACAAATGTCTTAAAAAAACACACCGTACAGGTTCCTACCGCATTTTCTTTGGCTGTAACCGATGCTGTAACTATTCTTCTGGAAATATGGTTTGAACTCCTTGTTGCACCTGCCTAGCCTGTACCCACATGAAAGATGACTTGCTATTTTTCTCCATACCCTGGAGATTGTAATCAGAGATGGGGATCATAACCAGGAACACCCTGATGGAAATGCTAAGATAAGGTGTAAGTATGGATAACATAATGGGTGGGAGAAGGTATCCTTTGAGAGGAAGACAAAACCACTTGCAGGACAGGGATTTGAAGAACCAAATCAAAGTAAAATTTGATTTTCAAAAGATCTTTAACAAAAGCTGTTTAACACCACACGTAAGTTTTATATTAGGTGGTAGAACATTTTATTGGGAAGAGATAACTGACTAAACTTTATTTACAAGTGAGTGAGTCTGTCCTGACTTATTTTGACTTAAGGGAGTTTCACGCAATGAAAGCTTGAGTTTGCTCACCTAGCAGACACAGCAGTGGGCACTGAGATAAAGTCATGGGCACTGTGAAGTCAAAACTCTTTTCAAAATAGTGGCAAGATATTATTCACTTTTTTGTTTACATTCATGAGTGTTCAGAGTCTGAAATGTTCATTGCTGCTAACCTTCGAAGACTACCACTTTTTGAGTTTTGGTGTAGTACCAAAGAGGAATATCCATAAATAACTTGGAAAGATTATTAAAATACTCCCCGCCACTCTTAATTAAGTATCTGAATTTTCTTTGCATATTTTTAACCAAAGCAGCAGATTGAATATATGGAATGCAGCAGCAGGTAGAAGAACCCTGATGCTTTCTGTTAAGCCATACAATCGAGATTTGCAAAAATACAAAACTATGTTACTCTTCTCATTCACTATTTTTGGAAAATATAGTTCTTTTTCATAAAAATATGATTTATGTTAACATATGATGGGTTCATTATTGTTATTTAAAGATGAATAAATAAGCATTAAAAATGTCTCAAGTTAAATTTCTATTAAGAAATGCCAATTGATGTAATTCATATGAACAAAAGCGCTTTGGGATGCTCCTTAATTACCGAGAGTGTAAAGGGACGCAGAAGCCAAGGAGTTTGGCAATGGCTGGACTTTGGAGAATCAAAATATCATTTCCACATTCTTTGTGCACATGATTATTTACTTCTTCAAAGGTCCTGTTATATTCTTTCCGTCTCTAGGGCATTTATATTTATCTTAAAGCATAAAGCAGTTTCCTATTGGCAGAGAGCTCCAAGGTAGAACAGAGGTCATATAACAGCAAGAAAATACAGTAGTCTACAGACACCAGGGGGTGAGGGCATGAGCGCAGGGGGGCCATGGGAGAATAAGGACACATATGTAATACCTTAATCAATAAAGAAAGAAAGAAAAAAGAAAATACAGTAGTTATAGTATGATATGGAGAATCATGTCAATTTTACTTTTTGTGTGTGTGATTCAGAGTGAGTACCTAAAATTCAGTATTTAGCTTCCAAATAATAACTTTGTAAACTGGGGTTATTATTTTGAAAGTACAGGCTTTCTTTTTCTGTGGTGGTTGTGACCATGAAGAGGAAAAA
The DNA here is from genome assembly GCF_951640355.1 of Cnephaeus nilssonii. NCBI lineage: Eukaryota > Metazoa > Chordata > Mammalia > Chiroptera > Vespertilionidae > Cnephaeus > Cnephaeus nilssonii. The sequence continues at coordinate 9,917,164 of NC_137074.1, forward strand.
AAATAAGTGTAAAGTCTGGGAAAGTCATCCAGTTCTTAAAATGTTGAGGGAATTCTGTGCTTTCAAAGAAGGGTAAGAGAGAGAAGCCTTCAAATTTTAGAGAGAATTGAACACTACACGAAAGGAAAGTTTATGAAACCAGCTACATTATCCTGCTCCCAAGATGAGTAAAGTTGCTAGCAGTGGCGCCATCTCGTATCTTACGTGCACTCCTCCTCCAGATGCATGTGAGAGAGGACACGGTAACATTTGATTGAGATCTAGCAGGGGCCAGAAGTTTCTCAGAAAATACAGGCAGGTCCTATGGAGTCTTGAGATGATCTTTCAAGTGGAAAACAAATTGTGCAACAGATTAAATGCTATTGTAGTTGCAACGAACTACTTTAAAAACATTTTTTTTAAATTGATTTCAGAGAGGAAGGGAGAGGGAGAGAGAGGTAGAAACATCATTGATGAGAGAGAACCATTGATCGGCTGCCTTCCGCACACCCCTCACTGGGGACTGAGCCTGCAACCCAGGCAAGTGCCCTTGACCGGAATCGAACCTGGGACCCTTCAGTCTGCAGGCTGACGCTCTATCCGTGGAGCCAAACCTGCTAGGGTGCAACCAACTACTTTTGAATGCTCAAAACAAAAACAAAAAAAAAAGCCCACACCAAGGAGCTCTTCTAGATGGAAACAGAAGGAATTTAGAGACAGACTCGAGCCTTCCCATGAGAAATTAGATTTACTGCAAAGTGAAACAACGAGGCTATGACTCTGCCCACAGGGAATGAAGCTCTGACAGCTGGTGTGGTGAGCAGAGTAATGGCCTCCCAAGCATGTCTATGTCCTCATCCCAGGACCTGAGAACACGTTACCTTACATGGCAAAGGACTTTGCAGATGTGGTAGTAAGGACTTTGAGATAGGGACATTATCTTGGATGATCCAAGCGGACCCAGCTTAATCACGTAGGTTCCTAGAAGCAGAGAACCTTTCCTGGCTGTAGTCAGAGAAAGGGAGACGTGACTAAGAAGAATGGTTACAGGTGCCACGTTGCTGGCTTTGGAGGGGGAGGGAAGGACCATGAGTCATGGAATGTGGATGTCCTTTAGAACCCAGAAAAGGCAAGGAAATGGCTCTATTCCTAGAGCCTCTGGAAAGGAATGAGACCCTGTTGGACTTCCAATGGAAGAAATGCAAGTTAGTAAATTTGTGCTGCTTTATACTACTAAATTTACGGTAATTTGTTATGGCAGAAAGTGAGTACAGCTGGATCGAAATTGATAACCCAACGCCCAGCTCTTCGTTTTCGTTCCAGCGCACTAATTTTGGCTTTATGCGATCTAAATCAGTTGACCAAATAATACTAAGTTAGGCGGTCAGTGGGGCACATGCTGCTTTTCTATTTCTTTTGTGGGGACCCCTTTAGGACCTATTTCCAAGTCTTTGGGCTCAATAGTGAATGAGGTAGGAAGGCAGTTTCCTGGGAAAATCATTCCAAAATCTTGCCTTTTCTTTTCGTGGACAAGAGGAAGAGAAGTAGTGAAGGTTTAATAATTACTTAAATCAACAGTATAGTTTAATGTGTTTAAGGTTCATAGATGTTTAGATTTTAGTTTACAGAAGAGAGTGAGTCCAAAGAAATGTTAAATTTTTTTGTTTGTTTGTTAATTTTTAAAGCCTTGGCCTAATATTATGACAGTGATACGGGAAAGGTCAAGGTGGGACATGAAAAATTAAAAAAAAAACACAAACACACCCCAAATTTGCTAAGCTGCTTGGTGTGAGAAGAGCACTCTGTCTCCTCACCCTTACGCAATGCTGTTGACTTTGGGCCAGAGGTGCCTGGAGAAAAGACCAGAATGTACGAACGATAGCAGCCGCGGCAAGGGAACAAGGCAGGGACTCTGGATGTAAAATTAGAAGTGCCAGAGCGGTTTGAAGCCAGCCAGGAAGTGTGCCAAGCTATGAAAACATCAACGCCTGCTGCCTTTACATGCTTCCTTCCCCTGGTAAGGGGACCCGACAATCTCAGTCATGTTTACATTCAGCATTTTTATTTGGAAACTTCGTACACGTTGTCACTGATTTTTATTTAAAGCAAATCATTTGTGTTAAATGACTGGCTTTAATTCCTGAAGAGTAATTTTAGTACATCTTAGGGCCAACAGTTTTTGTAGGAGGTGACAGCTGGACATTGGGGGAGGGGTGGGGATTAAGCTTGCCTGAAAGAATTTGAGTTTTAGACAACTTTCCCCCACTGTGTCCATGCAAAGCCTACCTACATTTCATAAGCCTAGCAGAAAGGGAATACCTATTTGCCAAAACCTCCTAGAACATGCTGAACATCATGGTAAAAAGAACATAACATCTAGTAAAATTGCTAAGCAAGAAGTTTAGAGCTACCACCGTAATCACTTGTGTCTTACCCAGAGGGTGCCCCAGGTCCAATATAAATTTCTATCAGGAGACAAGGAAAGCAAACTTTTAACCAGCTGCACATTTTATTTGAAGTCTCGGGGCACTTAGAAAATGCCTCATGAGCATAATGAGGTTTAATTGCAAAAGCTATGCATTTGGAGAGTGAAAAGCAATCAGAATGGGAAGGAAACGAGTTTTCTATGTGGTCTGAGTTTTACCCCCCAACTACGTCTAGCTTATAGAAAGCCAGCATTTGTAATGATTCCTGGCTTCCTCCTACTGGTCTAGGAAGATTGAGTTCATTTAGTTAATTTCCCAAGGCTCCAGAAGTTTCCATGAATTTGATCTCACAACTAATGTTTGTAGGTTTTATTTCTCCCGTCCCTTAAAGCCCCAAATAATACTTTAGACAGTATTTTAACTGTAAAGCGACATTGGTAGACACTGTGTCATAGGTACATTGGCATTAACCATGATCAAATAAACTGCCAACCAATGAACACAGGGTACAATGCTGGTGTTCTGAACTTGGAGAATAATGTCTAAAATATCAAGAGAAGTATGAAAAAAATGTTTCACCTCATCTATACTAATAAAAGGGTAATACGCTAATTAGATCAGGAGACCTTCTGTGAGACCTTCTGGACGTCCTTCCGGACAAAGTCATGGTGGCCGGGCAGAGGCAGAGGTGGTTAGGGGTAATTAGACAAGGAGGGGAGGGCAGTTGGGGGTGATCAGACCGGCAGGGAGGGGCAGTTGGGGGCAAACAGGCCAGCGGGGGGGCAGTTTGGGGTGAGCAGGCAAGCAGGCAGAGTGGTTAGAGGCTATCAGGCAGGCAGGCAGGTGAGCAGTTAGGAGCCAATGGTCCCGGATTGTGAGAGGGATGTCCAACAGGGAATGTGTCTAAACCAGCAGTCAGACATCCCCCGAGGGGTCCCAGATTGGAGAGGGTGCAGGCCAGGCTGAGGGACACCCCCCTCTGTGCACAAATTTCGTGCACTGGGCCACTAGTTACATATAATGTTATTACACTGTGACTTTTTTTCTGTAACTAACACTGAATTAGAGCATCCAATACATTTTATACAGGGTGAACGTACTTCTATAGAAACCCTGTTCTTTCCTGGGCTGGAGAATGCTGATAAAATGCGGGGAATGGGGAACATAAGAAGTGAGGTGAGGTGGGAGCCGCCACAGGGAAGTGCTGTCTTAGCTTGGATCCATGGAGAGATCACTGGAACAGGAGTCAGGGGGCCTGAGTTTTGGCCTTTCTTTATCTCAGCTAAAGCATGAGCAATGTAGAGTAGTCCCCCAGTGGATGCCTGAGACCGCGGATAGTACCAAACCCTATGTATACTAGGATTTTTCCTATGCATACATACCTATGTAAAGTTTAATTTATAATTTAGGCACAGTAAGAGAGGAACAAAAACAATGGATAATGAAAAACAGAACAATTATAACAATATGCTGTAGTAAGAGTTATGTGAATGTGGTCTCATTCTCTCTCAAAATATCTTATTGGACTGTACTCACATTTTCACTTAAAAGAAGTACATTATGGCTTCTCTTTGGCATATCCCAATTGCCAGCATCACCATTTTTGCGCGTTGAGGCCACTCACTGTTAAGTAAAATAAGAGTTACTTGCACATAGGCACTGTGATAATGGGACAGTTTATCTGACAACCGAGGGCTACTAAGTGACTCACAGGTGGGGAGCATACAGCATGGAGGGGCTGGACAAAGTGATGATTCACACCCAAAGCAGGATGGAGAGAGCCTGCCTGAGATTTCATCACAATTTAAAACTTATGAATTGTTTATACCTGGAGCTTTCCATTGAATATTTTTGGACCACAGTTGACTGTGAATAGCTGAAACCTTGGAAAGTGACACTGTGGATAGGTGTGTGTGTGTGTGTGTGTGTGTGTGTGTGTGTATGTGTGGGGAATATTGTATTTAGTAATTCCTCATGTGAGTTTCTTCTTCTGAATCATGGTGTTAATAACACCTACCCTGGGAATTATTGTAAAGACTGTATTAGGAAAAGGAAGCAAGACATCCCATAGGATACCTGACACACAGATGATTAATGTGGTGAGATTTATTCTTTCCTGAGTCTTAATTTAGAAAACTAGGGTAGTTTAGTACCCATCTGACATCACACATAGTTATTACAATACTAGAGGCCCGGTGCATGAAATTTGTGCTTAGCCCGGCCTGTACCCTTTCCCAATCTGGGATTCCTCAGGAGATGACCAGAAGTCAGACATCCCTCTTACAATCTGGGACTGCTGGCTCCTAACCACTCGCCTGCCTGCCTGATCACCCCCAACCACTCTGCCTGCCTGCCTGATTGCCCCTAAACACCTCTGCCTTGTTCCCGCCACCGTGGCTTCATCAGGAAGGATGTCCAGAATGACGTCTGGAAGGTCATTCAGCTGTCCAGTCTAATTGGCATATTATGCTTTTATTATTGTAGATTATTGACTGTACTCCCTATGCTGTACTTTATAACATGCGACTGTTTTGAAACTGCCAATCTATACTCTTTAATTCCTTCACTTTTCCCCCCTTTTCTTAAACACTCCTGCCACCTAACCTGATATTTTTCAGGGCTCTCCACTCACCCTCCCTTAAAAAAAAATATTTTTATTGATTTCAGAGAGGAAGGGAGAGGGAGAGAGATAGCAACATTAGTTAGGAAAGAGAATCATTGGTCGGCTGCCTCCTATATCTACCTTCCCCACCCTCCCCCCCCAACTGAGACCAAGCCCGCAACTTGGGTATGTGCCCTGACCTGGAATCTAACCATGACCTCCTGGTTCACAGATCGGTGCTCAATCACTGAGCCACACCCGACAGGCTTTTTAAAAAATCTGAAGTATAACCAATACTTCAAATGGCATTGATGTGATGAGGAGAATTGCAACAGAGGCACACTTGTGAGGACAAAGTTGGTGGTGGGGTTGGGGGGGCGAAGTCGGGGAAAGCTATACAGTGGAGGTGACACCAGTCCCCCTGGGAGGGAATATGGGAAAGGGTCAGCGCTTGAGAAGGAAGAAGGGATGCAGGAGCTGTTGACACTACTTTCTCACCTTAAGGATCAGTTGCTGGTTTAGGTAGCATTTAGATGTTTCTGGAGAAAGAAAATTGATATAAGCCTATTAAACTGTATTGAATAAAACTCAGTATTATGGAGAACATGTTTACTATTTTATAGACTTGACAGTAAAACGATGAAATTTATTTGCATGAGGATCCTTGGCACAACTGAGTGTTTACTGTTCCCGTTCCATTGGGCATGACAAACCTGGTCTGAACCTCTGCCTCTGCACAGTGTTAGCAATCTCAGACTTGAAAGGAAGAGGAACATGCTTGTGCTTGAACGTGCACTCCTTAAATACATTTCCGGAGGAACGTGTGTACCTGTCTTTGACTCTCCATCCTTCTATTGATCATATATTCTTGGCAAACAAATCTTTGTCAGATTTGATAAGACCTGAAACAGGACTGAAGTTCAGTGTATGCAATTTTATCTTTATCTTCCTCAAACCTTGAAATGTCAATAGTACTTTATAAAAACAATGTTTGTCTGTTCTTATTTTTGTTTGGCCTGTATTAATGCTACTAAAAATATGCAAACTCAGCAGGCTGATTCACTTAGCTGAGCATTTTGGCCCAGTTATCTATCTTCAGAATATTTTTTGGACAATTTCAGTGCATTTAGTTTTTTTCCTTAATGTGGTTATAGAGTGATCTACAGTATTTCCTTAGCCATCATAATCTGTTTTTGTTTTACTGTGTTTTAGAATTCTCTGTGGTAAACACCCAGTAACTTTGACTTCCTAAATTTCTTTGTTTTGAAAAATTATTTTTAAGAGAACATTTTTAGCATAAGTCAACCTTGCTCCTTGTAAGTATACTTTCCTGAGTTCAGTTGATCTGGGATGTGTTGATTTGCTCTTCCATTTAGCTTCATTGTACACTTATATCACTGATCCTGACTTACCTGGTGTTTGTTTTTACCTTCCATTCCCTATAGCATCTATATATATAAAAGGCTAATATGCAAAGTGTCCCCTCGGGAGTTCGACCAGGAGATCGGGAGTTCAATTGCTCACTATGACATGCGCTGACCACCAGGGGGTGGTGTGAAATGAAGGAAGGCCCCGACCAGCAGCTGGAAGGCCCCAATTGGCCCTGATCACCAGCCAAGCCTAGGGACCCTACCCGTGCACGAATTTCGTGCACCGGGCCTCTAGTCAGTCTATAACAGTTATGATATGTCATCTGCTTCTAGCTATTTGCTTATTCAGTGAGAGTATTAGTGAATATTCTACCTATAATATATTTTACCTATATAAGATATATACAGTAAGTATAATGTACAGGATGTATCCTATATAATAAAAACCTAATATGCTAAGTGTCCAGTCATCTGGTGACCAGTTGACTGTTCAAGCCAGTGGTTGGCAAACTCATTAGTCAACAGAGCCAAATATCAACAGTACAACGATTAAAATTTCTTTTGAGAGCCGAAAACCGACTTCTGCGCATGGGCCACAAAGTTTCAATCACACTGTATGTGCACGCCCGCACGTGGTATTTTGTGGCTCGTGAGCCGCGGTTTGCCGACCACTGCTTCAAGCAATCAAAGTGTAATATGCTAATGATATGCTAAGGTCGCTCAACTGCTTGTTATGATGTGCACTGACCACCAGGGGGCAGATAGTCGACCGGTTGACCAGTCGCTATGATGTGCACTGACCACCAGGGGCCAGACGCTCTGACCGGTAGGTTAACTTGCTGCTGGGGTCCGGCTGTTCGGGACTGAGCGAGATGGGCCGGACATGCCCTGGAGCCCTCCCGCAGTCCTTCCCTGGCCCCGATTGTGCACTGGTGGGGTCCCTTGGCCTGGCCTGTGCCCTCTCGCAATACAGGACCCCTTGGGGGATGTTGGAGAGCCAGTTTTAGCCCTATTCCACAGGCCACTCCCCTCAGGAGGCCAGATGATGGCTGGTTTTGTATCTGCTAAGGATTGAAAATGTAACCAGAAATGATGGAAGGAGGCTTTGGAGAATTTTAAGGAGAAGAACTTGTAATGCTGATGTCTCAGTTCTATCCTATAAGATTTCTTGTACCTTCCCTTTGTTGTTTTTCTTATAGTACTTAGAGCATTCTAAGATGATGTGTATGTTAGTTAAGTGGGATAGTAGTTCATAGACCTACAAGACATTCCTACAAATTAGGGTCAGAGTAAATTCTGTATGTTGAACAGACTACAATCAAGGCAAAGATGTACATTAACTATTAAAAGAATGGAAAGAAAACAGAAAATGAACTGTAGAGTATACATATAAACATCCAATGTGCTTAAGGAATGAAATTGTCTAAGAAATTGTTGGCCAGACCAATGATTACAGAAAATCTACTCTTGGAAGTGCCTTTGTAGTTACTTCGTATTAGCTGAGCAGATGTATTTGATAATGATTCAATGTTTTGTTTCTACCACCAACTATTCCTGGATTTGTAAGTAAATCTTTAAATGGGCATATTTCCTGAAAATATTTTGGAAAACAATTCTCTTAAAAAAATTTATTGATTTCAGAGAGGAAAGGAGAGGGAGAGAGAGATAAAAACATCCTCTCTAATAAAATGGCAATATGCAAATTAACCATCACTCCGCTACATAAGCCACGCCCACCAGCCAAGCCACGCCCACCAGGCAATCAGGGTGAGTATGCAAATTAACCCCCATCCAAGATGGCTACAGCCACAGAGAGCAAGGTTTCCCAGGTAACAGAGCAAGCCAAGCTTTCCATAGCCGTTGCAGGCCTAAGCCTCCACTCAAGCTACAAAGTTTCAATTATAGAAGGTAAACAAATTCAAACAAATGGCGGCAGAATGGAGCTTGAGAGAGCAGGCCAGGGTTGCCGGCGGCAACAGGGGAAGCAAAGCTTTCCGCACACCCTGGCCGGGCTCACCAGCTTAAGGCTACAAAGTTTCAATTATAGAAGGTGAATTAACTGCCACAGAAATGGCTGCCGCCCCAGAGGGAACAGCAGGCTTGGCTCCGCTCCAGGCTACAAAGTTTCAATTGTAGAAGGAAAATAAATCCCAGATACCAGGGCCTCCTCTTGGGTCGCCAGGGTGCGTGGCTGGCCTGCAAACCACCACAGGCCCCTCGCTCAGGCTGCCCCACGCCCCAAGGGAACCCCACCCTGATCCAGGACACCCTTCAGGGCAAACCAGCTGGCCCCTACCCCTGCACCAGGCCTCTATCCTATCTAATAAAAGAGTAATATACAGATTGATCATCACTGCAAACACAATATAGCTGCCCCCATGTGGTCAAAGATCCTGCCCCCATGTGGACACAAGATGGCCACCACAAGATGGCCAGCAGGAGAGGGCAGTTGGGAGGCACCCGGCCTGCAAGGGAGGGCAGTTATGAGGCACCAGGCCTGCAAGGGAGGGCAGTTGAGAGGGACCAGGCTTGCAAGGGAGGGCAGTTGGAGGTGATCAACCCTGCAGGAGAGGGCAGTTAGGGGTGACCAGGCTGGCAGAGGAGGGAAGTTGGGGGCAAACACGCTGGCAGGGGGGCAGTTAAGCATCAATCAGGCTGGCAGCGGAGTGGTTAGGGGGTGATCATGCTGGCAGGCAGAAGTGGATAGGGGCAATCAGGAAGGCAGGCAGGCAGGCAAGCAGTTGGGAGCCAGCAGTCCTGGATTGTGAAAGGGATGTCCGACTGCCCGTTTAGGCCTGATCCCACCAGGATCGGGCCTAAACGGGCAGTCGGACATCCTTCCAGGAGTCCCAGATTGGAGAGGGTACAGGCTGGGCTGAGGGACAACCCCCTGCCGTGCACGAATTTCGTGCACCAGGCTTCTAGTCAATGATAAGACAGAATCATTGATCAGCTGCCTTCTGCATGCCCAGCACTGGGGATCCAACCCACAACCCAGGCATGTGTCCTGACCAGGAATCAAACCGCGACCTCCTGGTTCATAGGTCGATGCTCAACCACTGAGCAACACCGGCCGGCGAAAACAATTCTCTTTTGATTGCATGAATAAAGAAGTGAAAAACCCATGTTACATTTTAATTTCAATTAAACACTGGTTAAATAAAAAGACAAAATTAGATCTTTTCGTCATTCTCTCCAACAGCGTGTAAAACGCGATTGATGTATGTGCATCTCAGATGACTGAGATTGCAAATGTGTAACTGCCATGCTCAAGGCAAGATACATTATGTAAATCAGCTGGACTGAGGAGGGCTCACTGTGTTTAACCCGAGAAAGAAGAAGGCATGCTTTTCTGCACGTTCTCCACATAAAAAATGATGTGATTTCCAAAAGATAAAAATGTACTTACCCTTGGCAGGCTGTGGCGTGCTTAATGGATATCATTTTAACATGACTGCAGCAATGGAAGTGTTGAAGGAGAATCAGAGATTTTGGTTAAGAAAAACATGTATAGTCTACAAAATTCCTCATTCTTTTGGGGGCTTATCAATACCTGGTATTTGGCAGAATTTTTTAGCCTCCAGTTGATCTGACTTAAAAGTGAATCCTTGTTAAGTTAAAAATGTTCCAATCCTGTTAGCCAAGTCCTCATTGCTATGGTAACGTTAGTTTGAATAATTTGTTATGCTTGCCAAAATTTGGGTAGCTGTTGACATGTTTCTACATCTAAGACCCCTGACAAATGCCACCTTGTTTATAAAGACTCTCCTGGTCCTCCAACCTTCTCATTTGTATAGATCTGTATAAAAACAACATACTTGTTAAATGAATTTTGTTCCTGTTCATGTTATGCATATTCTTTCATTTTTAATGGAGATATAATTTACTACCATAAAATCTTCCCCTCTTTTAAAGTGAATATTTCAGTGGTTTTTAGTATTTGCATAAAGTTGATCAATCATGACAACGATCTAATTGGAGAATGTGTTCATCATCCCACAAAGGAACCCAGTAGCCATTAGCAGCCACTCCCCAATCCTCTTTCTCCTCAGCTCCTGGCAACCACTAATCTGTGTTACCTTGTGGATTTGCCTATTGTGGACATTTCATGTATGTAGAAGCATACAAAATGTGGCCATTGGTGACTGTTTCTTTTCCTTAGCATAATGCTTTCAGAGTTCATTCTGTTATAATGTGTATCCGTATTGCTTATTATTATAGAACTAGAGGCCCGGTGCATGAAAATTCATGCACTAGAAAGGGGGTCCCTCAGCCTGGCCTGCCCCCTATCACAGTCCGGGAGCCCTCAGGGGCGGGAGGCAACCCAGGTGATCAGGGGAAGGTGATGCTCCCATCACACCTCTGCTGCTGCCACTGCTGGCAGTGCAAGCCTCGGCTGGCCCTGGTTACCTGAGCCTCGGGTGGCTTTGGGTGGCTGGGCAGCCTCCATCCGAGGCTTGCCTGCACCTTGGGTCAGCCCTGGGCAGCTGGGGGGCTGAGGGGACTGGGGGACTCCAGAGGCAGGCACACGAGCTTGCCGCGCCTGCCACCCTGGTGAAGCTGAGGGGACTGGGCGCCGCCATCTTGTGGCTGTGGGCACTGCCATCTTTGAGGGAGGGGCAGTCAATTAGCATATTCCCTCCTTATTGGCTATGGGCGCCGCCATCTTTGTGAAGGTGTGAGGGTCAATTAGCATATTCCCTCTTTATTAGATAGGACACTATTCCATTTTATGGATATACCACATTTTGTTTATCCAATCATTAGTTAATGAATATTTAAGTTGTTTGAACTTTTGGGGTATTATGAATTATGCTGCCATAAACATTCATGTACAAGTATTTGTGTGGACCATGTAATACATTTATATACTTTTCTTTCAAATTAGAAATTGTTAATATTTATTAAAGAATTACTACTACATTAAAATATTTGAAATACATAAAACATACAATAGCATTTTGGTTTATCTTGTTTTAGAGTTCTGTGCCTACTTTCATTATAAAAACACATTTTTGTATAAAAATATGCATACTGTTCTAAATTCTATTTTTACCTTACTTTCCCTATAGTAAAGAATATATGGCATATATATATTTTTTTTTTCAAAAATATATTTTTATTGATTTCAGAGAGGAAGGGAGAGGGAGAGAGAGATAGAAACCTCAATGATGAGAGAGAATCATTGATTGGATGCTTCCTGCATGCTCTGTACTAGGGATCGAGCCTGCAACCTGGGCATGTGTCCCCACTAGGAATTGAAGCATGGGTCGACTCTCCACAGCTGAGCCATGCTGGCTGGGCTATATGGTATATATATTTCTAGGATATTTAATAACTGTATACATCTCATTTTTATTTTAAATATGTCTATATATTATAATTACAATTCTTGAGGGCATTTACTTTGCTTTATTTTTTTATTTTATGCCTTTCCTTCCACTCCACTAGTAGCTAGCATGTATCTGGAATAGTAGTTTTTAAACAAATATTTGCTAAGATGAATTTATAATATATAGGTAGTCATAGAATTTCAGTTAAAAAAAGAATCTTAAGGGTCTACTGATTCTGTGAATAAATGAGTGTTATAGTATTTTAGTTAAAAGTGGATTTAGCTAATGACTATACTTTTGTCTCTTAAACTTATATACTTAGCCTATATATTATATTATTTGAATAAACCATTTAGGAAGATTGAAAAAAAGAGTAATAGGAAATTTGTTTGTAAGTCAAATCATGAATATACTTAGCAACTTCCTGGATTAGTGTATAATAAAATTTGGAATTTGAAAAGAGTCAGTAATTAATTTTTCAACCAGTTTAAAACTTCACTGGTGCAAACATGTATTTTCAGAAATTGCAAAATGTTCAACAAAGTCATTAAAAATATCTCAGCTATCTCCAGTGTCGTCTTGTCAGATATTCACAGGTTGTTTCAAAAGAGTAAAATGTATTTGTTTTGCATGTTGGGTCCAAACTTCATATTCTAATATCATTGTTGACACCTTACCTGCTGTTCAATCATAGTAAAATCACTCACTGTATATTGCTAACTTGAGCTTGTTCCAGTTTTTAAAAACATCATTAATCCTAGAACCTAGATTGTGGTGCTGAAATATTATTTCCACTATAGGAATCAAGGGCTTCTTGGGGAAATGGTTGATTCCAGGTTCTGGGGCAGGATATACACAAAATTAGCCTAAAGCAACTTGCTAGCCATATTTCAAGGAAGCCATCAGAGACCACCAGGGCCAGAGACCACCAGGAGCCGATTTGGTAAGGCCAACTCATGATTTGAGCTTTAATAAAGTGAACACCATCACATGTATTTAAATCCTTAAATTCATCATTAAAAAAATCAATTGATTTGCAACAGCATGGATGGACCTGGAGAGCATTATCCTGAGCAAAATAAGCCAGTAAGAGAAAGATAAATATCACATGATCTCACTCATTTGTGGAATATAATGAACAACATAAACTGATGAACCAAAATAGAGCCAGAGAAAAAATATTTTAGCATATAATAGAAATAATCCTGTTATTTTCAGATTTTTAATATTTCCTACAACTTTTGTGATATTATACTATGTTAGTACAGTTTTGGTAATATTATTATATTTAAAATATTTTTCCTTGAAATGTTAATTTTTATTGCATGTAATATTATATTTAAAATCGTTTTTCTTAAAATATTAATGTTTATTGCATACTAGAGGCCCAGTGCACGAAATTCGTGCGCACGGGGGGGGGGGGGGGGGGGGCTGGAGGGAATGTCCCTCAGCCTAGCCTGCACCATCTCCAATCTAGGATCCCTCGAGGGATGTCCGACTGCCCGTTTAGGCCCGATTCCACCGGGCTCGGGCCTAAACGGGCAGTTGGACATCTCTCTCACAATCCAGGACTGCTGGCTCCCAACTGCTCGCCTGCCTGCCTGCCTGATTGCCCCTAACCACTTCTGCCTACCAGCCTGATCACCCCCTAACCACTCCCCTGCCAGCCTGATCGACTCCAAACTGCTCTCCCCTGCTGGCCTGATCACCCCTAACTGTCCTCTCCTGCAGGCCTGGCCGCCCCCAACTGCCCTCCCCTGCTGGCCTAGTCGCTCCCAACTGCCCTCCCCTGCAGGCCTGGTTCCCCTCAACTGCCCTACCCTGCAGGCCTGGTTGCCTCCATCTGCCCTCATCTTCAGGCCTGGTCCCTCCCAACGGCCCTCCCCTGCAGGCCTGGATTCCCCCCCCCCAACTGCCCTCCCCTGCAGGCCTGAATGCCCCCATCTGCCCTCCCTTACAGGCCTGGTCCCTCCCAACTGCCCTTCCCTGCTGTCCTGATCACCCACAACTGCCCTCCCCTGCCGACCATCTTCTGGCGGCCATCTTGTATACATGGAGGCAGCCATCTTTGACCACATGGGGGCGGCCATTTTGTGTGTTGGAGTGACAGTCAATTTGCATATTACCTATATTATATAGAATAACATTATATATATATTATATAGAATAACATTATTGTATTTAAAATCGTTTTTCTTGAAATATTAATGTTTACTGCATGTAACATTATTATACTTAAAATCGTTTTTCTTTAAAAAAATTCAATTGGTAATTTCTGGAAGATGATAGAATCAATTCCTTGTGTTAAAACTTTTTTTTTTTTTTTAAGGGAAAGAACCTATCACTTATTGTGTCATTTCCATATGAATTGTTCCACTGGGTAACAAATAGTAAATGAGATGCTACTCTTTATAAAAAATAGTATTCCAGTGAATTAGAGCTAGTAGAATGATAATATCACCATTTTGAAACACATATGAAAGACAGATCTAGGCATTGAGCTGCTAACATCACAAGAGAGAAAAGCAGACACGGTGCCTCATGACGAGAGAATATACCTCCACCTATAGTCTTGCCAAAGGGATCAAGTCAGAGACTGATCAAGGCTCTGGACCCAGCTGCCAATTTGCAGGAATTAGAGGGCAGAGAAACTTGGCGATCTGTGAATATGCAATCAACAAAATCCAGGTTAGGGTACACTGCAGGGTAGATAGCCTGGGCTCTTCCACAGACACACTGAAGAGAAGAAGGGAATGGAGAGGGGTGCTGTAGATTGAAAGTAACTTCACAGACCTGTCAATTTTTTAAAAACTTGGGTGAGACTAAACTAAAGATATTGCCTGGAGCTTATCATGTCAGCCATAAGGCTACAAAATGCAATGAAGCAATTACTGTAAAGGCAAGAGAGTGGTTTCCATGTGAGGAAAGAGGTGGCTGTGTTTGGGATGGGCCACATGGAGTGGCTCGGGGTGTCAGGCAAAGCTCTGTTTCTTGACTCAGGTGAGGATTTCAAAGGCGTGGTATTAGTTTTCTATTGTTGCCACAACAAATTCCTGAAAAAGTTAATGGCTTAAAACAACAATATTTATTATCTCAGTTCTGTAGGCCAGAAGTCCAGGTGAGCTTGACTGGATTCTCAGCTAAGGGTCTCACAAGGCCGAAATCAAGTTCTTGGTCAGCTGGGCTGTTATCTGGAGGCTCCAGGTTCATTCAGGCTTCTGGCAGAATTCAGTTCCTTGTGGCTGCAGGGCTGAGGATCCTGTCTCATTGCTGGCTATCAGCCAGGAGCCTCTCTCAGCTGCATTAGGCTACCCATGGAAGATGTGGGCAAAGTACCATCACACTTTATTGTCTTCAAGTTACAACTTCAAGTTGCTTTTCTTGACTATTCTGTGATTGACATTTTCCATACTTAACCCACCAGCCAGTGATAATTGGTCACTTTCACATTTTAACTTGAGCCTCATTAATTCACCTCATTAATTTAGCCATCAATGAATTTTCTTTGAAACTTTATTTTAACTAGTCATGCCTATTTATTTTTGTCTTTAAGGGAATTTATTCTTACCTGGGGAGAAGAAAAAGTTAGGTAAAAAGACCCCAAGACTTACAATAACTCTATAATTAACATTAAAAAGTCAAACTTTAACCAGAACTTACAATAAGTGCACAAAGTATTAAGCATTAATTTTGGGTTGTATAACTGACAAGCTGTGATGAGAGCATCCATCCTTAAGCCTTTCCTGGCATCTGAGTGCATTACATGTGTCCCACAGTCATGTCCTTTCTCACGTACTTTTACATGAGTTGACATGCATAAGCCTAAATAAAAAAAGTGGAACTACAGTTTATCTCCTCAAACACATGTTTATAATATATTTATATATCATTTGCAGATAGGGCAAGAGAACCTTTATCCCAAGATCTGAATAAATACAAGCTTTTCTGGTAGCACTAGTTTCTACTCTGTTCCATTTTGGCAGGTGCTTACATATCTATCGTGTTTAGAAAACAACAACAACATCACAAATGGTTAAACTATCTAAAAATATAAATGACAAGTTCGTAGGATTCCTGGAGCTCCTCCATAAACCCCAAGATTAGGCAGAACAAATCTGAGACATCTGGTCTAAGTCAATCCCTTTCTTTTCTGAATGAGGAAGGTGAAGTCCACAGAGAAGGTATGTCCAACACGTCCACCCCAGAATCCGACCCAGGATACCTAAACCCGGGTGCAGTGTGTCCTCCATTTCTACAGTCTAACTTTGTGTTCGACAGGCATTGCAATCCCTGTGACTCACTTTATAGTGCATACTTGCAGCCCTTGAGACATCTGGTGTGTACCAGTTAGTTAGGCTTTACTTTTGTGTGGTCCGACGTGACGCTGGCAGGACTGACCGTCCAGGGGTGGCATCAGCATTTGGTGAGAACGGACCCACGGCAGAGGCAGCTTCTACAGGCCTTTCAGTTCCACATCCTCTTGACTAACCGCGATGCTTTATGACTTAGCATGTTGATTCCAAATTTGGGTTTCTGTTGCTGGATCTGGTGTTTGTTCATTAGCATGATGGATGTTAGAAACAGGCTGTAGCTCTCACGGATGAAACGAAACATGTTTTGAACATATGGATTGGCGTCTACGCTTGTTTTGGGCAGGATATAAGAGGCCTGGTTCTCAGTCCAGACTTGGTTTGGGAGGACTTCTGACGGCATGGTGCCCTCAAGGCGCAGGATCCTGCCTCAGAAACTTTCTGAGTCTGTTTCAGGTAAACTTTTCAACCCAGACCACAATCCAGTGTGTAGAGCAAGTTGCATAAACACTTTTAGGCTTTCTTGCTTATAAGGTTTTGCTAATAAACGTCTGACTGTCTGAGGGAGTTTGGACTAACCTTTGTTTCCATTAAATCTTGTAGCCAGGTTGTGGGAGAGTAGTACTCGTAAGCTCTCCCTGACTCAGCCTCCTTTGGTGGCCTCTAAAAGAGCCTAAGTGTGCATGACCAAACCGGCTGAGGCAAGTCTTCAGCTACAGGCTGTGTCTCCTTTTGACGGTTAGTGGGGTCTTAAGTATCCTGTGCACTTGATGTAGTTTTTCCTTCTTTTTTTAAAAAAAATTTTTTTATTGATTTCAGAGAGGAAGGGAGAAGGAGAGAGAATCATTGATTGGCTGCCTCCTGCATGCCCCCTACTGGGGATTGAGTCTGCAACCCAAACATGTGCCCTGACCAGGAATCAAACCGTGACCTCCTGATTCATAGGTCCACGTTCAACCAGTGAGCCACACAAGCCAGGCTAGTTTTTCCTTCTTGCCTTTACTACGGCCTTTAGTTAAATTTACCAGAAAGAGGAAGTTGTTGCTATGGCTCTTTGTGACTTCTTGTGACGTCACTGACTTGTTAGCCTTCTGCTTCCTTCCCTTGCTGGTACCATTGCTTTTGGAACACAAAAGGTCACGATCAGTCAGGCCCCCAGCATCATTCCTTATAAAATAGAGCCTGATCCACAGGTAGCTGGTCACTGTGGCAGGAAGGGAAATTGGACATTTGATCTGGGGGCTTGGAGCTTAGGGAATGAGTGGTCCACCAGAGATCCCAGGCATTATGGACTGAATTGTGTTCCACAAAATTCATATGTCGAAGGCCTAATCCTTAGTAACTCAGAATATGATTGCATTTGGAGATTGGATCTTAAAGGGATAATTAAGTTAAAATGAGGTCAGTTAGGGTGGGCCCTCATCTAACAGGATGGTACCTTTATTAGAGGAGGAGATTAGGACACAGACAATTACAGAAGGAAGCCCGTTGTAAAGACACAGGGAGAGGATAGCCATCTACAAGCTAACGAGAGAGGTCTCGGAAAAAGCCCAACGGTGCCAACAGACTTCCAGCCTCCAGAATTGTGAGACAATAAAGGTCTATTGTTTAGCCCACCCAGGCTGTGGTCCTTTGTTACGGCAGCCCTAGCAAACTAATACACCGGGTCAGTTTTTTTTCAGATTCTCCCTCCTTTATCTGTTGCTGTAGCTTTGGCCTTGACTCTGAAGGCTCACATACTGGAACTGGGGTTAAGCATTCGAGATGCCTTAAAACATTCTGTTCTGTGTTGGAGTGAGTTCCAGAAGGCAGTGTAGTGCCCTGCTGGCCCTGCAGGAGGAGCTGGCTTCAGAAAAGAAAGAGCCCGAGATTCACAAATGAGAGACTTCCTGCAGCAGCTCCAGGCCCTGCAGGAAAGAGCTAACAGAGATGTAACATTCTGGATTATTTTTATTCTGTTCTCTGCAGGTGAGGAAAACTTTCTCTTGCTCCAAGTTACAAAAACACGCTCCAATACCGCAGGAACTAAAATGAGTTCTCAACTTTCTGTTCTCAATCCTCAAGGATGGGCTGGGCCCAAGGTTGGTGGCTTTCCCAGCTCCCAGTTAGATCATCCATCCCTGAAATTTCACCTATCACTTGGAAAGCAAGCAGTTGATAAACACCAAATTGATCCCAAGATCAAGAGGAGAAAATTACCCCTAATTCCTTTAAAATACATCATTAGTCCTTACAGTCTTTTTAAAAAAATTGATTTGAGAGAGTGAGAAAGAGAAAGAGAGAAACATCGATTTGTTGTCCCACCCATCTGTGCATTCATTGGTTGACTCCAGCATGTGCCCTGACCAGTGATTGAACCCAAAACCCTGGTGCATTGAGACTATGCCCCAACCAACTTAGCTACTCAGCCAGGACAGTTCTTATAGTCTAAAGTCATGTCCAGAGGAAGGTTAGGCTGTGCTACGTGTCTCTCTATCTTGTAGTATTTGTGTTCAACTTGCCCTCTGTCTATCGTCAGTGATGAATACCCTGTCCCTGAGTCTTGTTGGCAGTCATTTTGGATATTTAATGTACTTAAAAAAAAAGTTAAATAAATCATGGGTTTTTCAAAAGAGGGACACTGGGTGGGGATGAACCAGACTGTGGTCTGCCTGACGTAATTGGTACCCCTACCAATTGGGACCTAGTTTTTAATGTTTTTGGGTTGATGCATTTTTCACTTAGAACATCATATTTAAAGAATTATGTTGTTTGTAGCATGTGGTAGACATAGAGGAACAAGCCAGTTGTTTTGAAGCTAAATGTGCTAAATCATACACAGAGTGTAAGCTTTCCATAATTCATCAATGCTTTCTAGCTCCTGGAGACAAAAATGACTAAAAAAAAAAATTCACGTGAATAAAGAAGGAGCTAGACCATGGAGCAAGCTTCTTGTTCATCTCCAGAGGGACACCCTAGTCATACATGATTTCCCTTAGAGATTGGTACATGGGGCAGTTGTTAAACTGAGTGAGGCAGAGGGTGGGAGAGAGGC
Organism: Cnephaeus nilssonii; assembly: GCF_951640355.1. Taxonomy (NCBI): domain Eukaryota; kingdom Metazoa; phylum Chordata; class Mammalia; order Chiroptera; family Vespertilionidae; genus Cnephaeus; species Cnephaeus nilssonii. Next base: position 9,936,218 of record NC_137074.1, read on the forward strand.
AGAGGGAGAGACTTCATGGAAGACAAGACTCAACAAAAGGAAATTCCAAATGATTTAACATTTGTTTTAAAGAGTGAAAGAGAACTAGAGAAATGTTTAAAGCATAATAGTAATGAGAATAGTAATGATGTGAGCTTATGCTTTTATCTTGAGAGATTTTGCAAGTGGGACCGCTCTAATGTGTGTGCCTGCTGCTTGAAAAACAATGTGCACTTTAGAAAATGGATAGGACTGCTCATATGATCGATGGACCTAGAGTTATTACGGTCCACTGTGGAAGGAAGAAGTCAACCGACTTGAACAATTTTTGGCTTTCGAATGAAATGATTGAAAAGGCCATATGTTGGCCTAAAGACTTCGCAAATTAAGTGATAAATATTGGTACTATGGTAGAATTTATGTGTGGCATTAAGAACAACATTCCCTAAGAGTGGAAATGATTCAGAGGATTATGTTTACAATTGTGGAAGCAACCGTCAAATTAAAGAAGCCAAGTGTCCTAGTGACTAAAGGCTATAAATGAGATTTATGGAGTAACGAGGACCCTGGCATTGTTCTGCCAAACTTGGTCTTTTGGGAACTAGCATTAAGCACTCTGAGTTTTCTGAAGACACTGTAAGCAGTAGGTAGTCCACCTTTCACACCCACTGCCAGCCATCTGGCTTGTATTCATCATCACAGCCTTCTAGGCTGGGAAATATCTTCACCCAATCCCATAAATTGTTGATTTCATACAGAATGACTATAGATTGGTCTTTGTTTACCTCCAGCCTGGATATCTGTAGGGGACGCTTCCTTTTGCAGTAACCAGAGGAAGAGTTGCCTGCAAAAGAGGAAGGCTGGTAGTGTTAACCTGAAACCTTCTTGTCATAATAATTAGGGTTCATTATTTGCCTTGAGTTTTCATAAAAGATCGATTTGGGCCTTTACCCTTCCTCCTCCAGCTTTCTACTTCCCTCCCTCCACGGTCTGTACTCATTTCTTCCCAAGATGTCATTAATGGTTCTCACATTTGTTGGGCCCTTCAAAGGGCAAAGATGAAGCACATGAGAAATAACGGATTCACTGACAAGACCCAGAGCTGGCTGCAGTCTCTGAAGCCCCCATGAAGGCACCCCCTTGCTCAGTAGAATACATCTCTCTCCTCCATAGAGAGGTGCTTCCACTAGCTCCAAAGCCCAGCATGCATCTCAGACCCAAACTACAACTTGTCATGGCAAGTTCTAACAGTGCAGGTCTTTCATGATATGTCCAGGACACAGCTTAGCAGAAAGTTCACTGCCATGCAAAGCCAGCCAACAGGCGTCTCGAGACAAGCGAGGCTGTCTATATCTGAGAAGTTATCAGGAATAGTTTTATTGAACAGAGAGAAATCATATATGTAAGACGTTGAGACAGTAGACAGTAGCAAGAAAGGAAAATACACTCTGGAGATTTCAAAGATGTTAAAATGCTTGGTTGGATAGGAGAATAAATGCTGCTTTAGGTTTTTATTTCATTTTAACGAAATAAACTAGGAATTCTTCTTAATCACGTGGGACAGAGTCATTTGCATTAGAACCTTTGCACATTTAGATGGCAGGCACCCTTTCTCAAGACTATAAATTCTGTATTCAGTTTAAGAAAGTGTATTTTTGATTGAGGTTAACACAGTATTTAAGTTAATGGAAAACATGCATCCATTGCAGAGTATTTCCACCAGAATTGCTGGATTCTGTACAACAATCTGTTTCTATTTTGAAAAAAAAAAAAAAATGGCGCTGTTGTATGACCTAAATATTCTTCTTTTATTTCACTCGTCTACATTTATCTGCTTTCTTCTTCAGGTATATTAAAATAAATGACATAGTATAAATTCAGATAAAAATGTTTTTAATGGTATAAATCCTTAATGTTTCAAAAAATTAAAATATTATTTTGCATTATTGTTGAGCAAAAATTATTTTGATTAGAAAATGTCACTTCAATGTCGGGAGCATGAGTTTCCACTACTGCTACCCAAATGATATTGGAATTGGGAAGTGAGGAGAATGTCTTAGAAAGTGACTTTTAAACTTTGTGTAAATTAGCCTTTCTGAGTAACAAAACACCCCAATGGTTATTGGCTCAAAACAGCAATAATTTTTTCTTGCATAAATACAATTTTCAGGTGGAGGTTGGTTGATATAGCAGGTGTTGGCTAGGAAGCTCTGTTTTAAGTTGAGTCCAGCTGGACCTGAATACTTTCTTACACTTAGATCTGTCAATGAGTGTTAATTCTAGGACCGCATATGAGAGGCAGCAGCTACTGGGCGACACTCTTCTCAAGGTGAATTTCAGGTGGGCAAGTGAGAACGTGGCTTAAACTGGAAACTTCCACGCTATTACTTCCACTCACGTATTGTTGGCCAAAGTCAGTCATATGGCTAAGTGTAACATTAATGAGGTAGGGCATTTTAGGAGGAGGTCCGGCAAAGTCAAGTGGCAGGGGTGTGGAAACCTGGAGAGAAAAAGAACTGGGAGCCAATAGTCCATCCGTCAGAAACCCCAACTTTTTCTTTTTTTCCTGCAGGCATTGTGTTATCTTCCCTTCTCCACTGGGGTAGCAAGACAGAGAGGGAGGCAATTGCTCTCAGTAGTGACTCGCTATGATCTCTAGGCACGGCATCTCCCAGTGATTCTCAAACCTTGGTGTATGATGAAATTATTGGTGAGGTTGGTGACAATACACCTTGGGCCCTCCTCTCAAATTTGTTAATCAGAATCACTGTGGGAGGGCCAAGTCATTTGTATTTTTAACAGGTCATCCGATGATTTTGATGTACTTTGACATTTGAGACACATTATTAGAAAGATTAATTGAAGTGCTCAGCCTGGGTCTTGAACTTGATGGGACTGGCCGTTTGGCACATGTGATAGATTGCATTATTGTTCAGCAAATACCACCTTCACCCCAACTTCTCCTGCACAGGAGGTGTTTACTTCTTTGTTCCAAAATTATTGGCTCTGTTTATGATATTGATTTTGGCCAATGGAATGTAAGCAGATAATGACATACTTCCTGTTCAAGTAATATTTTAGCTTTGTTTATGTCATTAGGCTTTATCTCTTGTGTCTCTGCCCTCTGCCACAAGAAGAACTTAGCCTAGGTAGCTACAGGTGTATCAGCCTCTGAGGGATGTTGTATGTCCCAGAATGACGGGCATGAACCTGGAGCATCGTCATGGTAGTTGTCTCACAGACTCAGACATGAGAACAATTTTAGTTAAAAAGCCAATGAGAGTTTGGATTGTTATACAGCATTATTGCAGCAAAAGTTGACAGATACAGTCAATAACTAAACAAGGCAAATAAGACAAATGCAAACTGGGACAAAAATGGGGCCCTGAATTCCTTTTCACTTACTACTTTTCAGACTTCTAGATGCACTTTAATTGACTTATTTGAGCCTATCTGTAGTTTTTGTTTTACTTTGACTTAACCTGTAGGGAAATGCTGGAGAAGAAGAAAATCAGCTTATAAAGAGATGCATCCAGGACCTACAACACTCTCAGGATTGATCTTGATTCTAAATTTCCCCCCTTGAGAGCCTGTTTTTCCCCAGATAGAAAAGTTTTTGCTTTTTTGGTGCTTGGTTGATCAGCAATAATAGATAGTAATACACATTAGTACCGTATTTTCCGGTGTATAAGACGACTGGGCATATAGAAGATTTTCCTGGGTTAAAAAGTCGTCTTATACGCCGGAAAATACGGTACATGCCTGATGCCATCTTGAATACTTTCCTTGTATTAATTCATTTAATTCTTCCAACAATTCTCTGAGGTAGAGACTATTATGATCCTCATTTCATGGATGAAGAGTTGGGTTCATACAAGCCACACAACTGCGAAGTCATTAGCACTGGGAAGTCTGACTTCAGTAGCTGCTCTCTTTACCACTCTGTTGTTGCCTCCTAGAACAATTTTCACCACATTCACTCCTCATTACTTAAAACAACATAAATACTCCTAGAAAAGCAAGTTGTCTAATCTCCACCTAGACCAGAAAGATTCCAGATCTCTGTGGTAAGATGTGTGTACAACCATCCTTGAGAGTGAATGACAATCTGTTGCAATACTTGTTGCTTTATTCCTTTTCTTTCTCCATCCCCATCATTTTGGTCTAGAATACTTCTTTTTCCACTTTCTGATTCTTTCATAAGAGAAACAAATATTAAGGCTTTTCATTTCATTTTGATCCAGAAACCTGAAGGCAGATGATACAATTTCTAGCAAAGGACTTCATTAGAATAAAAACCCAACAAAACAACACATCTTTCCATATTCCATGAGTTTATGGCAATGAGATGCATCTTGCACAGGGTAGAGTTGCCATTTTAAAAATTGTCTAAAATACTAACATCTATGTAGTCAGGACCTACTCCAAGGCATTTTACACATATTAGCTTTACTTCTGATAATGAACCTGCAGAGAAATTATGATTATCTTCTTCAATGGGCAGGGATATTGAATCTTAACAAACTCATACAGTTTTGTGAATAATTGAGCCTGATTTTCATGATTCCAAATTCTGTTGTCTTTTACACCTCATCACTTCTCTTACTTTGAAAAAAGGGTTGTTAAAAATCCTCAAATTACTGCATAAAATGAGTTTTTCCCATATTTATTCACCTAATATAAAAATCTCAGAAATGGATTTAGCTCTCAATCTTTTTCCTGTAGAGTAAGCTCATTTCACTGGATAAGAACTAATACAAATTGTCTCTGCTGAGTGCACATTAATGTGAGATGATTGGTTACACTGAATTGGTAGCAAGAGAGATCTTTATTCCTAAAAAGAAGCGCCTAAGTTCTTTACTGTCCTTTCTTTTTTTCTCTAGCCCGGGAAAAATATTCTAAACCTCTGATACAATCTTCCCTCTGCTGCTTTTAATGAATGAGTAGAGGACAAATCCTCAACTGTTTCCTCGTCAACCTTACCATTTCATGTGTCTATTCAACATGCTGTAAAACAACATTTGATCTATAAAATTTCCCCTAAATCTAATGAACTATCACACTAATTCACTATAAGAAGACAATATCCATAGAAGAAGATCCTTTTTCATTTGCATGTCAGTTTCTCCAAAGACATATATTAGCAATAATAAAATTGTTTAAATAAACAACTGCTTTAAAGAATCTTAAGATTATACTCTGAAGGGAATGTAACAGTTAAACACAGAAAGTACATTCTACAATTTTCTCACCAAAGTCACACATTTTCTAAATAGCTAAAAAAAGGATAAATGGGAGGCAAAATAAGAAGATATTGATTTCCAATCTATATCCTTTCAAAGCCCTGACAAATGGGAACAAACTCAAAGGTCGAGGGACATTGGGGAACAACACGGATATATTAGATAGGATTCTCCAGAGAATCAGGACTACTAAGATGTGCTATATAGAGAAAGAGATTTTTTTTATTAGGAATTGTATCATGTGACTATGGAGGCTGGCAAGTTCAAAAATTGCCAGCAGGCAAGCAACGAGGAGAGCTGATTTTCCATTTTGAGTCCAAAAGCAGTGAGTAGCAGAAGCAGGAACACCTGAAGCATGGACATACGACGTGCAGATGTTGGAGAAATTCTTTCTGAGGTTAGAGAACGTAGGTAGCACTGGCTCTTGAAGTTCCGACTAGAAAGTGACACATGCTGCTTCTGCTCATATTTATTTGACCAAAACAAGTCACACGGTCAGGCCTAACTTCAATGAACAGGGAAGCACATTTTTACCATGAATCTGGAAGGAAGAAAAGTGGGTTATTGGTTATTAGCCTTAATGCCTACCATCAGTCATTAAATAATATTAGATAAAGATTCTAATGCAAGATGCACAATCTACATAATCAATTTAGACTTGTAATTTTAAGGTCAAAGATTAAAATTTATGAATAATTTGGAAAATGTAAGAGAACTTGATGTTAATTATATTTATGTTTAATTTATTACATATAGAAGAATAACTTAAACAGTTGGGAAATTTTTTTAATCACACAATTAAATACCCAAATAACTAAATAGTTATGTTTTAAAATGTTTATAAATCAACCTAAGTCTCTTTAAAAATAACCATTAATATTTTTTGGAGTAATAAATAAAGTAATAAGCTTTGTATGTTGAATTTAAAAGCTTAAGAAGGAATTAGGATAATGAATTTATTACTCTAATAAAGAAACATTAGTTTTAAAAACAAAAGTAAACTTTTGAACAGAAGCTATCATTCTTGTCTATTAAAATCTTGCATTTTCTACTTGTAACTGTTGTTATCATCTAAAGTCCTACTTTATTTTCCTTTCTGAGCATTTCATCCTGTGAAATGGTTATCATTAGAGACTTAAGCATGTACATACGACAAATGGTAGAGCATAACAGAGAGAGACCTGAAGATGCAGTCTGCTAGATTTCTAGCTGAGTGAATATCTTTCTCTTTGGCTTCTATAAATGAAATGAAAAATGACAAGGTTTTAGGAGAAAATGAATCATACTTTCAAAAATCCTTGATATCCCTCTTTTACAAGTATAAACTTCTGTACAGATAAAGATTATGGTAGTTTGTCAATGTAAAGTACTTATTTGAATTGGATAAAGGTAGAAAAGGAAGAGAAATATTGTATTTGATGAAACCCTCTGCTTACAGCTCCTATAAAGTGTGGGCCTATGTAGTGATTCAATTCTGACGAGCAAGAGCAAATAAGATACTAAAAAACTCATGACACAATTTATACAACATGTGCCATGTATTTATTTATGGCTTCATCTGAAACTACAAGAGAAATTAAATGGCTTAGCAAAGATCACAAATCTTATGCATACAAGTCAAAGTGTCTATTCCATGTGGCTTTGGAATATGTGTAAAGCTTCCATATGGGAAAAAGCTTTTCTGTTACTCAAACAAATAAAGGATCAGGCATCAAAGAACCTACTGAAAACTTTGACAAAAGTTGACAAATATCCCAAAACTTTGAATTCAAGTTTTGATGTCTAAACATTGTATTTTGCAATATACTTTATCATTTTTATAATAGAGCTATAGAGAAGTTTCTGCCAAAGATTATAGGATTTAATATATGATTATGCAATATGTTCAATGCATATATGCATATATGTTGGTATTTATATATATGCATATATATTAGTATTTATTCCAATTTGCCTCCAGTTTACATATCCCACTAGATGCTCCAATGATTGATTATTGCTCTCATAGTGAAACTAAAGTGGTGCTAACCCTCTTGAAGCAAATTCCAAAACTTCAGAATAATGATTACATATTTGATTTATATAGTTTATTTCTTCCAAAGTTTTTTTTAAAAAAATTAATTCCACATTTAAGCAAATGATCATGCTAATGGCTGACAGTGCTGGGGTAGGTTGACTTTGTCCAAACGTTATCACCAACAATAGTTAAAAACAAAACAAAAATGAAGAAAGAAAAGGAAACTACAAGAGGAAGAGCAAAAAGAAGCCCAACACAAGAAACCAACATTGCATTGCAGTTCGGGTTATCACATAACTTTGAACTTGGCTCTTCTTGCCCATGGGCCATGTGATGTGATACTTGAGGTCTCTGTATCGCCACAGATCCCCTTTCATCTGCACGCTGCTCTGCAGAAGTCCCAAACCATGGCCCACAGGCTAGATTTGGCCCATCCCAGTGTTTCATTTGGCTTGTACAATGTTTAAAAAACTGTTGAGCCAACATGTTGAAATTGGAAGCTTTCACATAAAACTCCAGATTTCTGGCATGTCTCAAAAAAATGAGATCTGGGAACACTGGGCTCACATTACCACAGTGCCGTGGGTGGCTGGCTGGGCAGCTGCTGCCCCCTTTAGGCAGGCATGTGTTTGTTATCTGTGGGCCTCACCAATTCCTATGGCTCCACAACGCTGAGGGTACCAGTTTCCACTTGCAGTTTCTCTTTTAGTGGGAAATATTTCTCTCTACCAGTGTCTTTATCAAAAGTGGGTAAAAAGGGGGCAAGGTTATATCTTTAAAGTTAATTGTCCTTTGTGGATTCTCTTCTCCTTTTCTATCGTACATGGAGAGCCAATTTCTCTCCCCGATCTCCTATAGAAATTGAAACAAAGATCTAAGATATGGTTGAAGAGTATTAGTGGAATGGAAGGTTCTCAGAGGCATGTCTGCTGGTTTGCTTTCCCTCCCAGAGACCAGATAAGGTTAAGTTTGGGGAAAACAAGAGAAAAGGGGAGAATGGAGACACAAATAAGGGATTGTGCCAGTTTTGGCTCTCAGCTTGGAACCCATCCTTCTGTAGTCAGCTTGGTGATGCTGGGGCCTGGATTCTGGCCCCGTTAGGCTCAGCCAGAGGAGAGTGCAAGAGGGAGGACTGCAGGGATGGAGGAGACTGAAGGGACTTGATCCTTTCTTGTTGGCTCCTGCTGGCTTCCTGTTTGCTTGAAGCTACTGTAAATATCACCCTAGCAACACTCCTTCACCTTGTCAGCAAGGTAAGGTTTGCAGTTTTTCTACACGTACCACTATACAGCTTCATTGTGTGGCCCCTCCCCCACCCACATTCTTTCTTCAGAGGCTTAAGACCCAGCTATGGGGACCCTCCTCTAAGCAAAGTACAAGTATTCTGGAATTTTTCCCTTTCCTTAAACTCTAGGGAAGGAAGCTGCTTCCTGTGGTTTTACTTCTGTGATGCCTTAGTTTCCTTTTTTCTCTAATTAACACATTTATACTTTAATTAACAATTATTTATGTTACTTTCCCTCTATGTAAATAACTCCCTCCTGACTCAATCCTGACTAACAGAGACAGATGGAGTTGTGCTGCCCAATATGTAGCCACTAGTCACTTTGATTATTTAGATGCAGATTTAATCAATTTAAAAGCAATAACATTTAAAACTTACTTTCTGGATTCCATTAGCCACATTTTAAGTGCTCAGTAGTCACATGAGGCTACTGGTTACTATATTGGAGAGTGCAGATATAGGACATTTCTGTCCTCAAAGGAAGTTCTGTTGAGGAGTGCTGGGCTAGAGAAACGAGGGGTCCTGCCCAGACTGTGTGGCTCAGTGGTTGAGCATTGACCTATGAACCAGGAGGTTAGGGGTCAATTCCCGGTAAGGGCACATGCCTGGGTTTCAGGCTCCATCCCCAGTAGGGGGGGTGTGTGGGAGGTGGCCTGATCATCATTGATGTTTCTCTCCCTTTCTCTGATATCAATAAATACTGTATATGTTTGTATTTTTTTAAAAAGAGAAATAACGGTCCTCAAAGTAGGGAGAAAACATGAGTGGAAGGTCTTCACTAGAATCAGGAAATGAGGTAGAGGAGGCCCAGGATGTGCTCTTCTCAAGAAAGATTGAAGTATATAGAGCGATTCTCTGATCATAGTGCAATTAATCTAATAAGCAATAAAAAATAGAAAACCATCATATATTTGAAAATAAATGCTATGATAATGAAACATTGCACATTTAAATTCTACTGAATTCTTTTAAACATTAAAAAAAACCCCTTAATGGCAATGATTTACAAATTCTCCCAAAAATAGTAATGGGGAAAAATTCCCCATCTCATTTTATGGAGGTTCTCTAAAACTTGATTCCAAATCAGACAAAAGAAGAAAAATTACAAGATAATTTCACATATTAACAAGTGTTCAAAAAATCTTAAATCATATAATTCCAACAAAATTTAACAATATATTATGCCATGACTAAATTTTTTATATTCTAGAAATGCAAAGTTTGTTTAAATTTTGAAAATAAACCAATGTGATTCATCACATTAAAATATCAAAAGAAAATATTATAAATATACTAGAGGCCTGGTGCACAAAATTTGTGCATGGGGGGAGGGGTCCCCTCAGCCCAGCCTGCACCCTCTCCAATCCAGGACCCCTCAGGGGATGTCTGACTGTCAATCGGGCCTAAACTGGCAGTCGGACATCCCTCTCACAATCTGGGACCACTGGCTCCTAACTTCTCACCTGCCTGCCTGATCACCCCTAACTGCTCCCCCAATGGCCTGGTCACCCCCAATTGCCTCCCCCCACCCCGCTGGCCTAGTTGCCCCCAACTTCCCCCCCTGCCAGCCTGTTAGCCCCTCACGTCCTCCCTCTGCTGGCCTGGTAGTCCCTCACTGCCCTTCCCTGCTGGCCTGGTCACCGCCAACTGCCCCCCTGCTAGCCTGGTCACCCCATGCAGCCTGCTGCTCAGTCGTTTGGTTGTCCCTCACTAACCCCCTGCCGGCTTGGTCATCCCATGCAGCCTGTTTGGTCGTCTGTTCGGTTGTTTTGGTTGTGACGGTCGCTTAGGCTTTTATATATATAGATATGAAATAATTTGAGAAAATTTATGATGAAAAGATTCTTGGTATAGATAGAAGAAAAGAGGAAAGTTTCTCAAATAAAAGATATTTAACCAAAACTTCTACAGCTAAATTTCTCAGCTAAATTTGGCAGAAAATCCTGCACTCCAATAATCCCTTTGTGATTAGGACCAAGGAAAAGATGCCCTAGTGGAAATTCTAGTCATTCAAAAAGGCATTAAAAATAAGTAAGAGCTATAAAGATTAGACAAGAAGAGATAAAGTTGTAATTATTCAGAGGTGATATAAAGTTTTAGGTAAAAAATTCAAGAACCTAAAGATAAATTACAAGAATTAATTTGCAAATTTAGCAAAATCCTTGTGTTTTAACTCAATACATTTTATTTATTTAAATTTCTTTATTGATTAAGGTATTACATATGTGTCCTTGTCCCCCCATTGCTCCCCACGCCCCCCACTCATGCCCTCAAAATTTTATTTTATATAACAGGTAAAACCAAATGAAAGATAAAGAATTAAAAATACCATTAACAATAATATAAAAATATTAAATGCCTATAAAAATAAATCTATCAAATAAATCTATCAAAAGATGGGAAAACCTCTATACAGAAAATTATAGCACATTGTTGAGCAAAATTTTAAAAATATCTAAATAAATGAAAAGGTATACTATATTTAATATTTAAAATCTTCCCAAATTGATTTAGATTCAATGCCATCCATCACAATAAAAAATTCAGCATCTTTTGTAATATGCTTACATTGCATTTATGTGGATGTAACCTGAAACAATAATTCTAAAACTTATATGAAAATGAAAAAGACCAAAGATAACCAAAATAATACTGAAATTAATAACAAGGTGAAAGGACTTTTCTTATTAGATTATCAGATTATCAAGCTTGAATAATTCAGATAGTGGATTGTGAAAAATGTTGTCCTCTGAGCTGAACTTGAGATATTCCATTATCTATTTCTGTCTTGTTAGAAATATCTAAAAATCTCCAAGTCCAATCTATTCAATATTCACTATGTCATAATATTGAATCCAGGGGATATGAATATGGCATAAAATCCTGCCCTCCAGTAATCCTCTTTGGTTTTTACATTTACTCATGAATGAAGAATATGACAATGAACTTCTCAACTTCTGGCATTTTGAAATGTCTTAGACAATGCACAAATTTGTGCACCAGGCCTCTAGTATAAGAATAAACACTGTGTTTCACATACTCACAACTATAAACATCCTTTCCCCCACCTTGTATAAGCCTGTTATAGAGATAATATATTGGTGGACAAAAAAAGAGGTGCTGAACAAACAGATATGAGCAAATGCTGCCAAAATAGACATTAAAATCTGGAAATGAAAAAAAAAAAAAGAGAGATTTTGAACACTGGGTTGATGAACTTGATGAGCAATTTGGGAAAAAATACTCCAAAAGAGTAATGAAAATCATTTCTTGCATCCTTTGGAAAAGCAGAAGTACTTGTTATGAGGAATTATGTTGTCACTTAGAACATGACTTTTCAATTTTCCCAAATTCCTTTGTTTAATAAAGCTTCTAGGTTGAATGATGAAGAAAATGCTACAGGTATACAGCATGAGGCAAAAGTGAGTTTACAGTTGTTTGTATAAAAAAGAATACAATAATTAATAAATAATAATCTATATATATAAAAGCCAAGCGACTGGAATGATTGGAATGACCAGAATGACTGGAACAACCGGTCACTATGACGCGCACTGCAGCCAGCCAATCACCCCGATTGGGGGTGGGCCTGGCCAGCCAACCTTCTGCATTCCCTCCTCCCAGTTGGCCCGGCCCCAATCGGCCCTGATTGGGGCAAGCTGGCCGGACCCCACCTGTGCACAAATTCGTGCACCAGGCCTCTAGTATAAGAATAAACTCTGTTTTTCACATACTCACAACTATAAACCTACTTTTGCCCCACCTTGTTTAAGCCTGTTAAAGAGATAATATATTGGTGGACAAAAAAAGAGACATGTAGTCAGGCTGATAATATATTTGTGAATCACTGAATGCTAGGTCGCACCTGTGGAAAGCAATCAATATCTCTGGCTGTCAGCAGGTGGCTGGTTATGTGCAGCAGGTTTTGAGACTATGTCTACACATTGTTGATGTGCTTTGGAAACAGAGTTAACATGGACTTTGGAGGTTTAGCTAATATGTTGGAAAACAGAATTGAGATCTGGAATCAGGTTGAAATAAAGGACCAGGCTGAACAAGATAAAATGTAATAGGGATTAATATAAAGTGACACAATGAATTAACAGATCAACTGAAGAAATACAGAATGAACAAGATGTGCCTTAACATTAATTTCTATGAAAAGGGCTAGGGGTTTTTGTCAATCGTGAGCTCATGACAAGTCAATGATGTCATATGTACACTGGAAACATAATTTGAGTTTAGACTTCACCAATAGATAGGCCACAGTGACAAGGAGGTGACAAGTATCTATAATAATAAAAGGGTAATATGCTAATTAGACTGGGAGACCTTCCAGGAGACCGGCCAGGACGGGCAGTTGGGGGCAATCAAGTTGGCAGGGGGGTAGTTGGGGGCAAGCAGGCCGGCAGGCGGGGCAGTTGTGGGTGAGAATGCCAGTAGGCAGAGTGGTTAGGGGCAATCGGGCAGGCAGGCCGGTGAATGGTTAGGAGTCAGCAGTCCCGGATTGTGAGAGGGATGTCCGATCCCACAAGGATCGGGCCTAAACCGGCAGTCGGACATCCCCTGAGAGGTCCCAGATTGGAGAGGGTGCAGGCCAGGCTGAGGGGACCCCCCCTCCCCGTGCACAAATTTTGTGCACTGGGCCACTAGTAGAGTAATAATAGCCTATTAGCCAGATCTTACCTCATTCATCACACTTCATTTGGATGCCACACTTGGAAGGTGATACTGATAAAATGAAAAAACTTCAAGAGAAGTCACACAGAATAAACAAAGAATTTGATACCTAAATAATATTAAGAACAAGTACATACATTTAACTTAGAGGAAAGAAAACACGGTGTCATTTTGGGAGTTCTTATCAAAGAGAAAAATATTTTTCCCCAGTTTTCCAGGAGGCAAAATTAGGAACAATGGGAGGTAGATGTATATCTCTTCTACAGATGGAAAAGTTTTCAACCATTGGAAACGTCCAACAATTAAAGGGTTACTGTAGAGGAGACTCAGGTTTCAAAGTGTTTTAAGTTTTGAGTGCTATGTCTCTAATGTTATTTTTCTCAGAAGTCCTGTTTGTTATTTTAGTGTTAGAGCCAAATACTGTACTGGGATTCATTGATATCTGTCTATATTACCTCTATTGGCATACATACTTGAGTTTTGAAATCATAAAATTAAAAAAAATGCATTTATTGATTTCAGAGAGGAAGGGAGAGGGAGAGAGAGAGGCAGAAACATCAATGATGAGAGAGAATCATTGGTTGGCTTCCTCCTGCACTCCCCCTACAACTCAGGCATGTGCCCTTGACTGGAATCGAACTTGGGACTCTTTAGTCTGCAGGCCAATGCTCTATCCACTGAGCCAAACCAGCCAGGGCTCATAACATAATTTTAAGCATTCTACAATTTCTAGAATTTTTGCATGCCTAGTACACATAGCAAGAAATGGCTTGTTTTAACTCAAAGGACTTCCATCCATGTCCGCATTTATTAAAAAGTTGTGGCATTTTAAGAGTTAATTTAGCTCACTTTCATTTTGTGTTTGCCTTTTCCGTCTCTCAGTTTGCTGGTTACACAGTCAACAGCCCTTCAGTAGGTGCTGTTTCAATCCAAGTCTGTCTAGGAAGCGTGGCCTAGATAACGTCATTATGGTTAAGAAAGATCATTGTTGTGCTAAGTAATTTTTGATGTTTGGCAGCCTCAAAGGTAGGGATATCTGGCTGCCTTTTGGATATTGTATTATAAGTATGGATGAGTTGCAGGAAAAACATTGAAAAATCTTCAGTATGCTTTGTCCAAATAAAAGAACAACCATCCAAATTATGAAGAGATACATCTCAAATATTCTGACTTCCACAGTTTTTTTTTTTGTCTTTTCTTTCCAGTTATAATTTTTCATGGTGTTGAGCTTGCCAGTGTCAACAAATGTGAGTTTGCTGGTAGGATAATTGAATTGATACTTTTCCACCTCTGACATGAAGTTAGAGCATTATGTTACAAACCTATGCATTAGATGATTGTAGTCAGGAAAGCTGATTCCCTCCTGAAGTCGCTCCTGGCATAATTTAGCTAAAACAGATCTGCTGCCTTTTTGGGTAAATAGTTAATCACAGGAGCTGATTTTGCAACTTGCATATAATTTAACTATTCCGCCTTTCCTTTTCTTAGAGTTTTCTATAAACTTTTAAAAAAAATATATTTTTGTTGATTTTAGAGAGGAAGGGAGAGGGAGAGAGAGAAACATCAATGATGATAGAGCATCCTTGATCGACTGCTTCCTGCACGCCCCCTACTGGGGATTGAGCCCACAACCCGAGCATGTGCCCTTGACTGTAATAGAATCCGGGACCTTCCAGTCCACAGTCCAATGCTCTATCAACTGAGCCAAACCAACTAGGGCAACTCCTGACTGTTTAACCACTCTTCTGTATCTTTATATTTAGACTACCTGTGCAGGAACAATAAGCTGATCATTAAATTTGGGAATGTCAGCAAATGTTCCTTTTAGAAAGTTTATGCAATATGCAAACAAACATCAATACATTTGGTTGTGAAAACAATTTAATACACTGTTGAATATCAGGACAGGTCATCAGCAGGAAATACTAGTTTACTAATGCCACTTAAAATGAATAGAGATTGCCCTGGCTCAGTGGTTAAAGAGTCGGCTTGTGCACCAAAGGGTCTTTTGGTTTGATTCAGGTCAAGGGCATGTATCTGGGTTGCAGGTTCGCTCCCCTCCCGCCCGCAAACCTCCCCACTCCTCACCGAGAATGTGTGCGGGAGACAACCAGTCCATATGTCTCTTTCACATCAATGTTTCTCTTTCTTCCTCCCCCTCCCACCCTCCTTTTCACTTTCTCTGAAAAGCAATGGAAAAAATATCAGCATGTGAGGATTAGCAAACAACAACAAAAGAATAGGATAAAAACTGATACTCACTGAACACTTACTATGAGCTGGACATTTCACATTGTTAACCTTATAATAGTCACAAAAGATAGGCTTTCTTATTTTTCAGTTGGACAAGTTAAGGTTCAGAGTGGTATGTAATTGGAGGTCACACAATGGTAAAATATGAGAACTAGGGTTTGAACCTAGATCGTTCCTACTCTGAAATCCTGTATCACATCGCCTCTGGACCATAGTCTTATCTCACTTTTTTTTTCCCCCAATTTTTTTAAATTAAGGTATTATATGTGTACATATCTTACCATTGCCCCCCCCCACCCCACTCCCATATATGCCCTCACCCCCCAGAGTTTTGCATCCATTGGTTATGCTTATATGCATGCATACAAGTCCTTTGATTGATCTCTTATCTCCCCCACCTCTCCCTAGCCTTCCCCCTGTAATTTGACAGTCTGTTTGATACTTTACTGTCTCTGTATCTATCTTTTTGTTCAAGTTTATAATGTTCTTTATTATCCATAAATGAGTGAGATCATGTTTTTTAAAGAATTAGCAGTGACTTGGCCTTTCTGTCTGTCTCTAATTTTGTTGAAGGGTTCGCATGCTTTTGGTTGTATGAAGGACAGTTGCTTTAGTTTGGATGGAAGCATGATGCCATCATCTTTATTGGGAAGCGAAAGATGGTTATAGTAATAGGATGGGTGCTGAGTTAATGGGTTGGCAAGGGTATTGTATGGACTGTGCTGGTTGTTTTCAACTTGGCACCGTCACCAACTGCTCCTTCTAAGGCAGAGGACCACATTCCCCTAAGTTCCTTTCCCTGTGTGATTTTGGGTTACAATTTGCCAATGAGAGGAACTTGAGTGAGATATGGAAGGTAGGAGTGAAGTGGAAGCTCTTACCTCTCCACAAGCCTCCACTTAGTGCTTGTGGCACTTTCTTGAGCTCCCCAGGCCGGGATTTCTCTAGGTGTGGCAGAGGACGTGGTTTCTAGACCTCTCCGCAAGGTCCCACTTCTTGGTTGTGGCCTCTTTCCAAACTTCCCAGGGATGAATGCCTTAGCCCCTCTCGCACTGAGAGACACTCTAGCCACCATCTTCTAAAACCTTCACAGCTGCATCCTCTTGTCTTTGTGTATCTTAATTTCTATATTCCACCAACTTTTCCCATAATGCTGATATTGACTTTGTTTTCCTGACCAAACCCAAACTGGTGCATAAAATGTGACTGTTCATTTAAATTGTAATCATGCACGGATTTTCCATTTTGGTTTAGGAGTGAGAGGGAAGATAGGAGAAATACAAATGAGAAATTGGAAGTTAAAGATAGTTATAGTAATAGGATGGATGCTGAGTTAATGAGTTAACAATGGTATTGTATGGACTGTGCTGGTTGTTTTCAAGAATCTAAAGTTGAAAAATGATATCTGTTACTTGCAATTATCTCTTATATACTATCACATACTTCATAGTATGGATATAGTATTCAATTTTATTTTGTTTAGGAAACCTTCATTGAGTGTCCACTATGTGAAGCTTAAGCTGGATGTGCTAAAAAATACAAAGAGAATTACTGATCGAAAGCATATGAATCAGATGTTCAGATTCTCAATTTACAATGCAATTCCATCAAGTAGATATTATTTTCCTTACTTTAAAGATGTGAAATTTAGGCCTGGAGAGAATAAGTAACCTGGCAGAGGTCACAATGTGATGTAAATGCTGGGGCTACCATTCTGATCTGTGTGTTTTCAAATCTCCACTGTTCTATTCATTGGTCTGAGATGCTTCTTGCCTCCAAAGAAGTTTTAATGCAATTGAAATGAATTTGAAAAAGAAAACATATTCTCTACCCTTCCTGATAAATTCAAATGCATTATATTAAGACAACTTATGGTCAAATTCATTTTTCTTACTTATACCACATTTTTATGCATTTAGACACGATCATGGTTACAACTAATTACAGCTAACCAAGTCATTTTCATTCATTAATTTTTCTGTCTATGCTGATTTGCCAAAAACAAATTTCAAATGAAGAACTTATTATACTCATTGAAATTGGTGAAAATTAGAAGAGGAATAAAGGAAGACAAGGACCGTGGGTATTCCCCACATAGAACACGTTGACATATTTCAATAGAAAATGGGAGACATTTCTAAGGCAGATTAGGCACAAAATGTACTTTAGGAACACTTGCAATTTTTTTCTATAGTACCTTTTCTGCTGATCTGGAATTTTTTTGGCAAATGTTTGAATTTAAAGTGAATTTCAACTCAAATAGACTTTAAAAAGACATTTGTTTTCGTTCATTTTTGGTAGAGCAAAAGGTAAAGTGGGCTTCAGGTATAATGAATGGAACCGATGGATCACTGAAAATTCAGGTTCTTTCTGTAGCTCTGCTCTGCAGTTCTTCATACTAGACCAGTTCTCCTCAGGGGAGCAAGATGGTTCTTTGTGACAACTGGGACTTCATGCTCCCTGTTCATGTCTAGCAGGAGGAATAGAGAGTATAAACCTTTTTCTCCAATTTGATTGTGCCAACTTAGGCCATGGGCTCATTCTGGAACCCATATCAGTTTCCTGGGCACTGCTGTGCTCAAGATTGGCTTAGGTTAATCAGGATTTTCCCAGTGTCGAGGATAGGGTGAATGCCTGAATGAAACAAGACTTCTGATAAGAAAAAAGGAATAGTTGGATAGATAATCAGCAGTAATTACTTAACATCCATTAATCTGTAATTACTTAACATCCATTTTAATAAAATCAGTAAACATTATTCATTTTAAGTTCTTAGAGGACCAAAAATTTGGTGTGAAGAATTCTTACAATAATAAAAAGCTTTACCTTAATAGGAAAAATTGTAGTAAAGCAACCTTAGAAACACAGTTATTCAAATCAAATTCAAAGATCGTAAATCACAGAAATGTGGTAATTTAATTTTCTACCCCAAGCTAAAGGAATCTTTATGAGACTGGTATAATGTGGTATGTTGTGGACTGTTGGAATCTGAACAAGTTGTCTTACTTGATTTTCACATCTTGATATGTTTTTCTTCCCATTCCCACCTACCCCTTTTCTTTACATTCCTATTAGTTTTTCTCTTTGCAATATAATGGCACATTAATAACATAGCAGACCTCATTTTCTACTTTTCTGTAATGATATTTGCAGAGATCCTGAGGTGATTGATGTTAAGAGGGAGCCCAAGGAAAATGATGTGTTTGAAAGAGCATGGTCTTACATTCATGATAATGCTGTTTGCAAGATATTACATCATGTTGGTAATTATTCAGCGCAGACAAAACTGAAATTTATTATTTTGATAGATATTAACTTTGGGCTCAGATTGTAACTTTAATTAAAAGTTCATAGATGATCATCTATTCTGGAAGCTAAATAACACTACCTTATGTCAATTGTATATATAAGACAAGCAAGACATTTTCTATTTTGTTCCAAGTACTCTATTTTTAGCAAACGACTATTTCATTTATCTTCCTAAAAGCCTTAATTCAATTCAACACAAGCAGAATACAATACTTTTTATAGTTTTTCTTCTAAATCACTCTTCTGGTAGATTCCTATTAAGCTAAGTTCAAAAGGACAGTGAATTATTAAATTGCTACATTCTTTATTCATAATTTGCATGAAATCATCGGGGAAGGAAAAGGAATAGAAGTATGTCCTTATTTAGTTTGAAAACTACTGGTATTTGACAGCTGGCAAAGCTTACACTGGAGCAGAAAACAGTGCACTTTGGCACAATTTGTACTTATTTTCAGAGCTGCAGTGTAGTTCAGGATATCTTCCCTGAATAGAATATACTCAGTTCACAGAAATAATAACTACACAACTCCAGCTATGGTCTACTCTCCTTTTGACAGTATTTTGACTCTTGACTCTCATCTCTTCAATCACTTCTGATGTAATATTCTCTTTGGATTTCCCTCTTACCACTCTGTGCTCCTCTTCACTCCCCATTCACTGACTCATTTTTGTTCTTTCACACCTTAAATGAAATAATCACCTAAGCTTTTCTTCTACTCATCTTTCCTGCCTTCTTCCCCTCAACTTTCTCTTTCCTCAGTCTCCCTTCCTCTTTTTAGCCTGTTCTCTGTATCTATGAGCCTGTTTCTATTTTGTTTGTTTTGTTCATTAGATTCCACATGTAAGTGAAATTATGGTATTCATTTTTCTCTGACTGGCTTATTTCACTTAGCATAATGCTCTTCAGGTCCATCCATGATGTTGCAAAAGGTAAGATTTCCTTCTTTTGTAAAGCTGAGTAGCATTTCATTGTGTAAATAAATGTACTACCGCTTTATTATTCACTCATCTACTGATGGGCACTTGGGTTGTTTCCAAATCTTGACTATCTATATATATAAAAGCCTAAGTGACCCTTACGACTGGACGATCAGACAACCGAATGATTGGCTGGTAGCTATGACGTGTAATGACCACCAGGGAGCAGGCACTTAATGCAGGAGCTGCCCCCTGGTGGTCAGTGCACTTCCACAGCCAACCTCCCACAGCCAGCCAACCTCCCACGTGATCCCTCCCTCCGGCTGGCCACCCTGATTGGCCCCAATTGCCAGCCAGGCCAAAGCGCCCCACCCTTACATGAATTCATGAACTGGGCCTCTAGTTGTATATAATGCTGCAATGAACATAGGTGTGGATATATTCTTTCAAATTAATGTTTTGGGTTTCTTCAGATATATTTCTAGAAGTGGACTCACTGGATCATAAGGCAGTTCCATTTTTTTTTTTTTTTGAGGAAACTCCATAGTGTTTTTCACAGAGGCTACACCAATTTGCATTCCCACAAACTGTGCATGAGGGTGCCCTTCTTTTCACATCCTTGTTCACACTTGTTTGTTAATTTATTGATGATAGCCATTCTGATAGGTGTGAGGTGATATGTCACTGTGGTTTTAATTTGCATTTCTCTTACCATTAGAGATGTTGAGCAACTCTTCATATGTCTATTGGCCATCTGTATGTCCTCTTTGGAGAAGGGTCTATTCAGATCCTTTGGCCATTTTTTAATTGGGTTACTTGTTTGATTTATAAGTTCTTTATAAATTTTGGATATTAAATGCTTATCATATGCATCATTGGCAAATATGTTCTCCCATTAAGTGCGTTGTATTTTTTTCTATTTATTTTTATTTTATTATCATTTTTTAATCTTTATTGTTGAGATTATTACAGATGTCCCTCTTTTTTCCCTCCCACTGCCCCCTCCACCCGGTTCCCACCTTACCCCAGGTCTTTGCCACCTTATTGTGCCCATAGGTAATGCATATCTACACTAATAAAAGAGAAACATGCAAATTGACCGTCACTTTGTGACACCCACCAGCCAATCAGGAGTGAGTATGCAAATTAACCCGGCAAAGATAGAGGCGGCCCCATCCCCCCAGCCACTCTGGGCCTCTGGGCAGCATGCATGCAGGTGTGGAGTGGCCGGGTGGGGCGGGACGCCTGCTATGAGGGGGAGGGCAGGGGGCGGAGGGAGCTACAGGAGCGGCGCTCTGGCTGGAGCTAAGACTGAAGGCTCTGGCTGGAGCTAAGACTGAAGGCTCTGGCTGGAGCGAAGACAGAAGGCGGTGGCCAGAGTGAAGGCCTGGGTCCCGGGTGTTGGAGAAAAACTGGTGCTGGCAGCCAGGAGAAGGAAGGCCTATTGCACAAATCTTCGTGCAATGGGCCTCTAGTATGCATATAAGATCTCTGTTTAATCTCTTCCCATTCTGCCTTCTCTCTGAGAATCATCAGTCTGTTCCATTTCCATGCCTCTGATTCTATTTTAATCACCAGTTTATTCTGTTCATTAGATTTCTTATTCATTTATTTTGATTTTTAGATTCAATTGTTGATAGGTATGTATTTGTTGCCATTTTGTTGTTCATATTTCTTAAAAAATATATTTTATTGATTTTTTACAGAGAGGAAGGGAGAGGGATAGAGAGTTAGAAACATCGATGAGAGAGAAACATCGATCAGCTGCCTCCTGCACACCTCCTATTGGGGATGTGCCTGAAACCAAGGTACATGTCCTTGACCAGAATCAAACCTGGGACCTTTCCAGTCCACAGGCCGATGCTCTATCCACTGAGCCAAACAAGCTAAGACATGTTGTTCATATTTTTGATCTTTTTCTTTTTCTTCGTTTTCCTCTTCTTAAAGAATACCCTTCAACATTTCATATAATCTTGGTTTTGTGGTGATGAACTCCTTTAGCTTTTTCTTGTTTGTGAAGCTCTTTATCTGACCTTTAATTCTAAATGATAGATTTGCTGGGTAGAGTAATCTTGCTTGTAGGTCTTTGCTATTCATCACTTTGAATATTTCTTCTGGCCTGTATAGTTTCTGTTGAGAAATAATCTCACAATCATATGGGCATTCCCTTGTAGGTTATTAAATGCTTTTCTCTTGCTGCTTTTAAGGTTCTATCTTTGTCTTTAGCCTTTGGCATTTTAATTATGATGTGTCTTGGTGTGGTCCTCCTTGGGTTCCTCTTGTTTGGGACTCTCTGTGCTTCCTGGACTCGTAAGTCCATTTCTTTCACCAGGTGGGGGAAGTTTTCTGTTATTATTTCTTCAAATAGGTTTTCAATATCTTGCTCTCTCTCTTCTTCTGGCACTCCCATAAAGCAAATGTTGGTGCACTTGAAGTTGTCCCAGAGGCTCCTTATACTATCTTCATATTTTTGGATTGTTTTTTCTTTTTGCTCTCTTGGTTGGGTGTTTTTTGCTTCCTCATATTTCAAATAATTGATTTGATTCTCAGAATCCTCTACTCTACTATTGAATCCCTATATATTATTCTTTATTTTAGTCAGTGTATTCTTAATTTCTGGCTGGCCGTTTTCCATTTTTTTGGAGATTTCTAGAAGATTCTTGAGTAACCTTATAACCATGGTTTTGAACTCTATATCCAGTAGTTTGTTTTCTTCCATTTCTTTCATTGGTGACATGTTTCTCTGTCTCCACATTTTGGCTTCTTCCCTGTGTTTGTTTCTATGTGTTGGGTAGAGCTTCTATGTCTCCTTGAGTTGGTAGAGTGATCTCATGTAGTAGGTGTTCTATAGGACCCAGTGGCTCCGCCACCCCAGTCACATGAGCTGGGCACTCTAGGTGCACCCCTCTGTGGGCTGTGAGCACAGTCTTGTTGTAGTTGAGACTTGATTGCTATTGGTGTCACTGGGAGGACTTGACCTCCAGGCCAATTGGCTGTGAGAACCAGCTGCAACTACAGTGGGAGAGCTGCTGTGCAGGAGACACCCCTATGGAGCAGGACTTGCTTCAGTGGGGCTTTGGTGCTCACTGAGTCTGCTCCTTGAGTGTGTCACTTATGGATGTGTAGAGTTGTAATCTGGTATGGTCTGACACTGACCATTGGGTACATTGGCTCTTGGATCTCCAGGGAGGTGCAAAGTCAGCCACTGCCTGGAGCCACCCAGCAGGAGCTACAGAGAGATCTGCAAATTCCTCCTCTTTGTGTCGGGTTTGGAAGTGCCCAGATGAGGTTCAGCTGTGAAGCAAGGCAGGCTGGCACTGGAATAGGGTCTTAGGCCTTTTATTGATAGGTTTGTAACTCCCGGACCCAGTTGCAATTTGTTTGTGAGAATTTTAGCCTGAGCAAGGACAAGTCATTCATATGCAAAAGCTGCTGCAAGCAGCTTGGGTGGGGTTGTAAATTGGGTGGGGCGGGGTCTCAGGGAATCACCAGGGCAGAGCAAACTGAAATGCCTTCCAATCAGCCCTGCAACCAGGGAGCTCCCAGCATAGGAACAAGGATCTCTGCCAGCATTTCCTTCTGGGAGAAAGCTGCCTCTGACTGAGTTCCTGCCCTGATGCCAGACAATCCTGTTTCTACTTGTTTGTTTCTGTGTTTCCCAGAGCCTCACCTTGGTGCTGAAACTTGGAGGAAGCGGGACCTTGTAAGTTCAGTTTGTGTGCTGGCCTTTTAAAAGGAACAGATGGGTCTCCAGCAGCCTCTGTGTCACTGAGCCCGTATCTACACTGGTTTTTACAGCCTGTAGTTCTTATTGCCCATAGGGATTTCTTTTCCCAGCTCTGGGATCCTGGGCTGGGCATCTGGTGTGGGGCTGGGACCCCTTGCTCCTTTGGGCGGCCTCCACAGAGACGATCTCCCTCCCAATTAAAAAAGTGGCACAAGTGGGTGCCGGACCAGCTGGTTCTGGGCTTCCGCACTTCCTACCAGTCTCAGTGTGCTTTCTTCTTTACTTCTCTAATTGTAGAACTTCCATTCAGCCAACTTTCCAGCAGTTCTGGATGATGGTTTTTCTGTATTTTACTTGTAATTTTGATGTGGTTGTGGGAGGCAGCAAGTACAGGCACTTGCCTACACCGCCATCTTGGTCTCTCTCCAGTGGGTTGTCTTTTTATATTGTGGATGGTTTCCTTCACTGTGGAAATACTATTTAGTTTGATTTAGTCCCATGTGTTTATTTTTTCATTTGTTTCTCTTGCCTGAGGAGTTATGTCAGAAAAAAATATTCCTACGAGAAATGTGCGAGATTTTACTGCCTCTGTTTTCTTCTAGGATTTTTATTCTTGTATTATTATTTAATTACTAGAGGCCCAGTACACGAAATTTGTGCACAGGGTGTGTGTGTGGGGGTCCCTCAGCCTGACCTGCACCATCTTGCAATATGGGACTGCTGGCTCCTAACCACTTGCCTGCCTGCCTGCCTGCCTGATCACCCCTAACCACTCTGCCTGTCTGATCGCCCTAACCACTCGCCTGCCTGCCTGATTGCCCCTAACCACTCTGCCTGCCTGATTATCCCTAACCACTCTGCCTGCCTGCCTGATCACCCCTAACCACTTGCCTGCCTGCTTGATTGCCTCTAACCCCTCTGCCTGCCTGCCTGTTCAGCCCTAACTGCTTGCCTGCATGCCTGATCGCCCCTAACTGCCTCTGCCTCGGCCCCCGCTGCCATGGAAAGACATCTGGAATGTTATCCAGAAGGTCATTTGGCTGTCTGGTCTAATTAGCTTATTATGCTTTTATTATTATAGATTCTATTATTTCTAGACAATTATAAACCTACTTTACCTTACCCTGAAAATCCTGCTTTTTCTTTAGATAAATGTAATTTATCAGAAGACCCAAACATCCTTTCGTTTAGTGCAGTGGTTCTCAACCTTTCTAATGCTGCGACCCTTTAATACAGTTCCTCATGCTGTGGTGACCCCCAACCATAAGATTATTTTCGTTGTTACTTCATAACTGTAATTTTGCTACTGTTATGAATCATAATGTAAATATCTGTGTTTTCCGATGGTCTTAGGTGACCCTGCTAACGTTCTCAACCTCTGGGTTGTGACCCACAGGTTGAGAACCGCTGCTGTAGAGCCTAAGACCATTGGAAAAAACAGATATTTACATTACGATTCATTAACAGTAGCAACATTACAGTTATGAAGTAGCAACGAAAATCATCTTATGGTTGGGGGTCACCACAACATGAGGAACTGTATTAAAGGGTCGCGGCATTAGAAAGGTTGAGAACCACTGGTTTAGTGATTCTCAGCTTTAATGTAAATTAGAATCACCTGGGAAATTTGTTTTAAAATTCAGAATCCTGGCTTTACACTTTAGAGTCTGGCTTTGTAGGTCTGTCTGTAGTGGAGCCCAGGAGTCTGCATTGTGAAAAAAGCAGTGTAGGTAATTTTATGCAGAAAT
Organism: Cnephaeus nilssonii; assembly: GCF_951640355.1. NCBI lineage: Eukaryota > Metazoa > Chordata > Mammalia > Chiroptera > Vespertilionidae > Cnephaeus > Cnephaeus nilssonii. The sequence goes on from NC_137074.1 coordinate 9,961,377, forward strand.
CAGAGGACCACATTATAAAAACGTTTTTTGACTTTTTCTCCTTTGAAAGTTGTGTCAATTTTTTTGAATCCCTAAACATTTTCTTTCTTTCTTTTTTAAAAATCTTCACCCGAGGATGTTTTTCCATTGATTTTTAGAGAGAGTGGAAGAGAGAGGGAAAGACAAAGAGAAATATCAATGTGAGAGAAACACATAGATTATTTGCCTCCTGCACTAGCCCCAACCAGGGAGGAGCCTGCTACAAAGGTACATGCCCAATTGAACCTGGGACCCTTTGGTCTGCAGGCCGACACTCTATCCATTGAGCCAAACCGGCTATGGCTGAATCCCTAAACATTTTCAATGGTCTCTGAGACATTATAGTTATTTTTCATATTAGGCAGCCTCTAACTGAACAGGATCTTGGGGAAAAAAATTAAGGGTAAGATAAATGAAAGAATTAAAATATATTTAGGGAAGCAGGCATTCTTTGGAGGGTGAGTGAAGATAGACTGAGTTCCGAGAATATCAAGAGAGGTTTTACCTCAGACCTTTCCTAAACTAATTTCCCAGTGTAGACTGGTGAGCACACGCAGTAAATAGAAGGGCTGCACAATATGGAATATTGGAAAAGGAATCTGGCAGGGAAGTGTGCCCTGTCTCCAGCACTCACAAGGGGAGACCAAGCAGAATACCTACCTGGCCTCAAAGCCTCATTTCTCAGGTTTCCAGAGAAGGAGGAGGGGACTCATTAACACTCTGATGAGGACATTCCTACCCCAAGGATATGCACATTCAATTCCCTTCCTGTAACTCCTCCAGGCGCCTTCAGATCTAAGGTTTGGCTTTTTGAAGTGAAGTTTCCAGGGCCCAAAGCAGTGACCTCAACCTGGAGAGGCTTTTGAGATCAAATGTCAACCTCTCATCACATTAATACAATTAGGAGCGAGCAGTGTTTGTACCTTTTCGAGGAACTGAAAATTGGATTTCCAATATTTTGCGTTGCCTGGGCATCCTAACTCTAGGACAATTAGAGATTTACTATGAAATAATTACTAAGATGAGGAGTTGATCCACCTACCTATTTATAGGACTTTCACACAAAGAATTAAGAGTTTATAAGTTGTTTAGCTTACTGGAAAGTAGAAAGTAGTCATAATTTAATACGTTCTCCTGTGATTTCTTCAGTTATTAGCTCACCCAATCCAGAAGAATGGAGAAACATAAGCAGGGAGAAATTCTTGTGGCTGAGACTTGAGACTGGCCAGATGTTTACCAAATGAATTTCCACCAGTTCCTGGGTAGATATTTCCCAGCTTTCTTTGCAGTGGGCATGTGCTTGATTTTGCAATAGTGGAATATGGAGGTGAGTGCTACATACAATTTCAAGGCTTGGCCTGTGGGATCTTCTCCCATGCAGTCTTTCGTCGTCTTGTCCAATCGTTCACTCTCATCCCATTACTAGCTTAATGCAGAGAAGGATGGATCCTTGGAAGATGGCACTACCTTAAGATGACAGGAGACTGCATCCCTAAATGATGGCATGAAGCAGAGGCCCTTGCTGACCTCATTTGATTGTGGTGTGAGAGAGCAATAAACTCTGAATGTGTTTGTCCACGGAGATTTTGGGGTTGTTATAGCATTCAGTGCTTCTTAATACATCTCCTAAAGTTGACTTGTTTACTAATATGTCAGAGGACCTGAGTTTTTCAACATTATATTTCCTATGAGCATCAACACGAGGTTCTGAATCCTAGTTATACCAATTTCTGGAGTTCAGAACAATCTGGGCACATTTGGCTAACTGATGTGGCAGACACACCAGTGGTCTATTTGCAGTAGACACTATTGAATCTTCTGGAAGAGAATTTGTCCTCAGGGACAGAGATCCAGGAAGATAAGCTTGGCATGATAACAAAGCAGTGGTTGTGTGAGGAAAGTGGTTGCTCTGAATATGGCTTACTGTTTGTTTTCGGATTCATCCCTGGTCCAGTTCCAGCTGCCTAGGTCATAGGAAGTGAGAGAGAGAGAGGGAGGCTTGGTAATGAAAATGGAAGAAGTTGTGTAATCTATATTTCTTTGCTTCATGTGTGTATAAAAACCACAATATTTATTTTTCTAAATGAAATAAATTCCTCTCAGTTTCTATTCATCAAGCTCTGCAGGATATTTAAGCTTGATTATGTTTTGGTGGTTGTCCCCTCCCTCTATGTCTTTACAGCCTTATAGCAACCAAAGGGCTTTCCCAATCGGGAAGGTTGGGGTGAAAACCCTCTGGTCTTCAGTCCATCATTGTCTCTTCTGAGATGCTCATTGCTTAAGGCCTCCCCTTTCGTTAGGAAGTGGGTAGCTCTGTGCTCTGGGTAGGAAGACTTCTAAGTAGTCAGATCTTATGCCTTTATCTAGCCCTTCCTCAGAGGTCCTGCTGCCCTTGAGTATGGATGGGAGGAGGCACAAATACCATTTCTTGAGGAAGCTGTCATCACTGACTTCTTTCTAACTCAGGGAAGCCACCTAGGGATTGGGGCACAGCTAGTCTTCAGTTCAGAGCATCACCTTCTATTCCTCTTTCTGACTTATCCTGTATTTGTGGATCTGAAATAAGAGAAGCTGTGTATTCTCCTGGAGTTATGGTAGAAGGGGAGGTTAGACTTTAAAGATAAAAATGCTGGCATCACACCTTAATCAATAAAGAAATTTTAAAAAAATAAATAAATAAAATAAAATAAAATAAAAATGCTGGCATCTTCTATCTGAGGTGAAAGTGGGGGAAGGAGAAGTTTTTTATTTTTTGGTAAGTGTTCATCACCAAAAAACCCCACAAAATGCTAAAAGCAAAAAGAGATAAACAAAAAGAAAGGAAAAGAAAGACAATAACAAACAAGTTTTTCTTAATAGTATAAACAAGTTAGTTTTTCTTTTTTAATAATACATTTTATTACAACTTTTTTCACTAAATTGTCAGATATTTGGAGGTAGAATATAAATCTTTTAGTATCCACTTGAGAGTATGAAAGAAATGGAGCTATGTTCTCCCCCAGTCTGTGTCTAAAGCAGGGTTTTCAGAGATAAATGAATTACATTTAGAGTGAAAATGTATCCATTGGATGGTGGCAGACCTAGATTCCACTGTAGCCCCATTTCAATTGTTTCCAGGGTCTATATGTTGATTCAACCCTTTCTCAAACTCAGTGAATCATCTTATAGACATATCAATGAATATTTCCTAAAATATTTAGAAATAGTCATGTGCTTGTCTACACTGTGAGCTCTGGCAGCTTTCACTCTTGTTGCCTTGGGAACCCTGAGACCACTGTGTGAATGAGCTCAAGCTGTTGGATGGGAGGCCACATGGAAGAAAATTAAGGAATGGTGGAAAACAGCCTCTGACCATCATGTGAGGGAGGTCATCCTAGATCCTCTAGCTGCTAGTCAACTTGCTACCTGAACCCCAGAGACATGAGAGCTGAGTAGAATCAGCTGACCTGGCAAAATAGTCATTTTTTTTTCAACTTCTACATTTTGGGATGGTTTGTTATGCAGCACAAACTAACTGATAACACCATTAAAATCATGAAGATAGAAAATCTGTATAGACCTATAACTATTAAGGAGGTTGAATCAGTAATCGAATAGATCCCAACAAAGAAAAACTCAAGTCTAGATGGCTTCACTGATGAGTTCTATTCAAATATTTAAAGAAGAATTAACACTAATTCTTCTCAAACACTTTAAAAAAGTTGAAGAGGAGGGACCACTTCTATACTTATTTTATGAGGCGAGAATTTTCCTGATACCAAAGCCAGAAAAAGACACTACAAAAAAGAAAATTATAGGCCAATATCTCTTGCAAAAATCCTCAACCAAATTCTAGCAACCTTAATTCAACTATCTAATGAAAAGGATCATACTCCATGACCAAGTGGGATTTTTTCTTGGGATGCAAAAATGGATCAACATATGTGAATCAAAAAATGTGATAAACCACATTAACAGGACAAAGGAAAACATACACACACACACACACACACACACACACACACACACACACACACACTCTTCTTGATTAAGAAAAAGCATTTGCCAAAAAATAAAATTAAACAAACTGGTAATTTCCTTTCCTTTGCTTAAAACCCTAAAATGTTTTCCACCACTGCTGTAAATATGACCTTAAAGATTTGATCCCTTCTGTCCCCCTAGGCTTATCTCTGATCAATGTCTGCTTTATAGTTTCCCTCTAGCAATGTGGAAACTCTTTAATTCCTTGTGTGCACCATGCTCATCCTTCTGTCCCTTTGTTCTCCCTCCACCTCCTTGTCACATAGGTACCTTCTACTTTCACTTCCAGTCACAGATCAGATTCTACCTCCTCCAGAAAGCCTGATGGGTTGGATGCTTCTCTCTATGCTCTCCTGTTCAAATCCCTGTCACTCCACTTAAGACTTTCTTTTAAAATATTTATGTTCACTTTCTCTAGGTAGACTGAGGGCAGGTTTGTATCTCAATCTTCTTGTATTACTGCTACCTAGCAGGTTGCCTGCCTATCGAATAAACAAATATTCCACATTTCAGGAATGTAAAAATGAATAAAACACAGCAGAAAATAGTACTTAAAATTTGTAGTTACCTTTTTTCTTGTAGAGATCAACAATACACATCTAATCATTTCTTTTTTTTTTTTTTGAGAAAGACACATCTAATCATTTCTATGTCTCTAAATTCTATTTCTCTCCTACCCAAGGAGTTGCCTTCTAATTGATATAGACATGATCGATGTAAACCAAATTAGAGGCAAAAATAGAGAATTTCCCCCCAGGAACCACAATTGTATATAATAATGTTTACATTAAAATGCTAAAAAATGAAAGACTTGGGGGTAAAACTGGAGTCTTTCTTTTTCATAATTCTAAACTCACAATTGATGAGTTCATGTAGCTTGGCTTCCCACATTCTACCATCAGTTTTAAAGTTCACTGCTACCCACCCAGCAGAAAGGCTTGTCAGTTTTCAGTGTTCTTTTGAGCTGTGAATGCAAGTTTTGACTGAAAGTCTTTGCTAACCTCAAGCAGAAGAGAGAGGCATTTGTGTGGCAGGCGAGGTGGTCCGTGGAAGCAAAATGAAAATTATTAAATTGATGATGATGATTTTCTTCAATATTTTTCTTTCTTTCTGGTGAGTGCTGAGACCAGTAGGTGCCCTCTATTGTATTAATGAAAAAATTGCATATTAAAATGATCTCTTAATCCCTTTGATTCATTGTGTCTCAGAAATCACACAAATGATAACCTGTGAGCACATCAATAGGAATGAAGGTGGGAGAGAAGATGCAGTCCAATGAAAACAAGAGAAACTAAAATCTCTCAAAACCACCATCCTAATATCATAAAACAATGAGTAAGATAAACATACAACACACGTACTCACTTTGCTCACAAAATTGCGCCAAGGCTGAGTCAGTGGATCTACAGAAAAAGATATGAATATTCTGCTTGGAAATCCATTCTGAAAACAAAGAGAGGAAGTGACTGAACAGGAGATTTGCACGTGAGCTACTCCGTCATTGAGTCCAATCCCAGAAATTTGGGCTGAACTACCTGGAGATGCTACTGACTTGCAGTTTAGAAATCATTGAATAATTATTATGCCATATTTCTTTTTAAAAAATATACATTTTTATTGATTTCAGAGAGGAAGGGAGAAGAAGAGAGAATCATTGATTGGCTGCCTCCTGCATGTCCCCCTACTGGGGATTGAGCCTGCAACCCTGGCATGTGCCCTGACTGAGAATTGAACTGTTACTTCCTGGTTCATAGGTTGACGCTAAACCACCGAGCCACACTGACCGGGCATATTAGCCATGTTACTGAAGTTTGTTTAGGATTTCAAGTTTATCTGTGGGCTTCTGACATATGTCTTCTAAGCAGTTGTCCTAAGAGTGATTAATGCTGGTTTCAAGTGATGCTGTACTAGGGACTTGGGTAAAAGAGACAGTCACATTGTTTGTCTTGCTTATAAATGGACAGTGCTTGTTTGGATAGAGCACAGATAACTGAATAAAATGATGATGCCAAGATGAGATTGGGCAGCAGGATCATATATTATCATTCAAATGACATTGTCTTCTCCATTGAAATAATATAGATTTAGCTCGGGAGACAGGAGAGAAATGTGCTTCTTTTTTTGATTTTTTTCGGAGTCTCTCTAAACTTGGACAGGTCACACTTGCCAAATTACAGCAGTGGGCTTAAGGGGGTATGGGTTGAGAAGGTGGCAACTGGCCTTTTGCAATCAGACAGCCCTGTTCCAAGAAGTTAATGTTATGAAATAGAAACAAAAGCAAGATTATAATTTGGTGGCTTGAAGGAAAGCCACGTTCCATGGTATTACATAGAAAGTGTCATGATGTTTGTTTCTGTCCAGCCCTCCATTTCAGTTCAGACACCAATCAGAAAATTGCCCGTTCTGCAAAGGGGAACAAAGTATAACCTCTGCCCTGTGCAGAGGAACACGGGATGGGCATGTGTGGAAAGCGGTCCACATGTGGCCTTGTGGCTAAAGAATCATATCTGGCATCAAGCAAGCACAACAAGAAGTCCTTGGAAAAAGTGCTAAAATAATAAACAATGAGCCATTGTCAGTGGGATATTTTGGAGACAGTTTCCATTTAATGAGGACAATTAGTGTATCAGAAAAGGCCATTGAAATAAAAGAAGGATAATGGAGTTCCTTAGTGAAAGAAATATAACCAGTGTAGACACGTGTGGAACAAGAACAGCGTGGATGAGTCTCCACTAGTTTCTTTGGTGGAACTAGCCCTTTAGTAAAGAAATGCAACATGGTGGTCTAGCTGCGCTGTCCATTATGGTAACCAGTAGACACATGTGGGTATTTAAATTTAATTAAAATTAATCAAAACTAGATAATATAAAAAATTCTGTTCCTCAGGCACATTCATCACATCTCGAGGACTCAGTTGCCACATGTGCCCAGTGGCTACAGTATTGAAAAGCACAGACAGACCATTTCCATGGTGGTGGAAAGTTCTACTGGAGGGCATTGGAAGAGCATCATCCTGGGAGCCTGGGATTAAATCCTGAGTGTGCAGCTTGGCAATGGCGTGCCTCTGTTTCTTCATAGTCTATATAATAAAAGCCTAATATGCAAATCAACTGAATGGCGGAACAACGGGTCACTATGATGCACACTGACCACCAGGGGGCAGACAATCAATGCAGGAGCTGCCCCCTGGTAGTCAGTGCGCTCCCACAGGGGGAGCACAGTGGCAGTGGCCGGAGCCTCTCTCACCTCCGCTGCAGGCAGGTGGACATCCCCTGAGGGGTCCTGAACTGTGAGAGGGCACAGGCTGGGATGAGGCCCCCGCCTCCCCAGTGTACGAATCTCGTGCACTGGGTGTCTCTAATTTAGAATAAGGCAAGGAATAGTACCTGTCTCCTAGAGTTGTCAGGAGAATGAAATAAATGAGTTCGGTGTTTATTAATAAATCATGTAGAGCTATTCCTGGCACAGAGTAGGTACAGTAGCAATAATTTTTTAAATGAATGGAAGTCTATTGCCTATATTCTATAGTTTGCATATATTTATGCTTGTGTTAACTTTTAGTAAAAATGATGGCTAACCTTAATTGCACATTTACTCCTTGTGGGCTAAGTGCTTTACCTGCTTTGTGTGGTTTAAATGCCAATAAAATCTCAGAAGGAAGAATCTATTATTATTATTTAATAGATGAGAACACTCAGCCCAAAGGTCACTCAGCTAAGAGATGATTTTGAACTTGGTTGACTCTGAACTGCTACAGCATTTTCCAGTATGATGAGCTACCAGACTGCAAAGTCTATGCTATGTTTCTTCTGGCTTTAACTTTGAGTTAAAAAAATGTTTCAGAAATAACTTACGTGATAATAACAGCTAACCATCACACAGTAGTTACTATGTGCCACTCACTGATCTAGGAACATGTAGTAAATTCATTTAATTATCACAATAATTCTATTAGGTAGGTACCACCATCACCCCATTATGGCTGAGTAAATTGAGGCTCAGAGAGGTTCACTATATTGCCTACGTTCACCTGGCTAGTAAGTCGCACAATTAGCCAGTCCTTTGGGATTCAAAATCTATTTTTTAATGTCTTATTTCATAACCACATGATTACTGCACAGGGGTTTAGGATAGAGTACTAGATTATAAAGGTATTTGGCCTATAGGACGCTGCCTAACCAGTGCCGAATAGATACTGGTGCTCAACAGGGACAAAGCCAAGTGGCTTCACCTAACAGCTACCGAACTACTTAAATGGGCTATTTCAGTCCTGCATGCTGTGCGCGCATATCCTGACTCGCCCTTTCCTTGGGGAAAATTGGGAGAAAAGTACATACATGGAAATGTGCTATTAGCTGCTGCGCCACATTGGCAAGCCCTGGGGACCACAGCCTCTCAGGAGAGGCTCACGCCTTTGCTGGCAAATGTGCCGGCGTTTCTCAGGCTCAGACACACAGGATCCCCCTTGCACATGTCCCAGCTTCCCTCCGCATCAGCAGGATCCCTGTGAGAAAAGGAAAAGTAATGGGTTTGGAAGTCAGATGTAAGCAAAGACCCAACTCTCTGCTTGCAGTTCTTAAAATAATTTTCAATGCAATAAAGCATCCTGAGTCAGAGGATATGACATCCTCATTTGCATGATTCAGAGGCAGTGACGCCACAGGCAGTCCGTGAGGAGGGGTTCCCGATCGAGGAAACACTGAACAATTGAACGGGTGCTGGAGTTGGCAGTGAAAGAACTGTCTTAGATAATTGAAGCTCGTTCCATTGGCCCCGGCATAGGAACTGGTGGCTATCAGATCTTCACAGTGGGTGATTCCTGTCACCTCCCCAAAGTTTTCCTGGAGTGGGGGTTGACAGTTTTGTGAGAGGGACAGAAGTTGCTGGGCTTCTTACCCAGAGATTACAGTTTAGTGCAAACATCATTTGCTGTGGAAAGTCTCAGAGAACATCCATATTCTGTTAGAATGGGAATTTGTAACTTGGTAGCCATGTAGAGGGAAGAAAATCTTTATGAGCTCCTGGGAAGTTGTATGCACACGGTTGTTTTATGTCCTGGGAGAGCACAGCCCACAGATTCTATCGTACTCTCAACGGGGGTCTCCGGCCTCTAAAAGATTGGAACCTTGTTCCTGATAATGACACGGTTAAGAGATCACAACAAAACCTTTATTGCATGTGATAGTAAAGTAGAATTTTAAAAGCTGGACTGCTAATTCAGTAGAAAATTGTGTTTTCATCCCTCTTTGCAAACTGTGTCTTCATCCCTCGATGTAATGCAATAGAGACCAGCCTCTCCCTCCCTGCATGTAGGTTCAGACTTGCCTCCCATCAGGTCACCTTGATAGCAATACCAGTCCCCATAATCCCATTCAGTGCATGAGCACATCACAATTAGAGTTTGGTTTCTGGTGTTAGAGTAAGGTGGATTGCCCCCAAAATGGGTCAAATCAAATGTCAATCATGGTAAGAGTCATATGATGGAAGGAAATGAGACTCTGACGAAAATTTACTTTTGTGATGTATTGACAGTTGAAATAAACCACCTGCAGCAAGAGAAAATATGTTAACACTGGTTCTACTTTTCTTCCTCATCCCACTGTCAAAGTCTACTGCTGTCTTTCCTATGATGATTCATCAACAAGATATTTATTGCCAATAAATTACTGATTTTGGCTTTGTGTTAGCTACTGTCACTTGCTAAACCCAAACTGTACAGCAAGAAATGGGGGGAGAGAGAAGATGGCATCCTGATGAAGTTCTCCATAAATATAATTTCCTTTCCTCTAAGTCAAAAGTTGCAAGGGCAAATAGTTCAACTTCTATGTCACTGTGGAGACAGAAAAAGAGAATTGGTCATGTTGATGTCAATACCAGAAAGTGAAAATGCATTCTGCTACTGTTCATCTAAAACGTCTTTCTGTGCCGAAACCGGTTTGGCTCAGTGGATAGAGCGTCGGCCTGCGGACTGAAAGGTCCCAGGTTCGATTCCGGTCAAGGGCATGTACCTTGGTTGTGGGCACATCCCCAGTAGGGGGTGTGCAGGAGGAAGCTGGCCGATCATCGATGTTTCTAGCTCTCTATCCCTCTCCCTTCCTCTCTGTAAAAAATCAATAAAATATATTAAAAAAAACACACGTCTTTCTGCTAAACAGAAACTAGTCCAGAAAATAGTTGGAAAAACTAAAAACAACAACAAAAACTTATACCATTACTGAAAATAATTGGTTAATAAACTATTCTGCTTAAAAAAAGTTATTTAATTTTTAATAAGATTTAAAAATTAGATTAGAATGTAATCTAATTCCAGTTTCAACTATGATTTTGCTGCCACACCGAATTTTCCTATTCACCAAAAATGTCGTATGGCATAATAAAAATCTCATTTAGAGCTTCCCTACTCAGACTGCTGATTAGAAATCAGATACTTGGGCTCCACCCCAGACATACTGGACCAGAATCTGCATTTTAACCACTCTCAGAGGATTTTTTATTAACGTTCACGTTTGAGAAGCCCTGGCTTAGGATAATATTTCCTAATCTTAGATAATCATCTTAATCATCTAAGTGTAGAGCTCTTAAGAAATATTGTAGAGATTCTATCAGTGAGTCTTCATTCAACTCACTCTCTGGTTGACCAAACTTCCTCTGAGCTTCAGTGAAGCATCCTGACTGATGACTACAGCAAGCTTGCTCTCGGCTCCTAGCCCAGTCTCTAGTATTCCAAAGCATTTCTGCACCTGCCACTTGAGGTATACTTACCAAGTCTGTGTGTTTGTTCCTAAATCTGCTAATGACACAGTGCAAATAGATTAAACTAATAAAATATGGGCGTGAAGAGAGTGATACTGTTTATTGTTGTATGTGAACAAAGAAACTGTGATTAGAAAAACTGAAAGTCTAAGAGCTCGTGCTCAGGTTTCTTTACAAATGTCTTTAAGTCGTTGCTCTATTTCAAAGAAATGAAACCGGAAATTGTATACCTGCCTTGTGGGTGTGAAATATGTAAGAAAGATGGCTTTATTGTTCAAGCAATAAATGTATATGAGAAAAAATTCTTTACACAAAAAGTGTGGCAAATGGATCTATTTATTTGTTTTAATTTCATACAAACTGTTATACCAAAATATGCATATGCCATATTTTTTTCTAATTTCTTGATTTTTGCCACTTTTGTGTTGCACAAATAGAATGCCAGTTATAATTTGGTCAGCTAAGAGGGATTTTACTACACATATTCCTGGATCCCATCCCAGACCACTGAATTAGGGTGGGGCTCAGAATATGTATTTTTAAAAAGATCTGGCAATCAGGTTTGGAAATTATTGAATTAGAGAATTCGGACTGACCAGGCAACGATTATAGAAGTAGGAAAAATCCAACAGGTTTAGATATTTAAAAAATGTTACTAATACATTTGCTAAAGAATTTCCAGAACGTTTATAACAAAAAAAGCTCAGCTGATTCCACAGATAACACTTTGTATATTGTCTACATTTCCTGGTATGATGTTATTGAAGTTTTCCTGGGAGTAGACCAGCTGGCCCTCTGAGACAGTCCATCTATAAACCAGGAAGAGGAAGAGCTGGAATTGTGGTCAAAATTTCCCTATGTCAGTTGCAGAGTATTGAAATCTCCTTCTGCCCTCACATCCACTGATGCTGGTCAGAGTGGGACACATATTTTCTTTGGAGAGACTCCTTACTTTTTTATTGACTTCCTGTTCTCTTAGTCACTGGTAATCTGACATAGGAAATTGAGAACAGGGGTTTTTAAGGAGACTAAGCTATACTGGTTCTTACTGGACTAGTGGAGTAAGTTTGTTCTTTGATTCCCCTGATCTGGTATAAATGCCCATTATATGTATACCTTCCAGACTTCCAAGGAAACCTGGATGCCTGTAGGTTATTGATTTATGGAAAGCTTAACAACCTTCAAATGACAGGAAGGCTGGGAAATGAGATTATTACCTGCTTCCTGAATTAGAAATGACAGCTACAGTTATTTCTTGTTTTTAAGGCTTGAAGAATGTAGGGTTAAATATGATGCTTTAAATGACCTGTCTTCTGGACCTGTCACCTGGCCTGCAGTTGATTCTGATAGCTGCTCTGTGTGGCTCAATAGTTGACTACCAGATACACACCCAATGTCTACAATCACATTTGCTTACATTAGAACCTTTGCTTTGGAAATTTACATTCTGGCTATTTTAGAGGAGAAATGCCATGATTTTTTTTATTTTTAGGGCCCAGGTTGAAATATCTGCTTGATATAGAGGTGATGACTTGACAATAATGGACTTAGGTACACACACAAAACAACACTCCAGTAACTTCAATCCTGGCCCCAGAATCTGGCTGTATGGTTATAATTACCACCCACCTCCTCTTCTCTGCTTACTAGTGAGACTTTGGAGAAAGAGACAATCCAAATCTGAGCACATGAAATGTCAAATGCCTCTGAGAAGCAAACTGCTGAGACTTTGAGGTAAAGACTATGGTTTATCACATTAGGCCAATGTTTCCTAGACTTGCCTGATGTTGAAAGTCACTGTGCCTGAGGTGGTGTAAACCAATGTTGTACTTAAAAAATATAGATCCCAGGCCTCCTTTCCAGAGAGTTCCACTCACTAGCTCTGTTGGGGGAAAGGGGCAAGTAATTCTTATGAATAGGCAAGTTTGGGAAACCTGGCTTTAATGTTTCAGGATTTATTTCATTCTGATGTCCTGTGAATATTACCTGCTCAGTGAGTGAAGACTAGTAATGGCAGTGAACATACTTAACATCAAAGTATAAGGAAGCATGCTAAATTTTCCTTGTCATTCCAAAAAAGTCAATATGGTATATACGGTCTTCAATTGTTCTAACCAGCAAGACTGTTCAAGAAGACTGTTATCCTTGCTTTTAAAGGATATTTTCAGTGGATATATTTATTCTTGTAGTAATATTTCTGGTGTTCTTCATTCCTCTGTATAAATCCATATTTTCATCTTATATCACTTTCTATTTACCTAAAGAACTTTAACATTTTTTAAAATGTGAGTCTGCTGGGGATTAATTATTTAAACTTTTGTATATCTGAAAAAGTCTTTATTTAACCATCATTTTTGAAAGACATTTTTGATAGGTATAGAATTATAGGTTGACATTTTAAAAAATCTTTCAGGACTATGAAGATATTTCTCCTCACTCTTCTCACTTTTAAAAAGAATCTGCTGTCATTCATATTTTAGTTCTTCCCTATGTGATATTTATTTTTGAAAAGAAATATTGGTTGCTTTTCAAAAATATTTTGTGTATTACTGGTTTTGAACAATGTGATCATAATATGCCTTGGTTTTGTTTTCTTAATGTTTCTTGTGCTTGAGGTTTATTTAGCTTTCTGGATCTGTCAGCTTACAGATTTTATCAAATTAAAAAAATGGCATTAATTATTTAAATCATTTTATGTCCTTCCTTTTCCCTTCTTTACTTCCGGTTGTACAATTTCAGACATATTTGTCTGCTTGAAGTTGTTCCACAGCTCACTAATGCTCTGTTCATGAAAACATTTTTTTCTGTGTGTTACATTAGTTTCTATTGATATGGCTTTAACTTTACTAATTTTTTCCATCTTTAATATCTAATTTTCTGTTAATTGCATCTAGTACTTTGTCCTGTGAATTAGCTGCCTTTATTTTCTCAGACTCTCAGTTCTTTGTCCTCAACTCAGGGCGTCAGCTGGTCTCGCCTACAATTCCTGCTCACTGTGCCATGATCTAGAAAAGTCTCTCAAGACAATAATCTGGGCAATTGTTTTTCATTTCTCATCTCTTTGTTGCCTCACAGCCAGTTCTTAAAACCATCGTTCCATGTATTTTTCCTGTTTTTGGTTGTTTTAGGTGGGAGGATAAATCGGTCTCCATTAGTCTATCTTGGCCGGAAGTGGAAATCTCTTAATTGCTTTTTCATGTTGCTTTTGACATTTGAGTTTTTTCAAAATAACTGAAGCTATTTACAGGTTTAATTCTAATTATAAATAGTATTAATAACAATACCTTATCTTTGTATAGTGTTTTAAAGTTTATGTGATATTATCAGTCTTGTAAACATTTTAATAATTATGGTATAATTATATTCATTTGACAAATAAGATAATAGAAAGAATCTCAACTTCAGTTTTCTCATAAGCAAAGCAAATGGCTTGAGCTGGAATATCTTTAGAGTTCCTACATGCTATACTCTCTTATAAAATCTTCCAGAAGTATGTTTTTATTGCTGGGCTTGTTTTAATATGAGTCCCACAGTTAAGAGTCACGCTCTTTTGGAATAGTCTACTTTTCGAATAATTCTTTTACTGAAGTAAACCTTATTCTTGAAACAAGATAGCTCTGCAAAAGAACTTACCTGTTTGTTTGTTTTTCAATCTAATTCTTCATTATTTTCTGCTGATGTATAGCTAGAGCTCAGTGGCTATGTCCCTCTTCTTCAGTTGATTTCAGTAAGTTGGGGGAATGGTTTAGCAAGTTGATTTGTAAAAGGCTAAGACCTATTTTTTTTAAAAGGAATAAAAAAAAATATGGTAAATACAAATGTCTATTCACCGGGAAACAAAAGTGGTGAGGCCCTGCTTTTCCTCCCCAGTTCAGCTGAACCCTGGCATGTATGGGTTCATTCTGCTTAGTAGAGGAGAAGCTCATACCTACCACAGTGTGTGGTCTAGAGCTGGTTTCTTAGCTGGTAGGTGTGGTCACACTGAGTCATGGGTCAGTATGAATGACCAGGTACAGACAGCCCTTTCACCTCCTTGTTTGTTCAGTTGGTATATCTTTCTGCCTTCAGGTCCTGGTTAGTCCTCCTCGACCTCACTGGGCCCTATCCCAGACTCTAGTCCATTGACCTGGGGACTTTATAGTCTCCTCCCTTTTCTCCAGAGTCCTTCTCTAGAGTCTTTAGATCCCAAATGATCATAGTCACGTGTTAGGAGACTGAAACAACGGAGACCACTGACTTGGAATTCTGATGGCATCAGACACGTGATTGTGAGTATGGCTACTGCCTAGAAACCACTGCGCCATTCTCTGTTTATTAGATTGGTATTCCCCTTGGATGTCAGCCTCAAACAGACCACACATCTCTGGTTTATCTTAATTCTCTTATTTTTTATTTTAGATAGGAATGGAAGAATGTGACTTCTTATGTCTTACTGTGAGACTGATTGATTTAGAACTGTGTCAAATAGCAAATTTTATGGGTAAGATGATGGGCTATCTCATTGGACAGAAGAAGCTATTTCACCATAGCTTCCAAAATTCCTGTAGCTTACTTTAGGATGAACTATCTCTAAAATCTTGGTAAAATCCTAATGTAACTTGGTCTCTGTACTTTTGGTTTCACAAAGATGAACAATGAACATTTGTTACTATTTGTTTCCTTTTGGAAGAAGGATCATAAATTTTAGTTAATACAGTTAAGAAATATAAATTAAAATAGTTTTCTGATAAGACAAAACTTTTTCTGAGTTTCACAGACTTCTAGTTTTTCCTTGATTATGAGTCTGAAACAGCAGGCATTTGCTTGGCAATGCAAGTTGGCATTAGAATTTTAAGAGACATTTTCTTAGATTTACTGAGTCATATGGTGTTTATCTCAGATTATGGTTTGTGGGAATCATACTTCCTTAATGTTCTATTGGTTTGCGTGTTATTCTTGGTCCTTAGCAACCTAAACCAGAATTAAAAACACATTACATTAATAAGAACATTAATTATTGTTGACAATGGAGAAGAAAGGGGAACAGCAAATCAATTCTTCTATTCAGATCTTTTGCAATTAAGATTGTCCACCTTGTATGTTTTTAAAAAAATATATTTTTTATTGATTTCAGAAAGGAAAGGAGAGGGAGAGAGAGGGAGATAGAAACATCAATGATGAGAGAGAACCATTAATAAGTTGCCTCCTGCACACTCCACACTGGGGATCGAGCCCACAACCTGAGCATATGCCCTGACTGGGAATCGACTCATGACCTCCTGACTCATAAGTTGATGCTCAACCGCTGAGCCATGCCAGCTATGCCACTTTGTGTTTTAAAAGTCTCTACCAGAAGTATAATTAATAAACAAGATCAGGGATAGAATGAAGATTTTTATGGTAGCTAATGGGCAGGAAAGAGTAAGAGATCTTCTATTAGTTTACATTAGTTTCTTTGGGGGAAATGCTATTGGGTGGTAAAATGAATGTTTCACAAATGTAATCTGTTACACTATCATGTAATTTGGTAGAAGTGAATTCAGTTTTCAAAATATTAGTAAATTTGATTTGGCTTTGATTTGTTATTTCAATGTCTTTATGTCTCCTTATGATATTTACTTTATGTGCTCTTAATGATGTGCCACCAGAAAATGACTTCTCATAAGACATGAAATTAGATGAGCTACCTCTAATCTTCACAAACTTATCTAGTTATATTAGTTTGGCATGGCTGTCATAGTAGGATACCACAGTCTGGGTAGCTTAAACAACAGAAATGTGTTTTTTTCACAGTACTGGAGGATAGGAATCTAAAAGCAAGGTGTTGACAGGGCTGGTTCCTTTTGAGGGCTGTGAGAGAAGTATTTGCTGTAGACTGTTCTTTCTTGGCTTGTTGATGGCCGCGTTTTCCTTGTGTATTCACATTGTCTTCCCTCTGTAGATGTCTGTGTCCCAATTTCCCCTTCTTATATGGGCACCAGTCACATTGCATTCAGCCCATGTCAATGCCTTTGTTTTCACTTAATCACCTCTTTTAAGTCACTGTCTATAAATACACTCACATTCTGGGGATTGGAGGCTAAGACTTTACATGAATTTTTTTGAGAGACACAAACAATTCAGCTCATAATAACCAGTGTACATGGAGTACCTCATGAAAACATCAGCTTATTATTTCATATACTCTTAAACTCAGAAATTTTAAGAACTGAAATCTAATTTTTCACTGTTATACTAACAAGTGTTAAAAATGTGCACTAGTCTTGAGTGAGATGTGTGCCAACGTATAGTCAGAAAGTAAAAATACTCACTCGAGGGCAAGTAAGTGTTCTTACATAAGTGTGAGCGTGAGTTATGGGACAACAATGTTTACAGGATTCCGGACAGATTGGAAACCAGTTTTCTCAACAATATCAGTTCACATAGCAATTTTAGGGAACAAGATCAATCCCAAATATACAGTTAAAGGAGGTTTACCTGTGATTAACCAGTATTTAACCAGCGAACCTGGCCTTGTTCTAATAATCAATTCAAAACAATATTCCAAGTTGAGTTTTGACACAAATCTTTCATTTATACCAGAGAGTAATTTAGGAGTAAAAAACAAACGATGAATTATGTGTCAACATATAAGCCATTAATCAAGGAGTAAGTACACAGTCATTTTAAGAAAATAGGCCAGCAAATTCCTTTTGTAAGAAGTTCAAGCAGAAAACATTTTTGTTTTTGTGGATGTAGTCTTCAAGTCATGAAAACCTGAACATTTTATTTTGAAAAGTGAGGTGGCTGAGAGAGACACTTATGAGGGATTTGAAATTCTCCAGTGACATTTCAAGCAAAATGAATTTTAATATGAGTATTGCACCACTCATACCATAAAATTTAAATTCCTA
Organism: Cnephaeus nilssonii; assembly: GCF_951640355.1. Lineage (NCBI taxonomy): Eukaryota > Metazoa > Chordata > Mammalia > Chiroptera > Vespertilionidae > Cnephaeus > Cnephaeus nilssonii. The sequence continues at coordinate 9,979,040 of NC_137074.1, forward strand.
TCCTAATTTTGACGCTACTTGGTTTATTTTCCCTGTAATTTTTTTAATATTTAAGACACTCAAGAATTCCAAATGACAGAATATTAAACATTGGTGAGGCTTTTTCACTTTGCCATTTTTGGGAATAGGCTGCAATTTTAATTGAAGAGCTTTAGAAATATTTTTTTGTCCAAGTATTGAATAAGAAAATGCCATGTAATAGGCTCCTAGGGTGACAAGAATCAACAGGATCTTTGGGTCATGAAGGGAAGACTTTTGCCTGCCTCCATATGGCAATGGTGAAATGCTTTGTAGAGCAGAGCAAACTATTGTAACCAGAGGTGGCGTATCCTAGAACTTGAGTCAATGATTGGCTGATTAGGAGTCCAGTGGTAAGTAGTTTGGGAATGTGAAATGAAGACAGTGAGCGATTTGACACCCTGAAGGGTCTTCAGTATAAAATCAGCACAGAATTCCATATTCTTAGCCTATCATACAAGTATCTTCATTATTTGGTCTCTGTTTGCTTTCCCAGCCTCATTTTTCATGTTTCTTCCTTCATCCCTCTATTCTAGCTGGGCTTAACTTGGTTCAATTTCTCAGTGCTTACCTACATCTTACCTCAGGGCCTTTGTCCAGCTGTGCCTCTCCCTGGCAGGTTCTTTTTTCGTATGTATTTGGGTGCTTCTGTATTGGGTGAATATATGTTTTTCAGAGATATATCCTCTTGTTGAATTGCTCCCTTTAGTATTATGAAGTGGCCCTCCTTATATCTTGTTATGTCCTTCACTTTGAGGTCTATTTTGTCAAATATAAGTATTGCTACTCTAGCTTTTTTCTCACTTCCATTTGCCTGAAATTCTTTTTTCCCCATTCCTTCACTATCAATCTGAGTGAGTCCTTTGCTCTGAGGTGGGTCTTGTATAGTCAGCAAATATATGAATCATGTTCTCTTATCCATTCAGCTGCTCTATGTCTTTTGATTGGAGCATTTAATCCATTTATGTTTAACGTTATTATTGATAGGTACTTGTTTGTCATTGTTATTCTTTATGCCTGTGTTCCTTATTCCCTTTCTATTTTTTCTTTTTACAGCAGTCTCTTTAGCATTTCTTGCATTGCTGGGTTGGTGGTAATAAATTCCCTTAGCCCTTTTTTGTCTGTGAAGCTCCTGATTTCCCCTTCAATTTTGAATGATAGACTTGCTGGGTATAGTATTCTTGGATTCAGTCTCTTGCTTTATGTCATTTTGTATATTCCATTCAATTCCCTTCTGGCTTGATGTGTTTCTGTTGAGAAATCAGTTGAGAGTCTAATGGGAGATCCCTTGTAGGTAACTTTCTGTCTCTCTCTGGCAGCCTTTAAGATTCATACTTTGTCATTGAGGTTTGCCACTTTAATTATGATGTGTCTTGGTGTCAGTCTTTTTAGGTTCATCTTGTTTGGGACTTTGTGAGCTTCTTGGACTTGTGTGGCTTTTTTCTTCCCAACATCAGGGAAGTTTTCTGTCATTATTTCTTTAAACAGGTTTTCTACTCCTTGCTCTGCTTCCTCTCCTTCAGGAACCCCTATTATGCAGATGTTGTTTCATTTCATGTTGTCTCAAAGCTCCCTTAGGCTCTCCTCCTACTTTTTAAGTTTTCTTTCCAGTTGCTGCTGTGCTTGGGTGTTATTTTCTACCTTGTCTTCTAACTCACTGATGCAGTCCTCAACTTCTTCTAGTCTACTGTTGAAACTTTCCATTGTGTTCTTTATTGTGGATATGTCATTCTTCATTTCCTCTTGATTCTTACACATGTTGCATTTGTCTTCCATCCTTTTCAGTGTCCTTATAACCATTGCTCTGAATTCTTTCTCTGACAAATTGCTTGCCTCCATTTCATTTATTTCCTTTTCTGGTGATTCCTCATTGTCTTTTGAAAGGGCGTTGTTTCTTTGTTTTCCCATTTTTGCTGTTCCTTTGAGATTTTTTTCTACATATCAGATTAAACTGCTATGCCACCCAGATTTATTTATTTATTTATTTATTTATTTATTTATTTATTTATTTATTTTATTTTCTTTACTGATTAAGGTATTACATATGTGTCATTATCCCCCCCTTGCCTCCCCACCCCCCTGTTCAGGCTCTCCCCCCCCCCCGTGTCTGTGTCCATTGGTTATGCTTATATGTATGCATACAAGTCCTTTGGTTGATCTCTCTCCCTTACCCGCACCCTCCCCTATCTTCCCTCTGAGGTTTGACGGTCTGATAGATGCTTTTCTATCTCTGGATTTGTTTTTGTTCATCAGTTTCTGTTGTTCATTATATTCCACAAATAAGTGAGATCATGTGATATTTATCTTTCCCTGACTCACTTATTTCGCTTAGCATAATGCTCTCCAGGTCCATTCATACGGTTGAAAAATGGTAGGAATTCCTTCCTTTTTATAGCAGAATAGTATTCCATTGTGTAGATGTACCACAATTTTTTAATCCACTCATCTGCTGATGGGCACTTAGGCTCTTTCCAAATCTTAGCTATTGTCAATTGTGCTGCTATGAACGTGGGGTGCATATATCCTTTCTGATTGGTGTTTCTAGTTTCTTGGGATATATTCCTAGAATTGGGATCACTGGCCACCCAGACTTTTTGAGTTTGTCTTATATAGTAGATGTTTTGTGGGACCCAGTGGTGCAATATCTCCAGTCTATTGGACTGGGCAATCTAGGGATGCCTCCTACTTGGGATATTTGGGTTCTCTTGGTGTAATTGTGTCTTGAGTGTTATTGTCCCACTCATGGTCAGAGTCTTCTCTCAGAGTGTCCAGTTATGTGGCTTGCTCTCTACCATGTTGACCAAACAGCACAAAATACAACTTGACAAGACACAACACAAAGGGAGCAAAACATGAATGTACTCACAACACCGATAACCTCAATATAAGTGACCACCAGAGAAAAGAGAATTAGGGGAGAGAAAAGAGAACAAAAATGATATTGAGGAAAGAAAAATAGAGAGAAAAGAAAAAGGAGAAAAAAGGAAGAAACAGAAAAAAATATATGGGGAGAAAACACCACAGAACAAACAGATAAACCAAAAAATGCAAACAACAAACACTCAGAAAAGAGGGTGGGGGCAGAATCTGTAGAGGCAGAGCTTATATACAGAAGGTAAGGTTAAGGAATTGAATGAATATGGGGAGGACCTTGGTTCAGTATAAAGGAGGTAGAAAGAGGATGAGTGGATAAGAAGAAAAGAAAGAGAAAGAAAAAAAAATAAAAAGAAAAAAGGGAAAAAAATGTAAAAAAAATAAGATAAAATAACTATAAAAAATAAAAATAGAATGAAGAAAAAAATAATGTGAAAAAATAAAAAATAAAGATACAAACAAAAACAAAAAATAAAGAAAAAAATTTAAAATAAAAGATAAAAGTAAAATAAACAAAAAATAAAAAAGTGAAGTTTCATTCTTTTCAGCAGAGTTTTAATGCCTCATGGGGGCTCGTTTAAGATCCTACTCTTCTGTACTGTCTGTAACTTCTCAGTTTCCTGTTAGGTAGTCAGCACTGTGTTGAAGTTCCAAGCAATCCACTGCTCCTCTGTTGGTGTCTATGTCCACCGCTTTGACTGCAGCAGGTGGGACCAATCTGCCCATTTAGCCTGTCTGCCCACTGTCAATCTTAATCTCTCAAGTGGCTGTTTCTCACAGGGCTATAGTTAGGGAGGTTGCTGTATTGCTTTCTGGGACTAAAAGGCCTCTCTTCAACCCAGTCCCTGAGGGATCTTAGGGGTTATTCAGATTTTTTGTTTCCTTTGTACCACTCAGGGTGTAGTCTGGGTGTGGCTGTATTGGTTGCCTGGAGACTGCTAGGAGGAGCTAGCTCTTCAGGAAAAAATGGCTGCTTAGGTCTGGAGTGTCAGGAATGTCCCAGTGCCGAACTCCCAGTCACTTCTCCCCAACCTGCTCTTCTCCACAGCCTCTCCCCAGACTCTTCAAGTCCACACCTCCACCTGCACCTCAGCTATGGGTGAGTGTTTGTATTTGAAAGGTCCTATGAGCTGGGTTTAGTAAATAAAAGCAAATACCAAAAAGAGGGGAAACAACTGCGCCACTGCGAGTTTCTTCCACCATCCCCCCAACCTCTGCGGCACCACAAGGGTTGGGCAGTTCTTCAAGCTGCCCTCTCTGGGCTCAGCCTCTCAAGCTGTGGACTTAGATCTAGAATCCCCTGCTGCCTGCAGCCCTGTGGACCTCTTTACACAGTCAGATGTTATGCTTGTCCCCAAGGGACGGGGACTTGGTGCCATTCGGCTTCCTTCTGACCCTCTCTGCTTGGAGGTCTCGCAACTCTCTCCAGCCCAGATCCCCGATCCTACTATTCTCCAGGTGTCCTCTGCCCTTCCTGGTTGCAAATTGTCTCACCAGCTGTGCCTACTTCGCCAATTCTGGGAGCATGTTATTTGATTTAGATGCTCCTTCTATCTGCTCTGGGATAAGACTCAGGATACATCAGCCTATTTGGCCCCCATTTTGTCTCCTCCCTCTTCTTCTTTCTTAACAAGGCTATTTAGGATCACCCAATTCAAATTAGCCACAAAGTCACTTTCTGTTCATCTCCTTGTATTTCTCTGTGTGGTTCTGCTGTCCGTGTCATATTTTTCTTGTTCATTTTTTTTTACTAGCTAATTGTCTGTGGCCACTCACTGAATTGTAAGTTCTGTGAGAGCAGGGCTTTATCCATCTTGTTATCATTGTACCTCCCTGTGCCTTCAAAAGTGCTTGGCTCACAGAGGTTTCTTTTTTTTTTTTTTTTTTTTTTCCCAATTTTTTTTATTAAGGTATTATATGTGTACATATCTTGCCATTGCCCCCCCCCACCCCACTCCCATATATGCCCTCACCCCCCAGAGTTTTGCGTCCATTGGTTATGCTTATATGCATGCATACAAGTCCTTTGATTGATCTCTTATCTCCCCCATCTCTCCCTAACCTTCCCCCTGTAATTTGACAGTCTGTTTGATGCTTTACTGTCTCTGTATCTATCTTTTTGTTCAATTTTATAATGTTCTTTATTATCCATAAATGAGTGAGATCATGTGGTATTTTTCTTTCATTGACTGACTTATTTCACTTAACATAATGTTCTCCAATTCCATCCAGGTTGCTGCAAATGATGAGAATTCCTTCTTTTTTATGGCAGCATAGTATTCCATTGTGTAGATGTACCACAGTTTTCTGATCCAGTCATCTGCTGACGGGCACCTAGGCTGTTTCCAAATCTTAGCTATGGTGAATTGTGCTGCTATGAACATAGGGGTGCATATATCCTTTCTGATTGGTGTTTCTAGTTTCTTTGGATATATTCCCAGGAGTGGGATTACTGGGTCAAATGGGAGTTCCATTTTCAGTTTTTTGAGGAAACTCCATACTGTTCTCCACAGTGGCTGCACCAGTCTGCATTCCCACCAGCAGTGCACGAGGGTTCCTTTTTCTCCGCATCCTCGCCAACACTTGTCGTTTGTTGATTTGTTGATGATAGCCATTCTGACAGGTGTAAGATGGTACCGCATTGTTGTTTTGATTTGCATCTCTCGGATAATTAGTGACGTTGAGCATGTTTTCATGTGTCTCTTGGCCTTCCTTCTGTCTTCTTTTGAAAAGATTCTATTTAGGTCTGTTGCCCATTTTTTTATTGGATCATTTATCTTCCTTTTATTAAGTTGCATAAGCTGCCTGTAGATGTTGGAGATTAAACCTTTATCAGTGATGCCATTTGCAAATATGTTCTCCCATGTAGTGGGCCTTCTTGTTGTTTTGTTGATGGTTTCTTTTGCTGTGAAAAAGCTTTTTATTTTTATGTAGTCCCATTTGTTAATTTTCTCTTTAGCTTCCACTACCCTAGGAGCAGTGTCAGTGAAGAATTTCTTTTGGCATATGTCTGAGATTTTGCTGCCTGTGGATTGCTCTAGTATTTTTATGGTTTCCCGTCTTATGTTTAAGTCCTGTATCCATTTTGAGTTTATTTTTGTGTATGGCGTAAGTTGGTGATCAAGCTTCATTTTTTTGCATGTATCTGTCCAATTTTCCCAACACCATTTATTGAAGAGACTGTCTTTATTCCATTGTATGTTCATGCCTCCTTTGTCAAATATTAATTGAGCATAGTGGTTTGGGTCGATATCTGGATTCTCTATTCTGTTCCATTGATCTATATGTCTGTTCTTGTGCCAGTACCAGGCTGTTTTGAGAACAGTGGCTTTGTAATACAGCTTGAAATCTGGTATTGAGATCCCTCCTACTTTATTCTTCTTTCTCAGGATTGCTGTGGCTATTCGGGGTCTTTTTTTATTCCAGATGAATTTTTGGAGAGTTCTTTCAAGGTCTGTGAAATATGCCGTTGGTATTTTAATGGGGAGTGCATTGAATCTATAGATTGCTTTGGGTAGTATGGACATTTTAATGATGTTGATTCTACCAATCCATGAACATGGTATGTTCTTCCATCTGTTTACGTCTTCCTCTATCTCTTTTTTCAGTGTCCTGTAGTTTTCCGTGTATAGGTCTTTTACCTCCTTAGTTAAGTTTATTCCTAGGTATCTTAATTTTTTTGGCGCGATGGTAAATGGGATTGCCTTTTTAGTCTCTCTGTCTGTAAGTTCACTATTGGTGTATAGAAAGGCCATAGATTTCTTGGCGTTAATTTTGTATCCTGCTACTTTGCCGAATTCATTTATTAAGTCTATTAGTTTTTTGACGGAGTCTTTCGGATTTTTTATGTACAATATCATGTCGTCTGCAAATAAAGACAGCTTTACTTGTTCTTTTCCAATTTGGATGCCTTTTATTTCTTCTTCTTGTCTAATTGCAATGGCTAATACTTCCAGTACTATGTCAAACAGGAGTGGTGAGAGTGGGCATCCCTGTCTTGTTCCTGTTCTTAGGGGAAATGTTTTTAGTTTTTGTCCATTGAGTATGATGTTTGCTGTGGGTTCATCATATATAGCTTTTATTATGTTGAGGTATGAGCCATCTATTCCCACCTTGTTGAGAGTTTTTATCAAGAAAGGGTGTTGGATTTTGTCAAATGCTTTTTCTGCATCAATTGATATGACTATGTGATTTTTATCTTTCAATTTGTTTATGTGATGTATCACGTTTATTGATTTGCGGATATTGTACCATCCTTGCATTCCTGGGATAAATCCTACTTGGTCATGGTGTATGATCTTTCTGATGTACTGCTGGAGCCGATTTGCTAGAATTTTGTTGAGGATTTTGGCATCTATGTTCATGAGGGATATTGGTCTGTAATTCTCTTTCATTGTGTTGTCTTTATCTGGTTTTGGTATTAGGGTGATGCTGGCTTCATAGAAGGAGCTTGGAAGTGTTCCTTCCACTTGAATTTTTTGGAATAGTCTGAGGAGGATAGGTTTTAGTTCTTCCTTGAATGTTTGGTAAAACTCTCCTGTGAAGCCATCAGGCCCCGGGCTTTTGTTTGCCGGAAGCTTTTTGATGACTGCTTCAATTTCGTCCATAGTTATTGGCCTATTGAGCTGTTTAGATTCTTCTTGATTGATTTTTGGAAGGTTATATTTTTCTAGGAATATGTCCATTTCCTCCAGGTTGTCCAGTTTGTTGGAATAGAGTTGTTCGTAGTATTTTGTAACAATCCTTTGTATCTCAGCAGGGTCTGTTGTTATTTCACCTCTTTCATTTCTGATTTTGTTTATTTGGGTCCTCTCTCTTTGCTTCTTGGTGAGCCTGGCTAGAGGTCCATCAATCTTGTTTATCCTTTCAAAGAACCAGCTCTTGGTTTTGTTGATCTTATGTATTGTTTCTTTGGTCTCTATGTCATTTATCTCCGCTCTGATCTTTGTTATTTCCTTCCTTCTGGTTACACTGGGCTTTTCTTGCTGCGCTTTTTCTAGCTCTTTGAGTTGTAGGGTTAAGTAATTTGTTACCATTGTTTCTTGTTTTTTGCAATAGGCTTGTAGAGCTATGAACTTCCCTCTCAAGACTGCTTTCGCTGTGTCCCATAGATTTTGGATTGTTGTGTTTTCATTGTCATTTGTTGCCATGATGTTTTTTATTTCTTCCTTGATCTCTCTGGTGACCCAGTCCTTGTTTAATAGCATGCTGTTTAGTCTCCATGTGTTTGATTTCTTTGGATTGTATTTATTGTAGTTGATTTCCAGTTTTATGCCACTGTGATCTGAGAAGATGCTTGATATAATTTCTATCTTCTTGAATTTGAAGAGATTTTGCCTGTGACCCAGCATATGGTCTATCTTTGAGAATGACCCATGTGCACTTGAGAAGAATGTATATTCTGTGGCTTTGGGGTGAAATGTTCTGAAGATGTCAATTAATTCCATCTGGTCTAGTGAGTCATTTAAGATTGCTGTTTCTTTGCTGATTTTTTGTTTAGAGGATTTGTCCAGTGGTGATAGTGGGGTATTAAAGTCTCCTACTATGATTGTATTGCTATTAATCTCTCCCTTGATATCCTCCAGGAGTTTTTTTATGTATTTGGGTGCTCCTATATTGGGAGCGTATATGTTTACCAGAATTATTTCTTCTTGTTGGATTTCTCCCTTTAGTATTATGAAGTGGCCTTCCTTATCTCTTGTTATGGCATTTACTTTGAGGTCTATTTTGTCAGATATAAGTATTGCTACCCCTGCTTTTTTTTCATTTCCGTTTGCCTGAAAGATATTTTTCCATCCCTTCACTTTCAATCTGTGTGAGTCTCTTGTTCTGAGGTGGGTCTCTTGTAGACAGCATATACATGGGTCGTGTTTTTTTATCCATTCAGCTACTCGATGTCTTTTGATTGGAGCATTTAGTCCGTTTACATTTAAAGTTATTACTGAAAGGTATTTGTTTGCAGTCATATCTATTTTTGTGTCTGTATTCCTTCTTACCTGTTTATTTCTTCTTTTTACAGTATTCCCTTTAGCAATTCTTGCATTGCTGGTTTGGTGTTGATAAACTCCCTGAGGCTTTTTTTGTCTGCAAAGCTCCTGATTTCCCCTTCAATTTTGATTGATAGTCTTGCTGGATATAGTATTCTGGGATTCAGTCCTTTGCTTTGCAACACTTTGTATACCTCCTTCCATTCACTTCTAGCTTGTTGTGTTTCTGATGAGTAATCATTTGACAATCTGATGGGTGTTCCTTTGTAGGTAACTCTCTGTCTCTCTCTTGCCGCCTTTAGGATTCTCTCTTTATCATTTATATTTGCCATTGAAATTATGACATGTCTTGGTGTGGGTCTTTTGGGGTTGATCCTGCTTGGGACTCTCTTTACTTGCGTAACTTTTATCTTTCCCATATCCGGGAAGTTTTCTGTCATTATTTCTTCAAATAGATTTTCTAAACCCTGCTGCTCTTCTTGTCCTTCTGGCAGTCCTATTATACGCATGTTACTTCGTTTCATGTTGTCCCGAAGTTCCCTTAGGCTTTCCTCCTGCTTTTTAATTTTTTTCTCCAATTGCTGTTCAGCTTGAGCTTGTTTCTGTACCTGATCTTCTAACTCACTAATTCGGTCCTCTGCTTCTTGTAGTCTACTGTTGAAACTTTCCATGGTGTTTTTGATTGTAGCTATATCACTCTTCATTTCTTCCTGATTCTTGCATAAGTTGTTGATTTTCTCATCCATCCGTTGTATAAATTCCACGACCATTACTCTGAACTCCTTTTCGGTCATGTTGCAAGCTTCAGTTTCACTAATTTCCTTTCTTGGCGACTCCACATTTTCTTTCCTCTGTGAGATATTTCGTTTCCCCATTCTGGCTATTACCAGAAAGCTCAAGTTTCCGTTTGTGTGGACCTGGGCCGTGTGCTGTGGGGACTTCGCTCCACCCGAGTTTCACTGGAGTGCTCTGACACTAGGACGTGTGGCTGCCTTTGGTTGGTGGGAACCAGACTTGCCCAGGGTCAGTGTCCCCAGTGTTCTGTGTGGTCTCGTGTGCACACTTGGAATCAGGGGCCCTGTCTGCACCACACTCACAGAGGTTTCTTACTTAATATTTGTGGAATAAGTGAGGAAGGAAGACAATAATTTTACTGCCTATCACACTGGTTAGATATGATCATATAGGATGTTTTGAGTAAAGTTGGAGAGAGGCAAAGTGGAATCCATCCAGAGATTAGACACAAATAACAAAAGAGGAACTGGTAAGATTCAACCTGGAAACATTGGGATGACTGGGAAATAGAAAAAGAAGTTATAAGAACACACTATTCACATTTCTGAAAGAAATAATTTTCTGATAATTTTGAGCTGTCCCACAATGGGGGTATCCTGCATGCTCATGTATCCAGGAAGTTTCAGAGAGAATTTTGAAGGTGGTAGAATGAAACACTTCCACAGTTTCTTACAAATCCAATATTATTATAAAGTAAGATAACTTTTCACACAAGACCACCAGTTTCTTCTCAAATATAAAATGTGAGTGGAGAGCTTTAGGAAAGGTGGTTACCTTGTGCTCTAAAGTGGAATTCTGTTTAGGATGGGAAAGACCTCACTGAAAAAGCAATGCTTATGAGGTTGAAAAATGCCACTCATTGTGTAAAAGTGTTTTTGCAACTCAAAAGAAAACCACTTTTGTGCTCCTTAAGGCTGCCGAGCTAGCTAATTTCTAGGTGAGGCTGTGCCACATGCCTTGTGAAAGCACTTGTGCTACTTCTGATAACAAACTCCTTGGTTGGGATTTATGTCAGACCAACTCTTTTAAATTCCATATCCTTGTGGTTGATGTTTCAGTGAAGTGTGACTGTAATCTAATTTATGTAAGGATGTTTTCTTCCAATAAATGCCATTTAGTTTTACAAATTGCCTATCATGTTTTTCTTAATAACCTCAGAACTCAAGAAAATGGTGAAGACTCATCTTGAAATCTTTGCTTTAGGTTAAGCCATTTGATCATATTTTTCACGTTGAAAACTTCTGGAAAACTTTTCAAGATTTTATTAAATTGCAAAACGTTTGATGGGCAGGTTTCAATATGTTTTTTCCATGTGTGAAAACCAGAAAAGTGACTTTAAGCAACAGTCTTAACCAAAAATAAGCTCTTGCACCAAAGTTGAAAAAACAAAAGAACTATGATAGACATTGTAAAAAATCAGGTTGTGAGAATATGAATATAGTTTAAGGATATACACTGAGTGGCCAGATTATTATGATCTTTGAACACATAATAATCTGGCCACTCAGTGTATTTGTATCTCAAATGGGTACCAAAAGTATTCTAGACTTTTGCTGGAGATCAACCACCTATTTGCCCTGAGCTTTCTATCAGCCAGTGCAAAGGGGAAAACTGATCAGGTGCACGATTTATAGTATCTTTGATATCAAATAAATGAGGCACTCAAGAGAAGTACACTGAGTGGCCAGATTATTATGCATTCAGAGATCATAATAATCTGGCCACTAAGTGTATGTTTATAGTTTATAGATAAGAAATAGACATATTAAATAGTTTTGATTTTGTAAATTGTAGAGGATTCATCTTATCTGAGTCAATTATGTTACTTGCTTAGAACAGTGTGGACATAGCACCATAATTCTGGAGAGATTACAAACTTTGTTTACATCAACACACAATTGCCTCAAAAGGGCCGTGTAATGTGTATGCAAGAGGTAGTCATTAGTTTGCTGCTTTTTCACGAAACTGTTTCTACTGTGAAAAAAACTCTGCATTGTACTTGTCCCATGGAGTAAAGTCAGAGATATTGCTTCCTCTCTGAAGAAAGGACAATTTTATAATAATGCAAATGTAAATACCAGTCAGCAAGCTTAATCCACACAGGAGCACTACAACTTGACCTTGAGAACATTGCCTATTCTATTTTAGGACATTTCTAACTCCATTTTTTCCTTTAATTAAAAATTGGCCTTGAAACTAACAGGGATTTTTAGTTGATTTGAATATACAAATTGACAAATGCAATTGATACCTACCTTACCGTGCATTTTTAATGGTCAGAGAATGAGTACATGTTATTGAACTAAACTGGTTTTCACTTGGAAGCTTCTCATGATTTTTCATGACTGAAAGACTCTAAGTTTATATTTCTAGATCCATCCTTTCATTTGAGTATTCCATATATTCAAGTGGATACTAATCATTCATGTTTCAACATTCTGCCTTCTTTTCAAATTCAAGTTGGCCAAAACTGGATTTATCATCTCTTTTAAACCTGTGCTGACACTCAATTCTTGGATTTTGTCGATGACATCAACTTTTTATTGTGGTTTTGGGGCTGGAAACATGAGGCAGAGCAGCACAAAATTGTTATTTGTGAAAACACTATGTAAATTCTTAAGTTCTGTCCAGATGTAAAATATTAATATTCTTGCCCCAGTCCCCCTTGCATCTTCTATATAAAATCATGGTAATTGAATTTTCAATGTTTGCAGTATCTTTCTTTGTTTTCATATCTATAATTGTAGTTCAAATCTTACGTTATGTGCCTGTATTCAGTAAAGCTTCATTCATTCATTCATTCATTCATTCAATTATTCAAAGCTCTGAGTTGGGCAACTACTATGTGCCAGACAATATGCTAGATGGCAAAGTGGTTACAGTAATAAGACAGAAATAGTCCCCTCCTTCATGAAGTTTACAGTTTCATGGCAAAGGTGGGCACAGATGTAAGTTTAAGCATGATAAATATATTAAAGAACACAGTTCCATGTTTGCATGTATCAGATGAACTTAACCTAGTCTTGGGTGTCATAAAACCTTCTAGCTGATCTCTTTTTGGCTTAAAATGATGACATCAGTTTTCCTCAGACACCATTAATATCATATCATTCATACTAAAAAATTGACTAACCCTCAACCCCCATTCTCTCTGAATATCCTTTCAAAGTCTCCATAATCTGTCCCCATCAGGAATAATTCTTCACTGTTCCATGGATATATTATACTTTCCCCAGTTACTATAGCTCTCTTTATGATATTATTACCTTTGTCCTTGACCCACACACAGTTTCCCCCATAATTAAAAGCTCTGGTGAAAATGAATTACTGATGTTTTGGGCTTTACTGGCTAGCCACGTTGTGATACTATCTCTTGCAATCTCTTACAACTCCAAGTTTGTCTTATAGATTTGTAAAGTTTTGGCTATTCCAACTGGGACTTCCAACATTACTTTCTAATATATTTTATTGATTTTTTACAGAGAGGAAGGGAGAGGGATAGAGAGTTAGAAACATCATCGATCAGCTGCCTCCTGCACACTCCCCACTGGGGATGTGTCTGCAACCAAGGTACATGCCCTTGACCGGAATCGAACCTGGGACCCTTGAGTCCGCAGGCCGACGCTCTATCCACTGAGCCAAACTGGTTAGGGCCCAACATTACTTTCTAAAGTGATAAGCATTTTCTTTTTCTTATCTTGGAAAAAGCGTGTGAGTGTGTATGTGTGTTTTCATGGAGATTTTGCTTCAACAGGTTGGCCAAAAATAATTTATAACACTTGAAAAGTTACTAATAGGTCAAGTTGGCAATTTATTCACCCAATAAATTGTAAATATATTTAATTGAACATAATTATCATAGTTTTATTGCTTCTCTATTTTGGCATTGAAATAGAAACCTCCTACTTAAGGCACTTACTAATAAAGTATTTGGAACTGCAAAACTGGCCTCAGGATTAACATTTCCCATACTTGGTAGTGATATACACACATAAACATATACATTATACATACATTAATCACACTGACACACATATGCACATATACTGACTACATATTTACATATGTATATGTGTATTAGAATAGTTAAGCATGAGAACATTTGGATTAGGCATTCATGAGGGTAGAAAAAAATGTGCTTTTCATAATCTAACAAAAGCTTCCAGATGCATTCAATTGTGTTTAGAGAGCTAAAACAATGGCTTAGTTTAAAAAACCAAAAACTTGCCATGGCCTTTATTCTTAATTAGAACAAGTGTCTTTGACATATTTGAAGACATTTGACTTAAAAATAGCCAAGTTGAAAGTATTTAAGAGTGACACATGAGCGCCATTCTCGACTGGACTTTGCACTCTGTATCTGTTGCAGGCATCCATCGCCTTGACTTCAAAGAGGATTTCCTGGAATGAAACCACTACACAGCGAAACAATCTGTCCATCTTCTGCTTCCATTGTATTTGGAACTCAGCATCAGTATCTGTGTACGGCTGAGCCCAGTGAAGTGTTGAATCTGACAAAAACTCCAGCACTCTACCACATGCCAATGGAGCTCCTTTGCAAAGCTCCTGGTTCCCAAATGGAAATCCTGTCTTGGCTCTTTGGAGGCACTGACGAGTTTTGAGAGAGAGAGAGCAGACCAAGACATGGATGTTTACAATTATGTGTGCTTTTCCTTGACATCAGTGCTTTAACATGTGAATTGATCCTGTGTGGTCCATGCATAAAATCAGGGGATAGGCAGTATTTGAGGACATATACTGTGGTCAGATAGATTTAGGACAGTCCTTTTCCCTTAAAGCAGTTACATGGACAGACCTGTATAAGAAATATACTCAAGAACAACAGCCCTGGCCCTGGCTGATGTGACTTGATTGATTGGGCATCATCTCACACACGGAAAGGGTGCCAGTTGGATTCCCAGTCAAGGCACATGACCAAGGGTTTCAGGCTCAATCACCAGTCGGGGCATGCAGGAGCCAGCCGATTGATGTTTCCCTCTCACACTGATGTTTCTCTCTCTCCCTTCCTGTCTCTAAAAAAACAAACAAAAAAAACCCCAATAAAAATATTAAGAAGAAAAAAGAAAAACAGTCTTGACACAGCACGGTCCCAACACATCAAAGAAGATACATCAAAGAAGGCTTCAACTCTGACACTCTACTGTACTACCAAAGTAGGAGACAAAGGCATTTTAGGAAGACCTATGCAAGCTGGAAAGAAAATGGTGTGAAGCTTTGGGGAGTGTGGTGATATGTAGAGTTTAGGCTTTGACAGCAGGCAGACCTGAGTTTGAATCCTGGAAATATTCTTCACGATGTAGTCTCAGGTTGTCATTAAAACTTACATAGTTTCTGCTTTCTAATGTATAAAATAGGAGAATAATATGTATCCCATTGCTTTGTGGTGGAATTAACAATAATGCATGGCACATAGGAGATGCTTGTATTAGGATTCTCCAGAAAAACAGAAACAATAGATTATATTCATAGAGTGTGTATATGAAGATATCTACTACTATTATAAGGAATTGGCCCCTATGATTCTGAAGGCTGACAAAGCCCCAGATCTGTCATCTGCAAGCTGGAGACAAAGGAGAGCTGATGGTGGAATTTCAGCCTAAGGATTGGCAGGTTCGAGACCAGGAAGAACTGATTTTTCAGTTGGAGTCGGAAGGCAGGAAAATACTGCTCAAGGCAGTCAGGCGGGAATGGTCAGCCTTTTTGTTCTAGTCAGGCCTCCAACTGATTGGATGAGGCCCAACCACATTGAGGAGGGCAACCTGCTTTACTCAGTCCAGCAATTCACTGCTAAACTCACCCAAAAACACCCTCCGAGAAACACCCACAATAGTATTTGACTAAATGCCTGGGCACTCCATGGCCTAGGCAAGCTGATACATAAAATTAACCATCATTGTGTTTTATAAATGAAAACTTCTATTAATAATAATGATCAGAAATATAGTTTATAGTCTTTCCTGCTTCTGTTTAACATGATGCTGAAATTTAAATCTCATATTTTATTTTCAACTCAATCCATTTAAATAAAACACATTAACTAGTTGTTTTATAACTATTAATAATAACTATCTTGATTACTAATAAAAATAGCTGCCTAAAGTCAAGAAAGCATTTATTTAAAGACTGGAACTTTAAATAATGAAAATCATTACAGCAGTCCACTATTTCTATGTTTATATTTTACTGATGTATTCAATAGTTAAGAAAAAAATGTAACATTGCCATTAGTACTGATCCCAGGAGTGTAATTGGCCATAGAGTGTAGGCATTTCCGTTTTCTAACTTTGGGTAGCAATGCCTTCCTCATTGCTGAGTGTCTTGTACACCAGGTCATTTGCTGGTCAATGTGGTATCAAATGGACATGTCTAACTTCATTCACTGGAGACATTTGCTGAATGGAAAGCCAGCGCTGTGACTCATTTGGAGGATTTCCATCTGTCTTTCCCATACAGGGAGTGGTAAAAACCACCACCACAGTCACAGGCAGACACTTGCAGGGGACTCTTTCAATCTAGTTTTGTATGGGATAGTATAGACTGGGAATATGGACACCCTGGCTCTAATTACAGACCTGGCACCAAAATCTCCCAGCACCTTGAGCAGCCTCAATGTCCTCATCAGAAAGCGAGCGATTGGACAGGATGGCTTGCATGACCTCCAGCCACAGAACCCTTTTTCCAAGGGCCATGTTTACCTCTTTCTCCCGTAATGGGCTTGCCCAGGCCAGGAGCGGGAACTGAGCTTGCTGTATAGACGAGTTCAGACAAGCCACCTGCAGGGCTCACCTCCGTCCTCTGGGCAGACGCGCACTTTGAAGTGAACCAAGTGGAACCGGAGCCATGAAGACAACCCCACCGTCACCCCATCTATGAGCCGAGGGGGAAAGTACATTTTTGCAAGTGTGGGCTCCAACTGACCTGCCAAAACTAAGCACCACGGTGAGAATGGTGTCATGGCAGGATGAGCTCATTCAGAGAACAAAAGAGTGAGGAAAAGGAAGCTTCCCTTGGGCTACAGAGTCATGCAAGTATGAAGAAGGAAATATGAAAGGAGCCACTTCTCAATAAAAACAATTCCAGAACATTGAAAGATTTTATTGAGTTTTCCCCTTGCAACTCAAAACATACATGTGCTCATATGTTTCCTCAGAAAAAATAACATGAAGAGAAAAACTTTATGGGGTTTCTTCTGGAAAGTAACATTGTTACTTGCTAAATGTCACTAAGGGGTTGCCTAGGAACTCCCTAGGATACTATAGAATAAGAAAAGGGGGTCTATGTGGAATGCTAAAAGTGAGACTAAGAAACATGACTAGATTGGGTTTCCTAGAAGTGGACTTGAGACAAGTATTGGGGCAAATAATTTATTAGGGAAGTATTCTTAGGTGAAATCTATAAAAGGGCAAGACAAGGACAGAAATACAACTAATTAATTGTGGAGGATAGCAGGGGAGTCCCCCTGATTCTAAAAGGAAACTCTGGTGTGTGGGTTAAATCTCAGTTTGTCTACAGGGCAGTCATTGGCTAAGGGAAGTCCCTGGGCAAAGGAAGAAAACAGGCACCAAAGATGGGGGTTTGGCTAATAGAAACAACAGAAATTTATTTCTCACAGTTCTGGAGGTTGGGAGTTCAAGATCAGGTGGCAGCATAATTAGGTTCTGGTGAGGGCCCTTTTCTAGGTTGCAGATGGAGAGTTTCCTCATTGTATCCTCATATGGCAGAAAGCAAAGCAAACTCTCTTGGAACTATTTATTTATTTACTTTAAATTCTCACCTAAGGATATTTTTTCCCATTGATTTTTTTTTTTAAAAGAGAGTGGAGGGGAGGGAGGATAGGGGTGGAGAGAGAGAGAAAGAAACATGGATGTGAGAGAGACATCTATTAGTTGATTCTTGCATGTGCTCAGGCAGGGGCCTGGGATCGAGCCTACAACTGAGGCACATGCCCTTGACTTGAAATCAAACCCATGACCCTTTGGTCCATGGGCCTATGCTCTAACCACTGAGCAAAACTGGCCAAGGCTCTCTTGGAACTCTTAATAGGGCACTAATCCCAGTCATGCGGGCTCTGCTCTCATGACCTCATCTAATTCTAATTACATCCTCAAAGATTTCCCCTCCTCATACCATCACATTGGGGGGGTAGAGTTTCAGTAAAGGAATTTTAGGGAGATACACCGCTTGTCCACAATTATACAGACACATGTTTGACTTTGCAATTATGAAATGATAGTTCAATACTGTGCCTCCTGAACTTTTCACCCAATGATTGTCGTACCCATAATGATGCTTACCAAATGGATGACCTATCTTATATTTCCCTACATTTTAAAAAATAATATTTCCTTGATTAAAAATGTTAAGTGCTTTTATTGCCCCCTCCTCTTTCTCTCTCTCTTTTATTGTGTGTAAGTACTCATGGGTTTTTAAAAAAGCCAATGTATCATGATAAATTGCTATCTTTTTGGTGCTTTAATTTTTCCAGAATTGGCCAGTGGTTGCCTTCCCAAGATGGCTCCTTGACATGACCCCACTGGTCTTCAAGCCCTTTCTTGTTTTCTGACACGCGGAGATGACTCAGGCTCACCTTGCACTTGGTCCCAGAATCAATAACTTCTCCATGGTTATTTTCTGTTTAACTTTAAAAACAATATTACTAATTCCATAATACTGCTTGAGATTTTTTACTAACCACCTGGAAGCAAAACCATTTGGAGCATTTTAGGAGTAACCACAAAATGCTAAGAGGTTTTCCCACAGTATTTCACATAATCCTTCCAGGAGAGATAAGTAATGTTTTATTCATTTTAAAAACAAAAAAGTCGAGGCTTAGGGACATTAAGGAACTTGTTTAAGGTCACAGAAGTGTGTCCCAATCTAAAGCCCATATTCTCTTCCTTTCTTTGGCAAGGTGTTTCTCAGAGACTTACAAAGAAGGACTCAACCTTAGCTCTGGTCTGAAAGCCCATTTGTATGAACATTTGATGTTCAACTGTAGAAGTAGGTGAGCTACTAAAACAGAGACTTAATGTTTAATATTAAATTCCTAAAGTCCATGATAAAATATTTGTTCAAAGAGATAAAGGTTCAGAATGTTACCCCTTAATAATATATTCCTACTTGGAAATTGTAACGCCTTGTAAATACTAAAAAGAAGTTTTTTCAAAAGTGTCTAGCATTTAACTTATATTGGAGTAATTCTGTATTGGTGAGAAAAGAGTTTCACGCCTCATCTAAATAGAATAATTGATACTTTTGACCATAATTAAATAGAAGGGTTAAAATTATAGTATAAATTATACTACATCATTTTCTAAAAGTATTTCAGAAAACAGGGACCACATTATCTTGATTAAATGATTGGCGTATCATTTCTCCAGCACAAAAAACCACCCAATTCATAGTCCTATACTTAGAAATATTGGCTTTAACCACCAAAGCCTGATCCTTTGAAAGCCATGGCCACAGTAACCACCTCTAGTCAATTCCTGCATGTAGAGACCAGTGTGACTATTTCAGAAATGCAGAAACCCAAAACTTTACCATGGCCATTATCACATGATTTCTCACTGAATAGTTAATGAGATCCCCCCACAAGACTGTGTCTTTTATGTTATATCTCTACATATAACAGGTGTCTTGCACTTAATAGGCACTTTAAGAAGATTTATTAAATGATTAGAAATCAGCAACTCAAATACTGATCATTGTAGTTAGAACATTCATATTCTATTAATTGATAAAGCTATTAATTAAATATTTATCAAAGCACCGTGGGAAATACATAGCAAATATGATCAATCTATAGCTCTAAAAACCTTATGAGTGGAAAATTAACACAACAGTAAGACACCACTACATACCTATCAGAATGGCCAAAATCCAGAACACTGACAACACCAAAGGTGAAG
The DNA here is from genome assembly GCF_951640355.1 of Cnephaeus nilssonii. NCBI lineage: Eukaryota > Metazoa > Chordata > Mammalia > Chiroptera > Vespertilionidae > Cnephaeus > Cnephaeus nilssonii. Next base: position 9,998,646 of record NC_137074.1, read on the forward strand.
ATGTGGAGCAATAGGAACTGCCATTCATTGCTCGTGGTGATGCAATGAGGCAGGTACAGATGAATAGGCAGAGCACAGAGGATTTTTAGGGTGGTGTTTATACTCTGCATGATATTATAATGATGGATAACAGCCACTTTGTAAGATAGTTTAACAATTTCTTACAAAATTAAACATACTCTTATCACACAATCTATCAATTGCAATCTTTGGTACTTATTCAAAGGAGTTGAAACTTATATACACAAAAATTTTGTATAGACATGTTTATAACAATCCTATCTAATAAAGAAGGAATATGCTAATTGACCCTCACGCCATCACAAAGATGGTGGCGCCCACAACCAATAAGGATGGAATATGCTAATTGACTGCCCTGCCCTCAAAGATGGCAGCGCCCAGTTCCCTCAGCCCTGCCAGGGTGGCAGGCACGCAGCAAGGCTGGGCCTGTTTCCAGGTGGGTCCGGCCACTCCGCACTCCTGCCTCTGGAGTCCCCCAGTCCCCTCAGCCCCCCAGCCGTCCAGGGCCAGCCCAAGGCGCAAGCAACCAGAGTCGGCCGAGGCTTGTGCTGTCAGCAGTGGCAGCAGCAGAGGTGTGATGGGGCATTGCCTTCCCCTGATCACCGAGTCGCCTCCCATCCCTGAGGGCTCCTGGACTGTGAGATGGGGCAGGCCGGGCTGAGGGACCCCCCCTCCAGTGCATGAATTTTCATGCACCAGGCCTCTCGTTTTATTCATAACTGCCAAAACTTAGAAGCAATTAAAAAGTCTTGCAGTAGGTGAATGGATAAAGAAACAGTGGTACATACAGACAATTAACTATTAATCAGCACTATAAAGAAATGCGTTATCAATCCATGAAAAGGCATGGAGTAATCTTAAGTGCACGTTACTAATTGAAAGAAGACTATCTAAAAAGTCTACATACAGTATGATTCCAACTATATGCCATTCTGAAAAAGGCAAGACTATGGAGATAGTAAAAAGATCAGTGATTGCCAGGGCCAGAAGCAGGTACAGACTAATAGGCAGAGCATAGGGGATTTCTAGGGCAGTGTTTATACATTGCATGACATAATGATGGATACATGTCATTTACACACTTGTCCAACCTATAGAATGTAAGGCCATGTATTTGTAGTCCTAAAAATCTCATTTGGAATAATAAATTAATGCTAAACCCACTGACTTATAGTAATTTCCACAGGTATTTTTGAGTGAGAAGAGCAGGACATTGAAATTGTAAGTCAATAAAAAAACCCAATAAATACTCATACATATAGACATATTTACACGCACATTTCTATATAGGATTAAATAGTCAAGGATTATAGGAACAGTTGGGCTAATGTGACACATGGAGAGAAAGAAGAGGGTAGCTAAGAAAACCATCTCTTCTCCACTTAGAAAGGATGAATACCCGCCACTGTTGAGGATATTCAAAATTGCACAATATCAACTGTGAATAAAATTCCCAATGAGATATCCTTGGGCACTTTGATTTGTACAAAACCTGAGGTTATGAGTTTAGGAAACTACTGAGATATTCATTTTGATGCTGTAGCCTTATTTCAAGGGTCTGTTTTCTTCTGTAACCCCATCAATGTTCTCAGACTCTCTTGCACAGGAATGACCAGAGGGCCTTCTCGTAAGGGCTTCCTGCTTTGGATGAAGAGAGAGAAAAACATAATTCCTAAGGGCTCTTGGTTTGAATCTTGCTATTGTGTCCAATAATCTACAGCTATTGTATGTCCTTCAATCTAAGACAACACCATCAATTGGAAGAAGACTCACTGTTTTATGTACTGTAACAAAGAGGCCAAACCACACCAAATGTGAGGACCAGTTGAACCATGCAGCAATGTTCTCTTATCACCTATAATTTTCACTTAATAGTCATTAAAATAGCTCTTTTGTATTTAGAGATTTATTTTTACCACACATCATTCTTAAATAGATAAAAGATAAAAAGATAAATAAAAGATAACCTATGCTAACTATACTGTTTAAAGTATTCTTACAATACTTTCATATTCAGTTAGCAACTTTTCAGAAATACCTTTTGACCTGGAATCATTGATGTTAGTGCTTTCCTAACAGTATCATTATTAGTGCCATTAAGAATGTTGTTTTAGTACAGCATTTCTTGAGAATGTTCCTCTATTGTCTCTGAAATTTTCTCCCAATGACACCTATTCTGTAAACTTTGATGCTGGTACTCTCTTGATCTTATGAACAAACATCAAAGGAAAGTTTATAGGTAACAACCGGAATTCATAGTTTTCCTCAAATTGACGTTTTGTGTTTTGCCGGCCAATATTTGTACCACGGGGAAAAGTCAGAAAATGTGTTCGTATGCAGGCAGCAGCAACTACATAATGACAACAGTCTGGCTCGTAGTGCTTATGAGATGTCATCAATTGTCTATCTTAGAATAAATAAAATAAAGTACTTTGTATTGATAGAGCTACTGATTATGATATTTCCTAATTTATTTTCTACTGTATAATCGTGTTAATTTGAATTTCTCAGCTCTCTGGGAGGGCTTCATCCTTATGTAAATACCTAGCTCTAGGACCCTGGCAGAACCTCTGCAGAATCTTGGATGGCGAGTGCCCTTTCTTATAAAAGTCTCACCCTGAAGGCCATAACGCACAAGCTGCAGAATGATATTTTATTGGTAAAACATACTTCATTCTTGGGTGGTTTAAGAGGAAGTTTCAAATCCAAGCTACGACATGACATCCAACAAGAAACTGACCTTGGAAAGCTCACCATTTGAAAAAGGGAAGTGAACTAATATGTCCCTCCTGGATTAAGTTACATAATCCCCAAGGTGTCCATGTGTGTGAGCAGGACTACCATCTGGTCCTGGCATGAAGTGAGACTAATAAATTCATTGAAAATGTCAGTCTCAGTTTAAACTACATGAATTGAGTGGTCTCCAAACCGAAAACTCCATAGCTCAGCCCTTTGTTATTCAAGTTTTTATTACACTCAGCAATAAACTAATCCCCAACTGGTGGAGTAACCACAGTGGTTGTGACTCCTTTTCAGTGAATTTGGATAAAATGCTGCTGGTTGTAATATTATAAGGGAAAGCATGAAAACAAGACCAATGCTGCTTATATATTTTGGAAATATATTCTTTAGTTTTTAGGAACATGGTAAAGAATTATATCAACTGTACACTCTAAAGACATTACATTTTTTTTCTCTTCCTTAATGTATCAGCCATTCCAATCTTCTCGAAAGCTTTTTTTTTTTTTTTTTTTTTTTTTTTTTTTTTTTGCATTTCAGCATTTACTAAGATCACTAGGCTTACTTTCACCTTTTAACCCTTTGCACTCGCTTGCTTTTTTCTCGATTCCTTTATTCTAATGCTAACCGTGTTAATTTATGTGGAATAGCAAAAGACTTATTTTTTTGGTATGGAGAGGTAAGATTTACTGCGTGTTCGTCTTCTGAAATTAACATAATAAGATGCATTGGTTCCAGAGCAGAGGTCATTATCTACACTGGTCATTATCTATCAAGGTGTGGGGAAGTCATCATTATTAAAACCTCATATACCTAAGGATCCTGATGAAAGCAATACTAATACAAAAGGCACAGCCCATGGTTTTTCATGGCTCCTTCCTTCCTTCCTTCCTTCCTTCCTTCCTTCCTTCCTTCCTTCCTTCCTTCCTTCCTTCCTTCCTTCCTTCCTTTCTCCCTCCCTCCCTCCCTCCCTCCCTCCCTCTCTCCTTCCTTCCTTCCTTCCTTCCTTCCTTCCTTCCTTCCTTCCTTCCTCCCTCCCTCCCTCTCTCCTTCCTTCCTTCCTTCCTTCCTTCCTTCCTTCCTTCCTTCCTTCCTTCCTTCCTTCCTTCCTTCCTTCCTTCCTTTTCTTCTTCTTCTTCTTCTTCTTCTTCTTCTTCTTCTTCTTCTTCTTCTTCTTCTTCTTCTTCTTCTTCTTCTTCTTCTCCTCCTCCTCCTCCTCCTCCTCCTCCTCCTTCTCCTTCTTCCATTGATCTTTTAGAGAGAGTGGAAGAGAGAGGGAAAGACAGAGAGAAACACTGATGTGAGAGAAACATATGGCACAGGCCCTGGGCCCAGGCCGGGAAGGAGCCTGCAACCAAGGTACGTGCCCTTGACTGCAATCAAACCCGGGACCCTTTGGTCCACAGGCTGACCCTCTACCCACTAAGCAAAACTGACCAGGGCTTCATGGTTCCTTTCTTAGTTTATTTTCTTATTGGGGAAGGAAAACATATACACAACTTTTGAATAACAGCAAGAACAGTATATGCATACTGCAGAATGAGGGGCAACATCAATAAATGCTTATAGAGATGGGGTAATTGTTGCCTGTTGAGTTGGAGGGTGTTTCGTGGAGGAGGCAGAATTTGTGGTGTTTCATTGACATATTCTTTTCACTGGTTTTACAGGGAACAGGGAAAGCACTTCCATTTTGCATGCTGAGGCTTTCTTCAAATTTTTAGGGATTTCTCATTGGAGCAAAGCCAGTTGACTTGGTAAAATGGCTGGGTTGGAGTACTAGAAGCCAGGGAATGCTGTTGTTTTTGCTCCAGTGAGTGGGGAGTGGGATGAGAGTCTAAACAGGATTGAGCAAGCAACTTGATGGGGCACTCCGCCCAGCCCATCCTAGCTCTTCCCTCTGGTTATATTCTTTTT